>NC_079547.1:1842500-3232711 GCF_015846415.1 Triplophysa dalaica | reverse complement strand
GAAGTGAAAATATTTTTTTATATAGGTTTCAATCATTGACTTGAATAAAGTCATCTTAAGAACATTGTTTTAAAGTAAATATACTAAGCATTTAAGGTTTATCAGTATGTGTGTCCCTTGGGTATCAAACCCATAAACTCTTTGCTACGCTTTTACGAACCCTTGTGTAAAGAAAATATGTTTAAACCCAAATGCTCAAAATAATCAACCATATTAAGTAGTGTAAACTTAATTTTATAAAAAAGTTTGGTAACACTTCAGTATAGGGGGCAATTCTCCCTTTTAACTAGTTGTTATTAGCCTGCTATTATTGGCGTATTGCCTGTTTATTAGTACTTATGAAGCACATATTCTGCATGACCATACTCTACATCCCTGATCCTACCCAAAACCTTACAACTTCAAATCAATTCAAGTTTATTTATATAGCGCTTTTCACAATGTGCATTGTTCCAAAGCAGCTTTACAGGGGCAAACAGGAAAAACAGAAAAGGATAAACACAGCACAGTGCATGGTGTTTATAGAACAAGCAAGATCATTCTAATAAATAATATCTAACGAATAAATAAATACAACTACCTCACTAACTATTTATATGCAAGAAATTAAGAATTTATTGGGGAAAAAGTTGTTGTTAATTGTTTGTTTATAGCGAGAATTGCCCCCTATACTGAAGTGTGACATTGAGTTCCTGAAACACATTTTTACTTTTGTGTAAATTACGAGGGGCAACCTTCCGGTCTCACACGTGAAGCCAACATGAAAGTGACTTTAATTGCAATTTATCGACTTGACGCTAGAGACTGGCTCCAAAAGAGAGCAGAATCTCATTGAGGTCCATGTTAAAACGGGCAACTTTACAGCAGAAAAAAAACACGTTAAAAGCCTGGAACAAAAAAATATTTTTGTGTAGATATGAAATTTTAGCCTTCATGATAACTGTGATTTTAATGACAACTATTTTCCTAACTCACATGTTAAACTTGTATTAAGCCTTAAAATTCAGCAAATTTGATACATGGCCAATAGAGTGACAAGTGGTTTCAGCAAACCAGGCACCTCAGCTCTTACCATGTCCTGCCTTTTTGCCCATTTTCGATTATCCAGGAGTGACGCACGATGCCAAGATGGTGACGAGATCCTCCGCCCACTTTTTCATTTTTACTCTTCACAAACCTGCAGGTAACGTCACGGGAAATATGTCCATATTTTATACAGTCTATGGTAAATTATATTGATAATTTTAGATTAACTTGAAGTTTTGACTAAAACTAAAAAACTTAATTTGCTCCTTGTTTAATTTACTTAATTGAAACATGTTAATTCAACAGAACTGGTTGAGAAGGATTTTCAATTCCCAGCATGGTTTGTGTCAGACTGAATTAGGAGAGTATATTTTAAAATTTGATAATTTTTTTAGTTTTTCAGTAAAGTTACAGACTTATTGTGCACTTATCTTGGCAATTTAGAAGAGCGGGACATATTTTTTTTAATTTTGTGGTTACCATGGTTGAGAAGAGTGGTGCATGTGCTTAGAAACCAGTAACATGTGTTCAGTCCCCAGTGAACAATGACTGTGCTAATGCCAGATCTGAGATCTGTATATTATTGCTCATTTTGAGTTGCATAAGTAAATGTGTTTAATTTGTGTACTTAAAAAACAAGTTTTGTTTCTTATTATTTAATAAGTAATTTCACGAGAAGGATGAAATAAATATTTGAGTCTCACTTACTAAGACCTATTAAGAACTTTAATGCAACACTAATCAAAATTTGAAAGTTGCCTTTATTTTTTTAAGTATTACCAATGTATCCGGGTATAGATTGTTTATATTTACTCTTAATATATTAAATCATTATTTATTTAAAAAAATATATAGCATTAACCATTTTTCTATATTAAAATAGATTGAATAATAAACAAGGAATAGCTGTTTTTCATATTTTGCTAAATATGAGCATTTGGTTCCAATATGGAAATGTATTATTTACTATATTGCATTATATTTTCCAATATTTTTCAATACATTTTGTTACACAAGAGAGTACCAGAACACCTTTCGTATATTTAAACTATGCATCACAATTGGTTACGCACATCACAATAAATATTTTGTTGACATTTTAATGGGAAATGTTGATATGTGTTCAATCAAGGAAGGTTTTTGATTTTTTAACGATTTAACAATTTCCTGACAATGTTAGAGCTCGCCTTAATTTTTTATTTGTTGAATGCAATCACCACTGGAGTGATGATGATCAGTATTATGCATTACACACATTCAGTAGGTCCAACCTCACAGCCGAATCTCAGCGCCAATAAACCTCCGGGCAACATGGCGAAGGATTGCAGGAAAGGAGAAATCGTGATGTGATCTACATCCCAATGATTCGACTCCTAATGTTTGATTCAAATTCTGTGAAAGAGCCGCGGGCTCTGGGTGGACCCTGCCAAAAGAACTCTAATGAGCTGATCAATTTGGCCTTGCCCCGCAGTGTTGTTTTTAACACACCCATCTTTTGGACATTGGTGTTAAATAACATCCTCTGTGAATGATACGGGAAGATGTAAATGAGTCGATAAATCGGGCACGGAGCCCCATTTGGACTGTGCTGCAGAATGACTTGCTTTTACAGCGAACTGCCAGGTGTTCCTGTTAAAAAAAAGACATTTATATCAACGACATGAATTTACTCACGATTAGCTATCTTTTACAGTAAATTGATCTGCGCTGTGATCTCTACACCTGCATGCCAGTGTTTTCTGTGTATTATATTTACTCCCATTAGTGTTTTTTCAATTGCCTCTTTACTTGTTTACAGCTAGCCACTTATCCCTTTACGTTTTTAATGAAATGATTATCCAGCCTTATGGTGGGCATAAATTAAATCCTTAACCTTGTGTAATCTACACTAGTGCACCTATTCATATCTGAGTGTAACTAATGGACATAATTAACATGGTATCAAGCCTGAACCCAGGAATTTTTCTCAAATGGCCGTTCGGGATGCCTATGTTTGCAGTACTGATACCACACTTACATTAGGATGAAAAAATAAATGTTTATAGACGCAGTGGCACCACGGACAGAAAATATGTTTAATAATTGATTTATTTTCCTTGTGATGGATTTAGAGACGGATAAATGTGTGGCTTAGACATGCCATTAGAAAGTCTGAGTAGTTATTGAAAGTCTAAGGCATTTCTAGAAAATGTACATTTTTTTTTAAATAGAATATATTGGTTAATATATTTACCAATGTCAACAAATACAACCATATTGTAAAGTGTTACAATATTACTAAGCAATACAAATATTAATTAATCTAAATTATATGTCAGGGGCAATAAATAGAGTACTTACTTAGAGTTAAAAAAATAACAGGCATTATTTGACAATCAAGTTATATTCATTTTGTCTATTTTATCTATTCTAACTTAAAATCTAGTTGATGTTTATATGTTTTAGATGTTTGAACTAAGTTTGAAAACCACGATTTCGATATCGTGTCAATACTACATGTGTCCTAATATCGTGTCTTAAAGAGATACAAAACATCACACATTCTTCAAAAGGTGTTCTGCGGAAAAAAATAGAGTCATGCAGGTTTAAAAGAGTAAATAATGAGAATTTTTTTTGTGGTGAACTATCATTTTAAGAGTCACAATAGGTGTAAATACACTTGTATTTTAAGTGTGATGTGTTGAACAAAAAACAGAAAAGAGATAAAATAATCAAAATGAATTCAACACTGATGCCATCATTTATTTCTTAAAAAAGTTTTGATAAATACAACTCTAATATCGTTTTCGCAAATTATTTAGCCACGATAACCACGCAGTGAAACTATGAAATCGTGTAATTAAAACACCTGCTCACTTTTCAAGTTGCTGGTACTAGTCTTCCATTTAGCAGCGGGACATTTGAGGAAAGCCTTAAAGCATGGTGAGAAAACCTTAGAAATTGATCTGGCCATAGATCGTTGTATACCGCTATGAATATTTCAGTTAATCCTCAGTAGAGATGTCTAACCTTATTTAGTTTTCCTCGCACCGTGCCGAAGCGACTCTTGTATGGTGTTTTATGCATGAGCGTGTGTAAGAATGTGAAAAGAAACAAGCGAAACAGTCTGATCTTGTCAAGGGAGGTAATTTACCGCACGAGGTAAAAACACCTGCAGTGTTTCCTGTCTTTTAAGGACACACGGGTTCAACATGTACAATCGGACCTGAGATGAACCACATGAACATTACTTAAATGTGAGCAATCCCTTCAAAAGTACACCATGAAATGCTTTTTTGATCTTGATTATGGAACACAAAGTATAGTGCTCAATTGATTTTATTAAAAGTCAACAAACCAAAATATTTAATCAAACATCTAAGAAAATATATTGACACGATTAGTTGAATTATTTCTCTATGTGGATTATTTTTATACTAATAGCATCTCTGTCATTCACCAATCCATTCACAACACTGATATGAGCCTAAACTGTGACGGGAGGAATTTACGCATGAGGTGAAATGATAAAACATTTATTTTGTACCCACAGGAAAGAATGTTTGATGTAGTCTAGCAGCTTTGGTTTATCCACCGAAGCCCCGAAGCTCCATGCAAACATGCGCTTACACAGGCTTGTGTTAAAATGGCTTCTCTCATTAGCTCTTTTGCACCTTTTCCTCTTGTTCACAGTCTTTGTTAGAGTCCACAGTGGGACGTAATCCAAATGTGTTAAAACCAAAATGCAGTGCAAAATGTCATCTCAATTTTCAGTTCACAGTGGAATTCATGTGAAAGAAACTTTTTCTCCGTCAGCTTTTCAAACTCAATTGGACTGCCTGTCAGGACAGAAGGCTTGGGCACCTTTTGCAGGTACATGCAGAATTCTGCCGAGCAACCTCTATCACGCAAATGTGAGGTTGATGCGATGGATCTTGTATTTGTTCGGAGTGACTTCTCATTATTTGTAAGATGGAAGCAGTTGGTAGAGGTTAACCCCTCTGACCTCAGGAGGTCAGCTGATCAGTGATGTCAATAAGGGCCTGAAACACCTTCAAATTGCAATCACAGATTTATTTTCTCCCTTTGAGTGAACTTTTTCTCTTTTCATTTTTGATTTCACACATAAGAGACAGAGGTCATGTGTTTTGTTTTCAGATGTCTGATTTTGTCACGGTCCCTTTAAGACTATTGTGTATTTTAGCACCTCAAAGATTTTCTTTTGCAAAGAACAGTGAAATCTCAATTGCTTCTGTTCTCAAAAGAGCATTTAGAGCAAATATTGTTTCATTAAAACGTTTTTTTAACACGTAGCTGAATTTGCATTAAAGATTAAAGTTACATATCTATACTTACAATGTAAGAACAAAAGTAAAAGCATGCATATTCCTACTGTCCTTCTGAAACCTTGTATCCAGTGCTCGAATTGAACCAAGTGTTATTGGGGGTCCCCCTCATAAGACTTTTTTTTGGTGGGGGTTAGTCTCGCAATATACAATTGATACAAAATACACAATATATTTGATTATAATATGCATAACTATATACTATTATATTTAAAACAGGCTTGCATAGAAGAGCAGGCTTCTTTCACTGTCCTGCGCTTAGCGGTCTTTAGACGTGGGGCGGAGAGTTTCAAATTTAAAGAGACATGACAACTAGCCCATAAACAAACTTATAATATCTAATATAAAATAATTAATTCACAATATTTGCCAAATCCATTGGATGAATTTAATCACATTTGTCATTATATTTTTTACTCAAATACAAATATCTGAGTCCATTTTTTACTTCTTAAGGGGGATCCCTAATGCCTTATGGGGGTCCCCGTTTCCCCCCAGTCCCCCTTTAATTCAAGCACTGCTTGTATCTCCATATTTTTGCCATAAATCATTATTATAAGTCATCCTTTATTTTTGTCACTGGGTTTTGCAAATTTCTAACCAATATAAAGTGCTTGTCAACTTTGACGACACAGTATGTAATCATTTAAAATGTAAAAAAGATAATTTCCTGAAATACATTTGGACATGAGGTTTTAGAAGGATAGTGACGATATAAAAGTAAAACTACACACTTTCTTAAAAGTTTATCTGCTGGAGGATACCCGAACACAAAGTGTTACAACTTTTACTAATTTTACAAAGGACATCACAAAGAACTTTTTAAATTGAATAAACTCCCCAAAAGTATTAGAAGTCCATTCACACAGACAGCAGCTCAGTCGCTAAAAGGATTATTAAGAACGCTACAGTAGCTCAAATAACACACATTTGTTTTTCTGTGCAGAATTCATATAATTGCTTTAACAAAAATATAAGATTCCCATTTCTGCTTTCAAACCATTCAGACTCTTGCCCCGCTTCTATTGAAAGTGTATTACTGTAAATGCACTACAAATGATTACAGATGCTTTCCATGGAGCGTGATTTGTATTGAACCGAAGGCATTCTTTAAAAATCGAACAACAAAAGTGATGTTTTTATTCAATTGGAGAACTACAAGAGATATTTTAACTTTTACATCAATAGAGTCTTGAGTTACACATCAGCGCACGTCTAGTTTCCTGAATCGTCTCTCATTGATCTGAAGAGGACTTGCTAACGGCATCTCTTCTTTGAGAGTTAAAAATGACAAAAACGCACCATAAGAGCGGGATACATTATTACAACTCGACAGCACAATGGATCTGATATTGTGTGCAAAGTGTGACATTATTGCTGCCCAACATCATTGGTTATTTCATGTCACACGACTGATGCAGTCAAGTGGAAAACAATTCAAACATATTGCGTTAAATAGCCACAAGAGAAAGATTAGCACGATTTCAGAAAACTATACTGTATATGACGTCTTCTCTTTTTGGGAGATTTTTAGTTGGGAGATAGTTCAGTTTGTATTGGTGAAAACACGAATTTCATTTGCCAAAACTGTTTCTTCCGGCGCAGAAACCTTTACCGTCTCGTCGAGATATGGGCCGAGCCCTCGGAGGAATAATTGAAATCAAAATTACATTTTCAGCTCCGGAGGTATAAAATGTTCCCTGTCACTTCACCTTTCCACTGAATTAAAATGGAATTAGTGGTAATTGCCGCGGCTTTAGGGATTATATTATTTCACAGGAAGGCCCCTTTGAACACCTGAAAGACTCGCTGTAGATAAGAGATTTCCATTAAAATCCCTCTAGACAAGACACCAAAGGGTCCCTGGGAAATAAAGACCCCTTTTTGCGCCTTCATACGCTAATAATTAGACTGGGACTTTCAAAGCTTCCTGTGTGACGATCGATTGATGATTGATCTATCAAAGCACAATATCTTTTGAAGACGGCGGAACACGTAATGGTCAGGAATTAGCCGAGGGAAGCGTGAAACGTTTAAAGGAGTCTTGCGACGAATAGTATTATGTGAAACTATTTGCTGTGTAAGGTATATTAGGAAAGAGAAAATGATGGGTAATGTGATGACGGGTTTGATTGAGCTAATTTTAAACCAGTCGTTGGACAGTGTCGTGTGTCTTTGTCACTTTTACCTGATGTTCACTTTTGCTATCCAGCAGGGAATCTTAGTGTGAACAAAATGACGTAAACGAGACTGAACCTGCGATCAATTCACTTTAAATGACACACTATTCAAGATCAGATTCACCCCCCCCCCTCTCTCTCTTTTTTCAATCTTGAGGGCATTACTTACAGTATATTACTGCAAACTATTGACTCATGTGACGTTTCCATTCTTGAATACCATGGGATGTTATTCCAATTTGTAATAAAATATTGTAAATACTGCAAGCATCATCATTGTTTAATTGCCATTATATTGGAATTCTGTCACAGTCTAGACAACGAATGGCGGTGATACCTTAGATGACAATGTATAATCAGACAGCCTTATTATTTACCCAGCATCCCTCCGAGTCTTCATATTAGGCATTAGCATTGAAATCATGTCTCAGCCGCTGTAATGAATCAGCTTATTTTCAGCATTAAACTGGTTTCTTTTAATAACTTAAATGAAAAAGACTAAACTCTGCTAATTTGAGATAATATAAAGATGGATTTAGGAAAGTGTTAAATGCCTTTAGAGAAACGAAGTTGAGCAGAATTATTTTCCCTGAGTAAGTGCCTCAGGCGTGTAGTCTGTGTGTCTCGTTCTTATCTTCTGTATTATTATTATTCTCTGGTTTTAAGATTGTTTATAATATTGCTTAAAACTGCAATCCGTAACTCTTGCCTCCGTACCGCCATTTCTCTTTAAAGTATAAAATTGCAGGTTAGTTTAATATCTTTATATGAGTTGATAACGTCAAACTGACATTTGTACCTGAGCTTCACTTCAATGTTTTTTTTATTTAATTGCTCAATGAGTTAATTTTAACCGAAAATGTTACAGTTTGCCGCTTTAAAAAAACTGTTTTAATGTGATTGACGTTTTGATAGCATCGTGTTCCGTTTCTTTAGAATCAATCTTAAAGTTCAATTTAGGAAAAAAAATACTTTAGAGTTGCCATGACGATACAAAGGGCCCTACATTTAAAAAAAGTGCAAAGTTTTTAAAAGTCTAAATTTAACCTGATGTGTTTTCCTTCAACTCAACTTTACATAATCAAAGTGGCATAAAATCAGAATATCCATTCTTTATTAATTCATCGTTCATTTCCTTGAGCTAGGACATAATTCATCTAAACAGAGTGAATAAACTGCTTTATTCAATCGGTCCTTTGAAGAAAAAAGTACTTATGCATTTGCAATCCAAACACAAAGTGAAATATCTGAGATGTCTACTGACTGATTTGCTCAAAAATACTGTGATTAATGTAAAAACTGTGACATTGGCCTTTCCTTAGGCGCGCTTTAACAGGACAGACGTTTGCAAAATGCATTGCACATGATTAGCAGGTAAATGCATTCCGCCTGTCGTGTTAGAAAGATGAGAGCGCATGCTGATGTGCGGATCAGCGCGGAAATGTATAATATCCTACATTTTACTGTATAGAGGCGCTAATAGCATCACACTGATAAACCCCATTTATACAAAGGACATGAACAAGGTCTTCTACATAACAAATTCAATTGCACAGGTGGATTTGTATAAAATAAAATCAGAGCATGCCGGTCTGCTGTGGAACACGAATATAAGACAAATCACTCTAAATAGGAGTTTTCTTATGTCTTTGATTGGTTGCTAGTCTCGGCTTGCAAAAAAAGCCTAAAGAGAAGACAACAGAACACACTGTAATACAGTCACATACTGCTGGACACTTGTCGTCATCACATTTCTAAGTCGATTTAAATGGATCTTGATTGCAACTTAAAAATTAAGACTTAATAATTGAGGTCAGGTTCAAATACGTCACAAGAACTTTAATAATAACTAGAAAATGTGAGTGAAGCTTTTGTGGCAAACCGCAGAACTGGGCACTAGGGTGATAACACATTAGGCCGCGATTGAATTTAAACAGCCCCCATGTCTCTACAAAGGATTAATGCAGAGACAAACATACTGCTAAACGGTTGCTAGGCTAACCTGTTTGGTTGCTATGGGTGTGGCCTGACAACTGCCACTTTGTGTGTTTTTTTCCCCCTTTTCGAACATCCCCCCATCCGACCGCTTCCAAAAGTCATTGCACACCATTACTCAATGGGCTGTTCGATTTGAGCCCTCATTCATGGGTCTAATGGGGGAAAAAATCTGTATCTAGGTTTTAAATGGCAGTCAATGGCCCAATATAAGTAAATGGAAATTTTGGGAGGCTCTTACCCCCCAGGGGTGCAACGTACACCCCATTGTGATTTATGTTCTTATAGAGCCTGATAATCTCTTTAAATAGTGTCTTCTCCTCATGTTTCTGTAAAATCCTCGCTCGGAGCTACGACTCAACAAAGTTTTGCGCAATTATAAGTCAATGGGATTTTTCGGGTGTTTTATTTTTTTATTTTTAAGTATGTGCTGGTCTTTCCCTGTTGAAAAAACAGCACATGACCCGCGTAAACCAGCAAATACCAGCAAACCAGCATCAAAACAAACCAAACTAGCATATGCTGGTTTCTTTCAAGAGGGTTGTTGGTACTAAATGAGTTCTATGTAAAAATAATCACTGCGATCTCCAATGTGTAGTCCCAAATTTTTGCATGTAAAAGTGAGAGTGACTTTAGAGAAACTGTTAATTATCCACAAAGAAACTGTCAATGCTTTTGTAGTAAAGTGCCAAATATAATCATAACACCTCAATTTTACACAATGATCTTTATTCTGTCAACAATGCATTTTCAGGATTGAGGGTAGTTGACAAAACATATTTTTAAATACACAATACAGCAGCATTGGTGCCGTGTTTGTACACAGAAACTTACATCATGAATTTCTGTGTCGTTTTGATTTCAGGAGATTGTTTACTCATAATGTTACTCATGTCTAAGTAGGATTGCTTCACACCCAGCTGCACTTTTACCCGATTTACCATGGTTCAGCGCTCAAAGAAAAACTAGTGAGAACAAAGTTTTGTTGACAGCTTGCTGACACTTCAAACAACTTTCAACAAATTATTTTGCCGTGTTAATGATAAACAGCTGCTGTTGATAAGCTGGATGGAGGGTGAACATAATATCTTGCTCACTGCCAGAGAAATGTTTTATAGCCGGAGAACTGTACTGTACTTGGAAGAGTGGGAAAGAAACTGTTGATTTCTTTCCAGGACTTTTGAAAGCAGGAACATGATTTATAACTGTAGTGTTGTGAGACATTTGTAGGTTATTTCAACAAACACTGTGTGAACTTTGGAGTCGGTTTGAGTTTCCCAGACATCTTGAGATACAGTTTTACCAGTCCACTGGCTAGAGCAATGGCATGAGTTTAGGGCGGGGCTATCTGTTAGCCCATCCCAAAAGATGAATTTAATGTTCCTGTAGCACAACTGTTGAAGCACACACTGATAAGATGGATACTTTGAATAAGGTGAAGGTCACTTTGAATAAAAGCTTTTCATATAAATATATTGAATCACATAATATAATACATTCACCGCATCATATCATATCATGTCATATGTGCACTTGAGGTGAAGGTCACTTTGAATGAAAGCTATTCTGAAATATACATCGTTTCACATAATATTCAACAATAATATCATCTCGTTGTATTGTATGGCATCATATCATTATAAATCATATCATATTCCTAAACTTATTTTGAATCACATACATCATCATACCGTATCACGTTGTGTCGTATTGTATCATATATTGCATTGCATCTTATCATGTATCACATTATATGTCTTTCACTAGATCATTTCATTTAATATCCATATCCCCATCACATATCATATCATATCATATCACATCACATCATATATCACATCACATATCAGATCACATCACATCATATCATCACACATCACATATCATATCACATAATGACACATTGCACATCACATCACATATCACATCATACAATTTTATTCTTAATAAGTGAAGGACCGTGTACAAATGGAATCCTATATCTGATATGTCAAAATATCTGAAACACTGTTTTTGAGTAGCATAACGTCCTATTTACAAATTCACTCCTCATCTGTCAAGGGTGAACACCTGCAGACGATTGACACAGACTCTGAAAGTCAAGGTGTCCATTTGTTGGGAAACACTCTGAGAATGTGAATAATTCGGAGGAGTTAAGTGAGGCCAAATGACCGACCATTCACTCCTATTCACGCTGGCTCTCAGTCAGAGACGTGCCACTGAAGTGCACAAACCTCGTCCTGGCCTTAATACATTTATTTGTGTTTACTTCCACTCTCATTACTCACAACAAGCCTGTTTGTGTAACACACATACATCTCTATCCTGACACGTATCTCACGGGCACCTTTCCACTCTCTCATTATCAAAGCGCACATAACGCCTAGTGATCTGCTCTCTGTAAACTGTATCATGTGTGCTGTAAAGCAGTTCTGATGTTTTTACAGACCTACAGTAGTACAGTGTACAGCCTGAAATGGAAAAAAAATGACTCAAAATGACCTTTATGGTAACTTTTTTATATTATGTACGCTTTTGTCCTATTGTATTGTGGTTCTTAAGCAATTATGCTGTTTGTGTCCATACAATAGTATGTAACCTTTATATTCACACAGAACATGGAAATATTTGGGTTTCAAATGATTCCTTCTGTAACGTTTGCTCCTCTGAGTTTACATGTTGCTGACACCAATTTGAGAGCCATAAAAATTGACTGTACAGCTTAAACAAAGGGTTCCGATTTAGTCACTTGCAAAAAGTGCAAATTTAGTCAAACTAAGATTGTGCAGCATCAACAAAGTCAAAGTGTTTCAAATTAACCTTGCTTTAAAAAAAGACAGCAGAGGCGAAATTGCAGACTCGCTGACCCCACGGTAACCATTAAAGTGTCCACAAAAACAAGTGGATTTAAAAAAAGAAACTTGTACAATAAGCTACTGACAAAGTAGTTACACAGTCACCCATTAGATTCCAGTGTAATTGCATGTGTAAGTAGTTGGTTACTGTGATGAACAACATGTAGTCAAGATGTAATTGTTGCGAGTCAGCCTGAATTACTCATTATAACTATCGCATTTGATTGCAAATAAAGTCTAATATGTGTAACACGGGCAGTCGTATTTCTCAGCACATTAGTTTTTGAGAAAAGGAGCTAATGTCGTTTTATTCCAGCACAGTTCTGCAAGAGAATTTTTGGTGTGAGATCAAGTGTAAAATTGAATTATAATCTCTCTTTCAGACACATTGTGAAGGGTCACATTTAACAACGGTGTCTCATTTATAATCCCATGCATTTTTGAATGTTTGGTTACACTGATGCACTAAACAACGTAAGGCAAAACTTAAAGGTGCTGTGTGTAATATTTATATAATATCTATTGACAGAAATGCAAGATAATATTCATAACTATGTCATCAGAGGTGTATAAGTGGTTAGGTTTTCACTACCTTAGAAAAAGCTACACCGCAGGTAAAACAGTACATACATACGTAAATATGCTATCTCCTTCGGCAAAGAAGCGAAAGAAGTAAATTAAACATTTCTATTCTTGTTTATTGAAAAATGCAACAAAAAACCTTTGATTCCCACTTAAGTGTTTTTTATGAACCTTAGAGGATTTGTAAACATTTCAATAACACTAGAAGTACAGAGATAAATGATAAAGCTGTTTTCGTTAAAAACAGCAAAGTTAAATACAATAAATCAAATTATGATTACTTTGCAGGTGTCTATAATAGCACATCTGTATCTTCCAAAGTAGAGACCCCGTACCCAGGCAAGCATTCGTGTGTTTGTGCACCTTTAGCATTCATAATATACCCTCACCCAGGTCTGTCCTTCAGCTTCGGGCCTCATGGGACAATATAAAGGTAAAGCTGAAAGCTCAGCAGCCTTTATGACACGTACATTGAGTGACACACTCCAGCACTGGAGTGCCCTCCATCCCTTTAAAAACCATCAGCGCGTGTGGGTGAAGGGGTTTCATGCGGATTATTTCATACTCGTGCTTACCGTATGCACTTCCAATAGATGTGACGGCCAAAATACACATTTCCAAAAGTATAAGTTCTCAATTCTCCCGAGCCCACTGCAGACTGGCGTTTCTCCATAGAGTCACAGTACAGAAGCGGTATAAGATGTGTGGTCTGACCTTTCTCTGTGCACCTAATCTTCTTTGTGCAAATTACACTTGCATACTTTTGCTGAATATATTGTAATTAGGCATATGTATTCCAACCGGCTGATAAGATATAGTCGCTCTGTAATCTCTCATTTATATGCAAAGCAGAGGAGTTAAAGAGCTTACGCTTTCTTCGCTCTTAATGCGTCCCCCATTTTCGTTTAATCAAGTTCATTTTTTCCATCACTTTCCTGTCTTCGCAGTCCCATCTCACGCTGAGCTTTCAAACTCTGAGTTTACAAGCAGCAGGGTGTTCCTATGAATGACAGATTCACTGGTGTAAACCGCTGAATATCACCAGTCACTTTAGATCGGAACTTTTCTTTCAGATGTCAGGAGCTAAAAGATCTAAATGTGTCATTTAAAGGGAAAGTTCACCCTTAAATACAAATTCTCTCATTTCCTCGACCTCGTGTTATTTCAAACGTCTATGACTCTTTTACCTGTGAAATTTTGTTTTTGTGTTCATACAATGAAAGTTGATGGGGGCCAAGGTCAGTTGGTTTCCGACATTCTTCCAAACATCTTCTTTTGTGTTCTGCAGAACAAAGAAAGAAAGTCAAACAAGTTTGAAACAACATGAGGGTTCATTTTAAGCTCCCTTTTAAAAATGGGGTAAAAATGGCAAGTCAAACATCAAAACCATCTACAAGGGGAACTCGCATTGATGCGCTCCAGTCTCTGTAAATACACAAAATTATCAGCACGAGGGGATTTGAATTGAAAAAGTCAATTTCGCCGCTCCCAGATCTAATTTGCGCCATATAATTATACATCTTACCACAATCATTTTCAGGACTTCTCTAAAGATGCATTCTCAGAAGGGTTCAGTCATTACAATTCGCCCTGCTTTCCACAGAACGTACCTGCTGCCCCGATTATGATCCACGGGCCTTTGCCATTCAGTATTACACTGCAAACAAATTCATTAGCTTCCCCAGCGTGTTAAATTGACTTTTGCCTCATGACATCAAAAGGGTCCAGGGCCTCAACCATGGAGCGTAATAGTGGAGATGGATAATGGCCACAGGGATTCACATAAACCATTCAAAGTCTAACTGCATGCGTGTCTTTAGTTGACCATTTGTGGTAACGGTATTGATATTTTTTGCTTCAAAAGAGCGCTCTCTTCATTGTTGGAGAAAATCGTCCAAATATAATTTGTAAGGAGAGTCTTACAGAGACAGTGTTTTGTTTGTTGTTGTCCATTAAAATGCTTGTTTTCTCTTGTTATTTAGGTTTTTACAAACCTGCAAATGTACTGCAACACAGCCGTAAAATATTAATGAACGTAAGCCATAATGAAGGCCATTATTTCCACACTTTGTCTCGTACAGCCTACATTTGGCGGTAGGTTCGCTAGTTTTAATGGCCACCCACAAATCGGAAAGTCAGCAGAGGACAAACCACAGAGGAGGTAAACCGAGATGAAAAAAGATGGCAACCGGACAGACCCCTTGCTTTTCCAAATCTGCGTTTGCATATTTATTACGACTCCTGGGTGACACGACTACAGCTGTGTTCATGTTTGTCCAAGAGAAGGATATAAATTAGCTGCTTGCTGCCGTGTCATCCGCGGCGTGCCCTTGACGTGACGGACCCCCTCCCCTGCGGAGACGAGGCGATGCGGGGTTTGGCGAAAAGAGGAGGCGGAGGAATGGGGGGGTTGATAATACCTGCGATCTGCCTCGCGCCCGGTCTCACAGGTAGTGTAGCAAAGTCAAGCTGCCCTTCCTGTCACTTCGGTCTCCAACCAAAATTACTTTTCGCTGTCATCACAAACATCCTTCAACGATTCCCACTTCAGACGCCCACTGCTCGCCAACTCCAGAACTTCTGTGAATTGCATCTACGATGATTTCTTTCCGTTCCGCCAAATTTTCTTCAACATAAAAATGACGTGCGCTCGGTCGTTTTGACACAAATCAATATGTTCATCCGGAGCATGCCAACGTTGTTTGACTATTTATGATGCAATATGGAGAAATATTGCCTTTTTTAACTGATAGGCGCTGACCCACTCCCACAACATGTGACAAAAAAGATTTTCAAGAGCACGCTGAAGAATTTCTGATTTGCTGATGGCAGTTTTTAAATAATAAAGTTTATAAAAGTACAACCCGTCTGAAATTTTAGTCAAAGCTCTTGTTTAAATGTCAACAAAACTTTTCAGAAGCTTCAATCTTGGGGCGCTCGTATCGACAGATATGTTGAGAGATCATTGTGAAACAGACATGGTTTTCGGACTTGTGCTGTCACAGGGATCAGAATAGACAGAAGGAAACCTATTTCAGATTTGTCCGATTAGATCTTTTAACAAAGGTTAAAAACATTCCTGTCAGCAGTGTACAAATGTGTTGCGTGAGATTGTTTTTCATAATGAAGTTGTACTGACCATGTGTTTGACGGGGTGTATTGATGACTATTGGCAAAACCCTGTTTTTAATGTAACCGTGGCTTATTTTTTTATTACTTTTTGTGAGAGCATGATGGGGTGTCCCCACAAAACTTTTGTTTAAAGTTAATACAACACACTATTTCAACACAATTTTGTCATCATCAATATCCTGTTCTATTAGAGTTGGGGCTATATGAACGAGTGGTTGAAATTAGGCAGAAGAGTTCCAGTTCCCAGCATGCTTTGTATGGGACAAGAGAGTAAATGTAGTATAGCGTGTTGAATAATTGAAATAAGATGAGAAAAAAGGAGACATTTTAATGTTTTGTATTGTGTTCTGTTGGTATTTTATTTGTGTTTTTGTTATGGATTGAAGAGGGTTACTATTGTGCTGATGTCATTTGGTTAGGTTGAGAACAAGTTCATAGAAAATGGTTTTAAATCTTCAGAAGATATTACATTACAGGCCAAATATTATGATCAGTTAAAAAACTGTTTTAAATCCTTAAAAGGTTAAGTACATTTATTTGGGCTGTTAAATAGTAGTTAAAAGTGTTAGTAAATATAAACCTTGTTGTCGTAACCAAATTAAATTCAGTTAGGTTCCTTTCACATCAAATGATAAAGTATTTCTAAGACTGAATAACTCAAGACCTATTTTTGGCTACAGTATATGGAAAAATTATGAAAAAAAACATGAAAACAAGTATTATTAAACCATCAATATAGAATAATAATGGAAAATGCACTTAGCTAAAAGTATGCACAATTTAAATGCTGTATCTGTAATGATCACCACAGGTTTTTATGTAAGATAAGCAAATTTTAAGGCTGTAATGTTATTTAAAATAAGTTATTTAGACCTATCTCTACTTATTTTTGTTACATTTTACTGTTTATGTCAAAATTGTGTATCATTGGTCATTAATATTTTATTTAACCTGCACATTTTCTAAATAAACAGGCAAAAAGAGTCTTACAGTGTTACAAATAAATAGATGATTTTAAGGAGTTTAGCTAAGTGGAATAAAGAAGTGCTTTGTAATTTATTAGAAACTCGACAGAAAAGCAGCAGGTTGCTGTACGACTGTCAGAGTAAGCGATGTAGTCGCCATGGTGATTTGCTTCTCTCCAGACAGCGGCAATAACGCTGCTGAAGTTTGGCCCGCTCCTCTAATGCTGTAAATCAAAACAAACACAGCCCTGACAGCGCAAAGTTTCCCGTTCCCGGGTGACATTGTGGAGTTTTCGCGCACATCCGCACATCAGTTCAATAGGGATCTGCTCTCGAGCCATCCACGCTGACAACCAAGGACAGGATTGAAGCCCCGTGTCTGTTGGCCTCCTGCGGGCATGGAGAGATGGAGAAAGGAGGGGCCCACTGGTACCCCCCACACTGGACTTATTTCTGACTCCGAGAAAAGCATCCGGAAAGGCGATAATCAAGTTGTCACCTGAATGCACTGCCTGTGAATCCCAACCTTTAATCATTCCGGCAAATAACAGTAACTAAAGTCTTTTACTCCCTTCAAGTTTAATGAAATGCAAGAGAAAGGAGAGAGAGAAATGGTGCACTGTCTGCGCTTCCATGAGAACGTTACCCAAGTTTGCGAGTGTGGAGACTCACAGTCCCTCACAGTACATCTCAAATGCAAAGCTTTTAATAGTCCAAGGTCAAAACTTTTGCAGAGGTGAGAAGCGGGGGACATGAATTCAGATGATGAAATCCGTTCTGATTACTGCAGGGCCGAATTCTCAAAAGACCTGCACACTAATTTTGAGTTGGGCTCCATTTATATTGACATAGATTTCTCTAATGAAATCATAAGTGCACTCCAACCCCACAACGCTTCGTCCCACAGATGGATCCGCGTGTAGATAATTAGATGTAAAACTTGCATGTCCTGGAAATGCTCTTAAACAGTAAACTCTCTTCTCACAGAAATCTGTTAATTCAACGACTCTTACCTGCGATCCCAGCGTTGTGTTTGAGAAGCTCTATCCAAGCATGACATGAAAATATATGAGCGCCCTTTTCATCATTAGGTTTTAATTGGATA
The DNA here is from genome assembly GCF_015846415.1 of Triplophysa dalaica. Taxonomy (NCBI): domain Eukaryota; kingdom Metazoa; phylum Chordata; class Actinopteri; order Cypriniformes; family Nemacheilidae; genus Triplophysa; species Triplophysa dalaica. Next base: position 3,214,546 of record NC_079547.1, on the reverse strand, counting down.
TTAGTGCTGTTTAATTTGTTTTACTTCATTGGTTCTCATATGGAGAGAAAATCTTTTTTTTATTAAATGTATTCTCATCAGGGTGCTCTGCAGCGCAGTAAGATTTTAAACTGGAGTTTCAACAGTCACATTTCATGTAATATTACATTTAATATGTAAGATTTAAAATCCAATAAGGTCCACGGATAATGTAAAAAAAGTGCATTTTATTATTATTATTGTTATTATTGTTATTTACAATTGCAATTGTAATTAATAATATTTTTATTTATTTGTGTAATTTTTGTTTTCATAAAAACAACAGTAATAATAGTAATTAATATTAGCTGATATTAATATAATTCTTTTATATTATAGAAATGTATTATTATTATTACTATTGTTTACAACATTTCTAAAAGTTACGGCATGTTTTCATCCTTCAATGACTCTTTCGTTCAAAAAGATCAAGGAAAATGTGATTCCTCACGATCTGGCCCCTTTTATTTCCCGCTGTTTACAAAACAGAGTTGAACCGCGTCACGTTCTAGCAAACGGTTAGCAGCGAGCCACAGGCTTTGAACCCAGCAGTTCTGATTCTTTCACTTCTCGCTCGTCCATAGCAGCGGGGCTTTTAACTGGCTCTCTGAGTTCATCTAATGATTTCTCAGAGGGGCCGTGTGGCTCTCCTCCCTTGGGGGACATTTAATAACTCCACTCGCCGTCCCACTGCGCATAACCGAAGGGCCGGGCCCCGGCGGTAGGGTGGAAAAGAGCGGCCACAGTGTGGGGAGCGAGACCGATTGGTTCCTGAAACGGGGAAGCCGGATTGATTGAAGCCCATGCATGCTCTGGTCATGCGGTTCTCGTAGTGATGAGATTGTAAGAATCCCGCAGGGATGGAAAGATACCACGCACCTCTACGGGAAACGGAGAATGACATGCCCCATCCACTATCTCCTCACGGCTCGCACAATGGGAAGCAATATTCCACACATAGCAGCATATCTAACAGCCATTAAGCAGCGGGCAGAAGTGATGTTATTAAGAGAAACGGCGATGGTCACATTTTAGAGTACTCAGAACTCGGTTAGCCGTGGATGACCACCTAGTATTCATGATTTGACAATTAATAAGCAATGACCGAGTCGTAGGCATGCCTCCAGACGCAGGATAAAAAAACAGTGGGGTCTGGTGAGTGCATAATGACTGCTATTCTGGCCTCTGCTGGGACGCCGTCATTTAGTTTTCACATGAAGTGTGCAGCATGCTGCAGGAGGGTAATTGGACCAGATCAAAACCTACAGCAATGCGACGTGAATATGCGCCTGCATGACATGAGAGAGCATTCCAGACCGATGCGAATCGGGATGCCTTTCTGTTGCTTTGTTTAGCCCTCCATCAAACAACGAGGGACGCAAGAAATAATTTCCTGCAAAGTGCCAACGTCGATGATTTGGGCACTTATAATCAGACCGAGACCGTGGTGAGACAGGCCTCCCGATAAAATCAAGCTCTTTACTAGGATGGCGGTAAAGAAGAATGACTGTCGGGTAACCTCATTGACGAGTCAGAAACCATAGCATTCTCGAGAGAGTCAGAAATGGTTCTTGGTTTCCTCTCTGGGCCCAGAGGCAGAATACGATTCTTTGGAGCGACTGGCATGGTTGTATAGGCCGGTGAGCCGGTGCATGAAAGCAAGGTAGTGCATCGCATTTCAAAAGGGTGTGAAATGGCTTGGAGCTGAACCACCCTCTCATCTACCGTAAGAAGTATGACTTCTGGAGCGTGACAGCGCAGCCGTGTGCTACTGCTTCACTGACCAGAAGCCCGTCCGAGAACGAGATCGCCCCCCACGCGCACATCCGCCGCTCTCGCTCATTAGCGCAACTTCGCTAGGCGCGAAACCGTCGCCGTATTGTAATAACCAAGACAAATGAAAGCGTCCCAGATCTCCCCCTGCTATACTCCGAAACAAGCTCAATTTATTTGTTTTTCTGTCGCTCTGGGTCTCGTGGAGAGAGGAAATTAACATGTACCGCGAGCTGGGAGGAATGTCTGGGAATGCTGAGTTATGATGCAAACACATCATTATGTTGAGTACGCCGTGAAATAATCACAGCGCGATTCTCTCACACAGAAGCCACTTTAGGCTTCTAAACATATCTCTCTCATAAACTCGATAAAACGATGAAGGAGAGTGAGCATTGAGCCAGGCATTAGATGTGTACTAGACAAAGCACGCAGACAAACATCACGCTGAATATGAAAGATTGCCCCATGCAGTTATTTTTCTTCAAACAGTAATGGTTTGCTGGATTGATCGGCAGGACATTTTCAAGAAACATCTCACCATCATCGTCTTGTGGAAAATAATGGAAGTCAACACTGGAAAGTGTGTGCCATTAAAAAAATTAAGTAGCCTTTACTTAATAAAAGTTCATTCGTATTATATTTTTTATAATATGTTTAAATAAATTGTACCTTTTTTAGGGACGGGATTCTTCATGTAGTAAGTGTCCTGAAGTCATTGTGGGACTTGTACGTGTCTATAAGTGTACTAAATTGGCCTAATTTTAAATGCATTAAGGTATACTTATAAGTGTAGTTTAAGGTGCGGTTTCAAGACAACGATTAGTTTTAGGCAGGACAAGGCATTAGTTCAACTATAGGATATAAAGTATAAGCCGTTTCAAAAAACATACTTTACAAATAAAAAAAACACAATCACACTGATACATTTTAAGCTATGTCTGTGTCAAGAATCTTCTAACATTTAAGTAAGTCTGGGACTGGCTTATGCCCTTATGTCTGGAAAACCACCCCTTAGTGTACTTACAATTACGCTGTTTGTACAAGTAAACTTAAATGTGAACTGTTTTGAAAGTTAAATACTGATACATGTACAGTAGCACATGTTTTTAGTTTAAGAAAGTACACTTTGAGGTACTTTAATCAAAAGTACTAGTGAAAGTTGTGTAAAAGTTAATAGGCTCCTCAAGAAAAGAGTAAACACAACTACAAGCTACGTATACTTAGAACAGGTCAAGTATACTAAAGTGCAATTTTGAGACATTCCATATTTCAGATTAAACGTATACTAAAAGTTTGGATGCTAATTTGCATAAAGTTTACTTGCTCTTTTTAGAGCAATTCACATTGACTTATCTTTTGCTAGTTGACTGAATAAAGTGAGATATCATGCAACATTAACGTGAACATTACGCTACATTAAGCTATTTTGTTGGGAATTATATGTAACCTAAAATGTTACAAATGCTCAAGACATTTTAGGTGTAAAGATCAATATCTTTTAGCACAGAAAGAAAAAAACGTGTGTCAAACAAGTCGTCTCTCACACCATTAGTTGAGTCAAGTTTTGATACATTGGTCCGCTCAATTAAATAAAGAACTTTTAGCTTTGAAAATGACCATATTTCTCATGTTTTACATTTGTGAAGGAGGAAAAAGGTACAATGCTGTGCAAGATAGCTGTCAAAGTTAATGCCATTAGATTTGTACCAAAACTCTTCTTATAAATTAGGTTAGCACACTTTTTATAAGCAGAATATCTGCAGGCTAAAATGTAAAAATGTCTACTTTCGTCTCTGGTTCAACGCAATTTATTTGAAGAATAAAGTTTAATGAAGTTCCCTTCTTTAAAGGGACCAAAGGGGTGTTTTACAGATGTTCTCACTAACCTAAATTTCTTGTGAAAGTCAACTAAGTCTTATGACTTTTTTGCGACCTATAAAAACATTTTGAGCATGAGACTATAGCCTTTCCATCATTCTGAGCGTTTGTAAAAAAACATCTATCACTTCAATTCAAATTGACTTTTTAAATGTGTGTTATTGTGAGCTGTACAGTTTTCTTTCCCTCCGGGGTATTGTAAAATTATTGCTAATTATTATTCAGAAAGATTTGTTCCTCTCATGATGGTCTCAATGGACGGACAACCAAATGAACTTCAGATTCAATCACTGGATTTATTTATTCGCTTCCACCCAAGAAACCTCAAAGGACAGAGATGCCCTGTGGCTCCGTGCCACATATAACTTTAGCCTGTTTCAGTTTAAGTAAAAAAGTGTTTAATATTGACTTTGTCCTGAGAACGAAAAATAAAATAAATCAATGGAAACAATGCGACAGACTGATGAGTTTGTGTTGCATTAAAAGTTTGACCAGTTTGTCATGCGGTAAGACTTTAAGTTATACTTACATAGGTAAAAAAGTATTTTCCTTATTTTTCTAACATGGAAACGAAAACAAATATGTAATTTCAATTTACTGACAAATAAATGAATAAAACATGATACGAAACCAAATGTTCATAACTGACTTTGATACAAAGTTCAAATGACAACAACATACACTATTTCAGTGTGAAAATAACAGTAATCATTTTATATATTGGTGACGCCTGATGTAACAGCTGCGGCAATCTACGTTTCTCACTCTGTTGCAATGGCGCCGTGTGACACACAGACACATACTTAAGAAGAAATTGGTGCTGCTGTGTTACACTCCCTGTCAAGATTTTCAACAGAAAGCCTATTTATACTCCAACTTCTCTTTCTGGCCCCCTCATGCCCGACATCCAGCTGGAGCCCAGGTTCTCTCTCTGATGGTGGTACTGGACTTCAGGAGCTCTTGCAGAGCTCTCTCCAATACCACCCAAAGCAGAGTCAAATGTGTGAGTAATCCTGAAACAGACCAACTCTGATTTTAACATGTGAGTATTATCTTGATGTCGCATTGTTGAGTTTCAGAGGCTCGTTGTGGAACTTTAAAGTTCCTTTTATCTAGAAAATCCGTTTGTTTCTCCAGAGAAGACAGGGATGATGCAGTTCCATTGACCTCTTTAACAAACAGAAAAGAGACAGATGTATATGTTTACATCATGGTGTCAACACAAAATGAATATGAATTTGAAAGGTTTTATGTTTTTTTAATCAGAATCAGAAAGAGTTTGCTTACACAAAATTAAGATTTTTTTGGTACTTATAAATACAGAAGCAATGCAAATATAGCAATAATACAATTCAAAGATTTATATTAAAATAAAAAATTGTATAAAATAAAAAAATTGTCATATACTCACCGTCTTGTCATTTCAAACTTGTATGAATTTCTTTCCTCCGCTGGCACACATTCACTTCCATTGGTTTTGTGTCCATGCAATGCCAACACTGATTGGTTACCAGCTTTCTTCAAAATATCGAAAGTTTAGTCATACAGAAAGAAAGTCACACAGGTTTGAAATGACTAATTGGGTGAGTACATGATTTTGAGTGAACAGTATCCCTTTAAGAGTCAAAATGTAAAGAAAGATGAAAAATATAAGGAGTCTATTTAGAGAAATAATATTCTGTTATCATGCATCTTTACAGATGCTTTGCACAAGGTTTCTGTATTTTTTATTAACGGCAATGAATTGTTTTAGAGTGAAATATTATCAGAAATTATCAGATAAATAATTCTAACACTAATTTTATGTGGCTGTTTTCCAAACGATGTCACTTCCTGAGTTACGGTGTCATTATGTAATTGAGTGATTCTCAGAAACCACTGAAACATCATGGCAGTAAAGATTTCAATTACAAAATATACAATTCTGTAACACAAAAAATGATCATAATAAAGATAATTTTGTTCTCAACCTTGACAAAAAATATTATTTACATAGATGTATTACTTTTTCTGCTGAAAGTCTCCTAACTGTATTATATGTTGTAATTTAAACAGGGTAAAATGAAAATATTTTTGGAAAAAAAATCTAGTTCTTCTAGAATCATGTTTGACATCTTATAATCCAAGATTTTGTGAGAATCACACAATTGGATGTTGAGTAATATAAAGAACATTCATGACTGCATATAAGTTGATCTAAAATTGTAACAATCTTACAATATGAGCAAATATTGATTATGAATTAGAAACACTTTACATTTTCATTAGAAACACATTTTTAAATGTTCATTAGAAACACATTTTTTAATGTTCACATTGAAGTGAACGGAAGAAGCAACGCTTATTAAAATTGTGAAACCATTTTCTACACATGATATTTACTTTGCAAGAATAATGATAAATCATTCATATGGCAACAAATAACCTTAAGTCACCCTTGGGCTCTTACATTTCCTTCTCCTTTTGCAGCTGTAATGGTTTTAGCCCTCGATCTCTGAGCTTTCTCTCCATACACACTTGGCAGGATCCAGCAGCAGCACTTGGCAATTATCTTTCAGCCACTGTAGCAAATGCCACACTGAAGGGCGAAACAGTCAACTCTCTGTGACATATGATGTGTGGCGCCATATTCCCTTCTTGCTTTGAGAGGGTCTTTTTATCTATTACAGAGCATAATTCTGTATTAGCAACCCCACGTCACAATAACAGACTTAAAAGGAGGCTTGTTTCTGAAGAAAAGAATCTGTGCTTGATGCAAATGCGTATTAGAACAGCAGAATTGTATTTACTTGTATTCCTATTTATTGATTGACAAATGACTATTTATTTTCTATTTTATTTTATTTCCCTATCCACTTAAACATCATTTGACATCCCGATCTGCTTTTTTATGTTTCAAACAGAAATGGTGATAGAGAGCCAGATTCTTTTTGGATTTGGGTTGGAGCTTTTAATATTAGATGTTAAAAATACACCTTCCTTATGATTTGCATTTCTTCTAAGTCAACCCAACCTAGGTCTCAGGTCGAAGTAACACGTTCATAATGAAATGCAGTGATATCTCAAGACAGGGTTGTGATACTTCTCATTTATACGGAGTTCGTTCATATGTTCTCACTAACCGTCAAGTGTATTATTTATGCATTTCACATTTTTATTTTACTTTAATAGCTTCGTGCATTTCGCATGATGCTTTGGATCTTATGTTTCATTTAAAAGCCTTTTCTATAAATCGGAAGAGCTCTAATTTTTTGACAAGAATGTCATTTTTGTAATTATGCCAAGTGGTTTGCAAATAAAACAAGTTTTGAAATACCACACAAAAAAGTGCATGATGACTTAAGCTCTGTTTTGACTGGTGTCAGTACCTGCCAAATTCTTAATAATCCGCTTTACACTCAGTTTTATTTAAAGTAAGCAAGGGAGCATTGCAAACTTTAATTTCACCAGAGAAAGTTTGGCTCCGAATGGCCGTGGAATCAAGACTTGAACCTTCTCATTATCACCTCCTTTTACCTCCCACCTTCTCATCTGCAACCAAGGGCAAAGTTTACTTACTCCTGTGTCACTTGTTTTGTGTTCCACATCAAACTTTCATCGAGAAATAATTAAGATAAATGATGCATGTAATAAGTATTAAATAGTAGCGAAATATGCAACCTTTATAGCAAGAGTGTAAGCGTGCTGTCTGCGTCCTTTCTCCCCAGCGGACAGGGACCATCTGGCCACGGCCATTATCACTGACCCTTGTGTCAGCCTCCTTAGCAGGGGAAAAGGACTCAGACATCCCTGGGTCTGGCCCCGAGCACCTGACTGCATCTATACAACCTTGCAAAAGTGTTAGGGGACACGTTACAAAGTCACTCATATGATAACAGTATGGTTAACCCGAGGACTTTGCTTCGTTGAAATGGATCAATGTCTGTGCGTTCCTTGAGATGTTGGATTTGTTATTTACATTTATGCATTTGACAGATGTTGTTATCCAAAGCGACTTAAAGACCATGTAATCACTCCAACCCACAGTCTATATACTGCTAATGCAATCCTCTACCACTTGAGCTACAGGAACACAAGAACACATATTTTTTCCATTATTATTCCTTTTAATTATTATAAAAATGCATTATATTTATTTATTAAATATAGAAAGATCAGGTTGGGAATTGGAATAAATGAAACTAAACCAAACTAAACTAAACTAAACTAAACTAAACTAAACTAAACTAAACTAAACTAAACTAAACTAAACTAAACTAAATTAAAATAATGTGTACTGCTCTGTTATTCATGCTGCTTGTGTCTGGATATCCGGAATCTTGCACGGACACAAATATAATATAAAATGCATTACAAGCATCAAGTGTTGTCATGACGATCAGCAATCATCCTTTGTTTGTCTTCTGTAAAAATTATTACACATTCAACTGTTGACCGTTTCATTAACGTTTTATTGCTTTAAATTCCATGTACACTCACTTTTTGTGATTACTATGATACTGTGTAAATGTCTAACTTCTAGACAGCCACTTATGTAAAATGTTTCTCTTGACCTTTATAGAGCGAATGCTTAAATGCATGAATTTTTTGTAGACAAAGTTTATTTGTGCAAACATAATAGTTTTTACCCATAACAAAACAATTTTTTTAAAACACTATTTTGAATGGATGAGTAATAAGAGCCCAGAAGAGATGAACATTCATTGAATCCTGTTCAAAAAGCATCTCAAGGTGAGACATCAAGAAGCTGCTTGATAAAATGCCAAGAGAAAATTTCTGCTATTTCTATACAAAATGTCCAAAACATCAAACATAGTTTAGATTGATTATGGCACTTTGGTCACAATATAATTCCCATGGTTACATTTGTGTTATTCTGTAGCTCTGATGACATTACTTATGTTCTAAAATATAGAAAAACAAGATTCCTAACTGGGTAAGTTACATTTATTCATTTTTTAATGATGGTATAAATTTGGTACCATGATTAGGCTACATTTCTCATTTTGATGTGCACTTTTTTATGTGATTTTGTAATACATTTTGAAAATAAAGGTGCTTCAAAGTTTCTTCACAGCGATGCCAGACCATATTTCGGTTCCACAGAATCATTCAATCAAAGGTTCTTTAAAGAACCGCCTCTTTCTTACCTTTTTATACTGTGAAGAACCCTTTTTTGACACAAAGAGCATTTTGTGAGACAGAAATGTTCTATGGAAGTTAAAAGTTCTTTATGGAACCATTTAGACAAAAAAAGGGTTCTTCTCTGGCATCGTGGAACACCTTTGTTCTTAAGAGTGTAATTTTAGGGAATCAAAATTATTTTTTTGAATTATAAAGTTAAAGTTTATCAGATTTTGTCACTTTCCAACTTTATTTTTTTTCCTTCTATTAATTAAACTGTATTGTCAAAGTTCACAAGATCATTTCAATTTTTCTCGGTTAAAATTTTTAAATTACAGAAAAAATCATGAAGAGGACTCATGGCAAAAGGTTCATGTAACAATTCTGGAAAACAAACATAAGGTTTCAGTGTGACAGTGAAAATCTCCTTAAACACATATTTTGTTTACATTAAGGAGAAACCTTATTATTATGTTTAGTTATTTTATGTTTAGATGAGGTTGGATTACTCCGCTGTGGTTCTCTCTTATCGCTTTTCCTCTGGGATGTTGCCGGAGCCCAAAAGGGAATCGAGCCGTGCTTTTCAACTCAATAAATTCCTGGGCCAGTTTCCCGACTGGCCCCGAAACCTTGCTGGTCTGGAACTAGGAAACCTACAGGAAACCTAAAGGCGCCATTGCACGGCAATAGAGCATGTGAACATGACGTCACGCCCTGCGATTTATGTTGCTTTGTTGTTTTGATATTTACCAATTCTTGTTTTGTTTGATATATGGAGACATCGGAAGGGCCTTTTCCAGAACGACTCCACATAATTGTATTGTTGTTTTTAATAAATCAAGACTGACCTACCATAGTTATATCACTTAATCTAACAAAACACTCGATAGAACGCAATAGCAGCCTGCCTCCCAACATGGCAGAACATTCAACACGCCGATTGACAAGCTCTATTGAGCAAGAAAGTTTTACAATGTTCGTAATATTATTGTTATTTTATCACTAAATGTATTTTTAAGAATTATTTAGGCGAGAATGTATGTGTTTAAAGTCCAAAACTGTGATTGGTTAATAAAGATGGTAAAAAATCATCTTGGATGTTTTCAGAGATATGAGCTCCATGCAACCACCGAGTGCTCGGCGCTCATTCAATTCAATTCAAGTTTATTTATATAGCGCTTTTCACAATGTGCATTGTTCCAAAGCAGCTTTACAGCGGAAAACAGAACAGGTAAATTACAGCACAGTGCATGGTCTTTATAGAACGAGCAAGATCATTCTAATAAATAATATCTAATTAATAAATAAATAAATAAATAAATGCAGTCTCCCGGTGAGCAAGCCAACAATGCCCTGCTGCTCATGTATCCCGCTGAACGCAGCCTCATCTCGGCAACTCCTTCTTCAGCCCACCGCTGGCTCTGGTGTCTGATATCTATTTTTTTATATTTAATTTTCTTTAAAAACTGTTAGAATAATCAGAGTAGGCATATGTTGCCTAAATCACGTGTAACCATTTTAAAAAGGGAAATGACAGGAAGCAATGTTGTGTTTTATATCACTCCATTTCAAATTTCTCCGTTTAAATATAAATTTACACTGAAATTAATACGAACTGGGATTGACGTAGAGGATTTCGCTCCCGCCAGTGGAAATGCAGGCCAGTTCTGAACTGTGCCATGCTCGGCCGAGAACCGGATCCAGCTCCAGTACCAGCTCCTGCCCCGGTGGAAAAGCGTTATCTGTGAGCTTTTGAAATGTGAAGTTGAGACGTTTCATTTCCCCGAATGCATTTCTAGAAGTTCTGCATTTGAAACGTCTGATAAAGGCTCTGTGTTTACTCTCTTTGTAAAAAGCACATGTGAGTTTGTCCAAGTTTCCAGGCAGCATTATTGATGGAAGAATGGGAAGAAAGCTTTGACATTTGGTCTGTTGCCCTGGCTTATGTGTAAGGTACTAATTAGCAGAGAAAACACTGTCAAAGTGCCATATGGTGGAGGAGATGAAGCAGCTTGCCAGGCATAGCTACGGTCCTGAACATTTGCGACCGCAAAGGTTTGTCAAGACAGCTTGTGTCAGGTATTATATGTAAATGTAGGCTAAAATAATCAGCGTGCTAATGTTTAGTTTTTTCCTTTTTGGTCTAGTTCCCTTGCGCAGATTCCCAAGGTTATTGTTGAACACTTTTACTGTCTCGGGCCTTGTTCATTTTTCTGCTTGGTTAGCAAACATTATCAGAGCCAGGGTTTATGTCAGAACGCTATAAAGCTCAGAGCCACGTTCCATCTTTATGCTATGGTGGAGACGTTATTAGATGGGATTTAACATGACAAACACATACATGTAAGCAGTCGTCATATTACTAAAGGGTGTGCGGTATAATTAAGTGGTTATGTAGTAAAACACGTTTGTTAAAATCGTGAAGTAATAGGGACGAGATGTGTCTCTTCACTAATGGGACTTAAGGGGGAGCGGAGAGATCTTGATGTTCCATTATGCTCATTAAGACTTCTGCAAACAAAGCTGGTCCTCTTGTTAACGCTCAAATGTTCTCATGCTAATCTCACGGGACTGAGAAGTGTGACTCTTAGACATCTACAGAGGAGAATGGGATGCAGAGAGTTCTCATGAGTGTCATAAGCTGTTTGACCCATTACTTGTGTTTCCCACAGAGGAATCAATACGCCTATTTCACAAAATTGCGACAGAGACCGGAAAAAGTGACTGATTACTGACTGGGGCCAATAGCCCTTGAGCTATTGGGGGCACGAGGGGGCCCTGGCCATCAAGGTTGCACCATCCAGTTCGGTACTGAAAACCCTACAACAATGAATACAATTGTTTATCTATGTTTAATATATGGGTCCCATAGCCTATACAAAGCCTCTGTGGATACAATGAAAAAAAATGAAATGGCAAAATATGTTTTTATGTTATCTTCAATTTGCTAGATTATTTTTCATTTATTAACTAAATTACAGCAAATTAAAATAGCATTTTCTGAATCTTTTGCTTGATGATTTGATATTTACCGGTATGTGTCACAGGAGCATTTTATGGTGAGAAATCATTTTTTATTTATTTGATGCATTAAATACGTGTATATTTGACAGCTAATTAAAAATGTGTTTCATGCGCCTTCATTTCGTCCATTGTTGATTATTCAGTGTATAGCTAATATCAGACTTAAATAAACCCTGTTCAGAATTTTTTTAGCGTAGCACAAGCATTTGATTCAGAGCGAGAAGGGTTTTAATAGTCATTATCATCTTAACTTTCACTTTCTAAGGGAAAGAACAGAAAGAACAGAGAAATTGTGGCAGGGAAGCCCCTTGGAGGTAACTGAAGTCATAATTCCTCCCTGACCGGAAATAGGAGAAAACTTCTTCCGGCCGCACTGCTGCTATCCATTCATTTATTCATTCAGCTTGTTATCTTAAAGGCATTCATTTCATTTACCAACAAAAAAATGTGCATATGTTGTTCATGCTTTACTGGGAGATGTAAAAATAGGTAAAACAAACATCACAATGAGTGATTGATTTATTATCAAGGTCTGACATATGTTAGACAAATCAGCAGAAAGGGAGCGCTACATGCCTAACTTCTGGTCTCCGCAACTGTTCTGTGTTGTGCCGTTCACACGGAGCTGTGAACGGAGCTAGAGCATTGACCTCACAAGCGTTTACCCTACTTCCGGTTTATACACGTCACGCTGTGAAATAGGTCTATCGGTTGAGGTGTTTCATTGGAGATCGACGATGAATGAGGCTGAAGAGGTAAACAGAAATGTTTTCGAGGTTAGAGATAAAGATTAAACCAACCTCTAGGAAGATGAAGAGGCAAAGGCAGGGGGGAAGCCGTAGTGAAATGATTTTCACGGTTTTCTTAGAAGGAAGAAGCATGCTGGGAAAGTTATCAGAAACATATTTTTTGTATTGCTGGGCAAAACACTGAACGGAGAAACCGTGCTTAAAGTAATAGTTAACTCACACACACACTATTTTTGATTATATTATATTATGTATGATAATAATACGGTCAGTTCTGGTCCTTGATTCTGATTGGTTGAGCCGAGTTCTAAGCCATTGTAAAATACCCCGATTTATAACTGGTGACGGCATTACATTGTTGACGGAAAAAACGTTTAATAAAAGCAACAAGCCCCACGAAACAGTGTGTAACTGTTATACAATGCACTTTAAGCGACAGGTTCTTTGAGCTTATTGCTTTATTAATCTACATATTGTATCACTATATTATTAATATTTTAAAGCCATTCAAGGAAAACACAATATTCAAAATCAACTTAAGCCAATGGCAGGTGATACTGCCAAAAACATTATATTGGCACGATTCTGATTCGGAGACAGCACCTGTCACAAAAACATGTCAAGTTTCATTGTGATTTCATCCCTGATATTTGCTATTTTTTACATTTACTGTCATACAGATTTCTGGCAAAGTTTCTAATAAGGTAAAAGTTTTTAGATCACATGCGAGTTGTGCCAGATGTTTTAGTGGGCGTGTGGTGTGGTTTGAATCCTACACATCACATCAGGTTGGGTCAAAGTATCAAACGAAAGAACTGACAGAAACCATGTAGTTATCTGCAGTTCTTAAAGCCATAACAGGCTCGTAAGCTCTGTTTAATTTTCTCTCTGAAGACTTAAACAATTATTTTTGGACTCGCTTGTGCTAATGTTAATTATAGACCCTGTCTGAAAACCAGCGGCATTTTTCACTGATATCAAAAGTGAAGTGATGCATCCTAATGTTTTCATTATATTCCTTGCATTACTAAACTAGTAACAGTTTCAAAGTATATTCAAACCTATCTGTGCCGTACACAATATTACACTTTTAAGTGCAAAAATAGGCTATTGTTGTGCAGACATTTATTGTTTGCATCAGAACAGTAAAATAAAGAACAGGCTTTAGAGAAAGAGTTCAACATTTGAAAAGATGTTCCTCAGTGAATGTGAATGAGTTCAGAGCTCTGTTGTAAATGGTGGCATCAGCATGGGCTAACTGTGACCTTCCACAGTTATCTGCAAAGACATACCACACTCAAATATTTCTGCTGGGGTGCGGACAGCCGGCCTGGCAGGTACCTGTGTGTTTTCACCACTGGGCAGCAAACAACAAAAATCTCCTGCTCAAAAAAACACAGCAGGGACCCTTGCCTGGATCATGTCAGATGACAACAACTACAACAACAAAAGTTTTAGTAAGGGCTAAAATACACTACAAGACTTTTGCTTAGATTTTCAGTCTGGACTTTTTGCAGAAATTCTTTTTTGCAGCCTGCAGATTTTATCAGTTATCTGAAACTTTCAAAAAGTCTGCAAGTTCTGTTCAGATTGTAAAAGTTGTGTAGTGTATTCCAGCTATAGGTCAGTCATGAACCAAATCAGCACAGTCAGTACAACCTTATTTTAGAAGTTTACAAAATGAAACAAAAATGGTCATTTTAACTAAATACATACCTTTAAATAATATGCTTCATTTAGAAAACCTGAAAATAATTTTGAAATGGTCTCTTAATTTAGGCTGTGAATATAATATGTTTATACCCTTTACATATCAATTGATAATATAATATTATAAACCATATATGACAATTCATAATTACTTATTTTATTTTAATGAGTAATACTTTGTAATACCTTGTTGATACAGTACATTTATCATTTTTTTTATTCATAAAATTTCACATGCAACAGGACATGCTTGTGTAACACTACCATGCTGTTTAAAACAATGACTATACTTGTTTACATACTGTTGCATTGTGCACTTCAGAAAGTAGCAAGCGTTCAATTACAAACATTTGAGTTTAAGCCATGCACACGCACACACACATAGTGTGTCAATCTCAGCTCCTGCTATTTTCACTCAGATCACACTTAAACCTGTAAGTGAAAATCGTAGCGTAAATTAACAGAATTAAAAACTTTGTGAATGTCGTTTTCACAAGATTACTGGTGTCTTTTAGCACCACAACGGTGTGTAAAAATAGCTTTCCTCTTTACTTCATTTCCGATGGTCCTCCGAACGTGTATTAAAAGAACAGTCATTTTATAAGAAAAAGTGAACTGTCCTCATTTTCATTCCACTTGTAATAGAGGATATAACAGGTGAACATTTTTAAATAGTGTCGGAGGTCTGGTTTTATCAGGAGATTATAAAAGAAGTCGGCTAATGAGTCCAATTCCGCTCAAATGTGAAACATAATAATAAATTAAGGCCAAATGAGCTTTGTGCTCCAATAATGAAATATACTATGTAAATGTTGTAAGTGTTCTTGCATAGTTTTCTTTTAATATTACAAAATCGGCTCAGTCCCAAAGACACTCACCCGTGGAACTTTACGTCGTGATTTAAAATGACTTACAATTTATTTAACCTGCAGGTCAGTAGTTTTGGACATTAGAGAGAAAGAGTTTAAAAGAGTTAATTGTATTTAATAATTAACACTGTAAAAAGTAACGTGTCATTTATTGTAACTCATGTATTATTTACTTTTTGGCACAACACAACAGAAGATGTTGGGGAGAAGCTCTAATCTAAGTGGATGGTGATTTATACCACTAAACTTAAAAATGTAAGGTATGGCTTTGGGGGGGAAATCTTTAATGGCACTATATACAACATAAATCACCAACAATGTTTTTGCACTTTGCCTAAAATTGTGTTGAAGAGAAGAAATAATACACGGATATGATAATGATGATTAAATGAGGGTGAAATGGGTGACGTGTTCCTTTAAGATCAATGGGTTGTAGGTCTTTTCACATTCACTAGAGAGCAGAGAGTCAGTAGTGCACCTTTTGGGGATGCTGTTATCGTCAGCAAGTCTTCAATGGAGTTGTGCTTTTGGATCATGGCCCAGGTGTTTCCTGAAAGATGAAGAGATGTCTTAATAATTTATTCTGCTGTGTGTGTTTGCACCTGCGTAACGCCATAAGCTATTGGTCACAGTTCTTTCGGTTTGGCCCACCTGCAAGTGCTCCAAGTGGGTTGTTTGGCACCAGCGTCAAGTGAAAACAATTGATTTCGTGTTAGCTGTCTTGCAAGCCAACTCGATATAGATTAGAGTTCCTTCTCTTTCATCATCTTCATGCCTGACAATCTGAGTTATCGAACCCACAAATAATACGAAGACTGCATTGCATCACACAATTATACATAGTTTTTACTGCTTGGAATCTTATAATAGAGGAGAAACCTAAAATGAAAAAAAAATGTTTATTTGCTGTCATTATTTGTACTGTGAGTGATGTACATAAAGTATCACTTATTACACATAACAGTATGTCTATAGTATGATCTTGCTGAAGGTTTCTGCAAATATATGTATAACATTTTGAGTAATTTTATTTTAATGTAATGAGATTTGTACTAGATATGACTGATATGATTGCAGTGTATTTGCATTTAGCGACAAGAATGAATTGATGCATCGGCAATTACATAACAGTCCTAAAGGCACGGCATATAAAGTAAAACAAGCTATTTTTAGTGACAGAAACCAAGAATCATATAGAGAGAACAAATTGACAGCAGGGTAAAGTTCTATTAAACAGGTGTATACATTGCCTTAAAAAAAATTACTTTAGAAATACTAACTACAAAAATGTGTATTGGATTATTATCAGACACTGATCAGATCACGATTAAGTACTTTATGTGTGCCTTCCCATAATTAAGAAACATCACAGATGAAATCTCTAGACATTAGATTTAATGAAGATCAAATGGAAACCTTTGCTTAATTTGTACCTTGTTTCTGAGGAAAAGACTCAAAAGTCTCACAAATATTTCCATTTGAGTTTCAGAAGAGATCTTAACAATGTCACAAACTGAGCTCAGATTTGTCAAGTCTGCAATTTAAAGTGAATAATAGTGAAGATTTGAATATAACCTCAAACATGTTTCATCAAATAAACCCTTCTCCTGATAATTTAACCATTCATTTTACATCTCCATACTCTTCATTTATCAATTGTCTCAATTTGATGTCTCCTTAACAATTTTTGAGAAACAACTGAGACTAAGGAAAAAGTTAAATGAAACAACTGAAATCTCCATTAAATCCCCTGAGCTATATAGCACTCAAAGTAATCATAGGGGAACCCCTTTTAGTGCTTTATAGAACCATGTTTTGGTGCTTCAGATGTTCTTCAGCAGTTCTTTGGGATGACTGAAGTGCTATACAGAATACAGGGGGCGCATTACAGAAAGTTTCTTATTTTAGGTCTTAATTTAAGATATTATACAATAAATCAGGATTTTTCACAAAATTCGAATTACAGAAGCAAATCTTAACTTGATTTGGGATTCTTATCCTTTCTTACAAAATCTTAAATGTTCTCTAGTTAGGAAATCCTAAATTGTACCATCAAGCTCTGCAATGCCCTTTCAGGTCTGTTACCAAGTAACCAACACTGCGCGAGCTGCTGATGAGGTAAACAAAATGGACAAAGAAAAGCGGCGAGCTTTTAATTTTAGCCACGGAAATAGAAACTTTAATAAGATTGGTAGGAAAGCCAAAGCCGATAATATTTGGTAAGTTTTCACCTTCGCTCACTCACAAAGACAAAGACATGGAGTGGGCCGATAATGTGTCTGCAGTGTCCGGCATAACCGTACAGCTGAGACTAAAGAAAAATGTACCACCCTTGCAAGCAAAAACTGAAAAGAAAGCGGCCTACAGGCAAGGGAGATTTGATTGTGAGCGCTTTTTCTGTTAGTTTTTAAACAATTTTGAAGTAAGGGGAGCTGTTTGGTTGTCCTAAAGTTAAGAAAGTTTATAGGATTATTTGTCAAGTTAAGACACTTCTGTAATACCCCTTTCCTATCTATAGTTAAGATAAGATTAGCACTTAGGAAATGCTGTTCTGTAATAATGTGTAATGAAGTTACCATGTTTACCAAACAGATAGGATAAGATTTTGAAGTTACAATATTTCTGTAATATACTCCCAGGAGCTTGACCAGGAGGTTCTTTATATGGAAACGGTGCTGTATAGAACCTCGGTCACCCAAAAGAACATCTGAAGATCCTCTGTAGTACCACTGAAGCACCACTAAAAGTGGTTCCCCTATGATTATTAGCCAAGAACTACTTTTTGTGGCACCTTTTTGAGTGTATGAAAGAGGAAAATTGAGCAATGAAATCATCATCTGGTTTAACACAAACTGAATACTTATTGGCCACATCCAGACATGCCAAGAGCCAAAAGAAGGAATTGCTAAATTGAACAATGACAGGATTTTTGACAACTGGGTCAATTTAGACTATAACAAGAAACAAAATGTATAAATTCAGTTTGTTATACTCATTTAAATTCTTCTATTAATAGCTGTGGTCCTTTATTGCTGTTAACATGAGTGCAGGATTACTCCAAACCTCTTCATTCTCTCACAGAATGATGGCAGCACCTGCTGTGGGTGGTTTGAGATCTGCTTGTTACAGCGTGTTCATCTGCTTTCTTACACAGGTTGAGAAGCCCTAGGTGTCTGTCAGTTAATGAGGAAAAGCGTTTCGCTTTAGCAGATGTGGGTAATCAGATGGTAATTGGATTGAGGAGTGGCCGTCCTGCCTCCAACTGGAGCTCAGAGTTTAGTGTTTTTTTGTTGTGAAGATGAAGATTATCTTGTGTGTGTGTGAGAGAGTGAAAAACAGGGCAGATCAGCAGTGCTCCATGTGTCCCTTCTGGGCCTCCTGTTGGCTGTGTAGTCACCAGAATGGGTTCATAAATATGCTGGCCTGCAGCTACATGGGGCGTCGGGCTCTTCGCTCTGCCAATATTACCTTCACGCTTCTTTTTATTTATTCTTTTTCTCATCAAGATATTCTGGGACAGAGAAAACGGATAATCTTGCTTCGGTGCCCACATAAGGGTACGAGGACCATGCAACCAGAGGAAAATTGTATTGCTCAGATGTTGGTCTTTCGCAGCTCACGTGATTTGATGCAATTCTTAGTTGTGTTTCATTCAGATATCAAAATATTCCTTGGTCTATGTCTCCTAAATTTGCTAAAATGAAAAAGTCCATAAAGAGAATGGAGGTGTAAAATAAATCTAGATTTGGATAAATTTGATGAGAAATGCTTGAGTTCATATTAAGACTTTCAATAATATTTGATTTCTGCAGACTTGTGTGAGCTCAGTTTGAGACATTGTTAAGTTCTCTTTTTAAAAAACTTATTTGTGAGATGTATGTCTCTCTTTCTCAAACATCCGAGCAAAAGTCTCCATTAGTTCTCCATTTTATCTCATTGATGTCTGGGAGAAATAATTGAGATATTAAAGAGTTCTGAATACAATCAGCGCCTCGGCAGACAAGATTTTGCTCTGTTCTTGATAAACAACATTTAATTACAACCAGCAATACAATTACATTTTATGAATGTATCTTGCTAGTAGAGCATGTACTTAGTACTTAGTAATTCTTTCTAAGTTAATGACAATAGGGGCTTTCGCTAGGCAGGAACAATTTCACAGTTCCTGAACGTATTCCTGGAGGCACTCGCTTTTAGTTTAAACCGCAGAAACGGGCTAGCATCTTGGTTCGGGAGAACCTTTTTGGAGGAACACTTTAGCTCCTTTTCCGAGGCAGAGTCTTAACCAGCAGGATACGAACGAGCCGTGACGTAAGCAAACGCTGATTCGCCAAAGTTTTGTTGTTTGGTTGTTTGTTGTTCTTAGACAGACGCTCTTAAATGACTCGTTCCGGAACTTTATTCCTGAACTTATCCGGTCAGAGAGCTGCTAATGTAACATGAAGCAGATCTAAATGAAGTAATAAGTTCGACCGCTTTTAAGTCAGGAACACTTGTGCATGGATGCTGATAAATTGCACATATCGCATGTTTACCTATTAACAGAAGAGATCTGTGTGTGAAACTTCTGAACCGTTCACAGAGCTCAGGCAAAACGACTACGCATTTGCCCCAGGCCTGGACTTTTAACTTTATAAATCGTGAATAATTAAACGCTCATAACTATAATACCAGCTGAAAATAGCCGGTCGACAGTACATTTGCATGTTGAATCACATTACAAAGACAAATCTGGGGTGAAACTAATCATAGCTAGGTAATTTGTCAATTAAATATGATCTACTATCCATTTCATGAGCGTCCACTTCAGATTTAAATATAGTTCTGTATGATATATTCAATAAAATGGTACTTTGCGGTTAAACTCCAGATATAATGCTCGCATGAAAAATTAAAGAGGCAAAAGAAGCATAATTTGAAGATTCATCAGAGAGCCCAAATGCGGCCGTATAATCGAGTTTGCCTCATAGTGAGAAAGATACGGCCGTGATGAAGAGGAAAAAGGCGTGTTAATGACCCACACTTTGACTGACGTGTA
The DNA here is from genome assembly GCF_015846415.1 of Triplophysa dalaica. Classification (NCBI taxonomy): domain Eukaryota; kingdom Metazoa; phylum Chordata; class Actinopteri; order Cypriniformes; family Nemacheilidae; genus Triplophysa; species Triplophysa dalaica. The sequence goes on along the minus strand of NC_079547.1, from coordinate 3,194,360 downwards.
AACGCCGGTTGGCTTCGTGTGGCTTTTATTAGAAGAAAACAGTTTTTTTCTTAAGTGACACTTCCAAGAAAAACAGAACATACAATTTGCCAAGGTTTTTTAGAATGTGTCACTTGCATGCTTGAGATTTTATTAATGTGAGATTTTAACAAAGCATCTTTAAAGTGTTTGCAAAACTCACCAATTACATTAACTCGAGTTGAGAGATGGGACCTGTTAAAGATGCTGAAAATGTAAAATATGCTTCAAAGAGCATAAGAGTTTTTACTATGAAGGTAAAAGGTTTTCTTCAGAATAAGAATTGAAAAGTATACCATGAACTAAACAACCATTAAAAACTCAGTGTTTTGATCTGATTTAAAGTCACTTAATGTGAATGTGGACACTCTTCAATGCATAAGAAAATTAACGTATTAAAATGAAAATGCAAATAACAATGAAATAATTTTTGCATTTTAGTGGCCAAAAACATAAGCTCCTTATATGCTCATGTAAATGGCCGTTTTAAAAGTGTGGAGGATTTTTTTCTACTAATGAAAATGACAAAATGGCTCTTCGTTTTGGACTCAAACTGTAAAAATACGAATCCGGTCATAAGACGACAACTGAGATAAAATAATTGTATTCTCTGTGTGTTCGCAGGCACAGACGGAAATTGAATGGCTTATCTAGGGGGTCTCGAGAAATCCTTTAATGGAGAATGTGTGATATAACAGTTTTGATGGTCTCTGGTAATTCAACCCTGTATTGAGATAGAGGGCTGAGGAAATGACACAAAAAAGAGAAATTAAAAAGCAGAAAAATGTCAGGGCGGGTGCTGTAAGACTGTATATTTTATACACAGTAACTATGGCAAGACTACATGTATTATTTTTTTTAATGATTTAATTACCTTTTTAATGACATTAAATGTAGCCTTCAGGAAACCTGCTGCACGTTAAAAGATGGCATGTGAAAATATTGTTAGTTTGTGCGGCTTAGATTGTTGATACAAAGATAAGATAATAAATAAAATTAAGCACTCACTATCATACTGTCTATAAATATCTAAGTGTCTGTCAAGTAAACCTTATTGTCAAATATTTCACAAAATTAAATTTGTTAGGTTTAAAATTAAGACTGATTCCGATTTATTTTAAATCTTTCTGAAAAACGTTAATACAACATTTATTAATAATGTAATGAACTACTTTACACGTTGTGACCTTGAGATTCTTGTGGGGATCACTTGGTAAGAGGTATTGACAAAAATGCAAAATAATCTGTTTGCATGCCTATTTAACTTGGTTTAATATCTACTGCAATTACACTCATTTGCTTCTTAAAGGAAGAGTTCACCAAAAATGAATATTCTGACTACATTTGCTCACCCTCAATCTGTGTACATTTCTTTGTTCTGATAAACACAGAGATAGATATTTGAAAGAATGCTTATAACCAAACAATTGTTGGCTACCATTGACTAGAAGGAAAAATTGTTTTATGAATTCATTTTTTCTTTTGAACACAAAAAATATATATTTTGAAAAATGTGGGAAAGCAAACTGTTCTTGGCCAAGAACTGTTTGGTTACAAGCATTCTTCAAACAGAACAAAGAAATGTATACAGATCTGGAACATCTCGAGGGTGAGTAAATGGTGAGCGAGTTTTTATTTTTGGGTGAACTGTCTCTAAGTGTAATAACGCCAAATTAAAGTTATAAACCAGAAGTGATGGCTTGAGAACTTCGTAGTCACGCCGAATCTCGTGTCAATCCCAAGATAGCCGCAGAAAGAAGCCTTTAACGGTCCAGGATCCTCTTCCAGTGAAGGAGGAAACAGAATAAAACTTGCTCCGTGTCTCCAGAGTAGAGAGCTGTTCTTACCTGGCTATTATTAGGGGCCAAAGTCTCATGTCCCCCTTGACACTCAGGCGCAGAGAAGGAAGACAGTGAATTGTGCCGTAACAGCGGCCCAATCAATATTCATCTTCCAAAAACAGTAACAGGGAGAGTTGAGCTCGAGCCACGGTAAGGGCCAACAGAAAGAATTCAGTATGTGTGTGTGTGTGTTACCTCGGAGTTATCTGGAAAGAGAACAATGGTGCTGGGAGAGCATATCTTTTTCAGACGAAGTCTCGACAGAAAGACAGCGATCTTACGACGGGGGAAAACAGAGGAGCTTCACCCGCCCTTTTCCTTGAAAATAACCTCTACCCCAAATGGCCTTGAAAGGCTGTGAGGAGAACAGAGGAGAGAGAGGGAAAAAAAATCAATCAAAGCAATTAACTACTTGAGCTGAACACTAATTCCCACGGATGAACTTTTTTTATTTATTTCATTTCCCTCGATTTCAGATTGCACTGAAAGTTCAGGGGAAATCAAGGCCCTCTTTGGTAAGTACTGATAATTTGGTAACATCTTTAAATCTCAAAATAAATAAGTACACTTAGAAGATTAGTCACTTTTTTGTAGCCCTTTGATAATATCTAACTTTCAACATCTTTAGGAAAATCTCTACCAATGGACAGTTCTCGCACTGCTTGCATAAGACGCTGTTGTAATCTTCTTCAGGGTGAGAGGTCAGACTTTCCATCCCATCGTTTTCTCTCCAGTTCTTTCCAGGACAAGCGTGGCGGTTGCTGACACTTACATCTGACAGCAGTGAGTTGTGACTTGGTCAGTCTTGCACACAAAATTGAAACTCTGCAGGTTTTTTATAATGTAACAGTGGGCCGGTTGTGTGGAGAAGACAAGAAATATATACTTTTCATTTCTAGACAGAAAGTACAGTGTATGTTTTATGCTGTGTAGACCCAACAGTCTTTGTGTGGTTCAAACTAGTGATGACAAATGTGGGATTTTCAATTGCGGATGTCCAATGTCAAGCTGAAGTGTGTGGTGAATTTCAATGTCCCAAAATTAGGTTTTTTTTGACATTACACATTTTTTTTTCATCCATAGGGAGGGTGTTTGCGTATATTGTTAATGAACACAAAGGGATCACAAACACTTGTGTTTACCCATTGAGAGAAGATGGTTATTGGCTCAAAAGTGATGAAACACCTTCAGATAAAGGGTCTCCTTGACCCTTAGAATAGTCTATCGCTCACTACTTTAAACATGTAATTACTTTTTAATGCCTCTCATAAAAACAACGCTCTTAAAACGGCAATAATTAACTTGGAAGTATAAATGTAAAAAGATTATTCCATCTCTATGGTTATTGCATAGCTTGATAGTTCATATTCAATTTCATGAGTGCTGCACTTATTGCAGGCGTGGGCATTGAGTTAAAGATCTTCGTAATGTAATTGTTTCGACAAATCTACAACAATAACAATATCTTCTTTTGTATTCAATAGAAAAATGTCAGACACTTTGACTGATAATGAAAGATGAACGTTCAGGAACTCTTTAACCCCCGTGAACTCTTATTGCTTCCCAACAGCATCAGAAAACATCTTGGGTATAGAATTAAATCCATCCCCACACACTTATTCTGTAATTGATTCCAACAATTCCTCTCAGTGACACATTTTGTCTATTTCACCTTATTCTGTAGTAATGCTACACATGTGGTCCCCGTGGATCTTCAGACGAGCTAAAACCAATCAGGTTCTCATAACAGGGAAGCACACGGCTGTAAATTATGCTAGTCAATTATGGCACCCAAATGAATGTGATTGAAGTGGTAATTGTTGTTGCGCGGAGAGTCGAGAAAACGCGGGACAGACAGAGACATTGTGCTCATTACCATCAGCCTCAGTGGACCGTCGATTGGCCATCGAGCTTCTCAGGAAATTGAAATGCTCATTGATGGATACTTGTGAGAGAGATCGGCGCATGCGAGAGAGGCCCGGCCGGCACCATTCACGTTCCATTCGCGCCAAACGCACTTAGTTTGTGAAATGGCGAATTTCCTTAATAGGATGATTTATTTCCTGACAATGTACATTTCCTGCAGATAGCGTCTGTTTCAGGTGGCTGCCGTTTTAAGTTCGTTTCCTCTCCGCGTTAGCACCCAGGAGAATGCGCGTATCGGACAGGCTCTGCCACTATTGACGTGTGTATCAAGCGTCACTGTTTTATTAGACACTGACATTTCCTATTGGACCGGTAACAAATGGCATTTCCCTAGACAACTTGTTAACTTTTAAAGGTTGATAGATTCAGTAGCGTAGGGCTGAGATACGCTGGCAGATCACGGCGCGGCGATTCGACATACCCAAGAAAAACAAAACCGGGAGATTAGTTGGTGACAGGCGGCGGATGAAGCGTGCGAGGCACAGGCGCCGGGGGCGGAGGGGAAGCCTAGCCCGGACCACGGTGCGATGGACAATATCGATCTTGATGCTGTGGCCTCAGGCTGGAAAGAGAGAAAATGAAGCTCGATCTTCAGAGTGTCTGTTGTGGGAGAGACACAGCCATCCTAAAATACTTTCTGCTTGCTTGGTCTCAACAGTTTGAGTAAAGTGTGCTGTTCTTATGTTTTACGTCCTTGTCTGAGATGATGCACTTGAAAAGTGTATTCTTATGCATGGTTCCACAATTCGTAGGAGTTCTATAATACTTGTACTTTTATATAAGAAATATTTGTTCTTTACAGTTGCCAGTACATGACTAATAGATAATGAAAAAACAATTAAATTCCATAATAGTGTAGTGTTTAGTGAAGTCAGTGAAACCTCAACGCTGGGTTGGTTTGGTGAAGAGGATTAGGCTCAAGGCTGACAACCAAAAGCAGTCAAAGGCCATCACCAGTATGCCATTGAGCAAGTCACTTCAAACCAGTTCACCTCAGGGATTTAAGCACCCCCATAAGTTCACGGCTTCATTCCGTGACATCACATGAAAGTTGCATGAATCACCTTCCACCGGCCTTTAGCAAATTTTATTCAGGAAAACTCTTTACAGCATGAAGTCAAAGCACGTACTACGAAGTGGAAGTTCAAAGTTGCCGTGGTTACAGACCGGAAAGTGACATCTGGCTTACAAAAATCTCATCTGGCAAAATGTCTGCGACTCCCTGACCTTGTTTATTTGCTTTCTTCCCGCTCTCAGGATTGCACTCGGCAGCAAGGCAGTCTCGCTAAAACAACCCGCGTCCTCTTCGGCTCCTATGATAATACAATATGGAGGGGAGCCATTTATGCGGGTCGGCAGCACTTGACCTATAACTGGCTTCTCCCTGCTGAAACCACACATTTGGATATGACAGATGATGTTGCTAAGAGAACGGTCCCTTCTTCTAGAAGCTTCATTGCGAGGCTGAGAGGGGGAAAGAACGAGGCCCACGAATTCATAAAAAAGCAGGCGCTTTTTGACTGAGTGACACTGGTCTCCAAAAAGACTGAATCGCATCTGATGACCGTGCGATCAGGTAGAACCCTTGCCGCTAAAAGTCAGGAACTTTTGCTACCTTTATTAACCTGTTTGAATTGTTAAATTAATAGACAAATTGCTGTTTTTGAAGGCCCATTAAAATCCTTTCAACATTATCTTATAATAAACATAACATCTTTGTATTTATCTCTATTCTTTTTTTTTGACATCATGTGTCTTACAGCAATCACAAAAGAGCTACACAAAATCATTTAACTATACCCCAAAATAAGCTGTTGGAAATAAACATACTTTTACACACAAAAAATTATAGATTTTGTGCTACAAAGTGTATTAGTTTATAACAAGCATAACATCAAAGCCTGCCATTTACAGCAAGTTGTATCAATATATCGGTATTTCTTTTAAAAATAAAATAGGATGGCAGTTTCATTTTATTGTTCCATTATGTTCTTCCAAGATACAGTTTATGATACTCCATCACATTTTCGGTCAATGCGTGAACACTCTTGGCCGAGCTGACGACAGTTTAATTTTCCACATTTTTAACAAATTTCCATGAGAATAATTATGTCTTTTATTAAATTAACACTAACTTAGGAAAACAGAAGGAAGGTGGGTGACGCAAACTCAGCCTGGCAGTTGTTCAGTTTGATATGACAGTTTTAATTCCAGGGTTAATTACTTCAACCATCAGTGATAGCACAGTCACAATGCTGTTGACGTGATATCTTCTGACAGCAGTTTGTGGGGAAAGAGAGCTTTCATGAAGTGTTGTGTTTGGAGCTTTACCGAGAGATACCCAGAGGGCCGCCTGTACGGATCAGTTTACAAACCACAATGTATCACTGAAAACACGCCGATTCTTGAGTGCTGGGAGGAACCTGGTGCAGGACCAATAGAATAAGTTTATCCAACAAGGAATTATTTTCTTAGACATGTTAACATGTTTAAGGTGAAGTGATATCTCAAATTTTCACATATTTTACATTTCATACATGTATTTAATCCAGTAGAATTATGGAATTTTACATAAAGAAGACATAAAATGACACAAATTTTTTATAATATTTGCTGACGTTAATATTGCCTGGCCCTGATTTTTAAATACATTCATAACTGCTGAGAAGATGCTTAGAACATGTGTAAAACCTTGTTAAGACAAAGGTATTATAAGTTAATTTTATGTTTTAACATTTTTTATCATTTTAACATTATTTTAATGAAATGTGATTTGATTTGATTTAAATCTAATAAAATGGGTAAATTTTATTTAATTATTTGTTGTAATTTAATATGGAACATTCTATACAGTGGGACAAACATAATAGATGTAAATTTCAGGGAATGTTTTCAATTTTTTATAAGATTTTTTAATGAAAAGTAATAAGGGTATATAAAAAAATATTTGTTAATAAAATACTATTTAAAATAGTATTTCATTAAGAAATCTTCATATTTTTGTGAATTTCTAATCGAAATCTTCGAGTTAATTAGATTTCCTTGTTTTTCTACTTACATTTACTCAATTTTAGCAGTGGATTTTATTGATTTCACAGCTTTAAATTTTACTCAAACGTTTAGAGTGTAGATCATCTCATTCTTTTACATGAAAATATTTCTACATTATGTTAAAAGCTAACACTGAACTAAGATCTCATGTTTAAGAGAACAATGAATATTTATACAATAAAACCACTAACAATTTATCATCATAGGATTATGTCATACATAACTTTATGTCTTATATAAGTCTCCTCTGTGTGAGCTATTAACTGGAAGAATTGAACCGAGATCTGAATGATGAAGTCTTGGACGCTCTTTTAAGATGTTGCAGTAATCACAGAGGAGCTGACACAGTGTCTCAGTAATTACTAAGTTCAAATAATTATGATTTTTGCCGGAATGATGCATTAGCCGCTGCCATTTATGTCTAATGCAGAGCATCATTGGAAAACCATATGAAAGTCATTTTCTTAGAGGTTAGCAGGTTGGTGATAGTTCAGTCACCTAATGCTCAGCTCAACATCTCCTTCAGAAGACAAGTGTGAGCACCTCACATCCTCACGTCAACCTTACAGGAATCAATGCAACTTCGTAGTTGTCTGGATAATTGATTTTTTTTAGCTCAGGTTCAGAAGCAATTTAAAGTAATGGTTTAGCTGTTATACAACACACATGCTGTATCATACGGTACGCTTTGGCCTTAAAGGTACAAGCACGTACGTTTAGTAGACACAATCCGGTCTTGTATTTCTCTAAAGCATTAGTGCTGGTTTATAAGCACAAAGGCGTTTCATAAATAATAGATTTGCCCACCTCTCATAGTTGTTGACACTTTAAAGCACCTCAGCAGATGCTCATCTTCTCTAATGTTCCTCTTCTTTTCTCCTTCCCGCGTTAATGAGAGTTTGATTACTCAGTCAGGGCTTTACATTAGAATGCATGCTATCATTAGCAGCCCATATCACTGCCTGCTACTCGAATGGCCACCTTGCATACTGTAATTATAGCTAGTGCACTGCATTAGCGAGGTATCTCACAAAGAACGTCCGTGTTCCTCCTTGCTGTTTCTCAATACTTGTCAACACAAAAATAATGTGTTCGCTTTTGATGCATTATGAACTTTGGTTTAACTAGCATTCACTGAGAGTGCATTTACAATTGATGGTAAAAATAATTATAATTTTGTTATAAAAAATATATAAATTTTCTTATTAGTGGGTAAATAATACCTAAGCCTATATCAAAAGTTTTCCGAGGGGGCCTCCAGAGTGTTAGCCCCCCCCCCCTAAAAATGTATAAACATTATTACTGTTTTACATCTAAAAGTTTGTATTTATTCAGAGGTTTTTCTCACAACATTCCCATTTTTACCACTTGCAAGATAGTACTCTTGCTATGACACTTAAAAAAAAAAATATGTAAGCTGCTACAAGACAAATACATTTGACCTGAAAATGTTTCTCTTCTGGTTTACACGTGTTTAAAAAACTAAGAGACCATTCCAAAATTTCAGCATTTAGATGTATTGTGGTCATTCCAATCCAGTGTCTGTTGAATTTCAATAAAATCAAACCTCAGGAGTGACAGAGTCATCCAACAGCTATGTGAAAGACAGACAGCAGGACGAGACACATGAAAACTGTAATAAAAATTGAGGTTATCACATAGAATTTACAAATATACTTTATATACCTTAGCATAGTAAAGTTTGAAGTTGACTTTTACTCTAATAAAACAAGTAGTTATTCAAAATGGACATCTGTCTAGTACAGCATGTAGTAAAAACAGTATGTATAAAAAGAGGACATATGAAACCTCTCCATTTCTTTTGCATTCGTTTACTTCGCCACAATTTAATTTTCTTCTTTCATATGATGCAAGAAAGACATGATGTACTAATCTGTAGTGTGGGAGAGTCAGCCAGAGAATTCAATGCTTCTTCTTCAAAAGCCCTTTATCAAAGGTGCAAGGCATCCAAAACAGGATAAGGAGGTTCTATTAACTTCCCAGCATGCATCTGTGGATATTTGGTGAAGAGTGGGTTAGAAACGCTGTCTCTTGCTGACAACACTTCCTGAATAATTTAATTTCAGGTAAAGGTATAAGCGGCTAGCTGTCATATCCTTCCTCTTGACAATAGAATTGCTTTTTTTAACATTTAAGCGTCACAACCCCAAGAAAGCACATTTCACAGCCCCACAATTTCTCTTTCCTCACTTGATCCGCCAAATTTCAAGTTGACCTGTGAATTGAAGTGGGCGTTTATTATAGGTGAGTTGACACGCTTCGCCTGTCAAATTTACAGTCTCGCCTCACCGTGCAAGAAAATATAAATTATATTTTCTTATCCTTGCTTTCCTTAAATGCTCCGAGGTCCCCTAAAACTAATTCTTTATCTCACAAGCCCATCCATCAAAAGCGTGGTTTGTACCAGGTGGAATGACATCCGTTCTGATGCACTGGAGCGAAGCTAATGAGGAAAAAATCTCCATGTACATTCCCGTCATTCCAGGACAATCCACAAAGTAAGTGTTTCAAGCCACCGAATCTCCTTCACTAATGGAGCAAACGCATGTATTTGTGCATAAAACCTTTTTGCTAAGATTTTCTTGCAAGAATCATGATAAGTGCGTTTGCACCCAAAATCGTCCTTAAATTCTAAACCAATTCAAACCTTAAAAACATAGAAGCGGAAGTACAAATGTTTTTAGACACATTGTCTGTTGGTTTAAAACAATACTAAGTCTTTTTCCCCCAAAAAGGGAAGATAAGCTTTGTATTTGTTCGCTCGAGGGCTGTTGCTGTGTTGGGTTACCTGAGGTTCAGTGTGTGCATGTGACATGTTAAGGGTAAACACTCATGGCAGGATAACAAAGAGATACAGTGGACAGTTTGCTTTCTATTTTTTCTCCACCCTGTCTTCAGTAAGAGGGAAAACAGCGCGGGCGCAGTCACTATCAAAGGAAGAGTGCACAGCACTGCTCAGAGCAGATGATCTGTTCCACACTGCGTCCCTGCTGTCACATCCTGACGCTCTCAGTACCGCATGTGAACCATTGAAGTTACTACAATACACTGCATGCAGTCAGCGTGCTTATATCGCACACAGCACAGTTAGAAATAAAGAAAGGAAGTGTTTACTGCGACCGCAGATCGCACTACATATATTTCCGGTCTTCTCTTTATTTGTTAGTCTGCCTGCATTTGTCTTTCTGTCCATCCATACATTCTGTCCATCCGCCATACTGTCTTTCGATCCGTCTAAAAAAAACTGCTATATAAATTATAATAAAGCTAATCCATCAGTCTGTCTGATAGTCCCATATGTCAGCCTATATCCATCCACCCACTCATCCGTGCATTATGTATCTGTCTTTCTGTCCATCCCCATGTCTGTCTGTTTGTTTGCTTGTCTGTCTGCAATCCTCAATCCATCCATTCATGCGTCAGTCTGTCCATCTATGCTCTTCCGTCCCTCCATTCATCCATCACCTATGAACGTCTTTGTGCTCATTTATCCGTCTGTCCATTTATGTATCTGCCTGTCTATGTCTTTCTGACTTTCTATCTATCCTTCATTTGCAATACAAGCATAACATCTAAGATGGACGTGTATTATAAATCGTTTAAATGTGCTGTTGTGGTTTTGGCCAAAAACCTCCTGCTAAATGTGTTATTGAAAGTCATGGAGACTGTTAAAAACACAATAGGCACCACTCTATCTGGATTTTGTCCGTAAAGATGCACTGTTGCTTAAATTGAGCGTGAGCAGCGGAGCAAAAATGGAGTCGGCGCTGAAATGATCGCTGCACTGCTGCACACATATGAACGCTCTCATCTGTTAACATGTGCGCTGAATAAATACGTTCTGCTTACACGTGCTGTGTGAAGCAGGCGTTATCTTTCTTTTCTGCAAAGCAGCAATGAAGTAACAGTGAGCAACATGCAGAAAGTGCGAGACAATCTCCATGCCCGTGTGTGGGATTTTGGACACAGTGTCACCAGGCAGAAAGGACACGGATCCACATTTATATTTCTGACCACGCCTCTTATGATCCATATAGCACACGCCCCAACCGTAAATCATGCATATGAAAACTAAACCATCAAAACCAAAGCGTAACAAGAAAGACTCTGTGTGAGAACACAGTTAGTGTCTGTTTTTAGCATCAAAACACGACTGGATTTTGTGTGATTACTAAACGGATAAGAGCTTTCAAAAGGAATTTGTTGACGGGAGATATTAACATTTTACACTTCTACTCTCAAAAGACGACTACAGAAGTCACCTGTTTCCATTTATAAATAAAGATGAACACATCTTGTTGAACATTTTGGTGAACATAATTGCCCACGTTTGCGAGTTTACACAATGCTACTACTCTTGAATAAATTCTACTTACTTACCGAGACTTTGTTTGTGTGCTCCCCAAATAACCGTATTTTAATCCCAAGTGCAGACACATTCATGTTTTGTCTGAGACCTCTGTGTAAGAACCAGAACTCAGGAACTGTCCTTTGTGAACGCAACAGGCCCTGTCACTCACAATGTCTGTCTGGCACATCTCCCGAGCGTACTTGTTTGAATTATTTTAATCAGCTCCAATGCCATTTCACTGGAGACGCCCATTTGCATATTTGCCGGCTGATAAGCTTTCATAGATCCCAAACACGATGAGCAGCCGAATAATGTCATTTCCGCCACAAACCGCCGCGGCCGACGCAACAATGCTCTTCAATCAGGATATATTACTTCTCTCTGACGGCTTCAGTTGTTGCTGCAATTGAGCAACCTTTATCCAAATCTCCCAATCTGATTTAGACGAGGACAATTTCATTTCAGCCAGTGAGAAAGAGGTGGAATAATGAAATGTAATGGGGAATACATTTCATTTAGCTCTCCCTTTTGATGTTGGATAGACATTAAGCTATGTTCTCCATCCGTGGATAATTTATAGACTGCACAATCACAAGCTGATGGGATCGCAAGGAATTGCGGGTATTCAGTGTAAATGCATTAGTGTGAATAAAATGACGATGAGCATATGTTTGTTGGCTTACATCAATTGATCCAGCTCTCTTGACCATTTGGTTCAACACCCAACAACACATTTGACATCAAGAAAGTTTTACAAAACTTCTTGGCAGAGACTCCAAGACACCTGCAATATGATTTTATTTTGAAAATCTTTCCAGAATCTGCTTTATGAAGTATTACAATTTCAGAAGATGCAGTTATCCATTTCTAAATCTAGTTTCCCGGTTGCTGGTTTAAGCTGGTCCTGTGCTGGTTTAAGAAGGTCCTGAGGTGGTCATGTGCTGGTTTAAGATGGTCGTGAGCTGGTTTAGGACCAGATCAGAACCAGCTTAACTCCAGCACATGACCAGCTGAGGACCAGCAGATTTCCATCAGGGTTACTTTCTACAAAGTGCCAAAAATAAGCTGTTTCCAAAAAGTGCTCAACCCGAAACCCTGTAAAGACGACATTGTTTTGTGGGTGAAATCTGTTACACAATTAAACCTGTGTGGCATTTCAATTTGATGCTGTGAAAAGTGAGCCAATCAGTTCGGATAAATTTATTTCAAGTTTTTTGAGCAATATGTATCAGGCAGTCTTTCAATTAAATAAAAAAAAATTATAGTGACATGTACAATAGGAAAGTCGGTAACAAATAAGAAACAGAAAATGACATCACGCACCGCGGTTACAGACGAAGTGCAAAATGTCTGATGGCACCATTTCCCAAAAGTGCTTTGAGACAACAATGTGAGTTCACATTACATCAAAACCATGTTGCAATATAAAGTTTGACAAATGAATAAAATTAGGCCAAATGAGAGCAAGATTTATACAAGAGAAAAAGAACAAGAGGACAAAAAAAGTAAAAAGGAAGTGAAAGAAATCCAGATGGGAGATTTCTGTTGTCTCTAGAGGGGACAGAAAGACACAGTAGGGAATTTAAAGAATGAAACCTGCATGAGTCGGTCTTGTTTTCCGCTCTCCTCCTGTCCTGACTTCCCAAAGGCTCATGACAAACACTCACCTTGAGTGCTGAATCACGGGTCCCGTGGGCCTCCGCCAGAGGCACTGATGAATTTTCGCCAAGAGAAAGCAGGGGTTATCTCCGAGGTCAAGCCGACCCGAGCCACATTCATCAACGCTTTCTTCCAAAACAACAGGCCAAGATTGGAAAAGTAAGATGCTACCAGCGAAACGAGAGAGTGACGGAAAGAGAGCGAGTAGGAAGAAACATGCTTCTGATGCAGAATGCAAATACAGAGAGAGGTACACAAATATAAGTGTGTTTACCCAGCATGCATGCTGGCGTTTTCTCTATTTGCAATACTATCAAACTCTTAGATGCATACATACTGTATAAACACATAAATGTATACCATCCCCATCACATTGTGCTCGTGGATTCATTAAAATATGTGTGTGATTCTACATACAAATAAATAAGTAACACATTTATATTTCATTCTTGGTATTGACATGCATGATTTGTGATTTTCCAAATTAAAGTAAAAACAATCATCCGGCTCCATTTTGCAACACACACTTTACACAATCAAATCGATTGCTGCATGAGCATAAAATCAACTATCACTATTTGATCTCAAAACATGTCACGTTACACTGAGACATACATTAACAAAGATGTGCACCGTATTTCACATATATTTTATCATTTTATTCCAAAATGTATTGAACACATAAATTGCTCTAATGCATGTAGTCTAGCAGTTGAAGCACAATAAAAAGTAAAAAAAAAATCAAAAATATTTTATTGTACAATGATTTCAAACTGCAGTTGGGTTGTTTTGATAAAGCAATAACGAAAATAATACAGCTAACTAACACAATAACTACTTTTTTTTATTTTCAAATAAACGATTCATACCAGCAAACTTAATTGCTTTATTCCAGAGGTTAAAGGATGAGACACCTTTTGTGCAAACACAAATTTCAGTCATTATTAGTTGAAAATCTTAGCTCAAGTATAATTTTTTTCCCGGTTCATTTAAATATGCGCATGAGATTTTGACGTTCATTGTCACTATGATTTTTATGAATGAGGCAATTCACAGAATCTTTTTTCTAGATTGAATCCTTCCCCAGTTGTGCCGCTTGTGTCTGTGTTTGTCTTTTTAAGCCCGCCGGATAAAGACACGCCTCGGCAAGCTTAACAGATATAGTCAGTTGGCGAGCGCACTACAGAGAGGTCATTTCATCAGTATTGCAGTGCCGACCTGTGGCACCTCTCTCAGAAAGGAAGCTGTCCCTGACCTTTATTATTGCTGAGTTACACACCTTATTGCCAGGGAAACTGTAAATTTTTATCACAGGGACACCGCACGCGGCAGGCAAAGGTCAGCCAATATACCACTTCGTCGTCCGATAGGCGAATTTTCTCTCAAACAACATGCAAAGTGTCCTTCAAGTGCACTTCAATCACATCTCTCGCCGGCACCAATATGAGCACCTATGTACTGTCTGATTATCTCTTTTATGGTTTAGATTTATGGGTTTGGAGGTTGGAGAACTCAGGGGACACACGCCGATCGCCGGTTTTCTGGAAAGTAATTTATCACTTCTTCCCCCTCCGAAAAAATACTTTTTTTTGTATAAAAGAAGATCAACACAACTTTTAGATCTTGTACTTCTGCCTGTGGCAGTTAGAAAGGTTTATTAAACAGTTTTATTCTTTGGCATTTTCTGGTCTAATTTATCCCAAAAGATAATAAATAAATAAATAAGTAAATAAAAGGGCACGAAGCTTATTCATTTTCACAAAATGCTTAATAAACAAATTTTGACAAATTAATAAACAGGTAGTGAGTTGTTGATCACATTAAAGCATTTTCGATGAGGTACACATAGCTTTTAAAAGTTCACACTTATAAAAAAGTATGCCTCATTTACATATTGTAAACATTTAAATGACTATCTCACATTGAGAAAAAGCACTTTTAATGTTTTCCATTAAGGCAGAGTTTATTTAGATGAAATAAAAGAAAAACACAATCTATTCCCTAATGTAGTAAAAAAAGTTGAGCATTTATCAGAGGGACGGAGAGAGAGAGTGAAAGAGAGCGAGAGAGGTAGAGAATAAACGGACGGTCATATTTGAATAATGTAGCAGAGTTTCTCACAAGTGTGAGTGCAGAAGAGGTCTACGAGATTTTGACCTGATTATTTCGAGTGCCAACGAAATTCACAAAAGCACTAATTCAGAGCCTATCCAAAAGCTACATGTTATCTTTTGATGACCTTTAGACGGGAGAGATTCTAGATGTTCATTTACATAATGATGAATGCTGACCTGCCTCAGAGCAGACACAGAACTATTGTGGCATTGCTGGAGTAATGCAGGATCTTTCACGTCTCCATTGATTAATAGAAAACATTGTACATGACCTGCATATACATATCAGCCCTTACTACCTTCTCATTGCTCATCAAACAGTAAAAAACTTCAGATCTGCTGCTCATAAGCTTTTGCTCCAAGTTTTCCCGTAAATGTTAAGTGGACTGTGACTTTTAGCTGGACCCAGATTATGGGATAATGGAATGTTGGGGTCTCTCTAACAGTAGATGCTTTTAAATCAGGTTATTTTTACATTTCTAAATTTTTTTATATGATATTGTTGGGGTCATACTGTAAATAAGCAGAATAGGATACACAACTTAAAAAATTCAAAATCATTAGTATTTTAAAGTAGCAAACCTATAAGAAATTAGAAAAGAGCTTTACTTAACACAAAGTGGTCTGGCAAACCACGAAATTATAAAATATAATTATGATTATGTTATTTATTTGTTTAAAAAGGGTCTACTGATACGATTGCTACAGCATATTTTGTCTCATGATATTGTACATTAAAACATATCTATATATATATAAATGTATTTTTTAATATAAGATAAATATTTTGTATATGTAGTTTTTATTTTAACGTTTGTTTTATTGTATTATTAATTATACAATACAAGTATTAATAATACAAATATTAATAATAATAATAACAACACAATACAACTGTTTAGTGTTATATAAGTATTATTATATTTTGTTTTACTATGATATATTATGTTATATTTATACTATTAATGTGTATAAATAATTATAATTTAATTATTAAAGTTTTAATCTGTAAAAAAGAATTCTAATAATTAATAAATCAATAAAATCAGTTATCGGTTAATAATCAAACAAGCTTGTTACAATACAAAGCACATTTTTAGGTGAACATTATTATTGTCAGAAGAATGTGATTTAAGAAGCTCAAAGTACATGTGCCACGTTTGGTTGCTCTTCTCCGCATAAATCTCAACTAGTTCAGTCCATTTTAAGCATGTGGTGGATTTAAGGCATAAAAATGAATCCAAGTTAGCCAAGTTAGCCAAGTCTTCATCTCTCCCCCACGAGAAGTCTTTCCATTACAGTTTTTCTCGATTGCAAACACACAATTCATGAAACAATTCACCATTTTCTGACAACTACAAAAACATTCTCAGAACAATACACCTACCTGACCAGACCCCACACAAAAACAGCCTCATTTTGCAAAGGTTTGACCATGTTCTCATTCAGAAAATACAAACAAACAATATATTGACCTGAAGTGACAAGATGTAAACTCAAATAGCACACATTACCCATCAGTAAACATTCAGAAACATTCAAAACTGATGACACGCCAATCAGAATCTCAGGATCATATCAATAGGACCATAGGTAATTGTTAATTCTAGAATCATCTACTGGGCTTTATATTACTTACTCTAAACATACAGTATAATTACAGTACACACTTTATATGAGAGACATTTCACTATTCTGTATCCAGTAATCTATAGCATGTGTAAAATACAATCTTTTTACCTGTTCTGTATTTTTGCAGAAAATACAGAATACTTTTACGAAATTGGGCCAAATGTGCAGAGGATGCCATATTTTTTTACATTGCCTCCTATTGACAAATGTATTGTTTCATTTATCTTCTCTGTAAGTTGCTTTTGAT
Source organism: Triplophysa dalaica (assembly GCF_015846415.1). Classification (NCBI taxonomy): domain Eukaryota; kingdom Metazoa; phylum Chordata; class Actinopteri; order Cypriniformes; family Nemacheilidae; genus Triplophysa; species Triplophysa dalaica. Next base: position 3,177,500 of record NC_079547.1, on the reverse strand, counting down.
AAAAGCATCTACTAAATGCCTGAATGTAAATGTGATTTGTGCAGTTGTATTGTGTATTGTGTTGCATGACCAGTATATATTGTTCTTTGGTTTTTGAACTTTTCTTGTCTTTTACAGTTAGGTCCTCTTCATCTACTTTACAGTATTGTAATGTTTGATTTTTTCCAAAAGCTCATTCTTGCACTTTGCTCTTGTGCACTCTTTTATGTTGTATATTCTTATAAACACTAAGCTGTCAAATAATTCTTGAATCCCAATAAGAGGTTTTAGTAACAATGTTTTGAATTGATCTCACCAGTGTCTAAGACTATGTTGAATTGTGGGTGATTTTGAGGGCTTATGTCTGTCTGCAGGACAGGTTGGGGTATTCAGCAAGTATGAATGGTTTTGAGAAGAGAGCTTCATTTTGACCTGAAAATAGGATGTTTGGGGAATACGGTGATATGATACGGATTTGTGTTTACTGTTTTGAGAATAAGCAATCGAGAAAAACTGTAACATAAATGAGTGGAATATAAGAGACTGATCACATGCTTGACCTTCATTAGGGAAAAACTGTGATAATCTTTGACCTAAATAGGAAATATATAAATAACAAGTCCTGTTTCCTGATCTTGTTTGTGGGGATTGAAGTTTGTATGTTTGTGTGTACACATCTGAGCTTCTCATTGCTTTCTGATCCATCAGACGAATAAAGGACACAAACATTTCTGCTAGTAGGACCATTAGATGCTGATGCAGAATCCAGAATCCTTTTTCACTGTCTTGCACCCAAACTTCCTCCTTCCCTTCTCATTAAGTCGTAGAACTCAAGTAGCCAGCAGACTTCTGAGGCCTTACAGAAGCAGTAGTGTTGGGTTGCTACGAGCGATACATCATAGCTGTGTGACTTTGATACTGTAATAATTCATCTCACACCAGCCTGCTAGTGCTGCTTTACAAACACGGAGCGTAATGATAATTCATGAGTGAAATTCAGTACTCTGATTGGACGCCCTTTTTAGCACTGACTATGTCAACAAGACTATAAAATCAGCTTATTATAAATGAAAAACCTTTTTCTTGACTTTGGCAAATATACGGTCTCATAAACTCAGCAGGGCGATTATGAAAAATGAACAGGGGGAATAATATTTTATGCTGAAAATAGTAAAAACAACACGGACAATAATGTGTTGCACTTTGCTGTAATGTTTCTTGCTACGTCATTAATTTTTACATGCAAAAATCTAAGCGCTCAGCATCCTATGATACACAATAAATGAAGAGATCTAAGAATGTATATAAAATCAAGCTCGCATCCAAACTATGTTTAAATGGCTTATGAACTTTTTGGTATTGGCTGTAACAGCATGCAATACAAGTTAGGCTCATATTTGCTGATACAAACAGTCTCTCTGTCTCTCATAGTCTGCAGGCCAGCCATTCTTTTTTCTTGTTGTCAAAAATAAGTCAGGTTTGCCATTTTGTGTTGATACACAATAAATAATTGAAGATGGCTAATTTCTCTGTAGGGAAAGGCAGATATAAAAAAGGGCCATCCAGACTATAAAAATGCCCACAAGAGAGCAGTCTGCCCAGCTGAGGAGCAGTTTGGGGTAAAATGGGTTGGAAGAAATCTAACTAGATGGTAAACTACAATTACAGAGCTTTGTATGTTCAATAGTACACTATAAAGTGCCGTATAATTATTATTCAATTAAATCCAGGTGAGTTTGGTTAGTTAGCTTAGCCAGTTGGTAGATGACACACTACCACCACTGTGTCTGAAACCACTCCCTGTCTACTTTATAGTGCACGTTATCGAGTGTCCACCATTTTGTTGTGGTGTCCGAAACCTGAGTGATTACTTCATTCCTTACATTCGTTCAGTCTTTTTTACCCACAATGCACTTTCTTTCAGGCAATGTGTGCCTGAAAGAAAATGTTACGGTTGTTTTGATCCTTTATTTTTAAATAATACTGTAAATGTGAGATTTATTTTGAATATTTTATAAAACAATACACAAAGGCACACATGTGTAATATAAGCAAATCATTATGTTTATGACGAATGTCTGCGACAGTACTTTCAGACGCAGGCTTCATATGTCAGTGTCCAGGTATCACTCATTTTCATTCCCTTCTACCCATATAGTGGACTCAAATGTCATTCGCTGTATAGGGAATAGTGAAGGAGTGAACGAGGGAGCGGTGTCAGACAGCAAATGTGTGCTCTGAATGCAATGATGTCCCTTTAGAGTCTTCACAAGGGCCGATATAACAGACATAAATTTACTTAATCCAGAATCACTTTTATCCTCCAACTGAACTACCGTCATTACACAGCAAGAACTATCCAAAACTAACATTTAGTTTAACAGGGCACCATAAGCTTTGTTACGACAGCACATTAAACACATTTAAAGTGAGCGTTCACCTAAAAAGGAAAATTCTGTCATCATTTACTCACTTTCCTGTCATTTCAAAACCTGTTTGACTTTCTTTCTTCCACAGAATACAAAAATATATTTTGAAGAAAGTTGGCACCCATTCACTTGCATTGGTTTTGTGTGCCGGTCCTGTTCGGTTACCAGCTTTCTTCTAAATATTTACTTTTGTTTTCTGCGGAAGAGAGAAAGTCATACTTGTTTCAAATGACAAGAGGATGAGTAAATCATGTCAGAATTTTCCAAATTTGGGTGAAATATCATTTAAATGGTTCAGTGCGCTTGCAATGCATTAGTCAAACATTATTATCCCTGTTATAGTAGTGGCCAACAGCGTTGTCCACCCTAGGACAATTGACATCTTAACCATTTACTTAAACATATCAGAAGAAATGATTTTGTCTGCATATTGTGTACAGTAGATATGCTTGAAATGTGAAATGAAGCTTAACAAAAAAACCAAAGCGCATCAAGAGAATAATAACTAATTCAATTGCATTCAATGTATGATTTATTGGTGACACTTTACATTAAGGAACTCTTTATAAAGCATTTATAAATGTGTTCATTAATGATTAATAAGTTGTTTACAAATGCATTATAACTGCATGAATAGAAAAAGGGGATTCTAACAAAATACCAGTCAAACAGTGAGCCATTTGAAACTCAACTGTCGTAAATGCTTAATAAATGTGTTTCTTCATTATTTATTTTACTCGAAAGCAGATTCATTATTATCTTATTGTTGATGCAGAATCGTGTGTCAGACTGGAGAATGTAGAGTGTTATGTTGGTTTTTCTTAATATTTTCTTAATATTGTTCACAGGTTTCCTTTTCACAGGTTACAAATGTATATAACTCATAAATAAATGGTTCATTTATGAATCCACTATATTGAGTCACACTTTCATGGTTTGTTTACATTTATAACTTTTGGGAGTTAGGTGTTTTGAAGTTTTGAATGAATGCTTCACAGGCATCCACTTTTCTTTAAAGGGCACTTTCATGGGCTGTCAATACCTCTAAATATATGAGTCACATCAGAGATGTAGCCTTGTGAGCCAGCATTCTGTTCCTAAAATACATAATAAATAAATGTTTTCTGGTTTTGATTAACTATTAGAACTAATTGAATCATTAATAAAACACCCCAAACAAACAAGTTAGTCACCCTTTGTGCATTTAGGGCACTGTAAGACATTCAGAATATGATCAGGTAAGCAACGTAGTATGAAAAGTGAAATAAGATATGAAATATACAATAATAAGAAAAAACAACCTAACACCCAACATTCTCCATCTGACAGCCTATTTTGCAAACAACAACAAGATAATAATGAATCTGCTTGCGAGTCAAATAAATAATGAACAAAAACATTCATTAAGCATTTATAATATAGTTAAAATGGCTCACCATTTGGGAGGTATTTCGTGATAATGCCTCTATTTATACATGCAGTTATAACTGCTTTATAATGCATTTGTAAACAACGTATTAATAATTCATGAACACATGTATAAATGCTTTACCAAAGGTACCTTAATATAAAGTGTTTCCGATTTAATTTCTATGAACTTGATTTTTTATCTGAGCTTTTTATTTCTATGCATTATTTTGCATTTTAAGATAAAATCTACTTTCCCTGATATTCTGTATATTTTGACATTTTGCCCAAGAATGTTGTAAAATACCATGTTATTCACATTTTGTACCATATTCCTACATTTTGAAACTTTACTGGAACATGTACGGTTAACAAAATACATTTTTGAAAATATCTCCTCCGCACATCACTTCTGGCCACAAATAAATATAATAAATGCAAAGATATCAGCCAAATCGAGATATCTAAAAATGATCTGATATCAAACAAACAATCGCCCAGCAAATAAACCAGTCTATGTCTAGACATAACTTTTCAAAGCTGTGTGCGAGACACAATTTCGGATGCCTAAGAAAAAGTGTCAGGAGTTATTGACTCAACAATGCAAGTTTGAGTGTGATGGTATACCAATCACCTTTAAAGCCACCTTTAAAGCCACAAACCTTTAAAGCAAATCACCTTTAGTTGATTAATGTCATTCATTAGGTGGGTGTCTTGATCACCTCAGAGAGCACAGAGCCTCTCCATCATGTGGGAATCAATGCATGAGCTACTAAGGACGAACTGTAGAACACCGGCAATTGAAAAACTCTCAAATAAACAAAGATGTAGAAGCATTTAGACACATTTATAGAGTCTCTCTGTGTGTAACTGTAACTTCTGTACTTTTATTCTGAGCGTTTAAGGAATCTGCAGAGCTGAACTATTCCTATCGGCGTTTAATAACAGCATATGGATTGATAGATAAATTATGTAATTGTTCTGCATGCACGAGTATCGATTCCTCCCCGTGTTCGTGCGTTTTCTCCAGGTGATTTGTCACATGGCAGTGTGTTTGTGTCTTCAGTCAGAGCTAATGTGGTTTGGGTGGGGAGGAATGCATTCAGGTCCGACACAATCGACTTTTGTCGCAAGACAATAGAGTGAGAGAGAAAGCGTGAGAGAGAGCTGAATAAATAGCTGGAGGGTAAATACGCTTGTCTGCTGGCGAATAAATGATATTTACAATATGTATGCAATCAATAATTCATAAATGACAGGTTGAATTATAAATGGCGTTAATACGCCCGTAACTCTTGTTTGCTACCTTTCAGCAGTTGTAAATAAAAAGACAATGTTATTTACCAAAAAGTTATTTACTAAATGCGTGTCGCGTTTATTTGTATGTGCTGGATTTCTTTTCTGTTCACTGGACAACTTCTTTATGTTTTTGGTCAACAATGTGACTGACGTTACGAAATTTGATCTGATAGAACTAATAATGCATTTGCTGTTAGAACATACCAAATATTTTCATCTCTTTACAGTAAAAAATATATTCGAGTTTTTAGATGCTTCATACTAAAGCACTGTTTTAAACTTCCAGTGCATGAAATTAAATGACATCTAGTGGTGCGGTTTTGAATTCCAACCAACGGCTGACTCCACCCCTCCCTTTCGAAGCACTACGGTGGCTGACACAGAACTAAGATGTCTTCACGTTTATTGTTTATTTGCTAAAGGAGATAACGTATTTACGAAATGCAAGCAGTTTGTCCGTTTAGGGCTACCATAGAAACAAAATGGCACATTCCATGTAAGGGGACCCGCGGTGTACGTAGATAGAAATTTAGGTTATAAAAACATAACGCTTCATTATGTAAGGTCTTTATACACCTCTGAAGACATGTTAGTAAGTATATTATGTTGCATTTCTCTCAATAGATCCTGCAAAAAATTACACACTGGACTTCTAATGATAGACGGACATAGTTGGAGAAGTATCGCTTTCCTGCTGAGACGTCCATGGCTTTTTCCCCCAATTTTTTGCTACATGCTTTCTTCAGAGGAAGCATTCCCATTAAATCTGATTGAATGTAACGCCCCCATTCACCGGTTAACCCAAAGTTAACCATTTGGCTTTGTCATCTTTTACTTATTTCTCACCCCTGTTATGCCAATTCCAGCAGAAGAGGTGGGGGCTGAAAATGGAGCGGCCCGTTCTCCCCGCGGGGCTGCCGTTTGTTGGTTTGCATTGCTTTGGATAGATACTGTAGCCAGCAGCTGCAGAGGAATGATAGCACGGTAGCCGTCGCAGCCGAGTGCAGTAATCTCAGCCCTGGCTGATCCACAGAAAGGGAACTGTCCTCGAACGGCGGGGTTCTGCCACACCTCGAGTATCATCCAGAACAGCTGTTCTCAGGCCTGTGGGTTAGACATGGGAGTCACGGGGCGCTTGGCGGGCCTTCTTAGCTGACGCAAGGCCTAGCTTGCTAGCTAATGGGAGAACTGATGTACAGTAGGTTGGTGTATGTGATGATGTTGATGATGTCATTGATCGTGGTTAAGTGATGGTTTGAAATGAACAGCCCTTCTGGTGCTAAAATGAGGCATTGGTTGTTATCGTTGGCATAAATCAAAATAATTTTTTCATCAGCCTATATCAAATTGTATTATGACAACTAGTGATTGCTTCATTGCTAATGTTTGTTGAGCATCAGAAAGATTTCATTATAGTCTGCTCCTTACAGCTGGTGCTGTTTATCTTTAGACACTTTCTTAGGAGCGTTTTTCTTGATTGTTGGCTTTAATGTATTCGTGTCATGGAGGACGTCACAAACGCTGAAAATGAAATCCATCTCTAAGGGCTCTGCTGTTTCAAAAAAACATGTGTGCAATTAATCATAGTCTCAACTGAATAAAACCTCTCCACGATGTTCCCTCGCCGTTTCCCAAACGCAAAAATACAAAGCCTGTCATTTTGACCAAACCCGCTCCCTCGAGTCCTCCCAACTTTGTTTTCATATTTTAGGATTTCATTTTGTCGTATACCGTCGAGGACGCCATCGCTTCTCTCTCTTTGAATATGTAATTGCATTACTCCGAGACGCCACTTTGTTCAGTTGTTTATGTTTTTCTTTGTTTTGTTTTTTGAGTCGAGCTTCATGTGGCATTGACAGCTCGACTCCGCAGAGTGGTTTCATCAGATTAAATAAACATTACAAAATTGTGGAACAGATGATACTGCCCCTGGGGATGGGATGGGAGATAAAACAATCAAAGCCGACTCGGGAAGGGTACTGACCCCAAGCACTCCCGTATCAAGGCCGCTGCCCGGAAGGCACTATGATTTTATATCAAAAGGTTTGAATGAAGAATCACTTTCTCCCCGAAGCCTCTAAAGTCTCTAAATTAGAACGCTCGTGCAATATTGATAACCATTTATTTAATATAGCCACTCTATCATTTTCCAACTTTGATGTTGGAGACACTTAGGACAACTGATGAGGTGAGACAACAGAGGACTTTTTTTGTTAATGGATGAATGTGAAAGCATCTCGACGGCTTACGTCGCCCTGATGGCTCTTTGTGGTCTTCAGTGTCTGCCGTTGAGCCAGATGGGGGTCAGGGGAGATATAAGTCCTATTAATATTTCAGGATGAAAGAGCTTCATTCCAGTCTATTTCAGCCAGTAGCCACGAGTAGCCTACTTCCATCGGCTCTGTGCCCATTAATCAATTAGTGAGGGTTTTTTCAGGGGTATTATATTAAATCTATAGGGAGCATATCTCATCTGTGCTTTAGTGTCTTTATAACCACATGACTGTGGCTAAAAGAAGCAGTGACAGTAAGTGGCACTTTTGAACATGGGAAATGCAGCATTACTGTCAATTATTATGAAACGCTCTTATGTTTTATGAGGATTCAAATTGATGGTATGGAACTCAAACAGCTGATGTCATGAATTCTTTATGCAAAATGCTGCCAGAGACTGTGATTTTAGGAAAGACAAAGTAATTATAATGAAATAGACAACTCTAAATCTAACTAAATTTGGATGTGATGTGACATTTAATAAATATAAACACACCTGTGACCGTACATTCCAAGTAGCTCATTAAGTTGCCTGGCAACTGTTAACCGGAATTTTAATCACCGTTAATAATACAGTTATTACACTCTAAAAAAATTTGTTGGGTTATTTTCTTAGTGTTGGGTCATTTTTTGAGTAACCCAAACGCTGGGTTACCAGTCTGGTCCAATTGAGTGACAGTTGAGAGAGTAAACCCCTCCGACTCATCGACGTATCAGACAAACTTTTAAAGTTTAACTATTAGTAAAACTATTACTGTACATCAAAAAAATGCAAAAGTATGCTAAATTCGGCTGTTCGCATTAGGTTTGAAAAGTAACGTTACAATCTAGCTTCGTCAGCTTTGGAAAGCTAGTCTCTGCCAACGTTGTTCTAACTCACAGCTTTTAAATAATTTAAACTTCCTTTTTGGTGAACATTTCCCTTCTCGAATTTCTGACTCGTGTAAGTCATTTAGTTCAGTTACTTACGCATCTTGATATTAGTTAAAGGCCGACACGAGAGCGTCGTGTCAAAAAGCAAACATCCAGCTCATTTTTTATGTAAATACCACTAATGTTCGGTGAGGGAACGTAGTTTTAAGAGTCTTTTAGACGAGAATGTAGTTGTTAAGAACTCAAATACGTGATTTGTATATAAACATGACGCCTATTTGAGATTTTGTTAAGACGCTGCCGGAGGTGTGAGCTTCAGGCTGTCAGCGGTGGTGGGTCCGCTGATAGCAGCTCTACATCGGCCATTGCTTCGGGAGGAGCCGCTCTTATAGCGTTAGTGGTTAACCGTGAGATATAATTAATTTTGGGTATATGAAACGAACAATTGTTGGTCTTTTTAGTCTTCTACTTATCCCCGAGTGTGACGAATTAGTTAAGAGTTGTGTTAATGTTTATAATATTATTTTAATAGTATTTCACTTTCTGTACTAAATCCAAGTCTTCTTTTTTTCACCCACTGACAGGGTTCAGAATAACAGCTAATATTAATGGATCATTCTATTCAGGGGAAAGTAGACTGGAACTTGGATGTTCTGTTTCCAAGCTTAAAGGTAAACTTTATTTAGGTAAAATGTTAATGTACTTCTTTATATGTTTATTATAATCCATTGTGCTCTGGTTAGGCCAGTTTCCTTACATTCTTCTCTTGTCTCTTTTCTTGTCTCTTTTTCTCTTTATAGATGAACAAATTGATAAAGAAACCCTCCTGCTGGACATCCACTTCCAAAAGTGCACACCACACTGTTGTCTACAAAAAGAATCCTCTTCAGTACGACTGCTCCGTGGATATGTCAGGTTAAGCAGTACTGGAACCGAAAAAACAAAAGCTTTTTAAAAAACTTGAGTTTATATGAAGAGGAAAGTTCTCGGACTAATACAGTCCTGCAAATGTCAACCAATACCATGAGAAAAGTTTTTACCAAAGGGTTTCTGTACTATCTGCACCTTATCAACAATTGGTGGTTCAATTACCTGTGTGAGGTCTCTCTTCAAGGTATAATTGATTCAGGTTTGTACATTTTAGTTCACAGAAATCCTACAAAGTTTGTTGCCTCCCGAATACGGTGTCCCTTTTAAAATACAAAACTTGTGCATAGACTGATATTTTATCATATAAGTGCAGTTCTATCAACAAGGGTTTAGTAAAATAAAAATAAATGGTTCAGTATATTGGTGACAAATACATTCTCTGAGTGTCTTTGTCACATCCATAATGCTGTAATTGCCCTGAAGCATTTTACTCGTGCCACTTTGTTAATTGTATTTTGTAAACAGTTATGAGTTTCGAAGTGGAAAGTTGTCGATTGTTGACTATTTATATTTTGTTGTGCGACTTTATGTATATGTTAAAATTTAAACTTATGTAATTTATTAATGTTTATTTTTTAATATGTATAAACATAAATTGCATCAAATTGTTTTATATGCGGTTTTATTGTTCATTGAGCATGTAAGGCAGCTGGAAATGTTCTAAGAACTAAGGTTGTTTTTGATGCTAGGATACAAGACAATCAAACCCCATTTGTTGCTAGATCCTGAGGAATGATATCCTTCCCTCCCCTAAGGGGTTGTTGATGCCCAGGAATTGAACCCCCTCTTCTTATCACACCTCTCCCCTTCATCTCTTCAGGCCTGATCACTAGGAAAATGCTTACGCTTTATTCTGTGTGTATCATTTATTGTCATAGTATGAAGTTTTGATGATTCATGTTTGGTATTGTTTTAAAGGTCATGGTGCGATTGGTAAAAAGGTCTAGTTCTTTTAAATAAATAAAAAAGAGTATATTAGAGCTTTTTAACTCTAATGCATCACCTGCACTCCTCAAAGAGGTGTGACTTTCTCAGGGAATCCTGTTTATATGTAGATTGAGATCCATTTGATGTTCTCTTCAGTGACGAGAAAACAAACAAATCAAGTTTCTCGCTGACCATTGGCTTTGTTACATCTGGGTATATAAGGTGAATTGGCAAAAGACTCGAGGAGGCTTCTGTAACCAGAACTTCCCACATTGCAGCTGTGTGTCTTGATTTGGAAGCATCTGTAAACAGAACTTCCCACACTGCAAATGTGTGTCTCAATTTTACCAGGTATGATAAACTTTGTGGTTTTATTTTATTCTTATACTAAGTTAATAATCTTTGCTTAGTACATTAGGAATTTCTTTGTATATGCATTCTATGATTTTAATTAATGTTGTGCCTGCCGGGTATAATAAATTGTTATTGTTGATATTATCTTAATTCTTCAAAGTCTGTTATTACAAGTAGATTGAAAGGAACCTGTTCTGTTACCGCAAAATCGATGTGTCAGGATAGGTAGGGCTAGTTTATACTAGATTTTTTAAAGGAGCATTGCTAAAGCTCACATGATTTCCACCTATCATCTGGCCTAGCAAGTTGCATGATCGTGACTAAAATAACTATTGTTATGTTTCTGAGCAAGCATATCGCGGCCAAACTTAATGAAATTAGTTTACCCGGCAACCTCTGACTAGAGATCGGAACTGACCGTTTTGTGTCCGTGAGATCCATGAGCCCGGCCGGCGTGAGACTCTGAGCGACTGCAGGTCCCAATCGAAAGAATAACTCTAATATTAAATATTAAAATATGAAGATTTATAGATAAATTAACGCTTATCAACAGATACATTTGAAATGACATATAAGTTATTTTATATTATATTGAAATTGGAGTCAGATCGGTTTTTACCACAGAGTCATTTAAATTGGAACTAATTGTAACAGTTCTTGAATAACTTCATGTAGAAATCGCTGAGGAGAAGCAGAACACGAGATCCCTTCAACCATACCATTGGATTCCGTTGTTGGGCCTTTGGGTGGTCCTTTACAAGCATTAAAATATTGCAAGTTTTATGAATTCCTTTTGTCTTGCATTCCGATCCTTATAAAACTTTTGATTCTTACTTGTACCTCAAGTAATTCTGTGATTTTACTATTATTATTTTCAAACATTTTGGGTTTCTTTTAAACCAGCAATGTAATAGTTGATGTAAATAAAACAACCCAGCATGTTGGGTCAAAGATTTAACCCAAATGGCTGGGTTAAAATAACCCAATGCTGGGTTTGTCCATATTTGACCCAGCGTTGGGTTACCAAAATAACCCAAATTGGGTTGTTTTAACCCAGCCTTTTTTTAGAGTGTATGTAAACTGTATCTATATGAATAGTCTCTTTCCAAAATGAGATAACTATTTTTTAATTTCAAATATTATGTTTTTTATTATGTTATCATGTTTTTATTGTGTTTATTTTGGGTTATTATGGCTTAAATAAAATTGATATTTGATTTATATTTATTGGAATGCACAATAAAAAACATGATTATCTCATTTTAGAACCAAACTCCCACATTTAATAAAAGCAATAAGGTCCCAGCATTTTATTTTCTGTACTATGGATGAAGTGATGTAGTCAAGACCAACAAGTAAACAACACTCCTCATAGTCATTTGGAAGATCCCTATAGGCCCTTAACCAAATCAAGGTTATTTTAGTTTACTAAAATTAAAAGTTTGAACACGTTTCTGTTTATTGAAATCAGATAAAATAGTGACCTACAAACTATGGGAAAAACCTAAACTAAGTGAAAAATGTATATATTTCAGCAGAAATAAACTGAAATAAATGTATAATAATAAACAAACTTTTTTTATAAAATAAATTTTATATAGCAACATACAAGAATCATAAAGTGACAACTAAATAACTAAAGAACAACAACTAACATATTAACTTAAAAAAACTTAAAAACAAAGTGAAAACTAATAAAATAAAAACTATATTTACTCTGCTTAAAACTATTAATGAACTAATAATAAAAAGAAATAGGTCAACTTTATGTAGGAATTTACTTCACTTCTATGAACAAATAAGTAGCTGAACTGAACATTATGTTATGTCATTCTGGAAAAAAAACTAGTCCATGTACAGCACTGAAAGTCACTAGTAAAGTCACAAACTCACACTTTTTAAAGCGCTTAGTGAGAAAAATCGTGCTAATCCCACCTCTTGCCGAAATAAGCATAGATATAAATAAGACAACATTTAAGAGCTATTCAAAGTTACCTAAGTAAACATGTTTCTGAACTGCTGGAAGCTGAAGCTCAGGAGAAATGTGCGGCTATCGAGTCAAAATGGATTAAAAATATTTTAGTCTTTAATACTGACAGGTCATATACTCGGTCACGCTCGAGTCATGAAAGTGTAGAGGGAGAAATTAATTGAAAGAGCAATTTTTTGAAGGTGTTGACCCAAAATGAAAAAATAAAATAAATATGATTTATAATTATTTTTACACAATTTAGATTCTGTTCATTTGCCAATACACACCTAAACTTGAATAGCCGGATGACAAAAGTTCAGAAAAAAGGTTCAATAGTTCAAACAGATGAAGAAATCAAAATGACACGTTTACAAATTAAAAAACAAATTTGGGGAGAAACTTTAAAAAACTATTTCATCTTTTTGGATTCAGTTTTGTACCTGTAAATTTATCAGCCAGTTATGTTGTTATTTTTCGTGTTGTTAAGCAATTTTCATAGTTAGATGTCAATATTAAGTTATGGGCCCAAAAATATCAACTTTACAAAATAAAAAATAAATTAGATAACACTTTACAATAAGTTCCTAACATTAATTAATGCATTAGCTAACATGAACCAATACTTATGACATTTTAATGTAATTAACTTTTGTTAATAAATGGAACTTAATTGTTAAGAGTTACTAAAAATGCTAGTGTATTTATAATATAAATGTCGCGGTTAAAACCACATGCATGATTGTATCATTGGCATACGTGATATAATGGCTTTGCCAAAAACTTGCAAGAGCAATGTGATAGAAAAGTCGTTACAGCGCAGTTTCCCGCATGAGGCCCTTACAAATCGATTTAAATGAGTGAGAATGATGCACCAGCTGTGCTTAAAGCGCTTTCAAGGAAGAAATAAAATAAATAGTACGAGCGCAAGAGAAAGCGAGAGCCAAGAGCGGAGCAAGAAATTGCTTTACTTTTGACAGCAACACTTCTGCTCAAAAGGTCTTTGGGGTTTTTACTGTTGTCATTGCATTGAAGCCTAAAATTCAATTTCATTTCAAATTCAACACAGGAAATATTTGGTTGGACACACCAATCATTTAACAATCAGTATAGTCAGAAGAGATGTTGGAGGGTCTGTGTGTGTGTGTGTAGCACAGGCTGCGGCCTGTGACTGCCTCTATCTAAGAAAGCATGAAATGATTCAATCAGTACAATGCTTTCAAATCTATACCTGCTTTGTGCAAATGATATCGGAGAAACCTTTTGCTGACATTATAAGTAATGCAGCTTCAGTTCAATCGACACTCTGTGCTGCAGAGTCTAAAAAGAACAATCTTGAACAAATGTTTTTAACTAATGTTGTACTTGCTGGGTCAGAGATACAAGCTGAATGAAACTCGCTGTTGATTCAAAATAAATTTGTGAGTGAAGATTGGGGCTAGTTGTCACACTAAAGTATTGTGGTACAATACAATAAGAAATAAGAAAAATGGATGTAAATAGTACCAAAAACAGTTATTTGGCTTGCAGCTATAGCAGAACCCTTTTGCTATATATAGAACCTTTTCATAAGGTTTCAATGAAGAACCTCATCCTGAAAAGTGCAATGTAGAACCCCTTTATTATCAAAAGACAGGAGTGCTTTTATTTTGTTATTTTTGTGATATCTAAATATTTATTGTCATTGTTATTTATTCTGTTAGATATTTTATCTACATTTCTTTTTCCACCATTTTAAGTTTCAAAACAAGAAATGTAAACGTCATGAAAATCAAATAATACTTTTATTTCCTGAGATATAGAGACGTAACAAGCTGATTTTAGTATAGATGCCACTCACACATGTAAAAATGTTGACCTGTTTGATTGAGATGACTCCAGTCTTATGAACATGTTCATGCAGATATTAAAGATAATGTTTGGGTAAAGATTTATTTATACATGTAGTTGACTTACTTGTGAATGTCAGTGAATTTGCCTCATCCATGAAGCCAAAGTCAGACCTGCAGCTGTCCAGATGTAAATTTGGATTATGATTAATATGATTTTACTGAATGAAGACTTTGTAAGCACTGCCAGAAATACCCGTCTCTTCAAAGTTCACTCCCAACACAAGCTTACAACTCTGAAATATTAATAAATAAACCTAAATACATGTTTTACCACATTCTGCTTTAGAAACATTAAAATAATGTGCTTGAAAATATTTGTGAAAAATGGTTTATATGTGTTTCTGAACCAGAAGTAAATAATGATTGATACAATTTCACCTGATATATATACATGTATACACTTAACATTTTAACAAATCATTATCCTTAATAATTGTTAAATTAGATTCCTATGAATTTTGTAAAATTACCATTAATTAAAATGAATAATTGAATAACTATGAAATATATGAGTAAAACACTCTGAAGCTGACCTATGTGGTGTGTCAGTCAACAGGCACCTCAGGACCGTTAAATCAGGACTTGGATGTATTACAAACAACCAATCAGGAGGCAGCTTCCAAACAACTGATTTAATTCTAACAGGAAAAGGAAGGAATAAAGAACTTTTCCCAATACAAATTCAGAAGTAATGGTTCGAAAAAATTTACTCTCAATAAAGAACCTTCCAAGAACCAGTGTCAGTCATCATAATGGGAACCTGCCCTTTATCAATTATATATATATATATATATATATATATATATATATATATATATATATATATATATGTAAACAATTACCTCAATTACTTAAATGAATATGTTATAAAATGCCCGGCCCAAGCAGAAATTTAAAAATACATTTGAGAACTGTTTAGTTGATCTTCCCATCTGTTTTCTTAGAATAAAGAGGTTTCCTGTGACTAAACTGGTAGCATTGTGTTAACAGCGCAAAGGTCGTTTAATCCCATAGGACACACAAAAAAAACTACATCTTGAATGCACTCCAAGTCACTTTGGATAAGTGTCTGCCAAACACATAAATGTTAATGTGCGGTTCTATAGGATGTGTTCAAAATGAGAACATAATCTTAATTGAAGGCACAGAATGTAAAAAATATACACATTTAAAATGTATGCCATGTTCTAGTGCCCAATTATTACCTAGTGAAAGCTATGTAAATGAAACTTGTCTTTTTAAGCCTCAGTAGGGAGTAATAATCCTTTGGCAGATTCCACAAATTAAAAATAATATGAGACACTGAGCATATTTCACAAGCTTCACTTCCTCATATCTCGTCTGTCTGGCTTCATTCTGCTATTATTTTAATCCCAGTAGATTTTTTTATCCCTATTCATCTAACATCATTAAGACACATTTCAGTATCAACTCGAAAGCTTTGCATTTATTAACCAGAGCAGTAGGAAATTCTTTGGAAGCTCATTAATGTTCATGGGTATTTGTACGGCTCTATATTAGTTCACACATTCTGTATATATGTTCGGATGGACTTATATATCAACAGAGACATCGAAACTTATAAAGTTTCTGCCAATTCCAATTCCGGACGAAATTTACAGCAGATAATCTAGAAATATATATAAATATATATACATTTTAAAGGTGCCGTTCCCCGTGATGCCAATTTTCAAACTTTAGTTAGTGTGTAATGTTGCTGTTAGAGCATAAATAATATCTGCAATGACAAAGCTCAAAGTTCAATGCCAAGCACGATAATATCTTAAACAAAATTCGCTTTTCAAGGACTATAGAGAACAGCTGGAATCAGAGTACAGCCCTTTACTTCCCGGGTACATGATGTCACCATTCCTAGTTTTTGATCCTCCGCCAAAAGGAATACAACAACAAAAGAGGCGAGGCCTTTCTTAAAGAAGAGGAAGAGATGGTCGAGTAGTGTTTGGTTATCAGAGATTCTAAACATTTAACCTAGCTATAAGCGCTGAATTACTTTCACATTCATCACAGCCCCACAACTGGTACTAATAATTCAGCTACACACATTCTGAGACAACCAAAGGTCAAATAACAGCTTCCATGATGTTAACATTGGCTGTGAAAGCTGTGTGTGTGTGCGCATACCTCTAAAACACTTCTATGAAATGTCCATTGAAGTCCTGCTGGCAAATGTCTCCTAGTCAATATGCTCGTTTCATTATCCAACTTAGGTCCAATTTAAAAGGGAAAAACAAACACATCTGTTGTTAGTGTTATTTAATATAACCGGTTTCACCCACTTGGTCTGGTGTCATTTCCCTAGCCATAGTAGAAAACTTGCGATCTCTCACAAAGATTGACCTCTGCACATGCACTACACTTTGATCGATTTTTTTAACTGATGAAGTGATGTTGACACCAGTGTTACTGCTTATTGCTAAAAGCTAAAGCTTGTGAATACACTTGGACGGAGAGGGGGACCGACCAATCACAACAGCCTGAGAAGGGGTGGGACATTTTCAAACACATGCTCTAAGCGGGGAACTAATCACGAAAGACTGGGTAAGGTTACCAATCAGAGCGTTTCGGAAGGAGGGACTTTATAGAAACCGGGAAAAATCTCATCATTTTGAGAGAAGAGGGACAAAGGTTAACTATAAACATTCCTAAACACCGAAAGAACTTCAAAGACAGTAAATGAACAGCACCTTTAAAAGTTCTATCTTCCATATTTTCATGTTCTTTCATACCGCACTCTCATGCTATACCAGATATATGTGACTTCCTTTCTTCAGATAAACACAAAGTTTTTATAAAATACACTTTATATTGTATATAGGTCCCAGAAAAATGAAGCTCGAGAAATCAAATCACATTAAAATTTTATATAAAGCACAATAAAAACAACAGTTGTTGACCGCTGTGCTGTACAATATCATACACAAATAATGTCATGTGATATCACGTACAAGCAGGCAGGAACCAATCAGAACTGAATTTATCAACATTTCACCATTCGATTCAGTACTTGGTTCTGTTCTGTTGCGTAAAATTTTCGCTTCAATATCAAAATATTGTTTTAAAATTTAAACAGCACTTCTAGATGTATTGTGGCCATTCTAGTCCAATATCTGTTGAATTTCAACAAAACCAAACCTCAGGAGTGACAAAGTCATCCAGCAGCATTGTGAAAGACTGACAGCATGACAAGACACATGAAAACTTCTTGAAAAAAATCCAGGCTTTCATTAAAAAAATGCAGCATATATATATTTGAAGTTTTCCTAAATACATATCCAAATATTACTGTTGTATTGCTTCAAAGTGAATGTGAAATTGGTTTCTTTGCAGTATTTGAGGTCTGAAAAATACACAACAGAATTTCTGTTATTTTGACCCTATTTCTCCAGTTCCTTCTCCAATCCTCAACATGCACAAGACCAATAGGTTACTGATATTCATAATCATTTTCTCCAAAGTCATACCTTAACCCAAGCTACCAGTTTCACAGCTTTAATAGACCACTGTCGTGTCTAAAGATGATATTTTGAAGCTGACGTTGTTATTATGAGCTGTCTGTGAGGGACTTTATCAAAATCCAACACGTTAACTTGCGCGTCAAATTGATAATTATCCCCTTGAATAAACATCCACGTGGGAAAAGCCTTGCCCTCAATGACATGTTTGCTTTTCATTAAAGTGATATCCGTGCCTTTGTATTCTACCTTGTAAGATCGTTACATTGATTTGTCTCAATGCAGGTAAATGTGTTGTTTAAGTCCTCGGGGAACAGCCGCCGTCGTTTGCTACGTAATAACACACACAGACTCTCACACTCAAGGTCATGAACTAGATTAATATCAACATGACACATTTGGTATTATAATACACGTTCAACAGAGCATTCAGTAAGCTAGTAATGTCTCTTAAAGTGAAAGTACATTTAATTCTCATTAATTATTCTGCCAGTGAACAAGCACACTCTTGTCATATTTTACGGTTGACAACACCACAAAAACAAGTCAGTTTAGTAGCTTGTTATGATGGTGAATGATCATGTAATGTCACATGGTCATTATCCCAGAACAAACTGATAGGGTGATCAAATCTTAAGGGATGGTTTATTGGTTCATTACACCAACAGGACACAATGGAGTGGTTTACGGATAACGCGTTTAATCCAACCTGGAAGTTATCGCCGCACTAGTTCTCTCGACCAAAAGCCTATTTTCCCATAGATTTTTGGAAGATGGCAAATAATAAGCTCTGTGTTTAACAAAGGTTTATGATTCAAGTTTTTTCTTTCAAGATAATATTAGCAAACTAACACAACGTTTGCTATTTTTGACGCCTACATGGAATCGCAGAAGTAAAACACTAATGTCACCAAGCCTCCGATAACTTTACAAAGTTTATTAAAAATGCTTCCCCTGGTAAGAAATTACTCTGTGAATGAACTACCAGCAGCGTTTTTAGAGATTTGTTCCCATGTAACAATCATTTGAACTTTTCTTCCTGTGATGACGTCTAATGGATATAGTCGTTTTTAGCAACGTATTAACAACCTCCGTTATTAAGACACAATAAAGCTTGAAAAATCACAAAGGGGTTATAACTGCTGTGTTTAACTTCATAGAGTAAAACAAAGAGATTTTTAAAGGTTTCGTTAACCACGGATCTTAATTAAGGCACGTAACCTATTCAAAAATCCATTTGACGTTGGGAAGATGCTAAAATGCTAACTTGCTTCTGGGGTTTGCATTCAAAATTATGTCATCTCTGGTTCTCCGTAGGGTCTTTTTTAAGGATCCAATTCATTTTTTAGATTTACTCACAAGATTTTTGTTATAGTTTTGATCAGTTCAATATTTGCAGAATGCACAGATGATAAAGGGTGACCGACACTAATGATTTATAGGGAAAAAATTACATGACGAAATATGGAGATATGAGGTTTCTGTCGACAGCGACGAGATATAAAGTACCAGTCAAAAGTTTAGTATCTTCTACTGTACAATAATAGTGAACTCACCAAAACTTTGGAGTAGGACAATTGTAACTGAGGAAACTATCTTGTAACTTAAAGCTTCTGAAATTTCTCAAACTACGTTATATTTGAGCATCTTCGAAGTTGCCATACTTTCACTAGAATAAGCTCTTCTAGAAATAGACAAGGGGTCTTGATGTTGATCATTCAACTTCTTGAGGTCTCAACTGGGTTTTTAAAAAAGTTTTGAAGGACATCTATTCAGGACTGCATTTTCTTTCATTTTTCTTCATTATTTGGACCAAGTCATCCATTTAAAAATAATTATAAAATGTTTATTTTCTAAATTAAAAGAAGAAATAGATAGTTTGTCACAATTATATCTTTGTCTACAAAAGTAATTTCAGACAGTTAAGCATACACATTGAGATGAAAATATTTTCCAAACTTTTGACTGCTGCTGTATATGTAGAACCTTCAAAGTTTCCATTCTTTGACTAGAATTTGCAAAATCGTTCTTGAAATTTGATCATTCAACTTCTTGAGGTCTCATCCTGGAAAGCTTTTAAAATGTATTGAAAGAAATCTATTTAGGACTCTTATTGACTGCTTTTTTTACTTCATTATTTGGTCCACGTCTTCGATTAAAAAAAATAATGAAATGTTTAGAGAGAGAGAGAGAGACAAAACGACTACTGTTGCAGGCCTGAGAGAGAGAGGATTTGAGCCAGACTGCGGCTGCACGAGGGGTCTCAGCGATGGGCCCTTTAAAAACCCCTTTGATGAATGAAGCCGAGTGATTTCTGGGGACCAAGGTTGGCATCTCCAGGGTAAAAGAGGTACCAGCGCACTGTCACCTTGTAATCCGTTTCATATCTCTTCTCAGTTGTACTGCGAGTGCACTACACAGGCTTGTCTCTCTCTCAAGGTCTCGGAGCCGTTTCGTAAGCCCTGATCTTGGCGTGCCGGCTCTCTTGCTCTCTCTGTACCTCTCTCCTTTGTCTTTTACCTTCCGCTGAGAAAAGAAGAAAAGCTACGCTCTAAAAGAAAGCATCTGTCCTGTGTCATCGAAAACGAGCAGGGGATCAAAATCACAAAGAAGCCTGGCAGAAAAAAAAGACAAAGGCTGGAATTTTAAGGCATTCGCAATGAGTTGCTTAAAAAGAAAGCATTATCTTGTCAAACAGAGCATCGCAAGATATCATTCAAACGTCTTAGGGGATGCGTGAATATAAAAGAAGATAAATACGTCAGTGGATACAGGCATATTATGAACAGCAGTCAGAAAATGGCTTGGTTTTCAAGGAGACAAACAATTGGCTCACGAATAAAAATGAGAGGGGCCTCCGGCGCACGCGCTGTGGTTTCTATCAGCCCTGAGTTTCCTCTCTGTATTGATCTGTATGGTCAGCTGATTGGTGCTCTGCGACCAGAGAGTGATTGTAGCCTTCCCTGACCTCTGACCTCTACGGTCCCATCTCGATTATCTGTTGCACTGCCTATTATTTTCAAGCTGCCTACTTTGGTCAATATGAGATTATGTTGAGACGTCATGAGGACAAACACAATCCATTCGTAGGTCTTCATAAATGAAGTGAAATGGTAGCACACACACATTTTAGACCCACTCTGTTATTTACAATATTAAAGTGATAGTTCACCGTAAAATTTTAATTATGTCATCAGAAAACAAAAGAAGATATTTTGAAGAACATGATCAAGGTTTAAAAATCACTATTGGTTTATAACTGGTGTGAACAGCAACAACACAACGACACTTATTGACTTGCATTGGTTTTGTGTTTATACAATAGAAGCGAATTTGTACAGGCGCTGTTGGGTTACCAACAAAAAGCCAGGTTGAAATGATATGAGAGTGAGTAAATGATGACAGAATTTTCATTTTTGGGTGAACCATCACTTTAATGTATGCTCAGCATCTAAAACTAGAACGTCTTTAAGGTCACCGATTGCTAAATTCATAATGTGATTGTATTGGAAATTCTTTATAAATGACATTCATTGTTTATAATTATTCATCTTTCTTTTATAAATGAGATTAAATGTTTAACCGCATGACATTTATTAAAGCATTTACCTCATTTAAAATGACTGTTTCACATTTTCATTCTGTTCTGTGTCTTCTATACGCTGATTTGAAGCTATTGTGATGGAACACGCACACACAAATCATTAATTTTACACCTTAACTTTGATGTTTTAGTCTGGTTGAAAATATGATGATTAAAAAATGTACATATACCTTTGATTTGGATTTCATATATAAATAATTTCGCTGTTAAAATGATGCTTGCAATAAAGTTTCTACATCTTTTATAGATAAACAACAGCACTGCTATGGGATTGTGTCTGACTTTGTTCTTGAAAAGATTTATATTTTAGACATTGTCAATGTGTTTATATGGTAAGTGTTTGTCAAAACCGATTATGTGCACATAAACCCCACTTTATGTAAATTTATACATTTGGCTATGTATTTTATTCACTATGCATTTTCTGGGATCGAATCCATGACCCTCTGCCCAATTGTATACAGCCTATTGCACATTAATTTTTACTTTTGGAAGTCACACCCTCCCTGTGACCCTGTTTTATCATCTGACCCTCCTTTATATTTTATGATTCTAGATATAAAACCTTCATATATATATATAAAACATATCAACTCATATCCTTATTTACAGTCAGTCACTCTTGGAGCATCTTAACATCAGCACATAAGGTGAAAGTCTTTATTGTATTTATTTAAGCAACTAAACACAATAGTCAATAGTACTACTGACACTTTGTGCTATGCATATTTATCTGGCAAGTATTTGTGCTGGATAAGTCTTGCGATTTGTTTGTGTTACTATCAACTAGTCTGTGCTTTTCTGAGAGAAAGACTTCGCAGTCAAAGGTCTAAGGCTCAACTTCACTTCATTAATGCAAAACACTCACTGCGATATGAGAGTGGATTTACATACAGTCAACCCAAACCAAAACAACAAAAGCAAACTGCTATTTTCCCTTAGAATGGGCTGCTTTGATGCTCCTATAAAGAGGGAATAAGTCTGTGTGGAAGTGGGGGTGAGGAATTCTCAATGAGTTAACAGGGATCATGTACACATTTTGAACCCCTGTAAAAAGAAAACTCCCTCTTGGAAGAGACGTGCCGCTTGACTTTGCTCTGTTGACAATCAGAGATTGATTGTGTTTTGATTTCATCCCCCTGAAAACAAATGAAATGAACAACTGTCTTCTCAGACATTATGCCCATTATTTAAATACAGACACTCAATGATTAGCTATATTATAAACCCTTTTCATTCTAATTGCAATTTGGTGAGTAAGGAATGCGATGACTATCTGTTTGCCTGTTGTCATTGTTTGCAATCAATTTTATGATTAAGTTTTTAATGATATTTGGAATCATTGTGTTTTCTTATTGTCTCATTGTGTTTGTTTATTTTGAAGACTCCACTTGTAACACTACTGTTTAAATAACGGGAAAGCAATGATAGCTGTTAAACCATTTACACTGAATGTTTCTCATGGGTTATATTTAATGCTATTTCTGTATAGCCATTAAACAATGCATGTCAAGATACAGTTCATTTAACACAAGATGACCTTGTGTGACAACATGCCTCTGAGGCAGGATATGATGGCACGCTATACTGAGTAAGTTATACATCATTCATTTTAAAGGGTTTTTAAAGTATTAACGTTTATTACCACTAAAAAAAATACACATTTGTGTAAACGGATCTGTAACCGGATCGTCCTCAAAGCTACTGAGATACGGCCCATCCGCCAACTTTCCTGTGTGACAACTAGCCCCAGTGTCATTTTCAAGGTGTGTGCAATGAGGCCTTCGATAAAAGCATAATCAATCATTTTGGTAACACTTTAGGATAGGGACCCATTCTCGCAAATAACTAGTTGCTTATCAGCATGCCTATTATTGGCATATTGGCAGTTTATTACTTACAGTATAAAGCACATATTCTGGATGACCATATTCTACATCTCTAATCCAACCCAACACCTAAACCTAACAACTACCTTGCTAAAGTTTAATAAGCATCAAATTAGGAGTATATTGAAGCAAATGTCTGTAGTTAATGGTTTGTTAACGGCAATAATTGGACCTTAAAATAAAGTGTGACCACAGATTTTAGTTACAAAATATATTGTTCATCATAACTGCGCTTTGGTTTCGTAAGAGCACAGAGAAGAAATTCTGAAGTATTTCAGCACCTTGGACAGCGGCCACAAAGTCGTTCAAATGGAGTTCAGCACCCACAATAACCTACTTGTATTGTTGAACTCAGAACAGTGATCTGACCGCAGTTCTGTTTCCTTTACAGTTCAGAGTCAATGAGGTTTCCTCTACATGATCACTTTGTATTCTAAGAGCTGTGGAAAGTCTGAATTATTTTCTACACTTGAATAAAAACTGTGTAGACTTTTACAAAATCCCTAACACACAGCACTTATATGTAACAGATGACATGAACTGCATTTCCAAATCATTTAACTTTAGGAATATGATGTATTACTGAATGAAACATAATATTTCATGAGAAATAAAGGCAGAATTGATTTTATCCAAATCAAACAATATAATTTGATTTATGGCATGGTATTATTGGATAATAATGGGTTGGAGCGAGGGTAAACTCATCCTTATTTTTTTACGAATTGAAACAAGGCTTTCTGGGGTATGAAAAAAACACTGATTTGGTTTGTGTTAAATGTAGAGGTAATCTTTGGACTTTCTGAAATGTAGAAGTCAAGACATGAAGGCTCTTACTTGTAAGATGTTTTAGATGCCGAATGCAGTGCACTTGCCCATGACTATACTATGACCCACTTCATGTCCTGATCTCATTCTCTGATAGTTAGTGGATATTATTCAGCAGTCCGTTAACTTGCACCCTATGGCAACCAGTAACACCCTTATTACCATTTAGGTCAGATTAAAAATGGCATCTACCTTGACTAAAGGCTATTTTGTGTTTTTCCTTTGGCATTTTCCAAAAACGTTGTTCACGGCCTCAATATATCTGTTTCCCTATTGAAAAGCTATACAGAGTTTGTATACTGTATATTATAGTGGAAACAGTCATAATGTCTCTACCACATCTCTCTTCTCACTCTCTTATCTTGGCGGAGCACTGGTTGAGAATGGCACGGCTAAGTAGAGGTCTGGAAAGGCGATGTTCATGGCAGCAGCTAAGCCACATACAAGTGTTTAAGAGAGTGTTTTCTGAAAGACACAATATCTTCTACATTATGTTTGTTTGTCATTTGAATGATTTCCATTTCCCCGATTGATCTGATTTAATCAAAGGGGTTCTTAGCCTGAAAATTCAGGAACCACTGAAATACACCATCATTAGGAAGAGCACTTTACAAACTCTCAACTAAGTTCAAAGTGTTAGCTGGTTTTGTCAGCTTGAAAAAAGGCTTGTATGTTTGCCAGGTAAAAACACAAATACATGCACTTCAGACACACAGACAACAGCTTTGCCATGAAATATTAATGTCCGACATGGCTGATTTGGTGCCGGATGTTGTCGTGGTATGCTTTGATCTTCTCCACAATAACACGTAGATTTAAATGCTGCTAATCTGCAAACGTAATAAAAAAATGTGCGGATAAATAATGTATTACAAACACCCCTGCGTCTCTGAACCGCCGGTGAATATTAAACCCACGGTATGTTTTTATTTATTTAGACACTTTGGTCTTGCACACCTTCAAAGAGCTGTGTGCTTGTTTGCCTTTCATTAGTGTGGAGGCACAGCCCGCGCTCCAAACGTGAGGCAGGAACTCGATATTCTTCTCACCTTAGAATGACACAAAAGTCCATCGGTTTTACTCTGAAATTCTGCTACGAGACCTACGAGATCATATAGGCTGTTTCTTCGCTCAAACACAGGCCTTAGTGGTTTCCAGACTTCCCACTTGTGTTCGAGTCCCAGATGAGCACTTCCTCCATAGTTGGGTTAATAAGGTTATAATCTCCCCACTTAAAGCACATCATTTTGTCCCTTCCGGTCTCCCATGGTGCTCTTTGCATGGTAATCCCGTTAAAATTAAGCTCATTTAAGTCTAACCGTAAACATCGTATGGAAACGTCCCTCCTCTTTCCAGACGGAAATACACAGGCTCTCTGGGGCCGATGGAACTCCACTTCAAAGTTTGGTTGAAGAGAAATAATGATAGGCCTACATCGTACCACTTTATTCACAAAATGCATGTAATCGAGTCTAAACAAGTACGTCCACATCTAATAAAATGTATATATGCAAGAATGGAGAATGAAATGTTACAATAAAGGGTATGTTATCTAGCGATGAGCAATGTCACTAAAACCTTGCAGAGTCTAATCGTCTCATTTGTATAATGATAATTTTGTCATTATTTGTTAAAGTGTCCACCAACATATTTTAAGAATCCCCAGCTGAGAGATGATTCACAATGTTAAATCACACCATTGGCTGACTCGGGCTGTTAAAATATGCATTCGTACGTGTATGCCTTGTGGCCATGAGACTAGCTCTAAATTTTGGAACGCGGACTCTGTCTGACTATTTATTTCCCTGTTCCCAAAGCGCTCATTTAAAGTGGAAAGGTCTCTGTAACAGGGATGTAACTCACATTGCTTAATAAAAGTAGCGGAAGGGGGGAAATTCTAACAATCTTCAATTGTTCTAATTGGCATCATTAATTTTCTCTATGGGCCTCAAGATAATTACGTGACATTATTGTCATGTATAATGTATGAGCAATTTTCACCCCACATTCTGGTGTGTGTGCATGCGTGTGTTCAATTGTAAGATTCATCTCGAAAACAGCATGCGTTTAAATGTAATTTGAGCGTGCTTGGATTGAGTATGGTATAGGGTCGTGTTTGTTGAGTTTATAATATATTCACATTGTCTCAGGATACAAACTAGTGTTGAATTCTGAGGTTTATGATAAAGCAATATGGTGATATTGTTTCCAATAGTCTTACTTACTTTGTGGCTTTATATATTTATATTGATTTTCAGTAATATATATTGGTTTTGTCACCCAGTCACTTTGCCTTGTGAAAAAATATATTGATTCTAGACTGACTTCAAACGAATTACTGAAGCTCAACTGGTAAAGCATTACGTTAACAGCACAAATACTGTTGATTCAATCACAACGTTTTTAAAACCACACACACTTATGAAATGTACTCTATGGCTGGAATGCTACCCAAAGCATAAATGTAAATGCACAAGTTGAAAATGTACTCGGTAAAGTGCAATAATTGAAGTAGGCCTTAAAGGAATTGTATTTTTTTCTTTGCAGTTGTTTTAAAATTGTTTGAAACTCTTTATAGCTCTGCTGATAATCCCATTGGGATGGACAAACTGTTTTGTTGGTCATATAGCATTCCTGCATCTGAAAGACTTTTGGATCATGGCGAGTAAAAAGCTTGAATGTCAGAGCAATGAGCATTTAATGTCTTTAAGGTCAAAAAAATATTTTGCTTGGTGAGACGAGAAAAAACATGAATTCAGAGTTCAGAGTTTGATGCCGTTGTTTCTGCATCAGATCAGGCCACTGGAGAGTTACTGATGCTTAGCCAGACTTGACTAATAACATAAAGTCCGGTGCCCATTACTGCCAGACCAGTAATTTGTTCTTTGGTGTGTTGGGGGATTCAAATGACATCATTTGTATTTCATAAACCAATCTTGAAATGCCCTATGAAAGACCTCAGTTGATCAAGAACACATGTTTAATGCATGAGCCCCAATCTCCATTGAGCCACAAGAGGAGGCTTTAACATATAGAAAGTCAATAATCAAGACAACTGATAACCTGGTGCGATATATTGGCTGTAAGTATTGAGGTGTAACTGAAAATCCCGCTCCAATGTGAAGCTGTGTTGAAAAAAAAACATGTTGCAAAGGTCCAGCTCTGTAAGCCATCAACCTTTCTATAATCACTGTTCATAGCTCGCAGTCCTTTGGCCAAACACACAGACCCTATTAATATTTCATAATTGACAAAATTGGATACATGATTACCAAGCAGTAGCAATACCAAAATCCATTGTCAGAAAGAAAAAAAAGATCTTGCCGAAGAAAATAATTTAGGGTTTAGGGAATGAAAAGATGAAACCACTGTACCGATATACTGTGATGCCCTACTGACAGCATACAGTATATACTGTCAAAATGAAAATGTATGAACATTTAAAGATTTAGATTGTTATCTATACAATGAATGTGAGCAAAACCACAACGAAAAGCACGCTAGTTTTGGGTCCTTTGCACACCAACTAAAAAAGCAAAGACCAACAAACCACCTTGGGCCAGTTTATTTATCTATGTATTTATTTTCAGCATGGAACCTTTGAAAGCAGAATTTCTGATTTGCTTTGCGGTTCATCTGAGGTGTTCGTGGAAAATGTGCGTGTAATCAAAATGAAAAAGCTGGTTCGGCTACGGACTTATAACCCGATCGCTTATAACCAGGAAAATCGAGCGCTTGAGGAAGAAATTGCTTGCATTTACCTTGCAATGCCAAGGTGATGTTTTGTAAGAATACAGTTAGCAGTGTTGTGAAGAGTACAAATTATGATGGCTGTGACATCAGTAAGAGATTTTGACTTCATTCAGTATGAAGTGCCGTAAGCAGTTTGTGAGTCTTTTTGTGTGGAGGGGTGTAGGTAACAGGTTGGACTTGAAGGTGTCTTGTTCCCAGCGTCGTGCGCTGTGGTTGCGAGCACGTTCCTCTCTGTTCCATATGTAAAAGCTGACCTCTATTAGCCCCCTGCTCACTTAGGTGCTGTAAACCTGATTGAGTTTGTTGACTGAGGCCAGCGCATTAACTTGAGGAAAACACACAGATACACATACAGATACAAACTCTCTCACACACACACACAACATCCATAGAGTGTGGATTGTGTCTCATAATTCACAAACTTCAAAGGCGCCTCGGATTCCAAGCAAAACAACAGTTCGATCGCGTTTTCGAATGCGTCTCCGAGCTTTTGATCAGTGTGAGAAAGATAAATATGGCAATCAGTCTCCACCTTCAATTCAGTGGCTTTGTTATTGACATTACAGAATGACACTGCATTATGATTCCGTTCATATTCTTTTCTTTGAGGATAGAAAAGGCACACATTCAGGAAGATAAGCGTCGCGAAACAAGATAAACTATGACACGTCATGCCTGGTTAGCTAAGCGCTAATGCATGCTATGATATCCAACATCAAGATGATGGCAAAACCCCCTTGTAATCAGATGGAAAGACTTCACCCTATTACCATCTAAAAAGCAAATTAAGGCTGTAATAAGGATGAGCGGAGAGAGCCGACAGCAGCTAATTAGTTATAGACCAAAAATAGAGAGAGATCAAAGATACATTCATGCGTCCATCTTAGCTCGCCGCTTAGGCAAACCTAATGAACTACATTTAAAAATGCACACACAGTCATCCGGGACTTTCCTCGCTTTTCAACTCTAAAATAAGTAGCTGGACTTAGTTACTCCGATGAATTTAAATATCAAATGTGGCTGCAACATTTTCATTAGCAAAGAAATTAAGTTCAAAGGTCATTTAAAAAGATTGAAAAATGGGTCGTAGGCGCACAACTGCACAAACGTTTAGGGTCACTTACTTATTTAATATTTTATTCCATACTTTAGAATAACAATACAATTAATAAACTATGAAATAACATAAATGTAATTGTGTATGAAATTATCAACATTGTTATATTTTAGCAGATTCTTAGTCCTAAAATGTTTTTTAAAGAGTATTGAAGGAGTTCATGTCTGTTATGTATAAATAGTACACAAAGAATAGCAATAATTGTTTGGGTCAATAAAAGGAACTTTTCACACTAGCGGCCGATAGTTTAAAAACAGCCAATAATTAAGGCTGATATATCCTGTCAATAAAGAGAGAACAGGAAAATGCAATGAATTTGCGCTCTGTATATAGAAAATGTTAACACACATCAGCAGTTTAATGTTATATATTAATAGTCATTATGAAATAATGACATTCAGAAAGTTAAGATATATTAATTTAATCTTCAGAATCGGTATTAGCAGATATAACTCTGAATAATTGTATTGTGGAGAAATATACTATCGGTGCACCTCTGCTTAAAAAAGGTTGCATGGTTGCATGGTTGCATGGTTAATAATCTGTTATTGTATTCGGGTCCACTGGATGTTGAAAAGTACAATTATTTTGGGTCTTGAAACAAAACCAGTAGAAAAGTATTGCTTTAGTACAATTTAAAGTAAGGTTAAAACATTATGAAGACCACAATGTTTAAATTAGCTAAGTATCCATCTTAATACACTGAGCAGCAGGGCCTTTGGGTTTGGAGCGCTGTCAGTTTAATAAAAGATGGTATTATGGTCTTCTATTTGTATACAAACCCAAATAAGAACCGAAATCTTTGCTTTTCGCAGGATGGCAGAGTTGTGTTGCATCTGCCATTTCAAGCTTAATTTGAAGGCAAACGGGTGTGTGATCTGATTTTGTGTAGTTTAAACACTTTACTTGATTCATTCTAACCAACCGTCATATCCAAATGTTTTAAATTCATTAATACTACAATTATATTTTAATCATAAACAGAGCTAATAATACGAAAAAAGCATCTTTTGCAAGCAAAATAACTAAGACATTATTAACACAACAACTACCTTTAATATAGTGTTTCAAAATATTTTCATGCCTATTTTCTTTGTTTGGAAGAACGCAAAAGAAGATGTTTTAAAGAATGTTTGTAATTAAACAACATTGGACTCCATTAACTTCCACTGTATGAACACAACACCACACATTTCTCAAAATATCTTCTTTTGTCATACACAGTATTTAAATGAAAAAAGGGTGAATTATTAATGAACAAAGATTTATTTGACCTTTATGGTTTCCAAGGGCAGAAAAAAGGTTGGTTTCCAAAAAGCCTGCTGATTCTGCTGCTTCATAAAACATTCCTAATTTACTTAAGTTTTGTTTATAAGTCAATAAAAGACACTCTGACTGCATATAGAAAAAAAATATATATAAAGGTTTTGCAAGTCTGAAATTCATAAGCCTTCTTTATTTATCCGAATAGGGATGTTTAAAACACATCTGCGATTGCAGCGTCTCTTTCCCATGGGCGGTTTTGAGAAAACACACGTTCATTTGTCGAAAAGAACGCTCTCATTTTTAGGGCAGACTCTACTCTTTCTGAAGGAAAAAGGTCCTTAATTCAGTCGGCTCATTAAAATTATATCCATCCTGTTGCGATAAGACTACGCCGTAGACGCAAACAGCTTGGCTCGATTGCTGAGTTTGTATTCTCTCAAATGTGGAGTCATTACGCCGAGAGAGAGAGTGAGACTAAACTTAAAACAAATATTATCAGAGACGAGAAAATGAGGATCCTGCCAAAGTGTCGTTGCCTTGGGGAGAGCAGCTTGCCTTTATTCAGTGGGAACAGAGCGCTACCCTGACGCTCTTCATTCCAAAGCACATATTGCTGGAGCCTGGAAGCCCATCCAAAGAACATATCTGCGCAGTAATCAAGAGGAGCACTTAAGCCACTGAAGATTTGTAAATTATTTATTTATTTGAATTTTATTTGTTTATTTTCACTCTCCCGTAGGGAGCGTGTTCGCTTGCTGCCGGTGCACTTCTCCCATAATGGCCTCGTAAACATTGCTTCGTGCTGTTGGGAGTGTCGTACGTCTTGTTGGAACGGCGGTTGGCACAGTCATATGGAAGTATTGAGAAGTGTGAACGTTTACATAAGGTTTAGCGTTTTAAGAGGCAGCGGTTTATTGGTTGGAAATCTGAGTGTAGATGCAAAAATAAGATTGGATGCTTGGGATCATCTAAAACAGTTTGGATGTTTGAGAGAAGATAAGAGAGGTAGAAGTGTTCCTGTTTTTAAAGTCCTTAGATTTACAAACATACCACTACAAACAAACTGTTTGAGATGCACCGATATATCGGCCATTAATCGGTAGGCTATTGGTCAATAAAGCATGCATTTCTATTAAAAGCATCTTCAGTTTGAAGTTAGGTATTAACAGTCATTGGAGTAAGGTCCTTATGAATAAATTTCATTCAGAAAGTGATGAAATATCATTTTAATCTTCAGAATCGGTATCGGCAGATATCACTCGGCTAGCAGTATCGGTGGGAAATTTAGTTCATTGTGCTTCTCTGACCTCATTGTTAAAGTTAAAGGCAATAGACAGGTGTGATATTTCAAGAAATCAAACTCTGTAAAATTAAACTTCACTTAACACACTTAACTTTCATAAAAAATTATAACATATTTGAAAGAGGTTATTTGATTCTGTAGTCACTGATGGTGTACAAATTGAAATTGCCATTGGTTTTGGCCTCTCTCTCTCTCTCTCTCTCTCTGGATCAAAGCATCCACACGATTAGAGGATCAAAGGATTCATAGCTTATAAAACGAGAGGCTGGACTAGAAGACAGGGTCAGGTTCACCCATCATGCCTTCTGCCGCCCTTCTCTGATGCCATCTTCCATCTGAACAAAAGCTTACACAGCAGTAAAAAACACATTTCGGTCTTTCTGGAAAAAAAACCCATGTACGTAAATTGGATAGCTAACTAACTCTAACCCTCGTGAGAATAGTGTGGGAGAGAAGCCTTTTAATTGTGTTTCTGTTACATTCTGTTGCATTTGTTCAGGCGCCAGAATTCGGGATTTGTCTTGCTTTTGTTCTCACCCACATGTTCCTTTTAACAACTACACTGTGTGTGTGTTCATTGTTAAAATGCTTCATTTGATATGAACATCCCTCTGTGCCTAAAAACTCAATCTGTCTAGTAATACATCAATTGTCTGAATAACATGAAGTCTTGAGGACCAAACCATCAAACTAAGGAGCAGGCATGGAAAACCTATTTTGTTAGTGTCATTTGTAGATATTTAGTTTAACTCTAATGCCTTTAAGACCGCAGGGCGATCAGAGTGACCTCGTCCATTGACCTCTATTGATTTCTGGGTGCTTTGGACTTAAGCCGACTACACTTTGGTTAATGTAAACGATTTGAAAGTAAGCAATGTTACAGTGGGCATCACTGAAGGCATTTTTCTCACTTTCACAAGCATTAGGAGCCTGATGTTTTATTGACTGTACTGGGATGGGGCATAAACATGACAGCCGCAGTGCATGTTATAAAATACACCAACTTTTGTGTGACAAAAGAAAGAATTTGGAAAGGATTCTTGTTTGATATCAGCCATACTTGCCAAGCATAAGTTCATAGTCTTATCCAGATGGTTAACAGGGCAATTTTTCCAAAATGTTGCTTGGCAACAACACTGGGAAGAGGCGAAAGAGTGGAATAATGGATAAATTGTTGACCTTTTCAGCTTTATGAGTAAATCCTAGCATTGCATAAACTAGCTGCCCATACAGTCATAACTTCTCTTATAGGGGTACCACCATTTAGTGCTACACAAAACGGTGATTTAAAAAAAAACTATTATTAATATTGTGTTGATTCTACACATACGATAATATCGTAAACATTTAGCAGTTGTTTTCCCTTACCAGCCACAAAAGTTACAAACTCTCTCCAATCCTAAAATGTTAAGTGTAATCTGTTGAGCATAAAAAGAAGAAAATAAATTTATAGCATAATTTCTTTATAAAAAAATGGTAATAATAAGTATCATATATAATAATAATATTGTGATAATAATGATAATATTGTTACGGTAATTTCTTCCGGCCATGATAACCGTGAAGTGAAAAATCTAATATTGTGACAGCACCGCTCTCTTGTTATTTAGCAACACGGATCAGTTGGCTTCTGCTGTTTTCTTTTTTTCCAAAAACAATACTTCTGTCATTATATTCACACTATCATGTTGCCTTCAATTTAAAGGGTGCATAGGCCTATCTCAAACTCCATCAGGTCGCTTCAAGAGCCCAGAGACCCTTTAAAGTTTTCGATATACTCAGATCATCGTGCCAAGTTGGTAAAATGATCAGCTCACCATCATGCGATTAAAGGCAGCTGAGGGACGACCTTCTCTATTGTTCTTGAAGGTCTATGCAGTGAAAGGAAATCTGCTTCATCAACCTTTTACAAGGTTAAAGGCTTCCACAAAACACCCCTCCTCATCTCCACAAAGCCGAATAATGGGGCCAACATTGGATTTCACACGATCTTATCTCATTTGACGGTCAAGATAGTATTTTCATCCCCCCTGCCCCACCCCACCCTCTCGTCCCCAAACGATAATCCATTTCCCTCAATTCAGAGTCTTGAGACCAGACTCAGAGGGCCACTGGATCAATATTTGCCAAGTTTAAACTAGGATTATCCGTCTGTCAGGGAGTTTAAAGAAACCCTCCAAGGTGACATGAATCCTTTTCTTTTTAACACTGTTCTGGAGGTCACTTTTCGTCTACCGCCCCTTCAAAAAGTAAGTAAATAAAACAAAGTCAATTAATACAGCAAATGCATATTTATTTGTAGAATATTGTCTTGTATCACGTTTATTGTAGTATACTGTCTACTTGTTTCTTTGAATTCCCAAATTTAAAATACTAGCTTTCACATAGAAATCAATGGTTTGTAGACTTTGCATATTTGCTGATACTATTCTAACACTCGGCAATGAGTTATCAAAACAACATCTCATTAATGAGAAATCCCCGCAAAGCCACTACGTAAACAAACCCAAACCAATGTTTCCTCCATAGACCAATTAAAATGAGCTACCCGCGAGTCAACAGAGAACGGAAAATTGAGAATTGCAGGAAAACAAAAGGCAGGACATTGACTGAAGAAGGTTGGTTCCTCAATAACTACCTCATCCAACTTTCTGTCATTCTTTAAAAGTCCACGCTTTCCTTTCTAGAACAATGAAAAGGAATTGAAGGTTCTTGTTTGACGACATGCTACTTGTTTGTCTTCTAACCGTTAAGGCTTTCTCGTGCCTAATTATAAAGATGAATAAAAATCTCTCAGAAGCTTGTGCCACTTACAAGTGAAGAAAAAAGAAAAATCTTTTTTGGCTGTGTGGTTCGTGTCGGCTGAGAAGTGAGCAGGCGGTTTCTTGAAAATGATCACAGATAACAGCACACCACGCCGTCTCTGGCCTTGCCTACTGAAGTTGCACAATTTTAAAATGCAGATTATTTGAGCTGGCAGAAAATTATTCGAAACAGGTCGTTTCATTTAGTGCTTGCCAAGGAGAAGCATGACATGTACTTATTTTGACTATTATTTTGAAGTGTTTTGATCGCTTAGCTTCTTGTACTCTCATGACGTTGTCTTGAGGAATATTTAACGTGCGTTATGTCATTTTTTTCAGATTTCTTGACTGATTAGGAATAACACACTATGCCATTAACAGCATTATAAGTGGCTGTCAGGTTGTCAAGTTGAACATAAGCCACAGATGTTGAAATGTTTCGCGTGACATGATAATTTCTACCGGCCTTTATCTACCAGATATGAATGCTTTGAGTGCTCCCCTTAACAAATCACAATATGGCAACAAAGTCTATTTCTTGTATTAGTGCCAAAAAACATAGCATAGCAGTATGAAAGAATAAAAATGATAGGCGTGTATATATTTAACTCATGACTAAAAAATCTAATGAATTGCTGTGTTTTGTGGAACACAGAAGGTTTTATTAAAAAAGTAAAATAAAAACAATAAGAAAAGGAATAAATAATAATTGTTATTATTAAACCATAAAAACAATACTACTCCTATCACTATAAATAATAATGATTATAATAATTTATTTTTTACTATAGCAATATTCTTGTTATAACTATTGTTATTATTATTATAATGTCATATAATAATGTTTTGGAATAGCATGGGGGAAACTAGGGAATAACATAATATAGGGAATAACATAGAGAATAACATAAACTAACTGTCATTTCTATTTTAGTTCCTATTATATTACATTTATATAATTTAATGTCAATATAAGGTATGGAGTAATGTCCTAAACAACCACATGTAATTATGTCTCTTTTCATCCTTATGTTGTGTCCACATTTAATTATTTCTCCCTCACCTATTATCTTCCCAGAATCCTTATAAATCCCCTGTGCCCCTGAAGAGGTGCCCAAAAGTCCCACGTCACTCAAGGAACAAGGCCACGTGCAGCAGTTGAGCAGTTCTGTTGGCCAAGCAAGGCTACTCTGTCCATAAATGTTTAATAAAAGAAAATACACATAACAATTGAACTTCTCTGGCTGTGCACAGGGGAAGCATGTCCCAAGACCTGTTGAGATATTCCATTTACTTGTAATACCCCGCACGGCTCCCAATAGCCATGTGTACATCTCTGCCGGGCTGTGATACAAATTCATACCCGTTAGCCTCTCTGAATTGGATCAATTTAGAAGATATTACCCCACAAAGTCAATCTTGAGAAAAATAGATAGTGGATGTATACGTTCGAAGCAGATTGTCTGTTGTAGCGAGCTGCGTCTTATTCTGCGCGCTGCTTCCATACGCCTGTCAAAATCTCCAATTTCAAGGTTAACCATGACCCTTAACTCTGCGGTGGGAGCTATTATCTCTAACATCTTCAACAAAACACATATTAATCTGAGCAAATTTATAACATCTGACAAAAGAATATGTTCTGTCTCCGATTTTTCAGGCAACCCGTAGTCAACCCTTTATGTGCATTGTTGTATCCAATTTTTCAACTCGGGTCGTGACCAGCTTACCCTCTTTCAACGCAAAAAAACAACTAATACGACAAATCGAAATTATGTAAATTGTTAGCAGATGCGGTACAAAACATTAAGTTGAGTGTTATATTTTTCCTTGAAGAATAATTGAGACCAAAAGGACATATTTAGTTTAAAACCTTCCCAGAAAGTTGCATTATAATTTGATGTGGATGATTAATTCTTTGTCCTGTAAATGTTCCCATTCAGTTTATTGATTTGAATGCATTTTGGGGAAAACCGAAATGATTTCTTTAAAAAAAAAAACTGTCAACCAATATCATCCGTATCTGCTCTACAACTTACACAGAAAGTTGCCTGCCCATGACACCTGACACGTCTATGAATAGACTGGAATGAGTCGAACCGCTCGCTCACGTACATACAACCCCCTGCCCCCGCGGCCAGCCCCTGTCCGTTCGCCCCGCCGTACTAATGATTCAATCTGTCTGTCTGTTCTGTAAGAGCTCTTCTCTCCTGGGCAGATGCTCCTCTGAGACACAACTCAATGCAAGACCAGCTCACCAGGGCTCAGAGTTTTTGACAGGCTTGAAGTATCTCTGGGATTTAAGATGAAATCAAATCCTCAATTTGGCCCCTGACAGTCCTTGAGAAGATAGAGAAATACAGAAGGCTGGTGTGTGTGTGTAGGTGTGTGTGTGGTTTCATCTTGAAGAAGGCATTAGCCACCCCTTCTAAGGGCACTGGGGGGCAACATACTGTACAAGCACACCTGTGCATGGTTGGAAAATCTTAAAGAGTTTTTTTGCCCGCTTACAGATTTTTTTACATATTTTTCATACTTTTATGTTTCAGATCATCAAACAATATTTTTTTTTCTTGCAGTTTTTAAAGGATGGTTTCATATAATAAGGGCAAAAACAAACAATCCAAACATTTTCGACCCTATGTGAAAAAGTGGCTCTCCTGTTTTTCCCAAGTGGTTGATATCCTTAGGACAACATCATGTTGACCATGGGACAACATTTAAATCAACCAATAAGATTTCTGAAATAAGTTTACAGTTTATTTTGCCCAATTTTACAGTTTACAAGTTTACAGTTTATTCTGCCCAATTTATTTTCAATGTAATCTTCCAACCAGGATTAGGTGCTTCTTGACCATTGTTTTTCACTTTTCACTTTTAGGGGTAAGTTAAGGTTAGGGTTGGTGTTTAGTGTGGGTTTAGATTTTATTTATTGAAATGATGTCCTAAGGTTAACAAAAATGTTGTCCTTAGGTCATCAACCACTTTGCAAAATCAGCTCGAGCCTGAAAAAGTAATAGCCCCCCTTGAAAAAACATGAATTAACTGTGTAGTCATCATTTAAAAACTGCATTTTTTATTTACTCTGGTTTTCTTTGTGTAATATTACAATTTGTTTGATGATCTGGATCATTTTCACACCAATGTATGTCTGATATATATACACTTAAACTGTACATACAACACCAGTCAAAACATTAGCGTCCTTGATTTGTTTTTTACTTATGATCTAAATCTTAGCCTTCAGATGCAAGCTTAAAGTTCCAGTGTATGCAATTTAGCAGCATCTAGTGGTGAGGTTGTGAATTGCAACCAACTGCTCGCTCCTCCCCATTATTACGAAGCACCACGGTGGCTTATACAAAGCTTAGATGTCATCTCGTTTCACTTCTTTACCGAAGGAGAAAGCGTATTTACGAAATGCGCTCTGTAGAGCAGTTTGTCTGTTTAGGGCTACTGTAGAAACAACATGGCGAAATCTGTGTTAGGGGACCCACGGTGTATTTAGATAGAAATAGCTCATTCTAAGGTAATAAAAACATAACGCTATATTATGCAAGGTCTTTATAAACCTCTGAACACATAGGTGTGTATATTATATTGCATTTCTGTCAATAGATCCTGCACAAAAATACACAATAGACCTTTAAATGTTTGAAATGTGTATTCAAAAATAGAATTTTATCTTTATTACAATTAACCCATGTATGCATCAATAAAGTCTATTGTAAGTCCTCATTTACTTAAAATTGTTCATGTGTTTTGGGGTGCGGGAGACTGATATACGACTCAATGATGTTACACAATCCATTGCCATGTTCAACGCCTCTGGCCGCGTTTTCTTACATTGGATGTGTAATGGATCTCTTTTATTCACCAGCGTTCTCTTTATCGGCTGTAATAAATAAAGTTGAAACGGCTATACAGAGTGTTATATTTGTTTTGCTTTTATTCTGCAATGTCCAAAGAAAAAAAGAAAAACAAAAAGGAAACAAAACAGCATGTTCAAATGCATCCATGGGAATTCTCTTGGCAGTAAGACCTATTGCCGATATTAAACTCTGGCTTGGTAGACGACGCTAACCACTCGCATTCTGCTAAGCATGAAACATTAATGAAAACCTGGGTTGTGTTGCAGCACAATGGCCAGCTTTCTCCAGAGGAAAAGTGATTTCTTCACCCGGGGATGCAAATAAACACCATCTCTTCTTCTGTTTATATTATGCATTACATTTACGTTCTTTATTCCTCTCAGGATTTATATTGATGTGGATGTGAATACATAGGGTGGTGTCATTTCCAAGAATTTCAGTTATTCATGAAACTTACTTCTACTTTGGAGTTATAACCAGCAATGCTCCCATGAGATGAAAACACATGCCAAGACAATGACAGCGCCACCTGGTGGTCAGAACAAACCTTTAACGTGTCCATAAAAGTCATTCGTTTTGCCTAAAGTCTAGAAAGCTTTTTTTAGATTTTAGGTGTTCATCTGTATAGAGATTTTATGCAATATTTGGATTGTCTTTGTCTATTTGTGTTCAATTTTTGTATGGTGTATTTTTAGTTCAAATTGATCAAGAGGATTTTTCAATTGCTTAGAGTTCC
The DNA here is from genome assembly GCF_015846415.1 of Triplophysa dalaica. Lineage (NCBI taxonomy): Eukaryota > Metazoa > Chordata > Actinopteri > Cypriniformes > Nemacheilidae > Triplophysa > Triplophysa dalaica. Next base: position 3,138,525 of record NC_079547.1, on the reverse strand, counting down.
ATTTAAAACCCCTTGAAATGTCTTCTCAGTTCTTATTGTAGCTACCTGTTTGTATAACTGTATATAAATGGTAGGTTTCACCGAGGACTCATTTTACACACTTTTCAGGCGGCTTTCATCTTGGAATTGATTGCCAGCCGAAGCCATCTCCAGCCAACATGAAAGAAACCATGTGCGTTTATTGCGAGTTTTAACTTTGCTGTCTACCAGCCTACATCCTCTTTCTTTCAGAGATCTTCTCTCAACATGAGGACATACAGTATGACAGCCTGGGAACATCACCTGTACAAGGAATAAAAGCAAACAGGTTTGGTCCTTCTGCAAACACGAGCAGTCAAAGAGCAAAGACTGAAATAAATAAATAACCACGTTCAATCAGTCATGACTGATAATGGTTACCGAGAAACCTGTTAGTCTCCACGAACCAGACTGAGGACAAAAATAAATATTTTGCGACAACAGATGAAACATATTAGTGGACACGGGCCATATGCAAATGGTGGCTGCAGGACTTGTTGGCGCAGTGTGGCGTAGCGGGCCGATCGCAAGCAAACAGCGGGGCGACCCAGCGACAGCCGCTCTGACAGTGATCAAGTTGCAAGGGCTGGAGGTCTTCGGAGACCTGCAGGAATCATTAGTTCTCTGCTCCAGTTCTGCCACGAGGTGTTTTCTTAGTGCCAGCTTGGGGACTTCCCAAATACCACTATTGTTTAAAATGGCTTGCTGGATACAGAGCATTTCCTAACCAGTCTTTTGTTTGCTTTGCTGAACGACAGGAGCAGCTTTACTCTTGAAACAGATGAAACAAGGTTCATCATTCTTCATGTTTTATGGTTTTTATCTGCTGATACGATGCGAGAATATGTGGGGTAATGAAAACAGACTTTTTATATCCCGGCTGTAAAAGACTCTTATTGGAACATTTGGTTACATGAGAGGGCCTTGTTTGTCAAAAGTTGAGCGTGTTTTTACAGAAGAGACCCAGTTATTCTCATTCTCATTTGAATTTGTAGCTCCTCTAACAGCGTTCTTTAGATCACATTGCACTAGACCGTGTAATGAAATGCATACGGAGTTGTAACACTGAACAAAATGTACTTGAACAAATCTCAACCCTGCTCTAAAAAACATGTGTGACTGTCCTTAGGTCTACCAGGTTGAAACTAGGTCTTCTAGCTCTATCTAGATCTGCCTGAAATAGAAAATGACCAGCTTAGAATAACCAGAGCATGTAAAACCAACAACAGATTTAAAGGTGTAGTTTACCCAAAAAAGTACTGAGCCTGATGTCATTGCAAACCTGTATGGCTTTCTTTCTTCTGTGGAACACAAAAGAAGATACTTTGGAGAACGTTGATACCCATACAATTTACTTACACTGTATAGGCACAAAACCACTGAGACATTTTTCAAATGATCTTCTTTTGTGTCACAGAAGTTTTGAACCACATGAGGGTGAATAAATGATTACAGAATGTAGTTGTATCTAGTTTCCGCTAGATTTTTCAGCAGGCAGTAACATACTTCACTGGAGTTCAGTGCAGTCTGTTACATCTTGTATGTTCATTTATCACTGCAGTCAAACTTTGAAGTTATTTCTACAGAGTGACTTATCTTCCTCCAACAACAGAGCAACAAACATGTGCATCAAAATTCACAAGGTCTGTCCCATGCTAGCACATGGCACAAAATCGAGCAAGCTGGCAATGCCTGGCACAGGCCCTCTTTGGAAGATTCGTCGCTCTTCACTGTGCAATCCAACATTCGGATTGCCAGGAAACCTATTCAGACACTCCAAGTCTTTTCACCCCAACCCTACATCTTTCTCCTGCCTTCTATGGCCGCTGCAGCATGAATAGTCCCATTTGCCCAAAACACTCGTGATTTGTTCCTCCACGTCTCATCCATCTATGACTGGAGCCCGATGGAAGACCCTCGCCGGCTGCCTGCTCTTCCTCCCGTCTCCCTACCTGCCACGACGTCGCCTCATCACTCCACCTCTCTCTCCATCTCCCTCCTCCCCAGCCGAAGACACTCCATACCCACGGCGATAAGTACCATCTGTGCCATCACCCGCCAACTCCTGCCCCTGAGGAACGAGAGCTATGGGGCGGCTTCTCTCGCGCCGCCCTCCTATCTTTCCCCGCGACGCACATCCGATAATTCCTCTCTTCTCTGTCCCCCGTGTCTGGACCAGGAGATGAGATTTAGGCGGCCTCCAGCCTGCTGTGGTTTCTGGCCATGGGTGTAAAGCTCCTGGCAGGCGCCTCGAATCTTTGTTTCACAGCTTACAATGGAGCCTCATGTTAGAAATCCATCTAAACCATGTCCATGTTCCTCATAGTCGGTCTGCTACCTGCCCACATCATGATTACCCTGTTCTCTTTTGAAACAAACTGTGCTTCACACGCTTGCTTTGTTGTGGGTGTGTAGCTCCTGTTGTGCCCTGTTTCTCCTAAAAAAGAGAAAAGAATGTACAGTTAAATGTGTGTTTGAGAAGCGGATAACTCTTACTAAAAATGTGTTCAAGTGTGCTGGTAAGTTTCTATTAAACAAAAAAGTAGAGGTAAGGAAGCATATTAATTGTTTACTTTTCATGAACTTTTCAGAAATAAACGTAAAATTACACTTACGTTATACTGACAGAAAGGTCAAGAATATTCTGCCCATACTTATACTACACTTTTGATCATAATATATGTAAGTATATTGATGTATTCTAAACCTACGTGTTTCCCATTTTAGAAAAGAAGCTTTTTAACCCCTTTTTTACAAAGTTATTTAAAAAGTTTTTATTGTAAACAAGTAAGCTGTGGTATGGAATAGCTTAGAATAATAAAAAATAACACATTGGACCTTTAAAGATATATTTCAAGTATTAAAAAATAATACCTAAGTAGAAGCACAGTGTAGTAGTGTACTTGTGAAAAATTACAAAAACAATACATGAGAGAATACAATACAAATACATAGAAACTTCCAATTACTACCAGGAAAAAATACATTTCAAGTACTTTATTACAAATAATAACTAAATAGGAAAAGGTAGTATTATGTTGCTACAAGTTTATTTGTAACCCTAAACTGGAGGTCTTATTCAATCAATATACTAAATAAATGAGTAACCTTCAAAGTGTACTTTCAGAAACATAAAGAAGTGACATAAATATTGAACTACTATAAGTACACAGATCAGTTCACTCCTGGTATACTTGCAGTACAAACCAAAAAACTTAGCCGTAAAAAAAGTTGATTGTTACACCTAAAGTATACTTTTAGGAACAAAAAGTGGGCCAACTTTACAATAGTTGAAGTACATTTGTATTGCAATAACACTACCAGTACACTGATACAAGTATACTTAAATATATACTGAAAATATGCTTGTGTTTTACTTTAAGTAGCCTCCAGTATTTAAAAAAAGAAACGTAAAGAAGACCCACTTTTGTAGGGGTAATGGCAAAAGAACTTTGCCACATAACATACGACATACATAGACAGGCGAACAAAAATGGTTTCATCACGCGTACAAGTTCACAAGGTCTCAAGAGGCACACAAAGCAAACACACCACGCTGAGTTCCCTTGCCAAACCATTTCAGAGTAACGATTTGTCCTTGTCAAGGGATGACACATTTGTGTTGATGAACATTGACTGTGTTAGATTAGCCAGAGCGCTGTTTCCTGTTGTGATCCAATCCACTTCAGCAAGATTTGAGTTTAATACAGCAGCGGGCGTCTGAGACCATCCATTTCCAATCCAGAAAGTAAAGAGAGAAAGAAAATGATAGAGACTTAAAGAAAACCAAAATGCCGTTCTCGCATTTTTAAGAATACACATGAATCGACGAAACAGAGATGGAGGATTAACCTTTTCTCCGCAGGTGGGAGTGCGATAGCACACCGCGCACATTTTTCTCCAATTCTGTTCATTGAAGCCGCTCTCCGTTGTATCCGTGAGCGACTGAATATGCCGGACCATTAGAAGGTCAAAGTCATCAATTACACTTATGCACAGCTAAGAGGAGCGCTCCTGCAATCCAGTGTGAGATTCTGCTTTAGAGGAGAGGGTGTCTGAGATGTAGGTCACAGAAGATAAAGACAAATGGATGTATCCTCCAAAAGAATCCATCTCCATTTGACGTCGGACCGCAATTACACCGAGTAAAGACACACAAGAGTGGAGCACAGGGTCAATAAATATGTTTACACTGCTCACTTTAAGATTCATTTTCATAATTAGATGGGAAACAAGATCGTCTCTCACGAGACAATCGTGGAGTTTTACCTTATCATCGTTATATTTCTCCTACTTTGGATTGTGGATCGGATGGAAGGAGCCACATGTACAGCGTGAAACAATTCAGCTATTTTACATACTGTACCATAAATCTTGCACAAAATGCATACGTGGTGTGTTTGTGTACTTGTGGTGCAACACGTATTCATGATTCTGAAGCGCAATTGGTAGAGCCCTGTTTGAAAGGTCATGAGTTTGGTTTCCAGGGAATACTTATACAAATGCCCCATGAAGACACTATGAATTAATATCACCATTCATATCTCTTTAGAAGAGCACAACATTCTTCATAGATCTATTCACTTATTTTGCTGTCAAAATGCACACCGTTGATCTATTTACCTATGACATGTAAAAAATCGACAAAATTGTTCAGTCTCATAGTGTACTTTGTTGCATATAGTAAATGAGAACAAAGGAAACATATTAAACAATATTAACAGTATATTCCTAATTTTCACAATAAGTGCACAGTTAATAACGGATTATCACAATTTAACAGTTTATTCTATTGACAGTTAAACTGTGCAGTACAGGCCATCATCTGCACAAAATTATTCAGAAATGGGTAGTAATTTTATGCTAATCAATTTTTTTTAGTATCTGTACTTTCTATCTCACTACATTATTAAGTATTTTATACTCTTAGTGACGAATCACCGCGAGCCGCATTCTGAAAAGTGTTTTCATCTCGATGCAGCGCCGACGCTCCTGAAAAAAATCATTTAAAATAACGAATATGCGTGCGGAAGAGACGCGACATGTGCATCAGGCTTTCCTCTACTATATTTCATAAATTAAGAGTCAGGTCCCAAAATGAGATAACTCTGTTTTAATTGTGTTTTATCGTGTTAGTTAGCTGTATTTTTGACTTATTATGGCTTAAATAAAAAAAACTGCAGTTTAAATAAAAAAAATCAACACATCCTTTCCAAATGTATTGGAGTACAAGGTATGACATACTGTACACTATACTCAAGTTCAAACACTGCTAAATTACAAAATGTAATTTTGTACAGATTATAAAAAGATTTAAGTATTTCCCACACAATCAAAGCGAAAGTGACATACGAGCTGTAACACTTTGAGCGACCCCAGTTCCAGTCCTGGCTCGCGGTCACTACTGACTTTTGTTCCCCTCACTTATGATTTCTTGACATCCCCTCGACTGCCCTTTCTAATAAAGGCCAAAAGCACAACATAGCGCCTGAGCGGGTATAAATGTAAACACAGTCCATTATGTTTGAAGTGAATGTAAACAGACGGGGAGAAAATGGGATGCGTGTCAAAATATCATAACCTTGCATTAGGGCTTGCAACATAAATGCAGCCTAGAACATCTTACTGCCCCTTTTGGACATTTCCGAGTCTTATTTCCACATATTTACCCTATGCTGATGAAAAACCAAGCACAAAATCTAATTTTCAATAAGCTTCTTACTGGTCACTGACAGAGGTCTCTTCAGGGAGATCTTTTTGACACTATGGTAAATGGCTGATGCTGTTTTGAGGCTACGACCGTGTTGGCAGTCTAACCCCACAAATATAGAGAGCAACCATCCGGAATGACCGGTGCAGTAAAAGTATGCAAACCCGGATCACTCTGTTTTTCTTCCCCACACAGACATGCACAGCCAAGGTCATTGGAATGGGAGTCAGGCTGCACCGGATGAGCCCTGGGGTCCCATTCATCCAGAGGCGACAACATCGATGACATTAAACAGACCTGACTGACCTGAACTTCACAGCGTCACATTCAGAATTTCTACAAGATGCGTACTTACAGTCTCGTCCTTCTTCATTTCTCTGGCTTTCTTTCAAAAAAGGCCTTCAGGACAGAAAAGATGTCCTCGGAGGTCTTCTCCGTGTCCTTGCTGGATTACAGCACCATCCATTAGGTCAGGCTTTTATCTAGATTTCCAACATGTTGCTTGACACTAAAAGCAAAAAGAGGGTTACTTTTTTATTCAAAGGGAACAGAATAAGGGGTCATCTTTTACTCCGTTTTTTTCGAGCTAAATATATAGACATCTGCTTTCACTGACACTATGTGAAAGGAGAGAGGAGAAGTCTTTTAATTAAGTCATTAATTAGAAATTGTAACTGACACCCCACTGGTCTACTTTTAAGTGCGGACCGGAGAGATATTTTGAGAGAGAACGAAACCTGGAGCTAAGGGCTTTTGAGTTTTTCAATGTTAATCACAGCGCATCATATTTAAGGAGGGTAAAGATGGCAAAAACCATTCAAACCGGTTTATATTCAAAAAGTCGACACTGTGCGTAATTCAGGCTTTCACAGAGCATCTGTCATGGCTGAAACCGTTCTGTGAGTAAAACGTATGCGTAGGAATACAGACAATCCCACTGCATCGCAAATGCAAGGTGGGAGGCTAAGCTTGTTTGGGGCTCTATTTGTTTAGTGGAAATTGAAATGTGACACAAATCCGTGTTTAAACAAAAAGAGAGCCATTTCATCATATGGAAAGATACCTATGTCTTAAGGACAAGCACACAAGCTACAAAGACACATAAAATTGGTTGATGTGATAAGTTATTTTAGAGTGGAAACGGGAGGGATTTAAAAAATGGGGATTGAACTTCTGGAAGTGGTTTATGGTCAGGAATTGGTCCAAGAATCCTAAAATGGTATCATCAACTTTTCCACTCTATGTTGTGTTATACAGAAATCTGGAGAAATGCAGTGTACATCCAAAATAAACATTGCAAATAAATGTTGTATATTTAAATACAATTTACATTACGTCTAAATTAATTATAAAGTGTATAATTTGTGTATTCAAACACACATATAAATAAACATTACACACATGCACACCTAAACACAAACATATATTTTGGAATCGATTAATTGACAGCACTAATACGTCAACCTGGTCGCACGAATTGCGTATAAATAACACGCTGTTGCATTATCGTCTAATATGTTACGCTGAATTGCGTTTTTGCAAGCATATGATACGCCAATGTTTGCTTGTACCTTGGTGGAGAGCAGCCACTTAAAGAGCAGAAATAATTAAAATAATACTGTTAGGTTTAGGGTTTGGGTTAGGGTAGAGGTTATAATATGCATGGATGCTTACATTAGGTTTAGGGTTTGGGGACAGGGTATTGAGACAAATTCCTGTTTAATATGCACGCAAAAATAGCCGTATTTATGGACGAAAAATCTCGATTTGGTGTCCGTATTATACAATAATGCACAGCGCGTGTTATTTATACGCAATTGGTGCGAATGGGCTGAATACGTAAATGTGGGTAGATAAAAAAATATTGCAAGAACTTTGAGATGCAATCTGAAATGTTGTCTCTATATTGCCATCTCGGTTTCAAGCTTGCAGGTTTGTTCATGTACTTAAAGGGCCAATATGTATTTTTTAGGAGGATGTCTTGACAGAAATGCAAAGTAATATACATTGCTATGTCTTCAGATGTGTATAAAGACCTTACATAATGAAGCGTGATGTTTTTATTTACTTACAATGAGCTATTTCCATCTACATATATACAGTGCGGGTCCACTTGCATGAATTCGCCGATGTTGATTTTAAAGTAGCCTTAAATAGACAAACACTCCTATGGCAAGGAAGCGTAAATGTGACTACATAATTGTCCTGTGAGAGCCACCGAAGTGCTTCGAATGGGAGGATGGAGGGGCGGAGTGAGCCATTGGTTGCAATTACCAACCTCGGCGCTAGATGTCGCTAAAATGCTCCTTTAAAGATCCAACGACAAAAAAAATCAAACAAATCTGTTCCCAACAGCTCAAATAATATAATTAAAAAATGTAGTTGGCAAATAAACCGTTCCATGTGTCCTATGGTGTGACAGCCAAAACTTTTTAAACCAACCTGTTAATAATGCATTGTCTCATCTTATTTATAATCTAAAATAGCATAAGAGTGATATTGTTAGTTTTTGTTTTATAATTTCTCCTGTGTCACACCCTAGGACATATTTTATTTGTTTACTACCCAGCATATTATTATAAGAGTCACGTTGTGAATCGGGGTGAGGTAAAAAAAACTATTATGAATGAATTTTTTTTTACTTTGACCAGATTTTTATTTATTTTTAACCAAAATAGTTACGAATTGCAGCTTTTAAATAGAAAAGGGGTATTTTATAATACAGGCAAAAACATTTCATATTGTCAAGAAAGCTACATGAAATGCAACATGCAAGGGGTGCAAAAGAATTGCAAATCCCCTGACAAGATCAACATCTCTGATTGAGAGTAAACAGGCCTCGGATTGATAAACAGGAAGTGGAAACACAGCCCTTGGGCTCGGTTTGTGCTGGATAATTAGTAGGAGTCACCACAACATCTCCAGTGGAAGTGCAGATGCTCGGGGAGATCTGCGAGCATGCCACACAGGAATGGAGCAACATTGGGGAGGAACAGCTGTTATTTTGATGACAGAGCTGGCTGAAACGGCAGCGGAAAAGCGAAATGATGGATGGTTGCGAGTCATGGAGGTCATTAAGGGAAGAGAGGCACACATCTCTTCCCAGTGACATCACTCATGATGGCTGATCAAGTTAACATGTCACTCTGGAGAGATGATCGGGAGCCGGCCAGCAGAAAGAAATAGAGACTCGGGGAGCAGAATATTGATGAGAGGACGTGCAGAAGCAAGACATAAACGAAGAGGGAGACGCAAGAAAGTGTAGAGCGCGGAAGAAAGAGAGAAAGATAGATCACTACAGTAAAGCGTTTTCTGGGATTAGAGCCTTGACAAGTCGCTTGACATTTCGCCTTCAAGATGCTACAAGCGGCGAGTGACAGAGAACTCTGGAAGAGTGACAGACAGAATTCTGGGGGAGTACATGTCCTTTTCCCGCGAAGAGAGAAAGTGCAGCGCTCGCGCTATCTCCCTTCTCATGTCATAAACCGTTCCAGTAAGAAGATCACAGAGAATGACCTCTAAGCGCTACTCGGGAAACGCACACACAGTCACGAGTCTAATGCAGTCGGATCTTTTGATCCTACGACTGAAAGTCTGCCACTTCTTAAGCATCAGAATCCCACCATATTTAAAACTGACTTAAAAATCGCTGAAGGTGTTCACATAGGGCTTCGCTTCTCAGCTGGCAGTCCGCAGGCTAAATATCTGGCCTGTGAATCATTTTATATGGCACTCAGATTTATTTTGATGAAGTCACAGCTCTGAATGATACAGCAAATTGTTCTGGATGTAAAACTAAAAGCCTTAAGAGGATGGGCAGTGGTTTATATACGACACTTTTATCATTATTCTTTATTCTGGACATGATTTTCAGTCACATCTGATACAATTTGCACACATTTATGCAAGAAACTTGGATCACGATGCCTTAGGATTAGAAGTGATTATTTTAATCAAAACATTTTTTATATATATAAGAGCGAGATGTTCACAAATTATAATTGAGTTTCTCTGATTATATTATACACACACAGGGTTATACCGTAAATGTATTTTGGTATGCTTTCAATGGTAGGACTTAGACCTAAAATTAAAGTGCTTTGATTTGATAATTACATCTGATAATGTCTGGCCTCTCTAAATTTTACAAAAATAATCAGGCCCATGAAAGCACTTGAAGGGTCCGACAGAAAGACTCTCCAAGACTTTCAAAAGCACATTCGCAATTATCCTAAAATGAGGTGCCGTGGTGTACAGATACCATTATGGCTCAGGGAACAATTATACGTGTCTAAGTTTTCTAAGGACTCTATTTTTATAAAACATCTTCATAATATTCAAAATAAACAAATTTCTGAACAGTAATACATGTGTTTACATTGCTGTAACGGCTATTATTAATATTTAATGTCCATTTTTGTAAGTACTTGTGCATTAGGCAGGATAATGCACATTCATCCGGTAATTATGGCAGAATGTAGCCCATCAGAGTGACACAAATCCTGATCACATCGGATTTATTTTTGATCATGACTGGCTTATTCTACATTATCCCTTGTGCAGACGTACAGTACAGACCTGCGGTGCATCAGTGCCGATTCAGGTGTCTAAACCAAACCTTTAGAACCAGTTAACTGGATGGAGAATTACGCCGTGAAATTATTTTGGCCTTGCTTTGCGAGGTTACCTGACTGACATTCATTCAGAAAATCGGGGTATAAAATAAATCAACTCCATCAGTGGGTGCTTTTAAAGGGACAATTGATCCAGAAAATATTACTCACCTTCAAGACATTGCAAATCTGTGAATTTCTTTCTTCAGCAGAACCAAAAATAAGATTGGTAACCAAACAACATTGGCCCCCATTGACTTCCATTTTATGGACATTTCTCAAAATATCTTATTTTGTGTTCCACTGAATATAGACTCATATAAATAGTTTGATCGACATGAGACTGAAATAATCATTATTTTGGGGTAATTGAGATGATTTCAGAATACTTTTTTGTTCCTTATAACTTCTCAGAAAATAAGCTTGACAGAGTAACCTTCACTTTAAATAGCTGAGTAGCCCATATTGAATAATTTCGCTTCATGCAACAAGAGCCAAGCAATTAAGGATCAAAAAGACTAAATATTCATGAAATCTGAGGAAAGGGAGAGCAAGTTTCTAACTGGTAAGAGTAATAATATTTCAGGCTCTCAATCTCAGATCATATAACACCATGCACCTATAATGAATTAGTTTATATATTTCTTCCTGCAATTCATTTCAACGTTAATAACAGACCCCAATGTTATTATACCACTCTTGACTAACAGTCTTTACCAAAAGCTTCAGGCTATATGGGGGTCGCTGGCATCAACTTTCATAATAGCACATGTTTGATTCAAAGAGGAAAAAGCAAACAGCACAATCTGAACAGTATTGGGGTCATGTCAGACTCCTGTGAAGTTCGTTGACCTCGCGCTTTGCAAACATAGCATTTACTTTATACTTTCATCGTACGCTAATTCAACAGGGGCCGGCAGACCCATAAAGTGAGCGCTGTCGATGTATGTGTGAGGTTAAGACTCAATTTACTTTCTTTTTCTCTTGTCTCCTGAAAGCTCATTTCCCTACGGGCAATTATAATAAGAGAATCGATGCTTGAGTGAATTTTAATTTGTAATATGAAGAGAGGGAAAGATATTTCAATCTACAGTCTGACTATTGTCATTAGTGGAAAGGACGGTGAAGCATAAAGAGAATTCCACGCTGGACTCTATGACGGAAACAATGCCGAATAAGAATTGTTTCTGGGAGTCCACATTTTCTTGATATGATCTCTTTCTGACCATTAGATTTGAATGGTCTGTTTTTGCTACTGTACCTTTAAAGCTGCAGAAGTCACGATCAAGTATTTTTTTTCTGATTGTGACGTGTATTTAAGTGTCTTTGCCTCTGGAATGTGATAGATTGAGTTGCTGGATTTCATCCTTTGGGAATTGATTGGATGTTTGGAATTTGGAAGCCTGGCGATTGGACAGTCAATATAGTCCCACCCTTGGCTTATTCCTAAGGCAAAGTAGAATTGTAATAATAATGGGGATGATAACAACAACAAAAGCAATGATAATAATTAATAATAATAACGATTCACATTATTTGTATTATTATTAGTAGTAGTAGTAAAAATAGTTGCATTTTTGTAATTGCTGTCATTTATGTACTGTCATAATTCGTTTATAACTAACACTTCAAACACTTTATATCATGATTTCACAAACTTATAGTTCTAACCTTTTAACATGAAAAAAGGAAAAATTGTTTTATTACGGATTATTACGGATTTTTGGGGGGGGTTCTAGTTACAGTAAACAATATGGATAAACAAAATGAATAAAACAACATAGAGCATTCGAACTAACATCATTTATTAGTCATAAAACAACACAGATGAACATCCATTCCAGTCGTGATATTATGAGATGATTCATTTCTGAATCTATATAACTGCCTTTCCAAGCACAGCTTTTCAATAGACTCCATGTCATCTAGCTCTCTGTGAAATGAACTGAATTAATAGGGTGTGACTTCAAGACACACAGTCTATTGTAATTTGTCTCTCTTTCTCACTCTTTAACTGACTCACTCTTTTAGTCGTTCAACAACCGACCCTTCACTTAGCCTCCTATTTATAACGTCCCTGACCAATCTTAGCTTGGCAACTGTCGCTATCATCCTTATTGCACAGAATGTTTCACTCCTTTCTAATACATTTTATAAAAGTTCTTTAAGTTTGATTGTTTTGAAAGAGAACATGAATGAAGTTCTCAATGTGGTTGCCAGAGCAATTCCTATATGCACGCTGTGTAAAGCTTATGATGTGGAGAATGGTGAATTTGTGTAGGCTTGGGAAAAGATTATTTACCTCTTTTCTCATCCTTGAACTTCACACAGACAATTAATTCAACTCCACAGGAGGTGTAGTTTATTCCTTCGTACATTTCTGTCACAAAGAGGCCTGCGAAAACAAAAAGTGTGACAGTTGTGCTAACAGTCCTGCACGTTCATTGAGCATAAAAGTCTCTTAATTACCTTCCTGTTTGTTTCACGTTCAATAATCTGACAAAGATGCAACTAAACTCAACCCCAGTTTGTTATGCGTTCCCCCTCATGACCTTTTCCAAGATGTCACACCTATAAACAGTAATAAAAAATTACTATAATTCCCGAGCTCAGATTCATGCCAGAAAGATCTTCGGGGAGTAATGACATGAGAGCGCTGCATTAGAAATCATATAAGAGCAGCGTGTTTCATTGCACACCATCTGCTTTACAAGAGTCCCAGCAGGGCTGTCTTCAGAAAGTGGGGTACAGGGTTCTTTCTGGAAGATCTCGTGTCAACGCTTGCCAGCAGCTCTCAAATTATCAGATGCCCTAAAATGGTGCACCAGTTTTATCTTAGTTTTTAAATGAAGTTTAAAGAAAATATTATATGAAAGAGAAGCTGGAGCTAGGAAGTCTTGATTTCTTTGTCCCCTAGCATCGCATCAAATTTCACTTAGATTTTCCAGGATCTCGGTAAGGATGATCTGATAACTGATAACTATGGCCCTGAGGATGTCCTACTGGATCAAAGATCGTTTGCGGTTGACTTATAACTTAAGTTCAAAAAAGTTTTTGGACATCTTTGAAGCCTAACATCTGATAACGTCACCCTACTACATTTTTGTACAGGGATGTAACGTTTCCTGTAGTTGATGGATTATTTGACCAGTTCTTGTATTAAACAAGACATGAAACATGTGTGTCAAAGAATTTGTCTTGTTTGTTGTCACCTCAATAGCAATAGGCCCTTTTCACATGACGTCACCCATCTTCCGTTCTGCCACGAAGCAGTGTAGTGTTACTTCCATCCGTTTAACATGTCCCTTGCACACCTACCCCAAAGTGAGCTAGATGATTTATCGCAAATTTTCGCTTACGACAAGATCAAAGTTAGATAAAGGATACAAATTCTTCGTTAAACAGAACCCGTTTGATTATGAAGGAAAGTGTTTTGTTTACTTTTTATGTTAGCGAAGGTGCTAGGATAAGTACTTGAATACGTCTGTCAGTTTTTTTTTCACTGTTGTTAAATTTCAGTGCGACAGCAAAACGGAAGTTCTTCTTGTTTGTTGCAAGACGGATGTAATGAAACACTGCTTTGCGAAAAGGTGGAAGTTTACTTACATCATTGTGAGAAGGGCCTATTGGGATAGCTCTAGATTTTGAAATGTACAGCCATGTGTCACAAACGCGTATTTGTCTCCTCATTCATTTAAAGACTTCAGAACATACAGCATATTACCTGAAAACAGGATTGAATTGATTTGTGCCTGAACTCATTATGCTTTAGTGCTAGGCATTAATCTTGTGTTTTTAGTGTTGCCCTTTAAGATGAATGTCAAATCAAAGTCAATTTTACATGTCCAACTTCAATAAGGAACAGCTCATCCAAAACATAAAATGTAATAATTTACTCATCCTCTTGTCACTTATTTTCGTTCTTCTGCATTTTTATGTTTTTGATGGTTTCCTCAGCTGCTTTTTTGTTGTGTAATGATGGCAAATGATGCTGTCAAACTACAAAAAAACACAAAATGTCAAAGGCACCATACGATTCATCACCTTGGAATTACAAGGTTCTATCTGAGATTTTTGTCAAAATTGCTTTATTCCCATATTCTTATTCTGTCACAACATATTTCCATTATTTAATGTTTTTTCTTTACGTTGTGTACATTTTGGGGGTTCAAAAAAAGGTTTTATCCACAAAGTCAAATGGAATGCAAACTTTTTCAGAATGCTGATCATTCCAAGACGACGAACGGTAAAACTAACACAAGGTTATAATATGAAATACAGTGCACAGCGGTATGAACTTGTAAATAAATAAATAATAAAGTAAATATTTTTTATGCATGTCATCCAATATAAGCAACTGGAATATTCTTTAAAATTCCACCTTCTCACATAAGCAAGAACAATACAATCTCACGTCAAAAACATAATTATTTTACGTAACTGGTAGGCTAATTCGTACAAACCTTATTCGGACATTTCAGCACGATTTGCTCTCATGCCAGTGACATTAGGTTAAGGGGCAGGGCTTCAGTATTGCTTTTTTTATAGTATTCGTACGTTAATTTACGATTCAGAAGGTATGAATTCATTCGAATTAGCCACCTAGTAAAAAAGAAGCTCATCTGCAAACACTGCAGGACTCAACCTATTCAGTCTATAAACAGAAATACAAACATTACAATCAAAATGTTCCTTTTCACAGTGAAGAGCGTGTCTTAAAATCTTACCAAATCGTATAAATTTGGGATCTCTAGATGTTTTCAGATATGGTTGAGTTCTGCAGAGAAAATGATTGCCCTCTTGTATTTTCCTTTTCCAACTTACAATTGCAGATTTAACGGGAGACAGGATACACAATCTTTAAATATTGTCCATAAGAATACAATTTAGATTTCAATCCGGTAATAGATTACAGTTAAGCGCATGTGTGTTATTTTCCTTTGACCTCTTTGAAAAAGTCATGCAATGATGTTAATGGCAAATGGATGAAGAACACATGCTGTTAAAAGCCAGAGATGTTCTGCTCAAGCTTTTCCTTCATGTTCACTTTGAATCCCAGCAACCTACAATCGCAAGAAAAGCGAGTCCAACAAGTTTTTCCACTTAGCCCATTTGCTCACTTAGACACATAGATGTTTCCCATCTGGGAGAAAGTACTGAGATGAGGAACATCAGCTGAAGCGAATTAGACATATTACAGACAAGCTCCGCTTGCATGACTGAAACGTCTCTGAGAGATTTGAAGGCAAAAGACATGATGTATATCCCACAGACAAGTTAAGTCGGTGACCGCTTTAAACTTAAACCCACCTCACCTGTCACAGAGACGTTGCCGGTTTCACATAGAAGGTCTTTAAAACTCATCCTAAGATGCGGAGTGGAAGTGTTGGAGAGCGAGTTGAAGGACAAGGGCTGACCTTTTTTTCATTTGAGCGGAGCCTCTATCCAGCTTGAGAAGAAACTCTAATGAGCAGAACCCATCACTGGAGATGCCAGCTGCCTCTTTCAAACACCAGCGCTCACATTTTCTCCCTCTCTCTCTGCTTGTCAGTCTTCCGTGACGGCATCGCACGCCTACAGGTTCGGCCCTGATCTCCATTACGGTCCTCCTATCTGCCACTGGATGTCACGGGGCCCAAATTCAACCACAGGGTCCTCGTCAGGACCAGGCAATGAGGGACACAATGAGAAAGGCGGAGGGTACGGTGCGGAGGATGGATGGAGGGCTGGAGAGTGACTGCCTCCCTCATCACCGGCTTCTTTCTCTCGCCCCCTGTCAGAATCGGTGACAAGAGCCAGCCTCATACAAACTTAATGAAGCGTCTTGGTGAAGGAGCGGGAGCCAGGGCTCACAGATTGAAGGCCGTGTGTGAAGTTTGGGGAGGGACAGGTTATGCCTGACATCCACGGCACTCACTCTAAAACTCCAGCAAGGATCCATTGGTGAGAGAAAGCGGTACAAAAATATCCTCTCTTGGACTATGACTCTCAAGCGTTATGGTCCTTTTAATGGCAAACAGAGAAATGAAACGGGTTGTTGTAACTGTAAATATAAGTGATAGGAGATCTCCAACCCTTTTTTATCAAAGGCGGTTGCTGAAGATGGAGTCAAATCTGGCCCCGTTCCACTGGACTCAAGAAAAATTGGTTTGCGCCGGTCCTTTAAGCCTGTTGGTCTTGAAACAGGAGCTGTTCGGCGGGATAAACAAAATAATTGTTTTTAAATGAACTCAAACTTAATGTATTATTAAAAAAAATGTGAAATGTGTTATTGACATACAAGTAGTGGAGCAAAATTGGCTAAAATATTTTGCAAAAAATTGCCTAAAATGTAATAAATTGTGTAAAATAAAAATGCATAAAATAAAATTAAAATAAAATCATATAAAATAAAAAAGTCTCAAGTGTCAAAATGTCTTAAAGGACCCAGTCTGATATAGAGGCTTTGATTACGTTTTTTTGGGTGTTAAACAATGTATGTTCATGTTTCTAATTTCAAAAAACGCTTTATATTTCACATATTTCAAGTCTATTGTTCACTCTCACCCTCTTCTCACGAAACGAATGTATTTCTTCATGGTCTATATAAAGTTAGTGCGTGTGCAAACGTCAGTCTTTGTTAGAGATCGCAAATTATTTTCCTACTATAGCGAGGGAAATGACACCGGACTGATTGGGGTTAGAACGGTTATATTAATTAACACTAATAACAGAAGCGTTAGTTTTGCCTTTTTATATTGGACCCGAGTTGGATAATAAAACAAGCAGATTGACCCGGAGACATTTGCAAGCAGGACTTCAAAGGCTGTTTCATAGAAGTGTTTTAGAGGTAAGCACACACACACACAATATCAGTGTATTATACAGAACAGCTTTCATGTTAAAGTCATGGAAGCTGTTATTTGACCGTTGGTTTTCTCAGAATGTGTGTATCTGAATTATTATTACCAGATGTAGGACTGTGATGAAAGTGAAAGTAGTTCAGCGCGTGGCTTAATTAAATGTTTACAATCTCTGTTAACCAAACACTACTCCATGGGCTCTTCCTCTTCTCTAATGAGAAGCGCCCATTTTTTGACCTAAAAGCACTCGGAATAGTGACATCAAGGGAAGTAGAGGGCTGTAGTCTGATTCCAGCCATTCTCTGTAGTCCTTGAAAAGCGAATTCTGTTAAAGACAATATATCGCTTGGCACTGAACTTTGAGCTTCATCATTTTGCAGGAATTGTTTTAACCGCAACAGTAGACACTAACTAAAGATTGAAAAGTGTAATCGCCGGGAATGGGATCTTTAAACATTGGTGGGGCAATGTTGTTTGTGTGAGTCACTCAAGCAATTCAAACGAACAAATTGAAATCAATGCATTTCCTCTTTAAATTTTAAAAAGTTTATTCTAAAAACCAGAAGCACAATACTTTTACTAGAAAGTGCCTTTTCATGAGTGGCCACTCACAGCTGCATTTCTCTCTACAAGCATGACATCTGTATCCTTCTCATGCGACAGCAGAAATCGGTTTTGGGCCCTAAAAATAGCCTTAAAAAAATCTATGCTATTTTCTCCATCCACTCACTCTTTTCTTTCCCTTTGTGTTTTATTCCCTCCAGCAAGTTGATGCCGTAATAATTCAGCACAACTTCAAATATCGCTGCAGTTGTAAAAACGAAATCACCTTTCTTTGGAGTCAAACACAGAATGATGAACACATACACGATTTCATCGAAAGATTGTTTCAGAGAGGCTTTTCTGGTTTCTGAGAGCAAATACTTGACAATATCTGTCAGACATTACAAGCAGAAAGTACATCTGGGCCAACGGCGAGGTATATGTGAGCAACAGGGACAAATCATTTTAGTTCTACAGAAAGAAATCGGTGTGCTTTTGACACAAACGATTATTGTGCTGTCGGACCCGTGCCTGTGGATTTCAAGATTGTTATCTAGATCGCCAAACTACAAATGCTATATGATTTCTAAGTGTGTTTTCTGTCATGACTAGTCATTTATATATGATTTATTACCATGGTATCATCGTGATCTTTGCATGTGATCTGCCTTTTTCAAAGGTGCTAGTTTTTCACCTTAAAACGATGCAAAGTGGGCCTGACTTTATGCCAATATTCCAGTATTTCAGCTCCACTTCAAAACACACACAGATCTTTTAAAATGAATATAGATGACTTCTTCATATTGCACAATTTAACATTAGAAAAAAACACGTTGATAATTTATACAAGCAAACAGGTTTCACAACAACAAATAAAACAGGTGACAGAATTATTTACTGTAACATCTTTCCAATGGTGTTAGCGTTCATTGTGTACTGATTGGATTTTTGATCTTTAAAGCAAAACTTGATGTTTTCAAAGACTCACTTAGCACGTCGGTCATAATGTGAAAACTCACTCTAATGTTAATCTCTGTATGAATTTGTACAACCTAAAATATCTCACATGGACATTTATGGTCCAGGAATCATAGGAAAACTTACGCATGACTCACAAAGGCATAGAGAACTGGAGTGGTGAGTTGAAGCGGTCAAACAAAAAAATGTATACATGATTTTTTGAAAGCCATAATTTTTTTTACGAAAGCTATATTATGCAGACCGGAAAACCTATTAAAATGATTTAACATATTATTTATTTACAAAAAAAATAATTTTCTCCAAACGGACTTGCCCTTGGAAATTTTATTCTCCCTTTTAAAAATAAATGTGCCTATATTTTTCTATTGCTTATAACTTTAGCATTGCCTTTCCCTGCTATCTGCATGTGACCTTGACACAACAAACCTGTAACCCATTACAAACTGCCTTTAATGTCATTTCAACACAATGAACAATTTCCTAATTGAAAGAAAGCAATTCACATTTGATTTTAGTGTTTCACTTGCATAGAATGTAAAGGAAATAATTGTGGACACTTAAACCCCAGAGCGGTGCACAAGATGCCTTCACTTCATCCATCATATGCAATCAGACTTGAAGGCCACTCCTAGATTGAGATTACAGGTTTCACACTGGGTGATTTGTGGCTGGAGGGACATGCCAACAGGTCTGAGGTCAGTGGTCTAAAGGTCACAGTCGTCTGCGGCTGGTGGATTACAGTCTAATACCGCCTGTCACAGCGATGCAGAGAGAGCACGGCACAGAGTAATACGTGTGGACACGCAAAAACAGTGTAAGTGCATGGGGGATTCGTCTTTTAAATCGGTTTCCCCCATTACCTGAACATTTGGCCGTTTCATTAATGACATAAGGCATTAAACTCATTTGCTCTGGAGTATAGCGGCAGATGTTCAATTTATGATACTGTGCACCAAGATCTAATGGCAATCGCTTTTGTCTAAGTGACAGTAAGTGTTCTTTACAATAACAGAAGGTATTTCAGGGAAAAACTAGGATCAAGGGGATCTGTAGCATAATGCTGAACAGCGGTGCTTATAGATGACTTTGCATGAGGTTAGATATAATAGTTTCTTTCCAAATCTCAACAGAGCCACGTTAATGGTTTGCATAGTAAAATATAGTGTTATTGTAGGAAAGGATACATACAATAAATGTTGGTAGTGAAACATGTCAAGACTTTGCTATACCATATAATTTATCTAATCAACAGTATCGTTGTTCAAAAACAATGAGCAGTTGTCACATTTGTTGGGAATAAACAGACAAAAACTCCTGTGAGCCGGTATGGTGCGACATTTGTCTCGCTTTCATTTTTTCATCAGATCAGCCCGGGACTGTTCTGCATTGATTTACATTGCGAGCCATTGGTTGAGGTTTCGGCACCAAAAATGTTGACAACAACCACGAGCCATCAATAAAATAGAAAAAAAGAAAAAATAATAAAATATATTCAAACTGAGCTTGCATTTTTTCGCTAATGTATTCTCATATGTTGTGAAGGTGGCCTGATCATGGGCCTCAGGGGGTAAAGGGGATTTCTAGCTGCTGTGGCAACCTGTAACCCATATCTCCCCATGGCAGCTAGCCAGGACGGTGAAAAGCGAGCTGGAATATTATAGGCTGGAAGATTAAAATGGCCCCTAGCTGTTGAGAGGGTGAGCGGGGTCCCCTGTCCCATCACGCATGGAAGCAAATTAGCCAGCCGCAGCAGGGTGTGTTTGTGTAATATGTGTGTGCGAAAGACAATGTGTTTACTTTGGCCTTACCTCACCCACATGTAATTTGACGATTTTTACCATATTTCAAAAATACTGAAAAATTACTGTTGTCTTCATTGTTCATTACAAATGTGTTCAAAAAATAAATATCACTAAAACTAAAATAAAAGAACGGTAAAAAGTTTGGTTACACTTTATTTTAAGGTCCAATTCTCAGTATTAATAAACAATTAACTATGACTTTTGCCTTAGTAAACTACTAATTTGTTGCTTATTAATAGTTAGTAAGGTAGTTGTCAAGTTAAGGTAATGGATAGGATTAGGGAAGTATAATATGGTCATGTCGAATATGTGCTTTAAAAGTTATAATAAACAGCCACTGTAAAAAATGCCTGTGAAATAAACAGTAAAATACTGTTGTTTTCACACAAAAAACCTGTTATCAGAAAGTGTCCGTAAGAAATACGGAGAAACACTATTAAATTGTCTGTAAAAAGAACAGCAAAAATTCAAATTTTTACGGAAAAACCCTGTAAAAAATGCAGTAAATGCCGAAATTCTGTTGTTTTCACAGAGAAAATAAGGAAAACATTGTCAAATTCTCTGGGAAATGAACAGTGAAATTCCAAAGTTTTCACAAGGGGTTTTTCCAACTCCACAAACACTTTTATCACCTTCACTTACAGACACCACTGTCACTTTATTTCTGTTGCACGTCTACAAATGTTCTAATTGAAAATTAACAAAAGTTTACATGTCGATGGTTTTGTTGAGTCACCATTATGGTGACGAGTGTTTGCTTTAGTTGTGGTCTTGACCCGTTGCTTTCCATGTGAAGAAGTCTTTGCCCAGTTTTGATATCTGTGTGTGGAAACAGACACCGAAACAGCAGGGTAAAAAGTTCAGAAAAAGCTAACGCATTAACTTCTTTAGATTGGAGAGGAAGTACATGTTTGAGAGTTTAAGTAGTGCTTTAATGTTATTTGTTATCCAAATCTATGATATTTTATGAGATAAAATAATATACTGAATATCTTCAACGGCAAATCTGATACATGATAAATGTCCTAGCAGACATCGAGAATATAACAGTTTGTCTCAACAATGGTGACAACAGAAAAAAATACTTAAGATAAACGCAATGCATTCTGGGTATCATCAAAGCACAAAACTCATCAATGAATCCCAGCATGCATTGCGGCTGTAAGCTTTTCATTTGTTAGTCACCACTGTTGAGATTCATACTCTGATTCTTGAGTCAAAGACCAAATGCAAGCTTTTTATCAGTTCAAATACTTTTTATATTGACAATTGCAGGAAATGTGAATTTTAAATGTAAATCCATTGAGACATTTGTAACAAAAAAACATTAAGTAATTAAACAACATCCCAGAGAAAGCTTTTGAAAATATCTAAACACATTTTTATTTGATGTCATTCGCTACAAAACTATGTTTTATATAAAACAATGTCATAGCAGCCCAAAGATAACGGGAAACTTATTCATTACGGCTGAAAGAGGCCAACTAAAGCAAACCCTGATCACATAAACGGTGACTTTGAATACACCAATAAAGCAACAAGTCATTGCTGTTATGATGCAGTCCCTGTGAAGCACAAGTGATGATCGTCTTCAGTATTCTGACGTATTTACAAGATGAAAAGTGGGTGTGGCTCATGTTTTCTACTGTGAATTGATTGGATGAATAAAAACAGGATGTTCCCGTAATTTTACGGTAGTTTGCTGGCAACCACAGCTGCCGGTATTTTTCCGTAAAAACTACAGAATTTGTATTTTCTCTTTTCATTTCTGATATTAAATGTTTTGTGGGTTACCACTATGCTGAAGAGTGGAGTCTGTGTTTAACCCAAGGTCAGCAACGAGATGCTGATGTCGTGCTGCATGTTGCTTTGTTTAAAAGTGACTTTGATGTTTTAATTAAGAATTACAAAGAAACAAATTAAGTAAATGTTATGTTTTCACTTTTATGCATTTGGACCAAGTTTTCATTGATTATAAAGGAATGCTGTTGATATAAAATACTAAAATGTATTATGTTCATTCACAGCTCTTAGTTTGTGCCCTGAAGTTTTAAACTGCAAGACTGTTTACGTTCTTTTCCTGTATTTTCCTCCCCTGCGGTTTAATGGTGAAATGGATCCTGGATGATCCCTGATCTGTACAGAATCAGCGGATTTTACTCTATGGTTCGGAACTCATGTAACCCGCGGATTAAATGTACGTTTATTCATCATTGAGTAATAGAGTAAAACGTGCTCTCTCTACAGTTTTAGCACCAACTCGCTCTCTCTCTCTCCAGTATCTGGACAAGTACAATATTAAAGGTTCCAGATGAACAATGAAACTCAAAACTCCTCTGTCACATAGCTAATATTAGAACAAAAACAACAACATATCTTGGTTCTAACAAACAGTACTCACATACTGATCCAAATAAAAGCAATCTCCTCGGGGGTGATTTTAAGACGATCTTTCTCTCCAACGTCTCTCTGCTGGAGAGTGTCTCCATAGATATCTATGAGTATCTCTGGAAAAGCCAGAGTACCGCGGGTTCTAACGTTTCTCTGCTGAAAAGTCTTTATAATTTTAATGCAGGTCCTAGCTCCTGCCTGACTTTTATCCTACTTTTTATACTTAAAATCCACAGACCCTTTATTTTATGAAATAAATAAGACATAGCACTTTCTACAGTCTTTCTAATGCCCGCATGATATCTTCCATGCGTCGGCATGAGAACGACATCTTTTTGTGCTATGGCGGCCACCGTCATGTATAGATGTTGCAAATCTATAGTACACCGCTAGTGCCCACTGAAATTCAAAAACTGCACCTTTAAGTTAAATCTCAAGTTCCTATTTGGCCGACAAATAAATATAAACATACAGTACTGTCTTAAATGTGAACAATAATCCTTCCGATATAAACAGTACCTTTCTTTTCTCATTGCAATGAGTCAGAATACAAAACATATTTTTATCTTTTCTCCTAGAAAAATGAATGAGCAAAAAGAGGGGAGACAGAAAGAAGCAGATAAAGAGAGTCCTTCTCAATTCAGTGGTGCAAATAATATATGATCCAGCCATTAAAGGCGTTACCTCTGAAGTGGAGAAATTATGCCCTTAATTGCGATTAAAACTCCAACAGTTGCATGAATCATACATTAGTACCATGTAGAAGGGATATTTTTAAAGCTAGAACTCAAGGAAAATGACCAGGACTATAATTTCTCCTCTTTTGCGTTTGACTCGCAGCCCATTTGTCTACAAATGAAGCCTTCGTGAGCTCATCTCATAAAAACTTAATGTTCTATTTCAAGTGACTGTTATTGATTTGGAAATGTAAAATATGGCTAGAAGAAGTTTAAAAGAAATTTTATAAATAAAACAGATCGCATTTTGAATAAGAGGTTTGTCAAATCTGCACAGTAGCTACTTCTGTGATGTTTTAGGCATTTGATTTGAGACTTTAATAACGCTACTGGAAAATGAGTTTCCCATCCGAGCAAGTGTAAAACACAACTTGACTGCACAAAGAAAATTTCAGGTTTACTTAAAAGATGGTTTCTGTCTCTGTGTGATTGTTGTGTTTGTGTGAAGTCGTTCGTGACGGGGACTTCATGCTGAATAATTGAATTTCGCTGCGGTGGAAGTTAATTCCTAGCTCAATTACTTTTGAATAGTTAGCATAAAGAGCGATCAAACGATGGAAAAATCTAAACAACAAGAGACGGAAATGGAATCAGGTGAAGAACATCATGGTAAATGCGAGGCTCGTTGAAACATGAATAACATCAAACCAGGCGAAATAATTGTGGGATGATAGCAGCATGCTGATGTGTTTAATATCATATGGAGCGTGAGACAGACGTTAAGAATTCAAAAAGATTTGTGTGTGTTTGCATTTATCGTTTTTATAGCTAAATACGGCACAGACTAACCCTAACCCAAACCTTATCCACTATGGTAAGTAAAACAACAAATGTTGTAAATGTTTATAGTTATTTCTAATATGAATATGAAAATATGAATTCATGCTTACGTTTGGGTATTCAAAAAAGCAGGTTGCAGTTCCATTTTGTGCCACGAGTAGTGCAGAAATTATTTTAAATGTTTTCAATAATGACCGCACAGGGAACAGGGTCCCACCACAGTGTCAGGGCCTGCGTAACGATTGGTTGACCTTTCCCTTTCTAACATCGCTCACTCATTCTTCTTGTTTTGCAATGAAAAGCGAGAATGGTTATTTAGAGCGATCGTACACCCAGAGAGACCTGAAATGAGAGCGCGGCGGATGCACTGATTTGGTCTCCAGAGGAAAGTCTGAGACATTTGATACCTATATCCTTCATGTCTCACACACATTCTGGATTACACAGCGCAGACTCACTTTCACTCACGGTTAAAATCTCGGCCCAGTGGGGATTAGAATTGATTACTTAATTGCTCCTCATAGGGTCTGTTACCTCTAGAGAGCAATTTGAGTGAAGCACACAGAGTCCCCACTCGATTGAAATTGAGATGTAAGTCAAAGTAGGGAAAAGGCAAAACGACGAGCTACTAACATACGAAAAATCTGGTGCTTCTGTCCAAAGTTGTCTTTTCATCTTACTGGAATCCATTTTCCAAATTGGTGAATCTCACAGACATCTTCAGGTCATGTTGCAGTCCAAAAACGAAATAAATACAAAAAGTATATTTTGCTTAAGGGGAAAGTCCACCCAAAAAAATGTATTCTGTCATCATTTCCTCAACCTCAAATCTGTTTACATTTCTTTACTCTGATGAACACAGATAATTATATTTGGAAGAACACTTGAAGCCATACAGTTTTTGGGCGCCATTGACTATCATAGTAGGAGAAATGACAATGGTAGTCATTGGGAGCCAGAACTGTTTGCTTTTCTACATTCTTCTAAATATCTTCTTTTAGAAGACATCAGACGTTCATCAACAGCAGCTACTTTTAAATCCAGATTAAAAACACAATTGTTAAGCTGTGCATTCACAACATGAGCACTGTGCTGGTTAACATCAACTGCACTTTTATTTCTATTTTATTTTTATTTTGCTCTTATTCTTTTAACATTCTTTAATCAATTTTGTTGCTGTTTTACTGTTTCTTAAAAATCTAAAGTTTTTGTGATCTTAAATCATTTGCACTTTAAAGATACATTTTATTTTTTTCTGTCAATAATTTTATGTAAAGCACTTTGAATTGCACTTGTGTATGAAATGTGCTATATAAATAAACTTGCCTTGCCTTGCCTTGGTGTTCAACAGAACAAAGACATATATAAAGAATTTTCCTACTATTGTAGTCAATGGTGGCCAAGAACCGTTTGGTTGCAAACATTGTTCAAAATATCTTTTGTGTTCTGCAGACAAAAGTGATGCAGGTTTGAAATAACAGGAGAATGTTCACAATCTATGTTAACTTCCACATAGTAGTCTTCAAGTGTCTTCCACAGTTCCTCTAAATTTCGTTAGTCTGATTTTTTTCTCTTTCTTCAGGTAATAATAGACAGTCTCGATGATAGTGAGAGACTAGACATCCGTGTGGAGGACCGGCTGTTGTCCTTGTGCATACAAAAATCTCACTGGATTATTACAAATAATTGGAAAACGAATGTTCAGAAATATAACCTGATATTTCCTACTAGCTACAGTAAAATATATAAATAACTGGCTGAGGGGCACACAGGGAGGCTGAGCCTGACTCCAGATTCAAAAACACATTTCTATTTCTTCTTCAGAAATGGGATTTTGGTCCGGTACCTAGTTTGCCCACAATCTAATGAAGCTCCTATCAGTAACGTGCTTGTGGCTCCATCCCTGGAGCAATAATTGCAGGTCTGCGTGTGGGGTCGTTTGTTAAGACACATGCTTGACTAGACATATCAATTCTACGTAAATGGTTTATTTTATTCATTTGTCCCATTTATAGTCTTTTAAGAATATAAATCTAAAGGGAATAAATAAAAATGAATTTCAATCAGATATTAAATGCTATGTGAAAAATTCCAAATGTTCATTTCGAAAGACATTTTACAAGTCAGTATATTTTGACAAATGATAAAAGTGAACTCCTGAGAGCGAAGCATCACTTTTTTCACTGTTATGCATTGACATCTGGTATCACTCATTATGTGAACGAATAACCTTGTATAAATAATTAACATCCCTCCACAAAGCTAAATAGAGAAAGCAATACATGCACTGTATTCAATTCAAAATGAATTCAGAATGAATTTTCGTTTGCTAGAGCTGAGCAAACTTCTACAGCTTCTACAGTGAATGAAATATTAAAGTAACTGCCTTTCTGGATTTTACCCCAGTCATTATATCTAATATATGCTGCTTCCCACACATCCTTTACATCTACGCCTGCGCTGTGAACGTCAGAACGTTGACTTTATAAGTTTAGCTTTGTCCCCGTTATGTTACCCAAAACTTGTCCATGTCAGTGTTGTTGTCCAGAAAGATGCCCACACGTCACAAGAACATTTTGTCCCTGAAGTGGGTAGAGATTCTCACACTGAGTTAAATTCAGTGGGTATTACACAAATCCACCAAAATCCTATAGCCAGACTTTTGCCAATCAACATAAAGTCTGGTCCATACCGCTGCTTATTCTTGCCAAGAACCAGCCACCGGCCCACTTGGAGAAAAGATCGGCCGGACTGGCATCTGTGACCGACAACAGTTTGTTTTTAACCAATGCAGACACATACCAATGTATCTCTCTTTCAGTTCTAGAGCAACACTCCCCATTTTATATTTCCAAAATCTAACACATTTGTGTTTTATCAGCTGGGTGTGTCAGGAAAGGAGAATTCCATAAATCACCTGTCATTACAGCCAAGTATATTTGTTGGAGTCCATTTGTATTTGTTTTTTCGCCTGGAGCTGCCATTCCCAATGGTAATCCAAATGCTATTACACATGGATGAGACTGGCGCGGCACCACTGATAAACTTCTCAGTATGCAAATGTCAAGCAATTAAAGCAACAGCCTCCGAACTCTTTGCATTTCTAAGCGAGGTACTGCGGCCATTTTACGATCCAGTGCCCCCTGTGTAATGCTGTATAATTTTCAACACCCTGCCATGAGGATGCGGGTTTCACACAATAATCAGCCGCGTCTGTCAGAATACAACTAGGAAGAGTGAAAATAAAGTTGTAGAGTAGAAAATTCAGTTATTTTATTGTGAAGAGCGTGTTAACTGAACTAGAGCTGTTTGTAGAAGCTGTTTGTTGAACGGCGAACCGTTTAGTGCTAAAAAATTCCAATGCAAATGAACAATTAAATAAACAATCGATGTTGTTCAATCACCACGCACAGAAAGCAGCCGGTGAACAGCATTTTTTGGGTGCTGGCAAATTAGTTTTAAATTAGTATTTTGTGTAACTGTATTCTGCTCAGTTGTATGTCTGTCAAGTATTCAGAGAAGAGATGGGTTTTTTAGTAGTTTTTGGAATGTTGTGAGAGATGTGGTTGACCGGACGGTAAGGAGATTAACTGCCCTTCGCCGGTGGTTTGCTGAACGCAGGGTTCATGATGGGTGTAGGAGTGTGTGAAAGTATGCCAGTGCAGATCCAGTGATAGTCCGGTAGGCAAGCATTAGTGACTTGAATCTGATATCGGCTTCAACCATTAGCCAGTGGAGAGAGATGAAAACGGGCGTCACACACGCCCTTTTGGGCTGTTCGAAGGCGTGCTGCTGCGTTCTGAACCAGCTGGTGCGGTTTCATAGCCTTTGCAGGAAGACCAGCAAGGAGAGCATTGCAGTAGTCCAACCTTGAGATTACCAGGGCTTGGATAAGGAGTTGTGCCGCATGCTCAGTGAGATAGGGTCTAACCTTTCTAATTTTGAATAAGGCATATCGGCATGACTGCGTTATCTTTGCAATGTGATCATTGAAGGACAGCTGTTCATCAAATATGACTCCGAGGTTCCTGGCTGTTTTGGAAGTAGGGATTTTGGTATTGCCAAGTTGGATGGTGATATCGTGTTGCACCGGGGGGGTGTGCCGGAAACACGAGTAGTTCTGTCTTGGCAGGTTTCAGCTGGTGGTGATACTCTTTCATCCAAGCTGAGATGTCTTCTAGAAAGGCTGTAATGCGAGCTGCTAACGAGATGTAGATCTGGGTCTCGTCAGCATTACAATGATACGGGAAGCCATGTGCCCGTTTGATGGGTCCCAAGGATGTTGTATAGATGGAAAAAAGCAGCGGTCTAAGCACCAATTCCTTAGGGACCCCAGTGATCATGTGGTGAACAGTGTACAGCGAGCCCCTCCATGACACCCTGAAAGATCTGCCTGTGGAGTTAGGATTTGAACCAGCATAGAGGAGTGCCTGATATTCCTAGAGATGACAGGGTTGCTAGCAGTATCTGTTGATTGACAGTGTCAAACGCTGCAGATAAGTTTAGCAGAATCAGGACTAAGGATTTAGATTCCACCTTGACTAGTCGCTGTGCTTCTGTGACTGATAGCAGTGCAGTCTCAATTGAGTGGTTTGTTTTGAAGCCAGACTGCTTGCTATTGACAGAAATGCAATATAATATACATAACTTACATGTCTTCTGAGGTGTATAAAGACCTTACATAATGAAGCGTTTTGTTTTTATTACCTTAGATGAGCTTTTTCTATCTACATACACTGCGGGTCCCCTTAGATGGAATTCGCCATGTTGTTTCTACAGTAGCCCTAAACGGTCAAACTGATTAAATTCATAAATACGTTGTCGTCTTCGGCAAAGAAGCGAAAACATGATGACATCTAATTGACAAGTCAGCCACCAAAGTGCTTCTAAAGGGAGGCAAGAGGGTTGTAGTGAGCCGCTGGTTTCAATTTGCAACCTTCCGCATGATAACGCAAAATTTTATGCATTGGACCTTAAGTGTTTCTCCTACTATTATTTTAGGGGGGCGCCCCGCAACTAAAACGGCACCTCCCGTCCCCCTTGGAGGTCAAGTTAATTTAAATTTTTGTGTAGTGCTAGATCACAAGAGAAGTCATTTAAGGTTACAGTGACAAGCAGAGCGGGAAGAGGGCCGTGAGGGAACGGCGCAAGGGTGATAACGAGCGCCAGCTGCGCATTGCACCGGTCTCGCATCTCTCACGGAGGAGCTCCGGAAGCATAAGAGGAGGTGCAACAGCAGTTAAGCATGAGAGAGAACCAGGCCTGGATTTTATGGTTTGATTTATTATGTTGTATTATGTTCGCCAGTTTCGGCCTCCTTCTTCCTATTCCTTGAACTTGTTACACTTTCCCTTACTATATAACATGTCTATACATTGTTCTCGTATTAAACAAACTAAACAGCATTATGATATTCATAGGGATTTCAACTTTTACGCTTTAACACATGCGATTAATTATTTCAGATTAACACGTAAAAAATATTTAACGCCATTGATGCAACATCCGATTTTTCTGTCATCATTTTCTAGCGTTACATAATATAATCACACTCTTATTCATATAAAGGCCATTAAACTATTTAGCCATTTTAGCTTCGGTGTGTGTAACACGCAACTTGACAGCATTCCTGTCTGGTGTACACATGGGCTAAAGGCTGCGTCAGAATCTGTCAGCATCAGTATTAACTTCTCTTTTGTGATTGAATGAACAAAAACACACAAAAGATTATGCCAGAAATTTTTGAAAAAAAAGGATATTTAAAAACATAATTGCTGTGTGTGATTAGTCAGATTTTTTTTATCGATTTACAGCATTGAAATAAACATGTTAAACAAAATAAATAGTGTAATTTTAATTTAATTTACATAACATTTATGCATTTGGCAGATGCTTTTATCTAAAGAAACTTACATTGCATTGTACTATACATTTGTAAAGGCATAAACCAATCACAGCTTTACTGTAAAAACATTCATTCAAATTTTTTTTCCAGAAAACATTAATGGCTTAAGCGCTGGAAACGTCTCTTAAGCCTCCCCCTTCCTTACAAAAGTGACCATGGTTTAACTACAGTTAAAACAAAAAAACGCGGCTACCGCAGAATGCCTTTGGTTTTGCAATAGTTACTACACTTTCACCAGAAAAAATCATACTTATTCTCGTAAGTGCCATGTTTAGGATGTATTGAGTTTAGCAACGTATCAGGTTTTATACACATAGTTCCAGACGAGTTCTGAATGGAAAGTATTGCTTAAAGAGCAACAATAGCATTTAGCTGATATACAAAAGACTCAGAGTGTGATCTTTGCTCCGAGCAAAACCGACTACACTGGTACCGTGACCTGGATAAACGCCCACATGTGATTTCTGTACTCTGGGGAGAGAGAGGTGAGGTCAAAGGAAGGAGGGTGTAATGGATCACGGGTAAAGTCTTTTGCTCTGGCTGTGAAGAACTCATTATTCTTTATCAGAGAAAAGCACCGCAACGCTCTCCTCTCCGAGATGTTTACACTTGATAATTTTTTGAATAACATTAAGGTTGCGATCTCAATAACCATCTTGAACTACACTTCACGCTTATATTCTCCAAGTAAAAACCAACAAGCAACGCTCAAGTAAAACAAAAGTCTGATAATTCAATACAACCTCTTCGACATATTTTCCACTTGCCTAAACTCCGCATTGAGATCAAAGAAGGAAAATATATAAATAACTGAGGAAAAATACAATCACGGAAACATCTATTACATTTTTACAGCCCAGCACCTTTGAATATCATCAGGCGTCTGTGTAATTACACTGAATAATATTTGGTGAAGAGTGTGTTGAGTTGCAAATTGCTTGAAGTTGCCCAGAATATTAATGAGCTCCTAATACGGCGAGAAATTAATTCATAAAACCCCTAAAACTGGAAGCCTTGACAGATTCAAGATCTCACCATGAAACTGGAGTAAAAAACAGTTTGCCAATATAGGATCCTCCCACATCTAAGGAACAAGACATGGATAGTGCTTTAAGCCCATTTACAGACAGTTAATTGTGGCGTCTTAAAGTGACGCAGGTCTAAGTGTCTTACTCCAGAGGAAAATGATTGCAGTTCAGGATTGTGAATAACGGTTCTAGTAGTTGGCGTAGTTCTATACCTCAAATAGCTTTGGGAGTCTAACCAGCAATCTTCCAGTTGATGGTCCACACCACTCAATCCCCCGCCAATAACAACGCTTTTCCTCGGACATGCACACGCAGAACCCACGATTATCCGTTGTATTCAATTTCTAACACCATCTTTCCATCTAAGTGCTTTAAGGTTGCTCTGGCTATTATGATGTTGGGCAGATTCATTCTAACATTGCTATGAGTCATTACCTGGATCCATTGGATATGTTTTCTATACCTCCTAAAGGTGAAGTGTGTCATTTCTGTGGATTGTAGAAACAATGATTGGTGTTTAATTCTATCTGCCATTGGTTGGTCAAACAGTCCCATCCCCGAATGTCCTCTTTGGATAAAACAGTGTTACTATTTCTGTCCCTTTGTGGTCAGTAATGCTGTGACTTAAATAACACATACAGAATGGCCCATTGGCATTATCGCTTTGTGTGAAAGTGTTGCCGTATGCATAAAAGTAACGAGCATTAGGGCTTCGATGAAAGCAACATGTGTCGCTTTGACCTTCACATTAGAAGCATTGCAGATAACACCATAAAAGGGAACATTTTTAAGGTTGCTAGGCAGCAAGAAAAGTGTATACAGTAAATATGTAAATATTTCATCTGACACAAAACAGAAGGAAACATCTTGACAATGCTTTGATGCATCACAAAAAAGAAAAACAGAAGAGGGTGAATGTGGATTCATGAAAGTTTAATGCTCTGTGTGAATTTAAATAAGTTTAGAATTGAGGTACCATGGCTGAAAAAAATCTGTATACACTCCTAAAAATAAAGGTGCTTAAAAGGATCGTCACAGCGATGCCATTGAAGAACCATTTTTGGTTCCACAGAGAACCATTCAGTAAAGAACCATATATTTCTTACCTTTTTATAGCCTGAAGAACCATTTTTTTCACCATAAAGAACTTTGTGGAACAGACAGGTTCTTCAAATGTTTATTTATAGAACGATTTAGACAATAAAAGCTTCTTCTATGGCATCGTGTAGCTGTAGATTTCTTAGTAAAGCTAAAGATTTTTTCTTCCTGCTTTCCACTCTCTGAGACAAGACGACAAAATGTAAGACAAAATTATGGGCATAACAACACAATTTTTTTGTGCATTTGATTTTAAAGTCTGTAATTTAAGTAATATCAACATAGTATTTACATTACTTCAACTCATTAACTTTAGCAGGGGCGTTGCTAGACCTAAAGCTCTACTGGTTCAGAGACCCCCATTACTTTTTCTATCACTTTTTTTCTTTAAAAGCAGTTGTGTAAAGAAGTATGAAACACAATGCACTGTATGAACTTTGCTTAAACCACTATTACTATTGTGCAACAATACTGGGGAAGGTAAACATGTATTTCAAAATATTAAAGTAACTTCCTTAACATAAACTTCATTAGCATGGTTGAATGCAATGTATGGAAAGATTTTTTCTTGCACATCTGCATTCATTACACAATGATAACAATCAATAATTACATCTTTTCAAGAATTTACAATTACAATGCAAGTATGCAATTTTACAGACTTGACAAATGTTTTTCGAAACCTACTGTATAACTGGGATTAACTATGCATGTGGAAGGGAGCATCGGCCTAATAGTAAAATAATACATGTCATTGTTAAAGTAGGCTCTTTGAAAATGTGCAAAATGTATAATTAACAGTAGAAGTGAGATTATTATAGGCTAAATCAAATAAGGTTTGTGACAATGTGCCCCAATAACAGAGCATAATTACTTAAAAATGTCACAATTTAACAACTTAAACAACATAAATATTGAACGTAGATTTAAAGACAAAAGAACATTAAATGTAATTTGCAATTTTTTTTGTCTGCTGTCTGTGACCCCCATGACCCAACACTTGAGACCACCTGTCTCAGCTGGCTAATTCTCTTAGTAAAACACATAGAATCACAATTATTCATTAATTCTAAATCATTACATAAAACAGTCTATTGAACTTTTATCTGGTACTAATAATTGTCTCAGATTTTACAAAAACGTGTCATGAAGCTGTGATTCTCCAAAGCTTGAAAACTCATCTAAAATCTTGCAAACTACTTACATTAAGCCTTACATGTACATGATGTCGTTGACAGATACTAATTGCATTGGAAAATCACGATTACACGGTACATGTCACATCTGTGTAATTAATTAAGCAGGACCCATATGAAGCATTTGCATATTTTACATAAATCTGAAAGATGAAGGTGTCTAAAGAATTCACCAGGGTGCAAACATTTTCATGATATATTTCTTTTCTCTCTCTTCGTTTTATCGGTGTACCAAAAACCTGGAAATAAAAATCAAACGAGAAAATCTGAGAAGGATGAGAAGGGATGAGAAGATTATTTCTTTTGTTGTGTCATTTTCCAATCTATTGATTAAGCACTGCTTTCTTTCAAAAAATTTTATTTAATTTGTAGTTGCAGAAATCCATAGCAGCTACGAACTTCCTTCTCTTGCCAATTATTTCTAAATGATGCTTCCAAGACGACCACAAGCCAATCATGGTTTCATCATACAAACTTGTTTATGCCAGACAGCTTAATAGCTTTGCAAGTTACATAATTACACCAGCAGAAATCAACATTTTCTACAAAACAAAAAACAAATGTTTTAGTTTGCCACTCATGAAAAATCAACTAAAGAACGTAAAACAAATGTAAGATTTCACACTAGGCTTTCATCATTTGCTAATTCACATTCAACATAAGAAAACATGAACAGCCAAACTTCAGATTTTAACATTTGACACCACCATAACCCAAAGACCCAATAAACAAAACAATCTGCTCCCCGCCAGCGGCCAGGCGACAAAACAAGGTAGCGCAGTCTCACAAAATACAGTTGTAAAGCATTTCCAACAAATCTCCAACCAATGAGCAACCCAGGGGTCGTCTGTGGCCAGCTGGTTCATGTTTATGTTGGTCAAAGAGACGACAGCAATCATAGGAAGTCATTTGCACATGTTGAAGCGCTTCGCTGTGGTTCTGATCCAGCTCGCAGCTGGCTCAGCCTGAGAGAAAGAGGTTTGTTTTGGAGGATTAATTTTGAGGTCTGCGTTTGAATCAAGTGCGGACCCATCTGTCTGGGCCTGCGAGAGGCCAGATAAACCCGACACGAGTGTTAAATCATGATTGGATAAGAATGGGATTGCACACAGGGACACCCAAGAGTCGGTTAAAATGAAAAACAACAACGAAAAAAAAAGAACAAACAAGGAAACGGAGCCAAAGCCGACCAAAGTGTGTTTTAAGTATCACTGCAAATATACATTGCGATTTTAAGCTCCATTCTGTAGGTGTTAATAATGCATTTACGGTTTAAAATGTTAGGAAGAGCCTGACACCTTGTCATATTTCTCCTCAACATGCATTGCACCATTATGCATTTTTTTGGCACTTATAAACAGCCCAATGCTTGTGGCGTGACACCTTTTACTTCCGTAATGTGCAGTTAACTTTCAGCTTGACACAAAATGTCATCTTTGAAGCCAATTTCACATGGCGCAAGAGAACTCAGAGCTGGAAAACATACGGCTTAAATTGAACTTTCAGTTTATACAAACTATGGCAAATTTAAGATTCAAGATCTTGGTCTGTACTTTGGTACAATGAAGTTCTTATTTTGTCCATTCCTCTCAGGAAAGACATGTTAGAAGAACAAAAGTGACGGATATAAATGAACATACTGTATAGAAAATGATAAAAATAGTCAGACAATGCCAAACATATGACTTATTTTTCATGAGTTGTTTATGAATACAGTTAATTAATTTAAAATGGGTGTTTCATTTACAAACAAATACAGTTATTTAGAACAAAATATTAATGTACAGTGAAGTCAAATCCCAGAGTCAAAACTGCAGGTCATTTAATAATTATTTTAAAAAGTTTCAGAATGAAATACCAGCACGTCTGCAATCTTCTGTGCATGCAATTGTAAAGATATCTTGATTGATGTCGTTAATGTGTCAAATTGATTGATTTTTCATTGCAAGACTCGCTAAAAGAAAAACTGCTTTATTGGATCATTTTATAGAAAAATGTTATTTTGTGCGAGCCGTGACATTGTTTATTCCCCTACAGGTGACTCGTGCCCACAAACAAGAAGCGGCACCTCCGGACGCCGTAAAAAAGCTGACCTGTCAATACTTTCTCCTCTGTCTCCCTTCCCCTGTGGTATTCGTTGGTCCTATGACCATTATGACGCTTTGTTGCATCAAAGGCATCAATCAAAGCCATCTGGCTGGGCATTGATTGGCTCAGCTCATTAAGTCCAACCCCAAGCCCCTTTGGTGGGTGAGCACAGAGGGGCTGTAGACCGGAGTCTTATCGGTCTCAGCACAAAGCTCCTTTCCAAGCCGTCATAAAATCCACGGTGAAAAAGTACAGCTGCCGTGGCACCGGGTAGAGGTCAGCGTCTCTATAGCTCACGGCAGACTTGTTAGATATGATACCGTAATCAGAACTTACCCTTCAGCAAGTCATTTCGCTGTTTTTTTCCTTTAACAGAAACTCAGGGGACGAATCTCCATCTGTTATCTATTTTATGAGATCATATAGCCAGAATGATATCGCCACAAATAGCAATACAAGCTGGAATGTGCCACATGGTCTGAGATAGACTCTTGTTTATCTGGTCTCAAACCAGAAATGCAATATTGCTTTTCTTGAGCTGATGGCGAAATTAGTAGCAATTTGGCTTTGCCAAACTGATCTGTAACCCGCGGTGCTTTGCAGTAATGTGCTTTGTGTGGTCGTCTCAGCAAATGACTTTAAACAAGCGAGTCTCAGCAGGTTGTGCTTCAGGATTGTGGACTTCAAATGATGACCGAACATATTTCACAAAAGCAAACAAACACATTTTAAAAACCAAACACTGACATGCCAAATATGCCTGTCGCAGCCTGAATTAACTGTTTTCTTTCCAAACATCTCTTGAATAATTATTTCATTTTTTCAGCCAACATTTCACAGCATGGAAACCACTTTTATTCTCTTAAAGCGAACCTTTCGCTTCCATCGCCTTGCGTTGTCTTTCCAACATGATGGGATGTCAAGCAACTATCCATGTTGTCATTTACCTAATTTTGCAGGCCTCTACTAAGTGACAGATGAATTTGCCCTAAAACATGATGATACGATGCCCAGAACTGTTCCTGGGTCATAGATCCACTGTTTGAACTGAGAAATGTTTGTCATTCGATTGACAGCAAATTTACACCAGGAATGTTTTTCATGCGATAGCTCTCTGTGCAAAGCATTTATTTTTGGTTAAGTTCAGAGCTTATTTGCATACATTTCCCGAGTATGTTGCTTGAATGCTGAAAATTAGAGGACACGGTGCTAATTAAAACACTTTAATGACCTGCTCATTATCCTCATAAGCTCTGGCCTTTCAACCTCCGCTAGGAGTGATTCTATCGATCTGTTTGAAATAGCAACGGTCTCCAACCAAAATCTCTAAAAGATACGTGCCACCAATTCCATAAATTCAATGCCATTAAATTGCATGTAATTTAAAGTTGTCTTCACCGCTCACTTTCAACAGCAGTGGTAGGTGTACTTTAACTGTTGCATCGCTGCATTTATTTACCATGGAAGCATAGCCCGAAAACTAAAATGTTGGCGTTGAAAATACTTGCCAGCGTGTGATAGCGCTAGCAAGCGCGACAAGGTGCAAAAACACTTAATTTGGATTAAACTATAGGTAAAAAAAGTTGTAATCTCAGTTAGCATGCGACTAACACTAAGGCCAGATGTATTTCAATTGTTGTCTCCCTGCATTTATGCTAAATAGTAAATGAAATGCGGGCGTAGAATTTAACACTTGCCAGAAAATACAAGTGCTAAAAAAACAAGGTCAATCCCAGTGCAGAAACACAGTGATGTCAGTCCCATCATTTCACTAACTGTCCTGTCATGAGCAAAATGCCAGGGGGACTGAAGTGAGATGGCATGCTAAACATCTCTATAATCCTGTTTCTGACGCCAAGTCAAATGAAATAATCGCTGACTGAATCCCTGGAGGAAGGGCGACCAGGCACGCAGCAGGCTCGCACAGGGATCTTAACTAGGCTCGGCTCTCTCTCGATCGTTTCCCTCGCTGAGGATCAGCCATATTGTCACTCTGGATTTACGTCAGCAGGACTGCACGCCCCGGGGAGTGTTTTTCGTTTCTGATTGGGTGATTAGTTAATAGGAGATAATGTGTGCCATCAGGCCCTGGGCTGCGGGAGAGAAGATGAGAAGACAAGGACTGTGTCTTATCCTGTACTTATCTAAGAGAGACAGCCAGAGACTGCCGCAGCTGGGCTGCAGTTGTGGAAGTTTGGCAAGGACAGACGCCAGTGTCAAGAATCTTCCCCTCTCTCGCGGAGCGGTGCTAATGGGAAAGGCTGAGGGTCATCTGTAGCCATTTTTAATCTCTGATGGATGAGCCCTTTCAAGCAAGAAAGGATCTTGGAGGTTTTACTCACTGGCTAAGGACAGCCTTAAATTCAATGGGACTGTAGCAGTCAAGTACTGTATGCCTGTTTTGAACATAGATAAAAATGAAAGCCATTAAATAAACATCAAACAAAATGTGACGCTTCTACACAGCTGTCTACAGATATAAAAACATCAGTTCTAAAACTATGATACAATTAAGAGAAAACAAACAAACAAACTGAGGAGAGGTTCTGTAAGCTACTGATGTTGCACAAAGAATGCAAGTAATGCCATGGCAGCCGATACAATTGTACTGTGTACTGAGTATATTTTTAACTAAAACCAACAACAATACTTCTTGAGGCTTTCAGGTATTTTGAGTATTAAGTACGTTGTATGCCAAAAGTATGTATGTATTACCACTATTAAATCAAATTTCATGGAAAACTATTTTTGTGAAACAGAAATAAATCAGATGGTATTATCAGAAGTGAGGGTTAGATCCTTACTGGAGATGTTTTTCAAAATTTCACCCTCTGTAGTTAAAAGTTTGAGGGTTTGGAACGACAGGAGGTTGAAAAAATGTTGACAGAATTTATATATCCCTTTAGGTTTCCTCAAGACCGTAAGAACAGAACACTTGAGGTGAATAAATTAGAACACAATACAGTTCATTGAGGACAGCCATTTGCTCCAGTGCCAGCAGTAATAAATCTCTCTGAAGTTCTTGTTTGTACCTAACAAAAAGACACAAGGGCCAATGTAAATACTCGGTCTGAATTGCCCAGTGTCTTTGTGTTTCCGAGAAAAGGAAAAACAATCGGCTGGTACACATGGGGTGCCCAAAACACAGAGAGCGAATGGAAAAGGTTTGCATACATAATACGATTAGTGATGGGACAACCGCCAGACCAGCGGGACACGGGGAGAAATGACATGTAATCCAGGATACAGGGACTGGATTTAAGGGAAAACAACACATCCCAGACATGAGACCGCATGCAGAACAACAGCCACAGTGACCTTGAATGAAAACACATCAAAAGCTTTATTGAAAATGGTATGTAGAGTAGGTTGTGTAACAACATCTTGCGTTTTTTCAACATGCACCAACTACCAACGTTCTTCAAAATATCTCCTATTGTGAAGTCATAAAGGTTTTGGATGACATGAGGATGAGTAAATGACAAAATAATTTTCATTTTTGGGTGAACTATCCCCTTTCAAACAGAATGACAATGCTGACATCATGGCTTCAGATAACAGATAATGCCTAAATTAAGAAAGTTTTTGCCTATAGTCTGTATTTTGAAATATTTTTAAATCAAGTGTTTAGCTAATACAGGAACTCCCTGAATGATGCTGACAGAATCAGTGAAAAACATAAATAGCTGATAAAAAGATTACATGAAAATATATTAAATGATTCTTGAGCTCAAATAAGATATAATGCTCTGCAATTTTAATCCATAATTATGACTTTCTTTTGCCTTGTGTCTAAAAGCAAAACAATGTTTATATTTGTTGAATAAAAAAAACTTTAATGTTTATTGCAGTGTTGTTTATGTATTCAAATGTGCTTATCTCGAGTCTACTATAAATTATTAAAGTTTAATTTCCATTGAACCCAATTGTTCACAATACGCCCGTTGAGCAAAGAACCCATTAAACCTTGTATTAAAATCGCTAACTGAATTCAGAACATATGGTTTCATTCATCTCGAAATGCTGAATCTATTTTCATTGCCGGAAGACTTCATAACTGGATATGGTTTTAAGGCCAAAAAATGAATCACATCTAAGGTGTTTATTTTTTTAAATGGAAAGCACATTTTAAAAGCACCGTGGGTTCATTGTGAATCCATGTGAGCTTATAAACCCACCTCCATAAAATGACAACATGCACTTGAGTAAACATAAAATTCTGTTTAAGGTTAAGAAGAATGATTCAAACACAATACATCCCCAATATCCCTGTAATATTTAATCTAGACAATCACTGTAACAAGACACAAGTGTAACATACAGACACAGTCAATTGTGAGCAACTTCAGGTCATGCTTGTGACTTTGACTTTATGATACCGTTCGCCCAGCCAGTGCAGCCAATTAAAACGCTCTCTGTATCAAGGGTTTCTTATCACATCCTCAGGTAGCAGCTATCAAATGGTAATTAAACCGAGAATACATAAAAGTCTCACTGATCCAAAGTAGACAGAAGTGGATCATGGTTCTCCTGAGGTGAAATATTTCCTGTTCATTGAATGTGCCATGAGAAATGACACTTCACAATTATTCAGTAATATGATCTTTTCCCCTCAGGCTCTGGTTCTGTGTCTGGTAATGCTGACATTTAGTCCACTGAACCATTAACATAAAGGCCAGCCTCAGGAAACTCTCTAACTATTATTCTTGCCAGCTAGTAACTTCAACTAATAAATGTCCTTATTTGTGCATAAAATGTCCACACGTGAATTTTGCATCTGCCAGGTCATTTGTTGCATAGCAACAGCTGAGGTCTTTTTGAATAATAATCACATAATATTCTACTGCCTAACAAAACTGAAAAACTCTTATTTATCAAAATAAGTCTGGCTATAAATCTTAGCTCTTAATGAAGAAAAATGAGTTCTACCTAAACTGTTATATTAGCCATTATCTGCCTTCCATTGTCAGACGGTTGTATGATATAGAGTGATGGAAAATACAGTCATCTGTGCTTATTTTTTTTGGCTTTTGTTTTAGTTTTGTATAATGGGATCAGCGACACTGACACTTTTTATGGCATTAGTCTGCATTTGTATATTTCTTTAGTGTTTATTAGCCTTGAT
Organism: Triplophysa dalaica; assembly: GCF_015846415.1. Taxonomy (NCBI): domain Eukaryota; kingdom Metazoa; phylum Chordata; class Actinopteri; order Cypriniformes; family Nemacheilidae; genus Triplophysa; species Triplophysa dalaica. The sequence goes on along the minus strand of NC_079547.1, from coordinate 3,097,668 downwards.
ATTTTGGCAAATGTTTAAATACAGGGTTGAGAGGTCTGAATGACAACGACAGTATATTGACCAATTAAAACTGGCCCACAACCAGCTCAACGACCAGTCAAAACTAATTCACAACCAGCCCAATGATGAATCCAAACTAGCCCACAACCAGGGCCACGTTCTAGCTCAAACCGCTGCCCTGAACGACACTTTTCCTGGAAACGGTGTGCAACTGGGTTTGATATACGTTTACTCTTGTTTGGTGGAGTCAAAATATCAGCCCAACCAGCAACAAAATGTGTATAAATCACGCGGTAATAAAGAGACAGCTTGAGTTGAAGATATTAGAAGACACTTTTGTCGTAAGAGTTTTATAGTAAAAATGTAGCATATCAACATGACAGTTTCTTATATGTTTTGCTTAATTGCAAGGCAAGTTTATTTACAATGAGGAAAATAAATATTTGAACACCCTGCTATTTTGCATGTTCTCCCACTTAGAAATCATGGAGGGGTCTGAAATTGTCATCGTAGGTGCATGTCCACTGTGAGAGACATAATCTAAAAAAAATCCAGAAATCACAATGTATGATTTTTTAACAATTTATTTGTATGATACAGCTGCAAATAAAGTATTTGAACACCTGTCTATCAGCTAGAACTCTGACCCTCAAAGACCTGTTAGTCTGCCTTTAAAATGTCCACCTCCACTCCATTTATTATCCTTAATTAGATGCATCTGTTTGAGGTCGTTAGCTGCATAAAGACACCTGTCCACCCCATAAAATCAGTAAGAATCCAACTACTAACATGGCCAAGACCAAAGAGCTGTCCAAAGACACTAGAGACAAAATTGTACACCTCTGCAAGGCTGGAAAGGGCTACGGGGAAATTGCCAAGCAGCTTGGTGAAAAAAGGTCCACTGTTGGAGCAATCATTAGAAAATGGAAGAAGCTAAACTTGACTGTCAATCTCCCTCGGACTGGGGCTCCATGCAAGATCTCACCTCGTGGGGTCTCAATGATCTTAAGAAAGGTGAGAAATCAGCCCAGAACTACACGGGAGGAGCTGGTCAATGACCTGAAAAGAGCTGGGACCACCGTTTCCAAGGTTACTGTTGGTAATACACTAAGACGTCATGGTTTGAAATCATGCATGGCACGGAAGGTTCCCCTGCTTAAACCAGCACATGTCCAGGCCCGTCTTAAGTTTGCCAATGACCATTTGGATAATCAAGAGGAGTCATGGGAGAAAGTCATGTGGTCAGATGAGACCAAAATAGAACTTTTTGGTCATAATTCCACTAAACGTGTTTGGAGGAAGAAGAATGATGACTACCATCCCAAGAACACCATCCCTACTGTGAAGCATGGGGGTGGTAGCATCATGCTTTTGGGGTGTTTTTCAGCACATGGGACAGGGCGACTGCACTGTATTAAGGAGAGGATGACCGGGGCCATGTATTGCGTGATTTTGGGGAACAACCTCCTTCCCTCAATTAGAGCATTGAAGATGGGTCGAGGCTGGGTCTTCCAACACGACAATGACCCGAAGCACACAGCCAGGATAACCAAGGACTGGCTCTGAAAGAAGCATATCAAGGTTCTGGCGTGGCCTAGCAAGTCCCAGACCTAAACCCAATAGAGAATCTTTGGAGGGAGCTCAAACTCCGTGTTTCTCAGTGACAGGCTAGAAACCTGACTGATCTAGAGAATATCTGTGTTGAGGAGTGAGCCAAAATCCCTCCTACAGTGTGTGCAAACCTGGTGAAAAACTACAGGAAACGTTTGACCTCTGTAATTGCAAACAAAGGCTACTGTACCAAATATTAACATTGATTTTCTCAGGTGTTCAAATACTTATTTGCAGCTGTATCATACAAATAAATTGTTAAAAATCATACATTGTGATTTCTGGATTTTTTTTAGATTATGTCTCTCACAGTGGACATGCACCTACGATGACAATTTCAGACCCCTCCATGATTTCTAAGTGGGAAAACATGCAAAATAGCAGGGTGTTCAAATACTTATTTTCCTCACTGTATATACCAAATTTCATACACAATTGTAACTAAGTGCTTTATTCTGGACGGCAAGCGCAGTGACTGTAACATCAAGTGTATTTTACGGTATTAGACACTTATTTACAGGGATTTCATCAGGCTCTTCAAAATGAACACAAAAAGAATGGCCTTCTCACCTGCCATAGTTGCAACTCTTGCGTCATCACAACAGTGTGTTCAACGGTACCACCGTCTTGCAACGTTTTGTCGGGGCTGAACGCAACCCAGTTCAACAACCAAACATGACAAAAACAGCCTAATGATCAATCAAAACTAGTCCACGATAATTCCAATAACCAATCAAATATACTCCACAACCAACCTGACGACCAATCAAGAATACTCCAACTATTTGTGACAACCAATCAAAACTAGCACACAACCAGCCCAATGACCAATTAAAATTACTCCACAGTCTGATAATGACCAATAAAAACTAGCCCACAACCTGCTCAACGATGAATCAAAACAATCCACTATTAGCCCAATAACCAATAAAACCAAGCCAACAACCACCTCAATACCAAAAAGTGTCATAAACCATCACTAACTTTTACATTTAATAGAAAATGTTTCTAAATATAAAAAAGCACCACTTCGCATTTAGTTTTCAAATTTAAACTCTGCACTGCAACTATGTTGTTACTACCACATTTTTACGACACAAACAAAAGTAACTAAAGTTTTTAGTAATATTATCACAATCCAGCTCTTCACAGCTCGCCTTTGTTGGCGTGTGTATTGATTCGGGGCCACAAGGGCTTTTATGTGTACACTACGGCTTCATGTGAGTCAGACATAAGTTATGAGAGACTAGAGATGTTTGCAGTGAGTCGTGATGAATGTACATCTAAAGGTGTTTATTTGGTGCTCGATATTAAATGCATGAGGATTCCCAGGTGACACTGACCTCAGAACTGGTGGAATTCTTTCTGTAATGGACTGGGGTCAGAGTTCAAACCGTTACAAACAGCTGCTTAAATAATTTGTCTGAATGTCACCTTGCCTGAATTTAAGAAGAATCTCAATTGAATCAAGTAGTCCTATGTGAGATACACAGTTTCAAAAAGTTTACGGAATAGATGTTAGTGTAGTGTGGACTGTAGCTCAGAAGCATTTTGTTAGGAGTGCAAAGGTCATGTGTTCGATCCCCAGAGAACACAAAATGTATAATAAAATGTATACCTTTTAATGCACTGCCGGTTGCTCTGGATAAATGTATCTGCCAAATGGATAAATGCGCTGGTTGTTGTTCTGATAAAGCATCTATTGCAAGTCCTGACTTTATAGAGTTTATAGAGGGCAGATCTGAAATAAGAACATATTGAAGCTTTAGCTTCCTAGCCAAAGTCAAAGCAACTGTCTAAGTATTAAGTCTCTAAACTTCTCGCTGTAAATAGCATCACATCACTGCCAGTCAAACATTTGCCGACACAAGATCTTCCAGACCTAGTTACAACATTCTGATGAAAATTAAGAACTGCAAATTGGTTCAACATTAAAGTAAGCATAATGGATTTTCACCTACAGTTTCCTTACACTTCCCCCATCTTTGTTTTCCTGTGAGACTCAAGAGACAGAGGTGGACCGTATCGTCGATCCAAAATGTTCACGGGGACACTAATGGTGTGCTTTACAATCAGACAGAGTGAGTAATACACGAGGAAAAGCAAAATGAAAAGCTACCGATTAGGGTCATTGCATAATATAATTTCGTGAAGAGAAGCTACCCACCTCATTCATCTCGTGCTTTGTGGTGGCAGCGGCGTCATTAATATTTCCCAATAAATAGCATTTAAGGAAGCGCCTATATTTATTTATTTCCTTTATGATCTGAAACCTTTTGATGATTAATCTGTATTACAGAGCCTGAGACGTATTACCTGCTTAATTAATTTGATATATGACACATTAATCTTTCTTCTGTACACCTACGCCTGGACCCGTCCACAACGGAAGATGTGTGGGTGGTTCTGTGAGTGCCATCGCTTTTGCAAGCAGAGTTCTCTTGTTGTGTAGCACGTAGTTTATGATGGTCACGAGCAGCCAGGGTTTGAAGGAAAGGTCCATGAGATCAACATCAACAGCCACCAATCGCAGTAAAATTCAGTGTTTACATATTTTTAGAAGGTGTGTTTATCTAAATTGTGTTCATGGAAAATGAAAATTCGCTAATCATTTACTTACCTTCGTGTTGTTCGTTGTACAAACAGTTCTTGGGTTCTTTTGACTGCCATTGCCATTTTTCCGAATATGGTAGTCAACGCTGACCAAGAACTGTTTGGATTCAAGCATTCTTCCAAATATCTTAATCAGAACAAAGAAATTTATACAGATTTGGAACAACTCGATGGTGAGGAAATGATGACAGAAATTAAATTTTTGGGTGAACTGTCCCTTTAATCGGTAGGGTATATTCCATAGGTGGAGTTCATTGGTTTGATCTGAAAGGGAAACAAATACAGAGAAAAAAAAGTTAAGGACATTTTTTCACCCAAAAATGGAAATTCTGTCATCATTTACCCTCTTGTTGTTTCATACCAGTATTTCTTTCTTCTGCAGAACACAGAAGAAGATATTTTGAAGAATGCTGGTAACCGAACAACCCATTGACTTGCAATGGTTTTGTGTCCATGCAATAAGTAATTGAGTAAAAGGGTACCGCCATTGTTTGGTTACCAACATTCTTCAAAATATCTTCTTTTGTGTTCTGAGGAAGAGAGTAAATCACACAGATTTATAATGCCAAGAGGGTGAGTAAATGATGACACAATTTTTGGTGAACCCTTTAAATGCACTGGAATATATGTAAATGTAAAATATCTGATACTGCAATAACAGCCAGATACAAGCCATAATTCTGTATCAAGCTTTAAAAAAGTAATAAGTGGGTAATACGAGGTCAGAATTTCTCTCCGTCCAAAAGCAATACATACAGATTATTTCACAGACATAACTCTGCAAACTAAAGCACATATACAGTTCTGCTTACTGATGGTGTTTACTTACTTTTTATTGTCTGAGATAAACTACTGGACCAGCACATATATCAGTCAAACAAACAAACAATGAGAGCTGTTATAAGAAGACAAGCACTAGATTCTAGCCCGGGCCTCTGACTACAACAATGACCATATTTAATAAAACTGACGTTTTCTCTAGTTCTGATTCTTTGCTTTCAATAAAAGCCTCCTATAAGAACATTTTCACAGACAAGGCAGCGTTGCTCGGTAGCCGCACTCGTGATATGAAAACAATATCAGAGCTATTACAATTTTTTAAACAGGCACTTAGAGGAAAGAAAGATGCTGTTGAGAACCCTTGTTCTGCTCGGAAGATAGCAACAAAAGCCGAACATGCATGATGACACATGCACACATGCACACAGAAAAGCATCAGATAGCCATGATTGGATTCCCTTTTCATGTCATTTAATCAATAGTAGGAAATAAATGCGGAGATGAATACATGCTTGTATAAGATATAGTGGTACAATCAGTTGATGATAATGAGTGAATTGGGCTTTATGTCAATGAAATTGATTTTATATTGTTATATCCCGTGATTATGTGGATTGGGATGTTCAATGACAAAGTATTTGGCAAACAATTACTAATCACAATGACTAATCATTGCGAATTTTAGTTATTGCTGATCGTACCATCTGTTAAATTATTTTGTTCTCTCTCTTTCACATCAATTGCTGTGCGTAAAAATTACTCATTCTGTTTGTCTCTGGATACTTCAAACACAATATCAAGCAAGCTAAATAAAATATGACTGCGGATCAAGGTTTAACATGTGATTCTTATGATATGAGGTGAGCTAGTGTGCTTTAATAGCAAGAAGTCAAAGGTTCAAATCGTGAAGGGATGACAAATTAAAATCTGGATGACTTTATATCTCCACTGGTACGAAATGTACAAGGATGAGAGTAAGAGTGTCAGTGTGTTTTTTGACATGTGGGTGTTTGACATCTGGTGAGGTTTTGACTTCCCTATTTCTGATTGGTCCATAAAAAGGAAAAGCTACTACCTGATTGGTCCCTGTCTGTGTTTTTCTTCTTGGCTTACCCTTTATTAAAACGGGTAATGATTTGATGGGTAAAGAGTTGAGCTGTCAGTTAAGATTTTTGAGAAATTATACACTATTTTACTTCAACCAAAGTAACGCCAAGTGTGTTAATTGTGAAGGTAAAACAGTAGCAAAACTTGAGATTATGTTTAAATTCATAACAAAGATTTGTGATTACTGTCCACAAGAGCAGATATCAATATTCTACTTTTTTATATAGCATATTTTCACATTGGGGCTTTGAGTGCTCACCTTCGTGTTCAAGTACTTTAAAAGTTCTCAGATTCAAAATTGTATGCTTTCAAGTTTTGATACTGTTGTATCTTCATAGATAAGTGTCCTGCAATTTATGTTGCAACCAGAGGTGGCAATATAGAGGCAAATGTTTGTTGAACGTATTTACAGTGTTGAGGAAGCTACTTTGAAATTGTAGTTAGTTAAACTACAAGCTACTCATTAATATAAGAAGTTAAGTTACAGCTTAGCTAACCGTCTCAAAAAGTATTCAGCTACACTAGCCACAATATATAGTTCATACAGTAAGTGGCGGAAATGAACCACTCCAGCTTGTGATATAGTATTAAGAAGAAGACGTGACGCAGCGCTGCTCTGAAGGCAGGGAGGAATGTGGTTTTGGTCACCCCACACCGCTACTTTCTAAAAAAAGTAATAAACTACTGTAAAAGCTACACTGTTTCAAAAGTAGTTGAGCTACCGCCAAACTAAAAAGTAAACAGCGTCGCTACTTGTAGTTAGCTAGTACCCAACTGTTTTTTAAAACCACCAGTTAAATCTGATCACATGTTTTTTTTCTTAACAGTATTTGTATGTAATAGAAATGTTTCAGGGCCTGTGATTCAGTATTGATCCAACCAATATTGCAGTGGGTTTTATTATCTTTTCCTGGCGGAAAATAGCAAACACAGTTGTTGTTTTATAGTGCAAACTCAATATTATCAAGACATTATAATCTTTCTGATGACCAAGCCTACGCTTATTAAAACAAGTGACAGAGTCAACTATAGGATATGTGTAATGTGAACGTTCATGATAAATAGAGAACAACATACCAATATCTAGTTATCTACATTTTAATCTTGAGCTCTTTGCAAAATGTGGATTTCTTCGGTGATGTATGAGTAGCTCTCAATGGCTGCCACAAGCAGAGTTTATGATGCATTACAGTTATACCTAAAGCTTATTGGCTGAAAAAAGTTGCCCCTGATTATGATTGGCCCATTAATGAGGAAAGAGGAAATTTAAATTTTTTGGTCAGTTGTATTTAGACCGTTTTTCGGAAGGAGGCCAAAAATATTAGGTTTAAAAGATACAGGAACAGGATTTTTTGTCCCCCGCTGTAAATTGTAGAGACAGCACTAGATCAATTTAATTACTGAAGGAAATAAAAACCAGAGTTTCCTTAGACTCTTTGTGGCACATGCACATAGTGCACGCCAATAATAGCATTTTTCACAAAACAGAACACACAGGCATCTGGGCCGCTCTCTGGCCAGCTCCAGATGTTCTTTCTCTGGTGATGGAAATATCCATGGATAATAATGATTGTCTAGGCCACATTCACATAAACACGTGCACACGCAGGCCGTAAACATTTAAAACAACATCTCTCCCCTGACACCCCCTCATAAATCGAATTTGCATGACAGAAGCGACGTGATTGATGCCCGGCTTTCCCCAAAGTGTTTGATGAGCAGACAGAAGGTAAAGCGCTGACAAGGAGGAGATAAATGTTACAGCCGTGGATTAACATCCCAAGGTCACAAAGCCTGGGCATTTCAATTAAGGACTTTTCAGAGGACGAAATTCCAGCCTACAGGAGCAAAATGGCTGTTTAATGAGACTGTCATTCCTTACTGAGCTTTGGAAAAGAGGGAGTGGGGACACAGGCCATCTTTAGAACATGATAAAAGAGCAGTTGTATTTACATATATACCATGCGACCCTATTAACCAGGGTTGGGAACACGGGGAATTGTTAATTTATGGGAGAGGAAGGAAGAATTTCTGAGGCGTTATAGAAATATGGATTTTTTTAATGTATTTTTTCACCCTCCGTGCTGATGAAGCAGAAGTGGAATTTGAGAAAGAAATGTTAAAATGAGAGAAACGGAATCTGAGGCTTTCAGAAGCTCTCCGGTTCAACCCGGGTTCTTTCCCAAAGAACACGGTTTGACTGTCGGGGCTTGGCATGTGTCACACAGAAAGAGTGACGGATTACACTGCGCTTAACCTAAACTACTTACTTGAGGGTAAAATCCTTCGCACACGTACACAGAAAAATGTCAAACTGCGATCGGTATTGAAGTGCGGGGATTTAACTGCAGACACAATGCTATCTCCGGAGAACACTTGTTGATTTTAATCACAACGCTGGTCAGATTTGATTACCGTCTGGATTGCATAAAGTTTGGGAGATCCGCACGTCCTCCTCTGCCCTTGGACCATATGCTGATTGATTATAGCAATTTGTCAAGCTCTGAATGTAACTGTGCAAATGGCCGAACATGCCAACAGATATTATTGTGCCAAAAAAGATTCTTAACTTAGATAACAATATAAAATTGTAATAAAATTATGATTTTTTTTTTAAAATAAAGGTTGGTGGCTATTGACTACATCAATGCGATACATGACACACTAAATCTGTTTTAAAGGAATACTGCACACAAAAATGATCATGTTGTCGTTTACACATTCTAATGTATTTCCAATTGCGTTATTGTTTTTTCTTCTGTTAAACACGAAACATTGTTAGACAGACAGTCAGAAGAGTTACTTTCTATATAATGGAATTGAATGGAACTGACAAACTCTAATTAGGACGAAAAAGCACAATAAAACTAATGTCACTTCTGTGTTATATTTCAAGACTTCCAAAAGCTCCGACAATCATATTTTTTTCACAGTGATACTAATAAAGTAAATTGCACAAAGTTTGAACATGAATTGAGGACAAGTACTTTTAGGGATACTGTATATTGGTTCCATGGTTTATAGTCAACTGCTTATAATGTATGTGATGCGCCACGAATGCGGGACAGTTTTATTCTGTATTAAAAAAGGAATGACCTATAATAGTAGTTTCTATCCAAGTGGGGTTGGATTATTGCAGGGTTTAGTAGTGGATGGCATAATTGATTTTTTTGTCTGCCCCTCTTTCTCTCATCAATTTTACCTAAAATATAATCTATTATAGGCCCATTCACATTAGATATCTTTCAAGCAAACCTAAAGATGGCACATCCAGGAGACAAAAAAATGATTATACAGGACACTATCTATCTATCTGTCTGTATGTCTATATCTATCTATCCATCCATCCATCCATCTATCTATCTAGGAATGTCCATAAATGTCAAATTGTGTACAACCTGCGACACAAGCACTGCTTTTCCCCTGTTTCTGCTGTAAATGTAAATTATGAGAATCAAAAGAAGCATGCACTTATACTGCAGAATTAAATCAATACTTTGTAATTTGCTCAAACCTGCTGACTAAATGGCATACAGGTAAAATAAGACATGTTAATGGAGGCGGAAAAATAGCCTGGTGTAAATCCAACTTTAAGGATCTGACTAGTTCATACAGTGTTTCCAAAATCTAAACGTTTGAGTTTGACTGAAATGTTGGCAGATTTCCTTGAATAATGAAATGAAGTTTAACAAATACCTTAAGAAATATCTCGACCTTTCTTTATTCTGTGTCATTTTTATGAACAGTCTCAGGGATTTTAGAAAACCTTACATTGCCCCTCACCACTTATGAACTCTTTTTTTGAGTGTGCTTTTGTTAGACACAAAAACTTGGATGCTTTCACGTGGTGTGCAAGCCTGAAGATCCTCAGCTGTCATTTGAGGGAGCTTCTTGAAATATTCTGCAGAAAGTCTTTGGACAGCATTTGTAGGATGTCAACTACTACCTGCAAATTTGCTGAATTTCTAACATTTGTAAACCGCCTGTGGACTGATTATTCATAAATCCTACAGCGACCCTTTTCTTCAGAGCTTTAACAGATCTTTTCCTCTGAGGTTGTCTTCAATCTCTGGTGATAAGGCCATTGTTCAGGTTAAGCAGTCCGGTATGAAGAGCAGGCATAACTGTGAGAAAATGTTTCTTGAGGGACTACCACATAAGAAAGGTGGGACGTGATGTCATACACCGGATTTACAAAGTGCTTTTCTAAAATCTGTGTTAAATTAAAAGTACTGCCAAAAAAGACATGGGATGCACAACATAGCAACACACTAAAAACACTCAGACAACATAAAGACTGCATAGAAGCACCCGAACAATCATCCACAACTAATGATTCTTTGCAAGAGATATATTTTCTTGTTGCCTATGCAATCCTTGATGAAATATTTATGATTTGTGTATTATTAATTATAAGCTGTATGGATGCTTAAATGTTTTGACGCTGCATTTTTGGTTAGGTGTTAACATACATTACATATTATTAATTGATGCATGCATTCGTTGGTCGTTTTTAGACTTTAATAATCTCCAAACTGACAATTTATTCATGTCTCCATGTATATCACGAAAATGAATAAATGACCCAGCCGCACTACTCCACGCAAGCCAAAACAACATGGGATCAAATGGAATTTGTTCAATAAATGGACAGCACTGTTTATTTGCCAGGTCTGTGCAGTGCTCTAAAGGTCAGACCACATTCAGGAGCCACACACACAGAAATGCATTTCATTCACAAGCGTTCCCAAACTTTTGTCTCCTAATTGTAAAAAGCACTAGTTTAAATTTGAGAAATACGTTCACGTTCAGCTCACTTCTACTTCCTTTGCATTTCTTCCTCCCTACAAGTCAAAAAGACGCACAATACAATATTAATGCAATGCCAGCTCAGCTATAGTTAACAAGTCCAATTCACAGTTTGATAACTTTCTCAAACGCCAGCTCTGTGCTCAATGGAATTAAAATATGTTATTCCAGCCAAAGATCTGGTCACATCTCCACTTGCACTTCAGATTTACGATACTTGGAAACAAGATGTTAAGATAGCCTATTTCTCCAAACAGATAAGATATTTCAAAAATAATTCACGTGCATGGCACCGGGCATGCTCTCTGGGCCTAATCACTCGTCCGTGTAAAAGAAACAAATATGAAAGTTTGTTTGTTCAAAGCACATGAGACGTCCTGCTGCTACGTATTTTATAATTTAGTCCACAAACCTTTGAAAAACTTCATATAATGTGTTTTTTATGGCAAACTTGATTCTTTGTAGATCATGCTTTGTACTTTGTTGATAGCTGTCCAGCTATAAGCTGCTCCCTCTGTTTTTCAGGTCCAGTTTCCACTTTTAGAATTTTAGTTTGTAAGCAAACGCAAGGTTGCTTCAGGCATCCATTAATTGCAACACCTGCATCGATACATTGCATTTCTCATCTGTTCCAAAACTTTTTGTTTCGAGCTAGTCAAAGTACTTCCGAAAATATCTGGCCGCGTTATTATCCCTTCCTGTTATGTTAGGGCACGCTTTCATGTGTAAAATATTTGGCGGAATGAGATTCAGTGTGCTAATGTATCCCATCGAAGTCTTTGATATCCTCAATTATGTAAACAAGCTTTAATAAGTAAACAGACCGGGTGCTACAATATTGAATCTGATTAGGGCCCCGTGGTCAGAAATGTTAGCAATTTCTATCGAAGCAATCTGGGATCAAAAGCGCCGGATGGCTGGATTTGGCATTAACTGCTCGGGGATACCTGACCCGAGCGCTATCGATGACCGCTTTGTCCTGAACGATTAGTTTAATGTCAATTCCAGTGAATTCAAAGTAGATATAACTGCACTGACTTCAACCGGACCACGTCGACAATGAACATGATGGGGGTCCAGATAAAGAAATTAATTAATCTTAATAAAGATCAGTTGTAGACAGTTGTAGGATAAGGGAATAAGAGTATGATCATGCAGACTATCTGCTTTATAAGTACTAACAAGCAGCCAACATGCCAATAATAGCATGCTAATAAGACCTAGTTAATATTGAGAATTGCCCCCTATACTGAAGTGCTACCCATTTTTCTAAGATTGCATTGTTTCGAACAGCATTCATATTGTGAACACAAACGGTGCCTTAAAATGTTGATGCCTATGTAGGCAGCCCACTAGTTTTTGGACCAATGCTAATATTTCCCCAGCATGTTTCAACTGAACTTTGACTTCAATCCGCTCTGTTAAACTGCAGCGTGTTGACCTCTGACCACTTCATCCCAACAAAGTGAGTGAGTGCATTTAGATTTTTCCCATTTTCTGGCTTTTTAGCTGACAATTTCACCTTGGCTATATAATATGAAACCCTAAAATGAAACACCCATCAATCGAGAGTAATCCACTCTCTGAGTCAACTCCTGTTACAAACTCAATGCAAATTCAATACCTATAGTATTGACCCATTGCTGTCTCACAGCTAAAAACCTACAGTGCCGATCACTCCATTTCCATTAAAAATGATTTTTACGCCCCAATCCGACAATGCATCATTCTTCGGGATTGCCATTACCTCATAAGCCTGGAATAATACACTCACATTGTTGAAGTAAACTGGATTAGAGCGTGAACAATATTCATATAGCATTACGCAGTATGACTCGTTCTAATAAGACCTCAGCAGCGAGAAACAAAGTACATGCATGTATTGTTATTAATCCCTTCAACCCATAACTCAGAAATTATAAATGAGAGGCTTTTTGATTTATTGATGAATCCGGCGTTTCGAAGTGCTTTTTGCCACGGGCACGACTCAAGGCTAAACCAGTTAGAACAGAGATAAAAGCTAAAAATGATGCTGAATTTCAAGCTATCCATAACAAATGAGATCTCCTCTTTTGATTTTCTGCCTTTAAAAGTGTCCAATAATTGACGTTACCGCACTGAGATTCCTTTTCAAGTGCAGGTAAATAAACATTCATATTCCTCGAAGGGGGCGAAGGCCTGAGTAACAAAGAGCGAGACCACAGTCGCACACCGAGTGTTCGGGCCGCTACACTTCTGATCTAATGTATTCACTGGCTGAAAACATGAGGTCTATTAACAAAACCTTTTCATGCCATTTATAATTAATGAAACAATGGTGTTGTAATCAGGGTGATTTGAAAGATAATTAGCGTCTTCTAGTTAAACAAGCTAGTGCTAATACGAAGCATTATAAGAGTAATAGTCTGCATGCTAAAGTACCCACCAGATTAGGATTTGTGAGTAAATTCATGGATTTGAAAAACACTTTTATGCATTTATCCAAAGCAACACTGTATTCAAAGTATAGATTTATATTCATATTTGCATTCCAACCAACCTCTGCATTGTTACCACAACGTTTGCCCATGTGCACAATCAAACCAGACCATGCTTAATAGCAAAGACTCCAAAACTTTCCCTCCGATCGTTCATGTCCAGATTATGAACTACAAAATTAGCCCACTATGCCACGCTATTAATTTTCACCCGCCGTCCTTGCTGGTTGGGAAAGGCAAAGGCTACGGAGGTCTTTTCCTGTGCAGCCCTCCCTCTTTCTGCTCGTGTCCTCCTCTTCAATTCCAGAGATGCTGTCTGGGGGCTGACACCAGCAGCTCTGGCACGTAGGGTCATTACCAGAGCTGTCATTAAGGAATGAAATCAATCCCCAAAATGCAGCGAGCTCAAGGGAGAGGTTGCGCGATTGGGAACGCGGGCGTGCGTGCCTGCGTTGATGATGGCGAGGGAGCAGCGGAGGGGGCTATCGCTTCATAAGCCGTAGATTGCTTTCCCCACCGCACTAATTATGATGTAACTGGAACAACAGTGTGAGGTGAGTGTGTGTGGTGATTAACCTCGGGCAGCTGAGAAATGAATCTAATGAGGAGAGCGGGACATTGGAAGTGTTCAATCAATTTTACCTCTATCTCCCGCTCCCTCTCTCTCCCGCGCGTCTCCAGAGCATTTAAATGCATTTGTGACCTTGTAATGGGTGACAGTGGCAGTCTCTTGAACCCATTTAGCATAGCACGTTTTCTTCATTTGTCTCCACGGCCCGCTGTATTCCGCAGGATGGAGGGGAGTGAACGTTGGGCGTGACTTGGAGAAACATGTTTTCCCCCTTTTGAACAATGTTAGAACGGCGCTACAAGAGGAAACAGAGAAACAAGAAATTCTTTCTGAGCATTGTACCGTGATGCTGAAGAATGCTCGATTCTGATTGGTTTGAGAGGTGATGATTAACTTTTAGCACAGTTACGAAGAAGTTCCATCAAATGAGAATACTTATTTCCAAAATGCTCAGTCTAAAGCAGGGCTAGTCCTGCGGCCCACCAATAATCGTGACCTCGCCCACATTAACATTTCAAATAAGTGGAGAGACTTAAAGAACGGCGTGCTTTAAGAAATGCACGTCCTGACGCCACATCTTTGAAAGTCCTAAACGCTGCAACATTCAATACAAAAGTGATTCTGGCAGCTCATAATGGTTTACTGACGTCTTATAAAGCAATTTGATCGGTCCGTCCAAGGACGTAATGTTATTTATGTTATAACTGGCAATCCACAGCCTCAGGCAGTCGGTTTGCGCATGCGATAGGTCGCGTCCAAAATGCCTCTTGTGCCCTTTAAAGTAACTTCAGGAAGAGTAAACCACATGAAAGGTTGTCTTAGATAAGGGAAAAAACTGTCGTTTTTTATTTCTGCATTCATTATGTATTAAAATATGGCTATATTTACAAGAAACAGCTGTTCATATTCCTCCAGAACTTGCACATCAAAGGATCTGCCCTTCTAAGTGCGGAGGGGAACATGAATGCGATTGGATTTCACCCGAAGATAATTGCGTTCAGTTGTGCACAGATCAATTGATTCGCTTTATAAGACGCTTATTTAATGTCACAAGGGGCAGGGATAACTTTTGTGTCGAAAATACTTTTGTGTTGTGTTCTTGAAAAAACAGTGCCACCCAGTCTTGGATTGACTGGAGGGGATTAAATTAACAGCAATTTCATTTCGGGGTAAACTACAACATTACGGACAATAAAACAGAACTAAAAAGACAATATCCCTTTATATTAAATGACATGAAAAGGCAAAAATACTGGTTGCAATATGTGTCTGCATGGCCTGGGATAAACAAAAAACGGCAAAAAATAACTGGCAGCAAAATTACAGAAATACTATCTATACTTTGCAATCTGGCCCTCAAAGAAAAGTAGTTAAAGACCCGTGGTCTAAAGTATGTTCTCACACACATACCATTGCTAGCACACCTTGTCATTCCAACAGTGCAAGGAAACAGCCCAGAAAGCCCAGTGTGAAATGAGTACCAGGACTAGTGACTTTTGAACTAGCAAATTTTAGCAAGATGCTGAATCAGATGCTAACACTACATAAGAGCATTTTAGGGACGAAAATCTGAAAAACACCTTACGGTCTGGCAACCGTGAATTAAGATGAATAATTGACTGCGGATTGTTGAATTATTGAAAATTAATGCACTACCCGCTTCACATCGATGCCGCATTACCACCTCAGGGTAAGCATTTGTTTTCAATAATTTACCAGCCTGTCAGTTCTTCCTTATGTGTACTGAAGGCTACGTTCCCACAGTTGGTGTTTGATGATTGACAGCTGTGTAACTTACGAACAACATATGATGTGTCATGTTCATTTAACAGCAGAAAAACTTTGTCTTTCAAAACTTATGTAGTGTATATGAGTCTTTCTTCTGTGGAACACAAAAGATATTTAGAAAAGTGTGTGGTTTTGTTTCAATACAATGGAAGTTAATAAGGGTTTGGTTGCAAACGTTCTTCAAAATATCTTCTTTGGTGTTCTGCAAAAAAAGAAAGTCTGGAATGACATGCGGGTGAGTAAATGAAGAAACATGTGAACTATCCCTTTAAGTGTAGAGCAGCACTTTAACAACAGTATCTGACAGCTGAAATGAATTGTAATTTTGTTAAAACTGCCATCTGCTTTTGCCTCTCTATTGCCATCTCAGTTTAATACAAAACAAATGTTGTTCTTTAAGCGCAACTGATGTCAAACTTAAGGAGACACTGTTGAACATTGTTCTGCTTTCTGATTAAAGAAAAAGGTTTTCAACGATTACAAAAGCAATGATCTCCTTGAGAACAAGGTAAAGCACATTCAGTGATTTTTGAGCGCTGTAAATTTTACACACTTTAAATCTGTTTGACAGAATTGATTTGTGATAACCTTCATCATTATACTGTTCAGCTCTTTTTTCTTCAACAACCAAATTTAATCCATGTGACTTTCAATCTTCTGGATCATGTCTCTTTTTCAACCAGGGCAACATGGAGAGTTCTCTGTGTGTTTCTTTTCTTTACTCTTCTTTTGTTAATGTGGAAACAGCAATCTTTCGCATGAAAAGACGCTATTCCATTTTCAATAAGCATTCAGCAGAAACTTTCCATTCAAGCTTTGGCCAGTGTTGGAAGAATTAATATTGAAAATGAAGACAACAGTGACTGTCTTGGATGCCAATTACCAATTATTAATTTTGTCCGTATGAAATCCAGAGAGATCCATGAACTAAACCAACCAGCTCGATGACAATAAAAACTTGAAGCATTTGAAAAGCAACACTGTCTGTTTATCGTTATGTTATGTCATTCAATGCCTGATGATCGTGGAAGCTCACAAGCTGACCTCTTTTCTTGGTGTTTTTATTTCCATGGAAACAGCATACACTGGGATTGGTAAACCCAAAGACTTTTGCCCCTGAGGGTTATGGGAAAAGTAGTTCTCCAGATGAAATCGTTAAATCAAAAGCTTACATGATTCTGTGCTCATGGGTTGCATATTATGTTGAAATAAACGTTTTATGAATGCTATCAATTGAAGACAATTACAAACCAGTTGAACTGTATAACTAGTGTTATGTCTTTCCATTTATTTATATATTGGTGTGGGGACGTTACCAGAAAAGCAGGAGACAATGCTTGCATTTCTACAAAAACTTTTTTATTTTGAATTGCAATACACCATAGCTGACCCTCCTCACGGAGAGGCCCAGCCAGCTCTCCCAAAAACACAGAGAGGCAGCCTTTTCTACCCAGAGGATCAAACCACTTTAACCAAATGGGTGACAATTGAAATTCATATAAATAAACAGTACAACTAAACCATAATTAACACACAAGTTAGATACATTATTTTACTTAAAAGTAAATTATTTTACCTTACAATAAGTAAAAATAATACCCAAAGTAACAACAAGAATAAACCATTTACACAACACATAACACAACCCCCCCCCCTGCAAACCTAATAAATGAACCAAGCCTACATTACCCATAATAACTGAGGATCAAATAAAAAGGGAAACAGGAAAGCCGCACACCCTCTTAGACCCCGCCCCCCAGAACCATGCTGCAGCCATGAACCCAGAGTCAAAGGTATGAGAATTTACAACTTCTAAATAAAGTAAAGAAATGAAAACGACTTGTGTCTTTCTTCCAATCGAATGTGCACCTTAGACTAGAAAAAGAACAGAAAACATTTCCAATAAATTAACCCCACAAACATATAAACAAAATGATATAAAACTAACCCACACATTACTGAGGGTGATGTGAAATCTTCACAATTGGTCTAAACATCTTTTGGTAACATTTGAAGCATGTATGTATAATGCATTATAAAACTAGTTTAAAGCATTGTAAAGCACCTTTTAATGCATTGTAATGTAATGCATTTTTATCACAGTTTATACATTATAACACTTAGGAATTCATTGATACACTACATATTTTAAATTGGTTATAATTATTTACAACTACATATAATGCATTACAACACACATTATGAAGAATTATAATGCATTTTAGCCTGTATGCTTCAAGGAAAGTTTTACCTAACTTTTCTGCAGCATTTTTTCAAAAACAAAACATTGTTAAGAAGCATTTTGGTCAAGTGTGTGCAAACTTCTGACCAGTAGTTTCTAGGAGCTGGCATCGTTCCTCAGGTGTAGTTCACTCGAGATCAGCAAAATGCTTTCCCATTAACCAAACAAACCCAACTCTAAATGTCAAACTGACTGAGAATTAAAAAATATGTTCTGACGTGTGCTTTTCAAACCGTGGAGAGCAGAATACTTTATGCAAAGGTGCAGAGACAGCAGAACTTGCTCATTGTGATCAGCATGGCCCAGTTTCCTCAGCATTCACTCTTTGGAGAGGCCATAAGTAATAGAGGCCTTTGATTCTTTCATTAAGTCGCTGTCTCACTCCTCTCGATGTTTCCTGAGGCACCCGGCAGGACTGCGTCCTTGGACACTGCTGAGCAACATCCTTTGAATAATCAGTAAGTTTGAGTTATAGTTCCACAGCTCGATGCTGACATCCTATCTAAAGAAACAGTGTGTTCTTGCCGCTTGTTTCTGTCCTTCTTTCTCTCTCTCTCGCTCTCTTTCTTCTTCCGAGCGAGCTTGTGTGCGCTCCTTCACATTTCAACTTGTCATGCATAAATAATCTGCGAAACCTTCAACGCAGCCCTAGCGTTCGGACGTAATGTAGAAATTCAGCCAGTGTGACCGAAGCGCTAATGATGTGGCAACGGTGACATTTTTAAGACATTTGCGCCTTCTTTAAGACGAGGGGCCAGAAAAGAGACGCTGCCTGTGCTGTGTTTAACAGATTCTTTCATGTCTTATTAAGCATGATTAGGTCTTGACCTTGTTAGCCTCCATCATTGTTGGTTGCTAAATGCCGTCATGTAATTCCCAGCTCGTGGCGGCGCACTTAATTATTCCTGAAAGATGCAAAAGAGTAAAATCATTTTCTCTGGGCTTACTAAGTCTTTCTTGAGAAGAAACGTACGTTAATGATGTCCTTTAGAAATATACAAGGCATGTGTTAGGTCTGCTAGGCTTTCCGTTTAAAAATATGGAGAAGCAAACAATGTCATGTTTAATGCAACGTGCTATTTGATGGTTACAATGCAATGTCACTTTCTTTGTCTTTAAATCTATTTGTTGGTAAAAAAGAAAATTGTGTCTACCAGTTGAGCTACAGAACACAGTACAGAAAGCAATGCTAAACCCTCCAACCTGCATCTTCATTTAACAAAATCTTCCAGTCAACTGGTTGCAAGTAACCCCCAAAATGTACTCAAGCCAACGAAAAGTGATTCTAATACCTGAAGCCAGCTCTCATAGTCTCAGTCAGAGCTCAACCAGCCTAACACGCCCGCTTCAACCTGCTCGCCTGACACCTCCACCAACATGGACAAGACCGGAGTGATGAGGAACATATCGCCTTTGGCAACTGTTTCAAGTGGCTGCAGTGTAAAGCAGAGCTGACTGTCAACTCCCATGATCCTCAGCAGTGGACTGGAGCACCTTGATTTTTCTGTCGCCTCCTTTCGACGGCATCATTTGCGCGGGGTAATTGATGGTGGCGTTGACAAATGCGGAGCCCACCTCGCATAATTAATAAATGAAAGCACGAAGCTCTGCATAGATCCCTGTGATGTGTGGAAGAGAGGTGTGCCTGCGCTTGAAGCAGTTATCTGGGGACAGGTCTCATTTGCATTCCTTAGGCTGGCTAAAACGTAAAACACGAGTTCTGATAAACGCCCGTTTGCGGCGACATGAAAGTCAGCATGATAATTCGACAGCAAGGAGTGTGGAATGCGATGGCAGGTGCTGCGTCCGTTATCAAATAAAAAGAAAAGAGAAGCAAAAACGTGTTTAAGAAAGCAAAATCAATCGTAATAATGAGATTTCTGAACACAATCTGCATTTGTCTCCGTAACGGTACACTGGACAAACAGCATTACCGTTTCATCCAATCAGAACTGTCATACCGTAATTGAATTGAAACCTTTTTAACCTTTTCCGCCAGCCCTCACATCATGGTAAATGCACATGGGGAATCAAAACACACGGTTATCAACAAGCCACATGTGCTGTCTTCTCCGAGACAAACACGTAGGCGGAATGCAACCTTTTGTTCCTTAAGCGGTTCAATGGAAGAGTTGGACTAAAGCACTTCCAAGAGATCTGGCTCCGTGCAGGATCGCCTCTCGGGCTCCAGGCTACGACTCCGGACGCCCAACTGGCAGCCGTTCAGAAAAAGCGAGCAGTCAAAGGTCACGGCCGGTACAACTGCGTCGTGCCCACAAACCCAGATAATATTTGAGTGAAAAATTACAGGCATGACGTTTCTGCACTGAAATAAATAAACCCTTTTGCACATGGAAAAACAAAGTTCAAGGTTCTAGTTGAAGGCTGGAAAGCAAAACAGCTGGCTTGGGAGCATTTAGAACTAGGCCGCCACGGCATTGTCTGTTTTATCACCAGTAATGTGTACTATTTGTTCCACTCAATGTGCAGCGAGAAGGCGATTTAGAAAGATTGATCTCTTCGCTTTTGTTGAAGACCAAACTCTGAGACATCAATATACGTTCTGAAACAAACCTTGATTAGTTTCCACAAACCACAAGACAATATGTGCGGCCTGGTTTTATTTATTGTGGCGGTGCTGTTGGGTTGCCGTACAGCAGACGTCTTTACAACATTAATAGAGCACATTGACACAGCTCAGCTACGATTATTGCGTTGCGATGCATCGAGTGTAATTACGAGATATATTTCTCAGAGAGGATGGTGCAATATAACCCAAGATGAAAAAAGCAATAATGCAAAATATAAACATAGCTCGCAATCATTTTTCACTGGTATTCTTAGGATGAGAAACAGCAGATGTAACATCATTAGATTGTTTGCATGTGTAACTATAATTGAGGTTTTATTAACACTAGGGGGGGGGGTTAGACGACCTGGTCAGTGAATTATAATTAACTCGCCATCCTCATGCAAATTCATTAACGTAATTACTTGATGAGCTTGAATATTACTCAATCATTTTGTGATATTTAATGTAAGAAATGGTGACGCGGAATGAGTCGAAGTGTTTATGCAAGTCAGGGCTTCATTAAACTTCAAAAGGGCTTTGAATAGATAGTGTCAACACACCTGCTCGTAATGGGTTACTTGAGTTCACACGTCTTTTAATCGCAAATTACAATTCAAAGGTGTGAAAGCAAAGACATAGAGAGAAACGCTTGAAAGGAAAAATGAAAAATGAAATGAACCAAAATAAACAACTATTTTGAAGAATATGATGTTTACCGATTTAAAAGTCATGGCGAATGTGCCAGGGCCTTCCCTTATGAAAGTTAGCCATGACTTTACAACAGATAAAAGAAAAGAAAACGTGGTAACTGGAGTGACCTTCAAAATCCCCTCACTCTAGCTCAACATTTACCTTCATCCCAATTTCTTATCCCTCATCTCATCAGCACCATCAACCACAACATCCAAGCCTAGTTGACTCTCCACATGTTAGTTCCCACCTACACTTTCTGATCCCAGTCATCCTCAATATCCTCCCCAAGCTGCTTCCTTGATCTCCAAAGCCATCTTCTTTGTCTATCGTCATCCCCGTCCCCGCCGCTAGACTTACTGGACAGCAATCATGTCACTTACCTGGATCATCTCAACCTGAAGAAACTGTGTCGCGTGCGTGTGCATCCTCCTGTGTCCGGTTGTCTCGACTCCATCATCATCCTCCTGTTAAAGATAAGCCGGATCAGCACATCATATCATCTTCCAACTCACCTGCTTGTTTGGGAGAGGTAAATGCAAATCAGAGCTACAAAATAGGGATTTTTATGGCAACTATTACAGTATATTCCACATACAGTACGTAATGTGACAAAAATGCAAACATATTTTGTTCAAAAAGCCTCCACTTCACCTTCACGTATTGGTCTGGTCTTCCACTAGTCCAGCAAGTTTTTACAGCTGATCTCAAAATGAACGTTGTCTGATTGTCATTCGCGCCGTGCAGTCTCTGATCGACAGGAATTTATTTTTATGTAACAACAACCGGGCAGAAACTCATGAATACGCAAGCTTGTAAGATTCCACACAGTTGTAGGAGGCTACAAAAACCTGAAGCACGATGCACAAAAAACAGACAGGCCTGGTGTAAGTGCTTGCAGCAGAGTCAGGCGAGCGACACATACGGGTGTGATGATGAAACCTGTCTCAAGTGTGTCCTCTCTTCATACTTACTGTTGTTTTGTGCTGTTTGTTCGGTTAAGTCTTCACTTGCATTGTTTGAGGAAGTGGTCTCCGCGAAGCGTTCTCTAGCTCGCTCTCCGATAATCTCCTTTCATGGTCTGCTTGGCACCGCATTCACTTCTACTCATCCACGCAGCATAGAAGGGAGGAAATCGACTTTTATTTATTTAGCCCGCTAGAGCTTTTTTACTTATTTATTTTGTCAGCAGGCACAGACATTGCGATTCCAGTCACTGGTTTTTGTCAAAGTGTTTTGAATGAATCCAAATGTCTCTCTGTGTGTCGGCTGATTATCAGCGGTTTGATAATTCACTTGGTTTTCTTTTGTGGTCTCTTTTTGTCAGTGAAATGTTTTGTTTTGGTCCTCGGTGGCACATTCAGAACTCTTGAAAAAAAGACACAGATGTCTTTCAATCGCTCGCTATACTCTAATGACGTAACCACATGCTCAAAAAATGAGGAAGAAGCTTTGTATCAGTGTTCAATATTTTGATGCCTCTTAATATTTCATTGACTGCATAGCCTACACTATATAGACAGAATCTTAAAAAAAATCTGTCATGAATAACTCACCTTCAAGTTGTTCCAAATCAAATGTCTATGTTTGGTTGAACACAAAGAAAGATATATGGAAGAATTTTAGCAACTGAGATTTCTGAGGCACCATTGACTATGGTAGTAGATAAAAACATTGTACTTTTTGTTGTTGTGCTGAACACAGAATTTTATATTTTAAAGCATTTAGGGAAACAAACATTTCTTGGGCACCTTTGACTACCATTTAAATGTTTTCTACTATGGTAGTCAATGGTGCCCCAGAAATCTCAGTTGCTAACATTTTTTTTTTATTTGTGTCACAGGTTTGTATACATCCGCCATGGTCCCATCCGTCCCAGAAGGAAGCCTCTTCTAAATATAATGCATACGAAAGCCTGCAAACAGTTTGCTAAAGACAAGCAGACTAAGGACATGGATTACTGGAACCATGTCCTGTGGTCTAATGAGATCAAGATAAACTTATTTGGTGTGTCGGCAACCAGGTGATGAGTACAAAGACCAGTGTGTCTTGCATGGTCAAGCATGGTGGAGGGAGTGTCATGGTCTTGGGCTCCATGAGTGCTGCCGGCACTGGGGATCTACAGTTCATTGAGGGAACCGAGAATGCCTACATGTACTGTGACATACTGGATCAGAGCATGATCCCCTCCCTTCGAGACTGGGCCGCAGGGCAAAATATCAACATAATAATGACCCCAAAAGAAGCTGAGGGTAAATGTGAGGGACTGGCCAAGCATGTCTCCAGACCTAAAACCTATTAAGCATCTGTGGGGCATCCTCAAATGGAAGGTGGAGGAGTGCAAGGTCTCTAACATCCACCAGCTCCATGATGTCATCATGGAGGAGTGGAAGAGGACTCTAGAGGCAACCTGTGAAGCTCTGGTGAGCTCCATGCCCAAGAAGGCAGTACTGGAAAATAATGGTGGACACACAAAATATTGACACTTTGAGCCCAATTTGGAAATTTTGGCCAGCGGATTGGACATTTCTGGCTGTTTTGAGGGTACAGCAAATTTACACTGTTATACAACCTGTACACTCTCTACTTCATATTGTAGCAAAGTGTCATTTCTTCAGTGTTTTCACACGAAAAGATATAAAATATTTACAAAAATGTGAGGCTCTGTGAGATCCTGTATCTATAAAGGATCACGGCCTTAGATTTTGGCCAAAATAAGTTGATTTGAAAGGCTGTACCTTTTAAAACAGCCTTTGTGTCTGAAACGCGTCAATGATGCATACAATGGTTTTTAGGTAGGCAGCCGATTTTGGAACAGAGAAATAGAGTTTGTTTTGTCAAGCATGCATCCCAGAAGGCTTTGCATTCTTGTTTGTATGCTACTGTGAGACTAGTGTACAGATTTATATATGCATTAAAAACAGCAATCAACAAACATCCTCTCAGAATCACCAACTATAAAACAAGGAGCAATATTCACCACAATTCAACTTCCTTACCCCGCTTTAATCAAAGCATAAATATGCATATGTATGACATTAAAACTTATGAAAGTGAAATCTAAACCGATATAATGGCTTTTCATTTATTAAAGTGTGGGGGGAAATCTTTGCTTAAATCACATTTATATGAAACTAATTTGTATGATGTGAATTCGAATTATCAGATTAGTAAAGAATCAACTATATGGTTTTAGAAATGTAAAAAATCCAACATTCACAGTATACAGTATATCGTTTTGTCCAAAAATAAATATATAAATAAATGAGGCATTAAATTGTCTCCAAAGCTGGGGAATTGAAATTGATATGTCTGGTTATCAAACCAGAGGTTCAGAACACCTGCCAATAGCCATCGTAATTGTAAAGAATTGGTTGCGTCATTGGAGTGGAATGTGATTGATCAGGGCTCCCTTGTCACAAAAACTTATATAGCTTATATATGATATTTATACTCATACTTTTTCTTTCTCAGACACAGAGTAAAGAAATATACCAAATTAAGTTTAGTCACCGATCTTTGCCTCCTGATTCTCAAATTCTTCAAAGAGCTCATCCAAACCACATCGCTTAGCGCTGGGATTTTCAACATGACATCCGTGGAGGGCGGCTGGCTAAATTTAAAATGTAATTCAATTTCCCCGCTTTAATGCTGTCTCCATGAGTTTTAAGGAGTGAACATTCAATAAATCAAAGACGGAGGAGCTTCTGAGAGATTCTTACATTTTCTCCAATTTTGAGTAGCATTACGGTCAAAGTTCCGTGTTTAGCGTTTGCGGATCGCTAGACCAGGCAAGGAAACGCATAACTTTGTTTTAGTGTAATGAGATTACTGGATTTCTGTCTCGTACACTGGAGTAATAATGCACAGAAGAATGGAATTGATTGCGACGGAAACGGGGCTCAAATCTGTACAATGAGAGCCTTTCAAGAACATGGCAGCATGGAGAAGAAATGCATTCCGATGGGATCAGCGTGCTGGACTTTTTGAAAAATGCTGGAAAATTTGATTAAGGGGGTCTGTTAAGGGCAGACAAGAAGAATCTGTCAATAATATGGCCATCTGTGTAGTTTCAGAGCAATTTACATCTAATAGAAGGAGAAAAATGATACATATATTGCATTTATCTGTCCAAAGGAAACAGCAAAGAAACATTCCGATTTCGACCTAAGAAAACTAGTTTATGTAGAAAATCATGTTACAATTGGATTTGGAGAGTTCTGAAAAAGCTCTCTTTCAAATGAAAAAAAGAGTGCATTGATCAGACTTGGCAACATACTGTTTATATTGGTTCATTTTTTTTTTCTTTAGTTTCACGTTTCGTAATTTTCAAAACTGGAAATGTTAACTTACTGATATGTAAGAACTTTAAGTTCAACTTTACAGACAGCACCTTGTGTTATAGTAATGCACTTACAACAGAAGCCTATGTCATTCCTGATGGTTCAAAAGCAGAAATGCTACATTTTGATTATGTCATTAAAATAAATAGGGTGATTGTGTAACTAAGCATTTAGGACATGACGACATTTAAATGAACAGAACAATAAAGCAATACATATATAAATATAAATCATAACTTTCTAGGCATTGCGATATCTGTCAAGGTGTTAGAAGGGAATATCAGAGTCGGACATTGGGTCTATCAGCACTATTTCTAACCTTTAAGTGTGATGGACCTTGTTGTTTTGAGTGAGCCAGTGAAACACAATCTGTATGGACACAGAGAGAATAGTGCGATACCACATAAGTGACAGAGTGATTCTGTGCAATGCTACTCATTAGGTTGTATGGCTAGACTTAAGTTGTGGCCCAGATGTTCAACTTCTGAAAATTGACAATCTTTTCCTTTTTTCAAATATAATGTAATAATGTGATGTTATGATTTTTATAATGAAAAAAATGTTGAATTCCTGTTGCAAAGTTGTATCAGGAGTGTAAACTGAAGCTCAACTTTGGGAAGAATTTAAGAATATTAATACGTGATAAAACAGTCAACATTGGCTCTATCTCCTCTAAGCTTTCGATTTTTCAGTGCATTTTGTATATTAGAATAGAACCTATATTCCCCGATATGTTTTTGGCAAATCATTTCCAATTAATCCCTTAAAGGTCTGGTGTCCGGTCCATTTTGTACCATACAACTTAACCTGCGTTGCAATGGTTTAAATATGCATAGGATGCATTCAATACAAATATAGTAGTTATTAGTAAATGAAAGACAGACCAATATGATTTCATTGGATAGGTAACTCACAATAAAAAGAAATCTAAAACGATGGGTTATTAGAAAAACATAAACACTTATACTATAATTAGCCTATAGTACCATAGTGTGATGCATTTCACATTCAGTGTAAATCATCTGTATACCTGTCTACAACATCAAAAACAACAAACAAACAAACATAAACGTCTTCATGTGTTGCACCCTTTTCAAATCTCAAGTATCTTTGCACTTCTGTAGTCATTTAGCTCTCACAGATTCACTGTGCCTCATCCAGATTGTTCCCCGGGGGCGAGCCACCTGCAGCAGCCTCTGGTTGCACGAGCAGATTGCGATCGCTGGTAATTGAGACTGCGGAAGAGCTCGCAGACATGTCGGCTGGCGCTGGATGCGCACGGATACAGGAGGCCGCTCTCGAACGAGGCTGGGCGTCCGCATGCGGAGAGAAAAAGGAAGACACAACGTCAGCTCTGAAGGGTCTCTTCTACCCCATGATGCCTCGAACAGGCCTGTCAATCCTTGTGAAGAGTGTCAGCAGATGGGTTCAGCCTGGGGCGCGAACACCCTTAGAGCCTTGAGAACTTCATATATATGGGTGCGGACAACAAAGTATGAAATCTTAGGGCAGTCCGACTTTACAAACGCTGATATTTACACAGCATGGGGGGAATTGTGCGGTGAATGAAGTGTAAGGACAGAGAGGGAGAGATGCGTCTCCACACTCTTACATGCGTGCCGGCGATATTTACTCTCCCCGCTCGTGCTCCTAAGTGTCACCGTGCCCTCCTCTCCTTTCATTAATATCCACAATATGATGGCTTTAACGACAGAGCCGCATTCATTAATATCTCCCCCTTTAAATGCCACTCTCCCGCGCCGCGCCAAAGTGAAACGCCACCAAATCAAAACATTAATTAATTACGTCGCCACCTCACCAACCTTCAGCGGGCTGACATTTCCCTCCCTGTCGCTCCGACGAGTGAGCCGGCTTACGGCTGGGTCTCCGCAGGGCTCTGCGTAGCAACGCCGCATCCGGCTTTTACGCAGGAGAGGTGATGCGCAGCGGTGAATGCAAGTGGAACTCGAGTGCCCACTAGTGGACCATTGATGAATGAGGATTGTGTCTGTGTAAAAAAACACGCATTTTAATGCTTTTTCATTGTCAATATCTAATGCTTTTGCCGTGCTGTCCCGTGATTTCCTTATCTTTCTCATTTTATTTTCCGGTCCGTACACAAACCCTGTTATCTATGGGTTGTTCAAAAGCACAGTGACCTCACTCATCCAAAATGACAATTCTGTCATTATTTAGACATCCTGATGACATCTGTGAGGCTTTCTTTCTTCAGTGATATCAAAAAGAGACGTTGAGGAGGGTGGGAACGGGTCCAGCCTCCAAAATGACAAAAGGCACCCAGGTCTGATATTTGGTCACAAGCACGTATAAAGGTTTAAGTCGCACATGTCACATGAATGACTTTCAAACAGCATTAATCCCTGTTCACTTTTATTTCATAGAAATGATCAGTGTTGATATCACAAAAGAAAGAAAACATGCAGATTATTCCTTTGAGAGATGTCGCAAACATTTATGCCTTTTTGGACACACTTCTATTAAAAACTACTTTTTAAATTTGACTTTTTAAGCACATTTGTTTCTTTAGAGTCAAACCTACTGTATGACCTTTGGGATGCTCGACCAATTGAGTTACAAACATATACTTTACAAACAAACAAACCTGAAACGCAAATTTAAGACAACATGTTCATCTAGTGCTAATGCTGTCCACTGGGGCGAAAAACAACAAAGGTCAAACAAACAGTTTTTATGGTCCAATGACCTGTCTCTCCTCTCCTTGACCTTTCCTCCGGTTGACCTCTGACTCGGTCAGATGGGTCACAGTTAAAGCACAAGAGAGCTGGATTTGTCACCTGCCCTACTCTTGTTCCAGATCTCACACCTGCCTTGATTCACCTTTCTTATATCCCTAATCAGTCTTTCTGACCATAAACACACTCTCACAGGTAATGCATTATCAAGGCCAGACTCTATCCGTCTGACATACACACATAAACACACAGACACACACCTGCGAACGCAACCCAGATTTATGCATCTCCCGCCATGACACAAATGGAGCATCTAATGCAAACAAATAAGCAAATACACACACAGCATCTTTGCCTTGTTTCTCCGGAGAAAGAACTTTGCTTTTGTATATTTTGTGGAATATCGCTGGCATAATATCGTGTATGTTTCGATCTAAATATTGTGTTTTCCATCATTTTAAAAACCTATTCAACAGTTCTGAGAAATATGTAAGCTTAGGCCTATATATTTTAAACTTCTGGAGGAGGAATGGAAAAAAGGATGTCAGCGGCTACTAATGTAAACACGTGTTTTGTGCCGAATCATGCTGGCCATTGTTACTTAAACATTGTGCCGTTGCGTATACAAAGATTGAGAGGGCTTGAAAACCTCCCATTTCCAGCTTTTGTTTGCGCCCCATACAGTGTAAATGACATGATATGATCTCCACCGAGCTCAGAGGTGTAATAAATATGATAATGTCTATGTTTTGTTCACATGGAAACATTACAGGCAAAATAGTCTTATTCATGGTAATGTTTCCGCCGGGTACATTTTTTATATTACCTGGTCGTTCAAAGTAGAACTAGTCAGCGTAACAATACAGACATTACTCCGACGAGACGTGTTTGTGCTTCATACTTTCCAATAATTCCTGTTATTAGACCTCGCACTAGCGTTGTCAATCCTGCTGAAAACCTGATTTTTTTTGAGGCAGCCATCAATGTAATTTACGGCGTCTTTAATAGCTCGGTGAACGGACAAGGTTAGTCAAGGACGAGCGGCTGGCGAGACGGCGGCGCTTGCGTCGCGCCCCTTTCCAACAGACTCAGACCTTCCCAGAATGCATCTGAGCTCTGTCGTGGGCACGTCCACGGTAATGGGCGAGCTGTAAAAATGGTCAGTGTGCGTGCGTGGTCGGCGGACACAGATTAGAGGACAGTAGCAGGACACAGAGTAGCATATAAACAAAGAACATGCGCTCCCCATATTTGCATCACGGCTGTGCGGAGAGAGCGAGTGTTTTGTTGTGACGGTGATGTATGGCTTGTCACTCGCTTAGCCTTGCTCAGAATTCTAATGGATATTGCAGAGTACGAGATGGAGAGGCCGAATTCATCTCTTTATTCCTCTGTTTTCGTGCGGTAACAGACGGCACGGCACGCGCTCGCTGGGGAGCGGAGGTCTAGCATGTCCAGGGTTACGGGGGTACTTTTTTCCCTCGATAAAAGGGATAAGGTGTTAACCCGGGAGCTGACACATATCTGCAACCCTATTTAGTCAGCCTCCAGCCGCTCGTGGTTAGCGCCGTGCCAGGGACTCTCGGGGCTAACGGTGATGGGAGATCTTGAACTCACCCTGACCCGGCCCAGCTGGAATTACTTGTTTTGAATGGGAAACCAATTCGGGGAATAGACACACAATAGAGGAAAAGCCATTTGATTCTTTCTCATGTCCCACAGGCCAAGATTTTAGATCAATAAACTCTAAGAACTAAAAATATGATTTTAACTAAATTTTACCATCAAACCTGTGACCTTTGTGCTGCCATTGCAATGAAACCACAAAAAAGTTGCCAACAAATACGTTACCGATGACAAGACTACATTTCAAAATGAACATTCAGTCAGCGAGAATATTCTCCCCAGATGACCTGTTTCACTGGACAACCAGCACATAAGCACATACTTAACGTCTTTTAACCTCTATGACAATGGATTCTTAAAACCATCCTGTCTTCAAACTGCCGTTACTGAGATTGATGTTAAAAAGATGATGGATGCTTGTTTAATAGCATCTGCTTGCTAAAAGCTGTTAGAGGTATGTATGAATAAAAAAAGTTGAACACAGAAAAATGATTCAGGGCTAGATTTATGTGATGAAAATGAGAGATGCTATCCTACAGTCTCCGAATGCAATATTATACAGGGCGGCCCATAGGAAAGACAAATCACAGATGAGATCTATTTAATATCGCAGTTATTTCTCGCTAGCATCAATGAGATTAAACAGAGAGCGAATGAAAACTTTTGCTTGAGTCTCATCTGTGACTCATCTGTGATATTTCACAAGAGAAAAATCTCAGTTTTAGAAAAGAGATCTTTGTCACAACTGAGCTCAGATTTGTCAAGTCTGCAATCAAAAGTCAATATTATTGAATATCTCAATATGAACACAAACATTTCTCATCACATTTATACAAACCAGTTTAATTCACATTTCACGAGTTCACCTGAGCAGATAATGAAGATAGCAGGGGTAGTAAAAGTATGCGTATTGGCGTGCTGTCCGGGGAGCAGGTTCCGAGCTCGCCGATTCCATCCGATCCCGGTACGCTCCCGCCCCCCAATAGGGGCGAGTGCGCCGAGCTCGGAAACGGCCGAACCCAGAACCTACCCCCCGGAGTTCTGCTATCGACAAGAGCTCAAGTAGAGGAGCGGGGGAGGTGGTGGGATGTGTAATCCTTTAGAGATGGCTTCAGGTAAGAATCTTTGTCTACTTAAGTGCTGGTTCGCTTGAGCTGATAGGGTAGAGTCTGTGATTGCTGATTGCGAACCAGCCGGTCTTAATTATCTGCTCTGGCTTCTCCCGAACTTTGTTAATCTATAATTATCCATTAACATCATTTCACGAGTTCACCTGAGCAGATAATGAAGATAGCAGGGGTAGTAAAAGTATGCGTATTGGCGTGCTGTCCGGGGAGCAGGTTCCGAGCTCGCCGATTCCATCCGATCCCGGTACGCTCCCGCCCCCCAATAGGAACCCAGAACCTACCCCCCAAAAAGTGCAAGGATATAAGTTGGACAGCAGCCAGGTAGCGCATACCCCCCAAAACAACTGCTGAGAGAAAGGCTTCCTGGATGGTGGCTTGCGGTCGCCATGACTGGGCGGTCGCTGTGGCGACGTTGGCTTTGAGTATGGAAGGCGTTTTGCTGAGGCAGAGCCTGGGTAGGAAGCAGTGGTCCCCTGCGGGGCATTGCTGTAGCAATGATAGCTTCAAGATGCGTGACATCTGCTACGGCAGAGTAAGATTGGGAGCCCTGGGGTGGTCACTGCGGTGACTCCGGCTTCTAGCACGGATGGGGTGGAACACGTTCTGCTGCGGCAGAGAGAAGTATGAAACAGTGGGCCCCTGTTTGGGCACTTGCTGCAGCAACTATGCCTGCGAATTGCTTGGCTTCTACTGCAGTAGAGCACGAGTTTGAACCACGGGCCCCTGGAGGGGTGGTCACTGCGGTGTTGCTGGCATGAGCGTGCATGGTCTCAGCTGCATCAGCGCGTGAATGGAGACGTGGCCTCTGTGTAAGTGAACTCTGCGGTTAAGCAAGCTTCCTGTTGAAAGGCGTCTGCGGTGGCAGAGCATGGTTTGGAAGGCTGAGGCGGTCACTGCGGTGACTCCGGCTTCTAGCATGGGTGGGGGTTTGTACACGTTCTGCTGCGGCAGAGAGAAGTATGCATCAAGGTTCCCCTGTTGGAGGCCCGGTGCTGCGATGTTGTCTACTTGCTGCTGACGTTAACTGCTGTAGAGCCAGGGTTGGAAACCCGGAGGTGATCACTGCGGTGACACTGGCTCGTGGCTTGGGTAGGGGTGTGGAACACGTTCTGCTGCGGCAGAGAGAAGTTTTGAAGCCATGGTACCCTTCTAGTATGGGGGGGGGGGGGTTGGGGGAAACACGTTCTGCTGCGGCAGAGAGAAGTATGAAGCTCGGGCCCCTGGTGGAGCGGTCGCTGCGGCGATACTGGCTTCGGGTATGATGAGGGAGGGGAGAAGCACAATACTTCGGGGGAAGGGGGAAGGGAAGCATGCGAGGGATTCTATCAAAGGAAAGACATTCTGCAGCGGCAGAGTGAGGGATGAAGCACGGGCCCCTGCGGGGGCGGTCGCACAATACGATACTGGCTTCGGGGGAAGGGACAAGGGGAAGGAAACATGCAGGGAGGGGTCAGCTGGGGGTAGGAAAGACGTTCTGCTGCGGCAGAGTGAGGGATGAAGCACGGGCCCCTGCGGGGGCTGTCGCGTGGTGCGATACTGGCTTCTGGGGAAGAGGAAGGGGTAAGGGAAGCATGCGAGGGAATTTTGGGGAAGGGAAGACATTCTGCTGCGGCAGAGTGAGGGAGGAAGCACAATACTTCCAAGACAGGGTAAGGAAAGCATGCGAGGGATTCTATCAGGGAGGAGGAAAGACGTTCTGCGGCGGCAGAGTGAGGAATGAAGCACGGGCCCCTGCGGGGCGGTCGCACAATACGATACTGGCTTCGGGGGAAGGGACAAGGGGAAGGAAACATGCAGGGAGGGGTCAGCTGGGGGTAGGAAAGACGTTCTGCTGCGGCAGAGTGAGGGATGAAGCACGGGCCCCTGCGGGGGCTGTCGCGTGGTGCGATACTGGCTTCTGGGGAAGAGGAAGGGGTAAGGTAGCATGCGAGGGATTTTGGGGAAGGGAAGACATTCTACTGCAGCAGAGTGAGGGAGGAAGCACAATACTTCCGAGAAGGGGTAAGGGAGACAAACAGGGATTCATCTAGGGGGAGGAGAGACATTCTGCTGCGGCAGAGTGAGGGATGAAGCGGTCTGCTTCTGGGGAATGGGATGGGGGAAGGGGAGCATGCGAGGGAACAAATTACTGGGGGGGAAGGGTTAGCTCTGCTGCGGCAGACATGCAGGAGCAAGTGGCATGGAGTGAAGGTGCCTCTGGTGAGGGGAGGCGCAGTGATGATGCTTCATCTAGGAAGAGCTGCTTCGTGAGTGGATGAAGGCTGATGTTGAACAAGGTGGGTGAGGAGAGTCCGGTGTGCTTTCCTGATGAGGGCACGGTCGGTCCTGATGTAGCTCTTGAATGCATCTGACGACCAACGGCCGAGTGTTTGGATCTGGGTTTTAGTAAGGCCTTTTTGGGCGGCCGTGGTTGCAGCGCCGATGCGGAAAGAATGGGTGGAAAATAGATCTGCCGGAATGCCCGATTGTAGTAAAACCAGTTTGAGATGTTTTTGGAACCAAAAGCGTGATGCAGGGTGATTCGAATCGTCCACGAAGAGAGGGTCTGATGGAGATGAGGCCTGTGATGTCCTGGAGTGGAGGTATGCTGCTAATGTTTGGAACGGCTGGATCGGTGAGGGGAGTTTGAAGATGTAAATAGAGTGACCACGTCTGGCCTGGTCTGTCTTGCTCTGCTTGATGAAATATGAAATAGTTTCATGATCGAGTATGGACAAATCAGCGATGGAAGGGTGAGCTGAAGGATTGAAGTGAGAGGTGGTGGTAAATTCTGAACCTCTGAGAAAGCCGAAAAACGCCAGGATGAACATGGCATCGAGGGTGCGTGCGGTGTGCTTCGTGTGGTAGCCTCTGCGAAGAGTGGAGATGCATTTAGTAAGGATCTCTATGGTGATGGGTTGCCTGGCGTCTTGAGGAGGAGGTTGGGTTCTTTGGATGCCCTTGAGGAGCATGGATGTCTGAGGACTTTCTATGGCTGGGGAAGGTGAATTGTACATCAGTTTGTGAAAAAATTGGATCCCGCTCAAGTAACCTTTGATTGAGCTGGCTTTGAGATGTTTCGTGTTGTTGAGGAACGAGATGAATGAAGTGATGGAGAGGAGGGAAAAATCCGGGAAGGGGATGTTATAAGAGAGGTGGAACGTTTTGAAGTTCTTCCAAGCCGTGAGGTATGACTGTTGGGTCTTGTGAGAAACGGCATTGATGATTGAGTCTCTGGAAGCGGTTAGCAAGGTGTTTAGAGGGTGATTTAGTTGAATGTTAAGGCCGAATAGGGAGGGACCGGCGTTGGAGATTGGTCTGCCTCTGGCGCAAGCAACCTGAATTTCTGAAATGAGAAACGAGAAAGGGCGTCAGCAATCTGGTTTTTAATTCCAGGAACGTGTCTAGCGGACAAGATGAATTGGTCGCACGCTGAGATCCAAATTAGGCGTCTCAGAAAAGGCATTAGGGCGAGCGAGTGGGAGCGGCCCTTATTGATGCAGTGTACCGTAGCTTCATTGTCGCAATGTACCACGATACTGGAGGCGGACCATTCCTTTCCCCATAAATGGGCCGCCACCACTAAGGGGTACAGCTCGAAGAGAGCTGACGATGTGAGGGACTGCGGTAGGTTCGAGAGCTGGGGGGGCCAAGTTGACGCGAACCAACGACCCTGGTAGTAACCCCCGAAACCGACTGATGGAGCTGCGTCCGTGTATAAGCAAATGTCGACGGGGAGAGATATCCATTCGTTGTAGAAGAAGGAGATGCCGTTCCATTGTTTTAGAAATTTGATCCATAGACATAGCTCGTCGCGGCAAGAATTGTCCAGGTGTATTAAATCCTCCAGAGCGTGAGCCGAGGAAGCGAGTGAAAGGAGGTGCGAAACGAAGGGGCGGCCTTGAGGTATGATTCGCATCGCGAAGTTCAAATGGCCCAGGATGGATAAGATGTCGCGTTTGGAGCAGTGCGGGGAGTCTAGGAGAGAAGAGGCGATCAGAATTATTCTATCGATTTTTTCCTGGGGCAAGGACGCGTGAAATTTTTGCGTGTCAAGTTTGATGCCTAGAAACTCGACGGAAGTGCTGGGTCCCGAAGTTTTTTCGGGTGCGAGAGGCACTCCGAGCCCCGAAAAAACTTCCTGGACTGTGGAAAGATGAGTGACAGGGATTGATGCGGGCGGCGAGATTATCAGAAAGTCATCTAGAAGGTGGATGAGATGAGGAATGGCGTAGTTGTTGGAGAGAATCCAACAGATTGCCTCTGATAACATATCGAAAATTTTTGGGCTACTTCTGCACCCGAAAGTGAGGCGGACAGAAAAGTAAAAGAGATTTCGCCAGCAAATGCAGAATAAGTGCCAAAAATCGGGGTGAACCGGCATGATTTTGAACGCGGAAGTGATGTCTATTTTAGCCAGCCAGGCGCCTCGTCCGGCTTTTTTGATTAGCGTGATAGCTTGCTCTATGTCCTGATAGTGCAACGAGAATTCGTCGAGGGGAATTAGACTGTTGATGCTCGGGAAATGAGAACTGTGTGGGGAAGACAAATCGAAAATCAGGCGCTTCTTTCCAGAAAATTTTCGCGTGGCCACGCCAATGGGGCTGACGCGGAAAACTGGAAACGGCGGGGCGGCGAAAGGACCGATCAAGAACTGGTCGTCGATTTCTTGTTTAATAAGGCGATCGACAGTGTCAGGTTCGGCGTGCGCGGAACGGAGATTAGGGCATATGAGGCTGCTAGTGAGTGCGCAGGCGGTGCCGGGGTTGAAACCAGTTTTTAGACCGGACAAGAGGTATTCTGTAAAGACGTGGTCAGGGTGGTATCTTAGTTCATGTGCTAAATTTGACAAATTGACGGGAGTCGATAAATATTTGAAGGAATTTTTATTTGCTTTTTTGAGCACTGGGCAGACCAATCGGGAATGGGCGCCGCCACAATAGTTGCATATGTGGAAGTAGCGGCATCGCTGTCTTGAACATTGGTCCGTGTTGAAGCTCCTGCAGACGTCATGCGCTCGAGCGTTGTTTCTTCCTGACGTGCCTGGGCGAGATTGCTGATTTAGCAGGCGCGGAACGTAAGCGGTGGAATTTAGAGGGGGTGAAGTCTGGCGTGGAGATGGAGTGGGTGTGACGAGGGGACAGGCTGTTGTGCCATGCGCCACCGAGTGACACACGGCGCAAGAAAAATTTTGGCAGCCCAGAAAAACCCTGTTGTGAAGCTCCGTGTCCAGTGCTCCCCAATATGGGCACTGATTCCACTGAGCTACTCTGATGGCGCATTTGGCTGAGAATAATCTGTGGTAAGTGTAGTAATGCGTTCCCCCATAAGAGAGCGCGAGCTCCGCGACTATGGCTAGATAGTCGCCGAGCTCACGTCTCCTCTGAGGAAAAAGCGTGCAGATGACCTCCGTGTAGCGTGAGAAAGCTACAGTGAATTCCGGAAATGACAAAATGCGGGGTTGACTGTGGGACGAGTTTTTAACGGTGAAGGAGAGGTCGCCAAAGGAAATTTGACGCTCGGCTACGTGGGGTGGGAGCGGTGATAACAGTTGAAATAAATCAATATCCGCACCTGCTAAAATCTGCGCCCTGATGTTAGTGGAGACCTGAGGAGGTTCCAGGACCGGAGCATTTGGAGGCATCGGCATGGAGATAGCAGTAGCTAAAGAATGCTGAGGCGTCTGAGGCGTGGAGAAGAGGTTTGTTGTGGCTTCCCTTGGAGCGGCCAACTGGTGCTTTCGCAAGCTGGTGACGTCATCCTGGCCAGCGATGGCTGCTGGTAGCGGATCCGCTGGCCATGAGACGGGAGCTTGGTTGGGTGGAGGCGTGGTGCTTAGCGGCTGCATGTGAGAACTGGAGAATTGGAGAGGGGCTGGCATCGATGATAGCTCATTTTGAGCGTAGCATAGCCTAGCCGATCGCCTGTTACGGTTGCCTGAGGGTGGTAAGGCGTCGCCGGCCGCTGAGGTGTTTGGTTCCTGATGGTTTCGACATAGGCTTTGCGCCCGGTGCGGATCCCTCAGCACTCGTGTCTCCTGATTGGAGATTGCAGGCGGGAGAGAGGAAAAGAGACCGTATAGCTCGGCTTTGGTCATCCGTTTGCTGAAATAGATTTCCCTTTCGGACAATGCTGTGCGGAGTCCTGAGATGGTCCATTTCTCGATGGCTGGGATGAGTGGACGCGTCGAGCAGTAGGAAGATGCAGTCGAAGGCGGAGGGTGTCTCGAAGACTGCTGCGAAGTAGAGCGGGGGCGTTTAGAAGTGCTTTTCCGGGCCCTATGTTGCTGGCGGCCTCGCGAAGTAGTTTCAGCTTCGGGAAGCCTGACGGCGCTTGAATTCGCTGGCTCATCCTGTTCGATGGCACTCGCGCTGGAACTTGGAGATTCGGTGTCTGACATTTTCTAAGGATGGCAAAGATAGTCCTTCCGGAGATCATGTGTAATCCTTTAGAGATGGCTTCAGGTAAGAATCTTTGTCTACTTAAGTGCTGGTTCGCTTGAGCTGATAGGGTAGAGTCTGTGATTGCTGATTGCGAACCAGCCGGTCTTAATTATCTGCTCTGGCTTCTCCCGAACTTTGTTAATCTATAATTATCCATTAACATCATTTAGAATCTACATTTATTTGCCTAAAGCTTTGAGTTTCTCAGATTTTTTTTTTTACTGTAACGATAGCCTATAGGTTTGAGCAAACATAGTGTTATGTTCTGTATCATTATGCAGTTATGCATATCGCCGCTGTCCTCCTGAAACCCTGTACCTCCACATTTGTGTTTTTTATTTTTTACCCAAAAATCATTACTTTTAGTCACCCTTTATATTTCTCAGAGTTTTGTAAAAAACTATTTTAAAAGTATTAAAAAGTTCTTGTCATCTATGACAATACATAATTAAATCATTAAAAAAGTATTTTCCATTTCCTGAAAAACTGAATTTGGAAGGACAGTGATAATTTGCTTAATTTTGGTGCATATGTTACGACATAAATTGTAACTTCTGCAGCTAGATTGTGCTATTAAAATACACACAAACATAAACAAACAGTGCTGTGATAGCGATGAATCCCATTAAAACAAAAATCTGCGTTCACTTGTCATTTTATTCCAAATATCTACTCCAAGAAATGATCATGTTTCAACATTAGCGGTATATTCAATGCAAATCTCAAGCATATGATACTGGCATGCAGTTTTATCATCCCTGCCAAAAAAAACATACCGTGCTCCCATATGAATACATCTTAGTCTCATTTCTGCAAGCGGGGAGCCATTGGTGACACACACAACAGCATTAAAACATATTCGCAAGTGAAAGCATACTGCTTAATTCTGTATGTACTCTCCATTGGCTTTAATTTTTCTAAAGGGAGGGAGCGGTCATAAGCATGTGAAATCGTTTCTCTTAGTGAGGCATACCTTTATTTCCCTGTACACACAAAGCCTGATTAAATCAGGGCCGTAAGAAGGATAATTGTTTTGTGCATTAACTCAAGTTAGTCAGATAGCTTCAGGTAAGACCCAATTTAAAGTAAGCCGAGCGCTCTTTGCGCAAATGATCAATACTTGACCTGCCGCGCGCGCGGTCCGCTCAAGCACACACTTGAACCTAAGAATCATAAACGCATTCACACTTCTGACATGACGCTTCAAGAAGTTCATTCTTTAAAAAGAAATTCAAGATCGCTGGCTT
This sequence comes from Triplophysa dalaica, assembly GCF_015846415.1. Lineage (NCBI taxonomy): Eukaryota > Metazoa > Chordata > Actinopteri > Cypriniformes > Nemacheilidae > Triplophysa > Triplophysa dalaica. The sequence continues at coordinate 3,058,929 of NC_079547.1, read as the reverse complement.
CCCCAGAGATTCTGAGTGGTTGTTAAATAAATAACCTTAAAATAGTAAATGTGATTCACTGTTAAGGGTAGCTACATTAATTGTCACAACATTAAACATATTTCAATTTAAAGGGTTAGCAGCTCTCAACAAGTTTTGTAAAGGTTATTATTTTATGATTTCCATTAAACCTGAACTGCACTGGTTGCTCTTTTCCATGCAGTCCAAACGAATCTAGACTGAATGTTCCAAGCACAAAATAGACACAAGAAAACTTTTTTAAAATTGCCGATATGACAAAAATCTCTTTGCTTAGCAGAAAAGTCTCCTAGAAAAAATACCATGATTTTTATTTAGCAAAAGTATAGTAACCGTGTTTTTTGTCAATTTGGTTGCTATTTCTATCACCATAGTTTTAAAAGAAATGTATTGTTAATATGAGAGTGAAGTGACCTATTTGTCAGGTATGGTGACCCATACCCGAAATGTAACCTCTGCTTTTAACCCATCCAGTGAGTAGTGACCACACACACAGCAAGTGGTGAACACACGTACACTCGGAGCAGTGGCAACTGCAGCGCCCGGGGAGCATGAAGGGGACCTCAATCATTACCTGCCAGCCCTGAGGATCGAACCAACAACCTTCTGGTCACAAGTCCAACTCTCTAACCATAAGGCCACGATGTGAGACCGTGGTAAAGGTTCACCCATAAATTCTGAAACCCTTGAGACGTTCCAAATCTCTATACTTTTCTTTGTTCTGGTGAACACAGAAAAATATATTTGGAAGAATGCTTGTAACCGAACAGTTCTTGGCCACTATAGTAGGCAATGGTAGCCACAAGTGCCCCAGAACTGTTTACGTTCCTACATCTTTCATAATAACTCATTTTGTGTTCAACAGAACAAATACATTTTAAAGCAATTTTCCTGGTAGTCAATGGTGGCTAAGCACTGTTTGGTTACAAGCATTCTTCCAAATATCTTTCTCTGTGTTCACACAGATTTGGAACAACTTAAAGTGAGTATAAAAGAAGGCATAATTTTAAGTTTTTGGGTTACTGTTCCTTTAATGGGTGAGTAAACGATAACAGAATCTTCATTATGGGGTGAACTATCCCTTAAATGCATCTATTCTGCACTTGAAATACGGAGACTCCAAATAAGGTGAGCTTGCTTATTACATGAGCAGGTTAGAAAAGGCAGCAAGCAAGATTCTAGATTGTCATTGGGCTGCTTTCACGATTGAGAGAAATGTTGTAGGAACGGTCGGATTACCACAGCTCCTTATCATCTAATTCAGGTCAGCGTGCCACCTGCCGCTCCTCTGGCCTCTTGGGTCGCTCCGAATCAATGCCACGACCCAGAGGAAATCACCCCCGTCTCCCTTAATGCTCGGCTTGCACGGCTCTGCGCTGCACCTCCGGTATTACATCAGACAACCGGGAAAAACAAGCCAGACAGAAAAGAACACATTTGTTTGTGAAGACGCAAAGCACATTCATTTTTCTGCCATTGCGCTCTTATTTTGTTGGGGAGAAAAGCGAAATCTCCCAAACATTATATGCAGAACTATTCCACACAGACAGACGTGCACATTTGTCTTTGCTTTACACAGAGATGAAAACAGGAAAGTAAAACAAGCTAAACAAGGTCATTTTGCTTTCTGCTGTGCCATGGTGATGTCTGGGTATACATATTTTAAACTTAAATTACGTTGGGTCATTGTACGAAACAGGTCACTTCGTGTCCTTTATTAATATGCATGAAAATAATGTTTTTTATTAAATTAAAAGCTAACATAGAATTTCATTGTGCTATTAAGGACATATGTAAACACATTAACAGACCCCAATTATTCATTTGCTTACTTGCAAAACTTTTTACCAAGTTACTGTTAAACAAGCTGTCTATCTCATGGCATAGTTAAATCGCAATATATACTGTGTTTATATATATTTATCTTGTTTTCCAGTACAAATATCTTATATCTTACCAGTGTGCGTCATTATGCGTTAAAATGCATGTGCTCTCATGATCTTTAGTCAAAATCTGGAAATGCATGTCTGCCCTCTTAGTAAATATCCATCACAAATGACGTATGTTGGACGGCGTGAGAAGAACAGAGCCTTTGAGAGAGATAGTCACGAAAACAGAAGTTCAACATTTTTGCACGCCACGTGATTCATGGAGTTTTCAGATAGTTCGAGGAAGTTTTGTTTTCCCTTTAAATACTTTTATTAATTAAATGACTTGCGTCTTAGAAGTTATGTTAAAAGTTAGTCGCACACTGTCTATTTAGAAGCAGCTCCATGCGTTTCTAGTAACTTACGGGAACTATTGAGAGCCTCCATGAATCACCATTGCTGTGAAGAAACTGTTCTATTGGAGTCAATGGAGTCGACGCAAGTCTCTATCTTAATGGCTCTGGGGCGGAGCATGTGTTAACTCCTCCCCTTAAACTTTCGGTCTGCTACCAGTTTCATTTAAAAAAATGAAGGCTTTATTATATATCCAATATTATTAGAACACACAATTCATAATCAAGCTTGTTATTTTTAAATAATTCAATTTCAATAAAAAGGCACTTTTCCATTGAATGAGTGTGTCTATTTTACAGTACAATACTTTGATTGAGAAGAATAAGTGAAGAATGATGGAAAAATAAAAGAATGTGTTATCTCGAAAGCATGTGATTTACAAACCGTATGAGTCATTACCTTATGAGCACAATACGACGTAAACTCACACAAACACACCGACAGTCACACACTTAGATGTCTACACGATTTAGATTCATCACTTGGGGATCGTCTTCTGATTGGCAACCCGGGTGCTTTGTTTGTCTCAAGAGGCCCTGAAATTTTCTCTCCCTCCTTCAGCCTTTTTCTGTTCTTTCAATTCACTTTTGGCGGAGGCAATCTTTGTCTCTTCCGCTCCCTTGTGATCTCTCACTTCTCTGCAACATGAGCTCAGTGCATGTGCGTCCCTATCTGCCGGTATGTGGATCTGCCTATCAGAGGATTAGAGGCCTCAAACCTTCGGTCTCATGTGAATTACCCGCTTACTGACAAATTAACCCGTTTGACCAACCCCTCGGCGACATTCCGTTGAAGCAAGTCGCGTACAAACACGCGCTCATGCCCGCACGCACGTCTCATCTCCCTCTAAGCTCTTCCTGTAGTAATTTATTCCAAGTCCCCTTGGATTTGTGCTTAGAGGACGTTTTATAGAGGAACTGACCTGGATCATGTTATTTTGGGTCTTTCCGTCGCTCTGCTGTCACGCATGACTGTATAGTTAATGTTCCTGCCTCTCAATCACAGAGGCCTTTCAATTATATTACAATTATAGCATTTCATTATCTATTGTTTGCCTTTCTCTGAGCTTGAGCATCCATCATCCATCATGCTTCCATCTGCCCGTCTATTCGTGTGTCACCGAGAAGCTTTTAGGGATTTATTTTGTGTTTAAACCTTGTACCAGCGCAGTACCCACATTTCTCTCTGAGTGTATTTCCAGACTGGTACCAAGAAACATTTCGTGGAAAGTACTGTGATTAGAAAAGCACCAAACCTTTTCTAAATGTGTGTGTAAACCCTTATGCAAGTTCATGACTGTTTTATAGGAGTAAAAGATGGAACATTTGTAAAGCCACAAATTCACATAAATACCATGGTTTTACTATGGTTACTGCAGAACAAACAAATTAATCTATGAACTCTTTGGCTTCGTCCTAATTCGCATACTATCCATCCTAAATAGTATTCCAAAGTAGAATTAGTTTGTGCAAAATCGTGGTACGTTGAAAAAAGTATTCCAAAGATTCCTGGATCTTCTATTACTTCAAGTAAAAGTTCGAAGAGCAGAATGATGCACACTCTAATGGCTAATATTACCCACAACTCACCGCCGGTAGGCGGAGTTAAGTGACTCTCAACTGTATTTATAAAATTAAATAACTGATGCATCACTTAATAATAAATATAAGTACAGAGATAACATTACATATAACACTGAATGAATATATACTTAATATATACTAGTCCCAGTGAAAAAAATTAAATCTAGGATTTAAAAACTGTATTTGACTGTAATATTGATTGATGCACAGCACTTTGTTACAACGCCCCTGTTGTTTAAACAGGGCTTATAAATAAATTGAAACTGAACTGAAACAATGGGTATTTTGTTAATAGTTTATCAATGTGGGACATTCTCTTTTAAAAATTCGAGTGCCCTCATAATCTTAGATTAAAATCTGAAAATGCACTTCCTTGTATTATCAATCCGTCTTAAATGACGTAGGTTAGATGGCTTGACCGGAGCACCCGTTAACTCCTCCCTTTTAACCGTCAGTCTGCTGCCAGTAGGGCTGTTCGATTCTGCATTTCTTTGGAGTTGATTCCGATTCCTGGTTTGGGAATCTATTCAAATTTGTATGAATACTGTGCATATTTATATTACTATTAAATGCAAGTAGTGCAGACTGGTGTTGAAAAAGTTCTGTGCAGCTTGAACGGCTTTAAACAGATGTCCAAGTAGGCTTTAAATGTTGTGAGACTGTGCTTTAAATACATGTAATTCTCTTCACTCACATACTGAGCTCATCGGTAGAGTAAGAGAAGAAGGTCTCTTTATAGTCTGTCTGAAAAACAAACGTGCGTATATGATTCGTTAAATGTAATTATATCTGCATTGTGTGTGCAAAGAAAGCTTTTACTTTTATAGATGCAGAATACAAGTTATTTCACAGTTCTGGACATCATCCATTCGTTTTTTCTGAAGTCTGCACTGTTTAAGCTAACTAATTTGATTTAGTTGACCAATGACATTAGCTAAGGGGTGGGGCTATTGCCTGTTAAGGCTTCCGACCTTTGGAATCGACTATCACTTCTTAACTCCTTTGAATCAAGGAATTGATTCTTTTTGGTATCGATTCCCAGCCATAGCTTGCAAGTTCCATTTCAAAATGCAACGGCTGTTTTTATACATCCAATCAAATCGCAGAGAAAGACGAAAGCAACGCCCACTATTTTTCTATTTTCCCAACAAAATACGGAAGTGAAATTGATCGCAACTTCCAGTTCATGGAGTCTGCATTTTGATGTGAGTGACAACTGCCACTTCCGTTACCTCTTAGTATGTCCAAGTGCTTGCACATTGTATTGCTACACAGTAAAATGTTTATACAGTACGTTTCCATTACAAAAACAGTACATACTTAGTGCATATATAACAGATTACAGTTCTTTTCAATATTGTTTTGAATGAAAAGTGACTTAAAAGACACACAGTTCTCTTTTTGTTTTACCGTGTGAATACAATGTATGGTTATATACTGTACACACACACAAAAACAAACACTGTGAAGTATTCTTTGTAATGGTTACACAATTTATTGCATTATCGTCAGGCACAGTCATAGTTGAAACACATCATATTATAATCCTGTAAAATGGGAAGCATTTACAAACGTTTGGAGAGAAATGAATACTCAACTAAGATACAGTATGTTTCCTCTGCTTACCTCCTCACACTAAATGACACAAGAGAACAGATATAGTACGAATACAAATGAGCCCTTTCTCTTGATTTGCAGAACACCAAAAACTGTTACACACTGCACTTTAGCAATGCTCTACAGCACAAGCATGCATGCTTAAACGCTCTACAAACCCTTTAGATGTTGATAAACTGATGCTGAGTCCACAGTTTCAGTATCTTTCACGACCGTTTAAAATTTTAAAGGGCCATCACGCATCGACTCTCGTAATAGATCGTGATCAGAGTTGTTCTGCGTTCAAACTGACGGCTACATGCTTCGGCCATTACAGAACGTGTCTGGTTTCTTTCATTGCATTGCTAGACAAATGGAAGAGGGCAAAACGTATGAGGAGTCCGTGCTTTTAGACGGCGCTTCCATTAGAGGACATGCACGTCAGACAAATTGTATAAAATGGATTTGGAAGATTGTACACTAAGTGCAGCGAAAACCTTCTCGGCTGCCTCGTTCCATTTCGTAACTCCTCGCGTACAATGAGCGGCATGTCGCGGTGAATCACACTCGTCGGGGGCTCCCCGCGCAGACTAAGTTCAAAACCACACCTGCCACTTTTAAAGCTCAAGCAGGATTTGTTTCAGCTTTGAATGTGATGTCAGGCATTGTCAGAAGTTGGCAGAGATGTCCATCCGTACTTTGAAGGTGGAGGTCACAGAAAGTACACAGTAGCAGCGTTGTAAAAGTCAGCACTTTGAAAAATCACAGATTTCCTTTGAATTAAATGCAGACTTTTTGGTGTGAATGTCAGAACACGGAGACTATTTTCTGTCTGTTGGAATAGACACGCTAATGAAATTGTTAATTCAGTTACGATCAATGTGAAACGCATTTTTTCTCTATGTGAAACAGATAATGCATTCCTGCAGAAAATGTATCTGTGGAGTTTATGACTGCAGCCAGTTTATTTTGTGGATAACCAAAAATAAATCAAATACGTACCTCCAAACCATTTCTATGCTACAGTACTCCACAAAGTCGATGTCTATGAATGTCTTTTCAGAAGAAGAGCAATAACGCAATATTATTTTCTGTGAAATAACCTGCACCAATGAATTTTGTACAGAAGTGTGTAACAAGGACTCTATTTTCATTTCTTATGATATTCGGCTTTCAATTTCCGGAGCTCAGAATCACAAACATATAGCTTTTGAGATGGCCACCCAACACACCCTCCAATGACCTTCAACAGGGAGGTATAAATGAAAATTCTCCTCCGCAGAAGTTTCCAGACAGATTGTGGCATCTCCTCACCATCAAAGGGTTTTGATGTCAGAGGAACAGGTTTGTCCTCCAGATAAAGATAGACGCTCTTATCAATTAGCCGGTTGGGCCAGTTGATGCATCTCACCTTGGGCGGGAAATGGCCCTACGGAGACAGGAACTGTCCTTTCTTGTCCCCTCTTTCATCCAGCATCCCCACCCCTCCATCATTATCTCGGTCGGCTGTCCGCCACAACACACAACCAAAATGTTCTTCCTGACAATTTTGCTATCATGTGTACCTATAATTTTCTTGAAATAAAACCTTTTAAACACTGCTGGTCTCAAGATTACATTGTGTTTTGGATGCTCTTGTGTTTAAGCCCTTTTTGTTAAAAGACCTAAAGGTTTTAAGGGTTAATTCAGCCAAAAATAAAAATTCTGTCATCATTTCTTCACCTCAATGTCCTTAAAAATCCTTATTATGGAACGCAGATAAAGATATTTTGAGAAATGTGGGTCTTGTGGAAGTCAATAGGAGCCGGTGTTATTTGGTTACAGATCTTATTTTTTTTCTAAAAGAAAGTCATACAGTTTTGCAATGAATGGAATCATTTTCATTTTGGGGTAAACATCCCGTTGTCTAGCATTATATATATATTTTTTTTTACAAAAACGGGTTCTCGCAAACCAATTTTGCTTCTTAACATTACGTACTGTAACCATCATAAATCATCCCAGACCAACCGAAAACTCACGCTGGTTTAGGATGGTCTTTGCGGGGCATTTCTATCCTTGGAAACAATTATCTGTCTACAATAAATACCTGCACTATACTGAGAAACAAGTTATACGGTAAATCAGATATTCTATCTTTCACAAAAGTGAGAGAAACGTGTTCATGATAAATGCATCATGGCGGTCATATACATGGCCTTGTAAATTGAATTTGAACAACATGTGGGCAGGAATCGCAACACCTCTCGATGCAGCGCCTACTGAGGGCGATACGGCTCTCCGACACGTATCCACTTACAAAACAACTTCAGCTGACAACACCTCTTAGGACGCCACGCACTCCTATTCCATGCAAATAGGAAGGTGAGCACCTCTAAATATTTCAACGCTGACAAGGGATTATCTCTGCTCCGTGTTAAAAAATGCATTCATTGGGGGAGTGTTTGAAGCGAGTGGGGTGTAGAATAACAACACTTCCAAGGACGATGTTTTTCTCATGTTCTCCGGCTTTAATAAAACGTTAGGTCCAATAACATCTGAACCTCGCAGAATTCGCCAAGACGCTTGCTTACCAGAGCCTAACCTTTTTTCCCCTTCCCGAGCACAAATTCAAACTAGCATTGCTAAAAGATTTACAAGATCATGCAAGTTTTACGACGCCGAGTGCCATAATGGGTTTTAGCAGCGAAAACCCAGAGTCATTGTGCATGTAAAATGTGGAGAGGCCGACTGCTGCACTTACTGTAGCAGGAACATCAGGTTTCTATAAACGTCGCAGGTGTAGATTAATGATGGAGAGTTGAATGGGTTTCACTTGCGGTTGATTGAGAAGTTGATTGGTTGATTGCAATGTGAATAGCCCTTTTATGGCTATTGAATTTGATAAGTGACCATTCCAAATGAGCGAGACTATTAAGATCTTTATATGTAATAAAAAGAATATTGACTAGAAGAATACAAAGTCTAGGCCTATGGGAGATTTAAAAAATGTGTCTCTGCCACCAGAACTTCCTAACCAAGGTTATTCATGTTTCGCTCACGCAAGACATTATCAGAAGTCTACCAGGCAGGTAGTTTTACTTGCAAAAACTTGCAGCACGCAGGCGTCCAAAGGTGACGACACGTGACTGAGGTAGGCTATAAAAAAACATGACGAAACTTAAAGTTTCTAAATCATATCGAAAACATCTTATTTTGACCCGATCATTAATAGCCCCTGTAGATGGACATTAGATTTTGAGCAGGGAAATGGAAGCAGAAAGGAGTTTGAGGGAGGTATTACTTGATAAACTGCTGTACATCTCCAGCCAGTAACGTCTGACATTATGTATCAGGAAAACCTTTGTCAAGTCTGTAAAATTGCATTGTTGTTTAGAAATACATTTTTGTTCTGTGTTCTTTAAAAAATTAATGAATATTCAATTTAATAGCTCTAGTTTAGCACATTATATAATACGTTGGCAAGAGACTATGGCTGAGATTACTACGTGCTATTATAGGCGGTACAGTTTAATGCAATACAGTTTAAAAAATCAACCAACTTCGTTTGGAATTGGCTGTGAAACCAGAAAGTATTGTATTTTAAAACAAAATATGTTCTTTATATTCGTAAATATTGTAATTGTAAATTCCTGAAAAGATGTTATTATTCCTTGTTATCATTGTGTAATGAATGCAGATGTGCAAGAAAAAATTGTCACTGCTTTCATATACAGTGCATACAAACATGTTAATAAAGTTTATGTGAAGTATTTAGGAGACATTTTTTAATAATAAATGTTTACCTTCCCCAGTATTGTTGCACTGTAGGAGTAGTGGTTTAAGCAAGGGAAGTTTGTATAGTGCATTGTGCTGCACACTTCTTCCACACAGCAAGTTTTTAAGAAAGAAGTGACAAAAAAAGTAATGGCCTGTGCCCCAGTAGAGCATTAGGTTTAGCAACGCCCCTGCTACCGGGTTCCTACCGACAACATTACGAAATTCCTGAGCGAGCGTTGCTCATACCACTCAGCACCTTTCATACATACATAACCTAAATTGGCAAGTTATTAAGGTCAATCAAGAATAATCCCATCTGCTAGTTTTCCTCCCAGAGCTCTGCCCAATGAAGCCACAGATGCAACGTACTCTTTTTATTTCATTACCACCCACGGGAATCTTACATTACGGCTTTCTTAATTTCATATCTGCGTAGAACAATCAATCTTATATTCTGATGTTATTAGATGACGTTTATAATGTCTAAAATTCTGAATTTATAAAATGTCTCACCTTTAATACAAGGGTTCGAATTTGAACTGAATTCGCCACACCTCACATAAAGTTTAACCAGATTGTCAGAAACAAAAATGCAATTGAACACAGTCAAACAACTGTATCATGTCCAAGTCCAGTTTTGATACAAAATATTAATTCATTAATATTAAAAAATAATTAATTCTAACTAAACTATTCGCTAGCTATATTTCCATCCAAAGTTAAGAAATTAACTTTTCTACTAAGAAAATGTATTTAAAAAAATTATTATAGTGACCATTTTCACGGCATACTTTGATTAATGCATTTCAAACAACATTCCAAATGCTGTGGAACGCTCCGCTAGTTAATGATAAATTGAAGCAAAGTAATTTCAAAGGTTTTCGAAGTGTATATATGACTTTATTTAGTTAATGCCTTTACATCATAGTTTTTGAGAATATCTTCTTATAAAAATAAGTATCTGACTTAATTTTTCATCCACATTTTTAGAATATATTCATATCTTCACGATTCTATCCAGCGGTTTTTATGTTATATATATCAAACAGAATGTTAAATCGAAACAAAAACGATTTTGATCGTATGACATGGTTCAAAAAATGTTCCTTGCATAGTCCCAAAAAATCCATAAAAAACAAAAAATAACTCTACATAAAAATGCCATGTTTATACATTTTCAATCTATAAAAACTATTTATGTTTGAATAGACAACTTTGTTTTACTATATGTATACTTAAAACATGTACTAAACTAGAGAAGAAATTCATATTGGTTGCTATTTGTGGGTACGCGGTCCATTCAATATTCTGGCTAAATTCAGAAAATATCTAACTACGGCTGCCAAACAAAGTACATCTTCTGGTTCTGAAAAAGGTTCCAGGCTCCTCATGTGACAGAAAATCAATTTCCGACCCCATAGCCCAAAAATATCCTAGCCTAACCTTCTTGCGAGTGTGAAAAAACTGGTCTGAGATCAGCCCGTGAAGTCATTTTTCTGAGCCACTTCAGTGGCACCTCAGAGGGAACCAATAAATCACCCGACACCAGTGTGACTCATAAGCACATTCCTGCACTGATTAACAGGAGAAACAGGCCACGGAGCTGGACATCAGACCCTGCTGGAAGAGTCCACGTTTTTGTTTTTTCACTCGCTCATCCTTTTTCTGTGTGCCTGCATTCTCTTGTTTGTCCCATTACCCAGAATTCCAGAGTTCTGTGTGACAAAGTGACCATGTCAGCCAGAAAGATGGTAGTGAACGCACATGTTTCAGTCAATTAATAATGCAACAAATGGCACTACAGAAAGCCAAGTAGGGCAAAAATAAAACATAAAATAGGGCAGTGAAAAATATCAATTTGATCCAGCAGTCCTTCGTGTCCATTTTATGTTTGTGATGAATGTAAAAGTCATGTTTTAATTTCACATGGTTGTCCGCTGAGGATGCTTTAAGTCAGCAATTCTAGTATAGTTTCTGCACCGCTTGCTTCACATGAAAACTATTTTGGAGGGTGAATTGTACAAAAACTGACGATTTTTTTAAAAAGCAAGCATGACAGACCATCCCAATCCAACCACTAAACGCAACGTTACTAGGGTGAAGATAGATCGTACAAAAATGCACAAATAAAATCGCTTAAACGAATTGACAGATAGACGTTTGGTGGATAGAAATGCGTTAAACAAAATTCAGGTGCGAGAATAGAGTTTTGCCTCTGTCCTCATAACACAACCTCACCATTAAAATCGATGGAATTGAAACGCTTTCTCGCACAGCGTGAACTCTAGTCTGTAAGCGCCCTTAAGATAAAGCTATTAACTTTGATTAATGTGTTGCATTCTTAGTGACAGCCTTATACGTACAAATGTATCAATGTCTCCTTGACAGATGTGAGGTCTAAGATGACTGGAAAAGAACATTATTGCTCTTTCAAACATCTTAATTGATTTAAATGTTCAGGCTCATCAAAAGACAAAAAGGAGAAAAAATAGTTTGAACATTAAAATGAATGGACATAATTAAAGATAATAGTTACATGCCCATTACTCACATAAAAGGCTTCAAATGGTGACCGCACAAAAATATGTTGATAGAGAGTTCTTTGTTTGAGATTCGCTTACATGTATTTTACAGTTCTTAAGTGATGGGGTCACAGATGTGCTCAGATAACATCCAGATTTAAAAAATGCAATAGCTATATGTACATAGCAACTAACCATTTAATGATGTGTAATCTGAAGTTCTTCACTGATTCTTGCATACGTGTGGGAGTACAGGATCTCATCTCGAGCTGGTCTAAAGGGAAAGACATTTCATTCTCTACCCAAAGAGTGTATTAACACAGATAATTAATACATACACATGATAGTCTCTTAGAGGTCTCTCGCTTGCTACCTTGCTCCCTTGTTGGATATTTGTCTCCCAGCTGGTGTTAAGTTACTAAGCAACACGCCACTGAGCAAAGGATGTGTAATTTCTTTTAAGGGGATTATCTGGAGGAAGCTCCCAGTCCTGTTACAGTAAAAAAAAGAGGCAAAAGAAAGAAATGGCAAAAGATTTAATCGTATTATTGCGTTATGATTTAGAAAAACTATTTTTTTTTCATTTTTTAAATTATTTCATTGCAAAACATAAAAATATATATAAAATGTTTTTATGAATGACTTGGACTAAATAATGAAGAACATAGTAAGGAATCAATAAAAGCCTTGGAACTTCAGTTTAAAAAAGCATCTTGGGGAAAGAATTTGCTTGATAAATGCCAAGAGAATATTTAACTACAGGACACACACAAAAACGCTCTAGATCTGACTGACCACAAAATGATAAAAAACAACGAAACATAAAACCAGTCAAAACCTAGTTTTGACTTATTTTGGACTTTTCAATAGTTTCATTTCTTTTTGTGACCAAACCCTCCAGTCGTTTGTTCACAGGTGTAAAGTTATTTCAAGTTTATATTATTCTTTTTAAACTACATACAACACTGCTCGAGATGTGCCCAAAACCACAAAATACAGAAGAAGAAAAAGCCAAGACAAACAACAAAACACAGAACAGACAAAACACGATCTATAACCAAAGCAAAATACAAAGGGGCATCAATTCCTTTCCCATTTCTTTCACCCAAAAAGAAAGATCTGTCATCACTTACTCTTGTCATTTCAAACCTGTATGACTTTTTTTTCTTCAACACAACACAAAAGAAGATCATTTGAAGAATGTTGGCGAACAACGGCGATACCCATTCACTTCTATTGTATGGATACAAAACCAAATGCAAGTCAATGGGTACCGCCGTTGTTCGTACAGGTTTGAAATGAGAAAAAGGTGTCAGAATTATTAATTTTTGAATAAACTATCCCTGTAAACTCTCAAAAGGTTTGAAAGATTATATACAGTTTTGTTCAATTCCAAAATGTAGAAAAAAAGAAACATATCTGCTGAATGAATGAGTCACCCTTAACGTTTGAACTGTAGTCTATTTGTGTTTGTTTAAAAAGTTAATCTGCAGTAAACAAGTTCTGCTCAGAACCGTTCAGAGGTCAACACTGTTAAGTGCATGCCAGTTACATTTACTGTCTTATCTGATGTGACAGTGCTGACGTGTGCCAAAATACTGTAGTGACAACAAGCTTTCTAGTGTTTCTAGCTTAGAACAACAGTGGCATTCTGTTTTTGCAGAGTTCATCTGTTATCATTTGTGAATGTGAATACTCCCTTCCACATAGAAAATTCTGTGCAATATGTGATTTTTATTAAGATCATTTAAATTTATTAAGATTCATTTAGAAAAAATGCAGAAATAGGCACAGGTTTAAGTGGGAGATCGATTAAAAACAGTACATTTTATTAATCACATTCACGCAAAAGCAGAATTTTTATCCACTTCACCTAACCTTCTCTTAAAGAATGTGACTTCTGCTGTGAAAAAATGTATGAAAAAACTTTTGGACAACTTAAGCTTTTTTTGGTTCTCAATAAAGCATTGGTTCTCAATCTGGGGGCCCCAAGATGGATCCAGGGGAGCCACAGATTTTGTGGCATTTGATGACATATATAAATAGATCATGGATTTAATGCAATCAAACCTCAGAAAATAAGAACACCAACCCAAAGTATTGATGGTTCAGCATTGTATAGCTGGATAGAATTTTTATTAAACAAAAACATAAGTTCAAGATTATAGGTTTTGATTTGGGGGGGGCGCAAAGCAAGCACTCTACTCAAAGGGGGCCCTACAATGAAAAAGTTTGTGAACCACTGGCTTAAATGACTTGTCAGTAAATGTTAGCAGCATCTAGCGGTGAGGTTGTGAATTACAAACCAACGGCTCACTCCACCCCTACACCCAAATTTTTAGCTAAATCATTTAACTCTGGCACCATCCCCATTAAGTGACTGCTGACAATGTCATAACAATTGAAAGGTCCAGCAACCTTTACTATTCTAAAAAACGGAAATGTTACATCCCTTGCCATCGAGATGGATGAGCTAATGAGACACCAGAGGGACTCTGATGTTCACAGTGTGTCTTGAAGACTTGGTTGAGACTCCAGATCTAGCATTATGAGGTTTTCAAAGCATGTTAATCTGAAAAGAGAAAAAGGTGAAGAGAAAGAGGTAAAACCAGAAACAGAACAAGTATGCACACCAGACTCTGAGCTGTCATTGAGCCTAGCCTATGGCGAAGACCATACGCAGTATGTTGAAAAAACTTAAATATCACTTCCTGTTAGGTTGATCCAGTCTCTACTGTAACCACCATTGGTTTATTAAATTATTCTTGTGGTTCGGTAACACTTTGCTGCATAATGCATGCAAATGTATACCACGTTTCAAGGATATATTCACCTCCAAACAACCTTATTCACCTCTTGACTTAATACAAGCATCCAGTGACCAGAGCAAGGTGAAGAGATGATCAGCTGGGGTTTGGACGCCTGGGGCAACGCGCGACCTAGAAGCACTTATGAATGAGCAGAGGAGGTGCCTTGAGGGCACATGATAACAAGAAGCCAAGACATTTATGGAGGGTTCAGGGTGGAGGTGTCTACAGGAGGAACAGGCAGCGGGAAGAACGTGAAATGTGAAAGAGCCTTGGAACCACACTGTCAAAATGTCCGTCAGCCAGTAAAATAATGTGTTGCGAGTGAACAGTGGAACTTTTTTACATTTATGCATTTGGCAGATGCTTTTATCCAAAGCGACTTACGTTGCATTATCCTATACATTTATACAGTACATACTGTAGGTATGTCCAATCCCCTGGAATCGACCCCTCAACCTTGCATTGTTACATAATGCTCTTACCACTGAGCAAACATGCTATCTCATGGGTTTCTACACACCTCACTTCTTGTCCTGGACTCTGTGTGAGGGTTATGTTTGAAACATACATCGTCCTCACTGATGCTTGAAGCTTATAACTACTTGAAAAGGATGTTTTCATGTCCAAGCTGTCCAAGCCCATTTATACCACACAGAAGAAACTGAGGATAGTACAGGTGTGCACTTCTGACATCTTTGTGCAGAACCCGTTTCAGCAGGTCATGAGCAACAAGGTTTCTTCAGAAGTGGCCCGGCCATCTACTATCTATATATCAAATACAGTTCTGTAGATTATTATTTTTAGAAGCTTTGGAATGAGGAGGTATGAAAGCAAAAAACAACAGCTACTGGTCTATAATGGTATTCCAATGGAAACCATAGAATTGGTCGGCATAGCTGGGAACGCCCACAAAAACGTCCTATCCGTTTGTGCCGTGGGGGAAACCAATCCATTAAATAAACCAAATTAAGCGCTTGACTTTAGCACTTTGTAATGATTACGACTCATTTTTACTTGGTGCAGTGTTTAAAAGTTGCTATGTGGTGTTCTGAATCTCTGAAAAGTAAAAAAAACATGATCTGAAGTTTTATATACTGTGAAAAAAACAAATGTAGTCCCAACCCGGGGACTTTCTAAAACGTTTAACGTGGCTTTATAATTAAACAACGACCATACGTATAACCAAATTTTTCAATGCATTTCCGTACCATTGATATCAAACATCAGCATAATAGAAATTTTTGTTTCGTTGTTTATCGCTGCCTCGAGCCCCATGAAGTTTTTTCCTTATAATGGACTTCTATGTGGGCAACTGTTGCGTGCTACAGTCAAAACTGTGCATAAAATTTATTCATTTATCAATGGGTTTTTCTGTCTTAATAAAATTTCACAAATAAAAATCAAATTGTGAAGAAATAAATCTGAGAGTGATTAGTACTGACAGATTAAACGACATAAGATCACAGCCTGTCTAATATCTGTCTGTTTACAGAGTCACGTTCCAGCTAGCAGCCGCAGGCTAGTGGCAGGATAAGAAGATCCTAGTATACATTAATATGGTGCAAATGACTCAAAATGATAAATTAATGTTGATTAATGGCAGTATAGCCAGTGTTTTCAAGATGGAAAGTGATGGTTTTAGCATATGTTTGCTTTAATCTCTGTAAACTTTGTGCTAACTTTTAGCTAATATGATACTAATGTAATTTTAAATTCCCCATGTGGTAAAGCATCTACTTAGTCTAAACTGAACAATGTTTCATATGTTCCAATTAAAAAAGAAAATTCGATTAGCAGTAGCAATTTTGCTACGAATGTGGTAACATGAGTTTCTGGCTAGCTCTGAATGCACCGTGATTGGGTTTTTTCGACGTCCTTTACACTTTAAGTATAAAACTATAAAAATGAGGCCACTGAGATTTTAAAAGCTTTAACATTTCTTTTAGGGACACTTTTGAGCTCAATTTGCATTCGAAACAGAGCAATTTAATCTCAGCCAAGCCTGTTTTTGTTGTCAATTGTACATCAGTATCAATGGAATATAGACGCAGAAACGGCCACTGCCAGCCGTTCGCGCCTGACCAAGATTGACGCTGCACGGCAATACCGACATAAAATTTTACTCAGATACCAGCGGTTTGAAGCAAGAAGACAGACATGGCATTTGAAGTAACCTGGAATCAAACAAGTGCCACATCTTTAAAAAAATGAAGACTCAGCCAAAATCAGCACCATAACAAACCCGTCCTACTTTATTAAGTATTAACCAAGCGGCAGCCACTGCGAATAACTCAATGGGATGTTCGATAGAATTTTCAATGCAATTTCTTGGATTTGTAAAGCCTTTCTTAATTATGATGAATTAGACTATTTGCAGCAGCAGCTTGCCCAGACTCACAGTTCCTTGATGTGAATAGGCTATTGACCTATAGGTAAAACAATAAATCTTGCCTTTCATAGCGAGGGGCCACTCTCTGCGGCGTATCAGATATAATTAATACACTTCTATCTGCTACATTACTGTGATCTTTTTATTGTTATGGACCGAAGGACCCGCAAACAATGTGTCAATATATGAGTTTGCCTGACAAATTCCCATCTTCGCAATTTCTGTCAGCTAGCCTCGCAACAACGGTGACTCTACGGATACTATCAAGTGTCGTACAAAAACATTACAAAGCTATAAATCAAGCCTTTCTCTGGATATGATGTTTGCCTTAGTGCAGAAAAATACACCTGGTGAAAAATGAGTTTGTGTCCTAAAAAAGAGGAATAAAAGATGTAAACATATTCATTATGTGCCTGCTGAGGCAAAAAACAGGTACACAATACATGCACTTTTCTGCTTTGGTGTGACAGAAATGACTGAGAAATCAAATGGAATAAATCTTGGTCGTTCCCTCAATCGGTAAAGTTTTCATCACTTGGGAAATGGTCTTCACTCAGCAGAAACAAGAGAACATTACATTCACTGCAACAATTTGTCTATCTTCAAAGTGTGCTTAAAAATCTGTGGTGTTTACAAAATGACAACAGTAAAAAAGTAAAAATGATCACATTCATGAAAGTAAATCTGAAAACAAACTGCACATTTTTATTAATTCAAAGTACTACAGAAAGTTAGCCGAGCACTTTTTTATTATTTAATTATTTGTTTATTTATTTAGCTACAGACTGTTGGCTAGTTTATGAATGTCTTTTGTTACAATAATTGATTAATAAAACAACGGATTGTCTAATAACACTGAGTACAAATAGCCCGTCTTGTTAGCTCTGCCCACTAATATATGATTGGAATAGAGAAAGTGTGAGAATATTGCCATGTGAAACAATGACTCCAGTGACGTAAGGTGTAAAGTTTTTATTATATTTTTTTATATCTTGCTTGGTAGACCGGGGTTCAAATCCACTTCATGCTGAAAACGCTCTTTAACCTTTTTCTATCACTTTACAGATCAAAAAAGACATTTTTATTCATAAAGTTTGTTTAGGGCAAGGTTAGGGGTAGGTGTGGGACTGTAATTTGTCAATAAATTTCCAACATTTTACTATTTTTTTTAGGCACAACAAAACCGAGGTGCAAATAATAATGTTATTTGCCACTGTAATCCAAGGAAAATACAGCTATTTTTTGTCAGTGTAAATAGCATATTGCTAAGAAACGCTGCTATTTTCTCTTAATGTTAACAGAACCTACTACTATTTAAACTTTTACATAGCACCTGTCGCTATTTTCTCTTAATGTAAATAGCCGCTGCCATAAAGCAAACATCACATTGATTATTAAAGCCCCGTTTTGTTTATTTAATGATTTGCCCATTTAACCACAATGATGTAATACAGTAATAACATTGCTTTATTTATTTTAAAACTGCAATCCATATTTTTTTTACAAAAAATTACCCTGCAAAGGTAATAGTATAGTCACAGGTACATAAAGTAACCTGCAATTTTGCATTTCAAACAGAGATGGCGACATAGAAGAAAAAGTTCAGATATCATTTAAATCAATTAAAATATATTATTGCTTGTCAACCCTAATTCATTCCTTTCACTTTATCTCTATGATTCTTTTATAACACGAATGTCGTTGACGGTTGTTAAATACGATCGTATCAGTGATTATATTTGTTTCCCTTAGCTATGTCAGGCGATTTTTAGCTCATATTTACACACATTAGCATGCCTATGCATAAGCAAACACCTTCCTGTTTGCTCTGAGCGCTAGAAAAATGCCACCCAAGCAGAATCATTAAGAAGCAACGTATGCGAGCGTGAGAGCGCATTTAAGTGTGTTTGCTTAATTAATACTACAGAGATCTCAGAGCTGAAGGTCCGAAAGCTGAATTATTTCAGCAGCTTCATGAGGAAACACATCTAATCATTATTCTTTACAAGCTGCTGAATGTTAACGCTGAGGCAAGTTGAAGTGTACAGCAATAAGATGTTTTTGTGTTTAAATGTTTGTTTTTCTTGTCTGTTTGATGTTATATGAAACATCATGTCTAAAGGAATGATTCATTTATTAAATGACCTGTGTCCGGGTTATCTGAAGACCAGTACATCATATCACTTCAATTCTCTCAATGGGATTTATTCACAACGTTATTTGAAGACGTGGCTAGGAGGTTTCTGGAACGTGAGCAAAAATTCTAAGAAACGGAATGTTGCCAAGACGTCCTCAGAACGTGGTCACAGAGTAATGTCATGGTAACGTAAATATGCTGGGTTAGGTATGTTTTGATGCTGGTTTTAGCTGGTCATGGGCTGGTTTAAGTTTAAACCAGCCCATCACCAGCTAAGGACCATCTTAAACCAGCATGTAACCAGCTTAAACAAGCATGTGAGTTGTGAGCATATTAACCAGCAAAAACCAGCATCAAAATATAACTAATATCTTTTTTCAACAGGGAGAGCACAGCTCAGTTTGAAAATGTTAAGCAAACTGCATACACACGAAAATTAAATTGGATTTCTGCCAGTACGTTATCACTTCAAAATATTATTAATTAGCATATCCAAATAAATTGACAGAATTCTGTTTGCTGAATGAAGACGTTGATTTATTTAGATATTCTGAAGTTTCTTACATTACTGTCATTTTAAGTCTTTTAACAAAATATAAATAAAATAATGTGACATTAAAATCTGAATGTTAGCTTGCATATTTGCAGAGAACACACAATGCAAATCGTCAAGTATTGATGCTATGCAATAATGTTCAGCTACAATCTACAGGAAATATCCCTTCAGTCGTGTTTATTGAATACTTCCTAAAAATATGCAAAAACAAAATCCCATTCATTCTGAGACTAGAACCAGATCAGTACGTCATTAAATTCACAGCCAACGCTCTTCAAGACCATCTTGCAGCAAGTCTGATCTGCCTGCCAAATGTAACAATTCTTTTCCATTTATCTGGCCCTTATGACCTAATCAGAGTCTAATTATGAATTTGAAAACAGAGGAACTGGAATAAAGTTGGTAATAAGCCCGATTAACATTTTGACAGTTGCCCGTGATAGCGATGTTAGAGCATCTCCATTCGTCATGGATAACTCAATCACATCCTCTATGTGTTCAGAAAATGGAATCATTTGCATATATAGCAGCTTCAATTTGTTCAAATAGATCATTTCCGATGGCTCGGCTGTAAGACTCTTTGGAAGGAGATCCTTAAGTGTCTGTGTGGGGTCAATAACATGCTGCATGCTTTTACACATAAGTAAACAAAAGCTAATTTGAAATACAAATTATTCCGATATATTCTCATATTCGAAAACCCACAGAGGCAGATTGTAATAATAGCTATTATATAACAGAGGAACATATTTGCTTTTATATACAGCTGTGGAAAAATTAAGAGACCATTCCAAATTGTCATTTAATCTGCATTTCTAGATTTATTTTGATAAAAACTTTTCCTAAACACAAACATGTGAAGATTATCTTTGGAGTATTTGAGGTCTGAAAAATACTGTGGCATCTTTTTTTTCAGTTATTTTGACCTGTTCCTCCAGTTATCATTTTCTGCAAATAAATGCAAATATATCCAATATTTTATTTGAAATATGGGAGAAATGGTATTAGTATTTCTATTTCACAGAGTAAAACATAAATGATAATAATACCTTAACACACAAAAAGAAAATTCAGGAAACCAAAAAATAATTTAGAAATGGTCTTTTAATTTTTTCCTTGGTTGAATATGTTCTCTTTCATCGCCATCTCTGTTTGATAAATTAGCATTGCATGTTTACATCTATTGAAATGACCAGTTCATTATACATTTTTAACACAGATTTTTTTAATAGTAATATATTTTTATTATATTAACAATGTGGTAAAGCAAGGTCAACCTGTTTGTTAAGCTCAGCCTTGCATTTACACATTGATAGCTACTTCTTTTATCTCATGAATTTATTGAAGCCTTTACATTAGATGTACAACTAGAGATGTAGGGTCATGCAGGGATAAAAATACAGACTGCTTGCATTAGCAAGATACAAGCAAAACTGAAGAGCGCTGTTTGCTTTGCTATTAAAAATGTGTTCCTGGCTCCTCATCCTTTTGTCAGATTCTCATTGTGTTCTCGAGCAAAATAAGAAAGTGGGGTTTCAAAAAGAGCTCTCATGCTGTTACACTAGCCTACATGTTAAGTTCATCTCAATGCAATACCAACCCTGACATTGAAAAAGAAAAACTCAAAATCTGCTGAACTTCAAGAGTAAAAAACATTTGAAAAAGGAAAACATTTATTTAGCAGATGAGAGCTTACCCGATCCACCATCTTGGAAGATTTGCCATTATGGAACATCCTATTATAGTGTATGCGTGAGCAACATGTGAAGTTCGTGTGAGAAAAGTAAAGTGATAGTTCACTCATAAATATAAATTCTGTCATCATTTACTCACCCATTATTGTTTCAAATCTGTCTGACTTTCTTTCTTCCGCAGAACACAAAAGAAGATATTTTGAAAACTGTTGTTAACTGGACCTCCTTCACTTGCATTGGTTTTGTG
This sequence comes from Triplophysa dalaica, assembly GCF_015846415.1. NCBI lineage: Eukaryota > Metazoa > Chordata > Actinopteri > Cypriniformes > Nemacheilidae > Triplophysa > Triplophysa dalaica. The sequence goes on along the minus strand of NC_079547.1, from coordinate 3,037,336 downwards.
TCCATACAATAGAGGCGAATGGGGTCCAGTGCTGTTCGGTTACCAACTTCCTTCAAATTATCTTCTTTTGTGTTCTGCGGGAGAAAGAAAGTCATAAAGGTTTGAAATATCAAGAGGGTTGAGTAAATGACAGAATTGTATTTTTTGGGTTAACTACACCCTTTAAGATACTGTGTATGCATGTGTATCTGAACAAGACTAGTTGACATTATGCTCTAGTCATACAGGCCATAATAAGTGTGAAAAGTTTTTTTAATTAAACTAATTAGTATCCGCAATGCATGATTTTCTGCTTAATAAGGTTGTAAGGTCACAGCAAAAGATTCGCAGTTTGAAAACGTCTTTGTTTGTGTCACAAGAGTCAAAAGAGCTTTTTCTCCTATACACTTGACTCCCCGTAGTGAAGGTTAACCGTGGAATCGTGCCCTCGCTTCTATTCGAGTGTGAAAAATATGTATTTAGATACACTGGAAGTGTGAACTGGGTCACCGCTCTTCACGGCCGGCCCAGGTCTGGCGATTAGTTAGGAATGACTTTCTCTGGGGTCCTCAGATGGTAATGAATGCTCCTCCATGCCTGTCACTCCATGTGTCGGTATGGGTGTTATTTGATCAGCCTTCTGCGCTTCCATGACGCCGGTGTGTTGAAGCAGAAAACTCTGGTGTATTTCAGCTCTAGCTACCGTCAGGTCATGTGACGGTAGCCGAGAAAGACACAGAGGGTTGTGACCGATGTTTTCTCTATAAGCCACGTGGATATTACTCACGCACAGAATAAAAACACTCCTCGCTGAAGGGAGTCCGAAAATATGTGAGAAAGAGATATTTTCCATCAGAGTTGATGCATTTTTAACACGTATCTATTGATTTTAGTATGGAACAGAAGCAGTGAGAAATCTGCAGCGGTAATTATATAACATCCTGATAGCTCACCGAAAATTATACATTCTTTTAATACTCATGTCCTTCCAAACCTGTTTGACCTTGTTTGTTCTGCAGAACACAAAATATGATATTTTGAAGAGTGTATGCAAACGACATTGCTCCCTATTGACATCCATTGTATTGACACAAAACCACTGAGACATTACTCAAAATATCTTCTTTTGTATTCCGCAGAAGAGTCATATACAGGTTTTGAATGACATGAGAGTGAATAAATGATGACAGAATTTTTATTTGTAGGTGAACTATCCCTTTAAGGTCTCATGTCTCAAATCTGTGTTGTCTTCATAACAGACAGTTCGTTGAGCGTTTCATTCATATAATCACAATTCTGTCCCCAATGCCGTGTACATATCAAGTTTAATCTGTGGAGACGTATGCCAAAAAATACAATGTGTATCGCTGACAGAATAATTATTCCTCTGTCAATTTGTTTTCCCAATAGACTGAGCACATAACGCTATTCTAAGAGTAATTACATCATAGGGGGCGCTGATCACATCTTTGCATGTTATTTTATAAACGATCTAGACCATTGATTTTTGCGGACCTAACGATGCTGCTAATTTATTCATTAACCCAAACAGCAATGAGCGAAATCTGCTGCAACAGACGCCTCGGAAACCGTCCCAGCCGGGGATCGAGCAGGGGTGAGGCCTACACGCTGGAATTGAAGTCGAAACTAAGGTTAAGATCAAGGGTCTCAACTGACAGGGCTGTGGAGGATTGTCGCTGGGGGATGCAGACCTCTGATCTACTATGGCACGTCGGGCAGGTTTGTTGTACGGCTGGAGGCGAAAGGAGAGAGGAAACGAAGGTCGTCCGACCCCGGCTTTACTCGTCCTGTGGTGTCCTGATGGGGTCAAAGTCAGTAAGGCAATCGAGAAAGCACACAGTCAGCAGAGCAGAGCTGGCTCTCATCAACGGAGCGTGGGCCATTGGTGGAGATCCTGCAGAAGAGGTGAACGTTCTGCTGAGAGAGTTGAGGAGAGAGGAATGAAATGTGACATGCTGTTCCGATGCTCTTTTCGAAGCGGGATAAAGTGAGAGGCAGCGGGGATTGGTTTCTTGAACTTGTGCCATTGGCGTTTATCCAATGCATACTTCAATGTACCAATTATTTCATTGTTACTTTAAGATGCATGACCCCTAAAACCTGTGGCATATTTTTAATAATGCTTTAATATATAAATATTAACGCTATCCACAAATAACCACGAATAAGAAGTTTTCAGTTTTTTTAAATATCAATTTGAATTATTTATCAACTACAAGTATTTGTTGTAATATATGCACCAGGGCATAATTGCACTTGCAATTAATTGTTCATTGTCATCTGTCATTTTTACACCTTCATTAATCTGTATTATGCTCATTGCAAACCTAATAGCTAAACAAATTTCAAGCCTCCCTTCATTCAGTCATCCATGGTCAGCGGATTCTTCTTTGCGAACAACACGCTTCATTTAATTTCAAATGAAAAGCCTCAGATCAGCCAATCACTGCACTTTAAAGCCATGTGCCGACAAAGCACTTCAATGGATAAATGCCATTAAAACTAATTTAGTTATTTACACAAGTCTTTACTTGTGAAATCTGTGTGAAATCTAGTGAATAAACTGCACATCTTTTTTCCTTTCTGTGATCTTTCCTTTTGCTGGGTCAGTCTTGAGAATTGCTTAAATTTGGTGTCAATTGTGTTGCCCAGCAAACATCATATCATGTTTTCCACTTTATAAACAGATTTCAGGCCACGGGTGATGCTCCGAACAGAAAGCGAGTAAAATAAAGATCTAATGAAGCGTGGATAGTGTCTGCACGCCTCACTGCACTTATTCACAGAGCTCCCAGATTAAACACACAAAATAACAGGCGGATCCTTAGACACCTCAGTGTTTTATATATACACCTTATGACTGAACTGCAACTCTCTTGTGATGATACCCAACAGAAATGAAGGTTAGTTTTGCGATAATTTCAGACTGGCTGTCATCACAAATTGGTACTATGGGTGGGCGGGATGACAAAGATCTAATATCGTGGTGGAGTGATATATGTAATGGCATATTAATGCCAAAACACATGGAAACTATGATGGTGATTACTGGTAATGCAATGTATTCTATTGTTGGGGTGTGCCCTGGCAAAATAATTATCAGAATGCCCAAAATGGTTTTAATGGACAATTTTGGATCACAGTGATATCTTAATGGAAATATATAGTTTTTTTAAGCACGGTACAGTAATTATGAAGATTAACTTTTGCTTTTTCTGTGCGGTGAAAGCAAAATGGAAAAAAAAAACATAATTAATCATGAATGAAGTTGAATCATGCATCAGTGCATAAACAAGTAAGAAATAGATGACTGACACGGCTACTTATAATGTGAAAAATAAATGTATATTATTTTTATATATGTATATTATTATATAAGTTAAATAATTTCATATTATATGAATTTACATGAATATATTACACTTTAATAACACTAATTGTGGTATTGCTTGACAACTGGCAATGTAAACAAACAAAACTTCACATGAGCATGCTCGTTGCACAAGTGCCTGTATATTATTTCTGATAACTAAAAAAAGAAAATGAGAAGAACCCTTACTTAGCTAAACTTGTCTCTCCAATATTTTCGACTGCGATACCAAACTCAACCGCTAGATGTCAATCTCCTATTCAGTTTCTTTACATGTGACCACACTACAGGACCCATTCAACAAATTGTTTATTTACAAAATTGAACAAATCATTTATTTAATACAGATGATACAATTAAATACTAATATTAATGAATATTAACATCAATTACATAAAATGTAAAAAGTTGTATTATTAGACACTTGCCAATCACAGACCGGAAGTTAACTGCCGTCCAGGCGCATGCACGTCCAATGACACGTCTACAGTCTGCAAAGAGTCTGTTTGGCGTCAGATTTAATAAACGTGCAGAATATCACATTTTACTGTCACTATGTTAAGAGGCAAACCATACAGCTCTACTGTCTACTAACAGCCTGATCATCCTCAACTCTTCTCTATCCTTGTTCTGTCTCCAACTTCATAATCTTGCAGTGTATTCCTTTCTCCATCCTCTACAACCCTTTCTCAATTTCTCACTCTTTCCCCCTTTGAGGCCCTGAAATGAACTACCGCTGTCTCTTCTGTGACTCGTTTGCCAGTGGCTCTACCTCATCTCTTTCTAAAATGACATTTCCAGCAGCTCGGTGCACCTGGGACATCTCCTCCAGTCCTCTGTCTGTTTGATTAGCGCCGTGTTCTCCGGGATCTAGCGAGGGGAGAAGCCACTGGTACCTCTCGGCTTGGCACAGATCTCATGGCGAGTCTCTTCTCTTGTGCTCCTAAACTATTCCGCCTGTCGTTATCCTCGATCTGTCATTTCTCACAGCCTCGATGCTCTCCAGGTGACATCGCATTCTTGTAAGACATGTTTTATGCCATTGACCCTGTTTACAGCTCCTATTAATATTCATTTGGGGTGATGCAATCACAAGTGGACGGTACTGAAGACAGATGTATATGGGTGTAAATCTTTCAAAACGTGTTCAGATGCAGTCAGAAGTGCATGTTAAACTCATTCCACCTCCGCCACGACAGAACTAAATAATTACAGCAAAGTATATACTGAACAGGACGTGAGGGGAGGTGTGAGGTTTTCCTTATCGCAATACAGATCGCGTTGACGATACCACGCCTCAACTTAAAAAAAAAAACTATCAGCTACCTGACGCTGCATTAAACATAAATTCACCTCAAGGCTGCCACTGCAGCATCGCCTGTAAGCTGGGCCTGCAAAGTCTGAGAGATTTGCATTCTTATGAGTCATTATGCGGTCCCAAAACTGGTTATGAAAGGCACAAGGTGCATGTGAAGTGAAATAGCATTGACTCTATCGATTCACCAGCCATCAGGGAGCCAATTTCTTCCATCAAAAGCAACGGAGGACATTTAATGCATGAGCGATACACGAAAAGGCAATTGAACAAAGAAGAAACGGCAACCGCAGCTGTTTCTAGGCTCATTTGGCGGTTCTGTATAAATAAAAGTTATGGCAGGAAACAAACAGCTCATGTCACATGCGATGCACCTCTTAACAAAACTGTAGGTCCCCTTCACCCTCGGAGTATTGATATTTTGCTGCTTTATCCCTCAGTGACGCAGAAGTCAAACAAATGTGGGATTCTGTTGTTTTGCACTCTGCACTACTCATCTGGGATTCGGGCCTCTGTTTGGGAACTCCAGGTGTTGCGTTGGAGTACGTCCTTCTGTATTTGCTTTGTTAAACATAACAACGGTGACTTCCAGCTGAATCACTTCGGAGGAAAACATCTGCTCAAATATTACATCCAAATAACTACAAATCCCATTTTAGCCCAGATGCATGATACGCAAGGCCATTTGATTGCGTATAGCCAGCCTTTCATACTGTACATGCATTCATGAAATGCAGCGTTGATTGAAATTCATGATTGCATTATACAGTACGCATTCTTCTATAAAGATTCATTTTATGCAACGATCAGTTCTCCATAGTCAATGTCTCATGCATGCATTGCTTGTTAATTATCTATAGGCAGCATAGCACACATGCATTATATTGTGTTTGTTCTAAATAATCATTCTTTCATACTGGATGCATTAAACAGTGACAGTGCATGTAATGTTTCTATGAAATACTGACTTTAACAGAACAATACTGCATATAGTGCGTGAAACACTGACATTATACAGTACAATGCATTTTATGTAGTGTTGATTTTCTATGTAGTGTTTCATGTGTGCATTTCTCCAATGTTTAATTCTCTATAGTCAGTGTTTTATGCATGCATTTCAGTCAGCACGTTACGCATGCTTTATATTTGGTGTTGATTCTCTACAGGCAATGTTTCATGCATGCATTACATGCGATGTTGATTATCCAGAGGACACATTACGCATGCGATATATGAAGTGTTGGGGGTGCGAAGTAAAGCACCAAACCACGTTACACTACAGCTAAAATTTTTAGTAGCGTGATAGGAGCTACGGTCAAAATAAAGTAGCTTCGACTACTTGGTATAATGCTGTAATTTGAAAACTAGACAACTGGTTTGGTTGCTTGGTTTACAGTTTCAAATAAACAATTAATCTATTCACTCATGTCCCAGTTGTAAAGCTCCAGATATAGATGCAAGGTTGTTTTAGTTGCATACCTGTATGTACTAAACATGAATGCTAAATTAAGACACTGTTGAAGTAAATTACATCATCTTTATATGTTTATATTTAATGGGGTTTGTTACTTTATCTAGCTTGTGGAGTGCATTACGGAACCACTATTTTAAAAGAGCATTTTGACTTTAGTTCAACAACTGTAAATTATTAATACCTATGGTCTCTATCCCCAGGACATTATGCTTTCCTGAATCCATTTTTTAAGCGAGGCAAAAAGTAAAGTATTAATTGGCGCTCAGGCTTGGATGGTTTCCTAGTGTCACATCATGCCGTGGAAGTACCTTGATTGCTCTATTCAGCTCTAGCCTACAGAGGACAAAGCGACTGAACCGCTGCTTAAGTCATTTAACGTGACCGCACTGGCTCGGTTCAAACCGATAAAGCTTGTGATAAATGCACTAAGGCGAATGGTTTGGATTCAATTCATCATTGTCTTCTTACAATTGTAAATTCATTGTAATGCATAAGGTTGGAGGGGACTCTCCGCGGTGCTAGACACAATATGGATCTTGTAGATGACGTGTCTCGCTTTGCTTCGTACACACACGGGAACAAGGCCGAAGCTACTGTTTTGATTCGGAAATTATAACCGGGCTTCGGGTGACTAAACAGGGGCTTCTCTAAAAGTGCGATATGGACTACAAATTCCCCTTCACCCTGCTTTGGTATTGTTGTTTTTGGGGGTGCTTTTAAGGACAGGCACAAAGTTTAAGGCTTTGAAGACAGAAGAGTTTTACCGAAAGAGCAGAAATGCGTGTGCAGAACATAAACAAGAAAGAAGAATACGAACCGTTTGCGATTTGTCAAAAACATCTAAAAGCATTGCGTCACTTTAATATGTTTGTGGTAAAGGTGAATAAGCAAAGTCAAAATGATGAACTTAATGTAAAAAGAAAACAACCCTGTTAGCAAGAAGTACCTTATTCAAATAGCGCTCATGAATATTAATGCACAGCGTTTCTCACTTATGTTGCGCGTTCTGCCAACATCAGCTTTCACTCCACACTTTGATGTTTTGTTTGTAAGAGCAGACTAGATTCAGGAACCTCTTTGATAGTGTGAAACTTGCTAGGCTGTTCAATGTCCAACGTACAACTTAGCAATTTTGCTCCTTTTCATGTAAGAGACCCGTTTGAATTGACCCAGACGCCTCTCATACATACCTCTGCAACAATCTCTCTCTCTCTTTGGAAAAAAACCAAAGCGTATACTGTCTTCAGTTAAGAACTATAAGCAATTGGTATTTATAATTTTTGGTTATATACATCACATGACCTCGCTATGCGCGATTAATTTGGGGAATGGACACGCAGTGAAATTTAGTTCTGAAAATGTGTGAACACAGCAGCTTTTGCGCCTGTCGTTATTGCATTTGGTTTCCTCTTCAGAAGCAAACTTTATGGGTATTTGTGGCTTTAAAGCATGTCTTAAACCCTTCACTAATTTGCACTTCTCTTGGTAAATTGCGTTAGACATTATGGAAATGAGAAATTGCGTCTGTGTTTTTTAATGTTCGCCTTAATAATAATAATGATCGCTTACACTTATATAGCGCTTTTCTGAGCACTCATGGAAGGGGGAATCTCCTCAACCACCACCAATGTGCAGCATCCACCTGGATGATGAGACGCCAGCCATATTGCGTCAGGACGCCCACCACACACTATCTTATTTGTGGAGAGGAGACAGAGAGGAGCCTTATTAGTAAATCACCCGCAGAAATTTCCACACCCATCGGCGCTTTTTCGAATTTGAACTGTCACGCTTTTTTGCGGTGTTTAGTAAATCTGGCCTCTAGTCTTCCATAACAAGACAATTTATATATTTCAAAGTATAATTTCAATGTTTTGTGTCAAATTTTATTCTGTACATTACACTTATATTAATAATATGAAATGCTTGAAAGCAGGCGTGTTTCAGTTTGCATTATTGTGCACTGTTCACAGATCAAACTTAAGCGAATGCAAAAATACTAAATAGGTTTATGTGTATTAGACACGCATCTGTTTGTGTGGATGGTCCCAGTCCATATAAAGCCGAGATTCAGACCATAAATATGCACGTATAGTCAACCACTTCTACCTTAACCTCATCAGATGACATATTTCAAGACAGTATTATATAGAAAATATACTATATATAAATTGTGTTTTATTTTTTGATATTATGGAACCAACTGCAGTTGATTGATTGATATTAATTGGAATGCATAAAAAATTGATTTAAAAAAAAAATATAAACGGAGTGATCTCATTTTGGAACCAAATATATATATATATATATACTGTATATATACGTTAATACACACAAAGAGACACACTGTTTTTGCAATAAACACAATGAATAGCAAATATCACAAAAGCTCATGTGGGTTTTTCGTGAATGTTTATAGTGTTTTAGACAAATGAAGACACCAAACTTCTCAGTCCATTTTGAAAGCAATATTTGCCATTCAGCTCAATCCCCGTGCGAACCAAGCTGGGCGGCAACAATGGAAAAAGAACAAAACGTATAACAATGTCCACATTAAATTAGCTAAGACCATAAAAACGAGTGAAAGAAATCGACAAGAGTCTATTCACTAATTCACTGTTGACTTCTGGGCAAAGTTCCATCCGAGTTAAATACCATCACTTACGGTAAGTCATTCTAGCTGTCTAAGCCGAGAAACGTACTGTAATGACAATGTTAATTTTATGTAAGTGATACGAGTCAATTCAACTAATTGTTGTTATATTTTTTGGTATATTGGGCAGCAAGTCCAAACAGGATTGTTTGCATCTGTAATTGGGTTTGATTGACAGTTTACTCTGTTTACCATAAATCCCTTGGGTTTACACTTATGTCAGTGGATGTTGAAAGCCCCTAAGGCTATGCTCTATTTGAAACAGACAGGTCAAATCCATAATGCGAATCGCTCGAAGATCACTGGCTCTGCTTTCTGTTAAAAGACATTATGGATAATTAGCCTGGATTTTTGACCTCGGACCCGAAACAAAACGATGCTTGCAAAGAAAGTAAATTTCTTAGATGTTGTTAAAAAGAATAAGTTAAGGCTTCTGCTGGCTCTCTGCATGTTGTACTATATGATGTTTTTTGCCAATTAGTAGTACCTCCCTTACACATAGAGATCACTAAAGTAGACAGCTAAAGCGTCTCTTTAAATTTAAGTGAATAGAATAAATTTTGTTTTTTTCAATTGAAATCTAAAAATGTCTGTGTGTAAAAAAAATCACATTTTGTTTGTTTGAATCCTAAAAAATATCTAAATAATTGTCATAAGGTCATGACGGTAGACAGATCCAAGCTAAGAAAGGGTTTCTATGTCAAGCAATGTAAATGAAAAGAGCAAGTTTAAACTCCTAGTGAACCGGAAGTTGCGATCATTTTTACTTCCGTATTTTGACACATTTGCGAGTGAAAATTAATTTCAAGGGAGAAAATTACTGGGCGTGGCTTGCGTTTTTCAATACGAATTGATTGGATCTGTAAGAATAGCTGTTGCCTTGTTTGACAGTTGAAGGGGATGAGTTAACGGATGCTCCGGTCAAGTCGTCTCATTTACGTCATTTGAGATTGATATTCATTTCAGGGCGGATGTGCATTTTCAGATATTAACTGAAGATTATGTGGGTACATGAATTTTAAAAAGAAAAAGACCCACATAAGCTATTTATTTATACCACACTGTAATATTTCATGAAAAAATAAGAATTGTCATTTTTTATTTCACTGGGACTTTGAGCAAGTTACCAGTTAAAGAAAATTAAACTAAGATAATTTTGTGATGCTACAAACTATACAGTGACACTATTTTTAGATCGCAGAAACATATAGTTGTTGTACTACGGTGGCCGCTGGGTGTCACTGCGCTGCAACAGAAGAAAACACATGCAAACACAAAAAAACACAAGCAAATTCAGAAAGCATTCGCGTTAGTTTGACGACACATGCCCTGCAAATTCTCGCAACACAAACAAACACAGAAACGCGCTGCAAATTCTCGCAACACAAACAAACACAGAAACGCGCTGCAAATTCTCGCAACACAAACAAACACAGAAACGCGCTGCAAATTCTCGCAACACAAACAAACACAGAAACGCGCTGCAAATTCTCGCAACACAAACAAACACAGAAACGCGCTGCAAATTCTCGCAACACAAACAAACACAGAAACGCGCTGCAAATTCTCGCAACATAAACAAACACAGAAACGCGCTGCAAATTCTCGCAACACAAAGAAAACACAGAAACGCGCTGCAAACTGCACACACGACAACGGAAGTGTTTCCGGGGGACCGCAAAAACTGATGCACCTGATTGGGACGCGCTTCACTTGGACTGTTCAAATTCGTTAGTGGAGTTGTCAGCCACATTGAAGGTAGTTGCTTTATAACTTTATTTTAACTTTCTTAACGTACGTCCGTAGGATATTATTAGCCTGTCGATTTGAACAGTTTAACAAAAACTATGAGACATAGTAACTGCTCGACTTACTTAAACAAGTGTCACGTTAAAAAAGTTTAATGGTTTAATGATTAATGATTAAAAATGTATTGTAGTCGACATAGTCAGTGTGGCTGACAACTCCACTAACGAATTTGAACAGTCAAAATGAAGCGCATGAAGTGCATCAGTTTTTGCGGTCCCCCGGAAACACTTCCGTTGTCGTCCGTGCAGTTTGCAGCGCATTTCTGTGTTTGTTTGTGTTGCGAGAATTTGCAGCGCGTTTCTGTGTTTGTTTGTGTTGCGAGAATTTGCACCGCGTTTCTGTGTTTGTTTGTGCTTCGAGTATTTGCAGGGCATGTGTCGCCAAATTAATGAAGATGCAAATTTGCTGTTATTCAGGAAATGGAAAACACTGTACTTTTAAAATGATTAAACGCTGCGTTGTCAAGGTTGAAAACCCCTTTATGGTGAGATATTTTCAAAACCCACTGATAAACATAAACATACATATAGTAATGATTTATGGCAAACAAATAAAAAAACAGAAATATGGAGATATGAGGTTTCAGGAGGACAGCATAGATATAAAAAAAGTGAATGGAAAACAAGTTATTTAAAATGTCTTTTATGTCTTTTTCATATTATTCTCCGGAACCCCACACATAAGGACAGTAAAATCAATCTCAGCAGGGGCTAAACTATTGACGGCTCTAATTTGATGTGTTGTTAGATCTTCCCTCCACTGTCCTCCTTGTACCCTCCATCCATTTCTCTTTCTTATGCTCTTTTTTCTGCTCGGTGAGGCAATTTGCCACCATCGTCTCACTGGAGCAGGAGAACCTCTCTGACTGCCCTGTTCGGATCCATTAGTGATGCATTGGGATATCTGGCTGACACACAATCCAATCACGGAGCAGACTCCGACCCCGCTGTAATCCCACTCCAGTAAAAGAGACGCCACCTGGGCCTGATGCACAGCCTGCTGGGCCCTGCAGTGGATTGTGTCTCCTGAAATGAATTGGTCTCAACGGGCGGTATATAAACAACCTCTAGAAGCCTTTAATTTGGAGATCTGAGCCTTTTACCCCCTAAATCCCAGCTTTTAGCAGATTAAATATTTAAAAGATGGATATTTATTGTCTTTTTCTCCTGGAAGGAGACGGAGAGTCTGCTCGGCCTGTCTCTCCATCATCTGAGTGCCGTTTCTTTCGTTAAGGACGTTCGGTGACAAATGATTAGAAGATATATGGGTCTTAAAATACTTCTGTTGATCACAGATCTATTTTCAGTCACAAGCTCCATAGTTTTTTTTTGCATGACATCATCCCTCCCTGGTCTTATTCATTGGTGCACATTAGTAAAAATTCACACGCCTTTGTCTTCATAATCTTTTATTGATCTTGTAGCACCTTTGAAATTACTTTTCTGGTTGGCTGACATCACAAATCTCTCTTTAATTTTTTTCAAGCACTTCCTCTCCAATCACTCTATTCTGATATGTAACACCACATTTTTTCAAAGTACATTCAATGCCAATGGGATTATTTTAGTTAAATAAAACTATTTATACATTTCTGTTAACTGAAATCAAATACAAATTTTGGCTTAGAAATAAAATGAAATAAGTTTAATAACGTGTCTACACCAGACGCGACGCGAGACACGACACAACAAAAGACAAAAGAATGGATTAGAACCCATTATAATAACAAATGTTGTCCACACTGGATGTGACGCGACACAACAAACCCATTTAGAACAAGCAAGATGTGTCGCAATGCGCCAGTCACATTTGATGTAGACACGGTGTAAGCTGAGAACTGAAACAGAACTGGGAAAACAAAAATTAAAATAAAATTGAAGAATAAAAATGAAATTTAACATGTAAAAAAAGCTGTAATATTGCTTACTTTTACTTTTACTTTTACTGTTACTTTTTATATTTTTAAACATGTAAAAAAAATCAAATTATACATAAGGACTGCAAATTTATCAAAATAAATAAATAAAAAAGTATAGAAATATTCATATAATAAATAAAATAAAATCATGTAAAATGTATGTTAAACTAAACATGAAACTACACATAAACAAATAAAACTAATGCTAATTCAAAATAAATAAAATGACAATAAAACGAAAAAACTGTAATAACTCTATTTCCACTTGTATTCTTTCGAACGTAATATTTTTCTTCTTGAATATCCCGTCACCCAGATAATGGGTCGCAATTCCACAACATTTTGTACCTCTAAATAATCATTGTTACGAGACAACATTGATTTGCCACATTTTGACATCCCTTCTTCAGATTAAGGAAAGAAGCAGATATGGTACATTAAGTAGTTTTGTTGCCAACCTTGGTTTCTCTCTGTTTCTGTCAATACAGACTGCTGAAAGAATACCCACAAACCCCTGCTACAATCCTTCCACTTTATAGACTGTATTGACAAGTACATCATTGTTTCCTTTTCTTCTCCAACTATTTGTACACTGAACCAAGACAAGAAAACATGGAGGTGCTTGTTCACAACTTTTCCTCCTGTTTTCAATGACATCGTATTGTTTTTCTTGTGGGAGAGTCATAAGCCCGACACTTATCCATCATGTACACAGAGTTATGTTTTCAGCATCAGCTAGATATCACTGACATTTACTGTAATTTCAACAAATGGAAGGTGATTTAAAATATATCAAACATTGTGTTTAATTTGCAATTATTATTTTCTGCTGTTTTGTGTCTGTTATGGCAAAACTAGATTACTGAGCAACTGTAATGAGCACAACTTTTTTCATTACTGTATCTTTTAATAGAGTTTAAATTATTAATTCCTGTTGCTTTTTGAATTAAAAATTATAATTGTTAATTGTACAATGGAAAGAGCTATTTATTTCTCACTAATTCCTAAATTCACTTTGTACATATTTGCAGAATGTGACAACTGAGGCATAGAATGACATAATTTACTCAGCATTTCACATCCAAGGCTCTTCTTTTACCTATCACGTCAGTGTTTGTAGTCGAGGAAGAATATCATACACATCAATATACTGCATTCTACGCAAAGAAATGAAAATATATCGATAACAGCAGCTTTGTGTCAGTGTCTATTGTATTACAGACAGCTCAGAACTCGACGGGGAAAGCTGTATTTATTGATCGCTTGAGGAATTGAATTTATCGTACTCATATTTATTCTCTTCTGTGCTGAGATTTATGATAACGGTGATCTATGTGATATTCCCAGCGGGTCTACTGAATCCAGTTCTGCCACATTTATTTAAATATTCATTCAATAATGGTATGTTTCACAGAACCTATGAGCCGTCGTATCAGTCAAAGCCGTTGACAGCCATGAATACCTTAGCCAAGCTTTTCCATCTGCAGCTCTGAGTAATACATGCATGTCAGTTTACAGAGGACTTGATAAAAGCTAGTTATAAAAGCTGAATGGCTTCAAGATCTGTCAAGAAGACTGCATTAAGAAAATGGATGTGTCTAAGTGTAGTATTGGTAAGCTTGCAATGCAAAGTATAGTTGTTAGTCTTCCTACAGCACATATAAATAAAACTTACAACTGCTTTGCACGTGCAAATCCACATAAACCTGCAAAAGTGACATGTGAGACTTTGCTGACATTCTACCCTTTGCAAAGCTTATCATAGCAATGCAGTTTTGTTTCGACAAGCATCATCCCCCAAGCATCTGGAGCGTCTCTTTCCATCCAAAGTCAGAGATATCAAGTACACTTCTGAATGAAGAGTGGCATGGCACACACTGCTACAGGTTTTCTGTCTGTAGGAATAACATTTCATCTTAAAACATACATGAATGTTTCTTTGTAACTTGTAAGATCACAGGAGATGCCTTCTGATGTACAGTACTTCATTTATAATGGAATCTTTTCATATTGGACCTTGACAGTTCACCAACCATAGAAATTTCATAAAGGAACCACTTTTAACAAAAACAGTACAACTGTAACAACACCCATCATTCGGCGCTTAACAGTCGAGGCTACACAAAACCCGCTTTTAGAAAAGAAAAATCAATGTTTAATTTCCACTCGGCTCTTGTTCTGTGGCCTTTAAGATCAACTTGCCCTTCAAAAAATCCCTCTTCAATAAAATCAACTAATGTTTCAAATAGAAGTGTGCGCTTTGCGAGATCAGTTTTAAAAGCAAAGCTAGAGATTAATTTTTCTCTGTGTCGAACATCCGCCTTATGTTAACAAGTTTCCGCAATTTTTACATGTCATGACCACATGAGACCACGGGCCAATTACAAGCTTTGTTGGCAAGACTAGCAGTTATTCAAAGAGACAAACGTCATGCGTTGTGATGTAACTTTAACACTAGTCTTTTATTTTGTAATTGGCTTTTGTGCCATGTCTTTGCTCACTGGTCGTATCCTGAATGTGTTCAGGTAAGCCTTGTTTAATTTTTTCCAAAACTCCAAATAGTTTTTTTGATGTTATTTATTTCATAATGAAGTAACATTTCCCTTATATTTACATAAAGTTTTGAATAACTTCCATTGTATTAGAGACTTGTTAGGAATTGGAATCTTAACTTCAAATATGATGATATCCTGAACAAGTCTCCAAGTTTTCCCTTTTTAATTGGTTTGTCGTAAGTGCGGGGGAGAGCTAAAAATGCCTGGCCATTGGACAGTCAGAACAGTCCTTCTTTTTAGTTGCTGACGGCATGTGGTGAAGAGTTGTTGTTGAGAGGAGTTTAACGTTTTTGATAAAATATTACAAGTGCAAATGAATAAAAAAATAATAATGATGTTCACAGATAAATTATTTATAACAATCACTGCAACACTTTGTAAAACGCTCAGAATTACCCTGTTTGATTGCATGCTTAAAGGCATCCTTTTTCCTGCGATGAGGAGGTATGGTTAAAAATTTATAGTGGATTTAAACATCATTGGAAACATTTGAACGCAAGTACACAAGTAGTCACACATGAACAATACAATTTTGAACAACAATGAAATGTTTCAAGTAGGTCTATTATACAGTATTCAAGATGAACTCTGAATGATAAAAATAAAACACTGCACAGTCTTTCATTGTATAAAATAAATATGCTACAATAATAAAGCTACAAAATTTTCGTTTTCTCTTTAATGTGTGACACAGATGTATAAGGGTTACTGTCACTTTAAGGCAAATTCTTTTTTTGATGAGGATCACTACATTTAACTGGCTTAAACCAAAATGTGAATTTTGTTTTTGACATAACAGCGTGTGTATTTGACAGTATAAGAACATATACAAGACACCAAAGAGAACTTCACAATGATTAGGCTAACTGAGATGTCTGGAACAGAGATAACGTTATGCGTATGCCGTGGAATGGGATGGGATGTACAGACGCATCGCAGCATGTACAATATACGTTACACTGAAACAATCATAAAATCTCTCAGCAAAAGTAGAAAGTGTTGAATTTGTAATAAATCACCCACAGTGTCTTGTAGAGCGATTTATCTTGTTGTTCTATGTTGTAGGTTCTGTGTCAGTTCTGTGGCAAATTGCCGCATAGCGGTGAACTTTGGAACAGCAATGTTTCAAGTACCGAAACAAGCAAAATTCTGGTATTGAACCAATAGAAATCTAACATGTACCGGTAAATTTCCAGAACCAGTTTACCGCGCAGCCCTACAAAATCACAAAGACGTAACCCAGTCCTGACGCACTGTCCAGCACTGGACATTTTAGATGTCTTCTTCAATTACATATAACAAAGAGCGAGACCTGATTTGAGAGTGTTCTATGAGAGAAACTTCCAAAATGTGCCATGCTTGGGAGTATCTAGGAGTATTAGGTAAAGAAACACTGCCAACCTTGATAGCACACGTACATCTGGGAGACGTCTATTTGATGTCTGCCTTTACATTCGCTAGATGAATTTTTGATTGTTTGCTAATCTGCAATACGTCTCTAAGACATGTACGGTCAGATATCATATTGACATCTAGAAGATGTCACCAAGATGTCTCTGAATTAGAGTGTATGTACAAGACGTTTCTAGGACATTTATTAGATGTTTTTACACAGCAGTTGTTTTCCAAACCTCCAGATTTTAATCAGACATCTTCAAGACATACCTACTTGAAAAATACAGCTCTTTGCACAATTGGACCTAAATAAGCAGAGATCTTATGCCTGATTTGAGATGTTTTTTGAATGAACAATTTCTTAGAGATTTTCCCAATAAAACAGATTGGAGCTGTACAATGCCCCGAAATAGCTGTCAATATGGCCTCCAAGTGAACCGTTTTGCCTTATTTAAGAAACTTGTACGAATCCTTGTCTGAATATGACAGATGCTTAATATGTGAACACGCACAAGCACAATATCAAAATGAGTCATTAGGAGACAAGTGTAGTCCTTTTCACCTCGCATTACGTGCCTTAGAAAATCTACTCGTTGGCAGTCAATTCTGTTCGCTTACGAACGCTTGTAAATGAGCTGCACATGACTAATTAACAGCAAAATGATGCATTATGGACACACACAGACTCCTCTGGCTATTTCTCTTTGCCATCAAAATGATAAAGGGCGCACCAGAAACGCAACTGTCCTTGTTGTTTAATGGGGGTTTATTGTTGTGTATTAAAATCTCCCCAATCAATCCTGGTCCAAGTCTATATCCAACCCAAAGTCCTGTCAGAGCCCAATTTGTCTTCATAATTGGTTTTTAACAATTGCTGGCAGTGGATTTATGGCGGGTAAATGCTGTGGTAGAGACGCCTAACACCAAAAACGCACATTTACTGTTGTGTGTTTGGGAAAACCATGCACGGATGTTCAAAATGGTTTTCACTTTTTATGCAGGTCAACAAATGGTCTTTAATGAGCAACTATTATACACTCATGGTTGGAACCAAGAAGGAATTTAGCAGTCTAATGGTACAGAGAAACTTTTCACATGCTTTACACGCGCTTTATATTATTCAGATCTTTAAAAAAAATCATTATGGGAATATTTCAATCAAAAGAGAATATTCTGCGAATATGACTCCCCCCCATACTTTCAAACCTGTGTGACCTTCTTTCTTTTTCTTTTAAATGTCTTGAAAGACATTTGCCTCATGTAGCAAATATGAACATACTTTACATAAGCTTTGAACTATATAGATTTTAAATAAGCAAATCTTTTTGAACTCCAAAAAGCTAAACTCCACAAAAACAAAATATAATTTTCACTTAGGAGGAATACTAATTTTAAAGAATAGTATCAATGATGGTGCTGTAAATTCATAAGATGAACTAAATCAATAACGACAAATGTGCAGGATGCATATTTATCAGGCATTTAACCCGAAGACTAAATATGAAATAACCGCACTACTATTTAACTTCGACAATCCTTTTGTGAATTGGCCCAGTGCCATCGGTTACCAAAAGAGGGTTAATCTTTCGGCTTTTACAGCCTTGATTGGTGCTAAATGTGAGAGCTGTGTATTTATTACTACACAGAAACTCAAGGCTTGAGGAAATAAATCCTCTTTTCATAGACAGGACCCCTCTTGGTGTGCATTAAAGGTTTAGTAAGAGGTTTCTGAAGGTAATAAAGATTGGGTCCGAACATAAATGAAGTCTTAGATCATCTTTGGAGAAGTATAAGCTAGAACGTACCTAATTATTTCACCATTTGAAGAACCTGCATGAGGCCAATTAATAGGACCATGAGGCATTTTATTCCATCTTCACCGTCGTATCATTTTATTCCATGTTATAACAAAGTATTTCTCGCCTCGCTTATGTCTTTTAATGTTACTTTTTGCTCTTTATTTAATTGGGGGAAAATTAAATGTCACCATTATTTTTAACCACTAGACTGCTACGGTTACTGTAAGTCTGTTTTTTTCCTCTAACCAGTAAAATAAGAACAACAACAGCTAGCAAGACTAAAAATGCAAGTTGTGTGTTCTCCAGAGCCTCACATAGACTCAGCTTAACACTTCAGTAATGATAAATATAGATGACAGCGTACTGCTGGGCGAGTTATCACTACTGGGTTAACCGTTGTTATTTTTTTTTTTCTCCTGCAGAGGTGAAATCTCACCTCTGACGATTATATTTAACCTGACGTTTCTTAACTCTGACTTAAAGTGACAGGCGGTCTCAGAGAGTTTGTTGTACAAATCACGAGGAAGAAAGAAAACGATGAAAATAGAATGTTTATTTTCGGGTAAACTGTATCTTTAAAACTAGTCTTCAAACTTTGTTTTAAGAAGGCTTTTTGTCAGTTTAGACCCAATTAATCTGGACATGTTTGATGGCCCTGCATGGACACTAAAAGGTCTGAAATGAATAGATTTATCACGCTTTCGTTATTTTTCTCGAGAAGCCACTTAGGGCAATAATAAACAATCCAAATGAGGGAAATTAAAAGGTAATAACCAAAAATTAACAATGCAATTTGAGTGAATTTTCTAAAATGGGAATTCAATGGCCGAAAAACAGCATTAATAAAACTTTTGTTTGGTTTAATTCGGGAGTCGGGACATTTTTGCATTACACCAACAAACGCATTTGTTTTCGCAGCATTTTAGCAGTAGACAATTTTAGCATCATAAGGATAATGATAATGGCTTTTTGATAGCTTAAATATATTTTGGATGATACAAATAATGTAACCGCTCGGTTATTTTGCTCTATTCTGCCATTACATATCTTGGCGTATTAATTCTGCATCCCATTCAAAGTCAAATGTGCTATGCCATGTGATGTGATGCACAGAATAAAACGGCAACAGGCATTTGTTTGGCAGGTGTACGATTATTGAAAGAAGATCATTTAGCTCAGTTTACACAGCTGTCTTTGATACAATTGTTAAAAAGGTTCCATTCAGGCTCCATGTCAAGCTTTAACTCAATGACATAATTAACCAAGTCAATCTTTATTCCTAAAATTTCCATGATAGTGTTCAACAGCATTTTCCCAAAGTGGGAAGCTGAGATCATTTTAGCCATCATTTATTGTACAGAAGATAACGTCTCCATCATTTTGGTGACCTTTTATTAAGATAGCTTCTTATATCCTAAAATATCAGTTACTCTTTTAATATGAAGCCATTAAGCGAAAACAAACATGATAAATGCCTCATTGTAAAGCTCATCTCAACTATACACTATTACTGACATTTGTTAATGCGAGGAGCTAGTGTGCCGTGTCTGTATCGCTGAACGGCCCTCGTGTTTCTCTAACATGACATCATTTATTACATGACAGGTCATGCAGACCATATAGCGGTTAAGGAGCGGTCTGCAATAGACACATATAGGGGACAATAAAGAAATGAACATAACCCGAGGACTTGAACTACATGTATATACAGTTTATATTATATATTATACTTTATATATATATATATATATATATATATATATGGGATGTTCTTAATGATCAATTGATAAGTATCCCATATACGCCAGGGGCCAGGAAGACTGAATCCTTGCAAACTTTTTAAGCAATTTTAAATATGTGAGAACTCTTGGCAAACATGGCGAAGTTTTCGCGGGCAGTCCTAGCAAAACGTAGGTGGGGACTATATGTAGTGATGTAAATCTGCGGCGGTTCATGTATCGGACTAGGGAAGACTCGTTTGAGTGATTCAGAGTCAACATAATTTTTTCCAAATAACTTTGTTATTCTTTCACCTTTGGATTTACAACTAAGACTGCTTACTTTCAAACACGACAACATTACACACTGCATGAAATGTAATTTTCATGATCTAATGTTATGTATACTTTAACGAAAGTCATGCCACTCGGCGACCTTTCGGACATAGCAAGAACCCCTACACGCAGCTATTTAGCATTGCATTTCTTCCAATTTATTGCAATAGGAGTGGGACATCTTGTGAATATATTATCTTTGGCCCTTCCTAATGATCACACGTTTACTTTGATTACAGCAATCTCAAGATTTGCATTACGTCTTATTAAATACTCTGAAGTGCAAAACCTCTTCAAGAAGCTCATTTTATTGGCATGTTGACGAACAGTAAACCAAAAAGTGCTCTGAGCTGCCAGTGTAAATCTTTACATTTATTCACAGAAATTTGCACAATTTGATTTTTGCTTTAAGATAATAAAATAAGTCAAGGAAAATAAAGAGAATTTCAGTAAAATAGTTCATTTTCTGATTAAGTTTTAACCATTCCAGTCACATGAGCATAAAACAAAGAAAAAACACTGAAACGTGCCGAAGCTATCAGAACCGAACTGAAAACCGTGGGTGAAAAACCGAGGTTTGTAGTGAACCGTGGGTGAGCTGTATTGTTGCATCCCTAATAGCTGCGATATGTAATGCTATGCAGGTTACTTTAAGTACTGGAAATGATGTGAAACTGACATTTGCCTTGACAAAGTTTTAACAAAAGCTGTACATTGCAAGCATAACAAACCAATCATCTATGCGAGGGTGAGGTTATGCTTACCCAGAGATGCCATGCCCACAGACCACCCACAGTCCTGTAAAAACTAAATAAAATTAAACACTTATGATATATGTGGGTGTCTCCTAGCAAGAATAAACCACAGTACACCGGACCTTTGACTAGACGAGCACATCTCCGCTACGGCCTCATGACTGGTTGATAGCTATAATCACTGGACAGTATGCTATAATTCAGAATAAAGCCATTCTTTCTCTACGAACATATATCATTTTCACATTCTCCTGGATAAGAATGCAAATCCTTTTCCTCTTAAGTGCCCAGACAAAACTGAAAACATTCGAATGACAGCGCAGGTATGAAGAGAGAGTTAAGAGGATTTTAAGTGTTCCACGTTTCTGTAGAGAGGAAAGCGCAGACCAAGAGCTAACCCGTTCCTGGGATTTGTAAGAACTGGCTCAGTGATCATTCCCAGGTAGTTAATTCCCAGACCCAGATAATAACGGACCTAATGAGCTTCTAAGCCCTCTGGATCCCAGCTTTCAGCTGTCTGATGCTCCGGCTTTGATCCTGGACCCCGGAAAGCTCACGGGGGTCTACCTAACAATAATTACCTAATGCTAATTCCTCAAATACACCAGAATCTACAGGATTCAGGACCGGTCTTTGGCACAGGCACACCACAGGCCAGAGAAATGAAAGATAGGAGACTTAGGCTTTGTGACTTTGTCAACTTGCAATTTCAAATTTGACCATGATTGAAAACGTAGGAACTATGAAAGTTGACATAATAAGTTGTGTATTTGTTTCTATTTATGACTGACATCTCCAAAACTGTTTGAAATGAATCAAATCGCACACAACTAAATAATATGTGACGCTAGACCACAAAACCAGTAACAAGAAGGACAGGATTTTTTTGCAATAGCCAAAAACACATTTATTCATGCCAAAAATCATTAGGATATTAAGTAAAGTTAATGTTCCATGAAGATATTTAGCAAATTTCCTACTGTTAATAAATCTGTATTTTTGTGAGTAATATGCTATGCTAAGGACTCAATTTGGACAACTTTAAAGGCGATTTTCTCAGCATTTAGATTTTTCAACCTCAGATTCCAGAGTTTTAAAAAGTTGGATCACAGAAAAATATTGTCCAATCCTAACAAACCATACATCAGTGGAAAGCTTATTTATATAGATGTATTTATGATATATATATAAATATCTCAATTTAGAAAATTTTACTCGTAAGACTGGTTTTGTTGCCCAGGGTCCCATATACAGTATATTAAAATCTCCTAAAAAACAGGACATATACCAACATGCTGAGTTGCATCAATTTGTGTTTTGCAGGACAACTTGAAAGGTAAACTGATTATGTATTCCCTCTAGAATTTGTTTGTTTGTTTGGATTAACAATTTTTACATACAAGTCCACTAAGAAGTTTGAAACGGTTGTGTCGCACTAGATTTGTGAAATCTAAAGTCATTTTTTGTTATTAATCGTCCAACATAATGTAAGTTAAAATATAAAAAAAATAACATTTAAACCATTGGCTGACAAACTCTAATGCTTGTTTTCTCATAATTACTCATAAATAAAAAAATCCAAGTATACCCAAGGCTATGAGATCCTACATTCAGGACTTAAAAGTCCAGTGTATGAAATTTAGCAGCATCTAGTGGTGAGGTTTCGAAATGCAACCAAAGTCTCACTCCCCCCTCCTTTTCAAAGCACTACGGTGGCTGACACAGGACCAAGATGTCGTTACGTTATTACTTTTTTTTGGCAAAAGAGATAATGTATTTATGAAGCACTCTTTCTAGAGCAGTTTGTCCGTTTAGGCTTCCGTAGAAATAACATTGCCAATTCCATGCAAGGGGACCCGCGGTGTATGTAGTAGGGATGTGGCGGTGATAAAATGTTCCCTCCAATTAATAGACGTGTAAACACACTAGTAGTAACGGTGACACCAGGGGTGGGGGGGTTTGGTGTGGGGTGGTCAAAGATGCGGCCGCGACGCATTTTACTTTCAGTTCTGAATTAGCAGAAATTCGGGAACGGTATTTGGTTAATAAACCTAAAACTTACAAAACAAATAACCACTGCACACACCATGCAAAACATAAGAAACAAAGATAGGTTGCCTTAAGCAAAACGAATAATCACAACTCATCAATAAAAAATGTAAAAGAAACATTTTTTTATGTAGATAGTATGTCGATAGAAATAGCTCATTCTAAGGTTATAAAATTATAACACTTCATGATGTAATGTTTTTATATACCTCTGAAGACATAAAAATGTATAATATGTTGCATTTCTGTCAATAGATCCTTCAAAAACACAGGACCTATAAAACAGAATAGCATTGTTACTTCTCCCATTCATTCTTCTAGGACACCAAATATTCCAAGTATATAAATTTGCCTTTAGTCTCCCTCCCTACACAGTTTCTTATTTTCCAAGGACTTCCACCCTTAGGAGAGAACACCCGATCTGTTTCCTGCTCATAGCAGTTACCTCTAATGCCACAGAAGTCTAGTCAACTAGCCGCAGCGAGCAGCCATTTTGGATCCTCCGGGAACCCAGCACCCCCTTTACATCCCGTACCCCACAGCTTCCCTCGCAAACATCTCGGCGACACTCTCTCAGGCACACCGCTCCTTCCATCACCCCTGTTTCTCCCTGGTAACGAAGCCTCTCTGTCGGGGCTTACCTCAGGCGTCTGGGCCTAATTATTCCCTCTTGCCCCACACCTGTGAAATGCCTGTCCATTTCTTCCCCTGGCGGTGAATGGCAAACGTCTACGGGGCCATTATTTGTCAATCAAAACTCACCCCGATCTCGAACCGCAGCCGGTCTTCAGTGAACCCTTATGCTGTCACTGAAAACTGTCAGTCAAAGTGCATTTTTATTGATTCCTCTCATTTATTTTTATCCCCTGATTGTTATTGTGTTTGTCCTATGCGGTTCCCACAGGAAAACACGCCAGCAGCAGCGCCGGGAAGCTGAGAAGTTTGTTGGCTGACATCTTAGATGAAGTGAAACTGTTTCGAATTGAGTCTTTATTTTAGGATGGCCTTGTAGTAGTTTGGTGCATTTATACTGAAACAGTTTTTTGTTCGTTTTGTGTGTGTTTTTTTCCTCCAGCGTTTGCCATTTATCCGATTTTAAAAGTCATTTGAAATACAGTCTGAAGTTTGTGAAAACAGAATAATGCAATTACAACTATTATAAGGTAATTCGAATGCCACAGTAAAATACAACCCTGTCTCAAGGCAGTTCATGATGTCGTCACAAAATGTAGAATCTATTGATTCATGTTCATGGACACAAAGTCCCCCTTTTATTCTTGTCAGTCAGCATTATTTTTTTCCGATACATAACACATTACTTTCAATGCACATACAGAAATACACTTTCAACAGAGATACTCCATATCATAATACATTACACTGGATTCACGCTGTGTATCAATAAAAGAGAAAGTTGTGTCTATGAAAACAAACAATTAAATATATTTTGTGACAGTAGTAATTGTGTTGAAAAGTACTACTGTATTTTTTATTACTTCAACTCTGCATTTTAAAACTCAACTCAAGTTACATGTCGACTTATTTTAATAAATGACTCAACCATTTGCCTAAATTTGAAATAGAAGTTGAAAAGACGAATAAACCAATTAGATTTTACTTTAAAAACTAAAGGCACAGAAAATAAGTAGTGTGTTAAATAGTTTATCACTGTAGACTGCTTCATTTGACGTGCCTGAAACTTCCGGTTTGTGTTTGGCTAGTGTCTGATAACATTACTATTCTTATTTGATATTATTTAATTTATGTTCATATTAATTTGTAATATTATTTTACTGTATATTAATTGTAGCACATAAACGATTTGTTTAATTTTTCTTGTATGTTCATTTTATTAAATAAACCATTTGTTGAATGGGTCCTTATGTGTGTTCGCCGTATGGTAAAATTGACATCTAGCGGTTGACCTAATTGGAGAAAATTGGAGAGGAAAAAAGTAACGATTCTTCTCGGTTTCTTCTGATTGTTATCAGAAATAATCTAAAGGCACTCTATTGTTTGTGAATATGTACCGGAAGTTAAGTAGGGGTCACAAAAGTGCACATGCGCAGTAATGTTTATGTTGTTAAGATTAGTTTATGATGCAGACATACATGCACACTAAACAAATTTCAACCTCAGATTAAAGCGTGCATATGTGAGTGCTGATGGGGCCAATCCACAAAAAAAGCAGAAGTTCATGCTTAAGATTTGAATGGACATTTGTTCATTATCATTGCCTTTCACTCATGTTCTGAACATCGTATGTCTCCTTAACATTTCCAACCACCAATGAAAAGCATGGCATCCATATGTGTAAATCAAAACCAAGTTCACAAAAATTTTGCTTCTAAACAAAACAATGGATCACACTGCAGGTACTCTAGAAATGGCTTCTGTAAAACATCCCGATCCAACCATTCTCCGAACACATCAGTCATTTGCAGGGTCTCAGGGGAATGGACTAAAGGCATAACTCAATCAAGATAATAGCTATTTGCTTGTAAACAGGGTAAGATGTTTGGTACGTATGGCATGGTAACATACTATTCCTCCTATTGCTTTAAAATCCAACTACCATTGTACACGTATTCTTTAATGCAAAATTAAAACAAACTCAAGTGAGACAGATACTTCTCAGGGTAGGATAAGAGGTATATAAAAGAGAACCGTTATCAAGCAGAAAATTATAAATGCCATGCAAACATTTGTCTGTTTGCTTCAGACAGATGCTGTTGTCAGTGAGTTAATTGGTTTGTTATGCAGCCAAAGTGAAAAGCTGTGTATGTACCGTGTGTGTGTGTGTGCGCACCTCCACACGTTTCTGTGTAAATAATCTGTCGAAAAATCTTCAAGGTAAATATATGATAATTTAATAAAAAGCAGACGCCTCAGATGCTTCTCTGTTTGTTGTGGATATGAATGAAAAAGAAAAGTTTCAGAAGAAAATCTCAGATGAGCATATAAAGGATAAAAGGCAAGTTTGTCCAAAACAACATCAACATTTCCATCAGCATTCTAAAAGAGTTGCCTTAACACACTTGATTTGAGCAAGTCATTGGTTGTGGGTGGGACTAATGTATATTACTGTTAAAATAATATGTTTTTTTAAGGATCATTTAGTTAGATTTGTAAAATTTGATGTTAAACAAATGATCAATGCAAAATCTGAAAATAAAAACATTTCATAGGCATTATTTAACTGTATGTGAATGATATGGGTCATTGTGAATATTCCTGTAAAAAAAGCAGAACAGAATTTTCTTCTCCAAATCCTCTAATGACCTTGATTGAGAAGTTGAGCAGAAGTTGAAATTACCATACGTTACGTTCAATATCCTTCATAACTTTCTTCCGCACCGCAACATTTCAAACTCAATTAGCTGCTTTGGGAGCATATGCGATTTAATAACAACATTTGAGTTAGCATCCACACTCCCACCCCCTTAACTTAATCCAGGTAATACCCATTTGCCGTTTATATATGCAACCCCCTACAAAACGGGTTTGCAAATCTGAAATGACAGATTAACCAAAAGCGATGACCAACTGCTGGCTCGCTGTCACAAGCGTTTCCCCGGTGGATTAATTTGTAATGAACATTATGGATATCATCCTTCAAGAGTGAGTATGAGAGCCATCGCATTGTCAAAAAAGGGCACTGGAGATTTGCAAAGAGAGGGAGTGACAGAGGGAGAGATGGGTGTACGTACACTACCTCGTGACATTAAACGTCAGCTGTTGTCTCTGAAGACAGGCTATAAAACAGATTAGAGAAGACGTAGCTGTAACAGCGTGACAGGGGGATCCATTTGATTATGGTGCCCTGCTCCATGGGTGAAATGCAGAGAAATCCCAGACTACATCCATCCGAAACTCTGAGGTGCAAACATCCAAGTCTATCCCTAGGCTAAGTCTGGGTTGTCTGGGTGGTCGTGACAGAATTCATCTATTGGTCCTGGATGCCACAGCACACCAGGGTGCCATTGATCCACGCAAAATTACAGCTAATCCACCCAATCAAAGCTGCAGGAATACATGAATAGTTCGGAAATAAATAGAAACAACACTTTGTTGCATGCAATGATAAATATCAAAATCATCTTCGTTTGCATGCAGTATTTGTAACATTTTGCATGCAACAAAACTAACAGCAGAATTTCTAGCTTGCTAGCATACATGCAATCATGCTAAATATAATTGTGGTGTACTGAAATGCGTGCCACGACAATGCATTCCCATCCTACTTCTTCTGACTTTGTGGTTAGCGCAGCACTCTCTGCGCTAATATTTTAGCTACCCAGAGCCTCAACTGCTAATTCTGTGGTCACTGAGCAATCCGCAGATAATCTATCTGGCACAAATGTGGTTTTGCTTAACGTCACAGATCAAGCCCAATTGAATTCACGTGATCCATGACTAATCGACATAGACACACCGTTGACTGTGGCAGAACTAATCGAGTTGCGGTTCAACCCCCACTGTCAACAGCTGGGACTTCTGAGGTATGAGATCACAGTCCGACACTCAGTCCAATTAAAACCAATCAAACAGGTAACCATTTGGCTCCATGGAGACCAATAAAGAAATCAGTTGTCCCAATGGCTGTGCAAATTCCTTTAAGTAAAATATTGAGAAAATCTATTGTTGATGACGAGCAAGCGACCTACAGTGAACTCAAGCAATACGTTTTATGAGTATGTCTATTCCTTGGGAATCAGATCCATGACCCATGGTTCGCCAATTACAAGAAGCTAGCATCATCTGAGCGATGGTGACCAAGACTAAGTTTTCCAGGTGTCCGGAAGTCTAAATACACATTAGTCACAGACTAACTTACACTAACATATCTTAAAATATATCAGTGCGATTGTTTTGTCTCAAGATGCACATCAGTAATGTTTTTTGTAAAGAATGTTTTTAAAAACAACTTAAACATCCTTATATAAGTGTCCCTATAACACAGAGTTTCTGCCAATCTCAAATTAATCTTGAGTACCTATAGAATAGTATTTCATACATCATATCTTCGAAGAGTATTTAGTTTGATCACATTTATAAAAGACAGACACAGCTGTACAATTACTTCCGAATCCATACGGCACGTGCGGGGGGGAGGGGTAGGCTGAACTAAAGCACATTGGCAACAAAACACAGACATCAGATTCAGTCACCTCATTCGGTTCATGTCCGGCATCTTTTAGTGCTGGGACGGCTCAATATATCAGTTTCAAACAATCTCCAATTCCAGCATTACAACCACAGTTTATATAACATTCATCACCCAAATGCAGTAAACAAACAAACACCTGAACTTCGCGAAGATATGCGCTCTCTCTCTCTCTTCTGCACACAAGTGAAAGTGACTTCTGTGCATGCTCCTTCTTCTGCTCTCCATGCTGCTGCGTGGGCGTGTCGCATTCTTTTGGGGGAGAATTGACCAATAAGTGAATAAGAAAAAAATTTAATAACTGTTTTATGTTCAGAAAAAACTTTCGGGAACCTGTAGGATCGCTGGGGGATTGTATCGAAAACAGAAATACTACGTAATACACCCAACTAATTTTTTGACAAGTTGACCATGTCAAACATGAGAAGACAGCACGTTTAACATTACAAAGAAGTCAGAATGCATGACACATCGTTGCAGCACCCCTTTAACTAAGGCCTAGTTCTGGTTCAAGGTAATCCCTGTTGGGGAAACCGTCCCATTAAGAAAATACGGTCAAAGTTTGCTGATCTAGGGATATAAACACTGTTGAGTAGAGGAAACAGGGTGGAAAAGCATAGCGTGTTGTATCTCCTCCATAATTTCCCAGTAGAGCAGAAGGCATATCGTTGAACTTTCTCTTCACTGCCCTGATTTGTGAGACCACCATTTTACTATTTTTGCCTGTGAAAAAAACTACCCCAGGCTTTAAGAGACAATGTGTATATATTATTTTTGCTTAGATACTATGAGACTCGCCGAACGTGGGCAAACGTGCACATTTGGAGAAACTGAATATTCATATAATGATTGAAATGAACCAACGGGCAAATGATAATGACATTGTAAAACATAGGTTACATGTGGCGGTACGATAACCTTTCAAAAACATCAAAACAATGACATGCTAGAACCTCTGGTGGCGAGTTTAGTAAGGAACCACTGTCACTTGAAGTTTAAAACTTAAAAAACAATACACTCCCTATAGTGTGTGTTTTTAGCATATGCGCTAACAATAAAAGTGTGTAGACGTGTTCGTGTGAGAATATTCCCGTGCACCTTGAGCCGAAACATTCACAAATAGCCCGACTCCTATTGCCTTGGTCTGATAAGACCCACACCAGCTCCTCTGAGGTTCCATTCCACACCCTCCAACAAGAATATTAACAACTTTAGGCTGTAGCATATTCATGATGAAAGAGTAAATAAATAAATAAACAAACATGACGCTGTTCCTTGAGTATGTAATGACTCGTTTCCAATGGATGGCAGGCTAAATTACACGAGAGAACGGCAGTATATTGAGAACAGCGATGGGACCGCTATACGGGTCTCAGAAGAGCTCAAGAAAGGATTCTATTACTCTTTGCTCATATGAATTTTCATAAAACTTGTGTGCGAAGTGCAGTGCGAGCCAATGTTATAGTGTAAAAACTGGCACTGAGCTCTCTAATTTGATTTTTAGAATGTAATGGAGAGAGCGCATGGGGCCCAACGCAACTAGCACTGATTTAACTCTCGCAGGCTACAGTTACTGAACTCTCGCTACACAATGCTAATTATGCTAATGCTAATCCCCCCATCGCGCCCTTTGCCTCATTGAGAAGGCTGATAATGCGGCCTCATTTCTGCCATAACTTCTATCCAAATTGGGGAATGCTCCGCTGTATGCGGCAAAAAGAGAATAATTGGCTCCCGAAATGGTCTTCATTGCTTTTTGCTTTCCAGTCTTTCAGTCTTTTTCTCTTTCTCCATCAGCAGGAATAATACCGACTGCATTTGTTGCTTCCTCTAGGACACGCACACACTTTATTTGAAGATCTCTAAAGCTGCGATTCATAGCTTTTTTAGTGTTAGAATAAAAATCTCCTTAAATCGATTCAAAACAGTACATTCATAATAACTATAAAGTTGAGCTGTTGGTTGAGGTTTTGACTTACCTGTTTTGCATTTGACAACCAAAGTTAAATAAATACGTAAAGCAACCTGCAATTTTATGTTTTAATAGATAAGGCAATGAAGAGGCAAAATTTAAAAGATTGTTTGCAGCTTAAAGAAATAAAATGTTCTTGTTTGTGCACTGACTCAACAATACAGATTCAAACTTCGACTATTTGATTTTACTTGTACTATAGAATGTTTGTTATTTAGTCACTACCCTTGCAACTCTATTGTTAAGACCAAGACTACTAAGTAACTATTACTAATGTTTGTAAAAAAGATATATAAACTTTTATATAATAAACTTTGCTGTGTAGGTTCATAGACAGAGATAAAAGCTCAGTATTGCTGACATGATTGTGGCGACACACATTTCGTTCAGAAAATGTGAAAATCTAGCAGTATGTATAATATAAATATAACATTTTAATATTACACTCATTTTACATCGTTTTTAACAGCCCGCTTCCCTTGCCAATGACATCAACGTGAGGTAAATGTTAAAAAAGTCTGCTGAACCAATTTCTGTGCGTATGCATCAATATTTGTTTGTATTGCCAGATATATGTTGCCAGTTGTAAACAGCTGAGACAAGAAGTAATTCATGCATATTCTGAACTCCCACGTACCAGCTCTTCACTTACACTCATTTACCCCCTTCACATGAATAGCAAAGAGACCATTCATTAAAATATGAATTAACATGACATTTACATTTACATTTAGGCATTTGGCAGACACTTTTATCCAAAGCGACTTACATTGCTTTGTCCTATACATTTTACATAGGTATTTGCAATCCCCTGGGATTGAACCCACAACCTTGCGTTGTTAACGCAATGCTCTTACCACTGAGCTACAGGAAAGCATGGAACAAAAAACACATAATACAAAAATGTGAGGAACATTCCACGTGTGCTTAATCAATGTGTTCTAACTTGCAGAACTTCAATTTTAACCATTTACTAAACCATATTTAAATCAAAAAGACAATTGCTCATTTTAATTTAGCCCTTTACTCTTGACAGCGGCGTGAATAGTTGGTTCAAATTATCACCAGAGGGATTCTTCGGCACATCTCAAAGGTCATTTACTTTAATATCATTCATTAGAATCATATCCATAGTCACACACACAAACACACACACACACACGCAAAGTTGTCCTTTACGACTTTGTATTTCCATTCTTTGCCATGGCATAGATCAATACCGCAATTTACAAGGTTGTCAAAACATTCAAATATAAATGGCCAAGGAGCCTGAAAAGAAGGAGTGCCGGGGGCCAATGGAGAGCCAGGCGTCTCTGTAATATCCTATCCACCCTCTTCAATTTTTAGACCTGCTACTTTTAAAAAGTCATTTCCCTTCTCCCAACATTAGTTTTCATTAGGCCTCACAGCCATGACAGAAAATCAAACGGCAGCCATGGCCACTGCTTCCCTTGGGAGAGATTACATTCTGACGGGTCACTCTTGAGAATTTGTGGATGAAGGTGAGAATAATACAATAATCAAAGCATTAGGAGCTCATCCTTTGTGGCTGGTCTAAGGGTAGGAAACAGCCTGCAGATGCACACCATCTGGTTTCCATGAGCCGCGCTGGCCAGCCGGGCCCGTTGCATTCGGCGATAAATTTCTCCCATTCCCTCATTCATGTTTCTTAATGTTTCTGAATGACCATTATGGTTTTAGCGATTGCTGTGAGGTGTGACTTCCTCCTGAAATATATTTCTGTTATGGAGATTTACATTACTATTTATCATACGCTTTCTCTCTCTTACTGTATCGTTGCCATCTCTTTCAATCTAATCATCTCTATAACATTGCGTTTTTATCTGCCTTTTCAGCCTGATTCTTAATGGACTAATATACAAAGATAATTATCTGGATCTGCTTTCAACGACATCCTTCTGATAGCATTTAAGAGATATTAAAAGCTTAAAAAATGTATCTTCACCACAAGCCTAATGAAATGGAGACAATGAGGTCTGAAAAGCCCTTAATGTGATTAAAGCCCTCAAGGTCACAATAAAACATGGTTATGTTAATGGTATATTCACATATATAAAATAAATGAGATCATTATTGTAAATACATTTAAAAAGTAATAACATTAAAAAATGATTCATCATTCACTATATATGACTTTTTATTTATAAGTGCTATTTTGTAGCTATGTAATTTGCATTAGAACTACAGGTAGTTTTACGTTTCGAACATGGGCGAGAATGTATAAAATCAGAGTCATTCCTGTTTATAAATATAATGCCTCGACAAACAACATCAAGCCAGTACACGTTCCATTTACAACATATTATACTAAAAGGATACAGTAAACGACAATCCAGCCTCGATCTGTACAAAATTGCAAATCACAATGGCGACTGTAGCATACCTGTGTTTGAATAAGCAAATCCACGTATCTCATCAGTTGATCAGTCCATGCATTTAATCCAACAGTGTGCACGTCTAAAACTGAATGATCAATCGATTGTTTTCTCCATGAATTACCACTCGTTGTCCACTAGTTGTCTACTAAATGTGCAATGTGTCAAAGAGTTAAAAATGACATATGAAAGTGTTAGATTCATCTCGTTGGGGCAAGATCAAGCTATTATGAACAACACGACATAAGTAAAAGCAGAAGAAGAACCATATGACACCACGTGTCATATTACATTTTATTCGTTTTTATTTTGAACATTACATAAAATGAAAGTTAGTTATAATTTACATAAGATTTAAATAATTCAGAATCTATGATTGTCTAAAAATTGTTCACAGTTTTTTTTTCTTTTATCCTTGAAGTACATTTATAAAATATATTAGTAACTGTATCAGTATCAATCAGTAATCAGTAACAGCTAATTTAAGTTCTGTCTTAAAAACCCACATCAAAGCATGTTAACATCACTAACAGGATTTATTGTTTTTAATGAAGTGACCACCCTAAAAATATAAATAATCTACCATGATCTCCGTATGTAGATACGTTGAACACTGTTACCGGAAATGACTGAGCCGCATCGAGGAGAACGCCGAAGACTACAGGCAAGACTACGTGCAAGTAGTCCATTTGCATGCTGAAACTCTTGCAAAAGAATCAGTAACAGTCAGGAATCAAAAGAAGTCCCTTTAGAAAGTTAACTTACTTTGTTAAAAGCAACACGAAAACAGAAAAATATTTCTAAGAAAATATTTTTTAGCATGATAATAATGCAAATTTTAAAATGTGGTATATTGTACTGTATATACCATATACGTGGAACATTCCTAATTCAAAAATGTAAATGGGAATTGAAAATAAATAGTTAGTTCTTCCTGAAATCCACTTCTGTCTGTCACACAGCTCCATCATAACATTGACCGTGCGCTCAAAATACGAGCAAATTCTGCTGCTATTTCCTCAGATTAAGTGCACTTCAGAAGTGTGTCTCTGAGCAGTACTTTGACCGAAAAAAAAACCTTGTGTATGTCGCAATTCAGGGACGCATTTTTCACATTCATCATCAGCACAAAAACACCAGACTGCACATTTCATTTAAGAATGTGTCATCTTGAACGCCTTTGATCGTTGTCCTTAAGTTTGCACCCATTTCCAATTTCAATCTAAGATCTATTTCCAAGGTCATCGCTTTTTAAGCTAATACGATGCCGCGTGCAAATCACAGCCACACTTTTGACCTTGAGGTGTCCTGTACACCTGACTGCTTCGTTCTGTCACGGGAAGATGTGTCAAAATATGATGAGTTGTTTCACAGGTGCCCTCTGTTTTGTTTTGTTAGTGTGTCATAAATTCCACTGTCACTTAAAGTGCCAACTGGCCTGTAAACAGAGGTTATTTAAAAAACCAGAGGAGAATCAATACAGCAGTCTTCATTTCTCTCTCTTTCTGTGCATATGTTTACATACACATGTCGTCTTACACTTACACACACAAGGTCACTGAATGCATGCCGTACACCCCAAAAAAACACATGATTTGGGCTGAATGGTCTTGCACGTGTTTTTTGGTTACCAATGTTCTTCAAAAATGATTGGTTTGTGTTTTGCAAAGGATAGAAAGTTGAAATTACAAGAGTGTGAGTAAATGATGAAAGAATTTTAATTTTCGGGTGAACTGTCCCTTTCCTCTGGAAACTGAAACTGCACAACACACTGTCTAGGTTTTGGAAAACATACTGTGTGTTAAAGCCGGCTATGTTACACTGATGAAGTTGAGTGAAAGCTGTTGTCCATCCATCCCATCCATTTTCTACCGTTTATCCGGGGCCGGGTCGCGGGGGCAGCAGTCTAAGCAGGGATGCCCAGACTTCCCTCTCCCTAGCCACTTCCTCCAGCTCTTCCGGGGGGACACCGAGGCGTTCCCAGGCCAGCCGGGAGACATAGTCCCTCCAGCGTGTCCTAGGTCTTCCCCGGGGTCTTCTCCCGGTGGGACATGCCCGGAACACCTTACCTTAAGTTAGCTGTTGTAATGGATTTATTTTTTAAGTTTCAGTAAAATAAACAAACCCACACACAAACACAGAGCATTTAATAACCATTTATTAAACCATTCCTTTTCATTGACTGAGTGTAGTCTGTTAATAAACCCAAAAGATTTATTAGTTTCCCTTATTAGTCAATTTATTATCAATATCTTTGGAAAAAAATAACATATTGTCCTAAGTTGTTTGCAAGAATTAGTAATAGTTTGCTACAATGTTGCTACTATTAAAAGAAGAATATCGCCGCTCTTCCTATCAAACCTTGGATGTGCAAATTGTCATGCAAACAATGCATGACTAAAATAAGGATTTCTGCCAAAAAATAAAAATCAAGAAGTATGGAGATATAAGGTTTCAGAAGTTTTTGATACATTGCATTTATTTTTCTTATATATATCTTATTCCTCCTTTCAAACGCACAGACATACACACTACAGTAAGAGAAGCTGTTGTAACTTATTGAATTACAGGCAAGGTGGTTAACAATTTCCTGTTTCAGTCAGGTAACACTGCAACCAAAGGGCCTTTGGGCCGCTGTGGAGATTGAGGTTGTGACCCCCTATAATATTTTGTTGACAGATATGATAGCATTTTGAATTGGCTGGAAACGTAGTGAAGGTCTATATATCGAAAATCTGACAAAACCTGGTAAACAGAGGGGGATGTGGTCGGCAAACGTGATTGACTGACTGAATTCTGAAGAACATAGAGTGTAAAAAAGCGTAAAACGAATTCGTTCTCGTTTCGACTTTTCAGAGTGAAGAGGAATGGTTCATATCAAATTACAATTCGTTCATCATTTACTCACTCTCATGTTATTCCAAACATGTATGACTTTCTTTTTTCAAAAGAAGTTATTTTGAAAAATGTCCTTAGCAAACAACACAGGACGCTATTTATATCCTATTTACTTACGTTTTTCAAAATATCTTCTTTTGTGCTTATACAGGTTTTGAAGATGAATGCATTTTTTTTTACATCATCACTACTAGTGTTCTTGTCACACACTCCTAAAAATAAAGCTTCCTAAAATGTTCTCTGTCAGGATGTGTGGTAAGAATCTTTCCTTCGCAGAAAAAGTACTTTGTAGCATAGAGGGTTTTACAGACTGTAAGAAATTCTTCTTTTGGGAACCAATAATGTTTTTTCTAATACATCTCTGTGAACAGCCCCTTTTAGAATCTTTACTTTTATGAGTGTATTTTTCAGTGAAGTATTTCTCACAAACCATCTGCTCATATAACCTGCATCTGTCCTCATCTGTCAATATAACCGCTTCTTCAGTTAATACCGAGCAAAGTGAGAGCCAGCTGAGCATCAGATGAATGCTTTATATAGTGAGAAACGGTGTCAAATATTCATATTCATGCAACCACACTACAGGCTATACTGTGGGTATATATTTCTTCATGTATACCATAAATTTATTTGTATATATTATTATAGATTTTGATTTTTGCTAATTAAGACAAAATCACAAAAGTTCATACCAAATGTAATATTTATGAATTATTCAAATTATATTATTTCTAAATGGCTAATATAAATTACGCATTTATACATTTAATCTATGTACACTATATACAGTATATATATATATATATATATAGACGTTACTAAGCTGTATTCTGTACAGAATTCAGTTTTGTACTTTACCAAACAAAACCACTTAAAAAAACGATCAACATGCATTGCCTGCCGTACAAAATACTGTAGACTACATACTATAAATATAGTCTATTAAGTGGCACTTTTGAGACACAATGATTACACATCTGATGGTTTTGTAACTGCACCAGCAGTTTGTGTTCATACAAGCAAGCTTTTTTCATGCTACGTCCTGTGACTGAAGCTTGTAGCATTAAAAATACATTTGTGAAATGACAAAACAATCTTTAGGGGTCACCTTAAAAAACTGTGAATAGACTCCACCAGTACGGTAAAAATAGAGGAGGAAATGGAAACAGTGAGTGGGAGAGAGATTATGAAACTTTCCCTGTAAATCGGTCAGAAAAAAGTCTGGTAACATTAGCTCTGCACATTCGATGCTCTTGTACATAATTCATTGACAGGGTAAAAAATGCCCCTATAACTCAAATTTGATATTCTGAGGTCCGTGTTGAAACCCATTTGCAGCATCTGGAAGTACAGATGTGACATTAGAATGTTCATGACCTGACTGAAGAAGTTATTATTCTGGCAGGACGAGATGGTAGATGCTTCGCTGTCAGCCATCTCTGTTTGATAAATTTAAACTCATGGTGTTTAAAAGCTGTGTTTGGGGAACATAGAGATGAAGGGAACAAGGAAGAGAAGAAATTAAAGTATTATGTAGAATGATGGGAATATGGAAAGAGTTCATAAATTCCCAGAATGTTGAGAACCAACGTTGTAGAAAACCCCCAGTATTTATTTGACAGAAACCAATACTTTCCATCTAAAATATTATTTGTAGTATCAGGAAGTAAAGATCAGTTGAGGAAGTCTTGCTTGTTGAGACCAGATGTCTAGAGAGACCGACACACTAAGATCCCAAGCTGGAGAGCTACAGTACATCCAAAAGACAACATATAAACAACAACCACAAAGTATCTCCTTTACTTCTTTACCTCTCCTTCTTCTAGCAGGCACTTCACTAACATGTTTTTGTTGTACACTTCACTTTTGTAAGTCATACTGAATAAAACCATCGACTTAAATATGGTGGTGCACAAGCTATGTGGCAAGGAGATGTGCACCCAAAACCCAAAAGGATAACCAACAAGAACAGGTTCTTTGCTTAACGACTGAAAACTCAAAAAAAAACATTAAAGAAATGTTTTTAAGGTCACTGCAAACAGTGGTCTGTTCCAGGCTCTTTACCCACAAATTATCCCTGTGCTATTGTTTGTGAGAACTGGGAACAACCGTGTTTAATGAAGGGGGAACGGTTGTGTTGTGGAGGGCTATCCCTTGACTCTGTCGTGGCGTGGTTTTGATAGTAACACATATAGCGGATCATCATTCTTGAGTGTGTTTAGGTTAGGGTCTAGACCGGCCCCGTCGCTGTGATTTATGGGAGGTTGAACATTTACACCTTGGCTTTCCCTTACTGTCTGCCCGGGCCATTCATCACGGCCGCCACGTAATGAATGGACTTGTTCAGTCTGGTGGACTTAACAAGGCGCCGGAGTCCAGAGAGTTCGGTAAAATAAGATTACAACTGTGGTCAAGGAAGAGAAAAGGAAACCGACTCCCACCAGATTCAAACCTGTGGTTGAAGGAAGGGTGGTGTGTACGATGACCACAAGAGCGTTTGTTTTCCTCGAACTGTCAGTGAGCAATTCTACTCCAGTTAAAGAATGACATTGGGAAAACGGCAGGTCTATTCTTAGGAAAGCTCCGCTGAGGATGTTGTGCGCTTTAAAGGGATACTTTCGAAAAAATGAAAATTCTGTCATCATTTACTCACCTTCGGGTTGTTTCATACATGTATAAATGACTTTGTTCTGAAAAACACAGAGAAAGATATTAGGAAGAATGCTTATAACCGGACAGATCTCAACACTGATTGACTCCCATAGTAGGAAAAATTACTTTATCATTGTTTTTGTTCAGATAAACACAAAGGAAGACATTTTGAAGAATGTAGGACTGTTAATAGTTCTGAGGTCCTTTTGACTTCCATTGTACAGGTATTTTTTCCAACTATGGTGCTCAATGGGGGGCAAAATCTGTCTGGTTATGAGCATTCTTGCAAATATCTTTCTCTGTGTTCATCAGAACAAAGAAATGAATACAGATTTGGAACAACTGGTAGGTGAGTGAATGATGAAGAATTTTTTATTATATGAAGTATCCCTTCAAAGGTCGAGTCGAGACATTTACAGGTTCATTATTCCCACATAACAACGTCTCAAAGCTAATGACACACGCTGACCACGATGCAGCAAATCGTTTTGACCGTTTTTTTGACAAATTAAATATAAATATGTCCTTTAATAACATATATAACATTATATTTACAAATAATTGAACCTAATTGCCTGTTCGTGACATTTGAACGTCGTTTTTAAAACCGAAAGTAAACTGCTTTTCCACACGGAATGTCTGCATTTGGTAAAACTCAAATATTTAAAATTCACATTTCATGTCTATGTTTTTGAACTCATGTGGTAAGTAGCCGTGTAATAAGCAGGATAATGTACAAGCAGCCAGCTGTTATCGCAAAATAAGCCCCTGAAGTGTGATACAAGACCCTCCGCCGGCTGCATGTACATTATCCCTTACATAAGACATGTGATGGTTTCAATTGATTTCCTGACCAACGCACACAATATGCTCTTGGAACACTGTCAAACTGACATAAAATAAATAATTAAAGCAAACAAAACACAACTATTTACTATTTTGAATTATAAAAATAAAGAGTTTAAACATTATCAGTAGTGGTCTTTTGGACTCTGCACTCTTGAAAATAAAGAAAATTCTTCACAGCGATGACATAGAGGAAGCATTCAGTCACAGGTTCTTTAAAGAAGCATAAGTTTTTTACATTTATATAATCTGAAGAACCTTTTCTTGCCAGATGGAACCTTTGTGAAAGGTTCTTTATGGAACCATTTAGACAAAATAGTTTCTTCTAAGGCATCGTGTAAAGGGATAGTCCCCCTAAAATAAAAACAAGTTTGTGACCATTTATTCAGCATCTTGTCATTCAAAACCTGTAAATGAATCTTTCTTCAGTACAACAAAAAGAAGATATTTTGAGAAATGTCTAAGTGGTTTTGTTAAATGGACGTCAGTGGTCAGTGGTTACCCATTTTTTTTGATATAGGCCTATCTTCTTTTGTGTTCTGCAGAAGAAAGTCATACATGTTTGGAATGACGCGAGGGTGAATAAATGATGCAAAAATGTTCAGTGAACTTACCTTTTAATATAACCTTAAATATGTAGAATGACAGGTATTTTTATAGTTTGAATGATTTTCCCCTTACAAAGCGGACATCAGGTTTCATCAACCTGTAGTTGTATAGTTTCTCTCGTAGCAAGTTTTAAGTTAAACATTTATAAAACCACACTTGTCTGACACAGCCGAGAATGTTCATGTGGAGAACCACCATGCTGTACACGCACATACTCATTCCGTTTCATGTCAGTTTGTTACCTGACAAAGGTTTTCTCTATGCATCTAAAAAACACTCGAGCAGACACACACACACACACACACACACACTAAGAGCTATTCACTGCACAACCCCATTGAGATGACTCAAGAGAACCTTTACAGAAACGAAGCCATCTGCAATGACATCTTACATATCACTGTTATTAAAAGGCTCACTAAGGTTCTTTTTGAGCTCTCTCCCTCGCTCTCTCTTTTACACTCTTTCCCTTTCAAATTCTCTAATAGCTTTTTCAAGGCATAGACCATGCAAAATTCATCAGAATCCATAGAGGATTGGATCAGAGGCTGGTGACAGAGAAGCAGCGCTGGGCTCAGCATCTGAACGGTGGCAGAAAAGAAAGAGGAAGAGTGACAGCTTCTGATGGAAACATCTTGAGTCATTCAAACGTCTGCCGCTTTGAACGTCACTACTGTACGTGTGTTATGCGTATGAGGAGAGACAGCGAGGGGGAAACATGAAACAAAGTGCCTTACATAAGACAAAAGATGAACATATCTCAAATGTTTCTTTAAAATAATATGAAGTAGGACATTGAATTCCTCAAAGTAACGCAGTTGTTTTCTTGCAAATTCCACAAAGACAGAGCACAAACGTACAACTGCTCAAGGTCAAAGTCGGCACTACAAAATAATTTAAAGACGCAGTGTCCAATTCCTGTGCGACTAACTCCACCGAATTAACACTCTCTAAGTCTGCCATTGACAAACAGGTCACAGATTCACACCATTGGTTGAGCTCATGTTGCATGCTAAGAATTTTTTTTATTAATGTCTATGTTCACGGGGCATCACATTCTGCACAAGCAGTGATGTAAAAGACATCTGAGGATTTCAATTTCTTTTAAAATCCCTTGCAAAAACTTCCACTGTAATAGAATTGAATTTATGTAACTTCTGAATAACAGCTTTTTGCTCATTCAATGGTGTAGTAAATCTATAGTATCAGCAGGGGCTACCTGCATTGCCGGACCTTCACCTGCTGGGATGTTTAAGAAATTAAGCACCACAATGTGGTTGAAAGCACCACAATGATTTAAAACAAGTTTTCCAGAATTGAGAATTTTGTCCTTTAAAAATTGTCCTCCGGTGTCTAGGCGCTCTGGTTTTTGGATGGGAGCAGAATCGTTACAGAGACACTTTTTTAAGTAACCTCTCCGAGCCGGACCACCCCTGCTGAGTGGCTGTTTGCATCTCATCCATATCTTTCTCCCTTCACCAGAACACCCCTAGAGGAGCCCGTTCAGAATCCCATATACTTTCTTTCTAACCTTCAGACGAACCAGAGCACTCTGTTCCGGTAATGAGGGTGTCCTTTACTTATTTATGTGCTTATCTGAGAACTCGCCCCATTCATAATACATAGGGCACCCCTGAAGAAAACAGAAAACTCCTCTTTTCATTCCTATTTTCTTATTTTAGCCCGCTGCCCCCATGTCAAAGCCCGGTTTGGATGGACTATTGACTTGGCCGGTCTTCAGTTAAAGCCCAGCTGTGTGACCTCTTTACACATAAGAGAGGGAACAGGCCATATGCCAGACCTCGGAGGATACACTGCTAACTCATATGCCTGGCTTTCTGGTGATATTTTGTAAAGTCATATGACACTGATTCTTGATTCTTGGGACAAAACATGTGCCATAATTTGTGTGCAAAACACCATCATTTCCACTTTATTTCATTTTATCAGATGATTACTCTCTACTTAATCACACTTTTAAAATGTCATTCACACATCATCCATAAAAGCACCTGTCCTCATACCTTAAACTTCCCATTTATTTTACTTAAGAAAAATTGAACCAAGTCTATACAGTATGTAATACTATCTTTACAGCCACGTCCTGACAGTTGGAGGAGATTCATTTTAAGAATAGTTGTCTCTTATACGTCTTCATAGCTGTTTCCATAAGCTCTTGTCAACACCATAAGATATTTATGAAAACATTATTTAAAATCAGGCAATATCTACGTCAGCACTGTGCATGTGGGAAATCCATTTTTGTCAGATGGTGGTGACAGTGGAATAGACGGAGATCAGTTTGAGACATCCCTGTATTCTCACTCCGATCATTCATGAATGCGTATAATATTTATAGTAAAAATTGTGACATGACAGTACACAATGTTCCTATACCTAAGAGTGTTTGATGCATACTGGGAGATGGAAAAAAAGCTGAAGAAACATGAGCCAATGTAGAAAGACTATAAATTCTCATTTAACATGTATAAAATAAATGTGATTGTTTATTTTGATGTGACGGGCGTACTGTAACTGCATGTGGGCATGAAAGAAGCAAAATTATAGTCTATTAAATTAACTTTCACAAAAAAAACTCTCTTTGTATTTCTCTAACCAGAAGTTATATATGAATGGTGATGATAACCATGCTATTTACATTTCATTTTTAAAAGGCTGATGTATCAATGGGGCGTTGCTCCCTGTGAAAACAACACGGTTAAATATAAGAATTTTATGCACATACTTTATCAGCGCCATAAGAAAAAATATCTTAAACATTACTGTACATAATCTTCAAAATATCTGAGAAAGTGATGGCACACAGCTGCGTTGCAGACATTTAACCAACAAATGCAAATCACAGAAGGCTAAAGGAAACTAACAGGGAATCATAGTAGCTATGTTTGGATTAAACAACAAATACTGCAGACAGTGTTTCATGCTTGAGAGAGGACGGGTCTGACCAACACATACAACACGTTTTTATTAAATGTTGTGTCGTTTTTTATTGACAAATGTAATACTATCAATGTAAATGCAAGTCAATGCATTTCTTTCAATAACTATAGGCCTATGAAAAAAGTGTATACGTCTAATGTTAAATGTCACAAAATGTTGTGCAATTAACATATTTATTTTGCAATAAATCTGCTCCATCTGCACATTGCTATTTAAATACTTTCCAATGTGAATGAACGTCTAATTTAAAATCCACATTTAACAATCATTGTATTGTGTTGTTTTATTGTCGTTAAAATCTATGAAATATAATCTATTAATGAGACTAACACCATTTAGGAAAGTGATGGACTGCTGCAGGGTGCATACAACGGCTTTATCAGATGAGTATAGCCACGGCTCTCAAGTTTTATCAAAAGTTTGGAGTGAGATTACATCTGTTAGGGTAGGAGCAGACAAAGGACAGACAGAGCATAAAGGACAGAGAAATTCATCCAAAAAAGACATGCAGTTTTATTTATTAAATAGCCCTGAATGTTTTATTACCATGCTGTGTACAAATTACTTATGGCCATTTACATTTATCATCTTTTGCATGTCTACCCATGGCCAAATGCGAGTGTGTCCTTCCTCTTGGAAAAAAAAGTTAGTGTAAAAAAACAGCTCTTTCTTGGCAGTTTCTATGGCGTAGTGAGTAAAACGCGTGACAAGTAGTACGAACAAGTTCGTTCATCTTCACATTTAATTTGCCTAGTCTATGAATTGTATAAAGCGGGAAAAGTTGTGCCTTTACTTCTCAGCGTGAGAAATTTACAAGGTGTGGCTTGTGAACGTGTGAACAGGCTGATTGCGTGTGACTTAAGAGCCCTGGTATACCGCTGTTTGGATGTCAAGCCTGTACGCCTTTCTATGGGTCTGTGGGGTATTGAGATGAAGCAACAGCTTTCTGTCATGAATCAAATAAACGTTTCAGGACACCTGAGACACTTTCTAGCCTTCATTGATGAGTTCAGCTGGAACATGCTGTAGCTTCATGACCAGCTGTGCTGGTTTGCTGGTCTCCACCATGACTGTGTGTCTTGAGCTGTTGTCCTTGGTGCAGAACAACCACTTTACTTGGTGACACATACAGTAGGCTAAATCTCAACATTTTGTGATTTTATCTTTTTTTTAAAGGAGATTATTTACAGTTAAAAATCAGAACATGATTTAGATAGAAAAGCTGTTGCTTTAAAAGCACATTCAAAATGTCTAGTTTAAAATGTAAATATAACAATATGAAAAATAGTTAAGTTTTGTGCTACTCATTAAACGTAAAAATTGCCCGTTGGTGTCGTCTTTGGCACATCAATATTAATTTCCAACAATAATTGATATTCATGACATTCTGTATTTTGCTGCACTGTAAAGAAATTGTTGAATCAAATTAAAATAATAAGACAACCTATCACAAGCACGTTTTTGACTCCATCCACCATAAAAAAGGTCGTTAGCTGTCACAACGTAGTCAAGTTTACCTAATGAACAACAGAA
The DNA here is from genome assembly GCF_015846415.1 of Triplophysa dalaica. Classification (NCBI taxonomy): domain Eukaryota; kingdom Metazoa; phylum Chordata; class Actinopteri; order Cypriniformes; family Nemacheilidae; genus Triplophysa; species Triplophysa dalaica. The sequence goes on along the minus strand of NC_079547.1, from coordinate 2,993,156 downwards.
CAAAATATTTTTGGTGGCTGCACTTAAATAGAGAATATCAAAAATGTATTTGTCTTTTACTACAATTGTACATGTTTTCTCCCTCAGAAAGATCAAAACTTTAATCGAATAACTATGTAGCAGTTTGTGTTGAGTTCATTTCTACCAGCTGTAAAATTGCGTCATGCACTTACAACTCAACATTGAACACACAAATCTCAACCATGGCAACAATCATAAACCACCATTCATTAAAAAACTCGAAACACAACAGATAACAAACAGTAACAACAATATTATAGTATATATTAAGCAAGAAAGAACTGACAGACGAATCTTTTAAAGAATACTAAATATAACACACAGAAATGAACATGCTGCAGTGCATCTTGGGATCTTGTACACTCTCGCAATATTGGTAGTTCATAATACTCCGTTTTGTAAGTTGGGCAAACTTTCTGCCGCCTTTTGACCAAAAACTTAATAGTCTAAGTACAGTCAACAAAATACTCTTTGTTAGAAACATGTTTAGACTTATTTTGTTTAGTATATGCACAATTACAATAATGCATTTAATGCATATCATATAAAAATATGTGTTAAAGTTATTTTTTGCAAGTTGTATTTTTAAGGTTGTATATTGTCACAATTAATTCAATACATCACCCAGCCCTACTTAATAGTAAATCCCTGTAATTTCAAACCCCATAAATAGTTAGAGAAACAATGTTTTCCAATACTTTAACATTGCAGACGACTGTAGGACTTTGGAGCTGGCCACATCTCTCCTGCGGCATGCACCGCTGACAGCCATCAGCAACACAGAGCGGCTAAAGAAATGGCATTTTAATTTGTAGGCACAGCATGGTCATTTTAGACAACTGGCCCTTTAATTAAGACTCTATTGAGCTCACTGGAGGGTGGCTAATTCCAGCTGGAGGCCCGTGCTCTCTGGAAAATCAGATCTGTATTGACAGGGGACAGATTGGTTTGTGTATACACATGTGGCACGGGTCGGGGGGCTACAGGGCAGATCACGGACAGGAAGTGAGCATGTGCGTGCATTCTGATGGCGGGGACAGGTGGAGACATTCCACATGCATTCAGGAGATGCAAATCACACACAGGATATCAACGTAAACGTCAAGCATGCACCTGGCGCGTGGTCAAAAGAGAACAGCAAGAGGATAGATGGGCTTTAATAAGGGAAGAGAAAGAGATGGCCAGTAGAGTTTGCATTTCAGTGCTGAACTGATTCATTCGCCATCGTTTGGCTTGCCACATTCACAGGGCAACGGATCAATCAGACCCAGAGACAGAGTTCTGTGATGTGCAGAGAGGTCACTGGATAAAGAGTTAATTATCAGACTGTCCAAACCGCTCTGCTCCTCCTGACCACAGACGCCTCTGTCCTGTGTGATGTGCCTCTGAGTCACCAGACCGTCCAAGAACCTCATCCAACCTCAGATTCCCATTATGGGCCCTTCACAATACTCGAGAATTAAACTGTAAGAGCAACTGTCTGAGCCACACACACATTTTTATGTCTGCCTTATTCATTTTCTCTATAGAGATATAGGTGGCAGGACGGACCCAGAAGTTACCAACAAGATGTGTCATTTAAACTTCTTTGTGCTTTATTGCCAGTGAAGAAGCTTATTAGTGATTTTCAACTAAAGCAAAGTACACCAGGAAAGACTTGTTTTGTTTTTTGAACTTATAAAACAGAAATACAACTATTATTTTTTTAATACAATTATTTTTCTTATTTTTTAAGATGCTTTTGATAATAGACTCCCTCACGAGACAAAAAACATATGTGAATATACTGCAAAATATAATTCAATATATTAAATAATCCATTTTCATATAATTTAAGTGCTTATATTGTTCTTTTTGTAAAAAATGGCAATTTTTATTCCTTATAATACGTTAATAAAGTATATTAATATGTACTAACAGTTAATATAAAGGAACATATTTTTTTGTGTAAGTGCACCTTTAAGCTCTGTTGCAACAGTATCTATATATGACAAGATATGAGATGTTTGTTTCGTTGTTATAACTTCTCTAGGCCAGCGGGCAGCTTCATTCCTTTATCCAAGGGAACATTCAGACACTTTGGAGAACACATGCAAACACCTTAGAGTTATAAAAGTATATGTGAAAAAGAAGAAGAAAAAGTGCACACAACCTATTCTTTAGATTCGGTCACGCTGTGAAACGTTTTTCAAAGAAATGAATTTGCTTCCAAATTTAGACGTAAATGACATTAATATAGAGAACAGCAACTGCAGTCACAAACAAAGGCAACACTTTGCTGAATGAAGTAGAGATCTCCATGGAAACAAATGTAGGAGCGAGTTGGGGAAAGCTCAGCGCGGTGCAGTTTGGACACATGGCAACAGGCAGCTCTTAAATGACTTTTACAGTAGTACACATTCACAGTAATGCCGTTTTAAAGAGGAACTGCTGTGCAGCCCTAGAAGCTAATGAGATATCATCTGTACACATTTACCCAGAATCCTCCTCCTCCTCCTCAAATTACCCAAGAGCGCTTTTCCCCCGGCAGCTATACTTGCTGCAAATTAAATTGCGCTTCATTTGGCGGCACCAATCCTCGGTTTCTTTCAGCCAAGCCCAATATTTTAATTCATAATGCCCATTAATCTGTTCAGTTTTGAATTCGGAAAAGATTTCGTGATATTTGAATTGAAACGTTCATACAAGAGGATGACATATATAAGAAGTTTTTTCATTCAGCAAAATAATTTCTAAGATTCTTCATCCAGGCAGGATGTCTGAAGCATCTGGAAAGGTTATTTCCATTTATTTATGATGTTTTGCTTCTCTGAATGGCCTCTCTATAACCGTTGAAGATGAGAGGCAAAATAATAAGATGTTCTTCTCTTCAAAACGAGAAAAACATGCATATTCTCTTGAAAAACAAATCTACTGTTTTTAGCTAACCCAAACCACAATATCTTTCAGGGAACATCTTGCCCGAAGGTCCAAAGTACAATTAAAAAACAGATTTTCAGCTCTAAAATTCTCTCTAATTTACTCAATCTCAGACCATTCCATGTACACTACCGGTAAAAGTTTTTTTAACACTTACTCACCTATTCATATTATTTTCCACATTTTAGAAAAAATTGAACAACAAAATGGGGACTTTGATGATTATGTTTGCACTAATAAACACTAAATAAGCTTTTTAAACAATATTAAAGGAGTTTCTATGTATTATGTGCTTCAACTGGCTCCGCTTTAATCATTATTGAGTCAAAGTCATCTATTTCAAAGTCATATTTATTAAATAGAATTTTATTAGTTTACAATGAAAAAAGAGGGGGGGGCACGGTGGCTTAGTGGTTAGCACGTTCGCCTCACACCTCCAGGGTTGGGGGTTCGATTCCCGCTTCCGACTTGTGTGTGTAGAGTTTGCATGTTCTCCCCGTGCCTCGGGGGTTTCCTCCGGGTACTCCGGTTTCCTCCCTTGGTCCAAAGACATGCATCTCTGGAAAAAATTGTCGTAGGTGTGAGTGAGTGAGTGAATGAGTGAGTGAATGAGTGAGTGTGTGTGCCCTGCGATGGGTTGGCACTCCATCCAGGGTGTATCCTGCCTTGATGCCCGATGACTCCTGAGATAGGCACAGGCTCCCCGTGACCCGAGGTAGTTCGGATAAGCGGTAGAAAATGGAATGGAATGCAAAAAGAGTGTATATTTTCACATATTTTTTTCTATAAAACTGATTTCAGAAATTTAAAGCTACAATTTGTAAAAACCTAGAGGGGGCACGATTATGGCCATCAATCAAAAAACGTTTATAAATTGGTGTAAATTTTTTATTGTGGTCTTTAAATAACTGACTGCTGGAAACAAGCTTGTGGCATATAAAACCCTGGAGACTACTTCCGCATTTGTCCACAAAATTGTTGTCAGTTGGTTTCTACGTCTGTAAAGACAGTGAAAAAAGGGTAACGCAGATATGGCCATTGACAGGCGACAGCACTGTTTAGAATGGCAATTTTCTCACGATTAACAAGTAGTTGGGTATATTTGAGATATTGTAAGTACTCAACGAAACATAATATATAACACTGTCCTACTGGTTTTGGGATATTTTAATGCAAAATTGTTACAAACCGTACCTTTAAGCATACATCCTCAGATAAAAGGCTTTTAAAAATCAATAAGAAACATCTCATTCAAGCTTTCAAAAACCATAGTATGACTTTTTACTTCAGATGAACACAAAGATTTTTGTCACCTTGTCAAAAACGTTCCAAAAAGCAGATCCATCCATCCTAAAAGCCACATCCAAATAACCCGGACATTTTTAAAACAAATTTTAACTCATTTGACGAAAGTAAAGCCAAAGAAACCATACAAGAGCTATAATCAACTACGGTACCAACACGATAACATCAAATCTTTAAAATCAACATGAAATAGTGTTCACAGCCATTTTACTTCCATAAACTGATTCGAAATCGACAGGACTGACATAACACGACATGGAGTCGGGTGGGAGGTTGAAAAGTAAGAGAGTTTAGATGAAAACAAAATAGATTTTATATTAAATTTTTTCATTGTTCTTACATGTTGATGAAGGATTCCAAAGGCAAAACATTTTTTCTTTACAAGAAACTACACTGAGAAATAAGTCCAGATCTCTGAATAAATCATGCTGACTGTACAACTCTTATATGCATGAAACCCAAACTCCGTCTTTGCAGGTACAGGAACTATTTAACATCCTGGGAACTCAAGAACAGACACAAGTGCTGCAGTCTGAGCCTACGGCAGCGACGGGTCGAGATACCTGGGGACAGTCCATCTCTGCTTTTGGCTTTCTTTTTAATTGGACAGCTGCTATGCATCCGGCGCTCTCCGCATACATACCTGCACCGTTCGTCTGGCACACGAGGCTTGTTTAAGGTGACGAATACGGGCAGTATTTATTGGTCTCGGAGGAGAGAAAATAAAGGTCAGGCAAGACAGAGGTATTTTAATTGCGGTGTCAGGACTGTGACACTGCAGCGTCGAGCAGAAGACAGAACAGCAGAGGGCAAGATGTTGTGATGTACTCTTTCTTTCTTGCACGCGCCCCCCCTCTCTTTCTATCTCCCACCCTGCCGCACGGCCTCCTGGATGATTTGATATCTTGTCAAGGTCCCCTCTCTTCATTACACCGGTGTTGCATTTCTGCAGGAGAGTCTCCGCTCAGCTCTAAAAGTCAATACCGCAGGTCTCTGTGGTAGCCGCTCTGTCCTTGTGCCGCTCCGACACCAGACAGTGAAGCTTCTCCTCGGGAGATCAATTGGACCCGAGTCAAAACTGCCTTCAAAGTTTTCGACGGCTGTAAAATTCCATGTGCCTCCAACAGCACATGCGACCGTCGTTTCGCAATCAATTTGTGCGCAATTGGCAACAGACAGACACCGCAAAATGTATTTTTGAATCCAGTTTGCGTTGATGTGCTGTGATTGAAATGTCAGTTTCATGCACCCACATCTCTTCAACATATGTTAAAATGTGTTCCTGCCAACAGTCCACATTTCTTATAGGAAACATGTACTGTCTTATTCAAAAGTACATCACAAGGCAAGAATAATAGGAGTAGGAATTGGCTTTTATTTTGTTTTGTTTTTTGCTTTCTCGCCGGCCAGTCAGATCTCAACTGACGGTTCCTGTCAGTTCATGCCATTTTTATGCACAATATCTATTAGATATGTATATGTAGATGATGCCATTTGACATATTGATGTGTGTTGGAATGGTCAACATTTTATTTACCGTCGTCACTCAAGAAAAAATTAGTTGAAATTTAAATCAAAGAATAAATCACGTAACCTTATGTGTTAGGTTTTATATGTATTAAAAATAAAAAGTTTTATGCTGTGTTTAGAAGTGTTACAATATACAAGCATTGTCAATAATCGTGATATTACCCAAGATTGTTAAGATCGTGGCAATTCTGCACATATAATAATACCGTAAACTGTTTAGCACCCATTAAATCTTTGCATTAGGAGTGGCTACAAACGCTCTTTCTTCATGTGATTCATTGACCAAGTATAAGACAAAAGAAACATTAAATTAAAGATGAATTTGTCTGATAGCATTACTTATATCTTAAACGAACTGTTTTGCTACATATCCCCATAATATAATAATTATGAATTCCTTTGGCCATGATAACTATGTTGGGAAATAAATTGTATTGTCACAATCGTCCTTGTGTCACCAAATGGCTTTGTCTTTTGATATTTCGTTAGTTCAGCGATGCAATGTTTGGGTCTACAGAACAGCATGTGACATTTGATATCATCGCTGTGCTTCTGAATCATAGAAACAGTCGTTAATGAGGCATCTATGCATATTTCTATGCATCAGACGTTCTGTGAGCGGTCTGTGGGTGTGTCAAAGGAAGAATGAATCTTCAATCCAAGTCGTGATGGATTGTAATGGACTGACATTAATTGCATCACACTAGTTTTATAGTGAAATTATAGATAGAAAATGCCTAAAGAAATTGTCAGTAAATAAGCTATGAAGTCATGTGAAGCTGTTCCGTCAATTTATTACCAAAGCGAATAACCCTTAAAACTTTATTGAAATGTTGCCAATTCAAAACCCATCATTTCAATGCAGGAACACCAGTGTTTGACAACCACCGCAATATACTTTGAATATGAATATCCAGTTTTAATGGCTGATATATAACCCAAGCGCAGCATAAAGTCTTCCGGTGCGAGTTTTATATGTGAATGATAATTCATGGAACTGGCAGGTACAGTGTTTGTAACATCCTGCGGGAATCCAGAATAGATGGCAGATAAAGAATTACTGTTCGATGCAGATCTCCCTAATTGGTGCCTAATTTGGCGTGGTGGTGTCAGGTTTCCAGAAGGACAGAAAGCCACTTAGAAGGGGGTAAATTTGAGGAAGCAGATGGTCCTCTCCAGAGGCCAGGCAGCTCTCACAAGCTGGGCGTACCATGTGTTTGTATGAGTGTGTGTGGGCCCGTGGAAGAGCCTTCTGCATTTCTCTCTCAGTTTGACCTTGGAGTTGATCCCTTATGCTTCTTACAAATGTCACTGTTTTCATTTCGATGTTTATATGAAAGCTCTTTTCTCGCTAGTTACTGCATTGATGAGCAGGTAGAGAATGTTATTCAGAACTGTTTTTACGACAAAGAGTTTTAATTAGAGTCTTCTTTTCTACACTTAGACAGAACGCCTTCCTAAAATTCCTACTGTTGTGTTTGGAGAAGGCAATGTGAAATCAAAAGTGTGCTTTTTGGTATGTTTTGTTGATGCTCTAAAAAGCACGTCCATTAATCCACCCAGAAGTATCAAAACGAGCCTAGTGGGGTTGTAAATGATTTCTAAAGTGAAATGATATAAGAACTTGTAGTAGTTGGTGTATTTAAAATGAAACCAAAACAAACCCATAATAGCACGAGTAGAGTGGCACATGGATAACTTCAATAAGCAAGAATCAATCAACATGTCACCAAAGTTGAATTTAGCGCTTCTCATGTTTTAAACTTGGTAACTATCTCTCTCTCTCTCTCTCTCTCTCTCGCATGTGCGTAAACATTGTTGGAATTATACAACTCGGTTGCCAAGTTTAAAACAAGAGAAGCACTAAATTCAACTATGGTGATATGTTGGAAATTTTTAATATTTTTAATTTGTTTCGGTTTCTTTCTTTTAAATACACAAACTATTACAAGTTCTCATATCATTTCACTTTAGAAAACATTGATCACCCCACTGGATGATACTTCTGGATGGATGGATGTACTTTTTGGAGCATCAACATTTTGGTACACATATTTATATCAAGTTTAATAAAATAACTTTATGTTTAACCTAAGAAAGAAACAACTTTAAGTTTAACTAAAGAAAGAAATTCATGTACATCGTGATTACGTGAAGGCATAACATTTTCGTTAAACTATTTCTTAAAATACAATAGACATACAAACCAGAGAAACCAGTTGCTTTGTGTTCATAGCTCTCTGTAGAATAGACCATTCCTCTAGATCAAAACAAAAATAACATCACCACCTCTAAGTCTTTACACTGGATCTATATTTCTCCAAGGCCTTCACAGTTGAATATTTAGAGCCAGTCAAGGTTTTCTTCAGCCTGTCAGGCGTGTAGTATGAGTTGAAGGTACTGGAGACTCTGATGAGTGCACCTAGGAGGTTCTCTATTCACCTGTTAGGATGCACCTGAACACGTGTGAACAAAACGTTTACTGCAGCGAAAGAAACCCAACCATGATTAAGACAATCTTACCTTGTTAAGTGCCACCTGCGTGAGGTGACGTGATATCGGCTACATTACATCTCAGGGTTTCAATACAATTTATCTGTGAATTGCTGTCACTTAGCCTGAATTTCTCACAGCTGTATGAAGTGTTTCATATTTATGCAGCAGGTCTCTCATTACATACTTCAGTGTATCATCCAATTACTGCGACGCAGTGGGAAACTCCGCAGAATTATTACTGTACACCTCGCACGACTTTCTCTGCTTCCCTCCCTCGTTGCTCAACTTCACAGGTAAGCGTCCTTTATACACACAAGTAAACACTGTAATTTCTCATGTTTTTAGATAAGTCACATTTGCGCCAATAGGATTTTGCTCGATTAAGAGTATTTGCATAAGTTGACATATTTACTAATGCACATATATTTACACTATATCAATAGATTTCCCCTGTGGGTCTCTGGCAGATGAGTTGGGAGGGAGTTCGCTCTACATTTGAGGTAAAATACCTCTCTAGCAAATAACAAAACTTTATAGCGACTTTATTGAAATTAAAAATGTTGGGTTGTTAAAAAAAAGACAAACCTAACAGTTGGGTTATAAATGAACCTGTTGGGCAAATATAGTAAAGTAAATTTAACCCAACAGTTGGGTTCGTCCATTTTTGACCCATGGATTGAAATAATCCAAGATTTTTTTAATGTAATCTTCCTGAAGAGGGCTTTGAGGTACCATATATAAAAAATGAAAGTAAGATCATAAAAATATGTATTTTTTTCAACATCTTTACAAACTCACATTTGAACTGAACAGCTTTGTTGTGTTCAAAGAAAAGATGCCCACCATCAAACCTATTAAAGTAGTAGATAAAGTCCTAATTTGTGACCCTGGATCACAAAACCAGTCATAAGGAGAACGGGTATTTGTATCAATAGCCAACAAAACATTGTACGGGTCAAAATGATTGATTTTCCTTCATGCCAAAATAATTTGGATATTAAGTAAAGATCGCGTTCCATGAAGATATTGTGATGCGACACACAGCTTGTTCTAATGGGATTTTCTACATCCAGTGTGGAAAAATGTTAAATTATAATGTGTTCTAATGCATTCTTTTGTCGGTCGCATCGTGCCGTGCCAAATCCGGTGTAGACACGGTGTTATGACTGGTTCACGGTCACATATGTATCTAAAGATGTAACAAATTCCAAAGCTGAATTTATATATATTCCATACCTCAAATGTATGACCAAATATTATAAATGATAAAACAATCCAATATATCATTATTTGTCAATAGTGAATACCAAATACAAAGTAGATGCAATTCATAACTTTTGCCTCTCTATCGCCATCTCTGTTAATAACATAAAATTGCAGGTTACTTGCTGTCCTTTCTTGCTATATTACAGACTTTTGTTTTTTAACAAAAACTCCTTTAAGCCAAAATGTGTAAGCTGCATGCACTGTTTGGCATAGGTGAGTGTGCATCACTTGTTTAATAAAAACAGAGTACATTTGGGGTATAAAAGGACGCCTTGTGTGGTGAATAGATAGCGATTTCAGACACAGCTTGATTCTGTATATTTCTGTACACCAGTGCTTATAATTCTGTTGTCATTTTGTTTACACGTGTGGCATTTTGCGTATGTAATTTGGAGTGTGTTACGCCTGTTTGTTTGTCACGCACGTCTCCGCCTCTGTTTTCATGTGTCCAGAGGCACATCTGTGCGTTCTTCTGCGCCACGGTGCTTGTCGCTCATATGAATAATGAGATTACTGCTCCGCACAGGGCCACAGGCCTGGCAGGAAGCACATGCCACGTTTAGTCACACAGTCAGATGTTCTCACCCAAACAGGCCAGTATTCACAATGATGTTCTTACTGCCTTCAAAATATACTGAGCTGCTTTAGTGTCTACTGCCTACATAGACTGTTGCTTTGTATTTGAACGTTTGTCTTGTTTTGTCTATATGTTTATCCTTTAGCGCCTTTAAGAGAAGCATCAGAGACACTAGCAGCATCCTAGCAGAGATGGCACCGCTTAACAGGACAGAGTGATGTGGAGTGTGTTAGACAGTGGTTCCACACACCACACAAATAGTTCACGGCAGGGGAGATGTCCATTACAATAGAGGTTGGTGCTAACATGTTCTCAAGCTAACGATGCAGTACTAATAAGTATATACAGATTTTTTTGCCAATTACACCACTTAAACCGGCCTAAAGTTTGATTTCACTCAGCGTTTCTTAACCAGGGGGCCTAGGGGAATGGTTTTTTTCTCTTTCCAGTGAACGCAAACATTCCGAGATTGCCTTCACCACAGAGTTTCTGATGCTGCAGCAGAAATTGACCAAAATTAGCTTTCTTGGAGGCAGCATCATTCTGGAAAGGCCTTATCATTGGAAGCTAGCCTTGACATCTGATGTACTTCAGACCGCTCGTTTGAAACTGTCAGTGTCACATGTGGTCTAACACATTCCTATATGAGTCCGCCAGACAGGACAGCTCTTATGGACACGTACGACCATAGACTGGACAACACCACCTGTCGTGATGTCTCTGCTTCTGTACTCATTTAACTGGCACACAAACAGCACTGCTACAGCATCTTCTTCCAGAAACCTAAGACTCATCCAAGACTCTCCAAAAACAACCTTATTCGCTGCCAACGTATCGAGTGCGTACTCATCTGGGTCAAACGTAATTACGCCCAAAGTGAATTCGAAGAGTTTAGTCAGGGACAAAAGGGAACAGAACACCTGATCTTGTTAAATGTTGGTACTTCTGTGCACGTGTGTGAGGAGGTGAACAGACGCACAGGACTGCGGGCAGACACATGTTTCTCTTCTGCGGGGACTGCATCTGCCTTCCGCCCGGCCCCCTCAGGTATGCAGGCTGGAAATTCTGTTTTTCACTCTCTTGGCCTGCAATCTGTACGGCTGTCGTCACTGCGCTATGGCCAGGTGTGTCATCATGACTTTTTCAACTTCATAAATAAAAGCCAGTTTGGAACAGAGCATAACTTTTTCGGTTAAAAAAAAAGGTTTTGGAGGAATTACATAAAAATGTTTGTCATTAAAACTGTCTCCTTGTACCTAATATTGATTTATAATTTGAGTTGTCGGGTATTATTGCAAAATGTCAGTTTGACATAATTTGACTCAAACACATGTAATAAAATATGTAAAATAAACTGTAATTTTATGAATCAAACAGAGATGGCAACAGAGAGGCAAACGTTCCAAACTGTTGCTTTAATTTCAATGAGTTACTTTATAAACTTAAATATTTTGATGCTGTCCCTCTGAAACCTTGTATCTCCCTATTTTTTATGCCATTAATCTTTATTATTAGTCACACTTTATATTGCATTTCTTTTCATCCTCCAAAAAATTACATATTGGACCTTTAAGTCTCTAGTCATGACAAAGGTGTAGGAAAACCCCAAAATATTCTTAAAATTAAACTATAATCTATAGGGCTTAACTTGAATGACAAATGACATTTTCTCGAAGATCCAAAAACAGTTCTGAAGTAAGAGTGCAATACATTAGATGTTGTTTGCCTCAGTCACAAAATTGGTTTCTGACTTATTATTGACAAGGTTTGATCGAGTCTGACTTTGTTCCCTGTGATAGAATGTGAGACAACAGTGATTGATTTCCTTTACAACCAGACATCACTTTGATCAATAAGACTCTCCGGTTTGTAATTATTGACCTTAATAAAGAGCATCACGACCGTTGAAGCCAGGAATCCATACAGAATCTGTAAAAAAAGATAAAAAGTTTAGGCTGATCCTGCATAGAGACAACCTGAGTGAGGACATACGACGCCTCCATCATGAGACGCGTCCAGCGACATCACTATCACTGATGTTTTACAGTTTCACACCCACTTTCCGTTCCACTCGACCTACATTAAAAATGATGTGTGCCTTGGCAGGTAACTTTTTTCCAAACAGTTCTCAAGTGCATCCTACGTCTGTTCCCTCTGCATCTGTCTGCACATCTATACACATTTAGATATGGATGCTAACAAAAAATATATACACAGGTCAGGTCAATCCGTAAGTCTTTTAAACGACTAAATAAAACACGAAACAACACATTTTATGAAAGAGCGCAAATGTAAAAGTCACCTTGACCCAATGAAGGTTTTGTGTGAAGTTTGAGCAAAATTATGTTCATTAAAGGGACAGTTCACCATTTGCTCACCCTCGAGTTGTTTCTGATGAACATACAAAAATATATTTGGAAGACTGCGTTTAATTGAACAGTTTTTGACCACCAATGACTACCATAGTAGGAAAAATGACAATGATAGTCAAAAGTGCATCAGAAGTGTTTGCTTTATTCACAGATTCATCAAAATATATTTTTTTGTGTTCAGTAGAACAAAGAAATGTATTAAGCATTTTTTTCTACTATGGTTGTCAATGGTGGCCAAGAAATGTTTGGTCCGAAGCATCCTTCCAATTATCTTTCTATGTGTTCATCAGAACAAAGAAATGTATCCAGATTTGGAACAACTTGAGGGTGAGAAAATTTAGACAGAATTTTCATTTTGGGTTGAGCTGTTCCTTTAAAACTAAGACCAACTTCTTGTATAAGATCATTACCGAGTTATTTTCGTATTGATTCTGGTTAGTACCTGTAGTGTCCCAACCTGATCGCACCCAATTGCGTATAAATAACACGCTGTTGCATTATCGTCTAATACTTGCGCCAAATTGCGATTTTGCGTGCATGTGATACGCCAATGTTTGCTTGTACCTGGGTGGAGAGCAGCCATTTTAAAACGTACATGAAGAGGAAACACTGAAATAATTAAAATAATAAGGTTAGGTTTAAGTTTGGGTTAGGGTAGAGGTTATAATATACACGGACGCTAACATTAGGTTTAGGGTTTGGGTTAGGGGACAGGGTAATGAGACAAATTGCTGTTTAATTTGCAAACACGCTAATTGGCGTATCATATGCACGCAAAAAAAGGCGTATTTATGCACGCAAATCGCAATTTGGCGTCCGTATTATACGGTAATGCACAGCGCGTGTTATTTATACGCAATTGGTGCGAATGGGCTGAGTATCCTTCAAAGAGGGTTTGTTTTAAATCAGTCATGTTTGTCGGCTGCCCCGTTCCCACCTGTGCACAATCTGACCACCTGCCGGCGTGTGCAAAATAATAGCGCTACATAAACTTAATAAAGTCGCACGAGCCACATTAATCACAGACTAGTTGTGCTTGTGGAAGCATCTCCCTGTTTATTGCTTTTATCTAGAGAATTTTAATTAAGGTTAACCTTTGATTTATTTCAAGAGTGAAACAGCATTTTTCAGAAGAGGTATCTATTAAACGGCTCCCAATAGCAGGTCATTTAGAAAATAGCAATCCTTTATAGATGTAAATAACATTCGTTATGCGTACAGAAATGTAATATTGGGTTTTCAACTGGCGCCCAGCAAAAAAGTATGCATCAAACAAATTGCATTGATCATCAGAATAAAATAATAAATACTAGATATTAACTCAAGAGGCTCCATAGATGTGGCAGACATTTCTGTCAAAAACAAAATTGTTTGCTGTTGATGGTTTCCATTTTAGTACTTTTAAAGAAGGTTCATGAATAGTGCTGTTTCTAATGTCCTTCAAGTGAAATGCTTTTATTTGTGTCTCTGTTTGTGTTCCATCATCACATCCTCACTGCAGAGCTGTGAAAACCCTTCACATTTTGTCAGAACCCAGCTCATAATTAGCTCAGATCTTTGTCTTCTGTTATTATGCTGGTAATTTAGCATTTTTACCGTCACAAAGATTAACTCCTTGAACGAAACATAAGTCATTAGAACAAAGAGATCTAAAATAAAATAATCAGCCATACAGCTTTGAAAATACCACGGCTCTGTTTGATTTGCTTGAAGTATGTACAGTTACAAAAAAAACACCAAAAAGATTACAAAAGGCGAAGCAAATTTATACACAGAAATTTCCTAAACTCCTGTTGTTTCATATATACATAGTTATAATCAGTATAACCAAACCTAACTAAAACCTTTTTACAATTATATCTATAAAAAACTATTTAGAAAATGTGGCCCTCACAAGTAAAATAAATTCTACACACACATACACATTCCCGCGTGTGTGCTCTATCTCCCTCTCTGTCTGTTTCCAACAAGTCTAAAATCAATAGAGTAATTCAGCCACAGACCCTTGAGACCTCATGTCAGTTATCGTTTAATGGCTGGTCTCTTTCCTCACACATTTTTACAATATAATATCTACTTTAAGACACAATGCCATCAATAAATCAAAGTTTGGAGAGTAAATGCGTATTCAAACATTTGTTATTTTCCTGTGAATGCTGATATTCTCTGCATTTTAAATAGGTAAAAGATATAGCTGGAAGAGCTCTTGTACATCAAAGATAATCAGTTTGTTATTAATAAAAATAATGTGTTATGCTCAAGAGTTAAATACGACATTTATTTGTTTCTGCTTTTGGCATCCGTTTGCCATTTAGCGTGATTGCTTTTCGAAAACAAGGAATCTGTAGAAGTACGGTACTTGAAATTTCGTCCACATTTTATTTCAAACAGAAAAATGAACTTGCTTGAAATCCTTCATTTTTGGTGTGTTTCTCATCCAGCGTTCAATAATCTTTGCTGAAAGGAGTCATTAGAACACGTCTGCTCAATTGAAAACATCTGCTGTGCATAAGTACGTGACATTCGTGACAACTAATCGATTACAGCTTGAAAAATGATGAGTCCTCTTTCAAAACATTTACATTTGCACAGACACTCGTTCGTCGACACAAATTGACAGACTTTTTGAATGTTTGTTATTCTAAGGAGCTTTTATAGTTCCAAAAACAAGATTTTGAATGTCAGAATGACTGGCCAAAGACCTTTTCACATTATTTGTATGTAGAGTCTGTGTATATAGAGTAGAGGATTTTCTTCTTCCAAATGCACATTTTTGTATTGTCTTATTATTCTGAAACTTGCAAGGTCAGAATACATTCAAACAAACAACTTCCCTTTTAGTTAAGCCTTATACAAAGACATGAAAAACACAAATAGAAATATCGTATTATTGCCCCCCCAGCACTACACTTCCCATCATCCCCCAAGTCCCTCACCAGTCCCTCATCTGTTATAATCGGACACCTGGCAAACACCTGGCAGCCATCATGCTCATCACTACGACTGCATAAATACTCACCCTTTTGTTTTGTTTACACTACTCTTATGTGTATAGATTCCTTAGAGTTCAGAATAAAAAGTACCTTTGTGGAACCTCATATTAACAAAGGCACGTTTAGCTTGATTTAGTAACATGTGTGGATTATGACAAAATATCACAATAAACAGTGATAGCCGTTTTTCACGGTAAAGATTCAAGAGTTTGTTTTTTAAGATATAGATTTACGTAGATGTATAAATGCTGTTCTTAATCAAATTCATCTTTCATCATGTTGTTTGTTTCGTGTTTCCGTTTATTATTTGACTGTAGGAGAGACTAGAGAGAGAGAGTTTACAACCATTGTGGCTCTTCAAGCTCAAATTCATGCAGAACTTTTGTTGAATGACATCCTTTTGACTCTTGGAAATTGATATTAAAATCACAATTGCAACCGCATATTACTCTTTATGATTTAGTAAAGTCTATGCCCCTCAATTCTATGCCCATAATCATTGACAACATAGACAGACAAGCTCATACTAGTGTTGCATTTCATGCTAATGTAGGACAGGTAACCTCTAGGTGTCTGTTCAGTGTAGATAAAGCATCACCTCAGACAGCAGGTGGTCCACAGGGCAGGATACTTCTCTCTGCTCCGCTACAGATATTGTGATGCGGTAAGGCATCTTTCCAAGCGTTCTCGTTCCACTATAATCACTTCCAACCCTGCCAACAAAAATTTGGCACATACAATAATAGTACCCCTATTTTCCCCTTCGTTCTCTTTTTTTCCACCAAAATTCAATTATGAAAGGAAAATTATGCGTCATCATAATTGCCGACGTGAAATGAAATTAGATGCAAATTAGCGTTGTGGTGTGCTGTTGTTCGATTTTGTGTGTGTCATGGAATAATGGTGTAAACGCTGATAAGAACAAGAGGAGAAATGAATCGTCCTCCAGCTTTTAGGGTGAGGCGCAGAATGGAGGTGCTGGTACCTGAACAAAAGCGAGTAGGAGAGAGGGCATGCTGGGAAACAAAAGTGCCAGGATGCATTTGCGTACAAAGAGGCGGCCTGACAATGAGAGAAAATTAATCCAAGCCTTGTTCCCCTTTGGCAGCACAATGGCCATGTCTGATGTAAGCTGTCGTAACTAGTAATGTCATTTTATAACCTCATACGGCTATACAGTCCAAAATAGAATAGAATTTGAGACTTTAATGAACACAGTGCTGCTAAAACATTCAGTTTACAACCCCAGCGCATTGTATCCCGAAATATAATCAGAAAAATATCATAAACATAAAATAACAACATAACGTAACGTAGCTTTAAAAAACATAACGCAACGTTAAGTAAAGTAAGGTAAGGTAACATTATGTAACATATCGTAACATGTCATATTATAACGTAACAAACACAGTAACGTAACAGTAACTCGCAGAGGCCTGTTTCACCCGATAGTCAGCCTGCCAAAATCTTGTTAGCACCAAGAAGTTTCCGCTGTGCGGCGGCGTTGGAGATGACCAAACGTTTTCAGTGGGAGCCTTTGGTTCTCGTGTGAATGCTCCTGCCAGCCTTCATTTCAGACATTAGCATTCGCCCTTGCGAGTGGAGGAACCTCAGAAAAATTATGAAAAGGCTGTTCCTGATGCACTCCGAGGCAGCAAGCTTGTCTAGCTCTTGCTTTCCCACTAAGCCGTCCACCCACCCATTCCCATAGTTATTATACGATGCCAGAGACACTCTTTCATGGCATCGGACCCGTGCATCACGCTTCTGGCGACCGCTCGGGTTGGCAGGGGAGCCTAATGTCTTTGAGGGGTTTGGCACTGGGAGGGGTTATGTATCCCTGTCATTGCTTTCATAGATGCGCCCAGCTGTTGTCTTGGACCCGGGTTTTATTTCCGAGGGTGATGTCAAAGTGATAGGGCTCGGAGAGTCGCAGAGATCTCCCGCAGAGCTCGATCAGTAGCGCTTCCCTAAATATTAGATGGGCACATGGTGCAGGGGATTATGGGAATGGTTGGCCGCTTGTGTCTTGGAACGTGGGGGGCAGAATGTTCTGGGGTATTGAGCTTGACATCAGAGCAGATATATGAAATTCAAATCCCAATTATGAATTTCTGTTCAACAGGTGGTCGTAACAGGCCCAGATGGAATGTGTGAATGGTTTGGGCAATATCTGTGGATTTCAACGTGTTAGACTGTTAGAACTGAGAGTACTACACATTTTTCTCGCTAGATGATGGCATTATGAAATAAGCCAAATATTGAATAAACAAGCATGCCGTGTAACTTTCTACAGAGTTTTGTGCTGACACTTTTATTAAATTGCCAAAACATGTTTCTGGTAATACAAATATATATTTGTGGTATTGTGTACTCTAGTTGTTCATCTGGGTCAACATATGCTAGCCACACAACCCAAGATGGATCATATGCTAAATGAAGGAGAAGCATCGGGGGAATTTTCTTCCATTCACCGCTCCAGAATCCTCTCGCACCTGGTGTACTCAGGTGACATCCAGCCAGCTGAGTCCTGGAAAGCTTCTGCTATCTCACCCTCGCAGTGGCATTTCCTCCTGCACATCTCTGGAACATGTTCAACACTTGCTGTATTATATAGTTTCAACGGTGACATTACAACACAAAAGCATTTTTGACAAAGTGCAGAACGAGGCTGTTAATGCGATTCCAAGCGCTTCATTCAAAATCTACATGTTTGAAATAAAAGAATCATGAAATGGATTTTTCAGGGTGTTCCTGCTCAGATAATATATTTGTTAGAAGATATACGCTGTGTTTTTGACAGAAAAAGTGCAGCTTATTTAAACAATTTATCACCGTCACGAACACGAACGCCAGATCTAATGTGAAGGATGAGCTTGCATTGTTTAGTGACTGCTGGCGACTACACTATGGGATGTGACGGCTGCGCTGTGGCGAGACAATTACACAACATACAGTAACTTACTGCATCACAGGCCACTGAGTGTGACATGGAATTGATTTTCTAACCGCTTTCTATTCGGCCCACTTCATTCCCCTCTGAAATATGATTACCTGACCTGCAAATACGGCTTGTCCTCCAAGCAGCACAAACACATTGAAGACAGGGCGGTCGTGAGTACTGTAGAAGCTTTATTAAAAAAACTTCTCGAGGTATGTGATAGTTTAATATAGTCAAACAATAAATAATATATGCTCTTCCTCTGAAGTCATGTTAATCATGATTTTAGGGGTTTTTCTTGATTCATGTCCATCATTACCTCTCATCTTAGGAGTATCCATTCAGGCTTCATATTCTCATTATCTTTGCCGTGCATGAAACAGTGTCACAAACTGTAATCTATTTGTTTGTGTTTACTGACTCAAATTTCCCCCTTTTTTGCATCAGTCGGCATGACGACTTTCAATCTAATGTATTATAAAACACGTTACCTTCCATATGTATAAATACAGTATATATCGATGGGAATTCATACCTGTTACAAGGTGGCTCATTCGTGTGACTTTCTATTTCCTAAGATCTCATTGGTATGTTTTGACTTTTCCCCTGTGACGCTAGGTTTACGGGCAGGGTTAGGAGAGCCATCTGTTGTTTTGCCACCTCGTGAAACTCGCAATTTTAGCTAAATTAGCCTTTGCGGTTGTGATTTTAGGGTTTGGGGCGTAGTCAGCAACATCCTAAAATATGTATGACTTGTTTTGATATCAGGTTATAAATATATACATGTAGATGTAGTATAACTCACAGTCGTGGCCTAATGGTTAGAGACTCTGACTTTTAACCTAAACCTTGACGGTTCGAGCCTCAGTACCAGCAGGGATTGCAGGTGGGGGGAGTAAATGATCCGCGCTCTCCTCCACCTTCAATAGGTGAGACCCTTGAGCCAGGCAACGATCCCCCAACTGCTCCCCCGGGCGCCCCAGCAATGGTTACTCACTGCTCTGGATTCCAAATTGTGTGCTAATCGGAGAGTACTCGCTGCTTTACATGCGTTTAGTAGGCAGTGAAAATAAATGAGTATCATTTAACATTTGAAAGTAAATGAATGCTGCTTTCAGGGGTCAAGGGAATCCCATGATGTACTTGATTTTTTCGAGATACGAGAGGATTACATGTTAATTGTGTTCCATCTAATTAGATAAATGTAAGTGTTGAAAGCATATAGGGTATGCATAATATAATAGCTGTTAAAGTATTTATAGACTGATGTTTGCACAGTGTTAATTTTACTTACACATCTAAGGATGTTTCAATATCACAAATATACTTTCACAGACACACAACGGGTTAATGGAATAATCGGAATGGAATAATTTCATGTGTTCAACTTGAATGTAACCTCAATGCAGTTTTATTCTCTTTATTCATTTAACCAACGTACTTCTTCCAAAATTGCAAAGGTTGGGTAATGGTTACAAATGTTGTTGATAGAATTGATTGGACAGAGAAAAACAGCATCTGAGGTGACAATCATTTAAGAACAGCATTTTATAATGACTATTGCACTTTAAGCAAATAAAAACTATGCATTTGTTCTGCAAAAAAATGTCAATATACTGTACCTATGCATATGCACTTTATTTTTACCTTATATTTATGTTTTATTTAATGTATTCTTACTAAATCTTTTAATTCTTTTAAATCAAGGATTTTCAACCTTTTTATTCCAAGTCCACCATTGTATTCAACAATATTGGCCTCCCACTCACAAAAACTTCAAATTCTCACCTAATAAATTACATCAGAGTTTGACATTAACTGGAAAAATGTGTATTCATTATAATAATGGGCTAATGATA
This sequence comes from Triplophysa dalaica, assembly GCF_015846415.1. Lineage (NCBI taxonomy): Eukaryota > Metazoa > Chordata > Actinopteri > Cypriniformes > Nemacheilidae > Triplophysa > Triplophysa dalaica. The sequence goes on along the minus strand of NC_079547.1, from coordinate 2,972,877 downwards.
ATAAACATTTTGGTTTTTAGTTTTTTCATTTTGTCTGGGACGTCAGCTGAGATCCTGTGGAGAACCACTTTTTAAAAAAGAATATCTAAAGCTGTTTGCAATATTTGGAGTCTAGCCAACAATTAACTTCTTAAAAATGTTTTAATTATATTTTCTCAACCTAATTACATTCCAGACCTTGGCATTTTTTCTGCATAACACAAAAGAAGATATTTTCAAGAACAATGGTAAACAAACATTGGCCCTCTATTGTTTGGGCACAAAGGCATTTTTGTGCACCGCACAAAAAAAAGAAAGAAAGTTTTGAATGACATGAGGAGGAATAAGTGATGACAGAATTTATATTTTGGGTTGAACTGTCCCTTTAATCCTATTAATGCAAAGATGAGACTTTCCTTTTTGTGTATAGTTCATAAAACCAAAAACGTGTTCTGTCAAGCTGCATCAGGGCATATTTTGTATTCTGTAACCTCTCACGATGACCCGCTCAGCTTTATAGCACAATAAATACCAAAAGCATCGTAACAGAAATCTGAACAACGTTCACTGAGGTGCCGTTTAACAAATCTAAAAACGTTCCAATTTTTTAAGGCATGAATGCGGTCAACCGAAGTCCACTGACCATCATTGTATATCTGTGACAATACCTTCTGTTGTTAAAGTCTCTCCTGCAAACAGCGAGTTAAACAATTCGCTGAAGAGCAAACACATTTAAGCTGTTGTCAGCCGGTAACAGAGATATGCCTCCGAAGTGATAACTTTTAAATTAGCAGGAAGAAGCAGAGATAGCGCTAAATGTAGCCAGGGTTATTTTGGTTAGCTACGGGGGTTTGTGAGCCTGCCCTCCAAATTTGTCAGACGTAATAGCTTTGTCAGCTACGCAACTGAGTCTAACTGTGAGAGGCCGTGGAGGAGATATTACTGTTTAGCTCACTCCATCATAGAAATGCAACAGGGCTGATTTTAATGTGGGCCCCCTACTGGACGAAACCGTGCTCTGTGCTCGCAGGAGGCGCCACTGCATGCGTCATCACGTGACACGGGGGGAGAAGGTAGAAAACAACGCAAGCAATTATGGGACTATATTACGGCTAAAATGAATTTACTTATGGGAGGACAGGTTGGGGAAAAATGTTGAATGACTTCGAAAATCAGCAAGTAAATTGAATGCTGGGAAATGGGCCTGTGCTTTTTCAGGCCCCAGCGGGTGATGCTTAAACATTTTGTTTTATGTGGATTGACTAGAATGCTTTGTTCCCCAACGATCCGGTTTAGCGTAAAAAAAGAAAGTTTTACAGCCCCATTGACTCGTGGGCTATAAGAGTCCGACTACAACCTTTAGTTTAAAGGTGCTGGGAGGCATTTTTGGAATTTCAACCAGAGAATGTCTCTGCCAGGCAGATATCATGGAAATAGATGTGCTGGGGGATTAGACCTGTCTAAAAGCTTTGAGAGAATTATTTTGGGGATATTTTGGAAGTTTTAGACAATTTAATACAGATCGAAGAATCTGAATTAAATTGTATTTGGCGTCCAAAGCTTTGAGAAATGTTTAACACAATAACAATAGCCTATCGGTAATCACAAGGAGGATAAAACAAACTGTCAGAGGCCACCATTGACTATCATAGTAGGAAAAATTACAATGGTTGCCAAACGTGCCTCTAGAAATGTAAGCTTCAGTGCAAGTTCTGCCGGGAAGACTCAATCTCACGTCACATACTACGTATAGACCAATAACCAATCATCACCTAACACTCGGAGTATATAAGATCGCCACTTACCCTTTGTTTGCGTTCGCAGTTGAAGCAGCCGATATTATATTAGTGGCCAAGACCAGTTTGGTTACAAGCATTCTTTCAAATATAATTCTCTGAGTATATCAGAACAAAGACTTTAACACAGATTTAAAACAACTTGAGGGTGAATTAAGAGAGAATTTTCTTTTTTGGGTGAACTGTTCATTTAAGCCTCCGTTTTTGTATTTATTTGTAAGACTGCAACAACACAAGTTATTTGAATTGTTTTCTGTTTTAATGAGGGAAAAGGGGGATGGGACTTGATATGATTATCTATAAATTGTTTGGACGATGAAAAGCAGTGATTAACTAAAAGAGGCAACGTTGCTAATTTAGAGACATTTTTCAGAATGACAAGAAGATTCCCAAGGAACGTGTTATCAAAAAACACTTTAATCCTTGAGCGCATTATAAGTCGCTTTAGACCAAAGTGTCTACCACATGCGAAAAATGTTAGAAGATGGATTTAGAGCGTTAGGAATCACAACATGTTCACACTGTGTCAGCAAACTTCCTGGCACCTTTATTGAAGATTGTTGTTATTAAAGTTGCTGTTGTCAATTAGAGTTATTGCAGTAAGTGTAATAAAAAGACAACATTCACCTTTTTAATGACATATATTTTTGTCTTTCACAGAAAACTGATAAACAATGCTTGTCAGTGTTTGTTGAATCTTTGTGAATTAGCCTTGAAGTGATATCCCCCCCAAATGTGAATGTTGTCAAACAGATCTCATCCCCCGTTGACTCCCAAATTATTTATTTATATTCCATACAATGGGAGTCAATGGGGGATGAGATCTGCTTGGTTACTGACATTCTTACAAATATCTCCCTTTGTGTTTAGCAGAGCAAATCAATTTACACAGGTTTGGATCGTTTATGATGCTCAGAATAAGATATTTTGAAGAACGTTTGTAATCGAACCACAGCAGTACCCTTTTACTTGCATTGATTTTGTGTCCATACATTAGTAGTGATTGGGTGCCGCAGTTGTTCGGTTACCAATATTCTTCAAAATATATTATTTTGTGTTCTGCAGACGAAAGAAAGTCATTCGACAGAATCCAAATTAATAAAAAACATTTTTTTCACGCACCAATGACTAACTGTTTGTAAAACCAGGCATGTGTGTCACAAAAGGAGAGCGTGAACTTTGATGTTGAAGAACTTTAGAGGCTCTTGCAGAGAACAGTTTTGGGGACAATCCTACCTCAGGAGACTGGACAAAACCAACAGAAAAAGGGCTACAGCTTTTATCCATCTAAAGTCTAATCTCAGTCTCCACAGAATGTTCTGTGAGTGTCAAAAGAAGCAATGTTCATAAACTTATCAGACCCGACTTACTAGCTCAGACCCAACACCGCAACTACAACTAAGGTGAAACTAATTTAGTTCTTCGACTTCATCTTAACCTTATATTAATAGATTAATTATTTTATCTGGTATCTATAATAAATGTAATGGCGGCGGACTGTTACCAAGAGGTCTGGACATGAAAGAGAGGGCCTTTCTTTAAACCTGCTTTGGCCTGATATAAAAAAGATGTTTGGGGAACCTTCAAAGGCGCCCTGAATCTAATTTATGACATCAGTGATACGGTTTACCTGGCAGCTCTCGACATCAAAGTTTGGAGATTAGCATTTTAAAGGTGTCTGCTGTGGATCAATCACACCCTGCCGAAGTCTCTCCTTATTCCGCTTAGTGATTGAACATGTATAATTTCAGAATGTGTGGCTCAATTACAGTCGCTAATGGACTGCGCCTTATAAGCGTTGAAATGCATTATTCACCTCTTCAAGCAGTGTCCTGAATTTCATCAGATAGGATGAAGAAGGACAAAAACCAACACCGGTAAAGTTAACTTTAGCCCGTAGCCCTTGGTAACCCTGGAAAGTTCTACCTCTGTACATTTCTCCACATTGAAATCAATATAATCCACCTGATATTGCTATGGCTACAAAGTAAAAGAAAATTTCAGGACGCACATGTCAGAATAAAGTTACGTACTCCACTTCAGTTCTCTCTCTAGCTTGGCACACTCATTTGCACACTATGGACCACTCTGCATTTGCATTTATATCTCAAGGTCGGCGTTTCATTCTCACACCAGTAGGGTGTATGTTCATTCTGCGAAAACTTTCCTTAGAGACGTTGCTCTGCCTGTGAAATAAATAAATATGTTTGGCAAATCTAAACAAATCTGCCCATTAGTTCCCACGCGAGCACCGAGTGATGACGAACCGTATCTCCATCCAACAAAAATGCCTGGGAATAATAGAAGATCATTACAGGTCTGAATTCAGCGCATTTCATTACCGATACTCAACCCTCACTTCCTGTGGACCTCTCTACCTAGTGACGAAAGCTAAAATAATGCAGCTGAGAGAAAAACAAACTCAAAATTTCACTTGACTAGAGATTTGTTAGAGATAGGATGCAAACCGGTTGCTAACCATCATTCTCCTGTTTCATCACCTCCACATGAAGCCAAAAATCTATCAGACCGATTTGAATTTTTTTCTGAGTGGCTCTCGCTCAGTCACGGCTGACATGTTTTTGAAAAATGACTTTCATGTACTGTACTTGAAAATAATTTTCAGGGTAAAGTCCTTGCAGAACCAGAATGATGAGTATAACAATAACGATATTAAAATCCACACTAAAGAACAATAATACTGCCTATAATATTGAAAGGCAGTTTATGTTTTATTGGCCATCAAAAGGGAAAGCTGTATATCACGATAAATTAAGATAAATCAAAACATTTGTGGAAACTTATTACCTCAAAACTTTTAACTCAATTCTTTTGAGTTATCAACACTAAACACATATGTATAGTAAACTCAAAATAACTTATATTAAATAATTCTTTTTTCATCATTTCATGTTATCATTTATTGAGTTTTGCCTATTAATATGATCATGAATGAACAACAACCAATTAGAGCTGTAGCACTACCAAATGAATGACTTCGGATCTTTCACCTAAAAATTCTTAAGCAAATGCTCTACTTGTCTGCACAATGGTAACCTCATTTAAATCACTAATGTCACAAACCTCAATTAAATAACCAAATAAAACTGATTGCTAAACATTTATAAGCCTCCTCACATTGTTATTTGACTATAAATACATAGAATAACACTTTATTTCGAGATTTACTTCTATATTCTAGTCCACTCAAAGCATGCTGGGAAGCGCTCTGACATCATTGGACATTATAAAAACCTGACTAATGTGACTTCTCATTTTTGTGTCCCTGGAACTCAAAATATAAAAATAGTTAAACACACTTAAAGTTATGCTATAGATATTTTTTTCACAGTTTTGAGTACAGTTTGCTTATTTATAATGATTAGTTTATAATGCTCGGTAATACAGTTTGCGCTGACATTGATCCAACAACATAAGTCCTCTGTATTTCTACTATTGTTTTTTGTTGTCTGTGGACATTCCAAACCATTCTGACTTTCTTTCTTCTTTACTGTAAAAAATAATTTGAGCCAACGTAAAAAAATGAGGCAACATGATAGAGTAAGACTTTTGAGTTGACTCATCATATATTATTTAATTCATCAAAGTATATCAAAGATACTTTGTTTAGCCAACTTAAACTTGTTTGTTTATGTAATGCTGAATGTCTTATTTTTCTAATAAAGATTTTATTGTCGCATTAATTACTGTTGTTCAGGCAATTAATATAATTCTGTTGTGTGGATGAAAAATTATAAATACTGTTTAAGTATTGTTAAATATTAAAATGAACAAATGTATTTGTCTTCTACTACAAATGTAAATGCTTTCTGCTTCAAACAGATCCAAAGTTTGATCAAATAACTTTTTGTGTTGAGTGTATTTATACCATGTCTGCTAATCTGTCATGCACTTACAACTACTACATTTCGTTACACTGTACTTGTATATGTGTAATGACAATAAAGTTTAATCTAATCTAATCTAATCTAATCTAAACTGAACATTGAACACACAAATCTCAACCATGGTAACAATCAAAAACCATCATTCAGTAAAATAACTTTAAACTCAACAGAAAACAAACAGTAACAACGATATTAAAGCATAAATTAAGCCAGCAAGAACTAAAACACTAACCTTTAAAAGAAAAAGAAATAAGAAACACAGAATTGAACATGCTGCAATGCATCTTGGGTAATATCAAACTCTTGCAACTTTGCCTGTTCAGAATACACTGTTTTGTAAATTGGGCAAACTTTCTGACGCATTTTGGCCAAAAACTTGGGAAAATAAATCCATTTAACAAAATAATCTTTGTTAAAAACATGTTTAGGCTACTTTGGTTCAGTATATGCAAAACAATAATTTGACTCCTTTAAAATGCTATGTTCAAGTCACTTATTTATCTTTGAAGAGAGAACATGAGAACATGAAGGAAAATTATGCAAGTTGGATTTTTAACAATGTAATAAACACAAAAGAAGATATGCTGATAAGAAAGTACACTGTACCCCATTGACTTCCATAAAATCCACTGACACATTTCTCAAAATATCTTACTTTGTGTTCCACAGATGGAAGAGTCATACAGGTATTAGATGACTTGAAGGTGGATAAATGACAGACTTGTCTATTTTTTGGTGTGCTGTCTCTAAGAGATCACAATAATGTTCCTATTGTGAACAGTAGCCTATAACATTAACTAATAATAAAACAATACTTCTAGAATTTATTAATCACATGTTCAACATTTACTTATAGACATTTCCAATCATATCTGTTTAATTTACAATCATTATATCGGTTTTATAGTGATTATTATTCATTTACATTTTACATTTACATTTATTCATTTGGCAGACGCTTTTATCCAAAGCGATTTACAAGTAGGAGAGCACATAAACAAATGACATCAATTATTTCACAATGAACCAACATGAACAGACAATGAACAACTAGTTCAAGCATATTCGCATGTGCATTAACATTAATAAAGTAATAATTAAATGCTAAATAATCAATGGCTGGAATCCAGACTCATCAACCCCTCTCCGTTAGTAAATTCTTACCTTAGTTCTTCTGAAAACCTTGTTGTTTTGGTTAGTGCTGGTCTTATCGGCACAGACTTTGCTAACACCTTTCCAACGCATGGACTTGTTTTGGCTCAGACCACCGAAATGTAAATGTCCTTGGCACGTAGGTGTCAGATGGAACCTGTTGTCTTAAATTAAACGCCTCGACTCCCTTGTAACACAGAAGTCTGGTGCTGTTAACCTTGTTTTTAATGATTAAAGAGTGTCTAAAGATTTTGGACATCAGGTCTCTGTCCTTCTTTGCCTCCTCACTTTGTGAGTCGCTGTGACGTATCTCTTTTGCTCTAGTTCTTTATTTTTGCTGAACGCAGGCTAGCGGAGACCTCAAAAGTTACAGTGCCATGTCTTTACTTAAAATCTCTGCCTCTCTCTCTCAGTCTCTTTGTGTTACTCTCCTCTGACAACCCTCAAGTTTTAGGAGCAAGCTGTGAAAGCAGCACAGGGTAGAAATAGACTCTTTTGTCTCACTTTGATGGGGTGATGAATATATATCCAAATAAAAAAAGACCCAGGTTTCCTCGCTAGAGATGTCGAAGACAGACCTAGACAAGGGCAACTTGCGAAGGGGGGAGAATGCACTCGCATTGCTTGTGAGGAAGTGAGGAAGAGGAAACAAGAACTGACAATCAATACTCTGCCTGCCTTCCTTTCTCTCTCTCTCTCTCTCTCTCTCTCTCTCTCTCTCTCTTTCTCTCTCTCTTTCAAACCTTCTGAACTGTTGCAATCTCGACCAGATGATAACTATCTAACTTTAACTGCCTTTTATTTGATTCATGAAAAGAAAACATGACAGGCAACTTTGAAGTCAAGGAGATGAGCACATGAGTTTTGTCAGTCACTTTTAGCTCCGCATCTCTTTTTCACCTTTATAAGAAAATATCATTAGGTTCTAGAACTTTTGTCCGATACTGTTTAGAGGCAAACAGGGTGGAATTTGATTAGATTCCACACAAGAAAGGTGAGCATCTGACCAGGAATGCAAATAACAGTATATTATTATAAGTGTGAATGGAAATTAAATGGTAGAAATGGTTACCATGCAAATCATGTTGAATATAAATAAATATGCCGTGTACAAGTGACAATAAGATATAAATGGCAAGTGATCATTACAGTACAACTGACAGGATGTATAAAGTACAGAACGTGCAAGTTTGAGAATAGCAAAATATCAGGACAAGAGAATAATATAAATAGTTAGGTATAAAAATATATGTCCTTTATACAAACAAGGGAAAACTAAGACAAGCAACAATCCATAAAAGAGAAAAATCTAAACATTTGCTTTTTACTATCTAAATTTTTCTCCAGGACACCAATGAGACCAATGAGGTCTCCCGTCCGGGAAAATTATCTCACAATGTAATTTCTAAAGTCTTCATTCAATCATGTGCTCACATTTGACAATCCAAGTCAGACATCTCATTATGAACCCAAACATCTAATTCTACCAAAACCAAACGAAGCATATATGAGAGCTTTATTAAGTTTCAGAAAAAGCAATAAAAGAATCCTCTTGAAATGACAGAGCAAATGTCATTATGTAAAAATAGGAGGAGTGCAGTTACAGCACATACAGTTTCAGAATGTCAAAATGTCCGAAAATTACCAGTACATTTAATTTTATTTTACGGACATTTCTGTTGATGCTACAATGTAATTTAGGCAGTGCAAACTGATAAATACAGGTAAAACATTTGTAAAAAATGAATACGGGAAATTCCATCATATTAATACCTTATATTGTGCCCTTTTTTACAGATTTTTATTATATTGTACCGTAGCACAATAAAAATGCTAATTGTGTTTAATGGCAAGAATACACTGTTGAATTAGAGGCATTATGGCTGAAAGTTCAGAGGTCAGTGGTCAGTAGGTTGACAGCTGAAAGGAAAACACACACCGGTATAGGGCAAAGTCAAGTAGTCTAATGAGTTCTTCATGCTGGCACTGGGGAGAAGAAGCCAGAAGAGTCTTGTTAATAACTTAAATTTCTTTGCTTAGAGTCTATTGAGACTAATTAAATACCTGTCTTTGCTTTTACCTTATCTTCAGCGTTTAATGGAAGTTTGAAAACTTAAAACAAGAAAACATGTGCTTTTCTTACCGTGAATGAAGGCCGGTTGTTTCTGCAGCAAGGGAATAGAGATTTTAACTAACAAGCAGAGGAGACGGCCAAAGTTGTAATATGTTTATATGGTTTCAAGATAAAGGGGCGTCCAACATTTTCTATGATGTTTTGAAATAATAAGCACAAAAAAAGATCTGAACTTTCCCTAAATACAAGTAGAAATATTACTGTTGTGTTGCTTAAAAGTGAATTTGAATGAGTTGTCTTTGCAGTTTTTGAGGTCTTTATGTTATTTTGACCGATTTCTCTCTTTTTAATTTACTGCAAATAATTGCAAATAGAAACAATATTTTAAATAGAAACTATATATTTATTATAAATTTGGGAGAAATATTGTTTGTAGTTCACAGAAAATACCCAAAAAAATGACCAATCAATTTATCAAAACCTAGTATTATAATATCAATACCTAGTAAATAAAAAAAAATGAAATGCTCTCTTCATTTTTCCACAGCTGTACATATAACAGTTGCATTTCCTGCAATGGCATAAAAAACAACAGATTTAATGAAAATGATTCACTGTTTAACGGAGGAACTTTACCCTGGACCATTATTGTTTTCACAAGTCTGTTTTATACCTTCAGTGTTTCAAGGATCTTTTAAAGGCGGGGTGTTCCATTTCTCTCGCTGTTGATGTTCAAATCACCAAAACAAACACACAGGCTACCCCCATCTTTTGCTTTCGTCAGTGCTCGGCTCTTCTTATGTCCGTCCTGTGCTGGGCACCATACTGCTGATTGGCTACAAGTTTATTTTTGTACTCGGCCCGACTTTCTCTAAAAAAGCGTAATTCGGAAATCGGACATCCCCACCTTTAATTGTTTTTATGTGTGTGTCCGTCTATTGGCCCATGTTTCCAACTTAATTGAATGCTGTCCTAGATACCTTGACAAACGCTGTGAGCACACAATAATTATGCATATATTATCTTCTCAAATAGTCTTAAGTGATAAAAAATAAACAGAAAGATTGTTTCTTGTTCCATTAAGCAACTAGACTCAATTCTACAAGCAATAAATCACTGAAGACAACACACACACAAATTAGAAAGCCTCCGGTCCTCACACAACATTTGTTTGATGCATAATACAGCGAAGGAGAGCAGTTCACGTGTCCATAATCTATGCATTCTTACATTTCTGCTCGGCTGGTGGGCGAGACATTTTCCCCACAATTGAATCACTCGGGGTACCTGTCTATAAACACCATCTATCTTTTTCTTGCTGTGGTTTATTTTATGTGATTCCCTCTGGCTTCTCTCTGTTGACCAAAGTGTGACGATAAACAAAAACTTAAGCCAATCTCTGATGTATGAATATCCTCGGATCTCCACAGCGCTTTAACAGCGTAACCAAATTGAAGTAAGAGTTCCCTTTCTTACCCAATTTAATAATTCTGAGGAACACAAAAGGTGACGTTTCCAAGAATCCTGACAAAAAATGACTGTAGCGGGCGGAGCCAGGGGGTCCAAGGTGGTTGGCTACCCTGAGTGCCACCCCAAAATCTGATTCGCTACTTATGTTGATTGACATCTGTTTCCCCTCTAGTTGAACAAAGCTTTTATTTGAAGTCCGGCGGCCATGCTGGCACGTGACGCCACCGAACACAAAAGTCAAGTGAGTCTAGTTTAGAACAGAAAAAGTTGTTGTGCGATGGATTGTAAAGAACGAAATCTGAGATTTCTTTTTAAAGACTGACGAAAGGAAGCAAAATGATCGCTGCAATTTGCTTAAAAAATGGAATGTTAAAAAGTACACGCTTGCTTGCTAGCCATTTCAAGTGAGACTCAGCCAGGTAAGTTTGTTTCTTGAACCATACCGTTATAGTGTTATCTACCTACTTTCTAACCTTACACTTTTAAATGTTGCGTAAAAGTTTTCCCAGCGCCTTCTAACCTTCGATAAACTTTCCAGTAGCTCAGTGTTAGGATCATTACGTTATCAACGCAAGCTTGTGGGTTCGATCCTCGCATATACCTAAGTATAAATGTATAGGTTACTGCAATGTAAGTCGCTGTGGATAAAAGCGTCTGCCAAATGCATAAATGTAAATGTAAGATAAACATAAACACTGTTGGGAGAGATCCTCTCTTTCTTTTAACATTCTAAGCAGGTGTACTTCAGACAAGAAGGAAGCTTCTTGTTTTGAATATGTATCACTCTTTAGCCTTGGCTTTAGGATTCCTAAACAACTTTTCATTGTGTAAGTTAACATAAGGCTCCATAATCAGATAATAAATCGGTTCCCAACATACATTGTTTACATCAGTCTCGGAAATTAGCAGAGACAACAAGGTGAACAATACAGCTCTCCAAATTCAAGACCAAAGAGGAAAACCAGTCCCTGCAAAATAAAATAACTTTTTATGAAAGTCGCAATCTTAATACACCTTTAAGCATCACAGCCAATCAAGTTCATGTTATGAATATCCTGGCCAATCAGAGGCGTTTAAATGATTCACCGGTGAAGAAGAGCTTTGCTGAAGTGCTCCACGCTCAACCGCGTACAGATACAGAGACTCCTTACTATATAACCTGAAGCCCATGAGGGTTTTAGTGATGTTGGATGTTCTTGTTTGTTTTCTATATATTTGAATAACTGATGTTACTTAGAGAATCTAAACAGCATTAAAATAATTAATAAACGCTTCTCAGCTTGTTTTGTAGCATGTAAAAAGTGTATCCTAACAACTGAAAAAAATAATCAAGATGACATCATCAAAGGCAATAATCAGCATCAATGCTTTTGTTTTAATCTTGCAGTCCAATGGAATGAGTATATGTTTTATCAGATACAGTTGTGCTCAAAAGTTTAAACACCCCTTGCGGAATCTGTAAAAAGCTGAACCATTTGAAAAAATAAGAGGATTTTTGAAAATGAAAGTTTATTTTTAATTCAGTCCTGCCCTGAGCAAGTTATTTCACTAAAGAAATGATAACAAAAAGTTCACAATAAAGAATACTAACAGAATTTCTCAAAATAGCCCAGCGCAAAAGTTTAGACGCCCCTGATTCTTAATACTGTATGATGTTACCTAAACCATCAAAGACAGTTTTTATGTTTAGTCATAGTTGTTTAAGGGTTTCTTGTTTGTCATGAGTCATTAGACTGTTCACTGATCTTCAAAACAATCACCCAGGTCCTCCACAATCTTTGCTTTTTCAGCATTTCTGGATATTTGACTCATGTCCAGCAGTAACTGTATGATGTTGAGATTCCTCTTTTTACATTGAGGACAATCAAGAGACTCATACACAACTATTACAATAGATAGAAACATCCAGTGCTGCCCACAAAGTCAACACCATTCATTTAAAAAGGTTTTGATATGTAAATCTGAGTACAACTGTATATACCCGCTATGAACCAGATCAGTTTAAAGACACCTATGGTGCTGCTTTCTTTCCATTTAAATAAAAAAGATCATCAATGTTTTCAACATTTTCATTATTTATATTTTATAATTTAAATCATCTTCATACATTAACATGTAAATTATCACTTGCACCTCTAATCAGCAATCCTAGGATATATTCATTTATAATTTGATTCGGGGGTTACACACACATTTTTTGTCATGGCCCCCTGAAGTATCCTTGGCCACCCCATTTATATAACTCCAGCTCCGCCACTGAAAACCACAATCAAATATTGTAAAGTAATGTTTTGACACATTCATTTTGTTTTCGTATCGTTTGAACCCAAATATGTTTTGAACGTGTTGTATTGAAGAAAACGGATTTTGAATAAAATCAGGGCGAATAAAATATTTTGAGTGATTTATTTTTTACCCACAACATTTTGACGTTGCTTAAGTTTAGCTTCAATATGGACATCAACAGCAATCGCATCATCCGCTGACCGGAACCATTTCATCATAAAAACTCCCAAGCAAACTGACAGAAATGCTCAACACGGATTTGGCGCAATAATGGAAATCACAAATTTAAGCAAAGATGTGTGAGGACACTTCGCCCATGAATATCTCTCTCTTCTATTTCTGTTGTCCTTGTAAGTACAGCTCTGACATTAAGCCCCCCATAGCTTAGGATCAGTGCTGTCTGTACTTTAAATCCCTCTCTTGTCAGCCGACGAGCATCTGGGGGGGTCTCGTCGACCCCCTCCCTCTCGTCTCCAAAAGCAGAAGATAATCACTGCGGCCGTCACATTTGCATGGGCAGATGCTGCAGTCAGTAATAATTTAAAGCTCAAATTGCATCTCCCAGCAGATGAGTTTGAGAGAGGGACCTTATCACAGCCGCACGCCGACCTGTCAAGAGGTGGAGGAAATATGCACGCTCCTTTTCAAGGTGTTTGGTATCATATCTGGACTCTAACCTCAGGAAAAAGGTGTGCACGCTGTGAGAAATCTCCCGAATCCTGTGAAGCTGTTGATCTGGGATGTGAGAGGACTTTAAATGTCACTGAGTTCACACTTGGTCACTTGTTAACATCGTTTCAGATTAGCGGCAAAATTTGGTGACATCATAACACTGCCTTCGTTTTAGGTCCCAGATTTTACTTTGAACATCTTATGGGGACCCAACACAAAACCAAACATTGTTTAATATACATAACTGTTCAAACAAACAATTAAAATATGTTTATATAGCATATTTCAATTCAAGAAAAAGTTGAGCAGTGCTAAGCTGAAATAGCACAAATACAACCGTGGTAATTTTGCCTTATATAATAAGTAGGTTAACAATAAACCATATTTTATTTTGTATATTCTAAGAGATTATCCATAAATTTAAATGGGCCTTGAAAAAAAAACTATTTCACTAAATTTAAATAAAAATAAGTCAGTACTTAAATGCTTTGAGAGATATAAGAAATAATAAAGCAATAGAAACTGTTCAAATTTTGTAAAGTCTTGAGTCAATCCTTTGATTAATTTGTGACGTAAGTACATATTTTTAAATCTGTTTAGTCGCGAATTTCTTTTTTTCTCTACTTTCTTTTTTAATTTCCTTTTTTATTGTATTTTTTTCTAAAGTGTATTGTTTGATGTTACTAGAACTGCATATAATTGTATGTTCTGTTTATTGTTCAATATGCTGCAATAAAAACACACAAACAAACAAAAGAACTTAAAGCGCGACTGTAGGTGAGTTTCCCCGAAATACATTTCAAAATGCCAATGTAAACTTATCCGATGTAAATTTGGTCAACTAAATTAGTTGTAATAACTAAATTAGTTGTAATATTTAGTCGACTTAAACTAAAACAATGCAGATGACGAAAATATGACTAAACTAAACTGCATTTCATCAACAAGACTTAATACAACAATATGTCCGCAGTGTCCATTGTTACTTTCTCTTCAAAAGCATCTACACAAAATGGGTTAAACTGTTTGCATTCATGTTTACAGCTAAACTTTACAACCTAGAAATTTCAGAACTATTTACACGCATGCTGAAAAATAATTTAAAGAGTTTATTCTCACATTTAAATAGGCCTACTTTCAACATTTCATGGCAACTGTGACAATGAACAATAAACTACAATCCATTTACTCAAAAAATTATGCCGTTTTTAGAAATTTATCACAGCCCAAAATCGGTCTTGAAAAGCAATCTGACATTCTTAATAACAATAATTATACTCAAAGATTTAATCACTGAGCTAAAAACATCCTGGTTTTCTTGGTGGCGTAAAGCTTTTTAAATGACAGCCAAAAACCCACTTCGACGAAGCACGCACGTCCTCTGATCCTGAAGGGCAAAGCGTGCCCCACTGTTGCAAAAATTGCAGTCAGCCCCTATTTTCAGCCCCATTTATAATGCATTTCCAACATGGAAAGTGGCAGTTACTGCGCGCGGAACAAGAGAGAGAAAGCCAGAGAGAAAAGAGGGCAGGTGCTTAAAGAAATTATTACTGGATGTGCAATTACCCATCATTCCACTTTTCTAGGAAAATGTGACCCCGGCATCCAGACTCGCTGTTATCAATCACCATTGCCGCCCACCCATCTTTCTACAAAAGAAACACCTGACGGATATGTACAAAGAACAAAGATAAGAGGCAAATGGAGGGTCGGCGGTGAAAAGATAGATAAGTCAAAGGGCGTTTTCCCACAGAGTCAAAAGAACACTCAGTGATACGACAGACCTGTATCAGCTTCACACTGTGAGCAGAGCCGAGAGGCTCTTGAAAAGCAATGAGCGCTCTCTCATCTGCATGTTCTTGATGTCTGGATGTTGATCCTAGTGGTCCGGCCTCCAACATCTGTCTGAATGAACTACAGGTGGTTGAGTCTTGTATCCATGGTGACTGACTGTAAGAAATTGTAATTTATGTCCTATGAAGGGAGATTCAGTAACAAAAGTGAACCAGTGTGAAGAAGCAGAAACTGAACCACCTGCACTAGCAAGTTCTTTATCTGAACCCTCTGCAGGTTGTCTTTGTGTCAAGGTTGCCAGATCTTCATATAACCAGCCCAATGGCCTATCAATACTATTCCAATGACCCAATGTATATAAAATATGGCACTCTTAAACTGTACATAAAATAATATTTTACAGTCACTGTTATCCATTACTTACAATTTGTTATGATTTTCTTTAATTTTAAAGTTTTTTAAATTCCTTGTTTTATTGTTGTGATTTTAGATGATTATTTTAATAATTTTTTATGTTAAGCACTTTGAATTACCATTGTGGATGAAATGTGCTATATAAATAAAGTTGCCTTGCGGAAAAATTATTGAAAAATATTGTACTGCATCAAAATTTTTGGGTTTGCAAGTATTAAGAATCTAAGATATTCGTGAAAATGAAGCTTTTTAAATTGAATTTAATTTAAATCGAATTATTTTGTTAGAATTTTTCCATTATAGATGGAATATATATTCAGCCCAACAAAATATTAAAAAGCATAAAAAACATGTATATCATAATTTCTTAGTATTTGGTATGCCACTCTTCTGCTTGCTCAACAAGTTTTTCAAAACTGATGATGTACGTTTTACCAGCATGATATGAGAATGTTCCACAGAGGATTTTTCATACTTCAAAGAAATGTTTCACACAAAGTTAACATGGTCAACATCACAAATTTGCTAACATCACTAGATTAAAAACCTTCCATTTCATGTCATAACTTTTCTCTGCTTTACACTTTTCAAAAGCATTTCAATTTTTTTGTGGTCCAAGACATTTCATATGTTGGCAAGGTCTAATGTCTCACTGTGCCACATAAAGATTTAACACGTCGAGGATGTGTGTATTAAATATTATGATCTTTAAAGAGCAATCTAGACCCAGAAAGGCCAAATGAGCAAAAGTTAAACTAAATAAAGTGAGAAAAGTGTAAGCTCAACCTCGCTAACAAGTTCACGCCGCTGTACACATTGTTTGGAAATTAGACCTCGAAGACACGAGGGTTGTTTCTCTGAAAAAGAGTTAACAAGGCAAATGACCTTTATCTGCCTCTGTGGTGTGTGTGAGCGACTCTCAAAATCATTTATTTAGATCTTACAGGATCCTCATGGCATGAATAGAAACCAGAAACGTGTTGTGAGTGTCTTCTCTGTTGTACGCTTTACGAATTCACGGCCTTGTGGATTTATTTGTTGAATACAATTAAATCTTCGTGCTTGTCTTCCCTTTTGAATTAGAACCTTTAATTACCTTTTTAATTTAGAGTTAAAGCTTCGAATTGCATAAACTATCTTATCCCTTTTAATAGAAGAAAATCATATAAAACTTTTAAGGCTTTGAATGATGTCAAGTATTATTAATATATCAATTACAGTACACATTGTTCAGAAAATTATCTTCATTATTGATTACTGCTAACACTAATACAGTATTTTTCATACTGTACTCTTTCTAGTGAACTTCAATGTGTAAGTCATTCTTTACCAGATCTAGTTTGATTGGAAAAAATACGCTTATTTTTATATTCATTTTTGTAATGAAAATATTTAACTTGAAATGTCAAAGGCCCAGGCAGGAATTTTGGGCCCCATGACAAAAAAAAACAAATTGGGCCCCCTCTGCGCAGCTGTTGTCACCACATCTCTAGGACCTAACTGTCCCATCAAAAGCTTTACATAACTCTAATTAAAGGCTTACAACTGTTCTGCTTCTTGTAGTCTAATACTAGTACTAGCACAATATGTAGCTGACTGCAACAAAACACCGTTACTGAGAGCACTAAGACAGGACCAAACCACTTCATGCAGATACAGGTGGTCGGTCAATATGGATGTTTACTTTTTGGTCAATGGGGATTTTTAAAACAAAGCGATCATTAATTGTATTATTATATAAAATAATGTAATGAATGATGATGGTTTGATAATGTTATTTAAATTTTTACATATGTTTGTGGCCCCTGTCAGTCATGGGCCCTTGGAATTGTCCTAACTTTTCCCCCATATACGGCGCCCCTGGGTGCAGGTATTTTGAATAAAAATGTGGATGTATTTTGTCTTATTCTTTCATTGCTGTTATTTTTATATTAATTTAATTCTGATGTAGCAGAGTTGATAATATAAATATTTTTTAATATACTATATGTTATATTATGTGCCATGAACATGTGTCAATCGCGTTTTCAGTAAACGTGAGTTTTTTTCAGCTCGAGCGAGACATTAGCGAGAAGAACTCATTGACACCTGCTGATGGGTCCATACGTGAAGACACCCCCCATCGCGCATTATTTTTTTCGTCACCATGCGAAAATAACGACCTTTTTTTTGGTTGCGGTTCAGAAGAAAATCTACAAGTTTGCAACTTCAAATTTTGACTTCAAATTTACTGATACACATGTGTCGCCAACCTTTACAACTACAAATTCAACTCTCACAGGCGCTCAGTAATTTGCACCAAAAGTACCTTCCTAAGTATGTTCCAAAAAAACATTATCTCTCATTTCTTGATTTTTATTAAAGTAACACTATACTGATCTCTCTGAGGACTAGCACATCTTGTTCCCGCACATGCCGGATAACAGAGACGTTCAAGACAGGCCTGGAAAAACATCTCTGAATGAGCAAACAGGCTCGAGAGGCTGATGTATCGGGTCCGGACCATGTGTTCTCCTGTAGAGCCTCGTGTGATGTAAGCTCCATGTGCAGGCCGTAACAAGAAATTTCACAGGCTGTAGAATGGAGTGCCAATGGCCAGCCTGAGGCAATGAAACGAGAGCCATCGAATCACACCTGCCCTCCAAACAGAAGCATCTATGATGGAAGACATCACGGCTTGATGTTTCGATTTCACATCTGCCTCCTTGGGTTCGTTTCTTCTCTTGTTTTCCTAACGTGCAAAAATCAATTAAAGCTCCATTTGTTAACTCGAGGGCTTCTTCAGAAAACACATCAAGGCTGTTTTTGGGAGGATTAGACGGCTTTGTTTTGAGACGAGAGAAATGTCACACGGGCTCCCTTCCAAAATCAAGCGAGCTGCCTACATGGCGGCTTACTTGTGTTGCCTTAGACACCTTCTTTATCTTTCGTAAAGTGAAACGTGTGTGTAGTTTATCTATTTATGAAGTGATTTAACTGCACAGACAGATCACCGTGTAAAGAATGAATAGAACGAACGTTAAAAGCAGAAATGTTGCTCCTTTGATAAAATATTATACCTGCCACTTTTGTATTACATTCATTTGGCTAAGTGTCGATAATTAGGGGCTTCTCTGTGAAAATGTTGTGATTCACACACATTGGCGTCTCTTTTTTGTTTCAAAAGTGGCTGACGTATTACATTTCACATCCTTCAATATTTTATATAGTTTATATTGGACGGCTGTGGTTCAAAAGCATCTTTTTAAGTAAAACCCGACGCTTCGCTGTCAAATGAGTGCTTATCATTTCATTAGACATCAAAGACCTGGTCGGGTGTGTTTTTTCTTTGAGTGCTCTTTCTCTCTCTCATCCTGACTGTCACTCATACACCTTCAAATATTCTACATCATGCCACTGTTTTTGCACAGCGATGGAGCTGGACCACAGCTGTGTGAAAGTGCATGTTCATTATTGTGCTGCACCTTCACGGATGACTAATTCAACCTTTGTTGTCTTGGCTTAAAATATTAAAATAAACATAGAAATAAAAGATTAGCTAAAGCAACAGCTTATATATAGCACTCAAGTATGCGTTAGATAATTTCATACTTTAATGTTTTTAGTGATTTCACGGGGTGTCTAGTGTGACATCATTCCTTATTTCCTGCAGAAAAGATCTGTTAAGACCCTCAGGGACCTGAACATTACAACACTGTATAATGAATATAATGTATACAAATACATAATGTACATTATATTCACAGAAATTGCGCACTGTCATTGATGCCAAAACCATCACTTTGAATACACTATGTGGTACTGAGAAAGATTTAGTCAATAATAACTTACAATTCTGTTTGTTCTTCCAACAAATGTAGATCTTTTAATAATCAAGGGCCTAGACTATGTGACACAAAAATACACACAAGAGAGAAACAACAAAAAAGAACGGAAATCAAATTGGAATCTTTATGAATTCATAAACGATACTTTTAGATTTATTCATTTAGAAGACACTTTTATCCAAAGCGACTTACCAATGAGAGGTCATTTAACATTCTGCTTTATAAATGTAGTGTTTATGTTGTAATATTTAACCATGATATCCCACAACAACTTTAATAACTGTAATGTACAGTATAAATGTAAGTCACATATAGGATGCTGTCTGTATTTCCTCCATCTAGTGGACAAATGTTGGTCATGTCAGTAGTGATGTGTTATTGTATAATTGGTGACAATTTCTCCCAATGTATGAAAATCTGATATTTGCTATATTGGAAGGACATCATCCACTGTGATTCATAAGGCGAAACAAAACTACTAAACAATGTTATATAAAAAGCAAATATGTTATAGGTAATGTTTGAAGATAGAAAATATCATCAAATCAGTATACAGTCAGTGCAAAGTCATTCATTATATTGATGCAAAAGAGGTGTTCAGGTCTAGTTTTGGTTTTGTCTCAGCCACTAACAGACATTATAGTTGCATTCAAGTCAGAGCAGAGAAAACAAAGTGAATGTTTAATCAGTTTTTTCTTCCATCATTTATCTCTCCTTTTGTCTATTTTATGTTTTTGTCACATTTCCCTGTCAAACATATATCAAAGATTGACTTCACTTCATTACAGAAGCTCTCTACACTTTATTTCAAGACTGTGATGTTAATGTCAAGATATTCATACATACATAAACAGACATTAGAAAACTAAATGATTAATTACTACAGAATTACTACAGAAAGTTCAGATATTATAACTGTTCACAGTCTTACTGCTTGAAAGCAAAACTATTTTAACTAATGACCTTAATGATGTTTTAAGCGTTATTTAATGTAAATATATAATTATACAATAGAGTTTCTTTAGCTCTATTGGTAGAGCATTGCATTGTGGTTGTGGGTTCAAACCCTGGATGCACACAAACTGATGAAAATGCACTACAGTAAGTCACTTAGGACTAAGGCGACTGCTAATTGCTTAAACGTAAATGCAAATATAATAAAATGAACTAATGTGATCAATAAAAGATTACATTAAGATGAAGACCTTGCACGTGAATATTATTCGCATTACGTGATGCTGCACCCAACAACCTAATGGGTCAAAAACAGACACTGCTAAGTGTGCACTAATCAGTTGACAGATTACCAAATGTTACTATGGGGACATAATTAATTTGATGTTTAATAAAGATTTTTTTAACTTAGCTGGACCGTCCCAGAAGGTAACCAGGCAACTTGTGTTCGACCCCAGTTATACCTCAACTGTCCATCCTGTTACACAGTAGAAAATGTTGGACGATAATGAAGGCAAAGTTCCGTATTTGTTTTTTAATGATTTACATTTTACAAATTCGTATGAAATTGTCATCTTCCCACGAGATCAGTCTGGCTCTGAATGTCGTCTTTGACATTCTTGAAAAGAGCTTCTACCTTCTTGAAGATATGATAAATCACCAACTATTTCTCTGGAAGAACTAAGTTCATTAAAACGATAAGCTCTAAATTAGCACAACATTTCTCTTTCTGTCTTTGCGGAGAATGACGGCTTTCCTTGTTTGTTGTTTGGCTTCTCATCACCACTAAAATGGTTTCATACTACAAACAAACGCATAGCATTCTCTTTCAAACCCGGTCATTAAAAAGTTATAGTGACTTCTTTAAGAGCCTCTGATGTTTCACGCGTCTGATGTAGCTCATGTCTGACGGTCCGCTTTGATGCCCGAAAACGAAACGGAGGAGAAGAAATGAAAAACAACGTCAGGCTCTATTTAACAAGACAAATGGATCACCACATTTCGGCTCATAACGGAGTTTGACCTATTGGTCCTGCCGATAGCTCAATCGGTGCGTGGCAAACTGGCATTCGAGATATTTATCAAGGCGCTTGTCAAGTGAAAGATCTGCTTGTGGGTTCGGCCTCCATGCTCGGAGGAAAGTCAGACAGCTTTGATCGCCTGGCTGTCTGAACCTGCCTCTTCTGGTGGTGGTAAAAAACAGGGCTGATTACTCTTTCTCCACCCCAGACCTTGATCTTGATGTGACGTCGAGTGAAATCACTTCATTCATCATTGTTCTCTTTCCGGCTTATGACGGCGGCCCAGCTCACCACATTCAGCCTCATCTGATGACAGTCTGTCCTAGTCTGCTTATGGTTTTTATTGAACTTTTTCGAAATAATAGCTGACCATTTCACTCAAACAAGCTTTTATAAATACAACATATAAACAGGAGGACAGGACGATTCATGTGATTTGGATCTGGATTTGGACTCTTTTTTTCTTATCCTGGTGTGATGCCTGTGCAAATAAAAGAGGATGTTTTTGAAAACACAGTTCATCACTATACTGTTAAATGGCAATTTCCTTCAACATTATATAATTTATCTACATAATGGATTATGAAGAAGTCTTATAGTCCTTGCTTGCCTTATGGACAGTCATGGTGGATGATCATTTTTTGAAAATTTTCCAAAAGAATCCATAGACAAACTTCTAAAATATAAGTTAGTACTTATTAGTCAAACTCTGAGCAGGATTATTATCATTAACTAAAACTACTTAAAGATTTCTGTTAGTTGAAATCAAATACTTTTATTTGAAAAACTAGATTAAAAAATGAGAAATGTTACTTTACCATTATTTATGTTACTAAACCATTATTAACTAAAAAAAAAATCTAACTGAAATTAAATAAAATTGTTACATAAAAATGACAAAAGTACATAATAATATTGCAAAAAATTAACACAAACAATTAACACAAATTATCCAATAATAATATGTATAATAACAATAAAACGTAAAAAAAACTATTAAAAAAACTAAAAATAACTGCATTTTACATAAAAGCCTTGACAGCACACGCAAATTGGTCAGATTTGTTTGAAAATATTATTATAGTGATTTAATTTTTTTATAGTATTTTGTTTTAATATAAGGTGAGGTAAGGTAAACTTTATTATACCACATATGAAAATATGGGAAATTTGCAGTCAGCTTAAAATTAACACAATAATCAACAAAAACAACACAACAACAAATAACCGTAACACAGTAACGGCTCCATACTGCTACTATTTAACAGCTTTATAGACACGGGAAAGTAGTTACTGGAGTAAATCTATCCAGTCTACTACAGCCAGCAGCCATGTTACCCTGTAGCTCTAGACTGGCTGCCCACTGAAGCTAAGCAGGGCTGATCCTGGTCAGTACCTGGATGGAAGGAACAGGTGTTAGTGAGGCCAGCAGGGGGTGGTCACCTTGTGGTCTGTGTGGGTCCTAATGATAGGTACACTATACTGTAAAAAATAAAGGATTTTGAATGAGACTTTAAACTGAGGTCCTGACTCCCTGTGGTCATAATCCATGGCACTTCCCCTAAAGAGTAGAGATGTAACCCTGGTGTCCCGGCCAGATTCCGTCCAAAGGCCCTTGTCAATCAAGGCCTTCTAATAATCCCCACCCTTTGAATTGTCTCTCTCCTCTCCACCGATAGTTTGTGTGTGGTGAGCACACTGGTGCCGTTGTACTGTGGCTGCTGTCCCATCATCCAAGTGGATGCTGCACACTGGTGGTGGGTGAGGAGAGACTCCCCTCATATGATTGTAAAGCGCTTTGGGTGCACAGCAATACACAGTAAAGTGCTATTTATAATAAGGAACTCTAAACCTCCTTCCAGAGGGCAGTAGCTGTGTGTGTAACAGTACTGTGTGTGCAAAACATGGGATTGATCAGAGACAATGTACTTGAAAAAACAAATGTATAGGATAATGCAATGTAAGTCGCTTTGGATAAAAGTGTCTGCCAAATGCATAAATGTAAATGTCTTAGATAGACTGCAATGTTGTCTGTTCTTTAACATAAAAGATTTTCCAAGAAGTATGAATAATCCGGACCAGTTTAGTTCTCAGCTTCACTGACATATTCCCAAACCAGACCCTGATGCTGTATCAAATTAAGATCTTGAAGACTGCCTGATAGAAAATTATCATAAATGTTTGATCAACACCATGAATTCTCAGGCGACGTAAAACTTGCAACCGTTGTTGTAACCTACTGCAAAGATAATCGACATGTAAGTGATCAAAAAAGACACCAAGATATTTATTTGATAGGACCTGTATCATGGTTTTCTTGTGGATGATCACAGGCGTGTGATAACCAACTCCTCTAGGGTCAAACACCATTTTCTTTTTTCTTTCTCTTTGGCCTCTATGAGCACATTTCCATCATCTCGCCAAAGCGTTCTTGTTACTTAGTCGGTCCACTCCGTGCCGATCCACGCCAGCCTGTACATAAATGGTTTCAATTTCCACCGTAGGGCTGATAACAAAAATCTTTAGAATGTAAACACAAATGCATCACGCGTTGCCTTGGTAACACAAGAAACCAAGCGTCTGAGAATGTCTCTGTATGCATTCTATTAGCACGGAGAATTGTTGAATATCTTTAATAGAGAAGATATTAAATAGAAGACAGGAACTAATGTAGGGTGAGAGAGCCAAGAACAGATTCGGTAAAATGTCGGAACCATTAAGTTTACATTTACGCATTTGGCAGATGCTTTTATCCAAAGCGACTTACTTTGGCATTGTACTATACATTTGTAAAATATTTACACTAGTCAGAATTTGGTCATGTCCTTTTCATTCATTTCTTTCCATTTTGCTTTGAATGCACTGGAATTTTACTCCGAAATATAATTTTAGCTAACGAAGGATGTACAAATGTAAAAATATGTATTGAACTGTAAAACTTTAACAAACTGCTTGGTAACTTTACCTGTTCTTCAACTTCACCGTCCTTTCTTTCTAATTGGACCGTTCTTGAATAGAATAAGGTGCAAGTACACCAGCCATCATGCCCGCTGTCAAAACTTTGGCTCATCAAGCTCTTTAATTTTACCTGGAAAATAAGCATCTGTAATCAGTAAGTTGTAGGGCGAATAGATCAGAAGGAATTACATTACACAGCGGAAGGCAATTATGGACAAATCACTCATCTGTCTTTATCTAGCACTTGTTTCTCTTTTGTGAGAGGCAGGAGAAGATTGGATCTATAGATGAGAACACAGCATTGCCCGAGGCGTTCTTTTCACCTGCTCTTCTATGCACCGCGTTGCGTCTCTTACACAGGCAGATAAAAAGTGTGTTTTGGAAATTGCTTTGCTGACAGTTGCCTGCTCGACTCCCATAAGTAAATTGCTGCTCCCCCAATAGGACGCATGCACCTGCTTGTTAGTGAACGTGCCGACAGTTCATGCAAAAACAACAGAAGCAAACTGCTCCGCTAGTTCCGGCTGGACACAGATCTGTCTTTTGACTGGTGTGGAAAAGTTTGCCGTGTTTGAGTCAAACTCGCATCCCCGGTTGCTGCTATGACATCCGAAACGCCATTTGATGGTAGAAAGTTATCGAAATTCAAGCAGACTTTTTGGTGCACGTTGCCAGGCAACATCGGCAGAGACGAGCATGACCTCTCCTGACCTTTTGTCTCACCTTATTGCCTCTTTTTGAGAACGCTGGCCAAATGCTTTTCCTGTGTGACATCACGTAAACACTGTCCAACCTTTGATTGTGTCTTTAAATGTACTTTTGAAATCTTAAAGTTCAAAACAGTTTTGTTGAACACTGGTTGTTTTTCAAAGCTATCATCAACATAGTCCAACTACTGGACGTCTGCAACCAAAATGTCAATATAAACTCAAAACGCATTTTATCAAATGTACCCAAATGCAGATCATTTTAGCTGTACATACTGAGCAATAAAAATCTCTTAGAAGCGTTCTGCATTTCGTCCAACATCCGTCAATGAGAAACCATTGAGATATTAACCAGATCTCCTTCGTGATGTTGCAGGAAACTGACACTGTGTTTTACATAGTTAAAGGTTCTTTTTTATCACCGAGGGGATTTGTAACTCAGAAGCCACACGGTCTGCTCTCTTCCAGATGGATAAAGGTGGTGCTCAGAGATCTCTTCATTATTCTTTCCCCTGATGCAACATGAATAAATGTTACATCCATTACAGCAGGCTGCCTTTGTGTTTATTGTAATTGCAGGCGAATTGCAGTGGAGTGGGGCTTTATGGTGATATAAATTAACTCGCTCTATACTCACTAGCTTTTGTAGCCCTCACAATACTTCTCTGTCCTTAGCTGAGAAGGTGATATTTATTTTAGCAGAGTTATTTGGCTGCTTCTCTTCTCTTCTTGGTGCTTTATGGTTGCAGCGTACAAGTAAACCTAATAATGATTCTGAGTGTAATAGCCAGAATTCATCATCAGAGGAGAGTGATGGAGACGGCCATACATACATCACCCCAAATTCACGTGTGCGCATGCGTGCGTATGTGAAAGAGAGAGCAAAAGCGAGAGAAAGAGAGCAGATGAAGGACAAAGTATAGACACAGTATAGAAGAACTGCAAACTCATCAAAGGCAATGGGATATCCATCTGTCCATCCACTCCTATAATGTACGTCTTTCTAGCTGTCCAGTCAGTCAACCATCCACCCATCCATGCATCTCTACTATCTCTCTCCACCTCCCAATATATCTATCTATCTATTTATTCATCTATTCATCTATCCATCTGTTCATCCCTCCATCCGTCTGCCCGTCTGTCTGTCTGTCTGTCTGTCTATCTATCTTTGTCTGATTGTCTGACTGTCCAGCCCTTCATCCATCAGTCCATCCATCCGTCCATGCATCTACTATCTCTCTCTACCTCTCAATCTGTCTGTCTGTTTATCTGTTTATCTATCTGTCTATACCTGCCTGTATGTCTCTGTATATCTATCTCTAAATTTGTCAGTCTATTTACCTGCCTGTCTGTCTGTCTACCTGTGTACTTCAGGATGTCTGTCTGTCTATCTTTCCATCTATCCATCCATCTCGATCTTCACCTCTGTCTGGTCCAAGTCTCAAAAACATGTGAAAAAAAGAGTTAAAAAAAAATTAGGGTTGTCACAAATTTGAAACTATAATCAGTGAATAATCTATTACATAGCCATGTGACAAATAAGTAATGTGTTCACACAGTTACACGTGTGCATTTGCAAGAAAACACATGATGCAGGTCAATGGAAAACATCACTGTTTGACTTGTCTTAAGGCATGAGTTTCTTTAACCAGCAGCATCTCTGTCGTCACATATCATTAATCTTCCGGATGTCACAGTGACTTTTCTCCAGTACAATATCCTTCAGTCAAACGCTGATTGTAGCTTTTAGTTTCCTTGTTCTTTGATGTTTGTGAGGCGAAGGCTTTTTCTTTTGTATTCATGTATCAGAGAGACGGCACACTCCACTATCTATTCACATCACATGTTCTCATGTCACAGATGAGGAATAATTACATGCATCCAGATGGAAAAATGCATCAGGCTGGTTAAAATCTTTCAAAAAGGACTTCAAGGAAAGACACTCTGAAAGCCATTGAGGAACGAGCAAGTGATGTCATCGTTTTAGGTTAAAAAAAAACATGTTGTAAGGGTTTGTGGGAAACTGTGGGAGGACATGTTTTTGATGGGATGAGAGCCGTGTTGAATTTTTTTGAGGTTTTCAATTTGATTTGTTGCCAAACCATCAGCCAACCCAGGTGAATAAAGTGCACTAAAAACTCTCGTATGCTTTCCTGTAGCTCAGTGGTAAGAGCATTGCGTTAACAGAAGGTTGTGGGTTCGATCACAGGGGATTGCAAATACCTATGTATAAATGTATAGGATAATGCAATGTAAGTCGCTTTGGATAAAAGCGTCTGCCAAATGCATAAATGTTAATGTATTTGTTTAAAATGCTCTCATTTTGTACATAATATACAAAAAAATCATATGTCATCTACATTTAGTATATGAAGTACAAACTCAATGTTTGAAAATAGAATACTTTAAGTATTACGGAAGTATAATTAAATAAATAATATTTTTGTGCACTTTTTTTTACCTGGGAAAGTTCTGTGGAAGCCAATCATTGAATAAGTGACATGTACAAGTAAAAAATATATAAAAAATAAAACAAAAATTTAATGCTATTAAAAAATATACTTAAGAAAATATGTTAGAGCTAAATATGTTTGAGAGTGAAGGATATTGGTAAAGATTATATTTTTCAATTTAATTCTAAGCACTAAGCAATTTTGCCATGTTTCAAAGTATTTCTTAATAAAAATGTTATATTGTAGACGAGGGTGTAACTTTGATTTGAGAAGTGGGGGGACACAAAATGGGGTAAATGTATTGATTTGAATCCTTTCACAAATTCAAAGAACCTATGTTTTGCTTTGTTTTTGTTTGTTTTAATTGATTAAACCATGAAACCAAAATTAGTTTTTATTTTGTAGCATAATGTTATGTTCATGAAGCTGGAAAATGTGAGTATTGACTGAGAAACGGAGAAAAACTTGAATCTGCGGTCGGAAGGAGACGAGCCGGATGACTTTTTAAAATGCTTGACAAGGTTTAACGTACCAAAACAACGACCAGGTAAGGCCACGTTTCTGTCAAGCACTAACTGCTGTCCCCATAGAAGTCCATTATAAGGAAACAGCTCAACATAGCCTACCTAAACACGGTATCCTATCGACACAGGGAGACTCTTTGTGTCCTGTCAGTCCTAGTACTTCTCCATGTTGATGAAAGAATGAGGGGGACACAAACAGGATTTTGAAAATTGTCCCCAGTGATTTATGCCTCTGATTGTAGAACAAACAGTGACGTAAGACATGAGGGAAAAAAAGAATTATCTGTAAAACTTCTTTACACACACAAAAAATCAATTCTTCCCATGCTTATACTTTTAAGAAAGAAAATTGTTTAAAACTGTTGCACTAATGTATTTTCGAAAGAGTTTTGCTTATATTCAATATTCTTTGACCGTTTTGCCAAAGGGAATCAATGTCCGGATACTGTATTGTTTTGCTGAGTTGCTGTGCTGTGAGAAACGCAGCCTCGGGTGGGGTCATGTGAACACCTTTCTAATCGATGAGCGCCTGGTTTACCTATATAGAGTCTGTAAAAGAGTTCTTAGAAAGTTACCCCCAGCATTAACCTCTCTTATGAGCAATCAATGACTGAAGTGATTCTCATTGGTTTGTTATTTGCATTTAGGCGAGCAAGACAGTTGCAAACTAGAACATTGTGCTGTATGTATTGACGGAGGGCGAGAGCGGGACGGGTCAGACATTTATGGTTAAAGACGGAAAAATTCAACCGGCTTTGTGAATCGATACGGGTACCTGAAAAGCTTCAACTGGCAGGTATGTTAACAAACGACAGGCTTAACGGACGGTTAATTGCCACAATGTAAAGTGTTATTCAGTGGATTATGGGATGAAGAGAACGGCTCATTACTCGAGAGCACAGGTCCCAGGGTTAACATGGTGATTCGGTTTCAAGAGGCCATTGCTTATAGAGAGACCTGCGTCTAATTGAAAGCACTAAAATAGCACTTTGACATTATTGACATGCATGATGAATCTTTCGATACCTGAAGGGATACTCCAATTTTAGGGTATTAAACATCCGCCGGCCCTTCATAACAAGAACAATGAGATATGAATCCAGGGGGAAATATATCCCTTAGTCAGTAGATTTAAGGGCTGCTTACACTCCGTTCGCCTCCCACCAGACTATTTAATCTCTCTGTTTTACTCCCTCTGTACCCCCCTAAGGATGGATTCTTAAATTTAGTGACATCTCGGCGTTTTATCAAAGCCCTTATTCAACTTTTATGTACTGCTGTAAGGATGGGCGCTCAGAGGAGATCTGCAAAATCTCTCAGCGCAGGGCTTATCAAAGCCAGGTCTGTGGTCTAAATCAGCAATGAGGTCACCGGGAATCTTTTCCAGCCAATCAGCGGAAAGCTCAGGAGAAAAGATCAAAAACTTATACATTAACATGGAACTATGCTGCGCGGTGAATGTCGTAACGTTTTGTTGTCTATGCTGTTTTGTTAACAGAAGAGTGCTGATTTTTTGGGGTGTTTTTTGTGGCTAACAAAACGCTGACTGCACGTTTTACAGATTTTGTTTCTGCTCCATTAATTCCAATTTGATTCAGAATCTGGATCAGGATGGTGTTTCATCTTTTAAAAGGAATATATTCCTCTAGCTAGTGGTATTTTTTGTACATTTTGGAGATCGCATTGGTTTTCGTCTCTACAAGCTTTTCCCTACTTTTCAACAACACGGTTCACTTTTAAAAGTTTTAAAACTTTCCAACCTTTCTGACAATTTGTTTACTTTATCACATCCAGTTATTATCTTTTGATGGTCATCTGTCCAATATGTTGCTCCAAACAATCCTTTTTTAGCGTATTTCACCATTATTTTTGCAAATCTCAAACCACCCACAGCCTTGACTCGACACTGATATACTCTCACATTTCAAGGGCTTACCGCAGAGCATTCGCTCACTGATCTTTCCTCCGTATCAGAATTTGGTATTAATTGCCAAGATGCCCCAGCAAGACACTCTGAATTCATATTGGATGTGTGATGAGGCGGCCATTTCAACCCGAGCGTGATCATTTTTACATTAGTTCACCTCTTCTTCCCTGCTTAGCTTTAAATCTGCACCCTGACTAAATAATTGATGGCCAGACTTCCAGGCCTGCACATGAGTTCTGTTACCGAACCAATTCTGGCCCTCTGGCCCCCGCGTTTGGATCTCAGCTGTCTGCATCTTTCATTTCATGCTGGTATCTCTCCATGTGGGTATAAGCGCTGGGTTTTCTTTTCACTGGTTCATTTGCTGTGTTCGAATCGACCACTTGTCCGCTCATTCACAATTCTCTTCACAGTGAACGCCACACAGAGCAGTAGGTGCTTTAAAAGTCCCTGAAAAAAAGGGAACTCAATAAATCTGCGCAGTAGACTTCATTCTTCTGTATAACATAAAAGAAGACATTTACATTTAGGCATTTGGCAGACACTTTTATCCAAAGCGACTTACAGTGCACTTATTACAGGGACAATACCCCTGGAGCAACATGGAGTAAAGTGTCTTGCTCAAGGACACACTGGTGGTGGCTGCCGGATCGAACCAGCAACCTTTTGATTACCAGTTCAGTGGTTTAACCCACTAGACCACCATCTCCGACATTTTGAAGAATGTTGGTAAACTAAAAACGCTGGCACCCAATGCACTGTAAAAATACAGTGTATTTTATACTGTATTAACGGTATATTAAACATAATCTCGTGAGTTGGGTCTACTGAGTCCATAGTGAATTTAATTGTTGCATATTTATTTTTAAATTTGTTTCAACTATTTTTCTTCAATTGACAGTCATGTGACATTAATCAGTTAGTTAAGTTAGGTGAAATATTTGGGCAGAAGTTGTGTAAACTCAAAAAGTTGTGTAGCTTGTTGCCTTGAAATTTTAAGTTAGGTCAACTTTTCATTTTTTAAAGTGTTGGTTACCAACATTCTTTAAAATATATTATTTTTTGTTCTGCATAGGAGTGTTAAGTCATACATGTTTGACAACAGGATGATTAAGTTATGTCAAAATTCTAATTATTGAATGAAATTTGACTTTAATAATTGTTGGAAAATATTAATTGCCAATAAAAAATAATACTTGTGGTATGGTGCCTTTAAATGTTATGAAAATGCATCAAATAAATCTCAATATTTTGGATTTTGCTCAATAATTATGAAAAATAAGGTTATTTTTAAACATTTAATTAAAAAATTGAAATAAATGTATTATTTTTATTTTCCAAATCAAATGATTTCCCTATTTTTATGCATTCATTTCATTCTATTCACTCTTGTGTCATTTGCTGCCCTTTTGATAATGATAATAAAGTTTACTTTGGTTTTGCACTACCCGTGAAACGTGAGAGAAATCTCCTGTTGGTGTCAACTTTGACACATTTATCTGAAATTCCAACAATATTGGAATATTATTTCATCTTAACTCATTTGACGCCAGCCTCTTTAAAAAAAGTTGCCAGCCTACGCCAGCGTTTTTTTTACATTTTCACCCAACTTTAATGGCTCACAGTAAATTTTCTGTAAATAAAAAACAATATGTCCAATGAAAGAACAGAGTCTCAGCTTAAACAAAAGAAACCGTATTCTTCTATCTTCATTTGTTCGTTTTTTATCACTCCGTATATGAGGGTAGGTTTCTTAAAAAATGCATCATTTTGTTTAAACAGCTGAGACGATTAACATTTTTGGTCAAAGATTCCGCCCAGATTCCACTCAGAACAATCATTAGCCAAAACATATACGTTCTAGGTTCTGGGATTCTGTACTTTTTTCAGTGGTGTGTAATAGCGCCACCTGCTGTACAACAGTACAAACACTGATCGCCGTAAAAACTCGTCTTTTTTTTAAATGACGAGATAACTCGTCAATGTTAAGCACAAATATCTCAAAAAATATCTTTATTCAATTCATGCACATTCATTCTATTAGGAAAAATATGTTTCAATGTGTTGAATCCACATGTATATTTTGAAATGTAAATAAAATGTAATATATATTAAAGCAGGGCGCATTATGGGTAACATAAACTACACAAGGAATGCTACATTCATTACAGAGAAATGCAGAATGATTTTGTAAACACATATCTGGGGCAGTCGGGCACTTTTAATCACTGTTACACTGATACAGAGCTCTTCAGTGTAGTGGTCTGCAGTGTAACCATCGGCGCACCAATTAAAGGTGCAGAGCGCTCAAATTCATTTATTACATAAGTCCAAACACACTACTCGAGTCCCACACAATGCTGTGCTAAATGGCATGGATTTTTCGTGGTCACCATCTGATTCAATCATATTGATTGCGAAGTCAGCAAGACCTTCTTTCTCTCTCTCTCCTCTCTCTCTCTCTCTCTCTCTCTCCTTGAAAATGCGACCAACAGCTACACAAATTAATGTCCATCCATCCATTTTCTACCGCTTATCCGGGGCCGGGTCGCAGGGGCAGCAGTCTAAGCAGGGATGCCCAGACTTCCCTCTCCCTAGCCACTTCCTCCAGCTCTTCCGGGGGGACACCGAGGCGTTCCCAGGCCAGCCGGGAGACATAGTCCCTCCAGCGTGTCCTAGGTCTTCCCCGGGGTCTTCTCCCGGTGGGACATGCCCGGAACACCTTACCGGGAAGGCGTCCAGGGGGCATCCGGAAAAGATGCCCGAGCCACCTCAGCTGGCCCCTCTCGATGTGGAGGAGCAGCGGATCTACTCTGAGCTCCTCCCGAGTGACCGAGCTTCTCACCCTATCTCTAAGGGATCGCCCGGCCACCCTGCGGAGAAAGCTCATTTCGGCCGCCTGTATCCGGGATCTTGTCCTTTCGGTCATGACCCACAGCTCATGACCATGGGTGAGAGTAGGAACGTAGATTGACCGGTAAATCGAGAGCTTCGCTTTGCGGCTCAGCTCCTTCTTCACCACGACAGACCGGTACAGCGACTGCATTACTGCAGTCAAATTAATGTGTGCATTCATATTGCGATAAGTACTGCAAATGTCTTACAAAACAAAGAGATATCCTACGAAGAAGTTAAAACTACGGTGACCTCTGCTGGAAAATTAAGACTATTTTTAAACACCTGGTACTAGCTTCAATGGGGTAGTTCACCCAAAAAGAAAAATTCTTTCATATTTATTCACTCTCAGGTTGCACACCTGCATATAACTCGGTCTTCTGTGGAAACAAAATAAGATATAAGAAATGTCTTTTTTTGGTTTTGTGTCCATACTAAGGAGATCAACAGGGTCCCAAATTGTTTGGTTACCAACATTCTTTCAAATATCTTCTTTTGTTTTCTTCAGAAGAAAGAAAGTCATACAGGTTTGTAAGGACCTGAGGGTGAATAAAGGAAGGAAAGTTTCAATCCTGTGTGTCCTGGCCCTTAAAATGGATTAGCTAAATTGCCCAGCAGGGACTGGATTTCCTGGTTGCTCATCTAGAAACCATAAACAACCTGTGATGTTTTTGTTGTTGGTTTCTTTTCATATTGATCCTCAATATGTGAGGGTCAAGAGTCACTTAATAAATAGTGAATTCTTAAAAAAGTAGACAAGCCATGTTAAATATCCCTAACTGTAGGGATTCTGGAGCCAACAACTAAATAGATGAACGTGATGGCCGACACCCAAGGGATTTCATATCACCTCCAGCACCAGAGGGCCTTCACTTCCGCAGCATTCTCACTTAAAGGTCCATTCCTCAGCCACTTTCCATGTCACACCTGCTGCACAAATGGAATCCAGTCTCAGGGTAATACAGATATGTGTAGCACACACACACATGCACAAAGTCGCCAATGGAGGCCTGTGACAGCCTGAGAGGTGTTGTGAACGAGTGAGGTGTAGGCCAGCGACCCGTGTACGACAGGCCTGTCTCTTGCTCTGTCTGCTCGTGGGTGGCACTCACCATCTAATTTTACCCTCAGTAGTGGTGCTTCAGTAGCAGTTGTTGGTATCCATGTCTGAACATTGCTTCTCTGTGACACACATTAATGGACAGGAGCACGTTTTCTGCTGATGACAGGTTGAAATCCAGCATTCTGGAATGATCTGGAACGGTGTTATGGCTATGTATAACCCAACGGTTTGTCCCTTTTTGAGCCAATCGTTGAAAATTCCCCAAAAATGCCCTAACATTTTTGTGAACGTTTTCACATTAACAAAACAATTACATATTCATATTATGCACATTTGGATCGAAAATTTTGTACATATATACAGAAGCAATATATAAAAATTACGAAAAATACAAAATATATTGTATTTATCCATTCTGTTGTCAAATCCCTGGTCTTATCTGGTACTCTATCTGAGGTATCATTTGTCTCCCAGGGATCACCACTGAGAACAATCTTGTCTTGATTTACAAACATTTGAAGAAACAATGTATGCCGAACGCTTCATGCTAATCAGCCTGCATTGTTTGTTGTTCAAAATATCAAGACGGACAAACATTTGAGTTTCTTACCGACATGGGGATTTTTCACATTGATTGCTTGCTCTGACCCTTAGAGACCCAACAATAGATATTGATGATGTCTTTTTGCCTCTTAAATAGCGTTCAGGAAGGCATTGGTTATAGAAATCATGTTTATTCATGTTTTGTTTAGAGTGAATTTGCACAAAAAAAATGCACTGACCTTTATAAAAGTTTCTCAGTAAACTGGAATGTTGAAAATTTAGCATATTTATCTCAGGGCAGTTTACGGATACTCCATTAGGCTACACTGAAAATGTTTATCTATGATTTACTGAATGGGCTTTGTTGTGGAAATAACAAAAAATGGTTGACTTCCAAGACCCGGATAATTAGAAAAAAGTCTCATGATGACACCGGTTTGATTTCCATTGTACGGACACAAAACCATATAGAGACAATTTTCAAATTATTAGTGTCCCAAAGAAAAAAGATGTATATGCAGGTTTAGATTTTTGGGTGCATCGTTCCTTCATTTCTAAATTACAAACCGAGAAAAATAATGACAGATCAAAAACGTATAATGTTGTTAGATTTCAAGGTCAAAAATGGTGCACGCATGAATCACTTTCAGAAAGCAGACCCCACAATTGATAATGTATTTGTAGTAGTATTAATAATAATTAAATGATGAGTATTAAATTACTACTAATAATAAATCAATTAAAATTAATATTGTTATTAATGATGGCGATGATAATAACAACAACAATAATAATATTAATTATGATCATTATTATAATAATAATAATAATGATAAAAGTATTAATAATACGTTAAAACAGAGGTCCTGACTCTCTGGTCATTAAAAATCCCAGGATGTCCTTCGAATAAGAGTAGGGGTGTAACCCGGGCCTCTTAGCCAACCTGGCCCATTCACCTCTATACATCATGGCTTTCTAATCATCCCCATATGTACTAATTGGCTTCGTAACTCTGTCTCCTCTCCACCAATATGTAAGCTGGTGCTCCAGTCTCTGAGGGCTAAAGATGTAGGAAACAGTTTCAGCAGTGCATCTTAGCCATCTGCTCGAGCACCATTAAAACCACCTCTCTGCCGGCGTTCACCGTTTGTCTCCCGCAGCTAATAACTGCTGCCTTTAAGGTGAAATAATGAGATTCCTCTTTGCTTCATTTAGACACCACAACCCACCCAACAGACAGAGAGAAGATATCAAAGTCCGTGGCGGAGAGAAGACGAATCCCTGCGTGTATAAGCCTGCTGTCGGTCCTTAGAGGGTAAATATGTATTTTGTTCAGGAAGTGTTGTGTGTTGAGAACAGTGCAGAGAACAGCGTCCAGGGCAATAAGCCGGACTTGAACGCAGTCAGGCATCAAGCGTGAAAGGAATAATTGCCTTTTTATAGATTCCGCTGCTGTAGCTTGTTCTGCTTCTCAAACGAGCAAATATGTGCCCTGCATGCGTGTACCTCTCGGATCCTGCTCTAAAAGTCGAGGGGCTCGTGGCGTGTCCGAAATATTTACTTTGTCGTGTGTTTGAGTGGCCGTACGTGCACGTGAATGTTTTAAACAGGTGTTAATGAGATAATGGGAACGAACTGTCAGCGATTTGCAGTCTTCTGTTGAAGTTAGAATAGCTCAGCCAAAAATGGTTCTGCAGTGCTTTTTCTGGTTTGAAGACTTTTCAGGCAGCACCTTTCAATACAATGACAGTTCATAATGTTGTCTCTCAAGCCAAAAAAAATCTAAAGGTGTGAAAATGTGTGAGGAACAATTTTATTCTTTCATTTTTTTATCTGCTGCAACATTCAGTTACGTCACAACTGATTGAGCTCACGAGTGCCCCATTGTGGCCACTATCTACCTTTTACTGAGCCTGCACTGATGTCCAGCTGAGATTTTTGACAGAATCTTACATGACAGTCTGTACTATAACTTTATGTCACCGAGGCTTGGAAACAACAAAAGCTGAGGGTGACATTTGGGACACAACATTTGTTGTAGCCGAGTCTCGGTGGGTGGCATTAACTAATGAAAGCCTCACGATGTTTCCTGATCCTATTACCCTCTCCTCTCCACATCATTTTCTCTTCTCAGAAAGCCACCGCATCCCAGCCACTATTATTCCGTAAATCAATCTTCACATCTTCGTGTCGAGGATGAAGCCACCTTCAGTGAATATGGACCTTCTTCTGATATCCGTTCAATTTTAATCCTTATAAATTGGCTTATTCGGCCCACTAGTCTTTGACAGCCTCTTTTCTCTTGGAGACCAAAATGGAGCAAATGAGGATTTGTTCATTAAAGTGTCTCTTTGTATCTCTCTTTTTACATTTGACCATCGTTTTTGGATCAGTGGTCCAAGAACTGCTCAAGAGAGCCTATTGATTTTGTTGATTTTCTTATTTTGCAAGACCGGTCCGAACCTGTCGTTTTTGGATGCTTGAATGAAAAAACTCTGACAGAGCATTTTATTGATATGTGAATATCTAAGACGCATTTAAAAAAACGGCTAGGCAATACATTGAATCGTATGTGAAAGTGCAATGTCTTCTTAAGATTATCTCAAGAAGTACTAAAAGCGATTGTTTGAAAATAGTGCTCTTTTTTTCACCTGGGTTAGCACTCCCATTGGTACTCAGTGTATCACGTAAATATGCATTTAATTCCACTTAACTGGATTGCATCACCAGTGTTTTTTGTCGACTCAAATCAGAAATAAAAAATGAACAACAACTGTTTGCTCCATCACTACTTTCAGTGTAAAAGCTTCTGAATGCAGCGGGAAACAGACTCATCCTGGTAATATGATCATCAACTGCACAAATGCCATCAACCCCTTTAGCAGAACAAGACACATCCATATGTCACTTCTAAAGGGAATTAAGCAGTCACGCCTCCCCAGACGATTTGGATTATATTCCACATCGCTTTGAGTCAAACCTGCAGCATTTTCGTGTGGGCGAGCTTGAAACACTTGGACTGCCAGGGGATCAGAGGCATATGTGAGCTGATATCTGTTTCTAGACTAATTCTCACCGTTTCAATCTGAGCTCTGACACTCCTGGGTTGCTTATTGACATATTGAACCTATGTGTGGAAGTGTGAAAAAAGATCCCAGGATTCGACGGTTGTCGGGTCCTCTGAGGATACAGGCACGGGTCAAACTCCTCTACGCCCACGTGAAGACAACCCGCTGACGTGCTGGAGATCTCGCTCTCACTATCTGTTCCTTCAGGGTTTATGAAGTATCATCACCGAAAAGGTCTCATTGCAAATCTTTACAAATTGCCACAGTCGATTCGGTGCCAGAGGATCAGCCATCGATTGTTGTTTGCATCTGCGGAGGGTGGCAATGAGTCTAGATTCGCTCTCTAAGATGACCAAAGCAAGGCAGGGTGGCCACATGCTGAATTTGACATATTGACTCCGCTTTAGTTTTTCTCTGAGTTTGAGAAAGCGCCCATGTGCGTGACAGACAGACGCTCCGGTCCCGCCATTGCTGATCGATCTTTATGGCAGATGAGCCATCTCGCGTGTTCATCATTGGCGAAGAACGCCTTGCTTACTGTGACATAATTTGTGTGACAGGGCAACTGTGGATTCAGATTTAAGATGTTGTTAGTGTGCAACAGCATGTTAACATCTAAAAATAAAACTGTTTCATACGAAGCCATGCTATAGGGTCAGAAAAACATGGGCTATGTTTGAAATCCACTTCATACTTGCACAAGTAGTTTTTGAAACAACAATTGACATACTGTAAAAAATAAATAAATGTGTAAGTATTATCAAACTGAATTTGCAAGACATTTCAACCTTATATTAAAAATAAATTGTAACGCTTCAATTATTTTAATAAATAAGTTATGCATGAAGTAATGTAAACATCGCAAACATTTTAATGTAACATTTGTGCACTTTTTAAAAACACAGATTTTCTATACAATAGGTTTATGTAACCCATCAGTTATGTTGTGTTCACACTAGATGTGAAGCATCGTGTTCTGTTCTTTATTACTCGTGGGAATAGTTTGTTATTTTTGTGCGAGTGGCGTGAAAAACATAACGTGACGGGGAGTGTATTCACGCGTCCGGATGTGTCAAATTTTTCATGTTGTGCGGAAGAGGGGATTGACACATACACTTCTTTGCATTGACTTTGTATGTAATTTACAACTCACGTTTGGTGTGAACACAGAATTGGGTTTGTCTATATTTAACCCAACATTTTACCAATAAAAACGATCAAAGAATGCTACTTTTGTCACATGACCTACCCAACCCAACCTCTGTATACTTCAGACACACTGACAAAAGTATACGCAAGTATGCGATTACAGTATGCGATTACAAAATTAGCCCGGAGCACTTTTTCAGTTGTGTCAACTACAGTATGTTGAGTATGGAGTACTTAGCGTACTATTGTTCCTTTCTAGATCAATTCCAATCCTCATTTTACAACATCCTCCAAATAACTGTAAAGATCATAAAGATGGAGTGTACACAACACATAATTAAATGTTCTGCTCTGTGCATTTTTGCCAAATGCACGGAGTGGGTGGTTTGAGATTTATAATTCAGAAACTGTGAAGAGGTTTAAAGCTGAGCTTTAGATGAACACGGCGCACGAGCTAATGAGGAACAGCGTTCCTATCTTCCCATATGATTAACAGGACGTGTGCATGTGGGTTCTCGCCTTCACTCTGCATGGTGGAAGATCACAGAAAATCCCCCATGACTGCGCCGATACGGGCGTGCATGCGTTAAGAATGCAAAGCGATGCGGGCAGATTTGTCTCTTTCACATGCTGTAATGGATTTTACACTTTTGTCAGCGTGCTTTGGCAGTCCCTCTTAAGAGCAGTAATGAAACAAATCTAGACGACTCTTGGGCCGGCTCCACTTAAATTATTTTCACAACCGAGACTCGCTTCTTTCTTTATATGTTTGAAACGGAACGAAAAAATACAGCTTAAATATTAAAGAAAGATTTAAGCAGGTTTGGAAAGGAAACTCCACAGACATGAATAATTAATTCTTAAAAGAGATGAAGATAAAATATGCGTTGGGCTTGAAAAAACGGCTGAGGAGAAATCTTTACAAAGTTATTAAACCTCGTGTTTGATATCGCGGTATTAAATATTGAGATAGGCAACCGAGCTCCGACTCCAGAGATAAGCTCAGATCCCCTGCTGAAACTCTTTGGGAATTTGGATTCATAGATTCATGGATTAAAATAACAAGATTTAAATTCTGTAAATACCATCATTCATTTCTGAAATTTGTTCTGCAGCGTTGAGTCATGCCGTTATTTCTTGTTAGTTATTTTCTGTTTTCCCTCGGTTTGTAATTTGATTAATGGAGTTGTCATTTACAGGTAAGAGAATATTTTTACCATGGGCTATAAAATGTCTCAATCAAAACATCAGTTCAAAAGTGCATTCTGTAAAATATCATGTCAGACACCTTTTCCTTCAAATCTCATTATCATCATAGCCTTGTATCATTTCCAAACCCTTCGTTTCGTTTGTGAAACACAAAAGTTGTTCTTTATGCAGATGTTTCCTTATCCATCACTCTTTCCACACCACCTCAGTGATGTAACTAGATTTCATGTGTTCAGTTTCTAAACTCACTTTTCTCTCTACGGTTTTCTCCTTTGACATCCCTTCAGCTGTGCTCTCTGAACACCTGAGGCCATGACACATCGCACCGCCTCAAAATCACTTCTGCTTCTGTTTTGTTTTCCAAAAAATATCACTTCTTACTTGATGCCCCAGAGCGACACACAGTGTTTTGCTGTCCGCAGCATATTCGTGTCACCAAGGACGTTTCCTTTGCCATCATAACCCAGACATCTCTATCTGAATATAACAACTATTAATGTGTTAATGAGAATTGTATACTATATACTGTATTGTATAAGCAGAAGCAGCACATTAAAATCTTGTGTTGACCAATGATTGGTTCAGCGTTGGCATGGAGACCTGCATATCAAAGTCTGTTTCTATTTTCTATGTTTCTATGTTTCTATTTTCTCCTGTTTGTCTTGTTTGTCTTTTTTTTCTGTAATTGTATAGTTTTTGACTGTATTACCGATTTGTAAATCACAGAGCTTATTTTTTGCAGACTTCCAATAATCTTTCGGTGTAGGGAAGCAGTTTGACGCTAACTTCCCGGTTGGCCTACTAAAGATACATCATCCCGGCACCAATCCACTGAAATAACTACTGTATCTTGAACAGAGTTTAAGTTTTTTACTAAATAAACAACGAATTAAAAAAAATATATCGCATCAAAATTGAATATACTGTCTAAATCAGAGAAACCAAAAATACCAGCGTGTTTTAGAACGGTATCTTTTTTCTGAAATTATTTACAGTATGTTTGGTTTTATGCGATCTGTCATTGATGCCATTCTCCCTTATTAAATACATTTTAATCTGAATGAGTTTGAAAGAGTTAGATTCTAAATAAATTCTGACCTGGAGCTCCAGTGTGCATTCGTCCAATATTTCTAGTAATTCTTGCATGTCAATTTTTAATTGAGAATGCATGTAATTTTGTTAGTTTATACTGTGGCCACAAAAAGTATTTGGATAATACAGTCACACTTTAAAACATCTGAATTTTGCAAATGGCAAATGTCACTTGATATGTTGTCTCAACTGCAAACAAATGATATTAGACCTATTCAGAAAAACAAAACAAAAATTCCTGTTTCAGAATTTAGATTTATTGTTACATAATACAAAGACATTCGGTTTGATTGCCCTTTTGGATCCATAATCATGATCAGAAGTTACGGTCAACATCAACAATTCCACTTGAACCATCTGCTCTAGTAACCAATAAAAGCATCAATGGTCAGGAGAGATTTAAAGGAGTGCTTAGCAGCAAAGGGTCCTGAGAAGAACATGTAAACCTTCAAATCTATTAGCCATTAAAAGCAAAGCATAGCAATGAAGGAGTGAATCAATGCCCTGAGCTGAATCTGTTTGTGCTGAATATCGGGGGGGGGGGGATGCTGTGGGCTTCTAGGGTCCCTGATGATGTGAGCCGGTCCTCATTAGGTGGAGAAAGCAACACCTCT
Source organism: Triplophysa dalaica (assembly GCF_015846415.1). Taxonomy (NCBI): domain Eukaryota; kingdom Metazoa; phylum Chordata; class Actinopteri; order Cypriniformes; family Nemacheilidae; genus Triplophysa; species Triplophysa dalaica. The sequence goes on along the minus strand of NC_079547.1, from coordinate 2,931,327 downwards.
AAACTTACACCACGTCAGACTTTATCTGACCAAACAACCACTATGCAAATGTCTGTGAATGCACAAGATAGGAGAACAATTAATATGCGACACTTCATAAAGCAGCTGAATTCTGAATGCAAATTTTCACATGCCGCTCAGTATATTTCAATGGTCCGTATTGTTTTGAATCAGCTGAAGTGTAGATGGCGGTTGCTTAACAGAGCCCAGAGCAGTTAGCAAGAGTATTTCATTATCTAAAACATCTGCTGATAAATTTTACCTAGTGTGCAGTTTATGAGATGTTTTCTCCTTAAATGAGGTGTTACATCTAAACTTGGCTTCACACTTGTTATTAACCATTCATTTAAGTTTATTAATCTTGCTTTTTTTACAAGTTTTCAAACTCTAATTTTATTAATATTTGATCAAAGTTTAATGTAATATTATGGCCCTCTGTGGTGAATTTCAGACATAGGAAAGCAAGATTAAACTTTTTATTAGAAATGGAAAAAAGTGGGAAAAAACTGAGATCAAGAAGAGGGAAAGAACTGTCTAAAATCTACCAATAGATTCTATAATCACCGTCTGACAATGAAAAGTAAGTTAAGTCCTTAAGGAAATGTGAATAAGGGATGGGGATATTTGGGCTAGTAGTCAAATATACGCAACATTTTCTTTTAATGTTAATAAATGTTAGTAAAGTTAGTGTATACTGTGTTAGGTTATATGAGACCAGTCTTCTTGTTTGATTGCACTTATGCTTTTGTTGTACTTATGCTGTCCCAATTGCTTCCATTGCCTACCCCACCTGTAAGTCGCTTTGGATAAAAGCGTCTGCTAAATGACTAAATGTAATGTAAATGTAATGTTTCATCTACAAAAAGCTACAGAACATTTCAATTATGTATTCAGAGGAACAGTTCACCTAAAAATGAAAATTCTGTCATCATTTACTCCCCCTCGAGTTGTTCCAAATCTGTATGAATGTCTTTGCTCTGATGAACAAAGAGAAAGTTATTTGGAAGAATGCTTCTTACCAGTTCTTGGTCACCATTAGCTACCATAGTAGGAAAAAATGTTTCTTTTTTTTCTTCCGTATTTTGACGCATTTCCGAGTGAATTTCAAATGAGAAAAATAGTGGGCGTTTGTTTGCGATTTGATTGGACGTATAAAAACAGCTGTTGCATTTTGAAATGGAGCTCGCAGCAGACTGACAGAGTTAAGGGATCCTAACACACGTCATGTAATATGGACAGGAAGGAAGTGCATTTTCAGATTTTTAACTGAAGATAATGAGGGCACACAAATTTTAAAAAGAGAATGACCCACATAGCTTAACTATTTACAATAAACGCTGCAATATTAAAAGAAAATAGGCGCCGTAATTTTTTATTTCACTGGGACTTTAATATAAGTGTGACAACCTGCCCCAGCCTGAGATTTATGAAAACTATGCTTTTCCTGAGAACACTGTCCAGTTTTTCAGTAAAAATCTAGCTTCATCACTTCGTTGACCCCTGCCTGAATTAAATATGTGGAATTTGTGTTCATTTTTACCCAACATATCTTTTACAGTTAAATTTCTCATCCAAGAAGGTTTCTAACCGGTTGTGTATACATGCGAAACCACAACTAGAGAAAATACACATTTTGTCTCAAAAAACATTCCTAGTTCCTGAGATAGCCCTTGTGATAACCTCCCCGTTACAAATAATCAACTGAGCCTAAAAAAGTTGATTAAATCACAGTTCTTCCACAAGACTCCAGTGGAGTTCATCCAAACATCTGTACATCCGACTTCACTTGGGTTTGAATAAAACTACAAAAACCTCTCGATTCTTCATGTTGAACTTATTTTCTGCTTACCCCTTACGTCTCTCTCCAGCTTCTTCTCAAACTCCCAAAGGAATCTGGAGGTAGTTAAATATGCACTGCATTATCCTGCAAAACTTTCTATATCAAACATTCATGCAGCAAAATATTTGCGCATAAACTAACAAACAGACCACTACACAAAACAAGAGAGGGGGTGAGTGTGTGCATTCTAATGTATACATATAACATCATCCAAGCTTTGGGAAGCGAACACATGACATGAAATCCCAGAGCTAATTAGATGCGAGATCCTCTAACCTACAGCATCGAGCATCTCCAACAAACACCTGCGCCAGAGCAATTAAAATCCCTCCGTTATAACACGCTATTAATGGACTGCGGATAACCACACTTCATTTGAAAAGAGATCTCTCTCCAGCTGTGCACATATCAACCTCACCTACAGAACACAGATCTGCATTCACTTTATATCATCAAGCATCTGGATTAAGGTAATGATAAATCAAAGAAGTGCTCAGAAAGGATTTTTACTTTTTGATTTTCTTTGACATACTTGGATATAACCACACTGGACCAGTTGTGCCTAGTGACGTAAACATACAAAACAAATAACTGTCCTCATAACTATCCTCTTAACGCAATAAAGAAGTTCATTCAATATCACCAGAACAAATGTTTTGTATCAAATCATTGACGCGTTGATTCTACATAATTTGGCACATTTAGAAGAGATAACTTGCATAGAAATGGATTAAACATCAATTAAGACCAAAATTCAGTCTGCATATGAAGCCCAAAGTTGTGTAATGATCCTCAGTAAATTGTATTTAGCGATGCTTGATTTTGTCAGTTCATAACGTTGTGTGACGATTTAGTGTTTCGTACTGGGGTGAGGAGAAAATGGCACTTTTGTACCACAGCCAACAGCAGATTAGGAGACACGACTATAGCCCGTCTCAGCAAACCCGAGGACGGCACATCTGAACACACCTGTTCATTAATCAGCCTGCCGCTACAGATGGTGAACGCTGACAGAGGACGCGGCGAGCTATCAGCCGCACCGCGCTAATTAATCCTCAAGTCTTTGAATAACTGCAAAAAGCATAAATTAACCCACATTAAATGAAAAATAAACTCGCCAAAATATATTTCGTCAGCATTGTTTATTTGCTCATTGCTGATCAATTAGTAGCTGGAAATGTTTGGCGTGAAAAACTTTTCTAAAGTTGCTCATGTCTCCTTTGGTCTGACTTGTTGGCAGCTACTCCATGTTGTGTTTGTTCCCTTCTTGTTGAAAGGTGGTCACAATTTGAGGGGCCTCATAAAATTCAACAGTTATAATCACCTGTTTTGTTAATAATTTGAATGAATGAATTATATACATGAGATTTTAGTGAAATACACAAAAGCATGCAATTTGGGCGAAAACGTTTTTCTAAATAACTGTGATTCCCTCTCACCCAAAATTGTTAATGGTTTAGTCTGACACATAGCTCGTGAACAAATCCATTCAGAGTGGAGGCGGCAGGCAGCTCAGCTGAAGTATGTGTTGGTGAAGTTATAGAGTAGGAGAATGAGTTACTGAATATGTGGCAGCAAAGATTCCCAGAGAAACTCAGAGAATTGCTGTATCCCAGTCTATCAAGACGTTCCTAAACAGGTAGGGCTCTTTAATTCCCAAGGGGTGAAAACATATTAACGCGCATGTGCAATTACATGCGGTAATGCTCATGGAGTGGTCAGTGTTTGTGTCTAACTATATAAAGACGTAAACACATGAACATCTCCGAGCTGTTCTGAGAGTTTACCTCACACGCATTTAACTTTTTCCCTTTAGAAAAGCTACTCGATCTGAGTAACTCACATTACGCAATAGGCCTACCATATTATTTTCATCAAACAGTAAGACTTTAGAATCTTTTATGTGGTCTGTTTATTTATTTAAATGACTGCATTCTTTCAGATTTTTAAATGTTAACTTCAGTTATTTTATAATAGAAGACTATTATAATAAAGACTATAATAAAGTAATGCTGTTCATTTTTACATCCGTTTTATTTAATAATATAATGTCTTTTATCATTCTTTTATTAGTTTGTTAGATGTATTCATGCATTTATTTAAGAGAATGTTTCATAAGTTCATTTGACATTTAACTTTTAAAAAAAGGTTACCAACAACATTACTGTCTTCTGTTAGATGTAGGCTAAATAGACTATGTCAAAGTTGCATTATATAAAACTTGGTTTAAACTGTACCTCTATCAGCTGGATGGCGGTGGGGGCCCACATCAATATTTTTTAAGGGGCCCAGAATTCTCCAGCTATGACCCTGCTCATCATTAATGCTAGGTTTTTCTGTTACCTGTGCCAAACCTGTCATATTGATGCTACCGTGTTGGTGTCCAACGGTGGTTGCTAGGGTGGTGTAGGTGGTTGCTAATGTACAATACATCTTACATAATATTACATAAGACACACATGCTTAATACAGCTATGAATATAACAGTCTGATGAAAAACCTATAGAAAATGTATTTTAATTGTAACCAATTTGAGCCCCCAAGCCTTTGGTCACTAGATATGGCTCAGTTTCATACTATAATGTAGTCAAATAAAGTTATATGTCTCTGTTGTATCCGCAAGACAAAAGTCTGACTGTTTAAAAAATCTGTTATGGTTCTCATGGTTAGGTGTTTTAACCAAACCTTAAGTACGTATAGTAACAGTGTTACTAAGCAACCCTAATCACCCATTATTCACTGCATTGCAAGTAGTCTCACAAACCTAGAATCTAATGGATTACATTTTAAAGCATAAATTCAATAAAAACACTCAACATGTGTTTGTAACTTGCATCGTCAAACTGTGTGAATTACCCGTTTTTGGTACAGTCCCCAGGCCATGGATGCTCGTCTCATTGAACCTTACATCCAGGCCTGGCATCTTTCTTCTCGTATTTCTCATCCTCCAACACCGTTCCAGTGGGTTTATTTGTCCATTACATGGCACATTAATTTGGCGGGTGGGGAGCAAAGGAATCTTGTGCAGAATTCAAACTGCATTTCGTCTAAACCTGTACCTCACGCTCCCCCCTACAAACACCGTACAATACCATTTAATCAAAGCCAGTGGGTGGATGCCCGAGAGGACGGAATTTGCCTATAACTGCCAAAACATAGTGCAGCTGCCTCAAATAAATCCCACTCTAGGTATGGATTTGTCAAGACAAGTTGTAATCTACAGTTTTACGATGGCGGTCGGCTAGATTGCCGTAACGTGCTATATTTCATCTGTGGCCTTGCGGAGGGCAAGCGAGGTGGTCTATGTGCAGCTCTGGCTGTCGGATTTGAACATTTGTAATTATTTAATAGCCTGGCATTCCATCGCCTGTATGTTTGGCTAAAGGACGCCATGTGCGCCCGGGCTTAACTCCCCCCTAAAGCAAACCCCCACATTTCGCTCTTATTGACAACAACGGCGGACACACAATCTGTTACGTTCAAACTGGTCTTAATCCGTAATATCAGCTGTGCAAATACGTAACCTTTCCATTCCAAATGAACAAGTTTGTTTTGCGCCCTAAGTCCAAGAGCAAACAATCAGATCCCAAATTAGAAGAATCTCCACTATGATGGATTTAACGCTCAAGCTACTAAAGTCTAAAAGTCGTCGTGCAAAAGTTCTTCCCGCGACGCTTGTTGTCATAATCCTGCTGATTAAGTGCGTGTTCATCTCTGCTTCAAGTTTTTGTACACACTGTCAGTTAGACGTATCAGTGACCTGTCAATCATTCTGATTAGAGCGCCAAAAGGGCGGAGACTGCGGTTTTTATTCTCAAGTTCCTTTGATTACTTATACATGGCGCCGCTCGAATAAGTGTTGCACAAAGCGAAAACAACCTGTACCTTTTCTGCTTCACAAGCAAGTCTGCTTCCCACTTTTTCCTGCTCCCATCCAGTCTTATAAGCCGAGAGAGATTGTACCACTTCCTTACCTAATTGCACAACACCGCATCGGTAATGACACACAGTTCCCTGAAGACCGCTGCCAGTATCAGAATGACAGCAGACATCCAGAGCAACACAGCCACCGCTCGGCTCCCTTATCTTATAGTGCAGTCTGCCCCCCCATAGCCCGCGGCGCTAGCCAAGTGTACACTTGCAGTAATGAAGAGCGGGGAAAGTAGAGCTGGGTGTCATCGGAATCTTTCCTTTGGGAAATCTCACCTCCGAGTCTGAGCTGTAACTCTCCCGACCTGATACACTGCCGCCGAGCCTGGGCTCGAGATAAATTAACCAATAGTGAAATGAAGGAAGCTGAAGGGAGACAAGGAACGGTGGGAATTAAACGTGGCTGGTGAGAGACGGAAGTGAGTGGAATCAGCTAGAGACGTGTGAGTTCCCGTCTCGATGCAGCTATCGTGGAATGACTTCAGCAAATATGGACACGTGTGTGTTCGAATGAGAATCATGCTTTCAGTCTGAGTCTGCCTTGTATCTAAGCTTCCAAATCACTCTTGACTCAACTTTACTAAAGTTTTTACAACTTGACTTTAAATAGGCTACTGGAAAAAAATTGAGTCATCAAGTAGTCAATAAAGGAGTAATGGGTTTTAATAATGTCTTTAAAACATTAAAAGTGTTGGAACTTACAATGTGCACTAGACTGAAGCATTGTATTTCCAACAGGCCACACGCAATTAATGTCATTTAAATTGTGTATGGTCATCGCTCATTTTAAGACATTCATAAATTAAATCTTATGCCCTGCACAAATCTATTAAACTGGCCTTACAGTCACACTCTTTCCTTATTAAACAGGACAGACTCTATTGTGCCATATTCGTTCAGTTCATCTGATCAATATCGAATTGTTTTAACAGGGTGCCCTGTATAAAGCAGGTTGCTTCTGCTACATTCTGTTTGTTTGACCGGTATGTTTTACCATGAAGGGAAGTCGGTTGTGAGAGTTGTTTATGAGTAAAACACAACCACACCTGACAAAAATCTCTAGATATAAGAAATAGTTTCTCAAAATGAAATATGCATAGTAGTGGTACACAATATAATTTTTTGCCGAAATCTGATTTCCCGATATTTTTTAAGTCATTTTAGCCGATACCGATGTCGATATACTTTAAGTCTATATTACGGTTTTTTTTATGATTATAGAACAAAAGGTTTGTCTCTTTAAAAAAATTCTATCATGGCATTTCCAAATGTGGCTACAAGGGTGCTCCAAAACCACTTATTACTCCAAATTGTTAGTCAGTTAGCAATAGTTTATTTATTTACGTGTTTCTGTTGTATTTTAACTTATGTAAATATCTGCATAAAAAAATCCTTCACACAGAAATCTGCCATAAACAATGAGCTTTTGTTCTCAAAATATGTGACCCTGGACAACAAAATGAGTCTTATGGGTAAATCTTTCGAAATTAAGATTTTAACATCATCTGAAAGCTGAGTAAATAAGTTTTACTGATGAGGTTTGGACAATATCTGGTGGGGATAAACCGTTAAAACTTTCATATCTAAGAGTGCAAAAAAACTAAATATTCAGGAAATTGTCTTTAAAGTTGTTAATCAGAGGCACTGTAGCAGGGCATCCACTCACAAAAATAAGTTTTTTATATATTAAGGGTAGGAAATTTACCAAATATCTTCATGGAACATATACATTCATAAATACCTGCTGACTGATTATGCAGGAGTACAGTACTGTGCTATAGCATTAGCCTATAGCTAACAAACCAATACAGCTATGAAATAGCAAACTAATGAATCATGTGTGCGTGAGCTCAATATATAGACTCACTATAGTTCCTCTGCATTTTTAGTGGAGAAACACAGCACTGTCTGCATACTTTATTGGAAACAATGATAGATGGTTCTTTCACAAGAGATATAATTCATATTACTGCAAAATGTCTCAACACGATGTACACTGACAAAACTTTTGTGAGTTCTTCAGTTGAAAGTTTGAGAAGAACTGTAGGATTCAAAGTGGAGTTAAAGACTGTGTGTCAACAATTTTATGTGTTGTATTAATGGTACTAACTGTAAGCATTAATGGAGGATCCAATACAGCTCAAGGAAACTACCTGATGCATTCACACGTGTGCACATAAAGTGTATGTATACATGTGCAAACAGACACATAATGGCTGTAAAGGGTAGATCTTTCAGCGGGCCAAATTTGTATGTTTACACTCTAAATGCCAAAGATCAAGTCAAGTTACGTATTTGGTTTTCGCCCAAAGAATAGAGCAGGTCCCAGTAATGTAGAGAGACCTTTACCTTCACAACTCATTTAGACGGAGTCGAGAATGCCATCCATGCTCTGAATCCATAATAGCATCATTTGTATGGCAACTCCAACACCCCTACACCAATGCATTTACACCCTCACCTCTTCCTCTTTATCCACCGCTCAGGGGAAATGTATCTTCCTCTACAGTCTCCTCTTCTGCCACCAGCCTTCTCATTCTGATGAATCAATTAATAACCGACGACTTTACTTCAAACTTCTGTGACAGCCGTATTAACATTGCAGAGAGCTGCCTGTGGGCCATGTTCTGACAAAGCACGATTCCGCAACGTACCTAAGTCCAATCTGTCTCGTCGACTCGCGAGCAGATAAAACTTCATTGTTAAGACCCGAGAGGAAAGAAAACAATACTGCAGCTTACTTAAAACAAGAGAGAAAAAATGCTCTTCGCTGTGCCGAGCCTACTAATTCCCTTAAGCCCTGCTTGCATTGCCAAAGTGAAACCCATAATGAAAACAAGGCATCCGGTCAAGGCAACAACACTGAAAATATGTTTCCTTCCTCCTCCCATTGACAAGATTGCTAGTTTATCGAAGCCAAGGCCTCGTATTCGTCAGACTTGCTGACTTTTATTATGGCGGAGCAACTGCTGTAAGGCTGATTCTTCGGCAGAGAATCGTTAAAGTGTAAAAAATAGAGCGCGGTGACACCTTCTTGATGTGCACATTAATACTATGTGCTCTATTATTTAATAAGAAGTAACATCTCGAATGCATCACTGTGCACTCGTTTTCCATATAATTATAAAAAAATTTAAATCATCAGGTCTCTCTGGAGTGAATGTATTGGAGACACCTCTCAGGGTCTGATCTGTGAAAGGCAGACGTATAGAGAGCAGGTAGCGTGTGTGTGTTTAATCTGACAGCACATTTTCTTCTACTTTTTTTTTTAAAGACATACCGATGCTTCTTGGGAAAATATACATTCAGTTAGTTAACTGATGCTGTATCTGCATTTTATCATCCAAAGAGGATGATTGGAAATGTAGTTTTGTCACACAAGAGAGTTGCCTCAAAAACTAAGTAAATGAGTCTTAATAATATCACAATTACCTAGCAGAAATAGTCAGTCCGAGTAAGAACAATAAAACAAACAATCTTTACATTACATTTCTATAGTAGAATTAAAGGTCAGCGTATCACACAGCAAACTATGTTATCATAACGGTGGCTCTTAACGGGATAGTTCACCCAAAAAATACAAAACTCAGAATCTGTATGACTTGCATTGTTCTGTGGAACAGAAAAGAAGATATTTTGAGAACTATCTCCGTTGTTTTGTGTCAATACAATGGAAGTCAATGGTGTTGTTTGGTTACCAGCGTTCTTCAAAAAAGGTTTGGAAGGACATGAGGATGACTAAATGATCAAAGACATTGAAATTTGTATGTAAACTATTTATAGATTGCTATTTTAAGAGATGCAATAATTATTATAGTTGAAAAAAACCGCTGTTGCAGATTATGCAGTTTGTGCGTTCAGATGTACAACAAGCACCCTCATTTGATTCAATCGTTTTATACACGATTCACGTCGCTGTTAAAATCTTTAAACCAGATTTAACATTGATGCACAGCTGACGGTAGATCCAGACGTCTATTATCAGCTAAAGGAAACACCTGGCGAAGGCGATGATAAGACAACAGCAATTCAGCAGAGCTGCTCATGGGAAGCCGTGATAGTTCCACACCAGAGAAACAAAACAGGAGGTAAATTGAATTTCTATCTTTCTCTCTGACATTTCGACTCTTGACACTTTAATTACAGAGGCCAAGTCATGCGTCGACAAAAGAAATCTGGTGATTTCCCTTCTTTTTTTGGTCTATAAACTAAGTTCTTGTCATGGATAGCAATAGTCAAACCACGAGCGCAAAAGTGACCGGGTGACCCCTGCAAGCACAGGGAAGGGGAATCAATTAAACAGGCCACAGGTGAAGAATTAGCAAGCGGTTGTGAAGGAGATAGTGACTTTACAGTAAGAGAAGGGTCGAAATCACATACAGAGGAGAGGTAGAGATAACTGTTTGCATTTCAATATTAGCCAATGGTAAACACGTCGAGAATGCTAACTTTGATTTATACCCAGCCCTTTAAATGTAGGAATGTGTTCATGTTGTGTTGGCATGTTTGTGGCGATTGTGTGGCAACTGAAAGCCAGCTGGATTACTCATTACGACTGCTTTGAAAATGGCAGCGCTTCATCAAAGTTATCGCGCGGAGGAATATAGCTCATTAAGACACAAGTCATATTACAAGATTTGCTATAAACACAGTTTTTCTTCACTGATGTTTGTTAGGATGGAAACTTTGTGAATGCTTCCAAAGAGCAAACACGTTTGTGTTTGTGTAAAAGGAATTAAATTTACACTAGCGTTCAAATTTTTAGGGTTGCTTCCTCGTACTTATTCTATCATTCAATATCACTTATCCATTATTTATTTTCTCTTTCATAATGATGATACTTGTTCAACATTAAGTCAACTGTGGGGAATTAGCATAAATGTACATTTCTCCAATTGGCAGATGCTTCTATCCAAAGCGACTTACATTGCATTCTCCTATACACAAGTATGTGCAATCCCCTGGAATCGTACCCATGACCTTGGCGTTGTTAGCGCTATGCTCTAACCACTGAGATACAGGAAAGCTAAATGTAACACAAGAATTACATTGAGACAAAAAAAATTACTTTCATTGTTAGCTAAATTTATCTTAGTAACCACATAGCAATGTGCTGACCACTCAAATCACCTTAGCAACTGCATAATTTTACTAAAAACAATCAGACTACCTTTAGATTACCTTTAGACAACTTTAAGATTACCAAATTATTGATTACTTTAGAAACCACATAACAGTTTACTAAACAACACCTGGATGACCTTAGCAACCACGTTAAAATGTACTTATAACTCCTCAGATCTCCTTAGCAACTTCATAAGTTTAATAAAACACATTAGAACACCTTAGCAACCACAAAACAGTGCACTAAGAACCACTTAGATTACCTTAGCAACTGCAAAAGTTTACAAAAAACACTAAGATCACCTTAGCAACTACATAACAGTTTATTGAGTACCACTTAGCTCATTTTGGCAACTGCATAACAGTAACTTTACTACCATTCAGATCACCTTAGCAACCCCATAATAGTTTACTATAAACCACTAAATTTTCCTTAGCAACTGCATAAAAGTGTAGTTAGAACTAAGATCACAATAGCAACCACACCAGTTGACTTAAAACACTTAAGATCATTTTAGTAATCCACATAACAGTTTGCTTAACATTTAGACCATCTTAGCAACTACAATGTGCTGACCTCTCAGATCTCCTTAGCAACTGCATTACAGTATACTTAAATCACCGTTATCACCTTAGCCACAACACAGCAATGCCCCAGGAGCCGCCCGCAACGCCCTAGCGTCAGAAAAGTTACTCATTTATTTGTTACTACTATCCGGGGTTTGCCCTAATGGATTACATCAGGGAATCAGAGAGATAAAACTCCCTGTACACTTTCTCTCATTTCCCCTATCTCTGCCTGTTCATGCACTAGAGATGATGAGTAATTTCTATCCCAGGTTTCTCTACTCTTTGCCTGGAGATGATACCTCCCAACACTGTTACAAATCCATAAAAGGTCACCCACCTCTGACTCCTCACGCTATTAGAGGAAACTCATACATCACATCCCCACAATATTATGTGCTGATAAAAGCGGGTTGTAAAAATGAAGCTGTCGCCAACTCGATTCATCTACATGTCACCTTGCAGGTAAAGTTGCCGCAGTGGAGTATGCCATCCCAACAGCACAGCTTTCCATTACCCTCAAAGTCAACGGACCTAATGCGCTACCAAATAAAATACACAAACACAGATTTATAACCGCAGTTAGATGCTACCCACAAATGATAATTGCTCCATATTACTCTTGAGGAAGCTGATGCGGAGGGAGGGGGCATGAAAAAGTGCTTTTGCTCCGCAAATGAGGAATGAATTCAGTGGTTCAGGAGTATCTCAGAAGTGCAAGAAAGCGGGTATAAATATTTCAGTCGTGAGTTATGCTTACAGATTATAACATTCACTCTCCCAAGGATAAATCTGAGGAACTTAAGCGTTATTACTTGTCTTTATCACGTTGTTGGCAGCGGCTGTGACTGTCGGAGGTTTCGCTACTGACTGATGACCTCATCATCCAGCTTGTATAATGGGGAGAAATTAAATTAGCCGGAGCAATGAATCCTGCCCTGTTTTCTCGAGAAAAGCCTGGGACTGACTGCACCGCAAGTCGTTCGGAAAACTAATCTCTTGCATAAAGCCCTTCCGCGACGAACGGAGGAGACTGCGGAGGCCATAGACTTCCTGCGCGGGAGGGCTGAGAGAATGGAAGTTACAGGGGGGGAAATATGTCACGTCATTAAATCTCGCCGCAACCCGTCTTTCTCTCTCATTTTCTTTCGCTCTCTAATTTCACGCGTCTCTCCTACTGCGAAAGGACGACTGCAGCTGTAAATCCCACAGTCGTAAAGCACCAGATTGATGTGAGGTAGGATACTTGAAGGCAACAGGACGCACCTTCTCGGAGATGTGCGGGAGGATTCGCCGTGGCAAATGGCTCCTGGAGGTAATTAATGGCAATGGGGCTGGCTAATTAAAAGCTCTTAGCTTTCCCCGGCGCGGGGTTGCGGCAGCTGCTCGGGCCGGGCGTCTCACAGCGTGAGGGCGGGAATAAATCCTGCCACGGTATCGTAGAATGGCACCTGTGCTCGCTCTCGCACCTGTCACCACCGTTGCCATCTTTCATCCTGTCATCGCTTTAACATTGCTCATGGCGAAAAAAGACAGAAATGGCAGGCTTCCCGTTTCACAATGATGTTTCTCAGAGGGCCGTGGAAACCTGTGAGGAGGGGGTGAGAAAGAAGGGCGAAGTTGTAAGGAGGGTGCCAGTCTGTATTCATTTTAAAATACACCGCTGAAAAATCCTAAACATCCTGTAGAAGAAGAACGTGGTAGAGTAAGATAGTTATTAGCTGGTACAGCAATGAGTTGTCTGGACCAACCAGTGATTCATAGCTGACCACCTAAAATAAGAAAAATGCCATATGACAGCTCTTCAATATTTCAATTAATATATTAGATGGAGACCAAATGTACCCTTGTGCTTAAGTCCTACATTTATCTCTTGAGAAAAAGATGTTGAAATCTCACAAATGTCTCCATTACAGTTTCAAAAGAGATCTCAGCAATGTCACAAGCTGAGCTCAAATTTGTCAAGTTTGCAAACAAAAGTCAATATTATTTAAGATCTCGATATGAACTCTTATTTAATTTACTCAAGTCCAGATAATTTGACCTCTACAATCTACATTCATTTTACTCCTTCATCTTCTCGGATTTTAAAAACCCTCTCATTTGTTTTTTTTAGTTCTCCTAAATAATTGACCTATCACTTGAGATACTGTCGCTAGCTTGGACAAACATCCAGAGGTCTCTAATGTCTTACAATGAGAGCTGTCAGTGTGAAATCCTTGTCCCAAGAGTTATTTTTCACACATTTTGCACTCACTCTCGTTGGGGAGCATTCTTAAATACTTAAATATAAAATTTTACAAAAAAATATGGTATATAACCAGATTAATTTGGAAGCAAGAGTTTACAGATCACAATGCAAGTGGGAGAACCTTGTCGTCAAGATTTCAAATGACAATACTGTTCATGTTCCGCAAGGTAAGATGAAATTCATTCTCATATTTAGACCTTCCTTTGTGTTTTTGACCTGCAATGAACATGACGTGAGAACATTCAACAATTTTGGTTTGTATGTTAGCAAGACTTGCTAACTTAAACCTTTTCAGCCAGTGATTCCTTGCTAAGCACATGATGACATTAACATTCTGCTTGAAATTTTAAGTTGTAATAATGAGAGTAATGACAACCGTTTTCTTTGGGGTTGGGGTTGAACTAGGTTACTGAGCCCACATTTTGCTCTGTCTTGTTTAGGTTTAGCAAATGGAATATAATTCCCCGTCCTCTCAGGAGACCTGGAATCAGTGTACCCTAGGCACATTGTTTTACAATTTTGTAAGCCTAAATACCTTTCAAACGATGAGAGCTTCGGATTTTCCAATGCTTCTCTATGGCAAGCTGCCACTGGCTCATCTGCGTTTTGATGGGGGGGGCTTAGTGATAGGTCAATTGTAAGAGAAAAATCGAGACATAGTCGATTAAATGAAACGCACATAAGAACTCCATCAAATCTCCTGAGCTATGAAAGAGCTATACAATTTTCTTCTGTACAGCTGCCATGTTCCATATAATGTTTGTGATCTCCCAAGGGGAATACAGCCCATCTACCCACAGAGATGTTGACATGAGGTGTCAAGAAAAAAGACAAGGAGAAACCAAGATGTCCTCATTGAGTTTAAAGTTACAACATCCTTTGCACATTTGCAGTAAGAGCTTGACAAACGTGTGCTCTGTTCCTTTTTTTAAATACATTGTTATAATTGCTCAAAACTCGCTCTACTACTTTGCGTACTTTCTTGCACTCTCCCCTCTCTCTTTCTCTCTCTGTTTCTTGGACAATAAGCAGAGAATGTCAGCACTGCAGAGATAAATGCATGGTAATTGCCGTAGCCTCTGGCATGGTAACAGGCCTTGTTGCCGCCGGTGAGGCTGTTGACCACTAATTACAGCCAGACATGGCATCTATTATTCATATTACTTACTCCTCTGGCAATTATGTCATTTTAATTCGGACTCCATTTTAGCCAACTTTGCAAAAAAAAGAACTTCTGTTCTGAACAAAGTGGGTTTTTTTCCCCCGTGACATTGACTGCATGACTCAATCGTACAGTACATGCTGGCGTTCACATCTAGCAAGCAGTTAAATTAGTTTGGATACCCGTGATTGGTCGTGCCCCACTGCTCTAAGACACAATTCATCACGTTGATAGCAGGTGTACCCTTTTGCTTTCCAGGAAGGGCCGGGGTCTGCTGTCACACACTTTCAGCCCCGCTGTGGAGCGCCCTATATACAGACGCCATACGACCTTGAACGCACACCGCCACAAGCTCCCTTAACACATTACAACCTGTCAGGCCTCTCCGCCACTGCCAACAGTATGGGTTCGTGGCAATAAAAGACAGAAAAGTGATGATAGAGAGAGAAGTCTGACCTATATTTTTAGGATGGTGTTGTAAACAATCCATAAAGCATTGGAGATTACTGCAAGTTCACTCTCTTCATGTTGAGCGATGGCCAATTCTCTAGATTAATGGCGCGCGCTATGCATGCCGACAGGTGCGAGGCAGCGTTTTTGGTGAAGCATTTCAAATCAAATAATGATTAAAGCGCCACGACTTCCTTGTATGGAGGACGTGCACTACAACAAAAAAGAAAACATGACTGTCAGTGTTGAAGTCTCAATACTTGAACTCGGTCTCAAGAGCATATTTTAATGGTCTTGGTCTTGTCATGGACTTGTGTGCATTTTGACTCAGACTCGAACATGTTTTCGGAATTGGACTTATATCCGAGTCCACTCAAGTTCCAACCAATATATTAAAGCCAAAAGAGAAAGGTGTTTCTACGACCTTTGATGACATCATCTGATTGTCTAATATTGATGTCCAGTGGAATTTTCGAGTTTATCAGACTAGTTTAAATTTACACGTGGAAATAAATTAAGTGAAACTCTTTGAATGTTGAATGATTGGAATGCAGTAAGATAGCAAGCAACCATTGAATCAATGTTAGAAAAAGGTTAAAGATGATATTCTGTGATATGTTTAGAATTTATCCACAAACTGCTAAACCACTTTAACACACAAAGGGCCCTATCATGCACCCAGCGCAATGCGGTGCAAGGCGTAGCACAAGTGTTTTGGCTAGTTTCAGCCCGACACAGTTCTCATTGTGTTGTTTAAATAGCAAATGCATTTGCGTTCATTTGTGCGCCCATGGGCGTGATGGTCTAAAGTCAATGGCGCATTCTTTTTTTTTATTTAAAGAGCGCGTTAGTAGAAAATGCGCCTCTGGGCGGGTCCACAACGTGCTTTCACTTTATTTATTACACCGAGGGAAGCGCAGCAGCACACAAACATGCCAAATATAAAAATAAATGGAGTACAATGTAAAAGAAGAATATTGTGGACATAAAGAAAAATATCTGGCTGGTCCTGTAGATGTCTTTCCTCTCTGGAGAAGCGTCCAGTGTTTGCTCTTGCAATGTCTGCTTGTAAATAGCGAATCCGCAATGGCGCGAGCGCAACTCTAAAAGGGAATAAGAGATGATACTCAGATTTTTTTACTGCACCTTACGCCCAAAAACACCCATTACTCATGAAGAGAATCAGAACAACCTGTTAAGACCAACCTGTTTTCCCATCTTTAAACTAGCAAAAGTGGATTCGGACACACACTGAGTGCACTTGCGCCCTGTGCTTTAGACCATGCGCTTATATCATCAAAATAGGGCCCATTGACATGAAGAATCTTCATATGAAATTCAACAATGGTGACAATCAACAAAAGAAAGTTTCATGCAGGAATGCATAATCAACATAATAATACATTCATTCATGACTCCCAGCAGGCATTGCAGTTGTTGGCGATTGTCACCATTGTTGAGGTTTATATGATTAGTGTTGATGTCAATGTGTGTGTCAGTAAAATGTTTTTGTTTATTTCCTCTCAATATTTAGTGAGAGAACTCAGACCATTCATCAATTGATCAATAATGTCTAAAACTACTACATTTTATTACATCCTGACAATTTCCATGAGAACAAACCCAACTCTGGTAAAAGCATCTCTGTCTTTTTCAGTCCACACGTGTTTTTAAAACACTATTACACGACTGTAAAGATCTGACCAAACGTCAAGGATCAAGAGCCAAACTAAAGCAAACACTTGACTCGAACTCAACCCTCTTGGGGTTTATCTTGACTAGAACACGAATGAGCTGGTCTCGACTACACCACTGGAGACTGCGTATTTTATATCAGCTAATAAACACAAAATAGTGCACTAATAAACACTAAAAGGCTCAAATTGAGCTGATCTGTGGTCACATGTTTGTCAAATTTACTAATTCAATAGCCTCCAAACCTGTATTTTAATTCGAATTTTTATTTCTGCTTTTGCACTGATGCTGACTATTTCATCTTATGATAAGATGAAGTACTTTCCATTAATATTTAAACATATACACAGAGACTTTTGTTGTGTTTTCAGTTAAAGTGTCTATACTTTGGTAAACACATTAAAACACTTAAAAATAGCAAAGTGCCAGTGAAAAAGTCTTTACGGTTTATCTTGTACTCACATAGGTATGTACTTTATTGTTTTTTGGTAGCATTTGTCCATCTGCCTGTCAGCTTCCAGAGTCAGGGTGAGAGGGAGAGAGAAAGAGAGAGAGCACCTGCCGCCCCTTCGGTCATCGCTGGTGCTGTAACAAGTTTTTGCAGTTTGAAAATTATAGGAATGGATCCCGCAGAAAAACAACTTGTCATCCGTGTGCTTGGTGATAGTATGATGAATTGTCACCTTGGACACCTTTGATCATCAGTCCTGTCTAGCAAAGCCACACTTGATCACTGTCAGAGGCCTCGGGAGACGGGCGAGCGAGGCACGGAGAAAGAGAGAGAGCACACAAAGAGAGCCAACTGCCACCTCAAGACACCTCAGGCTGGGTGGACAACAGACCGTATTCTGTTAAAAAGCCTCATTTCAAAAACCACAACAAATGACATGCTATAAAGCTCAGGGGATGAGTCGAGTCCACGGTGAGGTGGACATACCCTTGAGACAAGGACACAACTCCGACTGTAGCAAAACAGTGCAATCTGTCATGAATTTCATTTGACAGTAAATGCAAAACATTAACCGCGTTTTATAGACCACTTCACAAGATGTAAAGAATACTGGACCAGTAGCACTACTGGTTTCATTTAGTATTTGATTTGTATTTTTTTTATCTTTCTTGTACAGATAAACAATTAAGATTGTATTATCATTGTTTACATTTTTATTCGGTTGTAAATGTTATGTTGCTTGTAATTTGTTTAAACTTTTGTGTATCAAAACTGAAACAGGAAGTTCTTCTTGGCCAGCATTGAAACTGCATTGTTTATGTCTTTCGAAGTGGTCTATAGACGGTTTCAGTGGCGAAAAAAATGTTATGTAGCCCAAACATAACTTCTCTTAGACTTCCCCAAAGAATCAATAACTATTAAGTAGTTTAAAATTAATTAAATTCAATTAATATACCATTAAATATAAATTAAATATAACCAATGTATATGTATTATAACCAATCACCGACCGGAAGTTAACTTAGGGCCAGGCACATTTGTCTGATGACTCGGTAGAGGGTTTGTTGTTTGTTCAGATATAACTTTCACATTCCAACTCACAACTACCAGCCTAACTGGACTTCCAACACAGCAAACATAGATGTCAATGCCCAGCCAACATATTGCAAAGCCATATGAACATACTTCATGTCCGTTCGTGTAATTTGGGGTCGATTTTATTTCACATTGTTTCGGGCCTTTAAACTTCACTCTGAAGGACAACGATAAGCGGTTCTCATTTATATTGCTCATTTAAAATGGACACCTGTTAAAAAGCTAAAAGTCAAGTCCTGAGGGGAGGAGCAGGGACAGAGGGGTGCCTGGTGATCTGGCCTCCTGCTGGGGACGGATGGCGCTCGCTGCTTGGCTTTAGAACCGAGCCAGATGTTTCAGGCCCTGGAGAGATGGAGTCTAACAAGCTCTGTGTAAACAAAACTAGTCTAAGTCCCCCTTCCTGCAACAATAGACGCTTCTGCCCAACAACACTATTAGGATGTAATTTAGATTGATTCCTGAGTTTGTAAATGCGCTGGAGGAAGTTACCGTCGGCAACGCATGAATTTAGAAAAATACAATTGGATGAAAGGGATTGGCTAGCTGTTTCTGTAATAAGGATACAGGCACAGATGTAAACCCCGGCAAGGAGTGTTCTATCAAATCTGTCCAATCGTATTGCCAAATGACTTGAATCTGATCCGTTTTAATGATAATTCTGAGCCTTCCATTGGCAGATGCTTGCGGGATATCTCTTTATATAACATGAGGCTATCAAAACCATCACACTTATGCGAGAGGGAATCACATAATCAATTAACATCGTGGCATTTGCCAGGACATGCCGGAGGGCTCGGGCGAGGAGGGCTGTCTTGTCATTACCGCACGTCAAAGGAAAGGTCAGCTGCTGCGGGGGTCTCGTAGAAGGCGGCGCTAGAGTGCACTACAGCAAGTCTCCAAACTCAATTCATAATGCATGACAGTCAAATGGAACGTAAGTTCGGTAAAGATAGAAGCCCAACGAACAACCAACTTCCAACCAATGGCCAATGCAGCCTTACTTAACCAGCCTTTGGCCAAAATTGGGTCTCTGAGGTCTTATTAAGGTCACCAGCAGGTTTATCTCAACTACGCTCAGTTTTACGACTAGAAAATCTACAGAAACATTTAGTATATTGGAGCGTGACTGCATTTTGCTGCAAATAAAAATGAAATAAAAACAGGTTCTATCTATTATAAGACTTTCTAAACCAAACTTTATACACACATGAGTGAGTGAATGATGCGATTTAAAAAAACTACAGTTTGCAGTCTTTAATGTTTGGAGGCAATGTCTCATGAACAATCACAAAGTGGAACGAGAATTAAATTAAGGTAAATTAAAACGACTCTTTGCAACTGTGGTTCAAAACATACCTCTGGGGGGATTTTAGTTATTAGAGCTTGCTAGAGTCTGAAATTACAGTAAAACGGGAGTTTTTACCGAACCGCCCCTGGCTCAGACTCTGCTGAGATACAGGGGGAGGAAAAGCGGCAACGGAAATAAAAAAGTGAGGGGACAAAAAATGAACAACAAAAAGCAAAGACAATGCGAGGCAGCGAGTGTCACACCATGTGGGGGTGCGACACAGCTGTGACAGCCCACCTTCATGCATATTGATGGCCCCCGTCGTGGCGACGCCTCTGATTGAGCAGTCACACAATGAAGAGAGGCAGGCAACTCCTCAAGTTGCCTCATCAATCAATGGACAGCTCACACTCCAAGCCTTCTTGGAGGATCCTGCAAGAGATGCCGGATTCAGCTCCATCGCAAGACCTCAAGGAGGACATGTGTTGTGTGATCATGTGTTCGTAATTTTTCACACTACAAATAATGCATTGTGAAAGAAACGTGTTTAGAATGGAACACCTTCCAAGATCTGGAGAAAGCAGGACTGAATGTGGAATATCCAGAGGGGTTTGCATAAGGAAACTGCCCTAATATTTCATACTTTACTATACTGTATAACCTTTAAAAAAATATGACCATATACTTCACTGGACTAAAGCTTTTGTTACAGTTATCTGTACATATATTATTATTATTTACAAACCTGGAACGTCCTTTTAATCAAGGTCAATGATTAGATACAAGCCAATGAAAATAAGTTCTTTGAAAATAATGTCACACACCACGTGCATCTCCAATGACAGTAAATTACTCCTTTAATTAAATTATGTAGAGAAATGCACGTGATAGGTTTTTATTATTAATGAAATACACAGGACAATTAATAATGATAACAAAAACTACTATAAACAATGACACAAAATGATATGACAAATGATCAAATTTTGAAAAAAAGGTCACACATATGCTCATTTTTTTTTTTTTTTAACATGCTACACATGTCAGCAGTGTTTTCAAAAACTATTCACACACTTTTAAAACATTCACAAATGTTATAGTGCTGCATAAAGAGCCATCAAACAATGTGGAGTTTCCTGAAACTTGTAGTTTACAGACAGAATACAATCCAGCAACACCACAACAACACAATATTAGTTTATATTATTAGGCCTATTAATCTGCGATCAAAATGAATGGTCTTTAGGTCTTACCTGCTCCTTCTAGCGAGCTTGCTGATGTTTTCATGCTTGAATTTTCAAGACTCCAGCGTGTATAATGGTTATAATGGTATATATTTTTTTATGTATTTAAATGTTGAATGTTAATGTATTTAAATGAATACACAATAAGAAACTGTTTGCAACACAAGCTGTCACTAAATTATCATTCGTTTTGTGACGGTTCTCGTGGTTGTCATTTGGACGTCTTGTGATCGGCGGCTCTGCCTACAATTTACCCCAATCCGCGGTTCATTGAGTTAACCTGTAGCTGTTTTTGAGATGCTCCTTTAAATGAGATCTTTAGCAGAGATGAGAAGGCTTCTTGGGGTTTTTTACTTGGATTGTTTGCCATTGATTTGAGCCATTTTACATTGCTAAAACAGCACTGATGATGCTGAGGTTTACAGGAATTCTGTTATTTTTTCTGTTGTCTTTATGTTAACTTTTGAGCTTAATGAAGCCTTTTTCTATTGAGCTTTGAGTCATGTGTTAGTGGATGCGCTATTTGGCGCTCCAAGTACATCGTAATGCAGCTTTATTCTATTGTGTCTCCATCCTTCTGACGTGTTGGGAGCTGTCCTTGGTGCTGATTTTGTGTATATCCTGTAGCTGTTTATAATATCTGTTAGCGTGTGGATCTGTTTGCAGCTTACTTTACTCAATATTGAGCCCCAGACTTTAGTAAAATTAACCATGGTTTTATTATGTAAAATATAATCATAGCCCTGTTTTTTGTAAATGTATTACTATTTGTATTACTATAACAAATATCATATGGTTGTTGTGGTTAGACCATAGTAAATTTGTAGTTACTATGATTTTACTAAACAAAATGGTTATTATAGTTATGCCATGGTTCATTTTTATAAGCTCTGGGTCGGATTCAGAGCAATCTTTCCATGTCCCTCATTTTTACTCTATTAGCTTAATGAAGCAGCCCAAAAAAAGACTTAACTTAGCTGTCGGTCCCCTTTTAGGGGGGTGGTGCTTAACGTCCCTTTGAACAGTCACGGGTTTAAATCTTAATAAATATTGCACTTTGTTTAAAAAAAATTTGGTGAGATATGGTGACAGTTTTCCAATCATTTTTCTTCCATCAATCTTAACATTTGCGCAAAGTGACACACAGCGGCTAGAGTCTCTACATATAGAATGACCTTTAACACGTCTGAAATGTCAAGATTTTGCCTTATGGATAGTTCAAGGACATCATTAAAGCGTCATTAATCTAACACACAAGCACATGTGTACAGTATGTGATCATGTGACAGACGGGATATTGAGAACGAGTGACACACGGTTTCCTCACAGAATGTGTTACACTGACGCCATTTCACCGACACTCAGCGTTATCTCGCCCGAGAGGACCGCGTTGCCACATTCCTGATTTGACAATATCTGGGTATCAAAGCGAACGTTCCTGCAAACCGTATCAGAGCAGCTTCTCTCCCTGTATACCTCCCAACTCCTAAAAGATTTATGTGACACACATATTATGCTGACGCAGATCAGGCCAGAGTTCTGCTTTTCTCATCTTTATCCAGAATCATCCTTTCGTTTCCTCGCCAATTTGTAGAGCAGTTCATAAAGTGGCACATGGAGCCGGAGAGGGTGGTGTGAGTGAGAGAGAGAGAACCCCTGCGGTTGCTTTGGCTTTTCGTCGTGGCCGCTCGACTGGCTGTAAATTATGAAGCACATTTTTATGCATTAGAGATGCCAGGTAGAGGGCGTGATCCATTAATATGCATTCGAGCAGAGTGATAAACAGCAGAGATTGAACCCTGAGCGATTCAGAACAACTGTCAGCGCTACTTAATATGACTGACAGAAAGAGACAGACTGACACATATTCCTCTCTGCACAACATCACCACTGTATCTGTTGCTTTTGAAATTCTAGAGCACCATCTGTTTTTTCTAGAATGATGGCCGCTTGGTACTGGAGAGACGTCCTGTTTCTAAGATGTCCTCATTTCTGAGTAAACTGCGGATATAAAACTGAATAAATAAAAACAGAAGTGAAGTGAGGATACCCATAAGAAAAAAAAACACACATGAATCCTGTCTCCTCTCAAACTGAGATAAGATTTGGTACGTCTGCAATCAAATGTCAAAATTACTTTTTAGGTCTTAATAACTTTTACATTTCTCATCAATTTGATGCAAATTCAGATTATTGTACAGTCCCCTCACAACATACTCTACACTCAAGATATCCATTTCTATGAAAGAGCAACATCTGAATACCAATGAGCTCTTGTATATATCAAATATTAAGACGTATGTAAAAAAATAATAAGACAAATTTAGCTTTTACCCTAAGTGTCTTTAAATTGTTTCCTGAGATAAAAATAGTAAAATGCAAATGTTTAAAAAACTTAAAAAATATATAAGACATTCATTATACAAAGTTTGTTGTAGAAAATACTGCTGTTAGCAGTAGCACAATATTTGTCAATGCATTACAGTTTTATAGGTCGTATTTATTGTAAATGAATGTTATTGCAAAATTTTAATATAGTTGAAATCTTGTGATGAAGATGTCAAATGTAAACATGCAGTAGTGACAGCAAAGCAAGAACAAAATTTATAGTCGATTGGCTAAACATTTGCAGTTGCAATTACATACATATATTATGTGTATATATAGTAACTGAACAGGCCCCTAAAATCTAGACATCTCCTGAATCCAGAGAGAGAGAGAGAGAGAAAGAGAGATGTGTCATCCTCTGCCTTGTTTGTGCTGCCATTTCCAAAGCTCAGTTTCTGACATGTCAACAAAGAATGTCTGCCGTGACCTATACGCACCGGGAGAGGGTCACAGCCCAGGTGGCATTTGGCTTCTCTCTCTCACTGAAAGCGAAATTCATCTCAGAGGTCAGATTGTGTGAGCAATGGAAAAGGTGGGGAAGTAATCATTGAGGTCCTTCTCTCTCATGGCTTCACAAGGAAAGAAGCGCCGTTCTTGAAAAACCGGTGGCAGTATTATAAAATTTTGTTTTGATTGGCTCAAAGATCAGCCAGGGATCATCTGGACCGGTTTTGTTATCAGACTCAAACTCTGTGCAAGTTCTTTGTTGACAAAGGCAGTTGATTGTGAGCAGGACTGCCAGAGGTTATTCATTATGAAAAGGGACCGTCCATTTACATTGTTAATATGATAGAATAAAGGATTGCCTTTAAGACAGAATTTCATTGTTATTGAAAATATTAAATATAATGTATGCAGGAGTCTGCATCACAAATATTTCTTATGAGAAAAACAGACAGAAATCTCACAAATGTCTCCTTTAGAGTTTCACAAGAGATTTCAACAGATCTCACAAACTGAGCTCAAATTGATTTTTCAAGTTTGCATTCACATGTCATTATTATTAAGATCTCAATATCAAATCATGATTATTTTAAACTATTAACAGTCCATCAGCCTGCATACACATCAGATCACCTCTGGGTGACCGCGCGACGGATATTTTAACTTTTTATCTGCTCTAAATCTCTGTTCTGGCCTCTGTGTCACACCGTTAACAATTATGATGAAAAGATGATAAAAAACATTTATGAAGAGAGCGTGCTTTATTTTAAGTGCCCCGGAAAAGTCTACTGATGAATTTAAACGTTAATCTTTAAAATAAGCAGAAGGATTCCAGACGGCTGTACGGGAAACTGGCAGGAAAAGAGAAAGAGATAATTAATTGTTGGGAGAGTTTCTCGGTACGGTAAGGTCTTCTGAGGCCCATTGCAGAGATTATGCAGCTGTTAACTTTTGAGTTAATTCAATAATTTTCTTTGAGATTTATTTCGCTACAGCTGCTTCATTTACTCCTGAATTTTTCCTGAAGTCCTTACAGGGCTCGAGGCGAAACACCCAGATGTTCAGAATTCAGATACTTCCACCGGTTTAATACAACAATTTGCAATACATCAGATATGTTAAGCGTTAAGCTTCGCTTTTAGGAAACATGCAGATCCCTTCAATACAATGATGACCAAAAAGCATTTGAATATTTTATTCAAACGTAATATTCAAAATGTCTTTCAAATGTATTGTGTGTTTGCATAGAGAATTTAAAGAGGCTTAGCAAAAAATTACACAGCACAAGCAAAAAGCAAACTGAGTCAAATCCCTGGAGAACGACTGATGTAGTTAAAAACTCGAGAATTGTATTAAATGTAAAACTTTACTTTTTTAGCTTTTTTGTTTTTGCATTTGGTTTCTTTTGTATATGAGTCACTTTAAAAATCCAGAAAAATTTTCGGCTGCTATAGGGCGCCAGTAAAATACCGTAATTACTAAAAATTACATGTTCTTCTTGGAAATTCGCAGTCCGTTTATGTAATTTAACGGCTTTTACTGTAGTTCAAATAAATATAAAAAATTACAGGAAAATAACATTTTCAAAAAAATGTAAAATTACTGTTTTTTAACGGTGTATAAAATCTTTAATCCTGATACACTGCACTTGGCCTTGGAGTACTTTCTTAAAATACTTCATATTTTGATGGTCTAGCGGGTTATTTTAAAGCAAAAACTAAACATATGCTTCTGACACCACTTTTCGCCTTCACTGTATATTAAAACCCTTTATATTATAAGGCCGTACAAGACCTGATTCAATATATTGTCGCTGAACACAATGTATTGTTGTTTTTTCTCCTTGATGAAGCATGACAGCCAATATGTTTTTCAACCTTATCAGACTTCTCCTGTCATTTAACCTTTATTTTGAAAGACAGTGTCCACATTGTAATAATACAATCTCTTTATCAATTACACCAGAATTGATAAAGATAAAATTGATAAAATCCTTTATTCGCAAGTTTTATTGAACACAAAGATAACATCTCACTTTCAATTTCACGGCTTTCCTCCCGATTCCAACTGCTACGGCCGTCACGGAGACAGATTTTCTGAACAAACAACTGTAATGTGCCTTTTTCGTCTCATTCAGGTATGACAAGATCATAAAGACCCTAATGGCATTTCTCTTTATCTGACAACGGTCAACAAACTCTTTAGAGGGCAGCGGCGGCGTGGCGTTCCGTCTCCTCTGCTAATTAACCTCAGATGAGCCGGAGCTGCAGAAGTTAATGAAGTCCGGCTCGCTGTTTTTTGGATTAATTAGAACTCAAATAGGATGGTAAACAGCTCGAGTAACAAATGGTGCGACGCGTGGACTTTAATGCACAATTAAACGGGGGGCTATCTGGGGGGGATTGAAATGCTTACAGAAGGTGCTCTCTGAAGGAAAAGCCATGCATCATCCTTACAATGCTAATGGTTTATAAGCAGCCTGGAGTCGCCCCACGCTGCCTCTCAAAAATACTGGTAAACAAGCAAACAAGACACGCCGCATATCTCAAGATGGCCGACTCAGCTGAAATGTTTTATTCGAAATGCCACAAAATACCATGTGTACAGAGATAGATGTACAAATGAATGCTGTGAAGTTTGAAGTGCTCTGAAAAGAAATGAAAATAGAAAAACTCTCTATTATTTTTTATAATAAGTTATTTTGAAAATATAAAACCAGGTATTAAAAATATTTTAGCTTTTTTTCATTAGTTTGATAGAGTTTCTATCTTACGCAAAAATGCTACATTTTATAGATGCAAGAAGTGCAAAAGTGTTGTTTTTTTCAGAATGCGTTTGCTTGTACAAACTGTATAAGATGTAATGCACTGTAAGTTGCTTTGCGTAAAAGCATTTGCCAAAATGCATATAGTTAATCTAAATCTACAGGAAACCTTTCTAACGTAACACTGTAACAACTTAGTGCTGGCACGTGTTTGCTATTATTAAACAAGCAACGAAAATAGAGGATATTTACATTTTCAAAATACAGTAGAAAAAGCAACATGTTTATTTCAGGGGTCATGGAGAAGTCGTGGAGTGGTCGATTAACGTTACGAGTACACTTCAGGGAAAAATGCAACCCAAATGTAGAATACACAGCCTCTTTAAAGCTCTTCAACAAATAACACGGGAGGCTTCAGGAAGAACAGAAAGGGGTAATCAGAAACCCATTTAAAACATCTCACAGTCTAGACATAGAAACATTATTTGTACGCAGAAATAATTGGTGCTCTGCGGCATTAAGTGAACATCCAAAGCGCAGCATGAACAATGTTCACAATGTTCTCGCAGGGTTGCAGGGTGGAGAGTGTAAGCAAGCGCCTTTGTTGCGTTCTTCGCTCTCTCTGTGATCTGTTTCAATGCGTCTGCTATGCTTGGATGTAGCATAAAATGTGAAGGGCTAGATTAACTCAATTCAGCCTCCGCATGCAGGCTCTGCCTCGCTGTGCGTCCTGCCATGTGTAGCAGAGTTGGATTTGCGATAATTCCTTCTCACCCCCTCATGACGATATGCTTTGCTGGAGATCGAATAACACATGAAACATTTAGAAAAACAGACAGCACATCTCTATCTCTCTCTCTCTCTCTCTCTCTCTCTCTGTCCAAACATAAACAGAAGTTACAATTCTTCTGTTGAACTTGCATGAAAGTTTGGAGAACTAAGTAAAAAAGAGCGCAAAGATGAAACATTTTTTGTATGGACATGTAATGGGGGATTTTGTGAAAGTTTGATTTAAAGGGAAAGTTTAACTCCAAAAGGAAAATCTTGCCATCATTTACTCACCCTCATTTAATTGCAAACCTGTTTGGTTTTCTTTCTTCTGTCATCAATCATCATATTTTGACTGGATCATTAAAAGCACCTGTTCGATGGACATCCGAATTTGTGCAAATCAGGGAAATGGAAGCAAAAAGGAGATGATGAGTTTGAGGGAGGTAAACAAACTACAGTAACATCCCCAGCCAGTGAGGTTTCAGACATTAACATTAGAGGAAAATGTCTCAGGAAAGCCTTTGTCATGTCTGTAAATTGCATTGTTGCTTAAAAAACATTTGTGATCTGTACTTTCAGAAATTAAATTTATATTAAATTTACTAGATCTAGTTTAGGACATTACATAAAAAGTTGCCAGTACCTATGGCTGAGATTACTATGTGCTATTTTAGGCAGTATAGTTTGTTCAAAAATTAACAAATTTTGTTTGGACTTGGCTGTTAAACCAGAATTATAATCTTTTTAAATAAAATATGTTCCATCTGGAGAGGTGAAATGAAAGCAAATGAAGGTTTTGAAGTAGACGACGATGTTTTCAATCTACCCTCCCCATAGCACAATATCATTACACACACTTTCACATTCACCTCCCGTTTTCCTGCGAAACTCAAAAAAACCTGTTCATTTATCAGTATAATCCACATTAAAAGTCTCCATGGTCACATTGATTTCAGCCTACGGCACGACAGTCTGAAACCTTCCTTGCGGGCCAGAAAACCTCAAATATTTATTCCTCGGGCTGCTAGTCTCGTTCATGAAACAAATGCCTGTTTACCAGCTTCTTCTAGCAGCGTCTCCTAAAAAGGGTCGACTGGAAGTCCATCAATCTCCAGGCAGGAGACGAAGAATCCTGCAGACGTTCATTACACGTTTGTATATGGTGCTTGGCTTTCGTGACATGGTGGATTCACGGCTCAAGACATTTGAGCGGAAGTAATAACTGACAAAACGTCAAACTTCTCTCGCACGGTGCGACGGACGACTCGGGCCTGTCAAGACCGCACAGCAAAGCGATCGATAGTTTAGAGGTTGAAGGCTGATCTTGGTCCTGGTCCACCACGGATCCGTTTGGCCCCGTGCCTGACATTGATCAGATCCATCCTGGAAACGAGTGTCTGCAGAGTAACGTGCTAATAAACACTGAAAATATTGAATGTGAAACACAAAAGGAAAGACGGATGGATGGAGAGTTTTATCGGCACAGGAAGTTTTTTGTGTGAACTCATGGTACAGGTCATTTCTTTAAACAATGATGATGGCTTGAGAACATTTTCTTTCGTTAAATTTGGGATTATTAGAGAGATTTACGAGATCACATGAGATATCTATTTAGTCATTTAAGCACACATTCAGATTATGAGAACGTCAATAGCAAGTAGGTGGACAATCATATTTTGAGCGATGTAAAGAAAACAAATGATAGAACACAAGAACACAGGATGGAAAACTGAAAATGAATATGTTACCTCACCCTTAAACAGAAATGCCTTTATCTAATGTTACAACAGCAAACATTAAATATACAAAATGTGTTGTAAAATTAGAACTGTTCAACAATTAATCGTTAAATTTGAGTTTACATAATATATGTCTGTGTACTTCGCATATTATAGCAATTTTGTATTTAAAAACACCTACACATACATCCATTTAAGAAAAATATAAAATATATATAAAAATGTATAAATGTTTGTTTATTATTTCAATTAAATAAATATTTCCTAAACATGTTAACATGTGTATTTTTTGTGTTTATAAATACAAAATAAATATGAACAGTGCACAGATATATATTACGTAAACACAAACTTTTATTCTGGATGTGATTAATCGCTTGACAACCCTAAGAAAAACAGAATTGATACAAAAGATATGCTACCAAAATGTTCATTTAAAAAACAGAAAAAAATGAGAAACTCTTTACTATTAATCAGAAAGCATCTTTTTTTATTTGATCCAAGTGAGGCTTTAGAAAATAAAGGCTATTAGCTATTATTTAGAGAACAAAAGCCCTTCCACACAGTATGCCCCAACCCCGCTCGTTTCAATTAGAAAGTCCATTAACACATGCAAGAAAATTCCATTCATTCATTTTATTGGGTCTCTGGGTGATTTATTCATCAAATCGAGATGAAGCTTTTAACAAGTCATTTGCATTTTTTGTTTGATACAATTTAATTGACTGCACTATATTTTGAAAGGTAAATTTGCAGACCAATTCCTAAGGACATTAGCCTGAAAACAAGAGAGAATAATCTGGAATAATTAAATTCTGCATGTTCACCTGCAATTTTGTATTTTAAATAATCAATGATATTGTAATCGTTTTTTAATTATTATTATTAAATATAAAACAAAGTACAGTTCAGCTTCATGGCTGATAGAAAGAATTATTGGCCAATTATTTTTGAGAAATTACATGGTTTACTAAAGCATTTATTGATAGATATTTTAATCCACTTTATCATGGATTGTATTACAATGCCTTAAAATTGAGAGTAACCTAAATAGTAAGATTTTACCATAAGAAAGTGCTCGTCTAACAGAACAGCAGTTTGGATAACAAGCTGTTTGTGGTACTGAGGGAAAGTTTACAGCCAAACCGAGGATGCGGAGACAGAAGGGAGTGTGAAAAAAGGGGATCGCAAGGCATGGAGGGATGTTTAGGACTGCTGTAGTGTGGCTTCGGGGCACTCTGAGTGGTGCCAAGGCAGTGTCGGGTAACACGTTCATTTGTCCACATTTCTTCCTTTCCGTCCCTCAGGATTCTCATCCTTCTGTTGCTGTGTTTTTGCAATATTTTTCCAGCGTGACTCCCGAGAGGTCTCTATCAAGGAGAAATCTGCTGTCCGACAGTTCACTTGGCATGCTTGAGAAGATGAGAAGAGAGCCAAAAAAGAAAGCAAGACAGACGATATTGAGAGAGGAAAAGCAAAGCCGCTTCCTTCACATGAATGTTTGCCTCTGGGTGCATCTCAGATTGTATTAAATATTGCGGTAACTTGCTGTATATCTCCCTTCTTCTATTGGCTTTGTAATGTTTCATGCATTAGTCTTCAAGGAAATAGGGATTTCCATTTCTCAAGTTTCCTAACTGCCGTGAGATGTTCATTAGATGTGTATGAGACGCATTAGATACCTGTTAAATTGCTCCAAAACATTTAATTGAGAGAAGATGCGTTCTGATGCACAAACTGTTTTTCAACTTTTCCAATCAACAACAAAGGTTTACAGAAGACCAATTACTGGTTCTTGACAATGAAACTTTTTCTTCTGTCCGTCTAATAAGACCGCAGGGGTTAAGACTCGCTCTATAATGTATTCAGAGGAGGAGCTGATGTTTTCCTGGGGCTCAATGCTCGGCCCACGTCTGCTTTTCCTATTTATGGCTTCAAGATTCTTTTAACATCTGCTAATGCAAAGACATCAAACAAAGTTATCTGATGAAATGAAGGATCCTCCATAACATTATTAATACACCCATTCTTGAGTGATAATGTATGAGAAGCTGGGATAATGTATATTGTAAGTTGGACGTTGGTAGGCACGACACAAAACTCTTTCTTATGACCACAAAGCGCTTTTTAAATGTCAAGTGCGTATATTTGAGAGAAAATTCTGAATTGATCTTCAGAATGCGCTTAATAAATACGTTATCTTCCTCAGCAAAGAAATGAAAACGAGACGACATCTTCGTCTTGTGTTAGCCACCAAACTGCTTTGAAATGGAGGTTTGCAATCCATTGGTTGCAATGCACAATCTCACCACTAGATGCCACTTAATTTCATACACTTGACCTTAAAGTCATGAGACTAGAGAATCTAGAATCTAGAGAATCTATAATGGCGGACTAAGAAGTCCGCCATTTCGTTGGATTTTAGCTCCAAATGTGGCAGCACATTACTGGGGTAAAGAGGCCAGCTGAAACGAACAACCAACAAAAAGATGAGGATGAGTCAAAGAAAAGTAAATGACGACGTTTTAATACGAAGTGGACAATTGGCGACAACGTCAAGGTTCGTGAGTGGCTTATTTATGACCGCAGTACATACGAAATGTACTGCAGTGATTGCCGTATGTATGGCTCAGAGAAAGCGAAGTCAAATCCCTTTGTATTTGGGAATAAAAACTTATAATTAGAAGCAATTAAGGACCATGAGTCATCAAAAAGCCACCTACACACAATAAATTGCAAAATATCAAAAACTGGCTGGTAAAAAGTTACTGTGGCAGGTGATCAAAAAAGTTAACTTCAGGCCCTGGTTACAGCGCATGTGTACTTTTGTGAGCCCAACTTAACCCTCCAGTACTCTTTCAAAAACGATGGAGTGCCAGTAGATTATTTCTGATAACAAGCAAAAGAAGCGGAGAAGAACAGTTAGATGTCTGAACTTGTCGCTCCAATACTCCGATACCAAGCTCAACCACTGTCAATGCACAATACGGTTTGTTTCAATGTAATCAAACAGGACCCGTTCAACAAATTGTTTATTTTAATAAGATGAACATACAACAAAATTAAACAAATCGTTTATTTAATACAATTTCATAAAATATATATAATTACATAATTAGACACTAGCCAAACACAAACCGGAAGTTAACTGGGGGTCAGGCGCGTGCACGTCCGATGAAACGGTCTTTATTGAACACTGATTTTTGTTCCGACTCAATGACTGACTTTTTTTTTACAGATTGATGAAATTAAATGATGCAATCATTGCAATCTGTGCCTTAACAATCTTTTTTCAAATAAATGCTGCTGGGTTTCAGATGTTGTGTCTAATTCTATGACATTCATACATTTTTTAAGGGGTCATATCACGAGGAATCAAACTGTACTTGATCTTTCGACATAAAAGAGCTTAATGTTTTATGAAAAAACGCTGTGAGATTCAGATCTCCAAAGTCGCTCACAAGTGCAAAAAAAGCTCTAGCTCATTTCAAATACTAAGAGGGTCTCTAAAGCAGGGCAAGAAAAACAGCCCGTTTAATTCAGAGTGTCACATAGAGGGTGGAAAATGGTCATGAAAAACTAAACAGCGTGTTTCTGGTTTGCCAACAAACATTCATAACACACAGCTGTACAACTCGCACTGTAATTTTAGACAGAAAAGCATCATTTACTGCTTTGGTACTGAATATAAAAAGGCTTTGGCTGTTCTTGTGCCCGTTCCTTCACAGCTCACTGGAGGGGCCAGCAAGGGTGATCACAGACTGATCTTCTGTCCTCTTCTAATGAGTGAAATCACCACAACAGATGTCTGCAAAAACACTCTTTTACCCCAAAACACACATAATGTTTTATCAAAGAACAGCTGATACAGGACTGATTATTCATTATGTTAGGAGAGTGAAACAAAGCAGTGACCACCACCAGAGGGAATTCAGGTCTTTTCTTTTAGGGAGCGGGCAGGGCAGGATGGGTTTGAGTTGTCAAAAAGGAATGAATTGTCAGAAGTGGATATTTTAGGCCCTACTTTATAATCTGTTTGCAAGAGAAATTGGAAAAATGGTCTGATGGTAAGTGCATGGCATCTGAAACTATGGCTGGAACTCATGAGACTAAATAAAGTTCTCTGATGAGTTCAGATGTTTCCATTTCCTTCAGAGAACTAAATCTAGATAGTTTTTTATTTGAATGCATGAAAAGTGCAGAGCTTCACAATTTGTTAAGTGTTTAAAAACAATCTCGGATAACTTCAGCCGAAATTAAGCAACATTTTAATTTAATCAACTATTCTTGATGTATTGGGACCAATTCAGTCCCCCGTGTCTGTTGAGTTTCAGGAAAATCAAACAAGGAAAGACAAAGTCATTCAACAGTAATGTGAAAGACTGACAGCACATGAAAACTGTGATCAAAATCAAGGTTAACACAAGTTTTTTTTCTTCTAAAAACATGTCCAAAAAATGACTGTTGTATTGCTTTAAAGTAAGTATGAACTTGTTTTCTATTCAGTATTTGAGGTCTGAAAAAATACAAAGCATCTTTTCTGTTATTTTGATATATTTCTCCAGCATACTTTTTCTGAAAATAATTGAAAATATTTTCTGAAATCTTTCTTTCAGTGTTGTTCTTTGAAATTTGGAAGACATTGTTAGTAGTTCACAGAATAAAACAAAAAATGATCATTTGAACTAATCACAAGCCTTTAAATAGAAGTGGTCCATAATTTCTTTTTTCTGACAAGAACCGTAAATACAAACATTTTATATCACTTACAAAAATCCCAAATTTTCAACAAAACCAAAATGTCCCCTTTTCTGCATTTTCTGTGCAATAAACGTTTTTTTTTATTCCAACGATTATTCATTATTCATATTTTCCATATTTCTCTCAGGGATGTTTCGTGACCTCGTTACCTACCATTTCCAAAACCTAAAAAAACTAAACAGAAAAGTTCATACTTATCCAGAACAGTTGGTGTTTTGGCACTTGCACCAGTCTCCTCACCCAAACTATTTTCAAAAACAAAATAAAAAATTGTGTTGTCTTGTGCCTTTCTCTCTCCTTAAACTGCAATAATTAAAGCTGTATTCGATAAGGATCCCTTTCTGCTTTTTACGTCGGACGTCGAAGAGATCTTCTGCCAGATAATACTTTCTGTTTAGTGCCCTGTAACATTCCAATTGACTTTGATTTTTACTTTGGACTTCCCAGCGGAATTTAATATGCATTATTTGGAGTTCTCTCTCCGTGGCCAAAGCCCAAACGGAATAAGTCTGCGTAGCACAGAGCAAGCGGAAGACAAATCTCAGTTAAACCCAGACCGGGCATAATGTGTGCCTACAGAGATATAGCCTCGGGTCTTGATTTCAAACCCCGCTTCTGTCAGAACAGAAATGCTGTTTTCCCTTTCTCTTGCCTTAGTTGTGCAAACTACTGGATTTCTCCGTACTCTCATGTAGTTAATCTGCTCACTTGACATGACAGCTCCCATGCCTGAGTCTGAGAAAGGCCAATTTTCTCTCTCTCTCTCTCTCTCTTTCACAGCTTTTTAATACCTTATTTCTGTGTCTGGTGTAAATTGTGTTAGTAAGCATTTCTTCTCCGCATCTCAGAACAGCAAGCAAATGAGATGGCAACTTGTTGGGCTAAGCTGCCGTTCTGTCAAATGGAAACTTGTTCGCATTATTGTCTTCAATTTATTTTGCTCCGATTTCATCACAAAATCAGAACTTAGTTCACCAGAAAACGAAAGCGTATCATTATTTACTCAGCCGCATGTTGGTTTATGGTTTTTTTCTTATTTAGGAGCACAAGATGTTTAGCATAATGTTTACGTTGCTGGATGCAATGAAAGTTACTGTGACTCTCACCACACGGAGTCTTCAAGGCTTCCCTGTCTTTCGGCGACGTGGACAAACACGTGTCAGGTGACATGAGACTTTTGCTCAGATGTTGCTCTTTCACAGCTCAGGAGATTTGATGGAGTTGTATCCTATTCAAGGTGTTTCTCCTAAATTTCCTTAAGAGCAATAAAAAGAGATGAGACCATTGTTAAAATTAATGTAAAATGAGTGTAGATTGTAGAGGTATAATCATCGGGATTGAATCAATGGGAAAAGTTCAGTTTGAGATCTTCGATTATATTGACTTTACTGCAAATCTGCGGTCAGTTAAGACATTTAATTATCTTCCGATCCACTAATGGAGACATCTGTAAGATTTCTGTCTGTTCTTCTCAGGAGAAATATCTGAGATGTGCACAGAATTTCTGTCAAAATACAGTATTAATGTTGATTTGATCAACATCTCCAGGATGTTTGTTTGTGAGTGGCATCATTTTATTATTTATCAACACGTATGTATTACGATTTTGATTCATTTCCATTTAATGTTATGATTGCTTTTACAGCACAGGATGTAATGCATGACTCAATGAGTTAGGTATCACCAATATAACATATTCAGATGTTAGGTTTATGTGTGTAAAATCATTTTCTCCAGGTGCAGTATAGCTTTCTTAAACGCAGGTATAGCCACCTGACATTTCCCTCGCTCTCTCATTTCACATGCACCGCAATTAAATGAATGTTTGTTGTGTTTCACAGTTAATTAGCAATAAATCAGTGAATCAGGACGCTGCCCCTGAAATCCCTTCATCATGGCATCTGTAGGTAATATCCAACGATTGAACCATAACTGCTAATTTCCAGGTATTGATGAGGGGTGACCTTAAGAATGGCATTTGTTTCATAAAATGAGGCACACGTGTGTATCTTGGGGTATTCTTTAGAACTTTCATATTTTTTAACATAATTTTTTCAATTGTCTCAACAGCCATACAGAAAAGATTTGGGGAAAAAATATGTGCAAAATACACATGAACACATTTTATATGTTCGGTTTTTGGACCATTTTTGTGTGAATTCCACCTTAATTTCACATGTATAAACAAATGTTTTTTACACATCACCATGTTGCGTGTGTGATCCTATAGTTTTTTTTTATTGAAATTGACATGGGATTTTCAAAAAAATGTCTACCATCTTTATATAAAGTTATCAAATGGCTTCGGTGCGAGGTTGTTTGTAATACTTTTACTGCTTTTGGACAGTTTCTGCAATAAATACAGTGTGACTGGACTTTTATTTGTGTGTTATGTTTTATATGGTGAGAAGTGGTTAGGTTTAGGGTGGGGTTAGCTCCTCCTTGGTCTGGAGCATTTAGCGAAGAGCAACGTACTTCCTTGCAAAAAACGACGCCAAAGGGGTACCATGCGTATTAAAAAGTGACGCCGAAGGGCGCTGACCGAACATCAATATGTTACGAGTCAGGGGGAAGAACGGGTTGGCAAATTCACAAACGTTCTTTTGAAGCAAGAGGACTCTTTCTCTCTTGAGTTTTTTTTTCTTATTTTCCTTTAATCTCTATTTTATTTTCAAGATCTAAAAGAACAAAAAGGTAAATTATGAGAAAAATATGTTTTTGAAAGCTTTAGAAAGTTGTTTGTGGCACACAAAGGATTTCATGAAATTATATGTTGCACCATTTACCTCACTCGTCTAGCAGAAGGTGAAAAGGGCGAACAGTCTCTGAAGTCAGCCTGTAAAATGGAAAGAATAGAGGAAGTTTCTTTAGACTGATGTACATACCTCTGCTGCTGTAACTGGGTCA
Organism: Triplophysa dalaica; assembly: GCF_015846415.1. NCBI lineage: Eukaryota > Metazoa > Chordata > Actinopteri > Cypriniformes > Nemacheilidae > Triplophysa > Triplophysa dalaica. The sequence continues at coordinate 2,894,456 of NC_079547.1, read as the reverse complement.
CTGATGGGCTTGTGATGTCTGAGAGCAAATTAAGCCTTTAGAAAAATAACCTGAGGCGAACCGGCCAACTGCAGTCAAGCTTTAGGACAGACGGTGCGTTCTTTCCTATAGCAGTGAGTGCTCCTGGTCAGCCTGGTCCTCCGGGGGCCTCCTGGGTCAGAAGTCCCGCAGGTTTAATAGATACCTCCCAATTAACCGTCGGTGTTGTAACTGGAGTGCAGAGGCGAAATGTGAAATGTGTATAAAGTTTTATTTTGTATTTGAACTATCAGGGAACTAGCCCTTGAGGGACCCTTAAACCCCTCCCTGAAAATCTCATATAGAGAGAAAAGTTTGCTGATGTCTGTCTGTCTGTGTATCTCTCTCTCTCTCTGTCTCTCTCTCTGCCCTAATCCCTTTTATTAATAATACAATTATTTTTTTAAAATGGAAATAAATCTAGCTTTTTCCTGAGGATATACACAGCATGTACCTGATCACACTGGTTCACACCGAGAACTATTGTATAACAATAAATATAAAGTTAAAATTGTGAAATTTGTGTGCAGGACTTCTCCAGATCTTTCAAACTATTTAGTTTGAAACGATTAAAATTCTTCTCAAACTTTGTTCTTGTTCAGCTTCACATTCCTACATTGCATTATAGCCAAGAATGATGCATCAAATTATGCGGCATGTTGAGGAGAGATGTGCTATTTCTTTTTAATCAACTGGATTAAAGATTTTTGCCTGGCAGAAAGTAAAATGAATGAAAATCAATTCAACTAATAGAAGAAAATGAACTGCAAAGAGACCTAGATCAAGTATTACAAAGATTATCTAAAACTACATACCATCTCGAAATACCTTAACCATCTAGTTCCTCTACAAGGCTCATAACTAATGTCAAATGAAGCAAAATATTGTTTTACTGTTAATCTAATGATGTCAACCGGTTTATGTGAGGGATGTCCTACAAATGTCCAACATGTTCTGTGTGGTTTAGTGTTTGTCTATACTAATTCTATCGTAGCTGTATATTAGGGCTGCAAGATATTAAAGAAAAATGTTATATGGAATATGCAATATAATGTTTGTGAAATCAATTCATATGAAACTTTAACATTTTATAAAGACAAACAAATCATTATCACACGTCAAAAAACTAAAAAGTACATTCTGAGCACACATTTCTTGCAAGGTCATCTGCATCGACCTTAAAATCTGCATCAACCTTTCTATACTGTATTTCTTGCAGTATATTAGACAGCAAGAGTATCTGTGTGTGTGTGTGTGTGTGTGTGTGTGTGAGGGGTCTATGGGTTAAACTCGGTGAGAAGCATATCCAGGGCGTTATGAAAAGCTACAGAAACAACTCTTCCTGTTCTTACCGTCAGAGTGTAACCGAGATCTCACCTCTGATGCTACAGTGTCCACCCAGACACTCGAACCTGTGCAAAGGTGAATGTATTTTGAGTGTCAGCCACAAAGCAGATGGCCAAAGTAGCAAAGACTTTAAAACCCTGAGGCTGAAACAAGATCCGGAAGAATCATCTCTACCAACCCTTCCAAAGCCAGGCACAAGGAGCCACAAGCAAACCAGATCTTTTTTTAGACCAGTGCAACTGAGCATTTAGCTCTTGTTGTCTACATCAAACAAAGATAGAGTATGTGTGTCAAAACTCAACCAGACTTAACTTAAATGTATTATAAAGAGGTCCCAAAAGACACAGCTGTGGAAATACATCTATTTTAAAGTACTTCATCTTGTAAAAATCATAAACTAACGGAGCTGTCATCTCCTTAACAATATGTGATTATGTGATCATCTGTCACACTAAAAACAGCAATTCTATGCAAATATATGTGGATGTTTTACAATGAAAAGTGGGTAAAACTTATGGTAAGTATCCTTCCCGCACATCCGCACCAAAGTCAATTCTGTGCACACGCATGTCACTTGATTCATCGCCTGTTTTAGTGACATCACTTAATAAAATGCTACCAAATATTCTTTAAAAAAGTATTCAAAACGTCCACATCACAGTCTGACATCGGTTGTACAGAAAATGTGTGCATGTTTGTAGATTTTGTTATGCCCCTAATGAAGCAGGCAAACATCTGGCAGACGTCTTTTTGATGTCTGCACTAACATCTGCAAGACATAGTGTGCTCATCTGCAATCTAGAAGATGTCTGCAAGATGTTCATCATTAAGAATGGATGTAAAACGGCTCTTTTTAAGATGTTCAGCAGATGTTTTTACAAAGCATATGTTTTCCAGATCTCCAGATCTTTAGCAGACGTCTTACAGACGTACCTGTGCTAGACTTTAAAAAAATCTGAAATACTTATATATATATATAAACATTTTAAATATTTTTTATTTCTATTAATGTTTGCAAAATTCACATACAAAAATAAAAGTGAATTACCAATTGATTACCAATCAAAAGGTAAACAACTTAAAATAATTCCAAAGTGGTCATCGTATCAACCTACAGTTTTGTAAACACGACTTTCGCCCCTGTAAAAATAAGCCGCAGTCGGAGGCGAAGGCAGCTCTGTATTCAGTTCTGCTTCACAGGTCTCAGAACCAGGACAAGACTTGGCTTTGCATCTCAATATTTTGTTATATTTAAAGTGTTTGTGGCTCTACAGAGACAAAAGCCTGTTCCCTCTCCCCTGATGTGAAGGGCGACTTCCATCTGTTTCTGAAGGAGATACTGTTATCAGGTGGTGAGAGAACGGCCTCTCCTTCCATCCCAGACAGACCCGATGGAACAAGATGCAGGTCCTTTTAATATGCCTTAGCCTCGATGAGAACACGACACTCACAAACACACAATTATCTGTGTGTACACGGCGGAAAAGACGCGGCTTTCTCAAATTAACCGGGTTAGAGGTTTGCGCAGAACGCGCAGATCTACTTACAGTGTGTGCCGGCCGCAGCAAACGTAATTTAGCCCAACGAAACGACATGTCGTGCACTATTGTTTGTCCCTGAGAGACCAACATGATGTATGCGTGTGTGTTTTAACCCAGTCACGCTCTGAACAAATCACGCCCAGCGAAGTGCTTAGAGGACGGGAGAAAAAATAAAATCAATCAGGCAATTATCTTGATTCAGCCTGCCATGTCACCAAGTCCTGCTCAGAACCGAGAGCAGGCCGAATGAAACATTGTGTTGAGTTGAATTCACTGTGATTTGAGAACATCATATTTGCCGGCTGTAATGGGCAATATTACAGAGCAGACAGACAATGAGAAACAGAGAGATGGAAAAGAGAAGAGAGAGATTCCACAAGAAATTCTAATGTTGGACTTAAAAGATGGATATTTATGCAAGAATAAGTATTGCGGATTATTCATAATTCAGTTTTATAAACAACCACATGCTATGATATTAAGCATGCACATTATAAATCACTGTGACTGCTGGCACAGAGATGTGTTCTATCTATACTGTACACACATTAAGTTTTTTTAACAATGTTTAGAGATTTGCATGGGCATGAAACCTGTAAACCTGATAAGTGCTGTAAAATCTTGAAGTCCAAACCTGACCTGCACTGGAATCGATCTCTCTCTCTCACACGTTCTGTATCAAAAATGTGTTTCTCTGGCCACTTTTACATCTTTATTGTGACAAATATGTTTACTTGTTAATTTATTGTTATACAGTATGAAGTTGAATGAAGGTACGAACTGTATGGTCACATTAAAACAAACTGAAAAAAATATACGGTCAAATATAACAGTGGTTTGTACCAATTATTCAAAATCAAAATTTTCCAAAGAATAGCGATTTTTTATTAATTAATCATTATTATTCAATTAAATACTTTGGGAGAAAATGTCCCTGGTGGAAACTTTTGTGACTCCCCCAATCACCAAAATGGAGTTTTCTCACCAGATAGTTAGTAACTATTATTATGGTCTAATTTACATTGTAAAAAATGATGTTTGAATCATTGACTGTTATGACTCAAGCATCTCCCACATTTCTTCTTATACATTAAAGATGCTACAAAGAGTTCTTCACAGCAATGCTATAGAAAAACCATTAGTTGCTTTAAAGGTTATTTAAAACTATTGGAAAACTTAAAACTAAATGAAAAATTTAAATAAACTCGAAAGAAACTGAAATAAGTTTAAGGTACTAAAATTATAATAATAAACAAAAACTAAAATAAAAATTAATTATAGCAACATGAAAAAGAAACAAATAAATAATAAAATGACAAACAGCATAGTAAAAAATTGCTAAAAATGTAAGTAAAATGAACATAACTAAAATCTAATAAAGATATTTTAAATACAGTATGAGTAAAACTCAAAACAAAACTATAATATATAAACCCGATTGTTTCCCAAATATTATTATTATTATTTATTTCCTTTTATAGCTTACAGAATCGTTTTTATGACAAATAACGTTTTGTGGAAAATAAAGGTTCTGTGGATGTTAAAGGTACATCCTGACAGAGAACCTTTACTTTTGAAGTGTTACCAAAAGTGTCCGGCCCTTTAACTCTCTATGTTTTATTGTGCATTCCAAGTAAAATCAATGCAGCTGGGTCGTTTCGATTAAGTAGAATAACTCAGAAACAAAATACAGCTAATAAAACACAATAAAAACATGATTTATGAAAATGGGTAAAAAAGGAGTTACCTTTCTTGCAAATGAACTCTTCAGGTGTGGTTTCCTCCATGTGGCATATTCCTCACACTAAGCAACCCGGAGGAAATAAATAAAGAATATATTGGGTCTTCCTGTTTTGGCAGCAGGTGGTGCAGATGGAGACAACAATAGCTATGTGTGAAAAAAACCTGCGCCGGTTGTGACAAACATGCAAGTAAAAACAGGTAAATAATTGCATGGAAACAGGAGCAAAATATAATTTTTATAAACATGAAATGCATTTTCATAGCCGGCATAACATATTTATGGAATTTACAGTTAGTTTTATAAATTCACCCACCATTTGCATATCATTAAAAAGTGCCTTTACCCACAATCCTCTGTTCTGCTAAATACACACATTTTCCCAAATCACTTTAACCTTTCAAACACTTCCACAAAGTCTATGATACACAGAAGACTGTCGGCTCTGAAAACTAATAATGAATAAATAAATAAGTCAACAGTCGATGATTTGTATTCATCAAACAGCACTCAAGCTTTGCTAATATTTCATGTGGCGACCAGTTTCCTCTCCACATTCCTTAATCCCGTCTTTAAATCCTTGTCTGCTATAATGTTTGCGTGTGGATAGGATCATGTGTGATGCACCACAAGCCCTGGTTTTCAGGTGTTCGTGAGTGTCTCTAACAGCATGCCAGCACATTCACATTCTCATACAGTACATGCGGCAATACGCAATGGACCTTGATGTACTGTGGGTTTATCGTCTAGAGTTAGCCGCATTGCCCCGTCATTGAGCGAATACATTTGCAGGTGAGGAATCTCATCTCCGCATGTATCTGACTGCAAACGAAATTCAGCGCTGGCGTTATCAGCTGCACACTGAATCTTGACCAGATACCACAGCAGTCTGCAGCCCTGCCTGGACAGCAGCATTCTGCCTGCCAAGAGACTCCCAGACCTGATCAATACTCCTAACACTCTTTTCCCAAGATTATAGCATTCCCGGATATCAAATCCGCCCAAGGGGGGGCTTGCTTTTTTGGCCGAGAAACACCCCTGACGTTGAGGCTGAAATGATTCATTGCACATATGAAGGGGACAGCCCTGTAAAATTAATCATTAAAGATAAAGGGCAGAAAGATAATTGGTTGCAAAGGCAAACTTATGAGAAGGGGACATCGGATGGATGCTATCTTTAGTCAGAGATAAAGGGGAAAGTATTGAACGAAAACAGGCTGGATTATCAACAGATGTGGTACAAAAATATTCTCCTCCTCCTTTAGATTCGGCACTTTGGTTATCATTGCCGGACACACTGAGGTTAAGTGGATTGGAAGCATTTTGAGAGTGTTTTCTTCTTAAAGCTACAGTGAACCCAAAATATTTTTGTTCAACGTTTTATTCCCATGAAGGTCTTTAAAACCTTCTTTTACAATATCATTTTCTTTTCTCTGGGATAGAAAGGAGATCTCAGACAAGTTTACCATGTTAAACCATGATAACCCTTACAAAAGATACTTCAAGTTAGTTTCATACATAAATATTCTTATGTAAAGGGTAAAGTATGCTTTAAGTTTACTTTATGTAGTATAGTAAGTACACATATGTACTAATAGTATACTTGTTAGTGCACTACTTCAATACTGCTTGGGACTAAACTTGCCCCCTTTTAAGTTTATAAAAGTGTACATTGAAGAATATAGTGTACATACTTTAATTGTAATAGTAATTAGTTTACAATATGTTTATCGCTTGTACTTCAAGGGTAACTACACTAAAAATAAACTATAGAGGAACATTTACTAGTTCAAAAGCACATTATTAGGTTATACAGTATAAGTACACTTTAAAGTGTACTACTAGTTTAGTACATTGCAAATATACTTTCTTATATTTTGTTATGAACTTAATGGCATACTTAGTAGTTAATATATATTATCGTTGCTTACCTAAATATAATATTATAGTACAAATTTGAGTACAAGTACACGCCAAACATATACACATAGTGTACGTAAAAATTCTTAAAATTCAGTATATTTATGAGAAGTACAGAGCCTTTAGGTCTTTGCATGTACAGTCTGAAATTTTCGTATGCGTTTTTTCGTATTTGGCTCTTGTTTGTACGGTGTCTCTGAATAGTTAAAAAAGCCCACTCAAAATGCTTGTCGGATGCGAAAATGCAGAATATCGAATACCAATTTTTTTTACCACGGACGAAAATATCGGAGGGGGTGTGTAAATGTGATTGACACATCGTGAGGTCGTATTTATTTATTTACGTGCAAAAATTTTGGATGCAAATTTCGGACTCAATGTGCAATTGGCTTTACAAATGTATTAGACCACCACCCAGTGTAAGATCTGTGTCCTAATTTAACAGTATTGTTGACTATACAAAAATTGTTATTCCATAATGTTTAATCTACTTGTCTTTGTAATCTTTAAGTCACAGTTATATTTCTATTGTTAAAATATAATTATTGTTGTTATCCATTTATTTTTAAATTAACTATTTTCATGAATAACAGAAAAAGTTGTAAAGCGCTTTATTATTTTGTATGCAGATGCCCAATTACAGTCAAAAATAACAGTGACTGTGAAAAAGTACATAGAACAATGCCATCAAGAACGCAAGCTGTTATCAAGGCCAAAGGAGGCCATTCAACATATTAGATTTTTGGGTTATTTTGTGTGGATAAAGACTATTTCATTGTTTCATTTAATTTTACTTTCTTAGTTTTAGTTTAAAATATGTACACTAATCCCAAACTTTTATAAACTTCTTTTTATCCCCAATCAACTGTTCTGAGATCTATGCTTTTAACACTTTATGATCCAATGCCAATGCTACTTCTTGTCAATGACAATAAATCTTGTGACGGTTTAAGGAAATGATGATAAAACTTTCATTTTTGGATGAACTATTCTTTCAAGGGTCCTCCTTAACTGATCATCCATTTATAGGTCACCCTGACACTGCCGATCAATAAAGAAAAATGTTCCTCAACAAGAGCATGGCTGTTTTTGAAATCTAGCCCACATCCATTTATTCATCTCCCAGCTCGACTTCTTTTGTCTCTGCGTCTTTCTACGGCGCAAGCAAAAAAGCTTCGGATTCAGTAGATTGAAGTTGGGACTGTTACAGGAATAACCTAAATGACCTCAGACAGACATCATATTGTCTATCTGACAGGCGTGATGAAACCAGACAGGAGGTTGAGGAGACCACCTGTGGAAGCGAAAGGAAATAACAGGAACTAGAAATGACAGGCCTGGTCAATCAAACGCTGGTAAATTAGACGGAGGCCTGTAAAAGCACACAGCATGGGACAGATTGTTCTGTTATAGAACACTGACCCTATCTGCCAGGACAGGACATCAAACTGGAGTGCATGCAGAGAAACTGTAAATCACTTGTAATTCATCTTGCTAGGCCTTTCTGTCAAATGAGCACCCTTAAAAGGATAATAAACTAGTGCACTTCGACTTGTCTCACTCACACATACACACTATAGTCCATGTCTTTCTAAGTCATGCAAACAGATTTGTGTAAGCTTTGTGACCTGATGTTGCCCTCAGAAACTTCTATCTTCCCTTCTTAAGTTGTAATTATGAGCTTGTCCTGTTCAAGGTTTTTTCTTGATGTAAAGAATTAGAAATTGTGGAGAACATCAGACTGAAAGAAAGAAAGAAATATATTTTAAAAATTATCTGAATTTTCAAGTTGCAAATATTCTCTTAAAGACCAATTTTAAACTGAAACTCATATTTATGATCATTCTGATAGTATGTAAGCGCAGCATAAAGCTCTCAGATGTGATTCAGAATTGAACATTTGACATTTGACAAACGTGCTATAACGTGTCCACATTTGAATATGAGCTATAGCAGGAAAGAGAGGTTATATGGTCGGTAGCGCACCAACATTTTATTCCTGGCCCGAGGTCCTGCCGATCCCATTTTCCTCTCTCCCTGTATTGTCTAGTGTCTATGAATATTTTGCAAAAACTATAACTTTTAAAAGAGGTGAAGAGATTTTGTAAATATTTAATAGCTTTGATATTGGCCTGGTCGTCACACATAGACATTATATTGCTTTAGCAAACCTACTTTAATTCAGAAAAAAGCTACCTCTATATTCAGCAAAATACTTTACATGCTAAATCAACATTCTAGAATTTTTATTTGTGGGTGAACTATTCCTTTAAGACTCCTTTTCGGTTCAGTCCCATGAGCCATCACCATTGTCCACTTGATGAAAGCTGAGGAAAATTCTCCCCAACATGGAAATTCTGTCACCATTAACTCACCCTCAAGTGGTTCCAAACCTTTACATTTTATTGTTCTCCTTAACACAAAGAACGATAGTTTGATATTTCCTATTGACTACCGTGACCAGGGGTGGGCTGGCCATTTGGGGCTAACATATGGGGCCGGAATGGACGCCTGGGCCGGACAGAAGGACACATTATAAACATGAATGCACGCAATGCGAAGAGATGAGAATACATTAAATCATTAACATGACGCCTCCACCTACAGTACATCTACGGCTGCATTTATAGGTCAGAGCAAAGCGCTGGTCCTTCCGTCTATGAGGTTCTTTTAAAATCCACAAGAGATGCTTCAGTATCCTTCCGCCTCCCCAGCAAATTATCCTGAGAGGATTAGGCCATTCCGCACTGCGTCCCCATATTGCTTGGCCGCATAAAAGTACATTCCGTAAACCTGTGTATCGGATTAAAGATTTCCCACCCAGCGCTGCAATAATAGTGTAGGAAGGAGAACACAATGTACGGCCTGGCTGCATGATGTAGGACGCTACATTTAAAATGCATTTGTCACACGATTTCTCATGAATTCTATTTTGAAGCCGGGCTTTGGGGAAATGGTCTGAGAGCACATCACAATGAAACCTGAGCTTAACATTATTCCTTTTATAATATTGTATCGGAAAATGCGAAAGCATCAAATCCCATCTGCTAATGTTGGAGCTCGAGTCAGACAAAACGTAGCATTGCCGCTTTGCCTTTGGTGTTTATCACCTCGTTTTGATCTAAAAATAATCTCAGAACAGACCTTACTTGTAAATGTATGTAACAAAGTATTCTCTTCAAATGTCAAGACATGACAAACTAATTATTAGTCATTGTGAATTTAGTAAGAGCAGATGGAGGCAGTATGCTCCAGGAGGCACTGGAACGCTTCCCCCTGTGTGGTCCCTTCTGAATTTTTTGTTTTGGAATAAGTGGCTTGTATGTTGTATACAAAGAAATAACAACACGTAAATGGCGATTGCATCCTGCGGTGCATCCTACAATCCTGCAATCGCATACTAAATCTTGCAATGTGTTGCATATGATTTTTTTGCCAAGGCTACTTACATTGATCTCAAAGCTGAGCTTCTATATTCCAAACACACGGCAAATCTTTAATACCATTTAAATAAAATCAAAACTAATAACACCCTGTAACCTAGATGCTGCAAATCATTTTGAGAGGGGCAGTTTAATATTACACAAAAAATTATTATAAATATGTCTGACAAATATCCTGCCTTGATGCCCGATGACTCCTGAGATAGGCACAGGCTCCCCGTGACCCGAGGTAGTTCGGATAAGCGGTAGAAAATGGAATGGAATGGAATGTCTGACAAACATATATGACATTATATTTACAATTTATTAAACCAATTTGCCTGTTCGTGAAGTTTGAACGTCGTTTCTTACTTTAATACCGAAAGTAAACTGATTTTCCTCGCGGAAGGTCTGCATTTGGTAAAAATGAGCTACTAAAATATTTCAAATTCACATTTTATGTCCAGTTTTTCACATGTGGCAAGTAGCTCTGTAACAAGCGGTTGCATCGGCTCCTGATCACACTTATTTCTGCGATAACAACCGGCTGCCTGCACATTATCCCTAATCTAAAATGCGTATTCATGTGTTGCAAATCCAATGACGCTGGTAATGATTCTCTCTACCCAATCAGTGATCTGTGTGTAAACACGTCACATTTTGGTATCAACCAGTGCGCTTGAAACCTCAACTGAGGTGGTAGTAAAAAGGGTACTTGGTACCCCCCAAAGGTAAGCTGTGCCACGCCGTACCGGAAAGTGCAATATGAAAAGGAACATCTATTAGTACAGTAAATCATAATCTTTAACGTGCTACATTTGTTTCCATGTGGATTTTGAACCTCTTTGCGTTCTTATTGGTCGGATATACAGTGTGTACAACTTTGTATAGCACCCAATGTCGTTCTCTCCCAAGAGACCTCTGTGCTGTCTGCTGTGCCTTCATGAATGCCTCGGCAGAGGCTTTTTGCATTTGGCGACCGAGCCGGAATTTGCCCATGTTTGAAAAATGTCCAATCATCCAAAACACCTCACACAGCTCCCCCTCTGAGATGAGACACAAGCACTCAGAGAACAGGTAGGGTGCCACTTAAATGTTTTCCAAATCTTTTCCGAATGCACATGCACACACACACACACAGTCACTCGATACCAATACAAACGATTTCAAGCTATTGTTCTGCTTTGTTTTACTTGCAGCAACATGTTCTTATAGCAATAAAACAAGAGCCTAAGGTTGAGAAGAAACTTGCTTAATGTTTAAGTATCTTTCTTACCACAATTGGTTTTATCTATTGTTGGTTGAGTTTGTTTTTCCGCACTTAAATCCCAAGGGAAACAAATAAAGCTTGAAACTCATGTATTGAGAGCAAATTGACGTCTTATCTTCCAAAATGGAGATTTTAATTTGTGCTGCAATGGAGAAACAGTACGAATGTAAATTATGGGGGACTCAATGATTTGTGTATCGACTGCTGAAACAGGAACCCCAATGATAAAAAACTTAAAAACACTTGAAAAACACAATCCAGTTGTCCAACAACAACACTTTCTGTTCATTGGGGAGGCTTACAAAAAGTATGCAATAATGTCATTTATTCTGTATATTCCATCATTTTCCTGTTTTCTGTGCTTTCTTTTCCCCCTATATGCCTCAACTAATATGTATTTAAAGAACTTCTTGCAGACAATGCAAACTTGAGTTGAGCACATATGGAAATCAATCAGAATTGAAAGAAATATGTCCCAGGCTGGTTTAAAGGAAAATATCACTTTAACATTTGCCTCAAAAGGCTCTACACGACACCAGCCGATGAATAAGGGTTAAACTATTGAAACTATTATAATTATTATTACTACTACTACAAACAACAACATGAATAATGACTTTTTAATCATAAATGCATGGCTTGCACAGCACTTCCGTATTGGATCATCATGTTGGAAAGGTTACGAGTGATGTAGATTTTAAAAGATTTAAACATCCCTGATATGCAAAGGAACTGACCATTATAAACAATAAACTTGCACAAAGACATATAACATGTCTTTTAATATCCAAGATTTTTTGAATGTTCTTCTTTCCCCACACTCCTTAACACCCGGTAGGAACTTCCAATTACGCCACACGTGACCTTTCCAACGTGATTACATAGTACTTGAAGTCGTGGACGCGTATCCTGGAGGCACTCTGAGGCAGTGCAAGCCCTATATTTATGTTTAAAAATGATGTAATCATTTCGCTAGACAACTCCCTTATTCATCGGCTGGTGTCGTGTAGATCCTTTTGAAGCTGCAATGAAACTGAAATTTGGACCTTAAAGCTGCCATAACACACGCATTATTGCATACTTCGTATCTTTGAAGAGTATTTAGTTCATTGATCAGTTCAGTTTAGAGTATTGATCACATTTATAAAAGATAGATACAGCTGTACGATTGTTTCCAGAAAAATACAGCCTCCTGGGGTGTGCGGGGGGAGGATCAAAATCACACAATACAACATCGCATTACATTATTCCTGCATAACTATTGATTCACTATAAATTCCTGTTGTTTACATTTTGCATGTATGTGACGATTTCCAACAAAACACAGACATATGACTTAGTTTCACTTACTTAGTTTCACGCAAATCAGTCCGGTATCTTTTAGCCCTGGGGCCGCTCCAGTTGTCTGTTTCAAACGATCCTCAAATCCAGTGTTATATCCACCGTTTGTGTAAAATCCATCACTGAAATGTCGTGAACAAACAAACACACCTCAACTTCTCTCTCTATTGCAAGAGTAACGAGATGGAGCTGCAGGCCCATAGCGCAGCCAATCTTGAAGCAGTGCTTGCAATCTTAATGGTAAGCGGGTCTTCTTTGCTTGTTGATTGACGCGTGGGTGGGCTGTTTCTTTCACATTGCTGTGGGTTTGCTTTTCCCGGAGAATTGCCCAAAAAGGGGCGAAGAAAAGTTGTCACGAAACTATTTTCCGACAAAAGACAAAATGATCAGCCGCAAGTTAAAAGTATGTATGTGGACCAAACCTCTGGTAAACCTTGGCAAAAAATCAATAACTAGTAGTTTTACTTTTATACAATTAATATACAGTAAGATATTAAAATAGATTTATTTAAATTAAATATAAAATAAATAGCAGAATTTCTTTGCACCAAACACATTATTAAAAAACATAAAAAATATATATTTATATTTAAGAAAAAATGCAAGCCTAGGTCGCATAAAAATAGGATAAAAGGAAACCTTTGAATAATAATGTTAAATTTACCTGAACAATGACTAAACTGAAGTTTATCTGGATCTATACTGACAGCACACCTTTGTCGTGTTGCTTTATGATTAGACATGAAATCCATTGACTCTTTCTTGGCTCTGGTTGGCCATATTCGATACTATCTTTCCTGTGTGCCGGCTGATCCAATTGAAGTTCATCACAAGGTGAGCTCTGCAACCAACCAATTAACAGCCCAGTCAGAGAAGGAATCCGTTTTATTGACCTTCTTTTGTCAAGATACAGGACATCAGGCCGCCGATCCATTTAAGTTTAGGTCATGAAAGGTGTTGTGGGGGATTTGATAAGCGCTTTTAATTCGTCTGACTTTTCTTCTGCCGCAACCGACAATGACCTTCTTCACTTCGGCTGCTTGAAGAACACGTTCTGAATGTCACGTTTATGATTATATCACGATGTAAACATTTAATAACCATCAAATACTATTTTACTCAACATGCGTTGATGAATTCATACACACAAGAAATCAACACTGTGTGTAGAGAAAGATTGTGAGCGAATTTTCAATCTTTCAATATTACAGTAATTATGAGTATTGTTAATATTCAGTATTCCTTTTTTAAACCATACTCAATAAAAAATCTTTTGAACAAACAGCTTACTTTGATTCCCAGAATGTTCAGATTTTATTGAGAAAATCAGAATATTCTGGGAATCAAAGTTTTATACCTTAAATCAATGTATATATGAAAATGTAAATAATTATTATTATTATCATTATGTATTTATTATAAAAATTGTTACCATTTCTAATACAAACAAGAACATGAATAAAGATTATTATCATTTTTATTATTATTATTTTTCCAGTTGTTGTTTTTTATTCTGATCATTGTGTATAGATAATAATAATAATAATAACAATAACAATAACTCTATTGTAATATAGATCTAACATAATTACAACTCAAAGTTATTTAAAATTTTCAATATGTCAAATTCCCCTATCTACCTTTTCAATTCAACATCATGAAGTTTGTCTAGATTCAGAAATCAAGAATCCCAAATCCTCAGTCCCAGTTCTGCTGTAAAGAGCAATCAAGTTATATTATATTTACTGTATTTATGGCTTTAATCAAATCATTTTCCTAACGTATTATAAAACATTTAACTTTTTCACACTGTCGCAGGAAATTCACACTTCCCGCCGTACCCACATTAACTTCATGAGAGCTGTATTGTATAACCATCTGTCTCAGTCTCTCCGCATGTCTAAGTCACAGCTGGATGCTGTATTCATCCGTGAGGGAACAGCTACAATATTTGATTGACATCTGCAGCTGTCAAGCTTTGGGTTCGCAAATGAATTTCAGGATCAAGCGGAGTCTCCGGGTGATAGTATGGGGCCTCGGTCACTGGACCCCTCAAGCGCCCTGAATTCTCCTTTAAGCAATAAGCTGATGGGCTCTGTAAATTGCAGAGCATTTTTAACTAACACAACAGTTTAAAATGGTTACCCACAATTGCATCAGCATGTCTCCAGGCTACAAACCTATATGCACGTGTATCTCATGCATGCAGCTCTCAGGTGTCTTGAGATGCCAATGGCTACGATCTGTCAGTGGCCATCCAATAAAAAGTGACTGTCATAAGAGATTCATTAAAAGACACAATGTGTAATTCTTTAAGGGTGATGGTGCAGATATTGCAGAACTATAAATGCTAAATATTTTCATTTATTACGGTGCCCTGGAATACTTGATTCTGATTGGCTCGTTGTAACATTCCAAGGTCTGTTATGTCCCGCTTCTTGTCCCGTCCTGATCACCCTGTCAGGGTTTATTTTGCAACAATCCATTACATAAACAATTACAAGTATACATATACAAGTATACAGTGGCCTCCAAAACATTTTGACAGTTACGACACATTTATAACATATGAATGTCATTGCTTTACATAGTGAAATATTATATCATACTAAACTTTGTGGACACTGCTTGTCATACGTTAGTGAAACTATGTCCATAGTTTATGTGATGTGGGGAAGTGACTTCATGCATCACAATATAACCTTGGGACCGGTTGCTTAAAAATGTTACTGCAAAAATAGAAGAACAGATCTAATCTTGCATCATTTGTTTGCATCATCTAGGTTGTTTCACAATTTTCGTAAATGTGACTTATTGTGCAAATAGTTTTTTGGGGCTAAAAACGGTATTTAAAAAAGACACATGTCCACTATTTTAAGTCGCACTTATCTGGCAAATGTAAAATGTAAGGTAAATATCATTTTTTCCTCTTAATTTCCTAAGGTTTCAGGAACATGTAAACTAGAACATGATCTGTTCATTAAATTATCACTTTTATTTCATTAATTTGTTTTTCAGCATCGTTTTAAGAAACGTTTCCATCTTCTCCCCTGATTCTCCGATCAAGAGTTTTAATATGAATAATCTTGTTATAGTTTCTATTATTACAGCGGTTTGTCTTGGGAAATGCATTTTATATGTTCTTCCACCCCAATAAATTTGTGTTTTCTTTCCCTTAATGTTAGTTTGGCTGTCGTATGGCCGAGGCAGAATGGCCATAAAACTCCTTGTGTCAGGTTATCGCTGGCTCTATTAAAAATACAGCAAAATCCATGCACTCGCCCACTAAGGTTAATGAAAGAAACTTCGTCAACTGTTTGTCAATGCGCTTTCCCCTCAGTTTCACCTCTCATTGCTTTCAGACATGTCCAAACTTCCTCCAGACTCTTTTTACAGGGTTTTAAACAACGCCCCAGTTCATATAACCTGCAAATACAGCCACACTGGAAGCGTGGGCACCGTGTTGCAGAATATGATCTGTTTGTGTCATAAAACGCAGGCTCTGCTCAGCGATATATTTTATAGGTTGATCTTTTATTTTAGCTTAGTTTATTCGCTCCTGGTTTATCATTAAACGAGCCGCCGGGCAGCCTGATTTGTTTGTGCTGAATATTAAACGATTCACCTTTTACCAAATGTGATCTTTTTATTCTTATCATTTAAAGCATTTATTCATTTAGGAGTACCTTTCAGGGCAGGTATGGAGCTCTGTGGTGCAGTACTCCACCCAGTGATCAGTAAATCTCTTCTTAATGTACATCATACTGTATACATATTCACACAATTCTATATATTGCTTATGGATGCTTATGGAGCATTAATCGAGCCCATTAAATAAACTTTTATGCACTGCAGATTTCAGTCTTTTTTTTGTAAAGCACCAAATGTAATTTCCCCATTTCAAATGACATATCTCCTATTTAATGTAAACATGCGCAGACACTTTTGTCTCCTTGGTAACCAAGTACACTAACTTTTGATAAAAACTAACTTTATTAGTTAGAATTATATAATATTATTTAGAACCAACAAATTTGTTGGTTGTGTTTAAAGTAATTAGTGTACAAATAAAATGCTGCCATTATGACAATTCTACTCTGCTTAGATAACCACATTTTTATATTTTATATTTTTATAACAGATTTTTACATTTTAAGAGTGGTAAACAGGGTTAATATAAAACATACACATGCCATTAATGAAGGCATAAATAAAAAAATCCCTACAGCAACTTTAAATACAGTAACATAAAATAAAAATCATGCACATATTCAGTTACATACTTAGAAATCCTTAAGTTAAATTACCTCAAGACCACTGTACACTAAACTAACACTAACAAATAAATCCTATGGAGTCCTTTAACTTATACCCTAAGGATAATACTGGCATATAAGTAATGCTGTGTCAGCCATGCCCCCTACCCACTGGACCCACTCTGTGGCCCAATAAACCAAATATGAGTTATTACATAACAAACACCTCAATGTCCACCTCACTCAGCCATGCAGGGTATATTCAAGCACTGAACTTCCTTCACTGACCAAGGTGACACAAGCTCACCTAGGAGCTCATCCCAACCCTTACAAAAGCTCTAAAGGAAAATAAAAATACCCACCCTCATGCCATCCTCGATGAATTTGACTTTCCGGTCACAGTTCAGTATAGGGGGCAATTATCCCTATTAACAAACCATTAACCATGACTTTTCCCCCAATTAACTCTTAATTTGTGTCTTATTAATAGTTAGTAAGGTAGTTGTTAGGTTTAGGTATTGGGTAGGATCAGGGATGTAGAGTATGGTCATGCAGAATATGTGCTTTATAAATACTAATAATCAGCCAATATGCCAATAATAGGCAGGCTAATAACAACTAGTTAATAGTGAGAATTGCCCTCTATACGGAAGTGTTAAAGACGTTCTTAATCTGAATGCAGACATATATTTTATTTATGTATATAGGACTATATTGCTCTATATGCATATATTAGTAGGTGCCAAAATGTTAAGGCTCCATCAACCATTACATCCATCACAATGGTGAGTAAGATTCAAATTACGCAAGTGGGTTCATAAATGTCTTCTTAAATGAAACGATAAACAATAGGTGTGTGTGAGAAAACTATTATCATTTTCAGCTTATGTGTGTCTCTTAGTGAAAACGTGCAATGAGATTTATCAATGCTCATATTTGGAATTAGTGCTCCGCTTGTCTTGGTTTCAGTTTCACTAAATAAGTTCAAAATATTGTTTCAAAATATGAATTGCTTAGTTTTGTTATTATAATGTATGTACTTTTTCGAGGGGGTCATTTTTTTTCTTACATTCATATACATTTAGGACGACATGAGGCTGAGTAAATTATGAAAGAATTTTCATTATCCAAGTATTTCACAAGTCACAAGGAGAACAACTATTACGCACGTACTCCCTCCCTCACACACACACACACTATTTATATTGTTCCTCTGTGCATATTAAATGAGAAACAGTGTCAACAATAAACTTTGATATTATTTACATAATATATAATATAGTTTATAAAAAAATTGATATTTCATTTTCATATTGACTTACATTCAGCTTTGTTAAATCAGATGATTAGATTAGAATGACAGCCATGATTGCCACACTGTGATCGTTCCAAATGCCGTTCTGCCCACCATGAATTGTTCCAACTCTACCAACCCAAAAACCACTTCAGATTTTTCAGTATATACAAGTAAACTAGCAAGCAAGATTTGTCTTCTAAAATACATAAAACTAACGTTATTCCTTTTACAGTTCCTTTGTGATTGTTTTCTAAGAGAAGGGAATGGTAGGGAATATAATTTAGTTTGTCTAGAGAAGATTTGTAGGTTTTGAGTAAACAGCTAATGTGCTCATGTTTTCACAGAACAAACACACTAGAATTGCTTGCATGGTGCGTGGGTTAAAACATCAATATTTAAGTGCAGCATATCATTTTACACTTAAAACCGCACAATTATGCCTCCTCATAGGAAATTCAAGTATGTAAAAATTACCATTAAAATAATGAATATTCAAACAATGTTCCAAGTTCTTCTCACTAGAGCACCTTGGAATTAACATCACAGCTCACAGCGGCTACATAAATTAAAAATTCATGCGTTTTTATTTGGGCCCATTAACATCCAGCAACTTCACATTATGCCTCCAAAAGCTTCGATGCCAACAGACAAAATAACTGCGCACACACAAACAAACACGCACAACAATATTAACTTTAACAAATGAAGCGGAACTGACATTAACCCTGTAATATTAATGACTAAAATGAATAACGACTAATAGTGAATATCAAAGGTGAAGTGGAACTGCATTAATGATCGCTTTCCCAAACACTCCTGCTTCTCTTCCTCCCCCATCAGCCACTGTTTGGACAAAGTATAGTCCATTTCTTGCTAAATGGCATTTTACAGGTAGTTTCGACCCCGATACAGGGTTTTTTAGGAGGATCTATTTAACAGAAATACAAATTAATATACAAAACGATTTCTTCAGAGGTGTAAAAAACACAATCTTTCCCTCCAACGTCTCTCTTGTTGAAAGATATCTCTATATATCTATGAGTATCTCTGCTAAAAGCCTTAGTACCGCGGGTCCTAACGCGTCTCCGCTGGAAACACTTAATATAATAAAATCAAAATATATCATAACCCATTTTATTGGGTCCTTTACTAGAGAAACCAGTTCTACAAAGAATCTACAAAAATGTCATTATAAGTTGCTTGATTTCTCAAAGTCAGAAATCCTAAATATGAATATTAATATAATATTTACATAAGGACTGTCATCATATCAGATTTTCACTAAATGATTATTGTGGCCAAAAGAAATCACAATAACAATTTTATCTACTGATATTAAAAACCTGTTAACTGTCGGAGCCCTTTTTGAGCCTACACATGAAAACGCTTTGGAATACAGACTTACAGTTGGACTCGTTTGAAAAAAGAAAAGTAGCTGATAATTGTTAAAAAAAAATCACACACACACAATTTTTTTAAGGAATTTTGTCAGGTTTATTGTAAAAAATAAATTGAAAAAGTTTTTCTTTGATTAAAAAATTTGGCTCGCAAGAGGATAACAAAAATCTAAGCACACTCTTTATAAAAAGTAATAAATTACTCTCCCTACATAAATTATTTATAAAAACACAAAATATATATGTATTCTAGAGTCTTAGACCTTTCCAATGATATATAGTTTGTCATGATTCGATTGGAAATCACATGCACAATTTTGATGCAAACTTAGTTGTCCCGTATACGGAACGGGTGGCAGTTAACAGGCTACATAAACAATTGACGCTCTCAATCAAATTATCTTCACTGTCATTTATTTTATGTTTTAGGATTTTGGACCTATGAATCACTCTTAAAATACAAATGTAGGGAGGCACAGAGAGAATTTGTAGCCATTGGCTCAAGGCAAAATGTTAAATGTCAACCAGATACTGGCACACTAATTAACAATATTATAACAATATCAATAATCACAGTTATTAATATCACGGTTATGGCCAATACCAGTATTGCAACAACCCTAACTGACCGTACATTTGCCTTTTAGATAGAGGCATCTCCCTGAGTGTGGCAGATAAAAGGACAGTCCCATCTAAACATTTATTTACTCTTGGATGTGGATTTTATTGCAAATGTGAAATATATGTTGTAAGAAAACATGATTATTTCCTGTGAAAGGAGGGTAAAGCTAGAACAGCAGCCCATTGTGCACACACAATGTGTGATGAAATAAAAATGAATAAAAAAGACACAAAGTAGTATAAAGAATATGCGTGATAGCCTTTTAACATGACACACAAAGGTACACTGAGCAGGAATGTTTCAATGAAAGCAACTTCAGTGCAGATTCAATGTGACTGAAGAAATTTGAAGTAATATGACATTCTCCTTGAATGCATCAATCACCCACGTGCTCCCAAAACTCCACAGGACTATAAATACTGCTGTTAGCATTTATCACTTTCCATATGAAGAACTGTACTAAATGCATTCAAGATTAAATACAATATTTAATCAATTACAAAGAACTGAGCCCAAAGACTAAGCATTGTTTTTATGAAAATTAAAATGATCAAAATCACTTACGCTATAAAACATGCACTAAGCAAATACCAATAATTGTATAAAATAAACCATAACCTATAATAAGCCCAATTTACCTAGAAAGAGAATGTCAATGGCTACATTGAAATGTTCACAGCAGAGTGCTAATGTACTTCACCGTGCCAAGTGAATTACAAGCATGCTTTCGTGCAGAAATACAGCACACGAAAGTGACTGAATTCACCTCTAAATGCAGGAATAAATGTTTGCTCATTGTAAAGCAGGGCATTTCATGTTTGTATGCTCGGTCCTTTTAGCCCACTTGGAGAAGTATTTTCATTTGTGACTTTGCTTTACTGAATTGATGTTCATTCCAGGTCACCGTCCAAACTTTTATCTCTCATACACTTTAAATCTAGCGTCATCAAACTTTTAGGGCTGCAGTTTCACATTTTAACCCAAAGATTCCTCATTTTCTTATATTGTTGTATTTGTCAGTCATCAGTAGACATTACATTGTAACGTTATTTGAGTTTAAAAAGAACAATATTTTCTTTTAGAAGCACACTGAGTTCCAAAAATACTTTTTACAGCACAAAGGAAATTCATTGTGTGGACTCAGAGTGTTTTAATTAAACCAATTTTTATCCACAATAAATGTAGTGTCTGCTTGTCACGATCCGGTCTGAGTTTTTAAGAGTTTTTGTCACTTCCTGTTTCACGTGTAGTCCGTTGTAGCTCTTTTGTTCATTGGTTCCCTATTGATTTGCTCCCAGGTGTGTCTTGTTACCTCGTTACACTGCTACAGTATGAATATTAGATTTTTGTCAAAGGGCCATTGAAGAGAAAGATTCAAATTTATTATTCACAAAAATGTGTAGTTTATGAAATTCAACAGAAAACGTTAATTTTTGTGTTTCAAAACTTACTTATAAACGTCTTGTTGCGTTGTTAAAGTAAAATTAAAATACAGCTTCAAACTAAAATAACTTTATGGAGAGGATTTATTAAAGCAGCATCCCTACAGCAATATCTTAACATCTCTGAACGAGGATTCTGACTTCACTTGCGGTTGTCTTATATAGACTTTGAATTGTCATCAGTTGCGTTCGGTTCAGGCTGGTAAATTTATGAAGGAAACTGTTGGAAACAATTTACAGTGTTCAGAAATGTGAAGGATTTCCCAAGGCCTTTTCAATTCCCTCTGTTCCAATAAAAAAGACAAATGTTGAGGAGAATCTAAAATCAAACAGAGTAAATCATCTCGATAACTTCTAACCAAGACGAGACTCCAAGCTTTTGAAACAAAATGTGTGTTTTATCTCGACATCTTTGGCTTCCTGTTGCTTCTGTTTTTCCAAAAGTAATGTAGCTCACTTGAGTGTTACAAAACATCTACAATTGACCAGGAGATTTGAGATGTTTACAGATGAATCCCGGCCTGAACGAAGCCAAACTTCTAAGAACGTTTGTGGCACGAACCAATCACTTGCCTTTCTCAGATGTAAAGAAGCAATTGAAAGTGTAATATGTTCAGTAAACAGCTCCTTTAAGCTTATACTGAAACCAGGGCGCTGTGTTAATGTTGCAGAAGTCTGAAGAGAATCATTTCGTTGTGGAAATGACAGAAGATATTTGAATTTTGGGAAAAATTTGGCACGTTTGTTGGACATGTCTGGATGCTATTTTTAAAACCTTCCACCCTCATGTTTTCTTAATGAAAAATTCAACTATGGAGCAAAAAACAATTCCTGTTTCTATACACTAAGGGCAAGTTTACAACTCACTACAAAGTAAAAGTTGTATCTTTTTTATATAATTTATAAAAATGTTAAATATGTACAAATGCAAACATATAGAAATACAAATGTTTCATTAATAAATAAATTTATATTTTTTACTTATATAGATGCATAATGCTAATGAACATCTTAGGTAATCCGAATTAATTGTTTGGCATTGGAAAGTCTGGGTTCCGTAATTGGTGTGCAACAATTCAAATGGAAACAGCGTGCGTGACGTGTGACGTCAACAGAACTCAACAAACTTCTGTCTGTCTGTCCATGGATGCCATCCAATAAATGATCTTAACACTGTAGTTCCCCCCGTGGGATTCCCTCAAAATCTGGTGTTTTTCTTCCCATGCATCTTAATAAGTCTCTTGGGTGTGCGAGTCATGTGGCACGAGCAGAAAAAACAGCAATGTCTTCTGTTGCCATACTGCTGGAGAACAGTGGGTGTAATTGAAGTTTCATTGCTGTTTTCCTTCGCAAGTTTCCACGGCTGCTCTTTTAGAGAGTTACTTTGTTTGTTTCCTTTTTCGCAATCGCTGCCATTTGCATTTAGCGACGCGTGCTGCTCCAGCTCGGAGCAGATCAATGCGGCAAACTCCAAAATGAAGCAGGCTTCACCTAAAGCGTTCTTATCGCGTGAGTATCGTATGGATTTTGAGGCTTGGTGTGCTGAAAGTCTCAGTGTCAAGCGCTGACTAAAACCGAACCTTCTTACTGAATTGAACCAGTTCAGAGCTGAACACAAGACTATCTGAATGAGAGCTTTAATAAAGTCAGCATACGTGTGTTTACAAAAGAAACTTATTTATCACTATCCATAAATCATGGAGTTTTTTAAGGCAGAAGAACAACATTTTTTACAGTAATAGTAATTATTAGATACCTATTGGATTTGAAATGTTTAATCAAATGTAGATGTTATCTAATATAAAATTTCCATGGCATTAAAATTTGATCAAAAGACAAAATTTCTGTCCTCCATTCAGGACCCTTGCGCAAAAAACACATCTTTTTACTTTATATTAACAGTCATGATATTAAATCATTTAATTTGTACTTGAAAATATATAATACATTGTTGATATATTACAGCATTTTCAATAATACATAAAGAATTTGTGCGTTGCACATATTGAAAAACCTAAGCATGTGGTGTCAATTTATGTTTTTTCATTATGTTCCCATATATTTTTATTTCACAGTAAAGCATTGACCCTCTCGACTACAACCTGCCATATTGAACGTCATAATTGTGATGTTATCTGTTGAATCGATTTTGAACGACCACAATGGCACTGTTAAGCCATGACCCACATTGGGTCGCTGAACACCCCGCAGAAATTGACCAAAACCATTGACTTCTACTGTATGAACACAAAACCGCAGAGACAATATCTTCATTTGTGTTCCACAGAAGAAAGAAAACTTTTTAGACCCCACCTTGTACAATGTTTGTCATGTTTGCACTGTGATCTGTCATCGTCTGCTGAACGATTCTTCAAAAACCTCAACTTTTATGTTTCACTAAAACTAACAGTACGCCTTCTGTTTCATATCACACGCTCTTACTGCGGTTCCAGACCAACATGCACACATTCCAGACATGTGGTACTTTAACCCATTTCATTAAAGGCCTGCATGGCATGCATATGTAATCCTAATGGAAGCCCTGCCTTTAAAAACACAGCTAGGAGGGAATTCTCTCGCCAGCTAATGAGGGCACCACTTAAAGAGAAGGATACAGAATTTTTGCAGGGGGGATATTTTCAAAACGAGTCGCAGAAAAGCTGTTTGAGGTTCTAAAAAGACCCAAAGCGAGTCATTCGTAGCGGGGCGAGTGTGTGTTTTAGCCCTCTGATTCAAGAGCGTGTGTTCCATCAGGCTGTGGTCGGTGTGAGGCTGTGTTATCAGTAGCCCATTAACCACAGGATCCTATGAAGAAGAGAGAGTGAAGGAAAGGCTGGTGGTTAGTCTGAGGTAGAGGACAGTAACAGCCCATTAGTCAGCTTTGGAAGATGGAGGCGGCTCTGATCACTTCTGCTCAAGGTTATTTTGCTCCTTGTGGACAGAGATGAGAGGGAGAGAGAGAGAGAGAGAGAGAGAGGGAGGGAGGGAGGGAGACATTTTGTTGTGCAGTCCTGGACAGTCACTCAGGCTGTATCAGAGAGCCGGAGAGTGCAGATGCTCAGGAGAACTCTCGCCGCAGTGTTGTTTTTCATTGAGATGCGTTGGGTTGGATTCTTTTAACACTTTCTAAGAAGCCTGTATACTTAAATGCTTCAGAAAGAGTTTTCTTAAAGGAACAGTACAGAGTTTGTTCTTAAAGGAACAGTACAGAAAAAACGAAGCCATAATGAATCATTATTATAAATCATTGTTGAATTATTTAATATATTAACCGTTCCAAACTATTATTTGTTCACTCTAGTTTTGGAAGCATCTTCACATAGCTTTTTCATTCACAATACCATAAAGGTATTTTACTCATATAAAGGTTATAGGAGAAAAATAAAGGCTTAGTTCACCCAAAATTTGTAATTCTTTCATCGTTTACTCATATAATTTCAAACCTGTATGCATTTCTTTCTTCTGCAGATTACAAAAGACGTTATTTTGAAGGATGATGGTAACCAAACAACACTGGACTCCATTGACCTCTACTGTTTATACACAGACCACTAAAAGACATTCAAAAGATCTTCTTTTGTGCTCTACAGAAGGAAGAGTCACATATGAACACAGGTTTTGAATGGTGAAAAATTATGATACATTTTGTATTTTTGCATTTTGTAAAATTATCCCTTTTAAATTATCCCTTTAAAGTGTACAGTGGGGGGGCACGGTGGCTTAGTGGTTAGCTCGTCCGCCTCACACCTCCAAGGTTGGGGGTTCGATTCCCGCTTCCGACTTGTGTGTGTGGAGTTTGCATGTTCTCCCGTGCCTCGGGGGTTTCCTCCGGGTACTCCGGTTTCCTCCCCTGGTCCAAAGACATGCATGGTAGGTTGATTGGCATCTCTGGAAAAATTGTCCGTAGGGTGTGAGTGTGTGAGTGAATGAGTGAGTGTGTGTGCCCTGCGATGGGTTGGCACTCCATCCAGGGTGTATCCTGCCTTGATGCCCGATGAATCCTGAGATAGGCGCAGGCTCCCCGTGACCCGAGGTAGTTCGGATAAGCGGTAGAAAATGGATGGATGGAAGTGTACAGTGGACGTAATCTTTAGAGTGCTATTACATTAAGGTATTATTGTAATGTGAATGCGTGTTAATTCAGAATTTGTTACTATTTTACAAAGTAGCTCATTCGCAAAAATGTGTATAATGCATATCGTAAAAGACATGATTATTTGAAATAGCAACACTAAAGACCCACCGCTGACAATCACTGGCATGCAAGCATCATACTAAAGTCTATGAATAAGATCATACGAATTAGCCACCACATAAAATAGTTATGAATAGCATTTCACCTGCATCCAGACAAGCTATAACACATTACAATAGTAACTGCAACTATTTATGAGAATGTACAATAAAAAGAAGAAGAAAGGCATTATGAATACATTACAAATACCTTTGGTGATGCATTAAACATTCAGGCTCCAGCTCGGGTTATAAACGATCTATTATTGATCACTCGTGTGATTGGACAGCAGAACATAGGAGCACGTCGAAAATTTATGTAGCTCATTTTCAATTTCAACACCACATCTACGCACCGTCCCCGCAGACCCGCTAGTCAGGAGGCTGTTTATTAGCTAATCGCTCTCTCATTTGTTTACCCGGTTTTCGTGAGAGATTTACGAGACAGGTTTATGAGCAAACAGACCGAATCGCTGCAGATTCGTGCGTGTGCGGGTCAATACGTTTGTACTATAAATTGTGCCACTGGGCACATGTCTTCAGGTCAGAAGCCCGTTTTTGGCCCACTGTGTCTGCGAACAGAATATAGGAGTTGTCACAGCGCTGGAGGATCTCTAAGAGGCCAGTCGTCCCAGCTGGGACCATCTTTTCTTTCCTTTCAACTGCTTCCCATGGCAGATGGACCCAAGGCGGAAAAAAGCTCAAGACCTGTGCACAAAGCGAGAAGTCCTTTGATATAACTCCAGTATATGCTGGAGGCGCTCGGAGTGCAAAGCCTTGTGTTCTCCATGTCTAAGACTTATCAGCATCCGGCCTCCTTCTGCGACATTTTTTTCCACTCCTAGTTCCAGTTCAAAAGTGATACTCAACTGGTGGGAGGCCACTGTGTACGACTGCCTATTGAAAGTCTTACAATGTGCACGGAGGAACAGACCCTCCATGCACCGAGTGCACAAAGAGAAAAACATGCACACACACCTGGAAACTGTGGGCAAAGATTTGTGTGCTCGGAGTTAGAGGGATAATTGAAAGGCCAATGGCCCTGCACAGACAGTGGAAAAGAAGACAGAAGATAGGTACATGGAGGGATGGACTGGCATGAAAGAGAAGAAGCCCAGATATTGGGTTCCCATCAGGTCCGGGGCAGCTGCTTGTCACGACCACCAGACTCAGAGGCCATCGGGGCGGCTCCATCACACAGACAGCTCTGAAATCACACACGACAGAGGTGAATGAAGCTGTTTTCCCTCTTAATTTCATTTAATTTGCCATAACAGTTCCCCTCATCTCACATTATGTTGCAAGGGTGAGGGAGAGAAAATGAGACGGTTCACAATGCACCAGCGCCACCAAGTGGCTCCAGAAATAAAATCAGAGAAACAAATTGCAAACATTGCCATGGATGGCTCAAATGTGCACATCACGCCATAAGCTTTAATCGAATGCTGATTTGTATTTAAAGATAATAATTTGGAAACGATTACGTCATTTTCTGGTTGTATGAAAATCAGAGGTCATATTCAGGGCTATTATAAATAGATGCAACACATTTTTAAGGATTTATTAATTAATCATTCAAAATCCCATTATAAATTATGTGAATATAATATTCAGACTATTTATGACCCTTCCACCGAAAAAGCAGCTATGAAGTCATTTTTTGTGATTTACTCTTTTTAATGTAATTTAAAATATAATGTCAATAACATTCTGATTCGACAAATCACTACACACTGGTAAACTGGCCAATCATAGCACACCTCGCTTTTCAGAGCGATGAGCTTTGTAAAAAGTCTGCTCGTTGAAGAGAGGCGGAGCAAAGAGGAGACACAAACATGCCGAGTATGTGGAAAATACAGCGTTTTTTAACCACTAATACTTTGTGTATAAACATTGCATTACATCTAAAAAATTATAATATTCTGCAACTGTGCAACGTGCATACTTCTCAAATCTTTAATAATATAATTGAAATTAAGAGTGAAACCCTACATTTTCGAAAGTTGGAGATCAAAATTGGCCAATACTGTACATAAGCCAATATAGACAGTTCACTCTTAAAATCTCTGTATTGTTTGTGTTTTCCTATTTAACACATAATGTTTTCTTTTTTTAACAAACTTTTGTGTCAAGTTGTGTTGAAAAATCAACAGTGTTGTCCCAAGAAATAAAAGCGTTTTATGTATTGTTTCTTTAAAGTGTTTCATCAGATGCACACGCATGGCCTGAAGTTAACTTACGGTCTGCGTTTGGTTACGACAATTTACTTTATATTTACTTTTTATTAATATTTTATTGTATATTAATTGTATTAAATAAAATTTAAACACTCAACAGTTATTGATTCTTTGTCGAGGTATACCGCAAGTTACGTTTGGGCCACGTAATGTTTGTTCATGTTGTTGCTGCTGAACTCATACATAAATGAACTAAAAGCTAAAAGTAAATTTGACGGTCGTTTATTTAGCACTTATCACAAATAAAGAAGCACTCAGATAGATAGTCCGGTTGATTCATTCCTCCTAAATAATATTTAGGACAAAAAAATAGCTTATTTATCACATTGTCGGGTTTTGATTCCCACCTGTTTCACTCTTTCCATCACAGGTCTGTCCTGAACAGACATTCACTTGGTTAGAACAGAAGTGAACATCATAATGCCCTTTGCCTGCTGACGTGACCTTTTATCTCCCGGCTCCTATTGTTACTTGATTGCCAAAATGTGCAAAAACACAGAATCAAATTCCCTTCATTGTACTTCCGGCTGTGAAGCAAATCAGACGACGCGGCATGCTATTCCGATGATAAGAGTTTAAAAATGTAGGGGTCTCTATGTGTGCATTCAGAGCGACGGTTCATCCGAGTTTGTTATCGGAACTAAAATGAAAACTTTTGCTATTCTCTGATTATGTGCTGCTAGGGAACAGCATCCATTGAGATCACAGAAATCTCATATTCTCAATGGGTTAATCTTTAATATCGGACATCATTTATGACATGGCTTACATAAGATACTATAAAATAAAGCTTTCTACTCTGCTTAAATTTTTATAGGCTTTACATTTGTCATGTATTCTTTCACATTAGATTTGTATCCATTTTTATAGGCTTTACATTTGTCATGTATTCTTTCACATTAGATTTGTATCCATTTTTATAGGCTTTACATTTGTCACGTATACTTTCACATTATATTTTTATCAGAATGGACTGTCCTAGTTCAAACAAATGGAAAAGTTCCCATGATTCCCTGGATAAGTGAATCAAGAGCTCCAGTAACCTGGAAAAGGCCCAAGCAGGTGAACTGTCAACTCATCCGGAGGGGAAGATTAAACTACTTCGGGAACTCTGGTTCCTTAAAGCGCAAGTCCAGCTAAAATCTGGGCCAAGAGCTTTTCTGCAGCACAAAGGCCTATCGCTGACCCCCTTTCGCTCTCGCCGTCCCTTCCCCCTCAGGGCTGTCTGTGCATACAGACTCGATCCGGTGGCATAACTCAATTACATTACTTTAAGTAAACATCCCAGTCAAACGGCCCCGCCCTCTTCTGTTAACTCGCGGCCTCTGGAGTGCCCTGCCGGCACCGATGCGCGCGTGGGTGAATTAACATTTGCTCGCGCCATCTGCAAATGGCAGGCCGTGCCTGCAGTGGGAAATGAAAATGCGGCATCTCCGTGAGATGAAATATTTGAGCGACTTCGATTAACAATTCCATTCAGGTAGAAGTAACATTTGCTCTGGGGAGAATGCGTTGTGATCGAAAGCGTTCTTGCTTACACCGCATCGCTGCTTCACCACCGTGTAACCAGATCACGTGGCGCATGCTCTCTGACCCAGAGATTGACGGACCCTCTGTACATTTGGCCATTTAAAAGCATTTTTTATCCAAAGTGTCCTGCACTGCATTCAATGTGTTTTGTGTTAGTCCCAAGCTGTGTGACTTTCTTTCCTCTGCAGAACACAAAAGAACCATGTGAGATGAAAGAGACTTCGCCATTCGTTCTCCATTTCATCTCATATTACACTGGCCATCACTACTTAAAAAAAGCTTTGAATCAAACCTAATTTCATTACAATTACAATTAGACTACAATAATGTTGTAAAGGTGCAAAGGACTGTCTGAAAGACTCATGAATAGTTTCAAATTAAAAACTAGAGAAGGGTGGTAAATGAAAGCCTGGCCCCTAATGTCGAATAATCCTGAAGCACCATATCTTCCTGTGTTTAAATGCTGAGTCAAGAGGTCATTTATAGAAGAATAAAGCAGCACTCCGCATCTCTTTCATCACTTAAGGGTACATGGTGATGGAAACTACCCCGATCAGCTTCTTCATCTCCTCTTTGACCTGAATGTTCACGTTTATCTAATGCATGCAGGATGTTTATACAGCAGGTTATCTGCAGAAATAACAATACCAAGTGCAACACAAACGGAAATCAAAATGTCTTATATAATAATATTACATCTAACACAACGTTGTCATCGTCACACAGAAACCTTGTATCTCCATATTTCATCATTTTTATTTTTATTTTGTTCATAATTCATTATATTCTCTTTATGTTTGTCTCTGGGGCAGTGTTGGGTGTAACTAGTTACTAAATAATTAGTTATGTGATTTCATTACTTTTCACTTGGAAAAGCAAAGTAAGGGATTACTCTTATTGTTTCTGTAATTTAATTACAGTTACTTTTGATGTAATTAAACTCAATACTTTGTGTAACATATGTGTGTGCAATGGTGAAATTGACATCAATATTCGAAGTCTAAATTTTAAATCTGTGCTATAATGTATAATAGTCACATTTGTAATACTTTAGTCAGATAATACTACTTCATGCAGTTTAATATTATTTATTTGATTGAATTAAATCACATCTGAATCACTGAACTAATCAAGGTTGATATAGAAAGTAATACGTAATAAGTAACTTGGAGAGAGTCATTTGCACAGTAATCTAATTACACTATTGAATATATAATTAGTAACTAGTAATTAATTACTTTTTCAGAGTAACTTACCCAACACTGCTCTGGGGGTTGTAAATATTTAGCAATTAACGTACTTGTAACTGAACTTCATAACTCCAGCATCTTAAACTCCACCCAGACTCTTTATGAATGAAGTGCCACATGCGTTTTTGGAGCATCTCTGCCATAGACATCTGTTGGATTCCCCTAAGGCTACAAAAACCAGGTTTGTTACTGCCATCCATTAGTGGAACACACCCTCAAGAGGAAAACAAGGGCTATCTACGGGGTAGGGCGATCTGAAGTGGTAATAAGTAACTTTTATTGATTTTAGATATGTAAGAAATGGCATCAAGCGTGGCCCCAGAATGCCGAGACGTTCAAAGAGAGAGTGCTTTGTCTATTGACATCAATGAAGAGTATCAATATAGCATGACTTCTCCAAAGCTCAACGAAAATACTGAACATGAGGTCGAATACATTTTGAGTATTACGGATTTATGACGTGGTCTCATACATACAATATTTCTCAAAATGCAAACACTGCATTCATTGCGAAGCTGAAATATTTATAACAACTCTCCGCACAAAACAAATATGTTTTTCTCTTCTTAGGAATTTCTTAATGACACAAAAGTGAAAACTCTCTCAGCACTTTGCATCCTCGTGTCGTTCCAGTCCTGTATGACTTTCTTTCTTGTGCATAACACAAAAGAAGATATTTTGAAGAACGTTGGCAACCAAACAAAATTGGCCCCTATTGACTTCCATTGTATGGACACAAAAACACATTTCTCAAAAATCGTTTTTTGTGCCACAGAAGAAAGAGTCAATTACATTTCATAAACATTGTTATTGTAAATAAATGACCATTTTTATTGAGTAATCTATTGAATCTACAAAATAATGATATCATAATGTACTGCACTACAGTACATTTTCAAATAATGAGGAGAAATAGAAACCAAATCAGAATTCATTCTCTATTGAGCTTAATATTGTATACACCGCAGGTGTCGGTTGAGAGAGCAGACATATGCTCTTGTATGTTTGACACATTGAAATTCAGCTAACATCAAGCTTTAATCAATGCCCTCGCACCAAGGTTCACAAATTCCGTTGCTAAGCGCAAATTCCCATTTCGGCTCGGGCTTTTTCCTTCTGAATTCATTTCGACACCGTACAACTGCATAATTTACTGTAGGATGCATTCTAAATTAACCTGCTGTATGGTACCATAAGACCAGGGATGTAAATGGCCCTGAAGCTCTGCTTTGTAAACTTGTCTTGTCTATCACGTCAATACGAGCCGGATGATCCTCTGGCTGAAGATCTGGGCCGGAGAGATGTGTTTTTTTTAAAAGGTCTGAATAACACATGTCCAGAAAGATGATGCTGATGTAGTGAGGAGATTTAAAGTGATTTTTGAAAAGTATTTTGGAGAAAAAAGAAAAGTATTTTATGGTGTTTTCTTAAAAAAACTAGGGTCGTGCAATGTAGACTTTTATTTTTTAACATGAAACAATTATTTTGCCTCATTCTGTTTTGCAAGAATTGTCTAATTTCTTTTTTATTCTTTTTATATAATTATTTATTATTTAAATGTATTCATATTTTATTTATATGTTTCTCACATTTCTTCTTTTGTTTGTTATCAAGTTGAAAATCCAAGTTGAATTTTACGTTGCCAGTTACTTGTTTAATTTTTTTTGCATAATTTATCGACTTTGTTACCAGTCAATGAGAAATCGTGTCAAAAAATCATGATCTCAACATTGGGCAAAATAAACGTGATTACATTTTTATCATAATCGAGCTGCCCTAATAAAACTAGACAAATGTGGTCACCATGAACTATCACTGTAACCTGCGTGAAGATTTTTTGTGCTGAACACAACAGCAGATTTATGAGTAAATAATGACAGAATGACGATAATTATTTCTTTTTCCTACGCGTTGCCAACATTTCGTTTGTAGTCTATTACCAGAACGGAGAACACCCAATGGTGAGCTAATATTCCTCTGACAGCATTCTCCACACAACAGAGGACGTGTTGTGCGCGGCACCCACCGGGGGATGTTTGGTGTGCATGCGGCTCACAGTTGGATTACGAGCCATCCGCCTCTCTTGTTAAGATGTGTAACCGTGCTGATGGGCCCTGGCGCCGCTCCTTTTGTTTCTCCGGCATCAGTCTGTCATTCACTGCCTCGTTATTGAATTTAAAGCAAGCCGAAATAGAGAAAGAAAAAAGAAAAACAGGGAGAAAATACTTTGGAGTACCCCGCCGAGAATACAGCCTTATTTCTGATGGTGTCCTAGAAACATAAATCTCATTATAATTTGGAACATCAAGACAATCTACGCCGGAGTTACACAAAAATCATGATTAAAGATAAAAAAGATTTAAAAATAAACGCATTGGAAAATTCAAACAACTTCAATCTATACATATGCATAGACGAACAAGATACAGCTAACAGCCGTGTCTGGTCGGGGGGGTCTAGTCTGGATCTTTGAATCTTTGGAAAACTTTGAATACTTTGAATAACTTGCAATGTTGTTTTGCTGTCACAGATTTGGGTCTAAGAACGGCTTTCTGCTGCTTAATTAAAACATCTGCATCGGCTTTCTGTGTTCCATGCAGCTCGATGAAACACCGCTAACAAGACATCCAACATTCATTACTTACTTTTGGAATTAGCTAGCGTGGAACAAAAGTTTTGCAGAAAAACATGTTTTGCAATATAATCCATTGCTTCCTTCTCCTGTTTTGTTAGCATTTTGTTGTAAAGTTTGATGTTCAAAACGCTCTTTGTAGGATACATAGAGCTCATTTACGAGGCTGGGAACCTGAAAGGAGATTTAGATCAAGGTATAAAAAGTTGGTACTAATTTACCCTCAGTCTGACTGACAAAACTATAATTCTGAAGGAGGGCGATCACAATATTCGATTTGCACGACATGGTTATCCTAGTCGCATGAATTCAAGAAGCAATATTTTAATGCTATCGGCTCCATTCTTCTTTTTAGCCAATGAATCACACTCAAAAAAATGAGTATAGGAGGACAGAGAGACTTTATAAGATGTGTAATATTATCATTTGCGTGATATTATCAAGATATCAGTACTTATCAAGGTAACCGTCAACACCACAATGCAACACCCTCACTTTCCACAAAATAAAGCTAACAGGGTGTGAAACAACATACTGTATGAATGGGTAATGCTTTAGAATTTTTGGGTGAACTGTCCCTTTAAATGAAATTACAGGAAAAAGTGTATCTATAAGGCCGATACAAGACCTTGCTACCATCTCACTGTGTTCCTGTTACCTCATTCTATCAACAGATGCAAAGCTTTATCTTGTAAACCTCATAAGCACACAACTGACCGTGAGCTCTCAGCAACGACCCCCTCACTGTCCCGGCTTTTCCAATAGGAGCGGCACGATTCGGTTATCTCGAGAGCCCGAGTTCATTGTTTGTTGTCTTGTTGCGGTCTTTCTCGTGTGTTTTATCGTAAGGAAACAGAGCGCAGCTGCGTCTCGTCGAGTGTGTGCGAGAGTGGCAGAATCCACTTCTCGTGTTGTCCTCTTACTGTACCTTTTGTTTATCAGGCTCAAACCACTAGAGTATAAATTACTCTTTGCCAACCCGCGCTACTCGATAAAATATGCTCTATTCTGAAAACTCCCTACCATCCATTGTGGACGATCCGGAAGGGCCTGTCTACAGGTCGGCTGTATGGAGATCAGAGGAAGAGCTTGCCTCTTTAGTATGTGGGTGCAAGAGGGGTCTGGGTTGGGATCGAGCTAGAAAAATTGAATAAAGCATGTTGGAAAAAGTCAATAATTCAATGTCTGGACCACCGAGTGCAGTTTCTATGTACGCCGAAGCTGGTGCGAATGAGTAGAGGCGGGGACTATTTCACACCATATCTATGGTACGAGCTGGCGCAACTGAGTGGAGGTGGGGCTAATTTGCATATTCATGAAACTAAATGAGGAAAGGGTGTCAGTAACTTGAAGTAATGGGAAAGTAAAGAAATGGGACTTTAACTAACATGAACTAAACAATGAGAAATATCGTTTTTAAGCGTTTAGCGATCTTTGTTAATTTTAGTGCATGTAAGTTCGTGGTGCATTGACTGATATTAACAGACAGAATTTTTTATAAAAATGTATAAATAAATCCTCAAATTAATATGAACAAAGATTAATAAATGCTGTAAAAGTGTTGTGAGTTTGTGTTTTTTCCAAAGCATTGATTCTTAACAAATACAATCTTACTGTAAAAGGCATGAAAATTCTGTCAGCATTTACTCACCTTCGAGTTCTTCCAAATGTGTATACATTTCTTTGTTCTGATGAACACAGAGAAAGATATTTGGAAGAATGAATTAAACCAAACAGATCTCGACACCCATTGACTCCCATGTAGGAAAAATTACTTTATCATTTTTTTGTTCTGTTGAACACAAAAGAAGACATTTTGAAGAATGTAGGACAACAAACAGTTCTGGGGCACATTTAAGTACCATTGTTTTTTCCTATTATGGTAGTCAATGGGTGTCGAGATCTGTTTGGTTTTAAGGATGATTCCAAATATATTTCTCTGTGTTCATCAGAACAAACACATTTGGAACAGTTCAAAGTTGAGTGAATGCAAATACAGCAAGTTTCTTCTTGTTTAGTAAAAGCACAAACCTTTCGATATGTGATCACATTATTGCCACGCCATAAAATCATTTAAATATCCATTTACTCTCTTAATAAATGAAAAAAAAGGATTCATTAAATTTCAAGGCGACAATGGCGTTCTGCAAAAACCTCACTGTTTTTGTTTCTTCCAGTTCACATCCTAAATGCTCCTTCTCCATTATCCACAATTATCCAATCAGTTTTCCGTCACCTACTCTGTAGAAACTGGGGCTGTTCGCAGGGACAGATGCACTCGCAGCCTCCAAAACCTTTTAGTGCATCAGATGATTTTAAATGACTTCAAACTTTATTTATTTATTCAATCGTAATAATACATTTTGCGGTAACGCGGCTCTATCACTCTCTAATGCCCCCAGGGCGACCAGATGTTTCTCCAACCATATGGTGTCCCAATATTTCTCTTGTTCTCCATCTAACACCCCCTCTCTCTCTCCATCTATCTATCTCTCTCACTCATCTCTCTCTCTTTCGTTTATGTTCTGTTTCTGCTTTTCTGTCATCTGGAAAAATTACACTTAATAAAATGTGCACGTTATCAGAATGAGCTCATCGGCATTCACTGGTAATCACATGCGTGTGAAAAGATAAAAAAAATCCTTGTACTGACAACATCTGTAGTTGTACAGTTTTTTATGTAGCGTTATATGCATGTTCAATTTTAGGGCATTGCAATTTTACGCTTGTAACTTCACAAGTTCTGTTTAAAACTGAACTTTCTGGAAACTTTATATTGCCACTGCCACAAGTGAGCAAGTTTAATAAACGCAATACCACAGAGAGACTCTTGTTTATCAGCAAACAAGTAATAAATGTTAGATGTTTTAAAGGCAAATTTATTTTGAACTAATAAGTCTTTTTTTTCTTTAGGCTTAATTTAGGCTTAGGCTTACTTAAACAAGTATTGTATGCAACAGCGTGGAGCGGATATTTACTGATATCTGTGTGTCCTGCTGAATGCTATGTTGTGAAGATCAACAATGGTCATTTTTGACCTTCTGGTGACAATGTGTGGTTTCCATTAAGAAAAAGGCATAAAATCATACTATATGTTTTTTGAAAATGCAAAAATGCAGCACTTTGATGTGTTATACGATGAATGTTTGAGTGTATTTCCAAACATGTTTGAATCCCACTTGTACAATACCAATGAATACTAATGAGATCACGTT
Organism: Triplophysa dalaica; assembly: GCF_015846415.1. NCBI lineage: Eukaryota > Metazoa > Chordata > Actinopteri > Cypriniformes > Nemacheilidae > Triplophysa > Triplophysa dalaica. The sequence goes on along the minus strand of NC_079547.1, from coordinate 2,857,745 downwards.
AACATGACATGACATATGCCAGCACTGTTTCGTGTGCGTGGAGGGTTCAGCTGAGAAGCTTGGTTTTCTGAAATACAAAAGGGAATGACATGTTTTTCTCACGTGACATAAGAAATTAAGTTATTTACGTTTTTAAATGACGCACTGTTGATATAAAAAATTACACAATCAATGAAAAAAAAGTTTCTGCACTCAATCATTGTTCTGGTTAACTTATAGCTGTTGATAGCAGAGAAAATTAAAACAGGCTTATCAACAAAAAGAAAATGTTCTTACTGACATCACGGTGCCATTTCACCAACCATTGCAGATCAAGTCAAATCTGCATAACACACAGACGGGTCACGTGACACTATCATCTTTCAGTTCACCAAAAAATTTAAATTGTGTAACTCTTTACTCATCCTCGATTTGTTCCACATCTGTATTCATTTATTTGTTCTGTTGAACACAGAGAAAGATTTTTGTAAGAATGGTTGTAACCAAACTGTTCTTGGTCCCCATTGACTACCATAGTAGAAAAAGATGCTTCATAAATGTATTTGTTCTGTTGAACACAGAGAAAGATATTTGTAAGAATGCTTGTAACCAAACACTTCTTGGCCACCATTGACTACCAAAGTAGAAAAAAATTGCTTTAAAAATGTCATCGTTCTGATGAACACAAAGAAAAATATTTGTAAGAATGCTTGTGACCAAACAGTCATTGGGCACTTATGACTGCTATTGTCACTTTTCTACAATGATAGATAATGTAATCCAAGACTGTTTTGGTTGCAACCATTCTTCCAAATATTTTTCTCTGTATTTATCAGAATAAAGACATTTATACAGATTTGGAAAAACAAGGTGAGTGTTTTGACAGAATATTTATTTTTGAGTGAGCTTTCCCTTTAAAAACCATAAACAACAGTCATTGTGTGCAAAATATGGATTGTGCTGAGCACATCGTGTCCCGTGAGGTAAATTATTGACATTAACAGAATCAATAATTTTGCAATTTTGAAAATAAATGTTAAATGTTGAGCCGACACTTTCAATGTAAAAATGGTTTATGCAATGTCACTAATATCTGGCTATACAAACACTGTAATCACTCCCAGAGATCTCTGTTATTTGTGATTTCAAGCAAATGACCTTGATGTTTTATGATAGACTAGAGGACCATCATCTTTAAAAAGACAATGGCACTGTTTCAAAAACCACAGCATGCTGACAGCATACGCAGCATTTTACAGCCCTTTAAACAAACCAACACCCACAAAAAAGAGATTACTCTGCCTTTTATTTTACATTCTTTTGTTCGAATTGACAGGTTGCATCACACATGTGCTTTATGCTGACTTATGAGATTGAACTGTAGTTAGGGTGCCTTTGTAGGCAGTAGCCTGTCTGCAGTAGACAGTAGGGAACATCAATGCGCTTTGGAAAACAGCCAGCGTCTCTCTTCCCAAAAAGCCACTCTGGGTGCCCAGCAATTACGGTAAGACTCTGAAGATCATGAAACAGAAATACTGCTCACCATCGCTACACCATACAGAGCGATGATCCATCTATCCATTTATCTGTCAATGCATTCATCGAACCATCCATCCACCCATGCATAATACATTCACTCATCTATCTATCGATGCATCCATCCATCCATTCATCCATCCATCCGGCCAGAGCTATAAGCAGTGTTCTCGTGTTTGCTTGGTGTGGAGAACCACCCAGAGAGAAAATCCCTCATGGCTTGTACTTTCGCATCTTCGGTTTTAGTTAGTGGGTGTCCAGAACATCAGAGACTCCAGTTCAATAAGTCATTTCGCAGGACGGGACTACAGTGTTGGGACGCCGGCTTTCAATTTCCCCTGTCTTCCACACACAGTCGGCAGTTACCCCGGTATTACCTCTGCATCACCACACACGCTCAATTCCAATTATGCTGAATGGTCAAAGTAACAAACTCGAATCAGCACTTTAACGAAGACAGACACGACTGCAATCTTTATGAGAAGTTTTCTTTTTCAAAGTAGAGTTCTAGTACAAAAAGTCAGTGTCAGTATGTGAGTTAATTGTGCCTTGTATGGATTTTCAAGCCAAGAAATGGCAGATTTTAAAAGCATGAGAAGTCATTCTTTTAAAAATTCAATTTCCCCTTGCAGTCAAGTCGTGACGTACGTGTTTTACGCACAAAGCAAACAGCCGCGTAATGTAACAGACGTTTCTCGAAGAAAAGATGATCGCTAACGGCCTTCGTCTCCAAGGTCACGGAGACCTTATGCAATTTAGAAAGAAACTCGCACATGATCATGATTATTTTTCCCCGCTCTCATTCTCTCTGAAGAAATTGTGCTGTTTTTGTCCGGCAATGAGGAAGGCTTCAACCTCACCCTGTTTCTCAAAGCGCACGGAGGTGATTGGAAAATGGACGATGTCGTCGACGCCACCCTTGTGCAATGAAAATCTTTCAGCTTCTCGCACAAAAATGGATTCTGGGCTTCACCGGGAAAGATACTGCCAAACATGTTACATCAATTTATGTACTCTCACAAAAAAAAGATTTTATTTAGGTCAATTGCATGCAGCAATTAAAAATATTTTTTACGTTAAATAATACATATTATTGACAAGTATTACAGGAACATTTATTAACATGATTTAATAAAGGTTGCATAAAAAGTAAGGTCAGTATTATATTATTTATTGGAGATTTGTATCGAGGTTCATGTTTGAATTTACTGTACGTTTCGAGCAATGTAAAATCTGTTGCTTTTCTGGGGAGACAAGACACAAACTGTTGAAAATAATAATTACATTTATACATTTACAGCCTGTGTTTCACATATATTAGAATTTGTTTACTATATTTACATGAAAATAACATTAAGGGACCAGCATATCAGAAAAAATAAAACAGATATTTAAATGCAATATTTGACTTGCTGGTCCGAGAAGCGTAGATTCTGAATGTCAAGGCACGGGGGTCACGGTTTCACCATGAGGTCAGATGGAAATGTATGGCTAGCATGAAATATTCATTTTAAAACGTGACCGAGACCGCCGTACGTTTCTGACCAAGGGTTTCTGTCGGTGTTAAATATGTTGCTTTTTTCAAACATGCCATATTCTCCACACACCTCCAAGCCACTTGCATTCTCCACAGCCATCTCTTTCTCATCTTCCTCTGGCCCTTCACCTTCATCCTATCCATTTGTAAAACCGCCTCAGGCCTTGCGAAAGACAGAACCTGCTAATGATTTTTCGCACGCTGTAGCGGCCCTAAGAGCATCTTTAGCAATTTCCTGGCTTTGATCAAATTCCCATTTCAAACATAAGTGAAGTGTTTGCACGAACTCATTTCACCTCTGGAAGCCTTAACTGACCGTGCGGCAGTATAGAAGGAGCCAAGGCAGGAGATAAACCAAGTTCCGGAAGCTCTAACGCTCAGAAAGATCAATTTTAGGAAAGGCAAAGCAAAACGGACCGCTTCATTCACCAAACGGCACACAAGGAAAGAGACTGAAAATGTAAAATCCTGGTGCTCTCTTTAGCAAGTCTATCCCAGCTCGAGGCTAAAAAGATCCTCCTTCAAGCCTAAAATGTCTAATCACATTCATACTTCAAATACAATGCAAAAGAAACTCACTTATTTAAATACAAAACAACAACGCTGGATTTCTGTAATGTAACAATATGTACTCACAGAAGGTCAGGAGCTCTCCTGAGGCCTTATTACAGAACAGCCTATTTCAGAATTCTGTCTTATCTGCTTGGAAACCAGCACTCATTTTAGTCACGATCTCATTTCAAACCTGATACATAAACTCGAGATGTGAAGGTTCTATATAAAATAACCACATATATTAATGCAGATCTTTGTTTTTTGGTATAACCGAAAAACAGATTATGGTCCTGCGAGGCCCTGAGCACCAGACTGATTGGAGGCCCACTTCTGTCGCTGTTGAATTTTGAAAAGAAAAGATTTCTAGATAATAAAAATATAAGATACAATATAATTACAGATAATAAAATATAACTTAAAGAAATAAAAATAGCATGAAACAAAGTTATCTTTATCTCGGAAGTAAACATCAAAAGGCTTTCTGTAGTCTCTAAGTGGCTTATGATTTCGTACAAAAGTTTGCTAGTCATTAAAACAAATATTTGTAAAAAAATATATATTTTCTAAGACACTGATTATTTTTAACACCTGGAGAAAAACAAAGATTATGTCTGTAAAAGAAAAGAAATCCAACCCTGTTGGCATCTCTTTCCATGGGCAGGGCTTTAGAGGGTTAACAGAGAGAGAGAGAGATGGATGGATGGATGGAACTCTTTGGAGGTTTGTTGGTTTGTGTTTCCCCACCACTCCACCAAAACACATGAATCTTTCATCAGTCAATTCTCTCTGCATCGAGATTAAACTCAACATCTCTGCAACTCCAGCAGGCTCATTTGAAAGGAAAAATTCACAGCCACTGTATAGAGTAATGAAGAGAGTCCAGGAAACGATATGTACACGCATGCTTCTATGTTTTCGCTATACACAAGGCTGGTGGAAACAAATTCCAGAGGGTCAGTTAGACATACACAATTCAACTGTACACCCCAATCTTTGTAAATCCACTACGCTCTACACTGTTAAAAACTATTTATTAGCAGTTTATTTTTTTCTTGTAAATTTGCATTCTTTCATTTTTGGTAAATTTTTACTTTTTCTTAAAGATATTTGACAAACCTGTTAAAAACCTGTTTGGTTTTGGACAGATACTTAGCAAGAGGTAAACTCTTGCAAACGTTTTTGCAAATATTGCAAAATACAGTTCTGTTCTTGGTCAATTAAATTCATTATGTCACCGCTTAGTTGTGGTTTGAAAAGCAGTTGGAACAGCATTGCACATCCCCCCAAAAACATATCAGAACACACTTTGTCATTGTTAACAGACATCTGTGCTTCTATAGTCTTGAAACGCACCATCTGCGACAGATCGGGTGTTACCAAATTATTAAAACTTCCATGCAGTCATCCATGTTTTTCTTAACATTGTAGTCTGACGATTGAATTTTCTCATTGCCAACAAAAACCGTGATGACAAAACAGCAGATTATATTGAACCTTGTGATGATCTTCAAGGTCAAGGACACGCACCAACAACATTTGCATTTATCCGTAAATGTCCGATTCCACTTGTACGTGCTTGTCAAATGGTATCCGAGGTTTAAGTCGGTGGAGTTTAATGCACGCTATTAATTATAAGCTCAGGGTGGGGTGACATTTAAAGACTGAGGAGGAGGCCGCCCCATTCATTCAGGCGTTACAGTAAGCTTATTAAAGATTTAACAGCGTTGTCGCCCGGCACGAGCCATTCCCTCCGAAAACCTCTGATAAACGATCGTCTTTCTTTCACAACATCAAAGAACAAAGATAACAGATGGAAACGGAATACTACATAGATACGTAAAGTTTTATTTCCCACCCGGAGTTATGATGATGAATATGGCTTAACGGCATCTGTTGGAAAGTGCATCGGATCGAGCGTTCCAAGCAACGTCACGATGAAGACGTACACATCTATGGAACTTTTTGAACACTTCTGGCAACTCCTCAGCACAATGTTGGGAAGGGATCTCTCTCTTATCTGTGGCACTGCAGAGAATTCTTTGGGCTTTTGACAGGTTCATTGTTGTGTTGTGTGAAAACGGCTCTTGATTAATGTTTGAAGTGAGCTGCGGCAAAGCTGCGGCCCTCTCAAAATGAGTCAAAGACTCTTCTGTCATTTCTAAATCTTTCTGTATCTTTTTTGCCCCGTCTTCCAATTATTGTCACGGCTGTGTCAGAGAAAAAGCTTTTTTCTGCTCACGCCATTTAGCTCTCGTTCTCTCTCTCTCTGCCTCTCTCCTCTTATCTGTCTCATTTTTGTCTCGCTGGCCGTCTGTTTTTCTGATTTACAGCTAATCTGTTCATCAGACCGTCCCTGTCGTGCCTTCCGAAGTAACCAGATAGTTTCTGTCCACGGGTCGTTTCTCTGGAGTGCTGATGTGAAGAGATATGAAACATGTTGTCTAAGTAAACACAGGCGTAGCGACCAATAAATCCGCTTTGAGACATTTTAAATCCACCTGTTCACCTTCAATGTCGACATTTACACAGCCTGTCGCTCCAAACACGTATGACTTTCTTTCTTCTGAGAAACACAAAAGGAGACAATTTAATGAATATACGGTTGGGTGAATGTGATACAATGGCAGTACGTTATGAGTCACTTTAACGCTTAATAAAGCACCCGAGAGAGTCGGCAAAAACGGCTCACTGATCATTCACTAAATACTCAGATACAAACCAATATTGAGCTATTTTTACAGGAAATCTGTGACAGCCGCAATGACGCATCTAATATTAGATTGTTATTTCATGCATTTAAAATGATTGGTGAGTCACGTTTCATATTTTATAAAGCATTCAAGTGATTCACATGAGGGTGAGTAAATGGTGACAGAAATGTCATTTGTAGGGGAACTGCTTCTTTCACGATTAGCGGTTACAACATGACAAGCGATATGCAACACCAGAACATGTGACCCAGTCTGTGAAAAGTCTTTTTTTTGGTTTGCTACACTATCATCCAACATAGTTTAATGAACATTCAGTGAAAATAGAACCTTGATGTGTTTAATATTGACTGAGTAACGCCGTGTCAGTGATTGAAATCTACTTTAGAAATTTTGCAAATTGCAAAACAAACGTCAATAAAATCATTCATTTCCGTATTAATAATATTATAAATGAAAACTTGACTACTCCATCTTTATTGTATAATATTATAATTTTTTCAGTTACAGCATAAAACTCACATTACCTATTTTTATAGAAAAAAAGACCGTAAATGATCGGAGCCCCATAGCTACAATAAACTTTATAACCAGTGAGTTGATGAAAATGTAATGTGATTCCCTGGAATATTATAAAACGCCTAATGTGCCTTAATGTACTGCGGCAAAAAAAGTGTTTTCTACGGAGGAAAATGCTTAATGTGAACACACCGCATTCGTATTCTGGGCTTATCTGCCTGCCTGTACATGGCATTCTTTATTGTTAAGATCTACTGAATTTTGCCTTTTCATTTTCCTGTCTTAAAGGTCCAGTGTATGTTAGTTGCATCTAGCGGTGAGTTTGCGAATTCCTCCCTTTTGAAGCACTACGGTGGCTGACACAGGACAAAGATGTCCTCAGGTTTCTGCTTCTTTTCCGAAGGACATAACGAATACAAGAAACGTGCTCTGTAGACCAGTTTGTTTAAAACCATGGCGTGTCATTAGGTCCTTATACACCTCTAAAGATATGGTTATGTATATTATATTGCATCTCGTCAACAGAACACTTTTTTGATGCACTTACTTGCTTCAGATGCAGCTGTTCTAATGATGAAAATGTCCAACTTGTGTACATGTCCAACACGCGCTGATCATTACCAAACCCATTTTAGTTGGCAAAATGATATAATTAAATGACACATGCAAATTTCTGACTGTTAAGCAAGTCACAACGTCTTTTACAACCTGCGTTTTTCCATTTACTGAAAGGTTGCGGTTTTGGAGATTAGAGGTTTCTTTCCGACATGTTTAATATGCAGCTATGTGGAGCTGGATTTCGAACCATGGGATTTCACACTGGGCGGGACCCTCCAAAGCACCACAGAAATAGAAGCATCAGTAAAATGCACTGATATTTGTCAAGGTTATGGCTGAGTTGGAATAAAAAAACGTGAAAAGTTTTTCAACCTGATCCGAACCTTAAATTTGTTGTTATTGTATTCAGGCCCATTCATTCTTATTAAATAACAATTCAATACCTTTACATATTAAATATAATAAATACAATCTATTTTTACTCGGATGTAACAACATTTTCTAGCCTACTGACCAGAATGTTTTACGCAATTCAAACCTTCACTTCACTTTAAATGGCTCATAAATCCTTACAGTGATGCTGTAATGAATACTCCTCAAACTAAAGAGTTGTGTTCTAACTGTAATAATGAAGCAGTCTGGGATTCCTGGACATTAAATAATTGCCCGTTTTTAATCTTCTCGGCCTTTGTGACAGGGTGTGAATTCATACTACTATAAGGCAGTCATTGAGTACCGCACTTATGTCTTTGACGCTTGCTTAAGAGAGCGAGGAATTGAGAGACAACAGCGAGTAAGATGAGAAAATGAATTACTTTCTCCACCTCCCTTTGTGAGCCTTATACAGGGGCACGGGACGCACTTTAACCCCACACGAAAAACTTTGCCGGTGATAATATGCAACAATTCTGGATCACATTAAAAGCATCTTTAATAGTCTGTAATTTACTAGTTTTAGCTCTTGACCTGAATTCAAACAGGTAAATGGCTTTTTACCTCAGACTATCAGACACATCTCTGTGTTTTATGCTGTTTATACACAAACTCATGTACTCTAACCTTTAAAATGGATAATTCACCAATAACAAAAATTCTGTCATCAATTTTTTTGTCATTCAAAACCTGCGAATGACTTGTCTGTGGAAAAATATATTTTGGGAAATGGTTTTGTTCAAGCAAAGTCAACGGGGTCCAATGTTGTTTGTTCTTCAAAATGTCATTCAGATTTAATTTTTTGGTGAACTTTATTTATAAATAATTAATGTACATACTAACCTAAATGATATTACCTTTAAACGAAATGGTACCTCCAGTCTGAAAGACGGCACAGACATTGCTTGGAGTACCACACTGTTTTGGCATTTTCCAAAACAATTCCTCTGCGCCTACCCCATACTTCATATCTACATGTGCTCTGAAAACTTTAATTGGCTTATAACCATTTAGCAGCATTAATATTCATTAAATTGGCATTTTGAACTAAATGCTAATTACAGTCAGATGGACAGATTTTTGGCAGATCATTTCGATTTTTGCTGTTGTTTTTATTTTTTTATCATTGGAAACACTTTTACCGCATAAAAAATCGGAGGCGGAAAGAAGAGAAACAAGTTTTTAGAGGTTGTGAGAGCAGAGATGGGTTTAGCATTATTGCGGCCCCGGGGAAAGTTTGGATTTGAGATTAGACTGTACACTGACAAGGGATTTTATGATTTTTTGTTCTGATTAGATAGCTGGATGTAATCCGTCAGAAATAATAATAAGGTTTACACTCAAACACTTGTGGCTGTAAGGGGGGAATAATACGATATCTGAGGCGTGCTTTTAAGTTATAAGGAGAAAAATGATCAGTGTGTAACAACTTAAATGTCAATCATTCCCAAACACAAGTATTCAATGCTTGAGTTGTTTAAATCTAGATTTTTACATCATATCTCAGACCAAAGAAACCCAAAGTGTCTCCAACCAGCCTATTACAGCATTTGATGATTCCATCAAAACCATCTCATTTTTCCTTTATGTTAAACAAACTCAGACAGTAACTGTGTAAAACACTATAATTTATTGGTTTGCTGTTTTGAAATATTATTATTTTATTTATCTATCATTACAAAAGCCTGTTTGTCTCATGAAACTGTATTTTTGTAAAGCAAATGACTAATTACTGTCATAAAACACATTCAAATTATTAGGTTGTCATGTATTTTTTGCACTGTATTGTTTGTGATTGCTAAAACGGATTTACAGTATTTCTAATAATCGTAGTACTGAGAATCTCTAATGAGAATAGCTTTTACATTTACATTTAGTCATTTGGCAGACGCTTTTATCCAAAGCGACTTACAGTGCACTTATTACAGGGACAATCCCCCTGGAGCAACATGGAGTAAAGTGTCTTGCTCAAGGACACACTGGTGGTGGCTTTTGAGAATCATTTTAACAGAATTTCAACAGTACGACATCTTTCTCATTATAGTAATAAGAATTTGGAGGGGGGCGTCTTCATAGGGTTCACTTGTGTGTCCCATTGTTTTCCTTTGTTGATTAATTGAGGGACAATCTAATGTTTACATATTCTGCATAACACACACACACAGACACGCACGCACGCACATATATATATATATATATATGTACTGTATATGCGTGCAGAATATTTCATTTGCCGATATGTTTTATTTTAAGCACAGAGTTTTAATAATTCCCAAGGGAGGAAATACGTTTTTTAGCAAAATTGCTTATAAAGAGCACTATCAACATTGTAAATTGTCTTTCTCCTCTTCAGCCAAAGGAACGCAGTCCTGAATTTCCCATTTCTGCTCTAATCTCCTCCTTTGCTTAAGAGGGTGTCATCAAGCTGCAATTGTGCACTTCCACTCGCTCATCAGCCTGTCATTTCAAGGGCCGTGTGACTAAATTATCCTCTGCGCACCCCAGTTCACTATTACAACAGTTACCGATGATTCACCTCCGCTTTCTATCACGGTAAATATCTGCCTTCGCACACGCTCCCCGCTGACTGCGGCCCGGCACCTCTGGAGGACAAATACCCATATCAGACAGACGAGATGCAGTCAGTCGCGACAATGCCACTGATGATAGCATCACGGCAAAAAACACTTCTTTATCTACAGCGTGATCACGGTGTGTACGAGCATCTCGTTGAAGATGTGACTCAAGATGTGACCTTGAGTTTGCATGGCGAGTGAGGGCAGATGAACTCGCTCAGAGTTGATGAAGTCAGACCGGAGACTGATGTGTCAATTTATTTACTCAGTCACATTTTGATATTTTTCTCCATCTGCTCTCTAAAGGTTCTCTTTGGTACCATGGCAAGATAAACACTTCAAGGTAAATATCATAATGCTTAATGTCAAGTGCTTAACCACATATTCAGCGACAGAGAGACCAAATGTAATAATATAAGTTGATTTCTATCTATAAAAGGTTTTCTATCTGTTTCTTCTTATTTTCTGCAGAAGACATTGAATTGATTGTAACATTCAATTCAAGTCTACCACAAGCCATCTGTAGAATAATGTCTGCCAGACTTACAAAGGACAATTAGGGGGAATCTGATATCGAATGCATCCATTTAAGGAAAGCCCAAAAATGTATGTGCTCCTGGGCTTCAGTGCATCAAACAAAACTCAGATTTATCTTTCAAGTTCTTCCTAGCAGGCATTTATCGTAGCATCTTTGGAACAAAAAATCAGGCTGGACCATGCTGTAACATATTCACTCTCTTTACAGTCGGCGCGGCTAACATATAGTCGCTTATAGATTCCATGGCTGGAACCATGAGGTCTCTTGAGATGGATTAGAGACAGATATACTTGAATGGGCAGTATGAAAGACAATACATCAACAGGGAGCCTCTATAGATGGTACCCCCTAGAGGATAAGGGCAAAATACAGCGAAAATGAATTGTTTCAATGTGTATTGCAAATAAAACAAGATCTTTTTGTACATTTTCTAAAGATTCTGTGAATGCGTGATCATTGCAAAACTCATCATGTGAGCCTGGAGCGATTGCCAAGGTGATGCTATGTGGTTGCAAACAGGTTTCTTAGTTGCTAAGAATACGACCTGGTTTTTATGATATTCTGGTGGCTTTGGGTTTGACTCCCTCCTGTTTTATCATCTGCATGACAAAAAGAAGCACAACTTTCTCCAGGGGCGGTCCGGGAGGCAAATTCAACCCTGGACTTTTCAGCCCGCATCATCCCCACATCATCGTTACTCCAATTTTTTCCGCCCCTGACTTTCTCCGTGATTAGCAAAAGGGTGGTTCGCATCCCCAACACATTAGTACCAAGCAGACAGTGTTGAGAATCAGAAAAGATACATTCTTACACATCCTTAACTTCCTTTATAAAGACCAACAATTTGTCTTTAGGCAGGCGATATAACAGTAGATGTTGATTTGTTTCCGCTGTTGTCTGTTGACAAAGTTAAAAGGGTCACAAATGTGGATAAGTAGAAGTTACAGAATGAGAATAGAACCAATTCAGGGACTTAATGTAATTTTAAGTTAAATAAATGAAAGGGATGGTTAAAAATTCTGTCATCATTTACTTAACCTCAAGTTGTTTCAAACCTGTATACATTTCTTTGTATGGCTGAACACAAAGAAATATATTTGGAAGAATGTTAGCAACTGACATTTCTGGGACATCATTGGTAGGAAAAAAATGATTGTATTAAACACAAATTGAGATATTTTGAAGAATTTAGGAAAACAAACCTTTGACTTACATTTTAATATGGCAGTCAATGGTGCATCAGAAAATCTTAGTTACTAACATTTTTCCTAATATCTTCGTGTTTAACAAAACAAACAAATGTATACAAGTGTGGTACAACTTGAGTTTAAGTAATTCATGACAGAATTTCATTTTTGGGTGAAGTATCCCTGTAAAGTAAAACCAAAAACACAGCACTAAATATAAGCACTATATGTTTGGATTCATTGAACAGTGTTTTCATTTTGTTAAACCATTTAAATTCATTTAATTCCTCTCCCTAAACCGCACACCTGATAAATGAGCCAAGGATATGTGATTACATTTACAATTCAATATATTAAATATTTTACAGTAGCTTTATGATTTACATGATTTGAGAAAAGTAATACATTCTATACTTCAGCCTAATTTAATTAAGTCGGTAATGATACAGACAGCAGCTGTACGATGATTCTTCCGCTCTCAAAAGGCATAATTTCATTTCCTACATTATTGACACAATCCTCTGCATACAGTGAATACACACATTCAGAGATCAGGGTTATAACGTGGGAGAGTTGAGTATTTAAGGCAACGGACCACACAAAGAGCGCATGGATGACCAGAGCGTGTTTGAAGATGTGTGGGTGGGCCGCACGAGGGTGATGGAGAAACACACTCCAGAGGAGAATAAGCGGTAATTTGACTGGAGAAGATCGGCGCAGTTGTGTACAGTTCAGAGTTAGGTCAGCGCGGTGAGGAGGTGAGGCGGAGTTTTGATGAGCGGTGAAAGGCGGGTGGTATTTTGGGCCGAGGTGGCATCTCTCTGTGGGGGCGTTTGGATGTGGCAGCTGGGAGTAAACACAACATGGAAATGAGACAAATTCACAAAACACTCAGAGGGGGGTCACTACTGCCAGCTCCACCCTGTAAAGCAAACGCCTGTGTTTAATGCCGTGAAGAGATGGTAACAACAGAATGAGAGAGAGAGAGAGCTAAAGTTAATTTCACTAAAACTTTCTTTACGATCTTTATATAAGCGTGCACACATAAGACAAGCACCTTCACACCTGCCAAACTCTTTTACCCCACAGACGTGCTTCACCAGACCACCACAAGCCATCCATAGCTCTCAATCTCTCTACCCCTGTCTGGCAGACCCTGTCGGCGGCGGGTAATAACCCAAGTCCCAGTCTTCGCCTTTCTCCATAAATCCTTCCCCTGTCTGACGGGTTGATTCTAACAGAAGTATTCTCAGGTCTGTTTTATTGCCCTATCCAGCACTGACCTTTGGTGCTACGTCTGGCTCTAGGTGCACCCCAGAGAGATGTTTGAAAAGGAATTGTTAAGAAGCGAGCAGAAGACCATCAACAGAGAAAGGATGGAAAATGTGTAAAAGTAGTTTAATTTTTTGAGGATGCGCCCCGTGTGAAGTGCTGAGGGGGGAAGACAGGGCACTGAGAGAGAGGGAGATAGAGCTTGGTTTGCTCCATTGAGGTGGAAATGTGTGGATGGACATCTCTATTTGGAGACGTGATGATGGTCATCCAGTTAGCACATGGTTACCATGGAGACTTGGGAATCCATGGCGATCTCAGTAGCATGATGGGATCTCATTTCAAGACAGGTGTATACAAAGCACATCTTTCAAAGCCTCAGCTGAATCTCTAGAGATTCAGATTTTATTACAATGAAAGTAAAGCATGTGCATTTTCACAAACCTTTTCATCTTATTGCAGTATTTATACCCATCACAATGTGATGAACTGGTCCTGTGTTTGAAAAATAACATTGACATTTCACTTTTTGACAGACAATTTCTTCTCAACGTAACTAAAAAATGTAAAAGTTCTATATAAAACTTATGATTTCAAGACTACCACTACTTTGGACAAATTACATAAAATAATACGAGTTATAGTTTTCACCTCCAACAGCGATCCGTAAACCCCCGGTGGCATTATTTTGTTGACATTTTGATATCCATTGTCTGATTAAATAATGTTGTCTGTTAGACTCAAATGTTTGAATCTACAGTAAGTGATACGAAATGTTTCATTCATGCTATCTATAATTAAAAAAGACAAAGTGTTCAAAGTGTTTTTAAAAAGTCTGCCCTTCACTGTAAATATACATTTTGTGGTACATGTGTATGTATTGATGTTGCTCTGACAGGAGTGTGTGTGTGTATACTGATGTTGTTCTGACCCTTACCCACTATATCCGCAAGAATATTGATATGAAACGAAATTTGACATCATTTGTACTCTATGTTGCACGCAGTCTATAAGCTAATAGGGGGGTCACGGGACCATAAACATGTCTTACATTACGATACTATACTAGCTGAAGTTTCTCGATACAAAGTAGTATTACCATGCTGCGCCATGTTCACAATTCCACTCTATACAAAGAACACACATTTAGATTAAACATTTTGTATTTACTATAGTAAACTGTTTGATACTTTCACTAGAATATGTTGTTGTAATTGGATAAATTGTAGTAAATATTTACTATGGTAAAACTCAAGAATGCTAGTGTCTATGAGTTTTAGTAGTTTACTGTAGTAAATAGGCCTACTAAAGTACACTAGATCATTTCATGTGAAAACTTATTCAAATGTGGGACAAATTTCATTGATACAGCAGTCTTTATAAAGGAAAATATTAGGCTTACTTTAAATGCAGAAGACGGCCAATAGGTGGCAGATAGTGAATCATTTAAGCAACTTGTTCAAAGCGCTAATTTGAATCATTATCTCGTCCCAGTCATTCAAAAAACACATTAATTTAGGAAAGAAACACAGCAAAAAGGCAGATTTAAGAGTTCAAATGAATATTAATTTGCACATGCAACATTAACTACGGTACTACGATGCTATCATTTCAAAAATAGAGAGGAATCAGGGGTATTTTGAAGCTTAAGCATCGAGATACTACCGTAGCACCGGTACAACGTGCATCCCTTTCAAGCTAGTGCTATTACAATGCTAATAAAAATTCCGATGCATGGTACTTGGGTGAAAAGTTAACCTAAAATTCAAATAAAATAAATTGCTGCTGTAGAATACGGTGCATTTCATGTTTGCATGTCGATATCACCCCTCAAAATATTCAGAAAAGTGGATGGTTTAAGACCCTGAACTTGGTTGAAAGCAGCACCTGGCCTGCACTACAAACATCAATCCATCGCTTTGCACGGACTCGATACGAGTATCTAACATCATGGCATACAGGACTATGTAAAGAGGTTTTTGAAGATGAATTTTTACTTCATTTTTATTGTGGTTTGAGCTTTACCCCTCTCATGGCCCGGAGGCTTTTGGAGAATCTTTTTTTGAGTATGTGATGAGATTTACAGGAAGCAAGAAACGCCTGGAGGAAGCTGAGGGGGAAAACCACTCACACATACCCATACACACACATCTAACATGGGGGCTCCTTTGCCAGCAGAGGAAATATCAGGTTGTCATTATCAAATTCTAATTCCCGTGCTGTCAGTTTCCATTACGGCAGCCGAACTCCGAGTCCTAAAGGTTATTGATTTAAGTCCTAATCTACAAACAAATATTTTACCTGCCCTTTTTTCTTGGCCGGCAGCAATGTTAAGCGAAGGGCAAAATCTAGTGTTGATGGATTTTGCTTTGGTTGGCACGGAGCGTGCGTGCGAGTGTAGGAGTGGGCATGCTTTGCCGTTATGAATTATTGCCATTTTCCAAAAAATACTGGACACCAGCAATGTTCACTGTCTACCCCAGGTGACCAAATCAAATATTGTAAGCCGTTTTATCCTCTATTCGTTGCAACAGGAGGTCAATTAATTCTGCAACCCTGCACCAACCTACAGGCAACGTTCAAATGGTCAGTGAACATCTCGATACTGGTTTTGATTCTTTCATTCGCCGGTACAGCTTTCCAAAACTTGAATACTGTCAGAATGAATAAGTTAAGCCAACCCATGTTCTTTTCTCGCTATAGCTGTGATTGAATAACACCTGGCTGTTACTATAGTGACAGTGACTAAAGGTCAAAGATGTCGCCATCATTATACTGGAAAGCTTATTCACAATTGACATGAACTTTATTTAATAAACCGTTTTAACTGAAGCAAGAGTTGTCTGTCAAATCTTAATGACTTGACAGCGGCTTTCAATGCATTCTGTAGACGCGATGTCTTAAAAGCGAGCTGCTTTTTATCCTGTTGATTTAATGTTACATTATTTCCATACAGAAGAAAAACATGAATTACACGTTTTTGCACGTCTTGCATTAGATTCATGTAAATATGTTTCAAAGCCATTTTTCACATGTGTAAATCTCACATGGCTTTACTATGTTCCCTGATAACACACATACATCTTGGAGATGTCTATTTAATGTCTGCATTTGCATCTGTAAGACGTCTCTTATACGTCTGCTACCAGATGTCAAATAGACATCTAGAAGATCTATGTAAGATTTTTATGAGTTACAATGTATGTAAAACTGACCATTCTTGGAGGTTTAGCAGATGCTGTTTTTACCCAGCAGATCTCCAAATCTTATGCTGCCATCTTACAAATTAACCTGTGCTATCAGTGTTGGTTTTCAACTTCTTATAACATCAAATGTACGCCTTTGCATAAAAAGCTACCCCATGCACCTGTAATAACTTTATAAACAAAACACACATCGCCTCAAAATCAAATCGTTCCTTATGACTGAATAGTTGCCCATAGATTAGATCGCAGACTGATTCGTGCAGTGCTGTTGGAGACGAGGTCATCGCAGACTTATGCATTCATGGCATCACGCAGCATCAATGTGTCACAGAGTAACGAAAGGAGATGAAAAGTGAACGAGAGGCTGCCTGATGAGGAAAGAGAGAGAACGGCAGTGGTTTGTTGCCACCGGTCAATTACAGCTCTGCTATAGAGCCATCTGTTAATCTTCCTCCTCTCCCTCTCTCTCTCTCTTTCCTGCTAACAGCCTTCACGCTGTCAAACCCTGGGCATATCTGAAAGATTGTGGAGAATGATCGCTGTCCGACACACGCCGCCTTTATCTTAAAGTAGTACAATAGAAGGGATCCAGAGTAGATAAGAGACAACTAGTGATAATACAGCATCACGGTCGGCTGGTGTAACTTTCAAAGTGTTTTTAAAGAGAGCAGTGCCACCCTGCGGTGATGGAGGGTACTGCAGAAGAAAAAAGCAAGACATGAGCTCCCAAGAGAACTTGTACTCTAATGCTCAGAGCTTGCTCTTTCAAAGCACAAGAGACAGAGAGAGTCTGTTTTTTTTCTCGTATCTTATAAAATAAAAATAAAAACAAATGGAGAACTTAGAGAACTCCAGTAGTTTGATCTATTAAAGTATGGAAGTATCCTTAGATCATGCAGGTTTGATTCCCAGGATACACTGTCTAGAGATAAAAGCACCATCAAGTTGGACAAGTGACTGTCAAATGAATAACTGTATATGAAGTGCATAGAGGCATAATATTTTGATTTTGATAGCGCATTTCAATTTTTTTATCACGAACTCTTAAGGGGACACATAAGACAACTTAAAACAGAAAGAAAATCTATGAAGCAAGGGACTTAAAGGAGACGTGCGTAATTTTTGCTCCACTAACATCACCAAACGTATACTCAACACACTCCCCATCTGTCATTGCTCAGACCAACAGATAGCCCCGCAACCAAACTCACACCAGAGCCAATGTTGCCATGTCAGTGATGCTACACATAACAAATAATATGGGGCTGGAATAAGCATTGCCAAAATAATCACCTCTCAGCAAAAGTCTCCATTTGTTCTCAGTTTGATACAGAATATTTAATAATTCATGTGTTTCCTTGGGTTGTACCTGCTTACGTACGCAAATGCGCACATGGGTACTTTCACCAGGCAGTCAAACCCACACATGTCCAAGCATGCACTGCTGACATCTAAACACACGCTCGCCCACGTGTGTTTCCGAAAGCCGCCTCGTAGAGGTACGTATAGACTGATATAATTTCTGTTTTGCACCCAAGCAATCGTGACTTCCAGCTGTGCGTTTCCCGTCTCAATAAATCAGCACTGACAGGTTGTTAAAGCAATACCCAAGGCCCACTGCAGCCCAGAGTGTATAACATACACTTCAGTGACTTCCAACAAAATGTGTATGTGTGGCACGGCCTCCCTGTTTGTGTGTGTGGTCCAGAGTGGTAGAAATCCAAGTGTGACCCTTTCTGGAGCCGCATCAGTGCCTCGTAAGTGAGACAGATTATGAGTGTTTAACACGCGCTATTACATCCCAGACCGAAATGACGATAGTACGCATTCAACACGCAGCCGTGCAGAGTGAGAGAGAGCGGGGAGTTTGCGATACGCGAGGGACTTGATGTGAATTAATATACGCAAAAATAAAAGACAGATATAATTGGACAGGTGGTTTCAGCAGCTGGAGAGATAGAAGCGAGTGTGACGGATAGATAGAGATAAAGGATACAGAAGGAGAGAGCGTAAATTAGCAAAGGCCAGAATTTTGTTGGGAATCAACAAAGCGGACAATTGCAAAACATGAGCACAAACAGTCGCATTCAACAGAAGACTGACGGAAAACAGAATATAGACTCGGAGAGTGCATGGCCAATTTTGTTGCTTTTCTGCAAAACATCATCTTCTCTAGTCAAGTCACAAAAGAAAATAAAGTGTTAACCTCAGACCGACTTAGCATTCAAGAGCTGAGCAGTGCGTTTAGACATTGACCTACAAAATCCCAGGACTAACAGTGTCAATAGTAATGAAGTTATCAAATTATTTCACCTCTTGAATAAGTCAGACTATTCTAGAAAAACTACATTTAGATTAAACAAAGCCACACTGCTATTGTACTTTGTATTGTATTGTACTCTACTACCCACCTATTGCTCTCTAGATCAATATACCGCATAGACAATCAAAACAAAATCTTGTCAACATTATATTTGTTTATAACGTAATATTCAATAAGTACTGCTTATTTAAACAAGTGGATGTGACTGACAGGTCCGCGGTTACTTCGGTGCCCATCAAACCCCAAAGGACAAAACTCAGCGGTCATTGCTCCACACAAACACACACAGTCAATATAAATGAGGTCTGGTGTTATAGCTCACGTGTCCATTTATGACTGCACTGCATTCAGTTCATTTGTATTGATTATATAAAGACAGAAAACAACAGATCACCAACCAGGTGAATGCTAAGGGCACGAGAGAAAGAGCTGTGTGCGACACGCCTTCCGCCGAGCGGCCGCGACCTTCCGAAGGTCAACGGCGATAGAGAAAAAGCACACGGGCTCGGTGACAGGCGTGCCGCGTACCCAGGGGACTGAAATGGCCCACTTGTCAGGTTCTGCTTGAGACGGACACACACATATATGGCCACACACGCAGACGCGCACACACTCGGCTGCTCTGTGGGTGTAACGGTGGTGATGGGTGATAAAGACAGCCAAGAGAAGCGAGGGGAGGAGATGGCTTTAGAGCTCATAACTCTTCCCATGGTTCCGCAGTTGATACATCAGGCTTTGCACACAGACACTAATGATTCTTACCTGTGAAAGACTGAGTTTGGGCACTCGCTCACACACACATACACACACACACACACACTCATTAGGAGCCATGGAGAGGCACTCAAAGGATGACAAAGTGTTTGTGGAGTGGATAAACCAATGCTATACAACAAAAATATGTACCATCATCCTACTAAGGGTATGTTGACATGACAACAAAGTACAAAAACTGGTGATGCATGATGTATTGTGGATTTTTCAGGGTTGCTCTGGAAGAACATCTACAATTTTTTTATAAAATAAAAAAATGTAACTAGTGTAAAATAGCCTTGTTAAAATTATTTTTTTGGTGGACATTACCTTGTTTTAAAATAAAAGCAGTTGTCCACTTTTTGCCTATTGTTTCAGGCTCAGAAAAAATTACATGAATATTTCAATACTATATATTGGCCTAAATATTGTTATCAACCAAAATATACATATCAGCAGTGTTGTCAACTTGCCGATTTTGTCCCTATGTTTAGAGACTTTTCAGACCCCTTTATCAACTTATTTTTCAAAAAGCGACTAGCGACAAATCCAGCTACATACTGAATAAGCCTTGGGACTATACGAAACATTCTGCATCACTTCTACTGCCCCGCCAGAGCGAGTTTTTGCCTTCCCAGAGCAGCACAGCCTCTCTGTCTACTCTGTACGGTGTGAGTGCCCACCGGAGAGAAGCAGCTGAAGACCGCACTGACGCGTGAATGAGATTTGCAGTTTGCATGTACAAACAGTGTTTCCAAGAACAAATGACTTGTTGACCTTGTTCTACCATTTCTGATTACGAAACGTGATGAAACGGCATGACTATGAATGTGTAAACACAAACACAGACGGATTTTAGCTGTTCAATGAAAAGTACTGCTGGTGTGTAGTTTAAAGGGGTCGAGTTCACTCACTATTACATAGTTTTTGTTATCTGCCAACAGAAACACAAAAATGATTTAGTATTAAAAAAATTATAGAACTTAAGTAGTTATGTATTTTGCATTTGGCTGTCTTAACATAATACTTTATATGACAGCTCAAAGATTAGAGATAAAGCAGACCTGAAGCTCTTGATGCTACGTGATGATGCCGCTGATATGCAAATTAGCGCGTGACGTCATCTGCAAACATTTAGCAGCTTTCGGGCAGGCTTTAGCTACATTCCATCGAAAAGAGTTGGCAACATTGCATATCGGTGCAATCCTTACAGTACCTGAAACAGTAGGTCTACCTCTTAACAATGATATGTGAAAATAAAAAATGCTGTAACATTTTCTTTGAAGCATTTAAGTATAATGCATTATAAAAGTAGTTTTAAAGCATTGTAATGCACCTTTTAATGCATTGGAATGTCTTATAAATAATTGTTATTACAGTTAATACATTATAACACTTTTTTTTTGTAGTGCAATTAACTGCTGCACTACACATAAAACTGGTTAAAATTCTTTACGACTAAATATAATGCATTACAACACACATTATGAAGAATTATAATGCATTTTACCCTTTAATAACTCTTTATAATGCATTATACATACATGCTTCAAGGAAAGTGTTACCAAAAATGCTCTATTATAATTCAGGCCAGTAGATGGTAATTTAAGAAAGAAAGAAATTCTACAAGCCTGCACACATAAGCATTCTTCTTTAGAAAGGTAAATACAAACAGTCAAGATAATGAAAATCTACACTCTGCTAGAGAAGCGCTACAGCACAAACAAAAGTCTCCACATCCGTCATTGTTGTTTGGGTTGTCAAGTAACTAGAAAGAAAGTGAACACATAAATACATATGAACATGAAGTCACCATTATGGCAAATTTGGGTTTTTGTACTCTATACTAAGACTTAATGTTATCTTTTTTTATTCAAACGTTTGTTTTTGTTGAACCAAAGCAAAGGAACACAATGGCCACAACGAAACACAAAAAAATATTTCATTTTTAGTTGAGAAGTTTGTCGTCCAAAAACTAGAATGCTCCTTGGACAACAAAGTTACATAATAACGTTCAAACCGTTTATGCTGCATTCAGTTTTGCATGCTTCTTTATTGAAAAATACTATGCGGTGCTTTGCAATAAGTAGTATGCTAATACTCTATTCAGCCTGCATGTAATTTTGGGGAAGTGTTCCTCAAAATATCACAATATAAGACAGATGTTATATTAATGGGTCCTCTCTTGACAGAGTATGTAACGCTGAAATGCCACAAGGCTAAATAAAGGCATCACTTCAGATGAAAGCAAACATGAAGCCAATACGAAAGGCCTCAAGCATTTTTCTCAGAAGTTGCAAGATTCATCGTATTTGAAGCTATGAAAGGGGGTTACAAGATATTTTGGGCAAGGTACTGAGGCTCAAGGCTATTCTCTTGTGCACTTCATGCAGAAATCCTTCAATGAAACGAGGCTTCTTATGACTTTAGTTGTCTGCTGTATAATACACAAACGCAGTAAATCATCTCTCTGGTGCTAAAGCAAAGGGGAGAAAGAGAGAGAGAGAGAGAGAGAGAGAGGCCAGGTCATTAGAGGAGGCTGCAGAGATGCAGGATGCATCTTAACGTGACACACACACACTGCTTGGTATGCTGCCCGCATGAGGGGACAGTGTTTTTTATTTCACACAAGCACACACACACACTTTCAGTGAGGGTCTGTGGTAATTTGATCAAAAGCGACCTTCAGCAGGCAATCCCAAAAGGTTAGGCCTCACACCAAATAAAGTCATATGATAATCACGCTCGGTGTATCTGTGTAAATCAAGCTCAGTTAATCTTCTGTGAAGCCATTTTCAAAGGTCATAAAATAAAGGCATCATTTCCCAGTGTATTATATATCTGAAAAGAAGTAGTTTTAGGTGTGATGCAGTAAATGGAAAGGGAATGACAGTTGCAAAAAATGGGACGATGGAAAGACAAGTAGAGACGAAGAAAATTCAGAGATGAGAAATTTGTTGAAACAAAACAAAGGGATGTTAGACGACAAAGAAGAGAGGATATGAGACAAAGAAGCGATGAGATATCAAAGAGGAAAAAAAGAGAAAAATGAATGAGCAGATTAAAAAGGAGAGAGGAGAGGAATAAAAGACGTAAAAATGTTAAAAAGAGAAAAAAGAAATTAGCAAAACTAAAAAGTTACAACACAAAGAAAAAGGAGAAGATATGAGTAAAAAGAGGAGACTTTGTAAAAGAGGTTTCGTATTCACACCGAGTTTCACACCATCAGCAGCAAACGAACCAAATCATCAAATCACGTCTTTCACCTGCAACAAAAGCTTGTTCAAACATACGGACACTCTATGACTTCCTACTCATTTCAGAAATTTGATTCATCATGTCTTTTTCACCTACTTGTGGGAAAAGCATATAAATCACCACTAAACGCGGCGGGAGGAGTTGGAAAAGACGTTCAAAAGAATTATGGAGAGAAAAGAAAGAGACAGAGCCTTGAATGGGTTAGTCTATTTGACAAAAGACGAGCAATGACCTTGTTTTGAGTCGCTGCGTTTTAATTTCAAGGTTTTAGAAGTATGGATTTTGTTTTATGCCTTTTTATTGAAAGCCTCGCCTCCTATTTTGGACGGTCGTGTTGACCTTTCTCCATCCTTCGTTCCCGTCCTCTATGATCTTCCTCCGGCACCCCCTCCCCTGACTTTGCTCTGTAATTTCAGATGGAGTTTGTGGAGGCAATAAATGTAATTAGTATCGTATTTCAAATGGACTGAACACAGTGAGGGAGGGAGTGAAAGATATTATGGGACGCTCCCTTTCTCAGTAGTCTCTCTCTCTCCATTGTTGTACCAGTGTCCTCTCTGTCCTATCCCCTTAGTGGTGTCACTGTAGTGGCTGGCTTGATTCTGTCTGTGTTCATTTATCTGCTCTCATCCACTCGCTCCGGACTGGATGGACTTAGAAAAGGTCATACAGACGAGAGTTGCTTATTTACCAGAGAGAGCCAAGACGGTCACTCCCCGGACTGCACGAGAGGCGAGCAGATACGCAGGGGCACATGACAGCATCGCTGTGAAAAAAACGTGTCTTACACAAACCCAGTCAGACACTGAGAGGCGCTGTGATAAGAATGCACGGAGACGCCATAAACGCACATACAGTATATGGAGTGTGTAGCCGCAGTTAAAGCATTAATAGGCCGCACTAAAAAAAGACATGTGTACAATAAATGGGCTTGTCAAATAAATATCCTTGCACATAAGGTTAAAGACGCACAGTATAGTTTAGCTCTCTCACTCACATCACAAAATATATATATATATATATATGTGTGTGACCAAAATGAAATGAGCTTTGGCATTGGTAATAATGTATAAGCAATATAGATGCACCGATATACCGCCGATAATAGATATCGGTAAATAAAAGCAATTTTTCACACGATCAGCTATCGGTTGACAGTTTAAAAACATAGAAATAATAATGTAAAACCAATAGAGATGCACAGATATATCGGCCAATAATCGGTGTCTGTCGATAAAAGCTATTTTTCACAATATCAGAAATCGATTGACAGTTTAGAAACATAGAAATATGTTATACAGAAAATGTTAAGAATTAACATTAAGTAAGTTAAAGAGTAAGTAACATTGGATTTTTAAGGTCCGACTTTGGTTTATGGAGTGTCCAATAACAAGTTTATGTACATAGAATGTGTAAAATCACTATTTTGTCGTAATAATAGGGAGTTATTCTTATCTTACTTCTTGACTGACTCTCAAATGATTCGTTCCACGATTCATCTGTCTAATCTCCTCCTATCCGCTAGCCTAGTGTCATGTGATTGGTCAAACCAATTCAGCATGTGCAGCAAACGGAACGCCTATCATCATTATGGGATTCTGCTCTGATTGGTCAAACACGTTCATCAGGTGTCGCAAATGGAAGGCCTACCATCATTTCTGGATTACGGTTTACAGGTGGTTGGATATTATACAAAGTGTATAGATAGAGATGGCGGGGATTTTACCTTACCAGTTTGAGCCCGAGTCTGATGAAGAAACATCCGAAGATGATAGTAGATAATAGATAGACAATATCAGATTGAACACTCAAATTAGCCGAGTTCATAGCTAGATAAACGAACTGTAATAGCCCAGAAATAACGG
Organism: Triplophysa dalaica; assembly: GCF_015846415.1. Taxonomy (NCBI): domain Eukaryota; kingdom Metazoa; phylum Chordata; class Actinopteri; order Cypriniformes; family Nemacheilidae; genus Triplophysa; species Triplophysa dalaica. The sequence goes on along the minus strand of NC_079547.1, from coordinate 2,832,943 downwards.
TACATGTTAACATTAGTGTTAAATGCATTAGCTAAACACAGACATAAGATACACAAATATTTCTTGAAGTTCAGACAAAAATACATAGTCACACTTACAGATTGTGATTCGGTGGAGCTAGAGGTCCAAATAACATTGGTATTGCCCCCTCTTTCAAGTCCTTTAACATATTCTGCAGTGAACGCGCCAAGATTATTGAAGCAGTCTTCTGTGAAATGACGCGCGTGCAGTAAAACCCTGTGGCTATAGTCCTTTGATGTCGTTTGAAAATGTATTGTAACCATTGTTTCCTCAGAAGTTTTTCCTTTGGTAGTTCAAGTAATACGGACTTAGTTTCACAACGTAGAACACAGGTTCTAGACATGATGCACACGCATCACGAACGAGCGACAGTGTTTGGGGGCGGAGAGTGAAGTTTTTGCGGCAGTCCCAGCAAAACGTAGGCAGGGACTATTTCTTGTGACGTAGATACGCGGCGGTTAGAGACTAGGACTAGGTCACGCCCCTTTTTTGTGATACAGAGTCGACAAAATTTTTACAAGCCACTGTAGTAGAGTAGGCGGGGCGAGACCGTGGTTCGAGTCCGGTGAGTAATTGTGAATTGGCGCCAGCTGTGCGCACACCGGGCTCGAATCACGTAGGAGATGGGAGCATAAAAGGAACGAGCGACCGGACCGTCGGAGAGAGAGGACCGGGCCCGAACTTATGTTATGTTTGTATTTATATTATGTTTTGTTCGCCGGCGGTCGTCCGTGAGGGGCCGCCGGCTGTTATATTACTTTATTAAATGTTTAAATGTTTGCCGGTTCCCGCCTCCTTCCTTCCATTTTATGGAGATGTGTTACATTGGTGCCGAAACCCGGGAGGAAGGAGAGACATGCTGTCGGAGAGTCCTCGCCGCCGAGTGGCCTCGCGGTGCCGGAGAGTTCGGGCAGCGCGGACGAAGGGCGTCCGCCAGTGGCTGCCCGAAGCGGTGGCTCTGGGGAAACGGAAGTGCACGGTGCGGCCACCGTCAAAACTTCGGTGGAACGGCGACCTTTGCTGCCGCGCCCCTGGGTCGAGGTGGGGTGGCTTTCGTCCAAGTGGGAGCGGGGGGGTTGCCGCCGTCCGCCAGAGGCCGGAGCCTGTGTCCGTCCCCCGAGGGGGAGGAGCAGGGGGCGGAAGTGCGGGTGAGCCACCGCCTGCCAGAGGCCGGAGCCTGCGTCCGTCCGCCCAAGGGGGAGGAACAGGGGACGGGGAACCCGCCCCGACTCCCGGATAAAGGAGGAGCCACCGCCGGCCGCCAGGGGGCGGACGGTCGAGCCGTCCACCGAAGCCCCAGGGCCACCGCAAGGCACCGCGAAGGAGAGTACTCCGGCTGGCTGAGGAACGAGCGGCAGCATGTCGGGGAACCGGATTTTTTTTTTTCCTCTCTCCCCTCTCTCTTTCCGGTCGCTCCGAGGGCTCCCGTCTCCGTTGTCTCGTCTCGTCGCTGCATACCCCCCCACCCCACCCCCCCCGAGGGAGGGGGAGGGAGCTTGCACAGTCGCGGGGGTACCCCCCGGCCTGTGAGGGGTGATGGGGGTATGTAGTAGAGTAGGCGGGGCGAGACCGTGGTTCGAGTCCGGTGAGTAATTGTGAATTGGCGCCAGCTGTGCGCACACCGGGCTCGAATCACGTAGGAGATGGGAGCATAAAAGGAACGAGCGACCGGACCGTCGGAGAGAGAGGACCGGGCCCGAACTTATGTTATGTTTGTATTTATATTATGTTTTGTTCGCCGGCGGTCGTCCGTGAGGGGCCGCCGGCTGTTATATTACTTTATTAAATGTTTAAATGTTTGCCGGTTCCCGCCTCCTTCCTTCCATTTTATGGAGATGTGTTACAGCCACCAACTTTGTTATTCATTCACCTTCGGACTTACTTGGCAGACTGCTTACTTTCAAACACAACAACACAGTGCATGAAATGTAATTTTCATGATCTAATGTTACTTGCTCTTTAAGAAATATCAATGTAATCTTCTGAATCGGTAGTGGTATCAGCTGAGATCACTCTGAATTAGCAGTTATCGTAAAGATGGAGAACGGTAGAGAAGTTTAGTATCGGCGCATCTCTAAAAAGCCAGAAACAAAAATAAGCAAAAACTATACATATAAAGTTACTTCAAAAAGTCAAGAAAAGATCATTCAGATGCAAAATTATTATATTCTGATCCAATTATAATATTTATATAATATAAAAGTGCACAGTGTGTTTGACCCTGTCTGTGAAAACCCAGCTTAAATATTGTTTTGTGATTTACTGTTTTCTAAATAAAATCATACAGAACGTAAAGAACATTGTGTAAAAATATAACCTAGATATCGTCGCTGTCCTTCTAAAATGTCCAAATTCACCATTTCACATGAAATGGACAAAAACACTGAACTATTTAAATGATTGCATACTGTGTTGTCCAATTTTTGTTGGTTGGATATTTGTACAACCCACTGACAAACATAGAGGTGACTGATAATAATGATTTAAAGCAAAAATCATGAAAAATGGAGAAACAAGGTTTCAGAAGGACAGCAGTGACATGTTAATATTGACTGAGTAAGGCCATTTCAAACCTTTTAGCCTGGTTTTCATTGACTGGGTCACACATATTAATGTTATTCATTAAACTTAAAGGCAATCTTGATTTCATGTGGACTTTGACTTTCAACTTGTCTGTACAAATCTCTATTGACTTCAGGGGCGCCATTCTTGCCTTTTAGCCCATTCGCTCTCTCTGTTTTCAGCAATCTCTACAACAGATCTTGACATAAATTGCCATCTGCCATCTTAATATCCTCTTTAGCAAAATCAAACATCCTCTAGTTAATTGGAGGCTATTTACAAGCATTATGAAATGCTCTTCAAGAGTACATTTAACCCCGTGCCACCCCTGAGATAGGCAAGGACTATCTCTCCTGATTAGAATCTGTGAAAGCGAGAGAGAAAGAGAGAATGCAAATGAATTTCCTTCTTGTTATTGCATTGCAGGATGGTATTAGTAACTTTACCCCAGAGGTGGTCTCCTAATGAACTCCTGCCAAGTGACACCTCCCCTAGATTGCACAGCCCACCTTTGATCCACATTTTCATTTCCCATGAAAGGAGAGGCTAACAAAAAACTGACTGGAGGGGGAAAACAACATGTCTGTTTTTAATAAATGAGAATGACTATGGCACTATGGGGATTAGCTATTTAGATGCAAATAAACATAAGGCAGGTTGGAAAATTAATGTTTAAAGAGTTTTTTTTTTAAAATGTCAACACAATATGGAGGTATTATCAAAGCCAGCACGTGAGGAAAATCCCCATAGATATCATAAAACCGTTGCCAGAAAGAGCACAAATTTATACATTTTCATTCTGTTGTGTACATTTTGTTTTGATAGCACTTTTGATTCGCAACCCTTAACCTTTGGTGCCAAGTCATTCACGGCAGATGTTGAGCTAAAGCAGTGGTTGTCAGATGGGGTACTGCAGGGGTACTGCAGGGGGTACGTGAGAGAATCTGACATCTAGGAATAAATAATGAAAATCAATAAATTATGATAATAGTATTTTTATATAAAAATTAAGACTACACTAAGATGCATAAAAAATAAATTAATAAGTTTAGATATAATAACGGTTTGACTCTCATTTCACTGTATTTTAAAGTAAAATGTTGTTGTCTGGTAAAGGGGTATTTGGCTTGAAAAATTCATAAAAAGGGGTACTTAAGCCAAAAAGTTTGAGAATCACTGAGCTAATGAATATGCGACAGGCAAATGATTTGAACCATTCACCTGTTTTTTTGAGTGGACTGTAAGTAAACAACGTATAGACGTTTTTAATATTCATCTAGTTACCTGTGTTGTAAAGCATACTGTTTATATTTCAGTAAAACCAATATTAAACGATTCTGTTTGTAAACTGTATGAACGATACACGTCTGAATAACGAACCGATTCGCTTCAAGCATCCGTTCATTCGATCGATTAATTTTAACCGACTCAAAAGAGTGACTCTTCCGAATCGGTTGTCGCTTTGCTCGGATTCTGCAGAAAATACGTTATACAAAAAATTGTTTCCTAAATATTATTTGCATTTCCTAAATCTGTATACGCTCAGCTTTCTCGTCAGCCGAAGATTTATTTAATTACATAAATTACCTGAGGCTTGTGCCACAGGACAAAGTGTTGACTCTCTGATGTTCATTTCGCAGAGAAGAAAGTAAGTATTTTACTTTTACTTTTACTTTTATTTAAAATCAAATAATTATTTCAGAATAAACTGTAAATATACCACACATTCGTATTTAACGAGGACCACTAAAGCCGTTCTCTTTATAATATTCTAGCACTGCGTATGTGGAGCAGCGTTTTATCACCCACGGTTAAAAACGTAATAATTCTTAGTTTAAATAGAAGTTAAATGCTACACAAAAAAACGGTACAAATGTAACACTCATCCTTCAGTGTACCCGGCTGTGTCTTCTCACGCATGCACCAATATGAAATGACAGAATGGACCAGAGCGATGAAGCAGCTTCCTTCTGTTGAGGTGCTCTCACCTGAGGTCCGGTCCTTGGAAGAATCAGACAGCCTACAGCACCACCCGCTGGATAGACATCTTTATCATTCCCAGATATATAAAAACATATAGGTTATGTACACACAAGAGTTAACACAAGATGCATGTTCTCAGCCAGAGATTATCCACCGGTGCATTTTGTTCCTACTCACACATTGAAGTAAAACGTGAATAAACGTCTTTCTTTCTTTGGTAAAGCACATCATTTGCTGAACCCTTAGCACAGTAATCTATGTTTAGTGTTGAGAAAAGGCTCTGCTGTCTGTCAGTGCAGGTGTTTTGAATTGCAGGATAGACAACACCAGGGCTGAGGTGGATACAAGTGTAAGTGAGAATGACATTACACCCCTGGGTCTAAAGACAGACACACACTAACAATCAGTCACATAGGCCATGTTCAGAAAGCAACACTGTGTAGTAAATAGCTTTCTAAAATAGTAAGTGAAAAAAAAAATTATGCAATGTTTAAAACGCTGCAGACACGTGACCTTATCACGCTGCAAAATGTATAATCAACGGAGTCGTTTAATTGTAATATAGCTAAATACCAGTGAGTGTTACGCTTTGTTTACAATATTTTATGCAAACGTACCGTGCTTACATAGTACACTATAGTCTATTATACAAGTATGCTTATAGTTCTTAGTTTACATTCTATATTTAATGCACGCTGTACTAAGTTTACGTACTATATTTTATACTGTACTTAGATTACATGCTATATTTTATTAATAATGTGCTTAGTTTACATACTATATTTTATGCAACTATTGCTACAATACTTTTTGCAACTATACTGTGCTTAGTTTACATACTGTTATGCAACTATGGATATAGTACTAAGTTTACATACTTTACTTTGAGATGTACTTATCTACATTATGCATACTGTTCTTGGTTTACATACTATATTTTAGCCAACCCTGCATACTGTGCTTAGTTTACATACTATATTTTAGCCAATCCTGCATACTGTGCTTAGTTTACATACTATCACATTTTAGCCAACTATGCATACTGTGCTTTGTTTACATGCTGTAACATTTTATGAATCTATTCATACTGTACGTAGTTTACATAACATAATATTTTATGCAACTATGGATAATCTGCTTAGATTACATACTATGTTTTATGCAACCATGCATACGGTGTTAAATTTTCAAACTATATTTTATTAAATTGTGAATACTACGGTTATTTTACATACTTTATTTTATATAACTATGAATACTGCACTTATTTGACATAGGCTACTATATTTTATGCAACCATACATACTGTTCTTAGTTTACACACTATATTCAGCTCAATTGTGAATATTGCGGTTATGTTACTATATTTTATCCAACAATGCACTGCAAGTATTCAAGAATACTAAGTATGCCATTCCAAGTGTATCCGTTCTGACACACACTATAGGGAGTTTAGGAGAAACCTGCCTCTCAAGTGTGGCATTACCATTTCCTGCAAGGGGAAATTCAATACAACACACCGTGTGTATGTGCGAGTCTATTACTTTAGCATCATTTTCAATTATCTGTCAGCATTGTCGCAGGGAAATTAAAAGAACCCAATTTCCGCTCCAAACACGCAGCCTTAATCTACTGCGCTCTATCTCTCCTGCACCCATCTGAAGCCAACGCATCCAGACAGCAGTAATGCAATGTTATAGCGCTCTATTTTCTCTCCTAGTACATGAAGGAACTTGATTTTGCAAGTGTGAGTCAAGGCTAAAAGAAAGTGTTAAAATCCAGGGTCCCAATTTCTGAAGGTTGTGACACAAATTCATTTAATTTATGGCTTCATGTTACAAGGTTTGGAAACACTTCAACAGACGGATTCTTATTACAAGAATTAACACTTAGTGGTGTGACACTAGCTTGAAGTCCTCTGCGACTGTGAAAACGACTTAAGTACTCAATGTGAGTGTGTTTGTGGGTTTTTAAGGGGGTGTGCGGTGGGATGGCTGCTGTCTGTATTCGTTTAGTCATATTTGTATGATGCTAACCACCTCTGACAGGGGCACGTACGAAGGGTCTGTGAGGTCAAAGCACTACGGGAAAATCATTCACCATCATTTTGACAATTCCCCTTCAAAATCACATTTGACAGCACATCACTTGTGTCCCCCTTTCAGCTTTCTTCTGGTTTATTTTAACGTTATTTTTTCTTGTTAATATTTTTCTACCCCAGGTCACATAAAAAACATCCCGGAATGCAAGATTTGGTCCCGTTTTTATGGAAAGTGCCACGTATACGTTCTCCTTCAGCCCCCCCTGTTATTTTTCAATTGATGTAACTTTCTAATTCATCCCTGAGTAAATAGCAATCGTAATGCGAAGGGAATAAAGAGCAGGTATGAGGCGTGTGCCAGGGATAGGAAAGCGACCCTCCATGCAGCAAATTATCTTCCCAGCACGGACGCATCTGTGCTCAGCTGAGACGAGGGGAAAACAAGGCCCACCTCGCTCCTAAAAAAGCCAATCAATAGAAAGTTCATTTCGGAAAACGTGCTCTGGTAATCTGTTTGGCTGCACACGCACCTGTCTCTAATGATCTTTCCAGCACATCAGGATGACCTAATATTCATTCAAATGAATCTCATAGCAACATGGGCGAGACTTCATTACTCACACAAACACAGGCGCACACACATTTGTAACAGTGAAGATCAGCAAAAGCAGATTTGAAGATCATTGTCCGTTCTTTGAGCTTTCTTAGAAAATTCTTTAAAACGGCATATAAAATACTTTCTAAGGGCAGCTGTCACAGGGCAGGGCTGTGGATAGGAAGGCACCTCAATACCTGTAGGATCAGACAATCATTCCCAAATTTCACTCCAATAGTGACTTAATTTATGGGCATGGGCCTTATGTCTTAAACTTTGCATGGATTTCTTCCTGTAAAGTGTGCATACTCAATCAAGAGCTTCTGTGATCAGTGCCTCATTAAGGCTACAAGGTGGTTTTGTATCCCTCCTGGCTAGACATTTGACCTTATGACATTGGACATCACCTGCTTCCTCCATCCACTCATTGTGGATTAAAGGGATATTTCACCCAAAAAATGAAAATCTGTGTTTGCCGAACACGAAAGATCATTTTCAAGTACGCTGGTAACCTAACATTCCTTTCTATTGCATGGACACAAAACCAATGCAAGTGAATGAGCACCGGCTAACAACATTCTTAAAAATATCTTCTATTGTGTTCTGCAGAAGTCAGTACGGGTTTGAGTAAATGACAGAATTGTCATTTTTGGGTGAACTGCCACTTTAAAGAAGTTTTTCTTTATAACAAATTGGAGAAATTAGACATTTGGGGGCTTTACCAAGAACGTTATTAAAATCTGCGACTACTTCCTAAAATATATGGAAAACCATTTTCGGATGATTTGGTGGTAAGAGTGGTCTTCAATGAACCGAAGAGAGCACACGTCAATCCTCTTCTTTAAGTTACAGTGGCTCCCTATACCTTTTGACATTCCATGCATAGTTCAGCATGCAACAAACCAATGGATGTTAAACTAGGCATTTATCCCCTGGCAAATATGAAATGCTGGCTTTAAATACTCAATACAACGAGTACTTTATTTTAATTCACAGAAATGAATATAATTTATTTTTCATTGTATTTTGTAGACCATATTTGATCATTATATTAAATTGTAGTTACTTTAATAATTTAAAAGTAATAAAAAACAACATGGATGTCATATCTGTATACTACCACTGGATGGCGTCAAATGCTTTTGACAGTTAAACCAGAAAAACACACAAAATCAAGCGCCTTATCTACAAGCTTTATTATTTTATTGGCTTATTTATTTCACAATGCATTCCACAGACAGCCCTCAGCATATTTTCATCAAAACTGAATTATTATTATCATTTACAATGACCTGCATGAAAAACAGCGCCTGAAGTTGGTGAGTTTTAAGAGCGTTTGCCGTTTCAGGTGCTCGGTCGATGATGGAAACGGCGAATTCTGCAAACGTGTCGACATGACAGGAAGGTGATGAGGCGATAGGCCAACTGAGCACACATCATTCTTTTTTTATCTATACTAAACTGCTAAAACTGTCAAAGAATTTACAGGTGCAATACGACGTGACGTCCCTTTGAAGTGCGAAATAAAAATGCTTTTCAACTCCGCTGCAAAACTCTAGAAGCCTCTTCACCTCGAACACGATTTCATTTAGTCAATTTCAACAGTAACACCACAACACCGCTGTGTTCTATCACGCCAAGTACAAACAAAAAAAGAAAAACAAAGCTAAAAACAAAGACTTGTTGTGAAGGAACTTCGGAACCCAAAGAATTCACTCCCTTTATCGTACAGAAATGTTTCAACACGTCCTTCAAACGGGTGAGCGAATCACTGACCGAACAAGTAAACGAAAAAAAAACTCAAATTCCAGCCTTCACCGACATCAGTTCCTCAGACAACATTCTGTAGTGATATTACGTAGCTGTTTAAACATAGCTCTACTTTGAAAGACAGTGACGATTCTGCTTGTAAGAGCAACTGATAAGAGGCTTAAAAGGTTTCGGGTTCTCTGTTATGCTAAGATTTCAAACACTGGGGTAAAGAAACAAAGTTTACATTGCATCGTCTAAGGCCTTGTTCTCAAAACAAACACGATTCTGTCCGTCATCTCTCGTTTCACCATTAATCCGATCTCACACATGGAAAACACACACAGTCCAACTTTCTTCACTCGGCCTTTGGTTTCGATCCGGGAATCTTGGCCTGGACCCTGTGGATTACAGATAAACCGAATAGAAAATATTTTAGAGAACAGTCCATTTTCAAGTTTATGCTAATTCTGTATGTTGCTACATTATCAAAATTTGTCTTTAAATAGTTTGAAGTTTATTTCACAAACCAAGAAACAACATAAAATGCCCTCTATATATCTTCTGCAAATAGAAAGAAACTAATTATAAAACACAAATGAACATGCCCTTAAGAAGCATGAAAATCTTTTAAAAAATTGCTCTTTTAGGAAAATGGAACAACGTATTAATGCATGCATATGCATCTACCTTCAAAATGACACAGTCACATGAATGGCTTCAAACATTGGCTAAAAGCCACGAAAAACACCATTTCCTTTTCATCCCAAAACAAAATAACACTTTCCCATTAAAAAAAAAAACTCCGCTCTACATTTGTTGTAAACAGCCTTTTTCTGTGTGCATAAGTCATAAGTATTGCATTCACCTTATTCACCATGAAACATTGATATTATGGACAATTTATTGAGAAAGGCACCAGTCGCGCATTTCAGAATGCAATTTGACTTACTTCGCCACAATATCTTTGATTTGCTTGTTCACCAGTCCGTAGTAATGGTCGATTTGTGCCTGTATTAGGAGTGATAAAGAAAGATTATGGCATTCAGGTAAACATTATAGATTTATTATGGTGTTTATTGTTAACGAGGTGCCCTATAAATACTTTATCAAGCGTGACAGCTGCAGGTGCCAGACGTTGTTGTTGCCTGTGCATAACAAATAGAAACGCACTGTAGACGTACCTGATGTTTTTCATAGATGATCGGCCAGCTGAACACACTTATGAGTCCTACAGAAAAAATAAATAACTGTAATATTTATATTCTTGCATTTAGATCAGGGGTTTTCAAACTAGGTTCTGGGGATCCCCAGGGGGTCTTCAGAATATTCTTAGGGGTCCCCATAAAATTTCGGAGAAAAAAAAAAGATGGCAAAAGTTGTCAAATTTCACCAAGGATCATTAGTGTTTCAATTTCAAAAGGAATATGTCATCTTTGTTAGATAAATATCATGTTTGATGCTATAGATTAAATGTTTCTTTATACCCAAAAAAGGGTCCCTTACAAAGGCTACATCAAATTCGGGGGTCCTTGACATAAAAAGTTTGTAAACACCTGATTTAGATATTTGAAGAATTGTGCAAAAAAGTGCATCAGTTTGATCCAAAGACTTTGTTTTATATAAATACAACATACCCAAAATAATGATGGTCAGACCATTGAAACAGGCACCCACATAGGTCAGGATCCACATGAGAACTGCAAACTGTAAAGAAAAACCAAGTCACGTAAACATACAATTTGACACATAAATGCACAACACTGTTCATGGTGTTGGTTCCTCTTGCTGACACATGAAAAATGTATTTGTTAAAAATGTTTGTTATATAATTTCTGACAATATGTAAAAGAAAAAAACCTCTTTCTTATAACTTAAAATTGTGCATAGTCAAAGTTTGAAGAAGCTAAGTTGAAGTATGAAAATAATTAAATTATTGCTAAACATTTACCAATAATATGCACATCTATGAAATGTAATTTTTTTATATATTTTTCAGTCTTATGAGAAATTCAAAGAGGGGGTATATATATACCCCCTCTTTGAATTTCTCATGGACATCTGCCAACGCATTATAAACATTTATTTCAGTAATCCAGACTGCGACCAAATCACATTTTCCGATAAGTCATCAAGACAGCGTGAGCATTTTTACGAGTACTCGTGCATATACAAGCTGAAAATTTCTCCCAGCTGCCTTGTCGTGTGGAAAGACGAGAAGACCATGAGCCCGCCAGTGTAGGCTGTGTCGGTTTAGTCAACTACACTGGTCACGCGGCACTAATGTTTCTCACTGCCATCACTGAAGCGCACAGTGCAGGTCATCATTGACAATCTTACACACTGGCACAACATGAGTGCATTAATACAATTCACGGTTTGCCTTCACTTTCTATGTCGGTCTCGTGCGCACATGCGTCGCGCAACTTTCAAATCATACTCAACCACGGGTTAGGCGCGAATGGACGAGCGGGACATGCTCAAAATGTCATACTGTGGTCTCGGCTGTCAACATTTTTCTTGGGAATGTGCTGTACCCGTACGCAGAAGACCCTCCTGGCTACGAAAATTGCATCATCGTCTATCGGCCCAACCCTAATACAATAACAAATTCCATTCCATGTTCACACCTTGCTGCTGGTTTTACCGGTTTACACAGTGCAGAAATTGTAGACTGCGCCTTTAAAAATTTTAAGAGCCACACCAAACTGCAATGAACCCTTTTTAAACAGGTTTCCACAAACATGTATTCCCACAAACCAAGCCTACCGGATTAACTAATGTTCTCATGCCTTGCTCCTAATACAGAGCAATGATCTGAAAGCACCACAGACTTCATTCTGTGTTTACACTTTACAGTTGTCTTCACACATGAACACACCAGAACGGCCCAGAATCTCTGTCTCGTAAAAATTCACAGAATACGATAACTTTGCAGCCAAAAACAACAAGCGGCCCTCTGGGAAAACTAAAATAAATATGACCCCTTTGAGGATCAAGAAACCGTTTCACTGGAATAATTTTCAATGCAAAACACATAATCTGCCCATTTTCATAAATTTACATTGCAAACGTCAAACACATTCCATGTCTACCCAAAATAGAAAGGCAGCCACAACACCGAGTGGACTCACAAATGGCACGACCTGTTCAAAAGCCACCGGGACTGTCGCTCGTAATTGGACACATTACTCAATATAGCCACCTTACGGCACATAGAGTGAATGCTGGGATGGAATCTATCCGTCCAGCTGTGGAAAACCTCCAGAGCTCCGAAAGGGCAGTGGGCTGCGGCTGTAACTTTATCTAAACCCCCATAACCAACCCCCCCCTCGCGGGACAGTAAATCTCCTTACACGGATGGTTCTGTACACCGGGACCCTGTCGCGCCCAGAAAAGCCACAAGGTGATGATTTACCATTAATGTTAGTGGTGCTTTTCCATTACAACATCAACTCCGATTAAAAGAGGGCGACTTGCAAAGCGTTGCATTTTGATAACTATCAAAGGAATAGTTTACAATAAAATAAAAATTATTTAAATAGTTACTTACCTTCATGTCATTCTAAATCTGTATGACTTTCACAACACAAATGATCTTTTAAAGAATGTTGGTAACCAAACAACTTTGGCCTCCATTGACTTCCATTTTATGGAAACTAAAACCACATTCTTTAAAATATCTTGTGTGTTACAGCGAATATATACGTTTTAATTGACAAGAAGGTATTAATGACACATAAATAATTAACATTTTCAATGCAACTTTTGCATTTGAAGTGTACCAGCCTGACAAAACCAAACACAGATCTTTGTGAATGGGCCGCTCATCCAAACAGAAACGTATTCTGCATGGCAACAAACTGGCCGAGTGAAAAGTGCCGTCCAACTATTCATACACGTACATTTATCACTACAGCGAGCTCAGTCACGTGACGAGAATCTAAAACTGTGCATCACATGACTTAAGTCCGGCATTCCGTAACGATATAGACAGCTGACAATGTAACCCCCGTCACCCCGGTAAAACCACCATTTAAACAGTTTATGGATCTGAAGAGAGAGGCCGTCTTTGGCAGCATTTCTATCCTGCAGACTCGGGCCAAATCCCTTTAGCATGATCAACAAAGACTGCCTTGTGGAGTTAGGTCGTAGCTGAACGTGACCGAACCCCCAAACTGGACCGCAAATCCTTCCTACCGAAAATAAATAGGTGGCCCCCAGAGAAATACAATTCTCATAGTACACAATGGAAGAGGACAAAATGAACAGTACAATATATGCATGTGCACAATGTTTGTTTTTACATATTAAACTCCAATATGTAACCCAAAACAGTGCAGCACACATTTAGTCAATTCTGTCATTATTTACTCACCCGCAAGTTATTCCAAAGCTTTATAAATGTCTTCGTTCTACTGGACACGAAAGAAGATATTTGGAAAAATGGCAGTAACCTAACAGATCTTATCCTCCATTTAGTACCATAGTATTTATTTTCTATATTATAGTAGTAAATGGGGGATGAGATCTGCTTGATTACTGCCATTCTTCCAAATATCTTCCTTTGGGTCTAGCAGAACAAAGAAATGTATACAGGTTTGGAATAACTTGAGGGTGATTAAATAATGACAAAATTTTCATTTTTGGTGAACTATCCCTTCAACATGTCAAGTCATATTATCGCGGATATCAAATTGACAAAAGTAAACCTGTAATGTCGGACTAACAGATGCAAATTCGTTATAGTAAAAAATGCCCTTTAGAAACACACTAGACTGTATTCCCACAAACCGCACAAAATCCCACTAAGAAATGATTGGATATGAATATTTCGTGAATTGGGATTACATGATTTTAAGACAGGGCTTAATAAGGGGTTAATGGTTTGAGATAGCATCTTACTAAACCCTAAAATCAAATATGGCAGGTAACACTGGATATCATTGGTTCTTGTGCGTCTCGCGACTAGTTTCATATTAACTCAAGAAACAATCACATTAGGCTGTCAATGTGTGTCCACATTCGAATTTGCGGCGCAAGTGTGAATGCTTTAGTATCAGTTGCAATAAATAAGCAAAACCTATCTATCGCATTTATTCCTTCAATGGAGGCATTTGGATTATTTTAATGATGTATGTTTTTTAAACCATTATAAGTTCAAGTGATGACATTTTAACTAAAGTGAGAATTATACATTTGGGATACCATGCGCCTTAATAAATTATTCCTTTAACATCTACCAGTGTTGGAAAACAAATCTTCACCCTAAGAGCAGCTCCCCTAAGCCCTTAATCAAATGAAACGATGAACTGAAGCAGCACAGTCAGGATTTAATTTCCTCTTCACTCCTATAAACACAAACCTTTAGCGAGTCCACCAGATCCTCCACCAGGAAAAGCCGTCTCAGCTCCTTGATGACAGTGTTGACGCGCATCAGACCCATATCACTGTACTTCTGGATCATCTCCGTAGGGATCGCGATATCCTTATCCAGGTACATCCTGCATGAAAAGAAAGGTTTACTGGGCTGTGTTCTAACAAACTACTGAACTTCCTACGCTTACAACCCAAAAGGCCGTTCCAAAACACAGCAACCATAGGAACAGCCCCAAGATGCTTTAGAACTTTAGCTTCAAATTCTGCTGCACCAAGTGTATTTTATAGCAGTGGCTTAAAATGTTGGCAGGGAGTATAAACTAACAGGGTTCAAGCATAAGCACCTCATGCAAGTCTAGAAGCTAAGCTCTAAAGATCTGCCTAACATGTGGAACACATACTGATCAAAGCAGGATTATCCTAACCCTTGAGCCAACGCAAAGTGAACAAAGCAAGTGTGTGTTCTCACTTGAAGGGGTGTCCATCCTCAGATTTCTGAACGGCTTGTAAAACGCCCTTGTATATTCTGAAGGAGATGGTGACGGACAGCAGGGCCAGGGCCACGTAGGACGCCACGCTGATAACACTGCATGCGCTGAGAGACAAGAGGAGGAGCAAACTGGCACCGAACACCACCCCCGTCCTCTGCACGTCTCGCCAATACAGCAGGTCCTCCACTGTCAGAGCAAAAAGTTGAACGATCAGCGATAAAACATTTACATCAGATAACAGATCAGATACTGATTTGCATTTATTGCACTTTGTAAATGAAAACGATTTAGTGTTTGAGAACGCCGCAGGGCCTAATTTGCAAAATGACTTGCAAAATGCTGGCAAACACAAAATACCCAATATAGCAAATATTGAAATAATTCAACTGAAAACAGAAAATGCTGAATTTACCCTTCCTTTATTCAACAGAATGAAAGCAATACCAAGATACTGATTTTGCATTAAATGAACAGTTTTCATGAGACCACCCTAAAAATGTGTCATTCATTCAGGTTTGGAATGACATCACTATCCTTAACTTTCATGGTTGTTTCTTTTGTCATAGTTCAATGAATCACAGTGAAAACATGACGGATGTAATATTTAAGGCATGTATGTATACCGCACCCACACATACCGTACAGATTATACTTAAAAAATTAAGTAGTTTTTACTTTATTCAGCGAGTACACAGTATATCGTTTTAAACGCAGGGTGACCGCTTCAACAAGTTCTCCACATATCCCCATCTCGTGTCATGTCAGCCCACAAGTGCAGATAAAATGTGCACCATCCAGACCAGGAAATCCCTAAAAAAAATCCTGATCTGGGTGGTGTCGTTTCAGATTACGTGAGGGATAAAATATTTAAATATTCAAACGACATCTGACCATAAGCATTCAAATCCCCTTGAAGGGATGAGGAAAAAATATAAGTGAATGCATTAAAACACAACGTTACTACCCATTGGGCGAACGTGTTTAATGGTGACAGTACAGCAAAATTGGTCTGTTAATACTTGAGGGAGGATAAAAATAGGACAGCAGCCTTGGTTATGGACCCTATGTAGAGATCAAATAATTAAACTTTAATGTATGTCAGCACCTGAACCGAGATCGAGGCGAACCATCATATGATGCTCAAGTTTAACACAGTCAAGACAAAAATAAATGAATTAATAAAAGAACTTGGGTCTGCTTCTCTTGTCCTCTTGCCAACAGACAGTTGCATAAGCTTATCAAACTAACCAGCTCACACATACTAGGGATGCGTCACATTTTTTCAAGATTAATGAGTGAAAGTTAGGTCATAAATATTCCATACCATAGTAGTAGAAGTGTTAACGTTAACTGCAACAGTGCACGAGTCAAGACGAGGTCGCGCGACCTCGTTATCAAGAACCTTGTTGTGATAAGATGACATTTCTCTACATGGCTTAAAATATTGGGCAAAAAGACAGTTTGCTATATACCTGTACGTAAGTTTACGGTGATCCATGAAGGAAGGACGCGATTAAAGAAGGCTTGAATGACTGACTAACCTTGTTTGGAATCCATGTCGCTCATCTCATCTAAGATCAGTTACTCTGAGCCAAGAGCACACGCGAAGCACGAAGGGCCAATGACATATTCTGCTTCCTGTCAAGTCGCGCGATTTCAGAATAAAAGTCTCACCGTAACGAGCTGAACGTAAGGGCCAGTCTACAATCACTACACTACAAATATCTCCCGATGTAACACAATGAAACGACACAACCTGGACACATGACTCACAAGGCATGTCCGTAGATACAGAAAACGCCTCGATTCTAAAACAAAAGTCTCTTTGAAACCCACATCGTTATGATAGGAGCGCATGGTTTGGCTTGGCACATAACGTTACACAACTATAAGAGCACATAGGAACACTTTAATTTTATTTTTTACCAAAAAAATTTAGATAAACGTCTGCACAATATGATCCTACGCAAAATATTCAAACATAATCAAGTCAGTAGTTTTAAAAGTCATCACTTCACATCTCGGATACAAAACATGTTCAAAAGATATCTTTCCAGTAACAATTTCTAGTAAAAATGACAGGGTTTAGACACAAATATTAATACAATTAAAACAAGTACTAATTCACTGAATTATAAGAAACTTGCACTAGGTTGAATTAAAAATCTCTTCGTATCAAAACCTGTATCGCGATCAAATGAGTCACCTTATTACACAAGCTCTAATGTACGGACGTCCGTCCAGGAAATGCATTTGTGAGCCAATGTTAGGGTTCACAAAAGTTTAGGACATGCAATATCGGTTTACGAGATGTCCAATCTTGATTTCAGTGGCACAATCTGTGCTCATACAAACATGGCCCTCAAGATCTTCCTGAATATCAGAAAACACATGCAAGACAAAGAAAGTCCCTTGCAGGTCATTAAAAGACTAAGAAAAAAGTTGCTCAAACTTTTGTTGAAATGAACTGATTAACTATGAGATGGTAAGATACTGCATATTTTTCACCAAAATATGTTGAAAATCTTCGGAGCATGCAGCCAGTACAACATTTTGCGCCACAGGCAGGCAGTCTGCCAAGATCGGTCTCTGGCAAGGAGTAAAATGCTTGCCGTTGCAATATGCTTTGTAATCAAGACACCTCGTACTATTTACCGAGCTAAACTAGAACCTTCTCTCCCCCCAAACACGTATCCAAGCAAGACCAGAAAAAGAAGCAAAGCTCACTAACAGGTTAATATAACACAAACGTTTAAAGGTAACTGGCAAGGCAAGTGACCGAACAGCTTTTCAGTCCATTTTCAGGCAAATTTAGGTTAAAGCAAGAATGTACCCCGTTCTTTCCAATATTTAATCTCCATCCCTGAGGTTGTCGTGTTATCTGAATTGGCGTACATCACTTTTACATTCCAGTCGAGGGTCTGCAGCAGAGGTGGTCGGGGGTGAGGAAGGAGGTACGAGTCTCTGGCTGGGACCGGACAGGACTGAAGGGGAGAGACTCTACAGATCTGCTAGCAGAGATCTGTCTGATCACGTTCTGCAGAGGCCAGCATTGCTGAGGTCAGCTGACCACATTCAAAGGTGTTGAACGCCGTGTACCGATGAGGCAGTAATATGAGGTTTTAGCACAACATAAACTGCAATTCAAGTACGAAGCAGGAGTTCATGAAAGCATTTACGGACTATAATACAAAGAAAGGCAGATTTGGTTAAATAAATGAACAGGCCATGAATTATGACTTCAGCAAATGTACTTTAGGAAGTTAAGAAATATATTTTGTTTGTTTTGCTCCATACAAAAGGGCTTAACAGGTTTATTTAATGAAAGAAAGAAAGAAAGAAAATGACCTTTTTGTCAGATATGGTGACCAATATCCGAAATGTGACCTCTGCATTTAACCCATCCAGTGTGTAGTGGGCAGGTTAAAGTGTTCCAACATAGTCAGAGTTCAGGGTCCAACATTGATCAGGGCTTTGTGTAAACGAGTCACACATTTTTGATATTTTATATTTGTTAGATAGGGGCCAGACTTTTATTTCTGGCAATAACTTACTGCACATTTCTTTAGAGTGGATTGTTTTCTAATCAAAAGCATTAAATATTACTTGTTAAAGCAACGGTCTACATCACTCATTAAATTCTTGATGTGCAAGGGCTGGTTCATAAAGGCACTTTATTCTATGGGTCATTGTGCTCTCCTGAAAACCGCAGTGAGCTTAGTCACTTTACTAAGCCTGACTGCTGCCCTTTGTCCTAGTGTTTTATTTGCAAAGTAAAGATAATCATTAAACGTCTGCAGCTCAGTTGCAAGAAGCATGCTGACTTGACCTTATGAAGGAGAAAAATCAACATGATGTAATTATTGGTCAACAGATAGCAGCATTGTGTCATTGACTCCCTTAACTTTATCACACGATGGGCTGCAACTACACAGACACTCCACGAGGTGGCGGTAAAGACAAAGACACCCGAATGACGTAACACTTTTGACAATTTCTTTAGTTTCAGGTTATAAATGCAATTCTCGAATTCAATAACTTTTAACTTTACCATACCACTACTATTCAGTATTTTTTTCTAAAAGTTTAACTTTCACCCAATTAATTCCTACTCGACTTCAGGTAACGTTATCGCAGCAAACTAAAACTGTACATGCACTTGATGCCAGCAGATCATTATTCATCAAAATGAAACAAACAAAATAAACATTAAAACAGCTCCAATAACCTAAAGAGACAAAGGCACTCGTGGTTAATAGATGTAAAAGTGAATTATTTAAGCGGATCTGACGTCATGTTAATTATTCATGGTTTGTGTTGTTCAGAACTTCTAAAAGCAGTTTATTTTTGAAAAGTTAAAACACTTTGAATGGTTTCGTTGCAAATCACACCATTTTATACTCACGTGAAGATTTCGTTTTGGCTGGTGTGACTGTTGTTTTCTCCTCTTTTTCCTCTGCTTTCGTCGGTTTTGTTGCGCCTCCGATCGGTGCTGGTTTGACAGCTTCAGGCTCTGGAAGATCAAAGGTTGACGATGGTTCTGGTTCTTGCTTAAAGTCCGGTCGTGGCTCCTCTTCGCGTGGCAGTGTCGATCTGTGCCTCTCGATCGCATCTTTCGCACCCCCGGCCAGATCCAAAATATCATCATCTGGTACATGAGCCACAGCCTCTCTGCTGAGAAAATCCGCTGCTTCATCCGTTTGTGAGTTCACGTGCTCTGCTCCATCTTCATCATGAATCCTGTATGAAGGTGTCGTGGAGCTGATTTCCATCTGGTCATCCATGGTTTACAAATAACTTCGCTATATAAAACTAACTCAAAACGTGTAAAAAAGTTAATTTGAGGGTTTGAATCAAGAAAATATCTTTTCAGAGCTCTGCATCAGCGCATCAAGTTCAACAAGGCCTAAAAGGCAGCAGGGAGCGAATGTTTGACTAGGCTCTTCGTTGAGGGAAGTGTATGTAAATTCGGGCAACTTTTTATTGGCCGAGCCGTTCATAAGGGCGGTATAACCACGCCCATAGACGTCTTTGACGTACCATGCCAAGAAAACGGGTTAAAACGTTTGCTAATATTTTATTGGTCGAGAGATAAAGAAAGGGCGGGATTACAACGTTTACGCTCCAAAGTCCCGGGGGGTAAAGTGTAGGGTGGAGTAGTTTATGTAGGTTTTTTGGAGATCGGGGATGATGCAGATTTATGGATCTCAACCTTGTTGACTTCTAGTGTGTGTTTTGTTATGTTTAACAATCTCAAAGGGATCATTCTCCTAAAGTAAAAGTATTTGATCATTTACTGACCCTCCTGTCATTCCACATCCAAACCTGCAAGACTTTCTTCCGAGAAACACAAAAGGAGATATTTTGAAAAATGCGGGTCACCAAAAAACGCTAAACCCCATTTACTGCTGGCTTCAATCATACTAGTTGTCAGAAGGGATAGTTCACCCAAAAAATGAAAATGACGTCATCATTTTCTTTCTTTTGCAGAACACAAAGGAAGATATTTTGAAGAATGTTGTTAAGTGAACCACAGTGGTACCCATTGCTTGCACTGGTTTTGTGTCCAGACAATAGAAGTCAATGTGTACCGCTGTGCTTCGGTTACCGACAACATATTTTGCTGAAGAAAGTCAGATTTGAAACAAGAAGTTGAGTACACTTAATTTTCATTTTTGGGTGTACTTTCTAAAAACAAATGGCAATACAATCTGCATATTATAAAATACACGTTATGTTCAGTTCAGTAAAATGTAAAATACTACAATACATTGTACCAGTGGGAAGGCCTATTTACCTGTCTAAAGGAACATGTTAGTGAATTTTCTACACAGTCAAGTCAATAATTATACTCTGTCATTTCATAAGTTTTTATACATTTACAAGCTATATAAATTGTGCATTCATTTGAATTAATGATACAAAGGATTTTTAATTTAAAACTCAATAGATTTAAATAGAGCACTTCATTAAAAATGTATAATGCATTAAGGTTAAATAACAAACCATTGACTGAGGCAATGAACAATATAGTGACATGCATGTTGAGTGTGAGTCTATATTCATATTTACCTGGTGTATGCCTTAGGTAATGTGTAATGAAGCACATGACTATATCTAATATGTAAATATCTGTTTCTTAACCTTGACAACAGCCTTATAAAATACAATAATAGCGATACTTGTTTTAAGAAAAGTTTATTTGAAAGAATTACTCATATGAAAATGTCTACAATAAATTGTAAGCTATAAATTCATCATCAGCAGATAAAAGCAACTTGTAAACTCTCGTCTATCTTCTTCTGGCAAGCTGGTGAATATCATTGTCCACACGTCTTTGTTGTGAATGAGACAAAGGCAGATGTGAGGGATAGTTTGTCTTTCCCAGATACTGCGGTCTCCATTGTCACACATACGCATTAGGAAAACAAAGTCCCAAAACCGGTTCTGTGCAGTCTTTGTGCTGCTCTGGACTCACGCCAGCGTGCGCAGACTGATAACCTCATCTTTGTTTTTCTGATCGATAATAGATGTGTTTTGGTGTGATAAAAATTAGATGAGGCTATAACCTTTTTAGCATTTAAAAAACTCTTTCTAAACTTAAAAATATTTTTTTTCTCACTCACTTCATTGATCTTGTCATAAGGATGGCGATTATCTTAAAATTCATTATGTTGATGAGTCAATTTTGTGCAATAGTGTTGTAACAGTCCTACTTCTGAGAACACAGACGTCTTCCGTCTTAGTCATGCTTGGTAAAGCGGAGTGTCCTAGACCTTTATCTAACATTTATAATCATCAACATAATCACGGATTATTAATCATTTGTCATAATTTTTAAAGGGATACTTCACCCAAAAATGAAAATTCTGTCATTGTTTACTCACTTTCGAGTTGTTCTGAATCTGTATAAAAAAATTTGTTCCGATGAACACAGAGATAGATATTTGGAAGAATGCTTACAACCAGACAGATTGTCTACCATAGTAGGAAAAAATACAATAGTCATAAGTGTCTCAGAGCTGTTAGCTGTCCTACATTCTTCAAAATGTCTTCTTTTCTCTTCAACAGATCGAAGTAAAGTTTTTCTTCCTATATGGGAGTTGAGATCTGTTTGGTTATAAGCATTCTTCAAAATATCTTTCTCTGTGTTCATCAGAACAATGAATTTTCAATTTTGGTTTAAGTATCCCTTTAAGGTCTCGTTTCATTGTTTATCAATAAGGTGGAAGAGGCTGTGCTAAATTCTTAATACAGTGAGAAAATTCACAATAAAATTTTTTTGCGCATCATTAGATCTAAGATCAGCATGATTGCATAACATAGATCAGTGAAAAATATAATCAATGTTGTCAAACCATCAGTTGTAAGTCTTGTCGGTTGGCTAGGAACTGCTGAGTCAACTGACTAGCCCTAAAAGGACTTTGACTGAATTTATCAGATGGCCTTTCTGGCTTCTGCAGTGATGTCATAGTTTTCTTTCAATGCTATCATTAAATTGTGTAGATAACAGAAAATAGAATTAAACAGACATGTACAATAACAGTCACAAGAGGTTATTCCTTGTGATGTTGTGTTTAATAGGTGTTAGGCAGAACTTTGAGTAGCTTGTTTATTTAAAAGGGTGGCATAAAAAATCAAATTAATACATCAATTAATCTTTATTTAAAAATGGGAGTTAGAATCAACATTATTCGTTGCCAAGTCAAATAGTTAATTAAAAAACGGTGTTAACAAGGATTCCATTCTCATGGATCTTCTCCTTCTTGAGCAGAAATGAGAGGTTCTTTAACAGTGAATGTTTGAGATCTTTAAACTCCCGGTGTCTGTCTGTCACAAACAGGGGAGTGGCTTCACTTGGCAATGAAATGCCATTTTAACACACCATACATTACTTCAGTATAAAATATATACTATAGTATAAGTGAAATTCCTAGATATCATTCTTTTAAAATATTCTACTTTTTAAAGACATACTGTAGTTTTATAGTCACCCATGTGACTTAATTTTTTTCCTATTTACTTATTTTCCGTATCATGACATATATCCGAGTGAAATAGAAAAAAAAGTAGGGCTGGGCTTTATTTTGCCCTTCCCTTTTTGATTGGTTTGTTTGTTCAGTGACTGACACTTGGCCGGAAGGGGACAGAGCCATTGAGAGAGAGAGAGTTCTGCCAACGGAAGTTCAAAACGTCACGTGGAAGTTATGTTTTCTCTTTAAATTGTTTATTTCTTTCATTTGTTTATTCATTAAATTGCTTCATTGGACAGTCAGTATAGTCCTACCCCTTTTTTTGTTGCTTACGTCATGAGGTGAAGGGTTGGGGGGTATTCCAGAAAGCAGGGTTAACTTGCCGTCAGCTAACGTTAACCCTTGAACTCTGGGTTGATTAACCCAAACATGCTTACTCTGGGTATGTCGGTTGTAGAACACGTTTGAAGAGTGAGTTTAATCCACCTCACGAAAGATACCCAGAGTTAACACGCGCTCATAGAAACATCTTGAAGACGTTGTCAATTGATCACAGAATTCACAAGTCACCATGCAAATGGACGCAAAGCTTAAAGTTTTTGACTGTGTATATAGAGTTTTTTTCCACAGAAGACTTAAATCTGCATCAGTGTATAATCGCTATAAATTAATTATTTTATTCAATATTTTAAATATATGCACTATTTTCATACTATAGTATTTAAAATATATACTCATCATGGCTATCTTTATTACATAAAGTGTAGATTTGTCGAGATGTTTATAACTAATATTTTAACGTGTCTACCATGGTATTTTACCAATATTGTATTGTGTAAATGTATTTGATCACATTGCTAATTTTGAAGGCAGTATTAAACCTCTTTTTTGTTCCTTCTCTGTATGTTCCTTAAAAATGTATCTTTAATTGGTTTTCTGAAAACTGACTTTGCATTGTATCAGCTTTTTTTGCAACAGTTGGTGCTGTAGTCATATTTATGGAGACTCTTTTAATTCTAGAAACTACTACATTGGGTATTATTTGGGAAAAAATTGTGTAATGCATTTTAGTACAGTAGACTATGAATGATTATGATTTGAGGCAAGGGATGAAGGTCTGCTGACAGAGGTAACGGTTTAAAATGTTAGGCCCAGTCACTTGTCCAATATGTCATGTAGCAAACATATACCCCTTTAAAATACACATAGATTTTGTTTTTTTGTTTTGACTTTGTTTGCTTAAAGTCCATGGCTTTCCAATTGTTAAAAGAGGTGGAAATGGCCTATTCTGGGAGGCTAATTGTAATTTGGAGAAAGGCCATTCAATACTAAACTGAAAGAGGAGCCTGAGGATCAGAAAGACATTTTTATGGAATACAGTCAGTATGAAAATTCATAAATCCAGGTTATTTTCGGAGAGTAAGTTGCTTTGGTTAGTTGCATTCCCTGAAAGTTATCTCCGTTTTTGGAACCGAAGATTGGTGTTAATCTAAGAAACCCTTAAATTTACCTTGGTATGTCACATAACCAGCTTTCTGGAATACCCCCTTGTTGTAGAGAGGGGAAAGGGATCTTAATGTTTTTGACTGCCATACAGTTTAAAACACTTCAAATTTTCCTCTTTCATTTCATGGTGAGTTTAAGTATACTAAAGAGTTTACCTATTACTATCACAATGCCATGTTTATGACTAGGTTAATTAATTCATAAAGGAATGGGATTTCTAATTTGTTTTTTGATTACAATTATAACATTAAAAACATTTTTTTACAGATGTTGCCAAGACATCACTGAATGTTCATCCTTTATTTCAATGTGTCGGCAATGTAAATACACAAACCATTCACCCTAAAATAAACTTGAATGATAAAAATGTGATTATTTACTTTCATGTTTTTTTTAAATATAAAGGTTTAATGCAATAGGCCTACAGGATGTCACCTGAAATAGTGTTCCCATCTAAATTAAGATTTTTCAGTTCTCTTTTTCTGTTTTAAAGTAAAAAACAGGATGGGCCTACTTTGTTAGAATGACATGAGCAGGAGAAATGAACGATTCCTTTTAAGGACTTACATTCTCAAATGAGAGTGAAGTTTTGTTATGTGATGATCTGGCTAAGAAACCTCATCAAACCATCTGACCCCATAAATGTGCATCAATTCTGCTTGATTGTTTGATTTGAATATTCCATCCACCCCAACTAAAAAGTATGAACACCATCTGGTACATTTTACCATTATCTTACATTTTCAGTTTGCTGAGGGTAATAACTCAACCAGACATCTGATCGCAGGAATGTTGTCATACTGCCAGACCTCTGCTCACTTTGATCTGATCTCTCTCTCTCTTTAAAGTGACTCCAGTTTAACACACTGACTCCACCCTTGCATAGCAACTGTGGTCTGTGTGTCTACTAAATACTTCTCGTGAACATTTATCACAGGCCGAGACAGCACTGTTTTTGGAACGCAACGTGCCCTGACACATAACCTTTAGGCTTCTGCTTCCCTTTTTAAGGAGAGAGTCTACGTCATCACGTAACATGAACAGTAGTAATGTGTCTTTATAGTTCATGAAAAGTAATGCATGTTAATGGAATTATCAACATGTGCATTTCTTAAACATTGTTATGAGTGTGGATGAATGTGGCTGATGTCTGTAGAGGAACATAGTTTCAATGTGTTTCCTCTTTCATAATCTATTTCTCCAGATCCACATTTGCCCATTGCTTTAATGGTATCCGGAGATGAAATAAGTGCAATGTTATGCTAAGTATTCAGTGTGTTGCTCTGTTACCCAGAGTCACAAGACCAAGATTACACAATATTCACACAAGAACTGACAGAACCGGGTAAAATGTCCAAAGACCAAGAGGACTGGAATTATGTAATACAACAAAGAGGAAGAAAAACTTTCACATGCTTGTCAGACCTGAAATAAAATGACTTCGTTTGCATGTGAAGGATTTTTGGGGAAACTTAATTTCTTCTCATCTCAAAATGTGTACCAGACAATTGTTATAGCGCCCCCTGCTGGTGTACATAACATCCCTCATAGGGATTCTAATGTGAACAAAATTTTATTTATGTTGATAAATAAAACAAAATAGGTAATAAAATAATTTGAATATTTTACAACCATTCAAGACATTTTTAAGGACAATACAAATTATAATAAATAAACATTATCTTCCTTACGGACGAATGTGTGTTTAGTCAGGACAGCACATAACAAAATACTTTATCTACACCGAAAAATTATCAAAAGCATTTAAGATATCAAATGAGAAATTTAATTAACCTTGTTTGAAAATCCGAGATAAAATTGCGCATTTTATTTCAGGCAGTACGTAGGGCAACTTTTGGGCGCTGAAGAGCACGTTGCGCCTACAGTAGGACCCTTTTCGGTTTCCGCCATCTAAGCGCTGGTGGTGAGTTACTGATACGAACAAATAATAACGAAATAAATCGATTGTTTGCACAAATACTCGTCTTAAATTCTCCCAGAAACGCTCACATTTCTTTTATACACAGGTGGATTGGACATCAAGATGCAGATCTTCGTGAAAACCCTTACGGGTAAAACCATCACCCTTGAGGTGAGACTGAAAGGATCGCGGCATGGCTCGATCTTACACAGAGATTGAGTTTATGTTAATATTTACTTATGTTGGAACAGATATTTTACAATATAAGTGTTTATAAATGCACTAAATTGAGTAGTTTGCGTTATTATGTGAACTAATGTGCTTAAATAAATCGCTGAATTATTCTGATGGCATGTCATGTGGTTAGCCAACAATTATGTAGCTTGAGAGATGGGAACAATTTAACCTTTCTTTAATAATATATATACAAATCGCCTTTTTTATTGACATTTAATGCATGTGTCAATACAAAGGTTGATTTTCATAGTAATTATGTAGTATTGCATCGTGGTAGCAATTTGTATTGACAAATTGCTACAATCTTTATTTTTGAAGTTGCATATACGTTTTCTCCTTTATGAACCTCAAAAGTAAGAACAATAATGTACATTTATATTAAGATCACAGGATGCGTTAATATCAATTAAATACTTAAACCAGATGAATTAAGAAGTCTTAAGCTAGATACTTTGAAAGTTAATCACATATAATAGATTCATATGTTTTACTTTACCCTAGACATTACAGACATAGATCTATGATTACTGTGAAATTTTAAACCAACACCATAAACGAGAGATGCAGCCTGTAAAATGTCCAAACTATTTCCTTTATTGTTCCCTAAATCATAATTATATAATAATAGGCCTTAGTAAAATAGTATGTCGATATGGATTAGAAGACATTGTGTTCATCTAAACTACATTCCATCTGATATTGTAGGTTGAGCCCTCTGATACTATTGAAAATGTCAAGGCCAAGATCCAGGACAAAGAAGGTGAGTTGCTAGGCTTTTGATAAGGATATTATAGGTCTGTCAAGAAAAAAAATTAACCGTTTAATGTTCTCATTGCAGGCATCCCTCCTGACCAACAGAGGTTGATCTTTGCTGGAAAACAGCTGGAAGATGGACGCACCCTGTCTGATTACAACATTCAGAAGGTCAGTCAAAAGAAACGATGATATCTGTCTTCTTAATGGACCATGTTTTACAAGCCCTTCAAATAACGGACGTTTATCATGTTTGTCCAATGTAGAGCGTCTTTTTTGGTCTCATCCCTTTCCGATCTCATCCCTTTCCATTTGTTCACCCAGGAATCCACTTTACATCTCGTGCTGAGACTGCGCGGTGGTGCTAAGAAGAGGAAGAAGAAGTCCTACACCACTCCCAAGAAGAACAAGCACAAGAGAAAGAAGGTCAAGCTCGCTGTGCTCAAATACTACAAGGTAAGTCACTCATAAATGATTTGTCTGTTACTGTTGGACTCTCGGCTGTCATTTGACATTTACATGGATTTGTCATTCTTAACTTAAGGTGGATGAGAACGGTAAGATCCACCGTCTGCGGCGCGAGTGTCCAGCAGATGAGTGTGGTGCCGGCGTGTTCATGGCCAGCCATTTCGATCGCCATTACTGCGGGAAGTGCTGCCTAACTTACTGCTTCAACAAACCAGAGGACAAGTGAAGTACATCCCTGACAGAATGTTCTGTTTAACTCAGCAGTTTGCTTCTGGAGTTTGTACTTTGTAAATAAACGTGCTCGGTCACATTCAAAAGTGTCTGTTTTTTTGTTTGTTTCTTGACTGCTTGGGAGTCTTGCAGTAAAAGTTATCAGATATATCTAATGGCTGGAATACACAGGACTTTTAAAACCTGAACATAATTTTTTTAACTAGACATACACTTGCAGACTTCTGAAAGTTTCAGATAGAAACACACTTACTGCTCAAATCTGCAGACCTGCACAGACTTTCTGTTACAAGTCAAGACCGAAAATCTGGGCAAAAGTCTTGTTTATTTTAGCCTCAACAAAGACTTGTCAAATTGTTCAATTATAAAAAAAAAGTCAAGCAACTGGAAACTAAATTACAACATTCATAACAGTAGAATAGAGAGACATAAGTTCAAATCCAAATAAGTTCATTCATCCAGAGAGTAGGGTGCAGAACTGAGAAAGTTTTTCTGCAATGTGTATTCTTTTCTCAAATCTAAATCTTGTATTCCTGTGCAGTTGTGTTTGAGCTCATTTGTGAAATGTTATGTTTGGAGATTTAGGCCCAGTTTCACAGACAAGGTTTAGCTAAACCAGGACTATGCTTCAGGAAAATAAACATTCTTTAAGTCGCTTTTAAATGCCTTTGATTAAAACATTACTGGTTTGCATCTTGAAACAAAACAATGAAATGTTTTATATATTTGGTTAATTTATTTTCAGTTAAGACTGCTCAAACATTTTAGTTTCAGCCTAATCTAGTAAATAAAGCTGGATTTTTTTATAAACCCCCAATAAATTAAATCCGGTTAATTCCAAGATCACCTTTTGTAATTCCACAATGAGCAATTTTCTCATTTATTTTAATTATACATATACATTTCTATAGACAGTCAGGTTGTGATGTCAAGTCAAAATAAAGACATTAATGTTAATTTATAAGTTGGTAGCAGCGATTGTGGGTTAAAGTACACTAGTGCTTCAAGTCCCTTAAAATCCTGGATCCCAAAATATATTTTGTTTTGTCTCAGATTCACTGTAACAAACAATTTCATCGCCGGGTCTGAATTCAAAGTCCTCATCATCAATACTGAGACCACATTCCATGCCTGTCTTCACTATCGGTACATCATCCTTCAGGTGTTTCATTGTGGTGACACAACCTGAGGAAACGGGAAAGTGGGTTAGAACTGGTACATGAAAAGCCAGTAAAATATTCAGAAATCCATACAAAAAAGTTAAAAGTATTACATCAAACACTGAGAAAAAAGGTTAATTAGTATTCTACAATGTCCTACGGCTGGCTTACCTTCCCAGAGAACATCTCTTCCTCGAACAAGCCTGAACTTCATCTTTTTGTCCAGCTGTCCCTTCTGAACTCTACAACCAGCCACTGGAACTTTCTTCTTTCCCACAGTCACATCGAACATGACCAGAACAGAAGCCTCACCTAAAGAACGACAAAACGCAATATTCAAGACTTTAATCTTTCAGTCAACCGTGACTCCTGATGGGTGCAGTTCAGCCACAGATGTACGTATTTACAGATGAGGCTTGGTCATTCTGAACAAACATTACCTACACAAATTCAATATGTGTGTGGCACTTTTGATTCCAAATATAAATGTATACAATTTTATCTGGATTAACTGATATTGTTGCAATATACTCACCGATGATATTTTCCTCCGTGACTGGGGTAAGCTTGCCGCTCAGCTCTTCTTTCAGTTCATCGATGAGTTTGTAGATGACTCGGTGTAATCGCAGGGGAATGCCCTTCTTAGCAGCCATCTGCTGAACCGCTTTATTTGCAGCTACGTTGAACCCGTATATAGTACCTGGAGATAAATTAATACTGGATCTCAGCCAAGACTACATTGTCAAGGTAAAGAAAATGCAGGTTTTAATAAAATCCAGG
This sequence comes from Triplophysa dalaica, assembly GCF_015846415.1. NCBI lineage: Eukaryota > Metazoa > Chordata > Actinopteri > Cypriniformes > Nemacheilidae > Triplophysa > Triplophysa dalaica. The sequence goes on along the minus strand of NC_079547.1, from coordinate 2,803,093 downwards.
TTGGACGAGACAAATGTGTCCTTGTATGTGTGAAAATGTATTAAAAGTTATCTTAGTCAAAGTATCGCAAACACATAAATGTGACCTAGAAACAACGCCACAATCGTGCTGCCATCTATCTTTCCTACCTGAGAACGTCTCTGCCAGGTTTATGTCACTCTCTGAGATGTCGCCCACACCGAAATGCACCACGTCTAGCTGACATTGGTCATCGGCATCGTAACTTTCCAGAATGTTCAAAATGGCCTCCACTGAGCCGTCGACATCCCCTGCAAAATCGCACAAGCACAGGATATCAAAGTCTTTATCCATAATGACTTGAAGATGAATAAATACAGATGAACGATCCGGCGTTTCACCTTTGATGATGACGGGCAGCATGAGTTCCTCTGTCTCAGTCTTCTCGCTGACCCTGTGGGCAAGTTTGTGTTTGTTGGCCCGGTACATGGCAGCTCTTCTCTGTTTCCAGGTGAGATGGGCCGTGCTCTCTCTGTCCTTCTTATAGACGTCTTGGTGCTGCTTCTGCTTGGCTTCGATGGCCTGCTGGTCTTCTTTCAGCTTGCCCTGTTCCTCCACGTAGGTGCGCCATTCCACCACCTCACGAGCCCTTTGCTGGAAACACGAAAAGAGATTTTCTATATCAGATTCTCCAGGTCGATAGAGGATGGAGATGGTTATGTAAAGTTCGATTCAACTGGATTTGGTTTAAGAAAGATCATGTGCCTTTATATTTGGAGTTCAGGAAACTTGTTAAGTAGATACCTCCGATTCAACCTCCAGGATCTCCTCACCAGCAGAGGGAAGATCTTTCCATCCCACGATCTCAACAGGGATGCTGGGTCCGGCCTCAGTCAAGGACTGATTATATTCATCAAACATAAAGCGTACTTTAGCCCAACACGTCCCGGCAACTAGCGTACAGCCCTTCCTGAGAGTGCCACGCTGGATGATCGCCGTGGTAACGGGCCTGTCAAGGAGCAATTGGTGATGGGAAAGAGTAACAATACACTTAGTTCACGATTCGGTAAAGTACACAATACAACAGAATCATGGTATGTTAAACAAATTGTGAAAAATTTACGTGAAAGTAAAATATTTATAAACCTTATTTAAGTAGGAAAAGTAAAACTTGCTGAGAGCAAAAAAAATTGTCAACACATTATATATACAAATGTATGATTTTCATTTTGTACAGAGCCACAGATCCTCAGTAATCCTTGAAACCGCTAAGTAAAATCTAATTTCGACTAAGCCACAACGCAAGTCTCGTATTATAAGGATAGTCACCCTTTGCCTTTGTCGGTTCGGCTCTCAATGACCGTCCCCTCCACCAGACCTGTGGGGTCTCCCTTCAGCTCCAGGACCTCCGCTAGAGTCACTGTGGCTTCAGCCAGCTCCAATAAATGATCTCCCTGCAGAGAAAATCATTGAAATTGTAAAGTCCTATTTACTGTTAAAATTCATCTCTGAGTCGGAGCCGATGGTCGAGTGGCTTGTGCTCCGACGTGTGGTGCTGGTGCATCCCGAGTTTGAGTCCCGGCTCGTGGACTTTTGCCCGACCCCACCCCCTCTCTCTCATCCACTTCGCTTCCTGTCTTCACAAAAGTAACTGTCTGTCCAATAAAGGACAGAAACATCAAAAAAATATTTAAAAAAAAAATCTTTGATTGTCAAAACAACATATTTATGACAGTAAAAATGATTTATTCATGCCCAAACTGAACTACCTGATTCGCTCAGAAGAAAATATTTGTTTTGTCTTATTAGAAATACCACTTCTGAGTATATGACCTTATACCCATTACATTTTTGTATTTGCATTGTCCAAACACATTTGGGTCGCTGTACCTTTAACGCAGATACATGGATGGCCTGGATTTCCCCACCGAACTCCTCACAGACCACATCATGCGCCAACAGCTCCTCCTTCGCATGATGGGGGTCGGCCTTAGGTTTATCACATTTATTTACAGCCACGATGATGGGCACTGCAGGTAAAATCCCATTCACAGAGAATCAACACCATGGACACACAACTGTGAATCCAGCTGGATTACATCAGTCCGTTATGAATAAACATATAACCTGATGACATCATATTTTACTGTCATTTCATTATCATTTTTTAAACGAGTGATACCTTTGGCTTTTTTGGCATGCTGAATGGATTCGATCGTCTGATTCATCACTCCGTCGTCAGCGGCAACGACTAGGATGACTATATCCGTAACCATGGCTCCGCGTGCCCGCATGGCAGAAAACGCAGCGTGACCGGGAGTGTCGAGAAAGGTGATCTTCTCGCCTGAGGGAAGCTGAACTGAAGAAAGATGCAGACTTATGAATTGCCACAAAAGTAGTTTTGAATGTGGGTTCATTTGTAGATTTGTTGGGAGTTCCGTTACCCCGAAAAGCCCCGATGTGTTGCGTGATGCCCCCTGCCTCCTGAGCAGCGATCTGGCTCTTCCTCAGACTGTCCAACAGGGTGGTCTTACCGTGGTCAACGTGACCCATGATGGTTACCACCGGAGGTCGGTCAACCAAGTGAGCAGGATCAGGGGGGTGTCTGAAAACAGCAATTCAAATAAAGTTTATAGGCCAGAGGAATGGACGAAACTCAGAATGCATTATAGTATAAAATAAGACCACAAGCAAAAATGCCTACATTTTGTATTCTTTTAAAAACTAATTCCAAGTTGTCTAGAGAATGTCACATTTTCTTACATTTGAAATTGTGCAGATATTTCTGATTTTACCTTCACATTATTCTAAAATACTTAAATGTTTCGTTCCAATTTTGAAAAAAAATATAATTATAGTCCTCCTTACCGTCTCTGGACGTCTTTGTTTTCTCTGACTTTGGTTTCCACTAGTTTGGCCCACTTGTATTTCATTCCAGATCTCTTCACTGCCTCTTTTATCCATTTCTCCTCTAGCATTGTTTCAGGCTCCAGCTCATCTAAATCTACTTCAGTGTTGAGCAGAGCCTCGTATACATGATCTAAAGAGGGTGATTTCACAAATCAAGGACATGGCAAAAGATGTAAGAAAATAAAAAATAGGCAGCCACTAGTTTGGTATAATAATGTATGAGTTAATGTTTTTGCAAAGTAATGCATGCAATAAAATGTTTAATCTTAAACCTAGGGCATCCCTGGTTTATCTGGAAGAGACCACTCACCGATGTCTTTATTCATGGCTTTAGCGAGTTCATAGACTGTCATCCTCTGTTTGATCTCCACCTCCTGTTTCTGTTGTTTTTCTAGTTTCACTGGCTTTAAAATCTTCTTACCTTTGAAACTGCCTTTATTCTACAGCAGGAAAAACACAGACATTCAACTCAATACAGGAAGACAAGGTAATAAGGGCTGTAATATGATCAGGAATCTGTTGTGAAGTACATCTCACCTGTTTGGCGGCCAGGTGCCGGACTTGAGGACAGGTGTAGGGTGGTCCAGGGGACCAGATGGGCAATGAGGTAAGTTTTGGGCCTCCATGATGCCAACATGATGACGCGGTCCTGCTGATCAAGGCTGCAATCCGCTTCATTGCAATTTAACTGATAAAACACTTGAGTTTATTCGTTCACATGAAGACATGCAGGTGCATTACAGTACATACATTACATTGGATTTAAGAACAACAGACACTACAGTATTTACTAAATCTCTTACAAAAACGAAACATTTTAGATTGTAAAAAGAATCTTAGCAGTGTAGATGACAACTGAAATTGCTTATATTGCTTATAAACGTCTGTCAGCATAATTAAATGGTTTTGAGAACAACCAAATTAATAGCAAATGCTGAAAAACGAGACTTTTTCATCTACAGTTAAACAAATCTATAAACAATACATTGCATTGCAGTAACTCAGGCACATTAACGTTACAACTGATGCATGTAATATTTCCTACTTACTAAAAACAATGATAAAATCCGTTCAAAAAGACATTCACTTTGTTTGTTTCAACGCGGCATCGTGAAAGGCAAAATAACGAAGAGGAAGAAATCAATAGAAGGGAATAAAATCCTAAATCAGATGTCATTTCTGCTGTTAGGGCGCCGCCATGACAGCGTGTCCCATAATGCATTACGTATAAACCCGCAGGCTGCAGTTTAGAACACAAACACAAGGGGGCGACATGCATTCAAATTAAACCATACCGATGTGAAGCCGGAACTCTAAATAACAAATCTTCGAATTTAAATCTTCAAGGTGTGGTTTTGATTCAACGGCTTTTTAAAATCAAATTATTGTGTCCTTAGCGTAAAATTAATTTGTGAATTATTTTATAAACAGATTTTCGAAGCGGTATGACAGCATTGTCACGTGGTACCTGTTACGTTTCACAGCGATGTTTAGGATAAAGCAATCGTACTCTTTTCTCATAACACTGATTAATTAAAAAATATTTTATAGGTTGCTGGGTGTACAGCAGTCCTTTATAATGAAAATGTCTAAACATGAACACTCTTAAATTCGAGTATAAACTTATTTTAAAACACCATGAGATGTGAGTTAATCCATAGCAGATGTTTATTATTAGCTTAAAACATTTGAAGAATGTAAAGATAAATTGTATTGAATCAAAATTAAACATTATTTGTTTATATTCTTAAATACACATACTTAAAATGTAGAAAATAAAAACAACACAAAACAGAAAAAACTAACAGCATATGAAAACAGCATGAAAGCTGAGGATATTTACTGGTTTTAACAAATACAAGGTGCTTTTTACTTTTATTCTGCATTAGGAAATATGGTGTTAATATACATTGCAAAGGTAAAAATATAAATTGCATGAACAGAGGGGCTGAGACACTTTCCACTTGACTTTCTTCTTTCCTGTATATAATTAAAAAATAATATTTATTATTATTTTACGCTTGAATTCATACAAGAATAACACACAAAGAAAAAATACACCTTCACCCAAATAAATTGAACAGGAATATAAAGACAGATGAAGGAAACAGAATGGTACAAATGATAAATCTTTCATTTAAAGTTCCCATGGTTTTGTGTAACAGCCAAACCAAGACAATAACAAAACTATAGACTGTTTACTCTCAGAAGACAGTGCTAAATGTCCCCATGAAATCAAAATTACCCTAATTGTTGGCTCAATTTGGAAAAAGGCAGTATCAGTTCAAATCAAGATATCTGATAAACCACTTTTCAAAATTTATTTTATTGCAAAGCAGCTTCACAGAAAATGGGAGTTTAAAGGAATAGTTCACATTTGTCATTATTTGCTCATCCTCCAATTGTCACAAACCTGTATACATTTCTTTGTTGTGCTTAGAAATAAAGATTTTTCAAGGAAAATTTGTAACAAAGCCGCTTTGGGTCACCATTGACTCCCATAGTAGTGGATGGTGACCCAAACGCCTTAGTTACAAACTTTCATTAAAATATCTTCATTTGTGTTCAGCACAACAAATAAATGTTGTGTTTTGTGGCTACTCATAATCCATTTGCTGATTTCTTTAGCTGGGACCAAGTCCAACTGGTAATATCTGCTATTGATTTTTTTGGCAAAGGCTTACTTCCAAAGTGATTTATGAAGCATTAAAGGTACACATATTTATCATGCGTGTTCTCTGGGAATCCAAACCAAGATGTTCCTTGTGAGCAACATGACTTGATAAAGCCAGACTGGCAGGAAAAATCATCCTGGTCTGGGTGTCCAGATTCTGGTCTGACTGGTATTACCTTAACTAGCCTCACTGAAAATTGTGTTAGTGAAGACTGACTCTATAGTAAACTCAGAATCAAACTTTTTTTCAGTTTTTCTGTCCTCTGCTTTTAAGTCTGTGGTTTCTTTCAAACCCCCCTGGTCACACTGATTCAATTGAGATGCGTTTTTATTCGACAGAGATGCCACAGACCTCCCGGACGCGGTGCTGTGGACACTTGCGCGCCGACTGTTGCCCTCCGAGGTGGAGATGACGCAACTGGCGCGAGGTAAACCGGAAAGATCGTGGCCCGTTTTGGGGCTCCGCATTGGTGTTGCGAAGCAATTCAAACAACCGGATACAGAAGAAGACTTCCCTTGACTCTCGAGAGCAGATTTCAGATCGCCCTCTGTACTCTGAACACTTTGAGTTTTATATAAACCGATGCTGGCTTTGTCCAGCTTGTGGAATGAACGATCTCCAGTGGATCTTCCACTACTGGATCTCCGTACCCCGCTCCTGGAGGAAGAGCCCGGTTCGGACTCGTCATGACCGGGATGGGCTGGAGAAGGGGTGTCACTGGATCTTTGATGTCTGTAGAGGGGGTCTGGGTGGGGACTGCTGTCGCTGGACCAAGCAACATTCTCAAAGCTCACGTCGAACTCACCGCTGCTGCTGGCACTGTGGGCGCGACGTGATTTCCCATTCAAGCCTGTTTAAAATGACAATAAGAATGTTTCACCGTAATAAACAATTAATATATAGAATACATAATATACAGACATAACAAGTCAATTATCCTGACATTATAAGTTAAGTTACTGTAAAATACTCATGACAATAGGATTGTTCAGAAAGATATTTGTGGCAAAGATATTTTTAAACTCTTACTATGATTTTGGTCTTCAGGCCCATTTGCAACACTTGGTGGAATTGTATCTCGTAAATCTTTACCTGCAGGGTGAAACATAAAGGTGCAGTTAGAAAAACAGAGATTGTATTAAAGTTATTGCTTTACACAGAAATATCCAGGTCAGATGATAACTTATATGGTGTGTATTACAAAGCAATGGCAGAAGATTCAAATCATTTTAATGGAAGAATGAGCAAAACTAGCAGCTGATGTTCTGCAAGGTTGCTTAAAGGAATGGTTCACCAAAAATAATAATTTGTCATCTTTTATTCACCCTAATGGCATTCAAACCCTATATGTGAGTCTTTTGTCAGTGAAATGTCTCAATGGTTTTGTGTTCAAACAAAGGAAGTCAAGAGGGGGCAATCTTTAGTTCCAACGTTCTTCAAAATATCTTCTATCGTGTTCTGCAGAAGAAAGAAAATCATACAGGTTTGGAATGACTTGAGGATGAGAAAATGATTGGTCCCTTCTTTAGTATTTTCTAATTCTCTAGTCCATACACAACATGTTTTACTCCCAAATTTAGCACTTATGGATTTAAACCAGCCTCCAACCCTTAGCACGACCCTAATCTTTGGTAAATTCCTGTAATCCACTAAGGACAGCTGATTTCTATGTAGCATGCTCCGTTTCGACAGCCCAGCTAACAAATTTATGTTCTGAGAACGTTTTCCAAACGTTCTGTTTTTGTTGTTGTCTTTTATTTGTATTATTTTATGGTTAGCATAATGTTCCTACAACGTTCTTGCCACAAAAAAATGAATGGAAAATACAACGTTCTGAAAACGTTCATTTGAAACATTAGAAAAACGTTAAAAACTCAAGATTGCTTAACGTTGCTGGAACGTTAATTTATGCTTAGCATAACATTTCTACACCATTCTTTCCACTTAGATTTGTATAAAAATACAATCTTCTGAAAACATGTATTTGGAACAAAAAAAGTTAAGATTATTAGGTTATTAAAGATGAGCAGTGCTGCAACATTCTCTTTCATCATTTACCTTGATTGAGATTTTTTTTTTGACCGTCTATGGCACAGTAATGATGTATGGATGACCATGATGTGGAGTGGATTTTTGACATGACGTTGGAGTGCTGTAATATCTTCTCTGCTTGTTCAGAGTCTTCGTCTAGACCCGCCTCTGCCTGAAGCAGGTCATTCATGGCTGAGATGGAACAAGAGATGAAGATGACAAATGATCTCAAGATGAAGGAGGCCCTGCGGTGCAAGGCTACGACCAGTTCCATTCATTTTAAAGGGCCATACATGGCCATATTATATATAATTTTATGTCAAAAGATAAAATCTGACAGCAGCGACAGCGCTAAGGCTGAAACAAAAGAAATTCAAGACCGTTCTTTATGTAACAAATGAGGATGCTCAGCGGAAAAGCCGACGTCAGGTCTTACACAGAGATCGACGGAAGAGGGACTTGACTTTGTCGGTCCCTCTGTGATCCTTTGCTCGGTTACGCTTAACATGAAACATTTTCAGAGGGATGACTTGAGCACCACGATGGACGACATGAAGACAGGAAGAAAGGGGAAACATGAACATAGTTTACCATGTCTCTGCATATTAGTATTTTGACATGGCAAAAATACCACACATCACCTTTAAACAATGTGGAACACAGCATGCACACGTCAAACTTCACATGCACAGGAAACACATCATATCTTAAAACATGTTTATTCAGATTTATTGGGTTCCTCTTTTATTTCTCTGTAGCAGACGTTTCTGGCTTTGGGGAGCTGAAGTTGAAGATTTTTCTAAACAACAGATGTGAGTTCAGGTTTTTTTCCTTCACACAGCCGTCCCACGACAGTCGACGAATGTTTGCCTGACCACTGGATGCTGGAGCTGGGGCGAACGGATGGATTTTTTCTGGACGTTCCTGATTGGACGGTGAGCGTTTCAGGTAACTGAGATCATACTCACTGCTGCTCTTTCTAGGGGAGGGGCCATCGCCGTTGAGAGAGTTAGAGGCGGATTCCTCCGAGCCCTGAGAACCGGTTAAGGAACCGTTGTCACGGCAAGGCAAGTTATCCAGACCCTCACAGGACTCTGAGTGGAGAGGAGGAGCCGAGGAATGGACGTGTTGCTGGTCGCGACTTCGAGTCTTCATCAGCTTCTTCATCTTTAGCGAAATCCAGTTCTTCTGTCTGCAGTGATGAGAGAGTTCTTTAGAGCTCAAATCACAGAAGATAACACGACCGTGACCGCTCATCAAAACAAACATCTGAAACCGTGTCTGTAGAACATTACCTGCGTGGAGGTGACGGGTCATAAAACTTGTACTGATCCATGATTTTCTCCTCCAGCTTTTCTTTCTGCCTTCTGAGTTCATTTAGTTTGTCTCTGTTGAAACAAACATACAGTTAGAGTTTCTTCTAGAAAACTGTTCATTTTGGGTCACGTATCACCCCAGAATAAAAGAAAATAAATAAGATAATGTATACAAAAAATAAACCAGATAATTCCAACCCTGACTGTGATTAGATGAGCTGCGATCAAGAAGACATTTTTTCAAGTTATAAAAAGGCTTATTTTGACTAAATTATGCACAAGAGTTTATTTGCTATAACAGATAATTCTGTTTTTAAAACATTTCAAAAATCATGTTTTTTATTGTGCATTCCAAATTACATCAATCAAACTACAGTAGGGTTGTTTTAGCCAAGTAATAATATCTCAAACATACAGCAAATGAGCTAAAATTAAATATAGAACCTTGCATTTGATATATTAATAAAGCGCACAGAAGTCAATATAAAAAATAAAAACAATAAATAAAATAAATAAGTAAAATAAATTAGGGTTGTCAAACGATTAATCGCATCCAGAATATAAGTTTGTGTTCTGTGCATATTAATTTTGTATTTATAAACACATCCACGTATATCTATCTAGGAAACATTCATGTGTTTTTATTTATACTTACCAATAATTAAAATTCTATATAAATGTTTATACATTTTCCAATTTTCCATTTTTCTAAAATATATGCATGTGGTTACAAGTACAAAATTAATACGCACAGTACACAGTCATAAACTATGTAAACACAAACTTTAATTCTGGATGCGACAGCCCTAAAATAAATAAATAAAAACTATTTTGCCAAACAATTTCTCTCACATGTATTGTCTTTGTTCCACATAGAAAAGGTCTTTGCTCTCCATGGTCTGATCTAGTAGGGTCCGGTTCTGCAGCATCAGACTATGGATCTGGTCCAGCAAGTGGCGATTTTCTTCTTCCAAGTTTCCCTTCAGCTGGGTCAACAACTAAGACAGAGAACAGAGACGATGTATAAATACTTGTTCAAATATAAAAGATCAGACACTTTGTCACGGAAGTGTACAGGTATGATGTGTTTGAATAATCGACATCAAGCTTTACCGGCAAGATAATATCGGAGCATTTACTGGTGAACATCATGGTTATGCTGGTCCACCAGCTAAACCCAAAACAAACCAGCTTGGACCATGATACTCATGCTGGTCTAAAATAGCTTTTCTAGTAGACCGAAGGGAAAATGTCACAAAGGTTTCTGTCGTGCTTTGATTGATAGTGTACCTCACACTGGTTGCTCAGTTTAATGGTGGTGATGTCCAACTGTTGGTTCTGCTCTTTCAGTCTGGACAGATCGGACTCCATCTGTTTGTGCTCCTGTTTGCTGGAGTTCAGCTGACTCTTAATGTCGCTGTGCTCCATCTGAAGTCCCTCATTTTCCACTAACTGCTTCTGGTAGGTCTGATTCAACCTGAGTAGAGGATGAAGGACAGTGTTTTTATGCTTTTTATTGAGGCAGCAAACACACACATTTACACAACACTCACCAGTCCTTCTCATCTCGTAGTCTTCGGCATTCTGCTGTTGTGTTTCTCTGTGTTAATATCTCATCCTGCATCTTCTGCTGTTCTTCTCTCAGAGCTTTCTTGAATCCTTCCAGTTGAGCTCTCTGCTGAAGTAACGTGTCATACCTGCAGATAAACACACAAAAGGCATTTTGTGTACTTTAAAAAAACTGTCACTAAGAACTGAGCGTGCGTGTACTGACCTGTCCTCCAGTGATCTGTGTTCTATCTCCAGGGTTCGATGGTTACTCTCCAGTGTGGAGTACCTGTGGGAAAGCACCTCCAGCTCGGCCGCCTGTCTCTCGTGCAGGACGCTCAATCTCTCGTGATCTCGCAGGAGGAGTTCATTAACGGTGCGCAGATCTTCTCTCTCTCGTACAGCAGCCTCCCTCTCCGCCTCTGAACTCTGACGCTCCCGCTGCAGCTGGCCATTATGGCCTTTCAGAGAGGCATTCTGGGTAGATACAATGGACCTCTCAACCTGAGACAGACAAGAAGGGGTTAAAGAGAGGCAGACAATTGATCAGAGCTTCTTCAATTTTTTATACAACATTCCAGTATAATATTGTGCGATATTGCCATACATATAATATATAATAATGAAATGTAATATTATAATTAATTATATTTTATTATTTTAAAAGTAATTAGAAACCTAATATTGGCAAAAATATAATATAATAAAATATAATACAGTATTTAATATAATATAATATTTAATAATAATATTTCAAAAGTATTTAGAAACCAAATATTGCCATACATATAATATAATATAATATTATATTGTATTTTAAATTAATTATATTATATTATATCAAAAGTATTTAGAAACTTTATATTGCCTTACTTATAATATAATATTATTTAATATTATATAGTATAATTAATAATTATATTATATTATTAATTAGGTATTTAGAAACCTAATATTGCCATACATATAATGTAATATTATTTAATATTATATTGTATTATAATTAATTATATAATAGTATTTCAAAAGTATTTAGAAACCTAATATTGCCATACATATAATATAATAAAATATAATACAGTATTTAATATAATATTTAATGATATTATTTCAAAAGTATTTAGAAACCAAATATTGCCATACATATAATATAATATAATATAATATAATATAATATTGTATTTTAAATTAATTATATTATATTATTTCAAAAGTATTTAGAAACTTAATATTCCCATACTTATAATATAATATTTAATATTATATAGTATTATAACTAATTATATTATATTATTAATTAGGTATTTAGAAACCAAATATTGGCATACATATAATATAATATAATATTATATTATATTATAATTAATTATATTTTATTATTTCAAAGGTATTAAGAAACCTTCACATTCAGTTGGGCAGCAACATTGTATATGTACAGGTATTTTCCAAAATGCAATCAACTCAAAAAGTTAAAAAACAATAATCAAACTACATTACAAGATTGCACATTCAAGCCGACTCACTTGCAGTTGTGCATTGTGCGTCTGCATAGTTGTGTTGCTCTCCTGCAAGGAAGCTGTCTGCTGCTGCAATGCAACTATTTGTGCATGCAACTTGTCTGACTGCGTCTGCAAGCTCTGCAGCTGAGTCTGCAACGATTGCTTCTCTGCCAACAGCGTTGCGTTCTGAAAACCAAAGGTGAGAATTTGTTAAGAATTAAGTTTGAATTTGCTTTTAGTTGACTTTGGATCCCAAATTTGACGGTCGAAGGACTTACGTTTCTCTCCACCTCTATCAGTTGATCTTTAACCTTGAGCAACGCCCATGTGGCTTTCTGGCTCTCTATTTGCCACGCCCTCTCTGGTGGAGTGCTTTGACAGGACTTCTCCTCCTGCCTTTCAAGTAAAGCTTCATAGTTCTGTTTGACCTACAAAAATAGCTTACATTATTGATTCTCTCTGTAGTTGCAGCAGTTTAACATTACTATGCCAGAGGAGAACTGGCCCTCCTGTTTGAGTCTGGTTTCTCCCAGGGTCTTTTCTCCATACCTGAAAATGCACCTCTAGTTACTATCCATCTCAAACCGCTTCTCATTCGAAATTCTGTTTCACTCGAAAATGCGTCAGAATTTGTTTGAACAGAGACGGTATAAACTGACCACAAATAAAAATGAATTTTAAGAAACTGCAGTGCTAAACATAGAAGAGTTGACTCACAGTTTTCAGATCCTGCTGTAGCTGCTGGTTTATCTTGGACGACTCCTGCAGATGTGGTTCCACACTTGCCATTCTTTCCTTTTTAATCTTCAGAGACTTCATTAGAGAAGACTCCAGCTCTGACTTTAACTGCTGACACACGCTAAGAATAAAAAACAGAGAGACTGCTTTACAATTCTCCCAAATCTCCCTTCATGCTAAAGTATTAGTGTTTGAGTTACTGGTCGCCAGACTGCTGGTCTCCCATTCCCATCTCCTTCTTCAACCTCAACTTCTCCAGTTCGTCAGTAAGTTTCTCAAGATCGGTCTCCTTCTGTTGAGTTATTAATCTCTGGTCCAGCAGTTCCTGCAGAAACACAGATGTCCTTCGAGTATGCTGTATAAATATCAACTGTACAAAAGTGTAAAAATCGGAACCTCTCTCGATGATGTCAGCGACTTCTTGTCCGTCGCAGCCTGTTGAAGCAGCTCTTGGTTTTCCTTCTCTAGAGCTTTAATCTTGATACAGACTTCACTTAAACAGTTGACTTTTGTAACCATGGTATGGTTTTCTTTCTTAAGAATGGCCGACTTCATGCTAGTACTTTCCAAAGAAGCCTCTTGGATTTTCACTCTCTGTCGTTGTCGCCAATTCTCCTTCTCCAAATGTTCCTTTTCTACCTCTTGGTGGCCCAGTCCATGGTGCAGATTGTTCTGAAGGTTCTCAACCTCATGGAGTTCTGATTTGAGACAGTTACCATTTTCTAAGGATGCATGTAGATGTTGAAGGTCAGTGTCGCTGATCAGTGTGCTAATTTCGCCGTTTGTAAACACTAGAGACCCCTTGGGACTCTTACCATCTCCTTGGTCCATTTTACCATTTTCCACTACACATTCAGATTTCTCCTCTGTCATATCTTTTGTCTTCTCAGTAAAGCAGTCAATCATGTGAATCCTTTGATCTTCTTGTATGTTATCTTCCAGAGACGGGTGGTAAGTAGGACATTCTTGACTAATATAAGAGAGTGTGTCATCTGATGTGTGTCTGGTTCCTTGGAGTTCCTCAAGGGCCTTTAGCAACCTCTGGTTCTCTTTTTCCAATTTCAGCAACCTGCTACATGTGCTTTCTGTGACCTCCTGACCCAAGTTCAGCTCTGAAACCGTAAAGACGTAAAAAAAACCCGAAAATCATCGTGCAGCCATGGAAAAGAATTAAGAGAAATCTGTCAAACTGACAGATTTTCCCCCAAAGCATAAACAATTTTTAGTAACATTTGTTATTTTGTTAAAGAATTAACAATATTCAAGGTTTAATTCAACCATTTTTATGTAAACATAAAAATTTAATAGATCTGTCACTGACAAATAAAACTAAATAATTAATAAAAAAATATATTGCCATCTATGATATTAATGTTTTTGTAGTGGGATATACAATTCTTCAATATATTGTTACACCTTTAAAAAACACAGAGCATCTTTTCTGTTATTTTGACCTGCAAATACACGCAAATAAAATCTGTATTTCCTAATAGATCTGTGTACAGCACTCCAATCCAAAAGCATACACAAACTTTTATCAACTATTAAGTTTATGTATTTATATGTATAAATGTAATTGTACAAGTAAGTAAATGTGATGTATTTACCTGATCCTGAATTGTGTTGAGGGTTCTTGCCGAGCTGTTCCAGCTCCCATCCTAGATGTTGTGATTCCTCCATGGTCTGTTTGTGAGACAGCTCCAGCGTTACATTTCTCTCCATCAGCTCCTCTATGAGTCTCCTCTCTACAGTTCTCTCCTAAAGCAACAGCAGAAACATTGAAACCGTAAGAATGCTGTGGATAAGACAGGTATGATTTCCATTTTCTCACCTCCTCAACATCATGAAGTTTTGCCTCCAGCAGCAGGTTGTATTTCTCCAGGTGATGCAGTTTGTCAACTCGTGCTCTCGTGTTCTGTAGCTGTTCCTCCAGCATGACTTTGCTTTCCATCAACACCTGATTATCCTCTTTAAGCTCCTTTCAATCAAAAAAAGTAAACAGAAAGTCAAGATACAAGTTGTAAAAGTGATACAAGCTTTAAGTTAAGTTACTATAAGCTCACCTCTAGCTTGACTTTGTAAAAGTTCATGTTGTGAAGTTTTTCTCGGTAGCGAGCCACTTCACTCTCTAGTATGTCCGCTCTGATGGCTTTTTCTTTCACAGCGTCCAGCTCATCACGGTACATCCGGGCTGCTCGAGCATCTGTTAGAAGCTGCATGTTCTGCCACACACCAGTTGGTTTGTTTTGATTTAAGAATAAAAAAATATTTTTTAAATACAGCTAACTAACACAAACAAACACAATAAAAACTTGATAAAATAATAACAAATACGATTTTTGAAAATTAGTTATCTCATTTTGGAACCAAACTCTTCACATACACATGGGCAAAAAAACAGACTTGAATATTTTTTTACAGAATTTGACTGTATTTTTTAACATATAAAATCCAAAAACTGAAACTTTAAATAATTGTACAGTTATTTCCAGAGTTTTCACATATTTTTAAAATACTGTCAAAAGCCGTCAAATTACAGAAAGACCGCAAATTTACAAAAAAAAATTGTTTTACAGGACTTATGGGTCGATTATCAGAAATAATGCTAGAATTTTAAGTGTGCTGTTTGTAGTCTTTGTCTAAAACTTCAGAGGTCTGGCCTCCAATTAGATGCATTCATTTAAATAATAAAAAAATATATAAATAAAATGTATTTTTCAGCACCTCCTGCTGAAGCTTTTTAAGCTCCGCCTCCATACCGTCCAGGTCCTGCCTGCAGTCCAACAGCTGTTCAGTCTTCTCTTCTCTGTGAAACACAGTAAACAAACATCGACAGACATAAAAACCACACGTCTGGATCAAACTTCTCTGAGTATTTATTTCAAGTCGTGGCCCAGTTCTATTTGCTTTTATCAAACCTCAGAATCAACGCATGACGACCTGCCGACCATGTCGGTAGCACATGACTTAATGTTCCTGTGGCTAGTTGTTAGAGAATTGTGTAAGCAGTGTCTGGGTTTGTTTTTCCGGGAAGCACACATACTGACAAAATATACTGAATGGATTATAAATCGCTTTGGAGAAAAGATTCAGCCAAATGCAAAATAGTGAATGCAAACCACTGTAGCCAAAATATAAGAATGAAAACATAAATTTATACTTGCCAACAACATTGACTAAGTTGATTTGTCAGGACATTAGCATTGCTGCCTGAGGACATATTCCAGAACACACTCTGAGGACTGCAGCAGTGTGAGTACAGTGAGACTTGTAGATGGATGGAAAAATTTTGATGGACAGAAAGATGAATAAGTGAAAATAAAGGGTGGGGGTTAACTGCCTTTTGTATTGGAGGATTAAAGTGGTTCATCAGAATGAGGAAAGACCCTACACTCTGTCACTGTCTATTAAATCTAAAGCAGACTTAAACCCAGACCAAACACACCTGAGCTCAAACCAGTGGTCAGGATTAACACACCGAGAATTATAATCACGGAGATAAAGTTCTGGATTCCACACCATTGAAATCACTATAATGTCAGCATGAAACAAGTTTTATTCCCATATCATGACATATATCCAAGTTAAATGGCTTTGAAATGAGAAGTAAAATGAAGGCAGGATCTGATTTTGTCTGTCAGCCCTGTTGAAAAAGACCGCATATGCTGGTTAGGTAGGCTTTGAGCCATGATAGCAGGTTTGTGCTGGTTTAAGATGGTCCTAAACCAGCTCATGACAATATTAAACCTGCACAAACCAGCTACCATGCTTCAAAACTCCCTAACCAGCATATGTGGTCTTTTTCTTAACAGGGAGGAACTGATTTGTTATTTTTTGTTTATGTAAAAGAATAATGAAGTGCACTGATAAAGCGTTTATAAAAAACACCACAATATTCTATATATGTAAGAATAGTTCATATAGATTTCATGGTGACTTTAAGAGCCTTTTTTCAGTTGATGAATGATAAAACATTGACAGTTAATCTAAATCCATGCAGATTTAAAGGGCTCACACATTTTAAAGATAAAACTGCAGCACGCAAGTTATCTTTTGGTGTGGAGGCTTTAGTTCTCTATATAGTTATAATGTGTTGCCTCTGAATCGATCACATGACCTTGAACACATGATGATGAGCACCATGTACCAGTCGAGCTACAAACTCAGATGCCCTGGATTTGTTTGAGCTGGTCATTGATTATGTCTGTGCATGTCTAGGTCAGTGTGTGTGTGTGTGTGTGTGTGTGTGTGTGTGTGTGCGCGCTCACAGCTCCTGTTGTAGGCGTTTGATCTTGGCTTTAGCATCGGTCAGCTCCAGTGGCAGATGCTGTTGGGATAAAGGGAGCTGGCATCCGGAGGACTCCGTGAGGGAGGGGCTTTGAGTGTACACCGCAGACTGCACCATCTCATTCTCCTGCATCAGCTTTACTATAGTCTAACAGCAGAGAGAGAGAGAATGAGAGGAAGGGAAAAGTTATAATTATCCCTACACCCCCCTGAGGTTCTTATTAAGACTTCTGAAGGTACCTCAAACTGCCGGTCTCGCTGGTCAACTAGCACTTTCAGATCGATGATCATATTTCTGCAAACATTTTCCCATTCCTCCGGACACAAACCCTCCATCTCCAGCCAGTGCAGATCAAAGACGTTCTCCTGACAGTGGGTCACCTACAGCGACCATTTGCACAAAGCATTGCTTTAATAATACATACATCATCATACCACCTCGAAATGAAATAAGACTTATCCTTATTTTCTTAGACAAGCGGGTTTGGATAGATGGATGGATTCCAGAACCTCTTGGATATGAGCTGCGATGGCTGCTTGGGTGTCAAAATCAAGACTCTGGATCTTCTCAATGTACTCTTCTTTCTTTTCACACTGTAAAGCATAATTTTATTAAGGTCAGTGTGAAGTTAGAGAGCAACAAGAGTTTTGGCTCAGTAGCATCATCATGTTTGTGTGTTGTAACAGCGCTGTGGGTCATTTAAAGATATATTTTACAGCAAGAACTTATTTACAATCTTGATAAAGTAAAAACTGTTTTCTGTGTGAGTGACCCTTACTTAATCTAGTGTGTTCACATTGAAAATTCTCAAAAAATAAGTGCACTTTAAGTACCCGGACTCATTTGCACTCGTCTGGGAAACCAATATACTTCCGGTTAGTATACAACCGTTTACTATTCCATTTGGGACGATACTACCCTTCTAAAATCCATACACTACAGTGCATAGTTTATATGTCATTTGGGACACAACTCAAGTCAAACTTCAGATTCAGCAACCATGGATAGAAACAAAAGACCTTAGCTATCAAAACAAAAATCACGACACATTATATACATAAATAATAAAAACAAATGTAAAAAATAAATGTTTAAAGGGGTCATATGACACGGCTAAAATGAATATTATTGTTTGTTTTAGTTGTAATGCAATGTGTATACACACGATTTAAATGCTGTATTTTATATAGATTTTTCTAATTCATGCATGGGCAACTTATAACACACCAAAGATACAGAAAAACATGTATTCACACCATATGACCCCTCTTAAAATAAATAGTATATACATATTTGTGGTAAAATATTACCTGTACAGCACATCCAAGCAACAGTAAGAGTAACCTGTTGATTTCTTCCAGACCTTCCTCTAAAAAAAAACAATCAGATCTGAAAATGACCGTGTGCACATTTAATTCCAACCAAAAATTACTTAAACACACACATCATAATAACAACTTCCTGAACCATAAATGTGAACTTCCCATCTATAAGCCTTCCGTTAGCACTTTAGAATACTGTTTCTTACTTATTGTGTAACTAAGAAGGAATTCCTGCAGAACTAATAATTCCTCATTAATACTGACATCTGCTCTATTAACTATTAAAGGAAGATGTGTTAACTTAACAGTATGGAGTAGCATTTTATGATTTTGTTAAGTAACAGTTAACTAATCTATATCTTTCCAATTTACTCATTCCTGCTTAAGAACTACTATTAGTTATCAGTATTAGATGTCAGTATTAATGAGAAATTACCTATTAGTTCTGCAGGAATTCCTTCTTAGTTACATATTAGGTAAGAAACAGTATTCTAAAGTGTTACCAGCATTCCATATAGAGCTTTCTGTGCAAAAATAAGAGAGTATTTTAACATAAAAAAATAATTCACACCAGCTTTAACATACATTATAATACAGCAAAGTTTCTCTAAGAGCTCCTGACACATGTTCATGTCATTAGATTTAAGCCTCAGGAACAGTTCTGCACTGTTTCTCAAGAGCTGACGTACCACAGAGCGGGTTTCTGCCCAGCAGCATCACGTTGGGAGGTGAAACCATAACCAGCTGATGCAGGGTCTCCTAAAATAGAGACAAATTCAGAAACAAAAGGGATGAGATATACAGAATCTTCTCCCTAAAGACACCTATACTCCATTTAAATAAAAGCAAATACACAGCTTGCTTGCCATCACTTTCTTGCAAGCGTTTAAACTGTTTGGGTGGTATTAATTGTTCTGGAAGAGTAATTGTTCTAAAATATCCCAAATAGCTCAGGAAACTCGTGTGCAGACCCTCGGGGGGATGGTTTAAGTCAATTATTAAACCTTTTTGTGGGACTCAAGGGTTGAGGTCACCAGACATTGCAAAATTATTATTTTTTAAAAGCATGTGAAAGAGCCATTTCAGAGGTACTTCAAGAAGTTTTTACATTGGGATTATTTACCACAGATTCATTAGTGGTTAATAAATCAACACTAGGCACATAACCAGACAACCACAGCAGACAATTTCTTTACAGAGCATTTGAGCTGCAGACAGAAAGGCATTATTAATAATAAAATAAAATGTAATGTAATTTTATGTTTTCTTGTGTTCAGTGGCTGTCTGAGTTAATACAAATTGACAAAAATGTAAGTGGTCTTACTCCGACTGTCACGTTTGGACATAAGGGAATTCATTAAAGCAGATTCTTGCTTGTGTAAAAAAACGTTTTTATTTCTGCTGAATAAACTCGACCAGAGATTGATTCTTCTGAAACTCCTCAGACTACCACAACCCAAGAGAGGATGTCCATTTCAGAGTGATTTCTAATAATGAACTCCAAAATGCTCTATGTAATGTGTTTGATTAAATGAAACTAAAACTATATACATTCATTTTTCATGTTTGTGTAATTCAGCCAATGTTTTTGGATCTCTGTGTAAAATTACATAAAATACCATTTATAAGCAACATGGACAGCACATATATTTAATATTTGTGATTTAACTCTGTTAAATAACATTTATGAAAAAGGTGCTAGTTGTGAGAAAATATAATGAAAAAGAAAAACACGATATTGTGTGAAAAATATGTTTATTTAAAATATATATAAATAAAATACATACACTCACCTAAAGGATTATTGGAACACCAGTTCAATTTCTCATTAATGCAATTATGGTGGTGGTGTAATGGTGTGGGGGATGTTTTCTTGGCACACTTTAGGCCCCTTAGTGCCAATTGGGCATCTTTTAAATGCCACGGCCTAACTGAGCATTGTTTCTGACCATGTCCATCCCTTTATGACCACCATGTACCCATCCTCTGATGGCTACTTGTCTCCACCGTAATATCTCAAAGACTAAAGAACTGATTTTCTGTTCTTCGAATGGGACAGTGATCTGTTCTGATCACTGTTCCATTCTAGTATTGCTATAAATGGTGAAATATGTGAAAGGGTGGAACGTTTTAGGAACCTTGCCATTATATTGGATGACCATCTTCATTTTAATCAGTATGTTCAATGTATCTACAAGTGGGCAAGTCCAGCATTATGGAGGTGACATTTTGCGTAATGGCCGTGACATAAAAATGCTCAGCAAATAAATTTGTTACGATTATATTTAAGCATCTGTTTATATTTTACTGAACCCTTGTTGATAGAGTCTAAACACCAAAAAAAAGACAAAAAATATTCTATTTTAAAAAAGGGAAATAAACATGCGTTGTGGATGTGACAAAAAAAGGACACGTTTTTGGGAGACGATAAACTTTGTAGGATTTCTTTAAAATAAAATGCACAATCCTGAAGCAATAATACCCAATGAACGGAGAAGGGATGCCTCTTATAGAACATACAATAATTACTTAATATAAATTTTCATGTGTCCATTTATGAGGAATATGTAGCATTATGGATCTGACAATCCTGAAAATGGCACTTACCGGACTATGAAAAATCATGTCAAATGCTTTACAAATTTGAAGAGAGATCTCACATGGGTATTTGAACCATCTGTTACCATCTGTGCTGTTACCACAGTAAAAACCGCTAGTAAAAACATATTTTTTTTGTGGTATGATTAACATATTCCCGGAATTGCCCACGTGCTGTAAACAGAGACTTACGGTTCTTTGTAAACGTAAAGATTTGTCTGTGCAGCCCCATCTCCTTCTTCTCTTATATAGAAGTGTTATTTAGCCAGTTCTTATTTATGGTTCCATCTGTTTTTTCCATATGCTTACTGTCGCTAATAAGAACAAACTTCTAAAGATAACTTATCTGGCTGGGAAGATTATCGGTATTCCTAAATGATTAGATTCTGTTATTTTAGCTGTGATTCGGAAAGCACGTACAGTCCTGAATAACCCAGATCACCACTCTATCAGTATTTTATACCCCTTCCATCAGGCCGTAGGTATAGATGTGTAAGAAGACTAACTATAGTAAGAGTTTTTTTCCAACAAAATCTATCTATCTATCCCCTACCTATCCACCTACCTGTAAAAAGTGTCAACTCAAGTAAACACGGGCTTTCACAAAGCCCCACTTTTATACACCAGTTAAAAATCCTAGTCAACAGGATATAACTCCATCATTTGGCTTGTCTGTGTTCTAGGGTAACATCATAACTCTGACCAGTTTAGCCAACCGCATGAGAGAGTGAGAGAGAGAGAAAGGTCTCATGGGATGCGAATTGGGTCATTTTGCAGCTTTGCTGTGGGCCATTGCCGTTTCCTCGCTACTGATTAAACAGATGTTGGCTTAGTGGCCTCATATCTAGGCCAATCTCTTAAGAGGAGGTTGCGGGTCTGGTGGCGAGACTGTTTCCACAAGGACAGATGTGCAGGATGCAAAGTGGGTCCTCTATGGAGGGGCAGGGGTACT
Organism: Triplophysa dalaica; assembly: GCF_015846415.1. NCBI lineage: Eukaryota > Metazoa > Chordata > Actinopteri > Cypriniformes > Nemacheilidae > Triplophysa > Triplophysa dalaica. The sequence goes on along the minus strand of NC_079547.1, from coordinate 2,781,258 downwards.
GGGAAATTTAGGCAATAACTTTAGACCCTGTTCTTTTATTCGGGGGTCCTCCAATTGTGAATGTACAGAACATACTGTTTTAGAGTAAATCTGAACTTGATATTGAACATGTGCAACTAGCAACAGTGCTTGTTAAATCAAATTTCAACTAGACTTAGTTTAGAAAAGTTAAGAAAAGTTTCCTACCCTTGTTTTCTTCAAAGTTTTAAAAATGAATTAAGCCTGAAACCAAACGAGCCTGCAGATAAATATGACTTATAGAACACAACAAAAAACACCATATATTTTAGGTTTACAGCACAATATTAAAACATATACAAATATATGATGTTTAAGAGCAAAGAACTTTTATGACCTTCTGTTGGTTTTTTATTGAAAAAGAGACTGATTTTGCTAAATTTAATCTCATAGTTCTGTTTTAAAGGGTCAATACATTATCACAAAAAAATCCTAAATCTTCTGAAATCCCTGTTCTTGCACACTTTTTAAAGAAATACTTCAAAAGGTTCCTGGGATTGTTTCAGTGCCTTACCTGGTAGTATGTTTTGATGTGGTAAATGAGAACGGACAGGTTTTGAGCTCTCTGACCGACATCATTATTCACTTTGTTTAAGCCTTGAACGGTCGCTTTGGGATTTCTGCGAAAACCAGAACGTAAAACATTAACTTATTAATGTAGCAAACAAATCACCTAAAACACTGTTCTCGGAACTGTTGAGTATATGATCCTGTGCTAAGGGCAAAAGTAAAAATAGCAATAAAACACAAATCATATTTTTTCCAAGACTTCATTCCTCATCCCAGACACAAGTGCATCATGGTTGTGCCGTGTATGAGGTCACTGTGTCAGGACCTGGACGTTGAGCCGCTATGATGGAGGACAGGCAGATTGAGGCTCAATTCTTTTGACAGTAACCGGCAGTGAGGCAGAAAAACTGTCGAAAGAAATGAGCCTCGATCTGCCTGTCCTCCATCATAGCAGCTCAACGTCCCAGTCCTGAGTCCTGACACGGTGACCTCATACACGGCTCTCCCATGATGCACTTGTCTCTGGGATGAAGTCCGTGCCACCCTCACAAACAAAATCTCAGGACAAACCCTAATCCAACAGCCTCCCCCAATCCATGGGATTACAGAGACCAGTTTCGTACTCTACTGTTTACCATCTCAGCATCTTTACAGATTAGTTTGCTTAGGAAAATACAGTGTAGTGTCTTTATACAGCAGACAAATATGGACAAAACATTCTGCTATGGAGAAAGCAAGACATTTTAGGACACACGTTTTCCCCCCATATGCACCCATCCAGAAATACAGCCCAAAAAATAGACTACAAAGTGTTCCTTCATTGCCATGACAAAGTGCTGTGTTTTGGGCGTTCTGTATGGAACGGGCCATTTAAAAGCTGAAACACATGTTGTGTGCAACAACTGCTGTGGAGGTAATTTTATTGTTAGATATCTAGACAGTTAGCATAATATTTGCATAACACATGGAGAGACAATCGGAGACAAAATTTAACTATGTTAAAGTGCATAGTTTATTTCGGATCAATCACCATTTGTAGAACCATAGTTTTACTAAGAATATCATGGTTAAACTATGGTTACTGTAGAAATAACCATAGTTCAATTTCAAAAAGAGTTGAACGTGTGCTAAAATGTGTTGTAAATACGTATCAAACATTCGTTACAAAAGGTACACGTCACACATACTCACATTTGATCCATGACCTTGTTTAAAAATATGCCGTCCACTAATTCAGTGTATTCAGAGAACATGTTGCTTTCCTGATCACCTAGTTGACCAAATGTCTTAACCTTAAACATAAACAGATATTGACGGTTAACATAACATATAGGATTTGACAGCCAAATTGCCTGTAAACACTTAATCTAAAGTAATTGTGTATGTATATGCGTAAATTGCGTGCCAAAAATGTATAAGCAATAATTATAGATTACATATTTGATGCTGTAACTGGTCCAAATCTCAAATTCATCACTGCAATACAATTTTACATAACTGTCATAGAATATCACACTTTAACTTTGATTTTATTATAGGAAAACTATAATATGGACAGATTGATTACCATTAATTTTGATTACAAAGTGTATTACAGCAAATACCATCTGTAGTTACTGTGATTTGTACTACAAACCTCTCCACAAAAGCATTGTATAGTTAAACCCACAAGGAAAAATACTTTAGCATACTTTGTATGTATAGTGAAGTTTACTCTAGTAAATTAGAGTGATATATACTACAGTGTTTCTGAGCCTTATTTTTGAATCTTAGTAAATTACTTACATATAGTTTAAACGTTCGCTATACAGCACATGAACAAAATGTAGTGATCACTATGATGTATCACAGTACACTATAGTAAATACTAAATAGTTTATTGATTTTTATGCGGAAATCATTGTTGTTTTTTATAAGGCGAGAGACCCGGTGATACAAACTGACACAATGAGCAATGACAAAATTGTAACGAAAAGAAAAAATACTGCAACTTACCCAAGTAACGAGAGGGCTGGTCATAAACTGCTCTAGTATGACTTGCATCTCACACTCCATATTAAATGATCACAGATTTAACAGTCAAAGAAAGTAAAACATTGGAAATAAACCGATCTGAGGAATAGAGCATCCACACAAACCCAGTGTTATTTTAGGCACAGCAGACCGAATACATGCAAACGCATCGTCGGAAGTAAAATATGCAATTCACGCAAAATATTCAAGTGGTTTGTTTTTGGGTCGTCAACACACTAGTTTGTTATTAGGTCGAAAATAAACGCAGATTGTTGCTGTTTAAATCTTCCGTCCTCGACTGCCGCATCCTTCAGACATCAAGCCCAAACTGCAGTGTGCGCGAGAGGTGTTGACTTTCCAGGGTCCATTACTCACTAACAAGTGTAAAGTTATAAAGACCCTCAGACAAAACAATATTGCGTTTCAGTTACTGTGAGTTTGGGGTGATTTCTTTATTTAGAAAAAGAAATAAAAAATAGTAAAATTTGTAAAAGAAAAATATTTTTCTTGACTCCTGAGCCAGACAGCAGTAATTCAATGGCGACTCTGATTTAGTCCATCGCTGACCTTAATCTGTTACAACCCCCCCCCCAAACCCCCTAAACAGCAGTCAAATATTATAACAAGATTATTCAGTTTAAGCTCTCATTTAAAAGAGTAAGATTGTGTTTAGTAATATTATATATATTTTTAGTTTAATGTTTATTAAAATTATAATAGTTTAATATATACATATGTTAAATGTTGGTCATTTTTGTTTGGTTTTGTGAATAGATTTGGACATTTTTTGAATATTAATACACTCGTTAGGTAAATTAAGTGGAAGAGGCTTCTGCTAGATTGTTAACTAATATTATGGCGCCATCTAGTGGATGAATTATAAATTGCAGCGTAGTCTTGATTACCAGCCCCACACAAACACAGGCACGACGACGCACGTACGCGCGTTTGTTTTTAGGATCGTTGTGGATGTTTTATATGGGGACTTTTCATAGACATATCGAGTTTATCTTGAACAAACTGTACCTTTCTATCTCCAACTTTCTGCATTTGACAAAAATAATAAAATGCTTAATTTCTCATATCTGGACAAAAAATATCCCCACAAGGTCAAAAATGACTGATCTGAGCTACTCTTTGGAATGTGGATGAAACAAAACAACATAACATCATCTGCAAACAAGTATAACAAAACCTTTTTCAATATTTTCATCAACATAACTCTTCTTTCTACTATTCTACTATATATTATTTTCAAGGTAACACGTGTTCTCCTAATGCATGTTTGGTGCTGTACTATTATGAAGTCAATGTTCTTCTTTACACCCGGCAAATAAACTGGTCCCTCAAGAGAGGCTGAATTGATTTGGCTTTGATAGACATTTTCTCACAACCCGTCACATCGATACAGTGACAAATCATTTGGAGAAACAGCTATTTACAACCTGCAGTCAACGTTTAATGAACGTTTTAATATTTAATTATAACAGTCAGTCAGGGTGCTACACTCGTATTCATTCCATGTAAGAAAACCATTATGCACATTGGAATATAACTTGGTCCAAATTATTACCCATGCAAGCAGTTTCATAATATATACGTACAGGGTATATACCAAGATACATTGTGTAATAGGAGGTAGTCATCCAGAAAGCGACAACAGATACGGTTCATAGCAGCATATATAAGGCAAAGACATGCTATTAGCCTCAGGCCACAAACAGCAGAGAAATCAAAGTCATGTGACCTGTAGCAGGGCAGCAAAAAGCAGTCGATAAAGATTTTTGAGATTAAAATGTCATAATAAATATAAAAAGCTATTCTTTAAAGCTATATTTAAAGGGTGTAAGCTTAGCTTGCATTCCACATGAAAGTTATTTTGTGCAAGTGATATTATAGTTCAAGCTTCAATACTGTGCATGCCTCTGTAAACAATTTATATATGTACACAGTATATAGGTGCTATAGTGTCTACTCAAACAGAAAAAAATGGTGCATAGTATAAAGTATGTAAAGGCTGTGTACTGCATACTACTGTAATAATCAAAATGTTTCTTGAGTTTTTAGTTTACAAAAAATATTAATTAAAAAAATTGTGGTAATGATCTCAGTGAAGCATTTCATGAAAAACAAATATAAACGTTTGGCAATGTCCTTTCTTGAAAATCCTCCTCGAGCAGCCTCAAGTTTGAATATTTTGGTCTTTGAAAATTGAGTTCATGAATGTTGACTATTTGCACAGTCAACAGTTACTAGAGTTTGCTTATCTAAATAAGCATGCATTATGTCCTGTAATACAGGAATATGTTTTATTGAAATTGTTGTAATGTAAAAATGTGAGTACACACTAAAAAATTGTTCCCTCCACAAAAGTCCTTTGAAGACTATAATTAAGTTCCATTGACAGGATTAAAAGAGTCAGTTGTTCAGTGTCATGGCACAGATGTTCGGAGGCACCACTGTGTGCTTTGCTTCTTGGTCCCGCTTTAGAAGATTCCCTGCGCTCAATAACTCTCTCTGCTCTCTGGTTTTGTCTTCAGAGCCTGTACTTTCTGCCACGTGTTTTGGCTTTCCTGCACGATGTTCTTGCCAGCCTGCAGGCTTATTGTGTAGGGTGAAAACCAGTCTCTTTCAAATACAGCAGTCATCTGCTCTACAATAGAGTTCTGACCGTCCTGCGGCTGGCTCTGCGATTCCTGAATCACCAGACCGGCTCCTGCATTGAACGCAAACTCACTGCCAACCCAGTCCAGATTCCCTTTATCAACAGAGAATTTCAATATTAATGTCTATAAACAATACGTTTGAATACGCTTAACTGTGCATTAATAAATAAGTTGCAGCTGTCAGTGTTTTTTTTATAAATGAAAAGTTGGAGCAATGTGTCATTGGGGCATGTTGTCACGTGTTTATTTTGTGCAGTTGATTATAAACGAGATATGTTGGACAAAACAAATCTTTCTGTTTTGTAGTTATTTTTATTGTGGCTGAAAAGCAATTTAATAATTCACAATATGCAATGTGATGGCAGATTCACAATGTGACAACTTGCCCCATGTACCGCAACAAGATTCACCATAGTTGCAAAAATCTTCAAAAACATGTGTTAAATGGATTAGATGTCCTCCTGGGCAAAAACAGAGGAAATATGCAATACGTTTGTTTGTTGTTTTTCATGCCAATAAGGCAAAATAAATTGAGCCTGACATTGGGAGTGAGTAACAGAGAGAGAGAGAGAGGGAGTGATAGTCTTACCTATGTATACCGCTTTGTCTGTCACCATGAATTTATTCTCATTTATCCCTCCCGTCTGTTCCTTGCCTCTGTAAAATCTCTAAATCAAAACAAACACGTGCACCCAAATATCGTAATACTGTATATTTAAAGATGTGTCTGGATGGATGTTTATGTAATTATATGAAGGGATCAACCCGTCAGATTCTTTCCTCACCACCTCGACAGAGCAGCCGGGGAGCCCTGTGCACAGCGCCTGCATTGATGTCATAAAGTTAAAGGTCAGCGGGTGTGTGTGTGCCCACAGGCTTATCAGGAGACGAACTTTGACCTTTCTCAGAACTGCGGCCTCTCGGAGCATCTCGTCTAATGGTGACCAATATCTGGTGCGAAAACAAAACGCAAATCACACGGCTGACAAAACTCCACAATACACAGTGTTTTTAATATAAAAGCAATGTCACACATCTAAGATGTTATGTGTTATGGCTGTATATCAGCTGTGATTTATTCATAGACACAAGGCCATGGGATATATAAGTGTTTGGATACGCAGCCATAACCACAAGATGATGTGATGATGCTCTTGGGATGCCTGATGTGTTCTTATGGCTCAACTGGTTGTAATATCGCGAAGGTCATGATTTGATCCCCAGGCAACACACATAGAGTGAAAATGTATGCCTTCGATGGACTGTAAATCGATTGCAAAAAAACATCTGGCAGATGCACATTAATGTGTTAGTAGCAATCAGCCCAATGCATTAAAGCATAAGTAGCAATCCGACTCAAAGACCGGAACTAACTGATAATTTTAAAGATATGAACAGCAAGAATACAAAAATATTAAATACAAGTACTTACACTCTAAAAGGCAAATAGTAAAGGATTCTGTGAAAAGCCGCCTTACCTTATAATTACAGATCCTCGCAAGCTGCGGTTCACCAAGGGCAGGTAATCTGTTACAGAGATGTAGACTAATCTCCTCGCTTCTCGGATAAGGTGCCGGATGGCATCTATATCACGGCTTCGACCCTTTGGGCAAAAGAGCTCCGGCGACGTCTGGCGAATGATAAAAATGCACTTTTTGAAACCTGCTCGCTTTCATTTTGTGGAGTCAGAAAACCAGCATCGACATAGCAGTACGTGCATACATCACTGTCAGAGAAGAAACCTTATCAGCGAGCTGGAAATGATTCCCTACAGCCTGTAACATTTTACAGCCCGATTCATTAGAAGGGATGATGGATGTTTCAGATGTGTTTGGGAAAATATTATTTGGCTAGAAGAGAGTCTGGATTCATTACGCTCCAATTAGAGTCAGATGTCATGTGTGTGGTGCAGCCGGCCGTGGAATAGAAGACTCGATGGGATAAATGACCTGCGCAGGGAATGATCTTTCCTTTAATTATATTATATCTGCTGTAACCAATCGCTTGCATGCAAATATTTGTATGAAGAATGACTATAGCCGGTGAAGCATATTTCACATTGTAGCATTAAAGCTCTCTACATGTGCAGTAATATGTCAAAAAAAATGTTGTGATAAATTCATCATTTTATATGCAGTATTGATACAGTAATGTATGCAAACTGAAATAAAGTGGTGTATGCATTTAAATTAATATTAATCTGAAGTTTATATTTCATTATGCAGGATAAATGGATTAAGCTGTACTGAGAATGAATTTAGTGTAAGCCATAAAGATTTTAAAGGTATACTTCACCCAAAAATGTTCATGTTGGTTAAAACCTGTATATGGTTTTTTTTCTAGTGCAAAACTTAATTGAAGATATTTTGAGAAATGTCTTAGTGGTTTTGTGCCCATACAGTGGTCGTCTATGAGAGCCAATGTCATTTGGTTACCAAGCAACTTCCTTTAAAAGGATACTTCACCCAAAAACGAAAATTCTGTCATGAATAACTCGCCCAAACTTGTATAAATGTCTCAGTTTGGTTGAACAGAAGAAGGTTAAACTCAAATTTCTGGTGCGCATTGACAACCATAGAAACAACTAAAACTGTAGTCAAAGGTGCCCCAGGACCTACATTTCTCAGAATATCTTTTTCTGTGTTCAACAGAACAAACAAAATATACAATCACTTTCCTACTATGGTAGTCAATAGTGTCCAGAACTGTCAGTTCCTGACATTCTTCCAAATATCTTTCTTTGTGTTCAAACGAACAAGGAGATTAATGCAGGTTTGGAACAACTTGAGGGTGGAGTATCACTTTAAAATGTATTTTTTTTGTGTGACAACCATCCCCAGTCTAACACTGAGAGATCACCAAAGGCACACAAAGATGGAACATGTGAAGGAGGATCTTACCGACACGTATGCGTAAGCGTCTGTATTGTTGAGTTTGAGCTCAAGCGGTTCATCTTTGCTGAACACGGCTGTGACTCTCTTGGACCAGATTGAAGGGATGTAGTCTCTGTACTGCAGCTGCCAATAGAGAGCAAAGATCCTGTGCAGGTCCATAGCCAGACAACTGCAGTCGTACACTATAACTCCAAGCTCCTTCAGCTGAAAAACATGCGTGAGATTTAAAAAAACAACAACCAAATGAGAGAATCACAATACAAAGGATTTGAGATGATGCAGTGATGTTTGTACAACCATCATTGCACAAAAAATGCTTAAAATTGCATAAAAAATTCATAAAGCACTATAGAAATCTAAAAGTGTACAGGATATGTGCTCTATTTTTAAAGCCTTTTAAAGCTGTACAGAAACGTTGTGTGATGAAAAGGCCAATATTTTCCCTCAGGGTAACTTTCAGATGATACATAGCAGGGGGGATTAGGTTTGACAAGTTGTTTAAATCTCAGTCTGACTCTGTTCTTCACAACAGAGCTATTTTATGGATATATGAGCCTTATGAGTCATACTGACTCATAAGTCATTTCTCACATAACTTCATTGACGTGTCCCATTGATATTGTGGTGTTTTTTTAATAAGTGACTTATCTGTGCACTTCTGTTTTTTTAATTCATGTGCCCTCAAACGTTGACCTCCTCTCCCCCTAAAAACGACTTCCCATCACTTCCTGTCACAAGGAATGGCACGAGGGCGGAGCTTTTTTCAGAAGAGGGTGCCGATGGTGAGTACAGTGAGGAATAATCTTCCACAATGGAGTACCTCAGAGATGACGTTTTTGGTAAATAGCCTGAAATATAAGGTCTGTGGTTAACAAACCTCTAAATAGTTCCACGTTTTAATCTATGACATAAAACACACCAGTTATAACCCACTTGTGATTTTTTTCATCCGGGTGGGCCTACAAATATACGTCATCTCTGAGAAACTCAATTGACTGCAAACTTGCGCCTCCATTTTATTAGCAATGCTCCAATCTTCCAACGATCCAATCAGCTCTCAATATGGGAAATCAGTCCCGCCTACATCTTCTCTCAGACCCAGTTTTACGAGAATATGCTTGCTACATCCGTTGCATGCCCACTTTAAAAATAAAATCGTAATTTTCTCTATTAAAATAAAATAATAGGTTGGCACGATTAAACATATTTAAAACAGTTAACTATACACGTTAACATTAAAAATGTTCATAGATCATGAGAAACATTTGAGTTAAATTACCCTAAACATTTGATTGGTAGTGTATGTCTGGTTCACAAGATCACAAGCCATATAGGAGGTTCCGGATAAATTGATTTAAGAGCTTAACTCTTGGCGGAAGGAGTAAACTCAATTTGAGCTCTCGTTTAACCCCCATGGGACTATATAATGAACGGAGAAGAACATAAAAGCCAAGATATGTAAGGTGAGGAGGTGAAGTTAGTGAGACATTGAGATGTCGGAAAAGAGCATAGCAAGAAGTGGCGTACATTGTCTGGATATAATTGATCAATGTACATGTTATTGCCAAAGCCTTTCATTTCACACATATATGAAAGGTTTAATTCAAGGGTTTGCTCATGCTAGTACTTTATTAAAGTGGTTTTATATTTCTTAGCCAAAGCAATGACCATTTTTGAGTATAAGGTGTATCCAAATGATGGTCGTCGGAAATCAGGTACCTTGGACAGCGCTTTCCAACTCATGCCGCCACTGCCGATGTAAATGTGCTTCCTGTCCACCACCCAAAAAGAGGACAGGAGTCTTCCTCTGGTGAAGGCGGTCATGTTGACGTAGCGCACTTCTGCATCTGAGTGGGAAACAGACACGGCGTGTGGGCAACCATCAAGCTCTCAACCTCAGCTAACCGTCATTCATTGCACGTTCAGTGTATTTGACCTTGTGGGTGTAGAGCTGGGAAAGTCTAAGGAGTTATGTTTGACAGATGGATTTACTGTATGTGCGATCTCACAGCTTTTGCTTTAGCGTTGTATTCATTCCACGGCAGACAGAAATCAATGCACAACAAAACATATCGTGAAGAGATGCAAGTTCAGCTGAGTTCACTTACAGCGGTCGGTCAAGCCTTTCAGCTCAGTGGAGTTGGGCTGGTCACTGGCGATCTTTAATCTGACACCTCGAGATTTCAGACTTAGCAGTCTCTGAAACAAAAACTGACCCTATGGAAAACACAACATGGTAGAAGAATGGATATACAGTTTGCAATGCAAATCGATAAAGTACATCATAATAATCATTATAAATTGTTACAATTATATAGCGCTTTTCTGGGCACTCAAAGCGCTTTACATGGAAGCGGGAATCTCCTCAACCACCACCAATGTGCAGCATCCACCTGGATGATGCGACGGCAGCCATATTGCGCCAGACATCCACCACACACCAGCTTATTGGTGGAGAGGAGACAGAGTTGCGAAGCCAATAGTACATATTGGGAGGATTGGAAGGCCATGGTGTATGGGCGAATTTGGCCAGGATGCCGGGGTTACACCCCTACTCTTATTCAAAGGACATCCTGTGATTTTTTTATAACCATAGAGAGTCAGGACATAAGCTGTTGAGTAACTAACCTGATATGCAGGATAAAGCCGAGACCCCTCATCGCTGGATGTCAGGGCCCATTGTGGTGACACTATCTCGACGGACAGCTTGGCTTTGTCCAATAGTTGGTTGAGACCCAAAGTGAGAGAGAGATGAGTTGTGCTATTGGAGTTGAAGGACAGCTCTCCTGGGATGTTCTCAACAAGGACGATACTAAGAGTACATAAATCATCCCAGGTAGACTTTAAAAGGCAAGTAGTTTCACTCTTAAGTCATATTAAATAAATTGCTGTTTTACGATAAGATGAAGGTAACATCACTCAGTGATCTATGAGGATTGTTTCGTTCTTACCGACAATTTTTGCTGCAGTTTTCCTCAGTGACTCCGTCCTCTTCCTCTCCCCAGACGTCCACAGCAGAGAAGATCAGAGCCACCAAGATGGCGAAACAGCAGACCAGCGCGAACACAGCGATGCACTTCTGCTGGGACTGCATTACACACAAATATAACAGGGTTTTGAGATTTCTTATTAATCAGAGGAAAAGTCCGGCCCAAACTTTGTTACGTGAAAATTGGTTGTTTAGTTTATTTTTCATGTATTTAGTCGGCATTTGGATTGAGGTGTTAAAGGAAAGTAAAAACGCCATTTATGTATCACATTAAAGGGATAGTTCACCCAAAAAGGAAAATTGTTTCATGAATTACTTCATGAGAACAAAAATTCTTTGTTCAGTTGAACATCAAGAAAAGATATTTGACAATATGTTACCAACTGACAACTCGGAGTCACCATTGACTACTATAGTAGGAACATTTATTGTGTAATTATTTTTGTTCTGTTGAACACAAAAGAAGAAATTTTGAAGAATGTAGGAAAGCCAAAAATTGGGTGGCACTTTTGACTACCATTTCAATTTTTCCTATATGGTAGTCAAAAATGCCTCAGACCTGAAAAATTGCTAACTAGAAATGTATACAGGCTTGGAACAAATAGAGGTTGATTAATGACAGAATCAGTTTCATTTTTGGGTGAACCCTATGATTTAAATACTATATTTCCAATTTTCGGAGTCACAAGATAGATCCGGTCAACAGAGTCTGATTTTTTTATGAATTGTTGAGACCAATTCATTGAAAAGATTATGTTCAAAAGACCAATAAGTTTATTTTTGGACGTCACTCTCAGAGATATTTGAACAGGAACTAATGTAATTATCGGCTCATGTTTTAACTGCTAGGCATAATACATTGCATTTTACAGTCTGATGCGTTATTTCATTAACAAAATGGGCGCAGTCATTAAGCACAAGAAGTTACATTAAATTGCAGTATTACAACACTATAAATCACTTTAGAGAAAGCTATTGAAAACTATATATTTATAAAACTCAAATTTTCAAGACTTTTATTTAAACAAAACACCACTGATGCTGTGTAATAATGTGTTGGTAAATGAAGCAGTTTATAAAACGGTCAGTTCTGGTCCTTGATACTGATTGGCTGAGCCGAGATCAAAACCGTTATAAAATACCCCAATTTATAACAGCTAATAAGCAACTAGTTAAAAGTGAGAATTGGTCCCTGAACTAAAGTGTTATCATTAATTGTATTAGAATGAACTTAAATCCACTCAACAGTTACAGATTCTTTGCGGAGGTCACCCGGAACACATAACGTTTGTTTATGTTGTTGCTGCTGAAACTGTCTATAAAATAGCTTTTGAGTGAACGCTTTTGTTTTGGTGGTGTCTTTCCGTAACGTGAATGTACAGTATTTCCAATAAAACGGCTTCTGGAATGAGAATTTTTTTTTACATGGAAACGTGGTTTTGAGGGAATGTTAATATTTTTGATTAAAGATTAAAAGGGCACATGGATTAATAAAAAACAATGACCACCTGGACAAAGCACTTATTATAGACACTGCAATACAGCATAATAATAAAAACAGTCAGTTTTTATATGGTGATTTTAAAGTCTTAAAAGAACCCTGAAATCATCGATCATTGTTATCGCATAAAGAAAAACAACATCTACAATTCTACAATTAGTACTTTACTGGAGAAAGAAAGTACAGACTGTGCAGGGATGGAACAAAGTGAGGCTGAGTAAATAATAACAGGTTTCCATATTGGGTGAATTAATAATTTATGAGGTTTATTAACTAATGCATGTTAAAGTCACATTCCTTTAAGGCCCCCAGTTTTTTTCTTCCTAGTACGACTCTTATCAGGAATATACAAAAATATCAGAAATTTTCTGTTAAGATAACATTCAGTCGCACAATTTTAATAAAATAGATTATGTTTAAAAATTGTCTTCTGTTCCAGATAACTCAGATAGTACTAAAAAAAGATAAACAGGCATTGCCACTAGCAAAAGGCTCTTTAAACTGAATCTTCCATATGGAGAGTGATGATTTTCCCCCATTCTCATCCTCCATTTCTGTTGTGGTTTATTGACAGGTTACATTTGCCAGGTAAAGTTTTATGGCATTCCAGATATCTTAGCCTGCCTGTGCTTTTGCATTTCTGCTCTGGAATAATTTCCCCTTCTGTAATTACATTCAGAGACTTAGAGAATGATAGAACATAGCTGTCAGATTTCATCATATGCTCTGCGCCTGTGTTTTTTTTCAGATAAACTGTTGTTTGGAGTGTGTGTGTGCTCAGCATCCATAACCAAACCTCTGTAAACAGACAGCAACATAAAACCTAGACAAATGTGAAAATGTTGAAATGCCGTGAGTTGTGGGAGTTTTAATTTTCCCTCCCAAAAAGTGCACACTTGCAACTTGTTTTTGGCAAGCACTGCAGCTTTTCTGAGCGTTATCTTTCCCGAGAGTCTCTAATTCCATCTGTCGGCCCTCTGAACGGAGTGCACAGCTGTCTGCTGAGTGACATGTACATCTTTTCATTCAAAAGGAGACGAGCAAAGTGAAGTTTAATTAAAGAGCGGGGTGTGCGGATCGAAAGGCTGCAGACTGATGCACCTTCTAAAAGGTGTTACCCTTTTAGTGTGAAATTGGTTAATCTTCTGTTCTTTTTTTGAAATCCACGCTTTACTCTATTTTCCATCAATACTTTGTACCGGGGTCACATTTGAAAATTTGACTAGCAAATTTATATTTTAAATTTTAATATATTTTTACGTGACACATTCAAGTTTTGCTGAATATTGCTTTTATTCGTGTCAACTCTCAGATGATTCTCCTGAAATTGTTCAGGAGAGGTAAAAACAGAAACAAATGAGACAATTGTTTTGTTAACTATGGAGGTGTAAAATGAATGTAGATTGTAGAGGTAAAATAATCTGAATTTGATCATATTCGATGAGAAATGTTTGAGTTCGTATTGAGATCTTCAATAATATTGCCCCTTTATTGCAGACGTGACAAATCTGAGATTAGTTTGAGACATTGTTGAGATCTCTTCTGAAACTCAAATGGAGACATTTGTGAGATTTCTTTCACAAGAAAAATATCCGAGACACCAAAATCAAAAGTTTCCATTTGCTCTCCATTTAATCTCATAGATGTCTAAGAGTAATAATTGAGATATCAAAGAAATCTTTGGTTCCCGTTACAGACAGGATATAGTGATAAAATAGGCAGAGATTTTTCTGATATCCTCATACCTTGTTTTTAATCAAAAGATACGTCTATCTTTGATTTCTTGCACTGTAAATTGTTTTCCGGTGATGATAAGGGGATTAGAGTAGTCAGAAAACACCAAAAGTCTAACGCTTTCCTGGCCTGAAGGGAAATATTGTCAAATTAATGCTGTGTTTGCACCGAGGTGCCCGAGCGGACACGTTTGATTGACAGGTCAACACGCTGTTCCTTCCAACCTTATCTGCTGCTTTTTAAAGTACATTCTTGCAGAGTACATCGTTCTGACACACAATCAAAATCTCCTGACATACAGCTTAGTCAGATTTGTACTGTATACCTGCCTGTACTTGAGACGATAAATCTTTGTTCCAAAACATTTCCCCATTAGCTTCAAAACAAGATGAAAAAAAGACAAAATTGCATTTTTACATTTCCAGATGTCCACGTCCTTCATTTTGTCATGTAGCTGCCTATATCAAGGACCATGAGATGATTTGCTTTGTGATATGTTTATGCCAATTACGCACACTTTTCTTTCATTAATTTCGTTAAAAAATACCTATTGAAACAAAGCATTGCATCTTATTGGTAATACGCACAACAAATGACAACTTGCTTTTAGGTATTTGCACATTAATAAGACAATGTTTTGTTCACGCCTGGTAAAATTATATAGGACAACCATGATACCGACGGTATGGACCAATCAATGAAGATATTCAATTAAAAGGGGCAGGCAACTAAACCAATCAGTGACCATACCCCTTATTAAATCATATAAATAAACTATATATTAAAGAAAGCACCATTGTCTTTACACAAAACATAATTTCTACATTTCATCATTGATCAAACTGAAATAAGACGTTCTTTGACATTTTTTGTGAGATTCACACAATTTCCATATGAATCTTTTACCCAGCCACCACCACGATGGCAGCGCACGATTTGTGTTGGATTGTTGATGGTCAAAAGATGAAGTTCTTCTCACCTTCATAGTGTTCTCCTGAGTGGCAGAGCCAGGCATTACGCTTCAAGTTCTTTCAGACTTCAGGAAATCGAGTAGCCAGTACAAGCCATCGTTTCAGTCTCCTTGGTAACGTGTCCCACTCAGCCTCTCCCTTAAGCTCATCGCCGTGATGGGTGTGCACGTCTCCGCGATGAGATCGTGGCTAACAGATAGCGTGCTTTTCGTTTCAGCTCATGCATCCTCCTGCTGGCTGCGTGAATGTGTGTGTGCTTTTCTCTCCTTAACTCCATAGTGATTCAGAGAGAGAGAGAGAACGATACGGTCCCCACCCTCTCTCGAAACATCCAATGCTGGGCTAAGACAAAACTAGCCCCCTCCCATCTGCATCCTCCACACCTGCCCTGTGAAGCAAAAACTCTCCCAGCACATTGAAATTGATTTGGCTTCAGCGGGAGAGCACGAAAAAAAACATGTTATAAAACATAAATCTTTGGCTCCGAGCATCTCTAAGATGTTCTCTCTCTTTCTTCCGGCACGGTGGAGGGAGAGTCCGGGACAAACCCCAATGAGCTTGACACGTCCATGGTATAAATAATTCAGCATCCTTACAACTGTCTGGCAAGCTTGTGAACTAATCTATCAAGCGAGACAGTCAGAGCGACTCGGGCAACCTCGGATTCAGAGGACCCTCCCATAGGATAGACAAATCGCAAGACATCTTAAAGGGGTCATATGTGTATATGTGTGTCTTTGGCGTGTTAAAAGTTGCCCATGCATGTATTAGACACGTTAAATTGCAAAATGTAAGTGTTGGAACAAAAGATGCATTCTATCTTAAAGCCAATGCTCACCCAGACCTGCCTGAAAGCCTCGTGTAACCACACCCCCACAAATCTACGTCAGTTGATTTGACTAAGACTGCCCAAATGTGTATGCAAGTAAGATGTACCTGTCAGTACAGATGCTTTGGAACCTGATGTTCCAAATATTGTAAGAGGCGTTACATTTCTGTCACACGCTTGCATTCGACCAATCACTACGCATTGGTTAACTGGCCATAATAGCACACCTTGCTTTTCAGATAAAAAATTTCAGCCATTTAACACCATTAACATCCATTGTATAGACACAAGACCACAGAGACATTTTTCAAAATATTGTCGTTTGTGTTCTACAGAGTAAAGAGTCACATACAGGTTTTAAACAACAGTAGGGTGAATAAAATGAGAATTTTTACATCTCTAAATCTATAGGTTCAATCTATAGACATTCATGGTACAGGATATAGGCAGAAATAAAACACACAGCGACTACAGCAGGAGGCTGAATCTCATCTCACGTATGCACTGTAATTACTGTCTATACTCATGAGATACGGCTGACCTGCCTCACTGGGACTTTTATCATTGCTTATACTTCAGCCCTTATGTACTTCTGCTTTCATCCTTTGTGATTATGACTATATACACAGCACAATTTGAATAAGCTCGCACTCTTGTGTTTCCCTTGAACAACTTTACAGTCAAAATGGAACAAGGTATGACCCCGGACACATAACAGTAAGTTGGAAGAGAGGTCAAAGTCAGCACGATGTCCATTAGATGGAGCTGAGCTTCTCATCTCAAAACTCCGACCACTCCATCACTGCACAGCTGCTACATTTACACACAACTGCAAGTCACTGTGCATCATCGCTGAACGTACAGTAGAGCAGAGGAGAAGAATGTTTCTTGGGTTACAAAAGGGAATTTTAATAAACACATGCATTATGCAATATGGATGCCTTTGCAGACAAAATATATTGAAAAATGAGTGAGCCAGTAAAAAAATCTCAACAGGTTATGCTGGTCTTTATGCTGGTTTGTTCCAGATAACTGCAGCTAAGACTATCTACACTTGAACTTAACACTTTACAATAAACACCCAAAACAATTTAGCAACCAACTCTGGCATTTAGGTTCTGAGTTTTTACATGTGTTGTTTATAATTGAAGGATCTATTGATAGAAATGCAATCAAATCTATATAACTATGTGTTCAGAGATGTATAAAGACCTTAAATAATGAAGCATTATGTTTTTATAAGCCTACAATGAGCTGGGTCTATCTCCATACACCGCGGGTCCCCTTACATGGAATTCACCAAGTTCTTTCTACAGTAGTCCTAAACAGACACAAACTGCAAAGAGCATTTCATAAATACGTTATCTCCTATTTTATCATTTAAGGCAAGCATCGCTTACACTTTGTTCAGATAATGAGATGTAGTTTATTTTTATTTTCAGTCCATTTTGAGTACTGTACTGATTTAACACATTTTGTGAAATAAAGGCAATTACGCAGAAAAATCATAATAGGTGCATTTTTAATAGCTCAATTATCTCTCCTATACATTAATTAGAATTAATGGAGTGCAAATGGAATATTTTGCTTTTCAGGTATCTCACTTGACAAAATTTTTCACACAAATATCTACACTGTAAAAAAATCTGTAAAATCATTGGCAACATATAGCCAGCAAATTTAGGTATTTTGAAACACAGGAATATTACCGTAAAGTTAACAATAATAACAAAAACATACTGTGTAATAATTTACAGTAAATATACATATAATGTAATAGTAAATACAGAACTTTTTTGCTGTATTTTATCAGAAGAGATCTCAACCATGTCTCAAACTGAGCTCAAATTCATCAAGCCTGCATTAAAAAACGTAATCTTCTGGAAGATCTCAAACACGTTTTATTAAATTTACCCACATCCAGATTATTACCCTTTCATTTTACACCTTCATACTCTTCATGTAATTTAACAGCAGTCTCATTTCTCAGTTTTCAACCATTTCTATTTTTAAACAATTTTAGAGCAAACATCTATAAGACTAAACACAACTATAAGGACTCTCTCCGTCAAATCTACAGAGCAACGAAAGATTTTCCTCTGGGAAACAACTGAATTTTAAACTGAGAGAGAGACAAAGGTGGCCTGTTGGTCCAGACAACAGTAGGTGAGTCATGTCTCCTGGGACAGATGCAGCAGGCTGGTGTAATATATAATAGAACCGAGTGTGTCCTTCTTTCACAGAGGACCATTACAGCCAGAAGCAAAACTTATTTTGGGCCTTGGCATTTATAAGTGCTGAAAAACTGCTAACACAAAACCAATCTTCGTTTCTCAAATAGTTTCCAAGTTCAGATATTTTGGAATTTAGCAGTGGACACTAGTTTACTGAACCCTTCTAGTACAAAGTCAAATTATATATGATTGTTGTGAAGAATGATTTCTGAAAGTTTAAGAATTACAAAATTGCAAATGCACTCTTTTTAAAACTTTCAAAGGGACAGTTTAGCCAAAAAATGATTCAGCCTCATGTCATTAAAAGCCTGTACATGACTCTTCCTTCTGTGTACCACAAATTAAGATATTTAGAAAAATGTCCGAGTCGTTTTGTGATCATACAATGGAAGTCAATGGGGGCCAATGTTGTTTGCATTTTTCAAAATATCCTATTTTGTGTTCTACAGAAGAAAGAAACCTATACAGGTTTGAAATGGAAGTGCGTGAGAAAATAATGAAAGTATTTTCAGTCATAATAACAAAATGTCATTTTCCCTTTATAGCTCATATATGTTTCACATAAAAATGTGTGAAATTTACTCTATGACTTTATTTGCCATTTAAATAAACACAAACTCTTAATAATTAGAGAGTTCACCTGAAGTTTATCTAAATCAAGGTCATGCATTGGACTCGATGTGTTCCTTGAGGACATGAAACTGACAACGTTTCACCGTTGAGACAATTAGATTATGGTAACCAGTAACCATAATTAGACTTTACAATGGCTAAATCTGTCTTTCCCAGTAAAAGCGACTGCCAAAATTCAGGCGGTTAGCATTCTAAGCGTCCTTATAAAAATCATCCATCACAGGACCTCAACAGCCACATCATCCGATTCGACAGCAACATCTCCACCACATCATTAAGGGACCGTTTGGCTCCCGTAAGACTCATTAGGAACCCTCTACCTGCTCCAGCGTCTGCCTTCGATGTCCACTGTGAAATAAGATCGCACACCACACAGAAACCCACAACGACACTCTTCCGTGGGTTATTAATTCATATAAAGATCGGCTTGGATTTTCACAAGTGTCTGAAGGAAGCCCGTTTCACGTTCCTGACTCATCGCCACCCGCTGTGTGCGAGCGTGTACCCGTGTGCGGTTTAAGGTCAGTGTTTGTGTGTGGGCGTCAATCACACACGAGTGTTCAGTGTGGGTCATGCCCCTGTCTGCAGGATATCACACCTTAAACTCCTGGAAAGATCACACAGTCAGGCTGACTTTGATGAAAGGGCAGAAATGGGGCAGCGGGTTACACGGGAAGATCAGGAATTGATATAAATGGGCGGGTTTTCACACCAGTGACTCACACAAGGACTGTACTGGTATTGAAAACACATTATTAGAAAGAATGAAAAATTGATGAAGAAAGTATTAAAGGCTGGAACATTCTTGAGGGATTTATATTAGTTCCATCTTCTAAGCCTGAAAATGCCTTGCAGTGTTTTGAATACAATCTTTCTTACTGGATCATGAAATTAGATTCAAAGATTTGTGGAAAGGAAATATTGGAATCACTAGTGTCAAGGTGGAACGGACTAACTGTAATTACCACCAAAAAGAAGACATAATATTGACTAAAATCTGATCGGAGGAGGCCCAGTTAGAGCTGAACAGTACATTGATTTATATGCTGTTACGTTTGACGTTACAAAATCACCATATCACAACTTCATTTCACATCATTGACTGCTATAGATTTTTCTTGGTTCTGTTGAACATAAAATTAGATATTTTGAAGAATTTAAGAAAGGAAACCGTTCTAGGGCACCTTTGACTACCAGCGACTACTAGCATTCTTCTAAATATCTTCCTTTGTGTTCAGCAGAACAACGAAATTTATAAAGTTTTGAAACAACGTGAGGGTGAGCTAATGATGAAAGAATCTTCATATTTGGGTGAACTGTCCCTTTAACAAGCATCTTTTACAGTTAATATGGCATCAAATTGCTATGTTGCTTGTCAACTGTAATCATTTTAGAACTAAGCTAATGTTTAACTACAATTCATTTTTATATTAGACTAATATCATTAATAAAAAAATGAACCTTTGAGTCATATCATATTAATATTGACTCCATTTTATAAAATTATCAAATTTCATTATAAACGTTAAAGCTTTACTCAGAGCTCTACTGTCCTTGAACTCAGACATAATTATCTTCTGTCTTTATTGATCTTAATAACAGCTAAATTGATCTATGTACAACTTAACTGATGACAGCATAAAATTAAATCACCACATTAATCTAATAATTCACCTCTATATGTTCTTGAAGAAAGCACACCAGGTAACGCTGACTACAATAAAATATTAAACAGAACCACATGTTCTACCAAATTGCTTTTTGTTTAAGTGACAGTTCTCCCAAAAATACAATTCCGTCAAAACGTATTCACCCTCAGGTTATTAGAAACTTGTATGTGATTTTTTTTCTGTGGATCACAAAACAAGATATTTTGAGAAATGTCTCACAGTGGAAGTAAATGGGGACCAATGTTGTTTGGTTACCAAAACTCTTCAAAATATCTCGTTTTGTGTTCTGCAACAAATGATGCAGGTTTGGAATGACATGTAGATGACTATATCAGTCCTTTTTACAACAGAATTTTAATAAAGCAAGAATTACAATAGAATGCAGAGACCTAAACATGTATTTACAGTAATACATGATTATGAAAATAAATGCTGCATAATTGCATAAAAGCACACGTTTGCGTGAGACGTGTTAAGAACTTTTAACTTTGAGCTTAATGAGTATGAATCAATTTAAGTATTTGCTTTTGTATTTCACAAGATTTTGCTAAACAGGTCAAGTATAGCAGAAGATAACCCAAGATTATGTTTACTCAGGGTTGATAACGGCCTAACAATAGATGTGTGTGATCAGACTATCTAAGGATGAGTCTCTCTCAGCCAGATACCTTAAACACCCACCAGCATCTCGTGTGATAAAAGATTTAAGCCCCACGGTTAAACAGATCTCATTTAAACAGCAGGACTCAAGTTAAAAGGGAAGAAAGAAAGAAACATTGGCTTTGATCAAATGCTTCTTTAAACCACTATGCCAACTATATTCTCAGGTATAGAGGTCTGCTTTTGTAATTGGGAAAAGGCTCCAAGGTTTAGGCAGCGAGATTTATATTTTTATCAAAGAAACACAGGGAGAGTGTCAGAGAGAGGAAAATAATCAATTCTTATGGGCGAGAGCAGAGCAGAGCACACTTTCCTCTATCTAACTCCCATGTGGCTCGTTTCACTAAGAGAGAAAGAGCCAGCGAGACAAATGTGACTGCATGCTACAGTACACAGTGCACAGGGATGAAGAAATCCCTGCTTCATGCATTCTTTAAGTATGGATGATGACACGTTGGGCTTTCAACAGTAAATTGAACATTCGTGTAAAGCTCGCGGGACGGTTGAAATGCATTGTACGCATAGATCACAATGCTTTTGCATTTTGCATTATTGTTATTACATTATCTCATTCTCTAATGTAACATTTGTTCAAGTCCTTTACAATGGATATATAATATCATCATATTTTTTTTTTATTGAATGGGATTCATATTTTGGGCTACACAAATAGGGAAAGAGGTATTGGTTTTTATTTGTGTTGCAAAGTTCATGTTTGGTGAAGCTTTGAATTTCAATCAATAAAAGTCTAATTTTCAGAAAATCAAACGCTGAAATACTGCTAATAGCGATATTACACAATCAAAGAAAAATCCTGCTGGGGTTCCGTAGAAATGTTGCTTGACTAAAAGTCTAGCTTGGTTGAACAAGAATATGCTATTGTAATGAAATATTTCCACAATATTGTGCTAATCGGTATCGGGCAATAAAAGCAATTTATCATGCTATCGCCGGATGTTTTAAAAATAGCCGATGATCAGGCCCGATATATCCTGTCAATCAAAAGAGGACAGAAAAAGGCAATGAATTTGTGCTCTGTGTATGGTAAATGATAAGAAACATTACCAGTTTAATGTTCAATGTTAATAGTCATATGAATTAATAGCATTCAGAAATTTAAGAAATATTAATTTATCAGCA
Organism: Triplophysa dalaica; assembly: GCF_015846415.1. Taxonomy (NCBI): domain Eukaryota; kingdom Metazoa; phylum Chordata; class Actinopteri; order Cypriniformes; family Nemacheilidae; genus Triplophysa; species Triplophysa dalaica. The sequence continues at coordinate 2,758,796 of NC_079547.1, read as the reverse complement.
GATATTATTTGGAATAACTGGTTATCATATCGGTGGTATCGGTGCATCTCTAGACATTTGACTTTGTCTGTATTCAAATATTTTATTATCCTAATTTATCCCTATCTGTGACAATACAGCTATTTTTTGTGATTTCATGTTTCCCATCTAAAATGCATGCTAGATAATGTAGACTATATTCTGTGAAAATATAACCTTTATATCTTTGGGATAAACTGATTAAGCCATGTCAAAGATAGAAATGAAAGTTTTGGGTAACAATTTTTGTGCAAAATAATAAAACGTAGTGTCAACAGAATCATTCATTTCAGTTTTTATCATAATATTTATATCAATTTGAGTACTTTATTTAAAAATCTATCATATAAGCTATTTTGTGTTGCTAGTGAAGCAGAATTTACAGATTCACAGACTTAAAGGAACAGTTCACCCAAAAAATGTAAATGCTGTCTCCGTTTATGCACTGTCAAGTTGTTTCAAACCTGTATACATTTCTTTGTTCGGTTGAACACAAAGAAAGATATTTGGAACAATGCAAGTTATTTTTTGTTCTGGGACACCATTCACCATCATATGTAAAACATTGTATCATTTTGTTCTGTTGAACACAAAATTTGATATTTTGAAGAATTTAACTAAGTGAAACGGTTCTGGGGCACATTTGAGTATACCATTTAAATTTTTCCTTCTATAGTATGTCCCAGAACTGAAAATTGCTAACATTATTCAAAATATCATCCTTTGCGTTCAGCAGATCAAAGTAATTTATGCAGTTTTGGAACAACTGAGCAAGTAAATGATGACAGAATTTTCATTTTTGGGTGACCTATCACTTTATGCCAGGACTATATCTCTGTAGGATATTTCGGGTGCTTTTATAAAGATGCTTTAGAAATATATAACCTAACGTATTAATATTAATTAATATGCAAATATGAATTAAATATTCCCAAATTTTAAGATATGTCAAGAAAAGTAATTTTCATTTAAGACAGCTCAAACTTTTAGTCTGAAAAATTATACTTCATACCGCGCTGTAAGTCACATTGAATAAAAGCATATGCTAAATGCATAAATGTTAAACATGACCTAACAAGAAGCTTTCAGGGAGTTTAATGATATTGATTTCTGAGCAACAGACTTCATTATAAATCTGTGCTGACATTGATGTAACAAGATGCATCATCGCAGCTTGAACATCTGACTCAATTACTTCTGCGACATGTTTCTTCAAAAATAAATGTAATATTGCCTCAAACATGTCATCTTAAATATTAACTAAAACATTCGCTCATGACTGACAATGAACGACGTGCAATTCATACCCCAATCTAGACAACTGAACGTTCAGGAGCGTGTGTGTGTTGTGCATTTAGTGTTACAGGTGGATGTCGTCTCTGCTGAGGGGAAAAGGGCAACAGACAGCAGTTACTGTCAATATCTGCGCTCAGGCTTACCCGTTCCATTTGATCTCTTCTTTTCAGCCAGATCATGGCGGAGTAATCCTGCTGTTTGACGGTGCTGATGATGGTGTTACCCGTCCGGGTGTGTGGAGAGGAGAAGACACCCATTTCGGGCTGAACCCTTAGCCCCCGACTCTCAGATACAAATCTCTTATCCTGCATTTTCCCAACTATCAAAATGCTTCTCGCCCTTGATCTCCAAGGAACATTCTGGGTGTACGCCCATCCGCCTCATTGTATCTGTCCATACAGTTCAGATCCAGACAGAGAAGTTGACCCTGGGGAGAAACGACAAGCCAGTCTGAGCTCTGCAGGAGTCTGTGCTAGAATGTGCCGTGTGTCTCAGGGAGACTTGTTTGGATTTCTACACATTGGCTGAAAGGGGTCTCCCTGCTTGGTGGGAGGGACAGGAAAATTCTGAGTGGGCACGCTGCCTAAGAGAAGTGTGGGACGGTGGGTGCAAACACCCTAAGATGTGCACCTGTGTGTGTGTTTGTGTGCGAACCTCTGATGCATGACTGCCAAAGTCTCCAGGCACACTCTCACACCCATTAGTGCATATTAAGTCCCGCTGCAGGGAAATTCAATGAAGTATTCATTTGACGCAACCCAGACGCTCAGCGCCCTTTGCCTGCACACTCATTCAAAAACAAATATGCATCCATATTATCGGATAATGAGATGCAATGATTTTGTAATAAAACTTTACACTGGAGGAAGCGCTTGTGTTCTTGTTTTATTGCTTTATATTTTCTCTTTTGCTTAGCACCTCATTTCTCCTCAGTGATCTGCGAAGCATATCAATCTATTATGATCTTAGAAATACGCAAAATGTCAGCACAATTTTGATGGGACTCGTGATATATTTAGGGGACGAATGTCAAGCAACATTTTTATTAACTAGAGATCAGTCAATCTAAACAGAATAGTAACCAAGATGTCTGGGTTGCTTTTTATTGAGTAGCTTTAAAGGGATAGTTTACAAAAATGAACATTTATCGATCATTTCATCACCCTCATGTCATTACCAACCTGATTGACTTTTTTCTCGGCAGAACCCGAAAGAAGATATTTTGAAGAATGTCGCTCAGCAGTCATTACTGGCCACCATTTACGTACATTGTATGGACAAATAAACACACTTCTAAAAAATATATTTTTTGTGTTTCACAGAAGAAAGAAACTCACACAGGTCTTGAACAACACAAGGATGAAAAAATAATGCCAGAATGTTTGTTTTTGTGTAAACTATCCCTTAGAAAATAGAAAAATTTAATAGAACATTAAAGATCAATATCAATAAAAAATGGAAAATTGGTTAAAATTAACCAGTTACCTCCCTACTAACTATTGATAACTAAAATAAACAAAAAGCTATAATAATACAAACAGTATAATTCAATCTGCCAAATTACACAGCACATACTTTTACTATAATAAAAACATGGTAAATGTTCATAAGGGGCGATCTAATAATCTAATATTGCCTAAAACATACCATTTTAAATAGAATCCAAAAACATTTGCTCATGACATGAATGACTTTCATTTTTGTGGTGATCATAACACAATACAATAAAAACATGTTAATTCTACGAGGTGAACTATACGAGATTACATTTTATTTGGTATCAGGACTGATAAATTGTACACCGAAGTTCACGTACATGTTTTAACAATGCAAACAGAGTCTTGCTGAATTTAAGATAACCAAAGTTCATACCAGAGTCTATTTTATATTCCCCGTCTCAGCTACATACGTCTGTTTAACTAATTTCTTCAGACTGTGCTCTTCCCTACACACCGCTCTGCACCATGAATACTAATTCACTCGCTCAGACTGTTAGCAGAATGAATCCACTGACTCAGCATTTTATATCATTCTCTCTCTCGTCTTCCTTAACACGGCCTGACCCTTAGCAGTGACTGGCCATCGACCAAATGAACAGAATATGTAAATGTGCTGTCCGGTGCCACCCAAATCCTCCGGGAAGCCTCCTGATGCTTCTTATCAAACACTGCGGAGAACTCTTATTTTCCTGGCACTGTGCACATATTTGGGATATTTCTATATCATCATTATAAAACGAAACTAAGTTTTGTATTAAATTTGTTATAAAAAGCTGTCAGATCAGTTAACGCAAATTCATTTCGCCCCAAGGCCTTCCTGTTAAAGCAGAGCCGGTATAGAACAATGGAGAGGATTAAGGAGTGCCATATTTCAGGACTAGATTACCGGAACTAAAACCTCTTGGGATTCAAAACTTAATTTATTTTATAGTCTTCATAGTGCAGCAGGAGCAAATCAGTCTTGCGAGCGTGAAGCGTACGTGCAGGTTTATGTGTGCCTGCTTTCGAGGGTGAAGGCTAGGAAGTTGAGGGCACGATAAAGAAGGCAAGCGAGTTATTCAGTTGTTAACTTGTCTAAACAACATTAACAAATACAAGTAGTAAATATTGGATTGTATTGCTATGGTTTGACTAATTTGTAAACCATTGAGGTGTGCCAGGCTTAAAAGTATGTGCTTAATTATGCATGTTTATTAATATAAATAATAAATCTGGGAAAATTAATGATGACATCATGCGTCCAGGGATATGAAAGTTCTTTATTCAATCTGTATTAGTATAACATTCATGTGTAAACACCACTGGTATGAGGCAGACGGAGTCTGAATATTTACCATGCTACCTACGGTGTCTAATTTGATACCCCGCAGCAACGCTTTCCACAAAATGAGCCTTTTCAAACAATCCCAATCCATTGCCAGCACTCAGAACAGATCTGAATGCGCAAAATGAGATTGTTTTCGACATCTACATTATTCGATAATGATCTCGGTAATGGGCACTTTGTAATGTAACAAGCCTTATAAATGGGACATTTTGATAAATCAACACCCTCTTATTGGCTATCACATGACAAAGAGCATTTGTATGTTCCTAATTGATTATAATCATACAGGAACATTACATGGAAGGGCATTAGTAAAATATTGCAAAGTTTAGAGAATTAGAGGTTTGTGGAGATCAAAGTATCAGGTAATGCAAGATGATGGAGCTCAGATGAGAAATTTTACTTTTCAACTTTAGGCTGTTTCAAGTTTTGAATGCAAAACAGGAGACATTCATGAAGGGTGGACTTACACAGTTTAGCCTTGTCTTGACATTCTCATAAATCACAAATTTACTGCAGCAACAACATCTGCGATCATATCATTTTAGATATTCACTTCTGGTTTGTCAACCTCAATATCTTAAGGTTTGGTTATACACACAGTTCTGTGTATAAGTGTAAATAAGCGAGTTTAAAATTGGTCAGAAATTGGCTTGCATAAAACAGTCGCCGTTTTATGTGAAATTTGAAAACTGGTTTATTGACACGTAAACAGAGTCCAAAATGAACATTATGCCACACCTGTAATATATTTAGTACAATAAAAAGGTTATACTGGCCATGATCATTTTTCTAAATCTTTACTAAGATGTATTTTTGTTCCTATGACAATGAGGTTACTCTGTTTAAATAATTATAGATATTACATACCACAGTGGTATTGAGATAAAAGCAGCCTCTCTAATAACACCAAAGACTAATTGCATCCAAAAAAAGAGTTCATAAATGTATCTGTACTGTTCATCTTGATTTTGTATTTATAAGAAGATACACATAAATGTATATATTTAAGAATAAAAATCGATAAATGTTTATATACATAATTTTAATTATTGGTAAATATAAATACATTAATATATATACAGTACATGTATGTTTATGAATACAAAATGAATATGCACAGAACACAGACACAAACAGTATTATGCAAAAAAAAAATCTTTTTTCATTTGAAAGCCCCAGTTTAAAAAAAAAAAATTCAGAACAATTTATCGAACAGTAGATATCACATTTAAAGGAATCTTTCACCCAAAAATTTAAATTTACTCACCGCCTAGTTGTTCCAAATGGGTCTATAATTTGTTCTGCTGAAAACAAAATAAATATTTAGAAGACTGTTTGTATCCAACAGTTCTGGGGCACCATTGACTTCCATAGTAGGATAATAACTCCTTTGGTAGTCAATGGTGCCCGGAGCAGTTTAGTTTCCCAAATTCTTCAACACATATTTTGTGTTCAACAGAACAAAGAATTGTATATAGTTTTAGAACAACTTGAAGGTGAGTAAATGGTGACGGAATTTTCATTTTTGAGTGAACGGTCCCTTTAAAGGTTTGCGGTAAACATCAATTCTGTCCTTCTGAAACCTATGATCTCCATATTTTCGGATTTTTTTTGCAATATATCAACATTATTATTAGTCACCCTTTATGTTTGTCACTGGGTTTCGTTTAAAAAGTGCAGTGCTTTTTACATTTCCTAAAAAACAGCGAATTTGGACATTTATTGTGAGCCAGCTAATTTTTACTTTATCTGTCCTCAGTCTTCAAGTAGATAGGACTTGTTCTTGTATAACTATAAATAGCTGTGTTGCAAATATAGCCACCAAATGGGATGACGTCCCTTTAATAACATCACAGGAAATTGTGTCACTCACAACCTCGCCGGTCTTTACGAAAGTATGGATGTTATGGAAATTTGGATTGCTATCCTAGCTAGAGGGGCTTGATCCCAGAGTTTACGCCTTCAGACTACAAAATTGGATAAAATGAGAAATTGAGGTCAATTAGACCAGATGAGGAGGAAGGATGCCGGAAGAATTGTCACAGAGGAAGGCAGCTGCTTACATGCACTTGAATTAATGACAGAGAGGAAACTTCAGCTAAAACTAATCTTTGTTGGAAAAATAAGATACCTGTTTTAAATGTTCCATAAATCAGTATTTTTAGATCTGTTGTGGCCGTTCCTGTCCAGTGTCTGCTGAATTGAACAAAATCATGCCTCAGTGACATAAAGTCATCCAACAGCAATGTGAAAGACTGACAGCATCACAAGACTGTGAATTGTTATCACATAAAAAACATTTTTGAATGTTTCGTAGAAATACGTTGTCTTCAGGTCTGAAAACATACAGAACATCTTTTCTGTTCATTTGACCCGTTTCTCCAGTTTTCATTTTCTACAAATAAATGAAATTCACAGAATGAAACAAAAATTATAATTTTACCTAAACGCATACCTGTAAAAAGTACAGTCAAAAAAACAGAAAATTAAGAAAACGGTCTCTTAATTTTTGTCCACGATTGTTTTTAAGCTTTGGTGGTTAAATTCATGGAATATAACACAATTCTGGATTTTTTACACATCAGATTAACATAACATACATTTTCCACTAAGGCAAAAGTTGGTAGAAACATTTTTTAGTCTGTGGTTTGATATGAACCATGTGTTCAGTGTCTAACCAATTATGATCAGCCAACTGGGAGGTAAAATCAATCTTTACATGCACCTGGCAGTCTGGCAAGTGTTATTTTGGACCCTGTTTTTAAAGTAGAACCTGTCATGAAAAATTTGTCTCAACACTTGATAAAACCGAGAATGAACGCACATCACATTTCTTTTCATCGACCGTGTGCTCAACATCTTACTGTGCACATGTACAGTACTGGCGATTATAGCTGCGGACACTCACAATTTCTTTTGATTATTCTGGATACAGGGTAGTATAGTTGCTTGATATTTCAAAATATTTCTTTATTTAAAATACGTCCATGGATATATATATAATTTACGAAGCAAACTCTTGAATGCAGCGTCATAGAGGAAGTTTTACAGCATACCTCACAATATTCACATAATAGTCCAGATGACGTTTTCATCCGGCGCAGGATCTCTGTGCAAAACGGTTAGTTTCGATTGGCAGTGTGCTGCTCTTTTCTCTTCTCCTGCGGGCCGAGATCTCGTTCTGCGACCTCTGAATAAGCAGATCCCTCCCCGGCCTGGCTGATGGATGGATCCTGTGTGCCAGGACTAATTCTGTTCTCAGCCAACAGAGGGCTGGTCAAACCCAGACTGCTCAGAGCATCCAAAGTACCATCAGGGTCTACCATGACATCGATCACTAGAGATGAAAAGGTCAACAAAGAAATGAGTAATTGATCTTAATCTAAATCATTCTATACATCCATCTATACTGTTTTGTGAGGTGACATCAAGACAAATAAACACGATAAAGCAATAGCAGGGAGTAAAAACAGAGTAAACCTCCTCGGTTCTGTTTACCTAGCAAGTGTCGCTCCACTCTCTTCAGGTTCTGAAGTATGGAGGAGATCTCCTGAGGGGGATTAAATGATGAAGATAATATAGACAAGCTTTCTTTGCCGACATAAGCGAACAGAACTTTGATGTAAAGTAAATCTTTTATGTCTAAGTGGAATCTAAAACATTCTTTTTTCACGTTAGAAAATTTTTTGAACTCTTTGGACGTCACATTTTACAATATAATAAACTCATCAAAATGATAGAATAATACAAAATGTAACTTTAGCAACTATACTGTGACTAAAAAATTATAATGCTATATTTTAGCATCTTTAGAAAGCCTTAAATTGTCATGTTCTCTTAGCATTTTATCAAGCAGATTCTTGAGGTGTCACAGATGCGGTGCTTTAAAACAGTTTTCAAGTTCCTATCTATTTTGGGCTGGTATTTGGCTGATTGTCTTCATTAACTGATCAAAGTCGTCCATTTCAAAAAGATTTTTGTAATAAAACGTTTGTTTCTAATCAAAGGAATGAATAAATTAGCATGATTCAATTTGTATCCTCATAACAAACTTCGAACATTCAGACATATGCCTTCAGATCAAAAGTTTCAGTCAGGTGGCACCAAACTTTAAGAAAGAAACATGCATTTTGTATGTTTGGTTAAAATGTACGACATGAAAACATTTACCATTATACGTCTACCGTGCAACGTCTCCATTTGCTAAAATCAGCATACCTGAATGTTTTATAATCTGTAATCTTGAGGGTTTCATGTGAACAAGGCTGTTCATTTCTTTACCTCCCGTCTCTCAAGTGGGCCGTGTGTGCTTATTCACCGCTCAACAACTTTCTTAGAAGTTCTCAGAGTTCATGTGAGGCCAGCATGAGGTACGGAGCTAGATTTACAGCTCTGTCACTGAACAGAGGTGCTGCGTCTCGGGCCTAATCTATGCGGTGGCACACCACGAGTCAAAAACTCAATCTAATAAAATAAGGTGTTCAGTTGAAGGGTCTGTGATGTATGAACTCCAATATCTACCAAAAGCAGAAGAAGAACTTCACAGCCATAGAAGAGAAAGAAGTGATATTATCTTTTAATAAGGCTGCTTTTATTAAGTGATGATCAGATAGTTTGCCTTCAGATCAGAAAAAAATCTTAAAATAAAGTCATCTGCGATGGCATGGCTATTCCTTTAAGAATCCTTTTAAACTTGTTTTTTAACATTAAACTTACACTGAAAACTGATTTCAGGAGAAAGTTGTTCACTAAGAGCAGAATCAAACATTTCTTTCTAACCTGGTTGGAAGTCGTGAGGAGAGGCACCACATTCTCCGCCTGCAGTTTTCTCTCAATCTCTTCCCACTTTCGGTTTTTGTCCTTGAATAAAATCCTGCAGGAATGAGCCAAACTCTAACAAAATTTGCCAATGCCCTTCCAGAACTAAGACTGTAAACATGTTGCACTGTAAAAAGTAAGGCATGCACTAATCGCAATGCCTGTCAATCACACAAACTGCAGCAAATTCCACAAAAAATAAAGCAATGAGCAAAATTAAGTTTCATTATTAACATAATGTAATATAATATAATGTACCTTATTTTGTTGCCTGTCTTTTCCACAGCTTGTCTGATTTTTGCTGAGAGCTGTGAAACCGATGCCAGCAACAAACTGTCCAGCACGCCCTGTGGATGCAGAATAAGCAAAGGGTGGCACTTTTTGTTATGCTTTTAGTCTAAAAGTTTCCGTTCAGAGAACAATGCAACCCATGCCGGACAAAAGTAAATACAGTGCCCCCTGGTTAAACAAAAGTGGCTATAAAAGTCCAAAATTCCAACAGTAGCAGCGATGGAGAAACACAATGGCGACACCTTCTGGTCACCTTCTGTATATGCAACAAATACTCAAATTTTCAAAACAATTTTACAGTCGTTTTAAATATGATGTAGGCTTATTACACTTAATGTTATCTGTAAAATGTTGAGATCTATATAATATTTGAATCATGTGTAGAATTTATTTAAGAAACCAACCCAATTAAATAAATACTGTAATCGTTCAAATAATGAAAATGATCAAGATTAATGAAAAAGACAAACAATATTCTATACTATAAAAGGCCATTTTAGCGTAACATTACCCGTTTGCTCAAATCACGTGACCTGTTCAGTTTAGGTTTGTTCGACTTGATACGGCGCCGCAAGATCGAACAGGCGGATGACGTCGAAGTACCGCGAGAGCGATTCGAAAAACGATAAAAGGTTTGGTGATGTCATACAAATCTTTTGATACGACAGTCTAGCGCAGTGTTTCTCAACTCTGGCCCGCGACACACAATTTCCTGCAGAGTTTAGCCCCAATTCTGATAAAACACCTGAAGAGGCTCATCAGTGACTTCAGGAACAGACGCGTTCAATTTATTGTTGGGTTGCGAAGATTGTTTGGCATAATCGCATTAAAGTACCGCGAGAGCAATTCAAATGCGTAGCAAGCAATATGCACATGAATCGCTCTCGCGGTACTTGAACGCATCTATTCTTAAAGATGCTGTTTAGCTCGTTCAGGTGTTTTACGTCACATTTCTTGCTAAACTCGGCAGGAAAATGGACCTCGCGGGCCAGAGTTGAGAAAGTGGTCCGGATAGGAAGTGTGAGTGAAGCAAGACTCAATTTTCTGTTTGTTTTCTCTCGACATTTTGTGTTGATTGCAGACTTTTAGGATTTACATTTTTTATTATATTTGGAATATAGGACAGTGATCACATTGATTACTTTTATTATGTTTTACAAATTAGAAGTCATGCAGGCTAATGAGGGTGAGTAACGTTAAATGATGATAGTTTTGTGGTTTCATGTCACAAATTTAAAGTAGATTACATGAAACATTGAAAACAACACACGCAGTTTAAAATATTGTATATAATGCTCAAATTTAAAATTATGTTAAAGGTAATGTTAGATGTCAGTCAAATTCTTATTTCTACTGTTAATATCTATATAAATTATATGTTTTATACATAACTGTATCAGCTATAAATGGGCAATTCTGTGAAAATGTCAACCTTAGCTTTTACTATCCTTAAAGCACATATATCAAAATTTTGTGGTTCAAATACCAATTTGAGCTTTCTCCTTAAGATTATAGCAATTGTTTTATTTTAAGTGCATGAACTTTTATAGTCCGGTCAGGTGAAAGCCATTTTTCAGGTTTGTCAAATCCATAACGGTACATATTCCTCGCAAATGAACACATTAAAATGAAAACAAAGTAACTATTATATGATCTATAAGAGGCATCCTTTCTCCATGCATTGGGTATTATTGCTTCAGGTTCATGCATTTTAATTCACAGAAATCCTACAAAGGTGTCGTCACTCAAAAACGGTGTCCTTTTTTGTCACATCCATAACCCATGTTTATTTGCCTTTTTTAAAGTAGAAAATGTTTTATAGACTGACTTTTTTGATGTATTGTCTCTATCAACAAGGCTATAGTAAAATATACACGAGATGGTTCAATATACTTGTAACAAATACATTCTCTGATCATTTTTATGTCACGTCCATAACGCTGGAGTTGCCCAAATACAAAATAATTTGCTTTACTAAATTAATTATTTTACTAGTCAGTATTTTTGAGGTAGTGTGTTATCTGATCATACTAATCTCTAGCCTTTGAAAACATTGTCTGTAGGACGCCCCAAACTAAAGATATCTTACCTCATCTCTGCTCCAGGTTTGACGGCGGATGGATCTTGGATCCTGACTGCAGATATTCCCACGAGGTCTTAATTCTACACCTCTGCAACTGATTTCTGGAGCACTGCCAAGAACGTTCTCGAGGACACGGTCATCAACCTGAGAGAGGCACATTTAAAAAAAAAAAAATTTAAGAAACCTTGCCCATATACTAACATGTGACTGCCACTTCTACTTTGAAGCTGTAGCCAGCTACTCATAATTTAAAGGTTAATGTTAAATTAAAATTAAAGAATAATTGTTACCATTGTTGTGAAATCAAGTAATGGCTTCGCAACAATCTAGTAACAGAAAGTGGCTATATTAAACTATATTAAAATTCTTAAAGAGCCAGTATCTTTCTGTTCTGTTATCCTCTATTCTCAAAACAACAGCATTAAATTACTCCTGTTAACTGTAAGGTCCAGCACGCTTTTGATTAAGTATGTTATTTAACAGGCTTCGTTATAGGAAATTAATCTCTACGCTGTAGCCTGTTAGACTTTTCAGGCAGAGAAAAATGAATTGCTCCATAGATGCGGTAATGATGTAAATGTCAGGCTGTTTTCTTACTGAAGCTTGGGGAGCGGAGGAAGGACTAACGGAGTCAATCTCACCGGCAACATCGTGAATCTCGCGCGCCAACATGGCCAGATCCTTTGCCAGGTCTTGGCTGATTCTGAAACAAAGATTTTGGGCTTATGTGCTGAAGATAAACGTTCAGATAGTTCTGTGACTGTCAACTGTATAAACCCAGGTTCACACTGTCAGGAACAAAGTGACCTGAACTTATTTGACATGTATATCAAAATGATGCATTGAAAATCATATGTGGTTATGTTATGAGGTTGAGCCTATTAATATTGTGTGTCTGGGAGCTCAAATGGCTTTTATGCTCTCAACGCAGATAGATTACTGCATGGGTAAAGAGCATTTGTTCACATCCTTCTTTCATATGATGCATTGTGCCCTTGTGCTTTATATACAACCTTTTATATTTAAATGGCACAAAACTAATGTTAACATGAAATGACGTCGGACAACATTGTAACAGATATGATGTTTGTTGTGGGTAATACAGCAACCTCAAGCAAACCTACAAGCAATCCAGCTATATAAGTGATGGTACTGTATATTGCCATGTTGAATTTATCTGAAAACATTTTTTTAAAACATTAACACTTGTTGTTTTAGTTAGAGAAGCACCGATATATCGGCCAATAATCAGTATCAGTCCGTAAGCAATTTTTCACTCTAGTGCTCGAGAACAGACGATGATAAGGGCAGATATATCCTGTCATTTAAAAGAGGACAGAAAAATACAATGAATTTGTGCTACTGTATAAAGAAAATGTTAAGAAACATCACCAGTTTGATGTTCAATATTAAAAGTCATTATATGAATTAATAACATTCAGAAAGTTAAGAAATATTCATTTAATCTTCATAATCTGTATGTGTCTCCGCATCGGTTCACTCTGAATTATCGGTGCGTCTCTAATTTTAGTAGGTTATCTATTTAATCATATTCAATAATTCGATTTTTTTATGATTATGTTGATGATGCTGATGGGACTTCAGGTCTCAGGTGTTACCTGGCGATCTCTTCGCTGTGAGCGGTCCAGTCTCTCATGTAATCATCCTGTTCTCTGCAAGACTGGGGTTGAAGCATAGAGAAACCTCCCGGGCTGGGTGTTGCAGGGGCCGAACCGCCAAGCTGAGTCACCCGTGGAGCCAATGGACGTAGTAGGTTGTTCTGACTGGGGTGACGGTTCGAGCCATACTCATCTTCAGAGGTAGAAGCATATTCAATAGGTACACGGCGCCACCTTCCACCTGCTACAAGGAAGACGTACAGTAACACATGGTTTATCTAATTTGTCTGGTTTAAGTCATAAAAGTAAAGCAGTGCCATGACATAATTTTCATTTTTGGATGAAATGCTTTTCTGAAATCCTAAACCATCTCTCCCCAAAGGTCTCACCTGCTGGTGTACTTTGAACATGGGGAGCACCAGCACATTTATCAGGTAGTTTGGAAGCACTATTTGCCCTGGCTCTGGGGACCACCACAGAAGAGGAGGTTGCTGTTGATCTGAGGCCCAGGCGCAGTCCGCTCTCAGGAGCCGGACGTGGGGTGAAGCTCCTTACCCTGCCTGATGTAGCCTCCGAATCACTCCGAGCTGAAGGAGAACACACTCTCGGCCTTCGTGGTTGCGCAAGGGCTTCAATCCGAGAGAGTGTCCTGCGGCCAGCTGAAGGTCTCGATGCAGAACTCGCCGTAGATGCCTCAGATGCCACAGACATACGGTCAGCATCGGTATGATCGGTGTCAGGAGCGTCGCCCAGTCGTGCACGGCGAAGGAGGGAAGCCCTTGTGGGTCTGGGCCGGGGAAGGGTGGTTGGTTTAGAGGTTGCCGGTGTAGGAGCTGCTGGTGTCTTTGCTCCTCTAGTTTTACTGCCTGTGGGCTCTGCTCTAGTGCTGATGTTTTGACCGCGGCCATGCGTCCGCGTGGTAGATGCTGTGTCATGCGGGAGAGAGGAGCTCAAGTCATCATCTGTGAGGTCGAGAGAGGTCCAAGCCTTGGAGCCGGAGGGCTGCATTTTGCCTTTCTTTTCTGTTGTGCTGGTGTTCTTATTGTTTGTGTCACGGCCTTGACCTCCAGATGAACGTTTCTTCTGTGCTGTCTTTCGTCCACCCTCTCCCCCAGCTTGGCTGACAGTGCTTGTCGTATCAATGTCCGATTCAGGTGAGACTGAGCCCTCCAGGGAGTAGCTGAGGGGATCTGCCAGGTCTGATAAAGTGGTTTCTAAAAACGAAGCAACAGCCTCTGAGTCTTTCAGCATGGTGGCAACGTCGATTCCCTCAGCGATGACTCCCATTTCTCTTGGTTGCGTTTTGGTGCCAGGCCCATCAATGCAGGGTATGAGCTCCAGAGGAACATTAGCGCTTGGTCTTTCGACTGTAAAGCTCTCCTGTCTCAATAGCGGCTTCCCTGTCTTTTCCCTGTCCTCCACACCTTTTTTCTGTTTACCATCATCTTGTTTTCTCTCACCAGCTCCAGTCTGCCTAGGTTGTGCTCCTTGTTGACCAGCTTTACGTCCCGGCTCATGAGTTTTGGTTGAAGCCTCCTTGCTCGCTTTAGAGCGATTGACGTCTGTGCTACCTAAAGTTGTTCCTAATACTTTGCGTCTACTTTTGGATGTTCTATTAAGCTGGTCTGCTTTCTCTTGAGGTTCTAGGTCCTGTTTCTCAGATGCAGAGACCGTCTGCCTGAATTGGCTTTTCGAGCCCTCAGGTGCCACTAGACCCGTAGAGTCTTCTGTAGGAAGCTGTGGAAGGGTCCTACGTTTACGTTCTGAGTGTCCTGATGTGTCATCTACGTAAGTAACAGGTTCTGACCCGGATCCTTCGGGATCTGTCCTTATATGACTTGCAGCTAGACTAGCCCACTGTGAGATCCACCTTGGACCGCCAACCACAACTAAGTCGTCTGGTAACACCTATAAAAAAGATACAGACAAATACATAAATAAATCAAAATTGTTTTGTTTATGAAAGTTTTGACAGTTTTGTATTAAATGCTGATGCTGACCGTCTTAAATGGCTTCAGAATAGTGAGATAAATTATACCTCTGCACCACCATAACCAGCTTGTGTTGTTTCCATGGCTCCGGATCTTGGACAGATGGTGCCTCTTTCTCGCTGATGCTTTGGGAAACGCAGTTGTGTCAGGGCTTGATTATCCTCAACCCCAAACACCTAAAACCGAACACGGTCAACACTATATGTCATCAGCTGGTTCCATCTATATGTCATATTTAACCATTAACGCAAACTTGTTATTTTTGTATGACTGCACGTCTACCTTATCAATCATTCGTCTGGCCTCTTCCTCTTCTGCATTGCCATTTTCAAGCTCAATGGTGTAAGTCCCTCTGTCGCTTTGGTCATCTGTCTGTCCTCTGTTAGAAGTCTCCTGAGACTCTGAGCTTTGCTCTCTGGCCATTTTGGTTTTCTGCGGCGATGAACTGTTTGCTATTTTGCCAGCCTCGCCCCCTACCGGTGCCATCTTTCTAGTTGCAGAAGATGGTTTGTGCTGGAGGAGATCTTCCCTCCCATAGAAAAGCCCTTCTGTCCACGGAACACCCTGCCTTCCTCTGTACCGCTCCTGCAGGAACGCCCTTCGACTGGTGAGCTGTTCTCCCAAGGCGTTCTCTGAGTCGCTCTGAGTGCCATCTTCATGCTTACTGCCTGAGTGAGAGAGAGAGAGAGAGAGAGAGAGAGAGAGAGAGAGTGAGTGAAGACCGTGGCAAAGCACATGACTGTTGACTTGTGATTACAGCTAATGTTTTCCAGAAGGCATTACATCATGTCTCTATAAGCAACATTACACAAATCCACCCAACAGCACATATTATTCATACTTCATGCTACCTCTTAGGCTTTTCAGCTGAACCGGCACGTCACTTTTCGCGCTGTCTCCGTCCTCCGCTACGGATTCGGAGCGAGCCAGTGGCAGCTCGTTCTGCGCCAGCCAGTCAGCCACCTTCACCTCCGCTGCCACCATGGCCGCCTGCAAGGCACACAGCTCCTCCCCAGCCCCTCTTTTCGGAAGCTGCCGATTGTCCTGGAAACCCTTCGCAGCCTTGTCTTTACCTTTCCCTGAAGTGCCCATGTCAAACTCGATAGTAAAGGAGGCGTGTCCATGTGCTCCGCCCTCTGATGGTGGGATTGCGGAAGCTGATGCCGCTGCCTCTGTGTTGCTAATTAGGTTTTCTTCAGTGCCACAATCCACTGGTGGAGTCTCCTTACTCGGGATCTCAAAGTAGCTGGGCTCTTGGGGTCCAAAAATCTGAGGTGGGTTTCCCGGAACCATCTGCTGCTTTGATGCATTGTCTTTACGGCCTGTGGGTTTATGAACATACATTTGGCTTTAAACCCAACCCATACTTAAAATGTTTTAATTTCTTCAAAATATCAAACCAAGTGCTATCTGCAAACACGTGGTTCTAGAAATGTTCTCAGAACTACATGGTTTGGAGTCAATGCCATTACATTTGATAATTCCAAGGTCATTTTTAGTAAGTGAATACATTTTTTTTCTATTATGCTCTGACAGGTGCCTCAGTTAAGGTGTGGTTGAACATTTACAGTTAATGTTATGCATTGACATTCATTGTTTACTTTTAAAGGACACTTTTTAATTATAATTGGGTAATAAGTATCTAACCTGCTTCACACTTGGCTTGTTTTTGGTCAGGAACTCTTGTACCCTGCTTTACAGAGTTCTCATCATCTGCATCACCATCACCCCACCAAGATGGCTGTCCATACAATGGGGTTCCTCTTTGGAGCATGGCTATGTCTGCTGCTAAAAGATGTACATTGTGTTTATTCTGTCTGTTTGTTATTTTGTAAACACAAACTGTCCTCTACCCACTTGGCAGTTTCTCTTCTGCATTCAGGGATGGTTCAGAAGGTTTGGTTTCTTTTCCTCCCTCTGCTCCTTTAAATTCCGGACTCTTGGTGGCTTCTCGTGAATGCTCAAGCTTCTGCATCAACTGAAGCTGACTGGTGAACTTTTCGTGCTGTCGGGTAAATATGTAAAAAAAATACAGATATGATTATTACTGATCGAATTAATTGTTCTGACTTTGACACAGGATCGCACTTGTATTACCTTCAGCGCCTCCTCTGGAACATGTAGCTCTCCACGCACCACTGTAAATAGGTTGGTATGTAGGTTGGGTTAAGGAGTAAACAAATATATGTATAACAAATGATTGCATGCCTTTTATTAGCATATAGTAACTGATCTAAATATCACAGTATATGTAATGCCTGTAATTTGTTATTTTAAACAAAAATGAAAGTTACTTTTTGATTGCATAGAAATGAACTGGCACACTTTTTTTGCATCTGAAAGGATATCATAGCCAAACCTCAGCTTGTCACCCATTTTCAAAGTAATATACTGCTGTTCCTGTATACGAACATCATTCACAAATGTCTGCAGTGGAGAAAATAGGTCAGCTTATTGTTTATTACACCAGTGGACACTTCATGTAACATTTTATGGTTAAAAGAATATGTGTTGTAGACATTTCTTACCCCGTTCAGACTGCCCAGGTCTTTAACTTTATGCTCATCTGTCGATACTTCATAATTAATGACAGCATGTTGTTTGTCTACACTGCGAGACTGTAAATATAAAGAGAGTTACGGCGTGTTATTGTGAGCATTAATAACATAGTGCATGATGGATTAATTGTTGATGGGGTCTAGATGAAGGTGGGCCGTGGACATAACCAGGGAATTTTCTGAAAAAATAAACCTGCATGTCTCTTTCCAAAAATAGGACACAAAATGTGCTTCTTAGGCAATTGGTCAGTGAGTGGAGGTCAAGCTTACTGCACTATTTCAAGGTAAAATTTCTATGCTGCCTAAATAGGTTTAAGAATATTTATTTGTCTTCTCTTACAATGTAACAAGGGTCTGAATGTTTTTATTTTGTGAAGGAATATTCTGTTTTTGTTATAGGTGGGAAATGCTTTAACAGAGCGGGTTAACAAAGCACAGGTAATTTCATGAGACATTTATTGCAGCAACACATTTTTTTATCTTTGTGCCTCTTATGGAATAACATGTACCCTAGATAACTTGTGTGTGTGTATATGTGTATAGACCTGTGTTTGACTTCTTACACTCTTAAAATCAAGGAGCTTTAAAGGTTTTTCACCGCAATGTCATATAAGAACCATTTTTGGTCCCACAAAGAACCATTCACTCAACGGTTCTTTAAAGAACCATCTCTTTTTTACCTTTTTTCTCCTTAAAGAACCTTCTGTTCTTTGGATCTTAAAGTTTATTAATGGCACAATTTAGACAAAAAAAAATCTTACTAGTTGTATGATAAATTGATATGAAATGTGAAATGATGATGAAATGTTATAAGTTGTATAGTTCCAGGGCATCATGGAGCATTGAGTGTAGACTTGGGGACAGATGTATGCTCTTGACTGTGCATGAGTACTTTAACAGTGATGGAATCACCTGTAGCATAAGCTCACAGTCATCCCGTCCCACGAAGATCATTTCCTGGGGAAGGCGATGCCTTGTTCCCCCGCCACCCACTAAGAACCAGGATGTCAAACTCATCTTGACTTGACCAATCCTCTTCTTTTCTCCGATACTTAGGTCCTTCTGTTCAGAGATCAGAATAGATTTTTACAAACATAAAAAACTTCCAACCCCTGTTAGTGATGAAAAATCTAGTAATGAATCTCAAACATGATTGACTATTAACAACAATCGAATACATACAGCCGTAGTAACACATATAAAAGACGACGGTGGTAAACTGGGAAAAGATGTGCTTGATTGTTATGAAAATAAAAACGTAATTATAAAAAAAGCATTTTTGTTGTAGGCCTAAACTATAAATACATATTTTTTTCTTTTTAGGAGACTCGGACATGTTTTTACAGTTGAAAAAAAAAGTATGTGAAGTATCCTTACTTGGATTTCTTCATAAATTGGTCATAAAATGTGTTCTGATCTTCATCTAAGTCACAACAATAGAGAAACACAGTCTGCTTAAACTAATACTGCACAAACATTATACGTTTTCATGTTTTTATTGAACACAACATGTAAACATTCATAGTGCAGGGTGGAAAAAGTATGTGAACCTTTGGGTTTAATAACTGGTTGACCCTCCTTTGGCAGCAATAACCTCAACCAAACGTTTCCTATAGTTACAGATCAGACCTGCACAACGGTCAGGAGAAATTTTGGACCATTCCTCTTTACAAAAGTGTTTCAGTTCAGCAATATTCTTGGGATGTCTGGTGTGAATCGCTCTCTTGAGGTCATGCCACAGCATCTCAATCGGGTTGAGGTCAGGACTCTGGGCCACTCCAGAAGGCGTATTTTCTTCTGTTGAAGCCATTCTGTTGTTGATTTACTTCTATGCTTTGGGTCGTTGTCCTGTTGCATCGTCCATCCTCTGTTAAGCTTCAGTTGGCGGACAGATGGTCTTAAGTTTTCCTGCAAAATGTCTTGATAAACTTTGGAATTCATTTTTCCATCGATGACAGTAATCCGTCCAGGGCCTGAGGCAGCAAAGCAGCCCAAAACCATGATGCCCCCTCCACCATATTTCACAGTTGGGATGAGGTTTTGATGTTGGTGTGCTGTGCCTTTTGTTCTCCACACATGGCGTTGTGTGTTCATTCCAAACAACTCAATTTTGGTTTCATCTGTCCACAGAATGTTTTGCCAGTAGTGCTGTGGAACATCCAGGTGCTCTTTTGCAAACTTCAAACGTGCTGCAATGTTTTTTTTGGACAGCAGTGGCTTCCTCCGTGGTGTCCTCCCATGAAGTCCATTCTTGTTTAATGTTTCCGTTATTGTAGATTTGTCAACAAAAATGTTAGCATGTGCCAGAGATTTCTGTAAGTGTTTAGCTGACACTCTAGGATTCTTCTTCACCTCATTGAGCATTCTGCGCTGTGCTCTTGCAGTCATCTTTACAGGACGACCACGCCTAGGGAGTGTAGCAACAGTGCTGAACTTTCTCCATTTGTAGACAATCTGTCTTACCGTGGACACATGGACATCAAGGCTTTTAGATATACTTTTGTAGCCCTTTCCAGCTTTATGTAAGTCAACAATTCTTGATCGTAGGTCTTCTGAGAGCTCTTTTGTGCGAGGCCTGGTTCACATCAGACAACGCTTCTTCAGAACAGCAAACTCAAAACTGGTGTGTGTTTTTTATTGGACAGGCCAGCTTTAATCAACACATCCAATCTCATCACATTGATTGGACCCCAGGTTGGCTGACTCCTGGCTCCAATTAGCTCTTGGAGAAGTCATTAGCCTAGGGTTTCACATACTTTTTCCACCCTGCACTATGAATGTTTACATGTTGTGTTCAATAAAAACATGAAAACGTATAATGTTTGTGCGGTATTAGTTTAAGCAGACTGTGTTTCTCTATTGTCGTGACTTAGATGAAGATCAGAACACATTTTATGACCAATTTATGAAGAAATCCAAGTAAGCCCAAAGGGTTCACATACTTTTTCTTTCAACTGTATGTGATTCACTGTAGTGTATTTAAGGGATAGTTCACCCAAAAAAAAATTGATTCCGTCATCATTTACTCACCTCGAGTTGTTCAAAATCTGTATACATTTCTTTGTTCTGATGAACACATAGAGAAAGATATTTGGAAGAATGCTTATAACCAAACCGATCTTGCCCCCATTGACTTCCATAGGATATTTTAATGGGGAGCAAGCTCTGTTTGGTTATAAGCATTCTTCCTAATACCTTTCTCTGTGTTCATTACAAAAAAATATTTATACAGATTTGGAACGTCTCGAAGGTGAGCAAATAATAACAGAACTTTCATTTTTGGGTGAACTATCCCTTTAAATCCGATGAGAAAATGGCTTTATATGCATATGTGCATCATCATTCACAAGCATCATGAGAGATGCGCTCTTGTTTAAGCATCTGTCTCCACCGCTACCTTCAATAAATGGCCTTGTTATGCGTTGTGCACCAGTAATAACAGGTCTAATGTTTATTCTAGCAGACATCCCGGTCACTATACACCCATCGCATGTTTTATTACCGGAATCTTATATATAGCGTAATCGATAAACGTGAGGTGCGGAGGCTATTTATATACACAAATACGACACTTTGACTGTGATGTACAAACAGACTCACGTATAATTATAAATTTTGTAAAATAAGTATGCTACTGTTTTGTTACGCATCAGACGGCGTTCGTGGCATCCAGTAGATAAAAGGCCGATCACTCCCGTGTTTAGGGTTCATATGATGGGTAATTACTCAGTCTCTGCCCTTACAATTAATAACCTGTATGGTCATCCGTAGTAAGATCAATGTGTACAAATATACGGCGTGACTTACCCTGTAAATCCCAGTGTATTTATTTCATAAATTACATCCGTCTGTTCTTCTCGGAGAACGGAGCACTGCTTCTCTGCCCATCCCTGTCTGACGTGCAGTACCGTTTCTTGACGCACGATGGCGCTGCAGCGTCAAGAAAACAATGAAAGACGCTACTTGTGGTCAGCAGATAATGATTATCTTATGTTGTTGCTGTTTTAATGTATAGCTCGTCGCAACAGATATAAGAAAATAATTTAAAATTGCTGGGAAATATGAGCAGCACATTTGTTTATTTAACTTTTTTTAAATACCATCGGTGCATTGAGACATACGCTTCTCCGTTACAGTAACCTAAAAACAACTAAATCAAAACAAAATTAAAAAGTGATCATTATTATAATACAATGGTAATTTTATGGTATAGTAAAAAAATAAGCTTTCCAGTAAGAACTAATAGTGAATGCCTGGGTATTTAAACGTTTTATAAACTTATATTTTAAAATATCATATGTATTTTTACCTTTTCCCTTTTGATTTTTAATAGTTCCTCAAGAATGTATATTCAGATGTTAAAATTTGACATACATTATTATGCAATTAGAGATTAATTCAAATAAACATTAATGTTTTCACCTTTCTTTCATTTCAATTTTTTACTAAGATTTCAATCAGACTGAAGTATCAATTACAGTGAAGTGTGCTGTATATAAGTACACAATTAAATGATCAATCTTTAAGTCATTAAACACTAGAGAGCGCAATTGTGCACAGCAAAATTTGCACCTCACAGCCGCTTTCGTTTAGAAGAACTTTTAAGCTTTCATTTGGTTTGACACAAAAAATTGATTATGAAAGAAATACTTTTCCCATTATAGTTTGCGTAAAACGTAACCTAAAAAGTCCACTCCTTTCTCTAGTTTCCACTAAAAACATATTATATATTTGACTATGTTATGATCATATTTTATAATATTTCTTCAGTGTTGCGCTCAAATTTTGTAATTTGAGGAAGTCCCAATGAGTCGTAGATTCTCGCCGTCTCTCTCTCTCTCTCTCTCTCTCTCTCTCTCTCTCTCTCTCTCTTTGTCAGCCCATTGGCTGCTTGGGTCTGTGGTTCACATGCAACCCATCATTGGTTTTTATCACTCTCACCCCCCTCCCACTCAGACTTCCTCGAATCCTCCTCCTGCGAGTGTTTTGTAGGTCCATGTCCATCATCTACCTCTGGACGGTCAAGTTCGCTGGCACGTCACGTCCGCACTTGAACCTACAGCAGCGCAGGGGGCTTCTCTTACTTTCTCTTCCACTCTTCCCTCGAAGAGGCAATGAAGCCCAGCAGCACACGCGTCCTGCCACTACACGGCTCTCTCCTGTACTGTTATCTCTAATTAATTTGGGATACCCGATGCATCGCCGAAGATCTTTTCCTTTGGAATCTCCACGACTCTGGATCTTCCTAATGTGAAGCCAACTGAGACCGTGTCCAACATGTCTCGCCGCAAGCAGGGCAGACCTCAGCACTTAAGCAAACGGGACTTTTCTCGTAAGTTTAAACGAGTTTTATTCTTTTACTATCTTTATCACTTTAAACGTTTTTTGCGTGAATCAGTTTTATTGTGTTTAGAAAGACGCGTTTCTTGGTTGATGGAACGAAGAGCGCATTGAAAGAGCGCAAAGCTTCTTTACGCATGAAGGCTGGATGCGTGCATGTGTGGAAGAATTATATCTAGCCTGTTTGTTTGTGTGCATAAATGTTTAAGTGTAGTTTGTGGACATATATAAACATTAAATGTATTGAAAATGCACGTATATATATATAAATAGTTCTCATTGAGGCTCTTGAGATCGTCTAACTGGGACTTTATTATTATTTATTATTATAGATATGGATTTCCCAAGGTATTTCCCCCAACTTTCTGAAGAAATCGATTTTTCTGTTGTTATTGTTTATAAGTGCATCGTTGTTGTTTTATTGATAGTGGATATTGACAGGTCCGATTAGCTTTAACTTGTTTTTTCTTTGGCTGTTTAAATCTCCGTGCGTGTTTTTCCCACGGCTCAAGTCCTGTCAAAACCTAAAAAACGTAAGGTCCGTCACAGAAGATAACATCAACATCGATGACGTATGAAAATGTTTGCTTTAAAGTTGACTCTAGATATCCAAGGGTTTTAAAAAGATCTTTAAATCCTCGTTGGAAGCGATCTCACGGCGAAGTGAGATTCAACGTTTAGCCGCTAGGGGGCAGAAAATGAACAATCGAGGGGCTATTCAACTGTGAACTTGAACTTGGTCTCGTTCGGCCCCACCTTTTCTCATTTTATTATCTACCCACACATCTGTTTACTTACATGTCCATTTATGTAAACTTCATGTCACTTTGATTTTTGCGTATAAGCTGTGTTGGCATAGATTACAAGTAGCCCACACAAAGGTGCAGTCACTTAAAGCTCAGTATTTGTGTTGTTCATTCATAATGTATATGTAAAATAGTAGAATTAAACAAGCCCCTCGACTTTAAAGGTTTAACTTTGGTGTTGATGACTGTGATCTTTTCACCCTCAAGAGGTTTTAATTACACCTGTTTGTCTAACACATGTTCTGAGGCTTTGTTCCAGTTCATTAACGCTGTCTTGAGCATTGCCTTCAAAGCCTTAAAATCAAAACTGATTAAAATATGTAATCATATTTTTTACTGAAACTCATGTCTTGTCACCCCACCTTCATCCCACACGACCTGACACACAATTAGGGTTAACCCGCCAGCTAGGACAACCGTCTCCCTCATCTCGGGACGGGCGCTTGATGTAGTTTCGATTGCTCTTTCAGACGTCCCGGCTGCCCATCTGGGAACTACCCCACATACTCCCCTCAATAGCTCACCTCGGTTCAGAGCGTTCGAGCACTTTTAACAAAATGAGTTCCAATCATCTTGAAGTCAAATTAGAATCTATTTTTTGATTCTCAGAGGTGTTGGTTTCATTAAGACGTGAGATTGGCAGGCTAATGAACAGGGTCATGCAACTATAGTGAACAACCCCCTCCTCTTTACCATTTCTGGTTAACCAATGTCATCTTTTGTTTCTCATATTCTCTACGTCTTAATTCGATGAGCTGTTTTTTTTGTTCCAGACAGAACTTTTGATTCATGTCTATATTGTCTTCTATCTAAAACATAATGTTGTTATGCTGCATTGTAGCTTGAGAAAGAGATAAAATTATTGGATATAATTTTACTCTCTGTATAAAATCTTGTAATCCATCCATATGAGACCTACCCCCATGAGACATTTAACACCTCTAGATCTGCAAATTTCAGCGCCACTTTTTATATGGAAATGAATATAATTATCAAAGTAAATATCAACTTTCCATATGGACGTTAAAGCTGGTTATTTTATCAATCTCACACATTTTTATGTTTCCCCGCTATAGCCGAGCCTCTTACGGCAGATTTCCCCGTGGACGAGGAAAGCCATTCCGGATCGGAACCATCCACCCCCAAAGGCGATCAGGACCTTCTCACATGTGGCCAGTGTCACACCAGGTTTCCTTTGGCTGACATTCTGCTGTTCATCGAGCACAAACGCAGGCAGTGTCAGGGCAGCCTATACATGGACAAATGTTCGGACGAGCCGCCGTCGCCCCCGCGGCAGGCCTGCATCCCAGTGGAGGTGGCGGTTCAGGTCTCGCCCCGCGAAGGGGAGCGTTTCGCCTCCACGCCGCATGGATTACGACCCAAGCAGGAGACTGTGACAGGTAGAGTAACTGATGTTTATGTTGGCGCACACAAACTTTGGAGTTCTGGAAACTTCTGATTGAATGCACGTATATCACATTTCTCCTGTGCTCCCTTTCCTGCGCCTGAAAGCTCAGGGTTTTCAGCCAACAGATTTGGGGTTAGCAGATGTTACTACGTTCAGTGTGGTTTTCACAATGTTGTATCTCATTTTGGTCAACGCGTTTTGCTTTAACTGGTAAAGCATGGCACTAGCAATGCCAGCGTCGTGGCTTCAA
Source organism: Triplophysa dalaica (assembly GCF_015846415.1). Taxonomy (NCBI): domain Eukaryota; kingdom Metazoa; phylum Chordata; class Actinopteri; order Cypriniformes; family Nemacheilidae; genus Triplophysa; species Triplophysa dalaica. Next base: position 2,733,489 of record NC_079547.1, on the reverse strand, counting down.
CATACTAATAACTGTTGACCAGCCACATGCAGACCTATCAAAATCTCTCCCCTTACTTAAAAATGTTTACCCTGTTGCAGTTATACATTTACAGTTCATTACTTCAGTGTTTTAGGACTTTCACTTGTTCACTTTTATATATATATTCAGTTTAGCTGGTGTTGAACCAAGCAAAGTCTTTCGCGTGGATGCACATATTTTGGAAGTTGGCATGTGTCTTTATTTAGCCGATAATGTATACCAAGCATTGTCATAAAGGGATTGTTCACCCAAAAAAAATTTGGTCATCATTTACTCACCCTGAAGTTTTTCCAAAACTATAGAAATGTCTTTATTCTGTTGAACACAAAAGAAGAGATTTTTAAGAATGCAGGAAACCAATCAGTTTTGGGGAACCAATGACTACCACAGTATAGTAGATTGGTAGTCAAAGGTGCCCCAGAACTGGAACAGTCCTCCAAATTTGTTCAGAACAACAAGAACATATATTTAGGTTTAAAGGTTTGGAACAACTGCGCGAGTAAATAATGACAGAATTAAAATTTTCAGCTAAACTGTTTTCAAGGTGACATCTCTGCTTTCTATATGTGCACATATTGGGATGAAAATATGTATTTGTTTCCATCTATGTAGTCCACTTACATCACGTCTGTGTTCTGAGGATGTTATGTGTTTGCCCGTGGCTCCAGACAGGTCACACGCCTTCACTGTAACATGTAAAGTCCAATCGTGCAAGCAGATGTCCGTCAGAACAGATGGAATTCTGTATCGGCTGTAAATGGTGAATCCGTTAAAGGTTCACGCTCAAGGAAATTTGCATGATAAACAATGTAAGATATGCATGTGGACACAGCCGCTTTTAATACCCCCCCTCCAAACAACACCCCATCAGACCCCTATTTCATTCAAGTCTGAATGCCCCCGAGCAGACCAGACGATCAGCCTGGGCAATAACCCTTTTATAAACCCCCCCACCCCCTTATCTGCTATCTCTGTCTCTCTCTCTGGGGTTATTTTCTTAAGTACATCCATGTGAAGCCATTTTCTCAGAGGCTGATATTTTTGCGATTGTGCGTCTGTTTTGTAAGCATCTGTCCGTCTCCTGATCCCAGAGTTTTTAAAAGCAGCCCTTCGTTTTATAAACACGAGAAGCCGAGCTTTGAAGATGTCAGACAGTTAACGGTTATATTTCGTCGTACAGATCATATTTACATTAAACGTTAACTATGTGTAAGTACTTCACGTGATGAATTGTGTCTCTTGCTGTTGTGCTGTCCAGTGGCGGATGGTGTTCTTGGCTTGCTTTAGTTTTGACGTCTTTGGCGCTGGTCCACTTTTCTCTACGAGGGGAGAGTTATGGATCATTAGCATGGGTAGAGCAAATGGGACAGGGAGAGACGGGAAGTTTGGGGATCCCCTCATAGTGCATTGTCACAGAGAACCTTTACAAGCGTGTACATTTATTTAAGAAACATTGGGAACTGATCTGCATCAGGCCTTACTCGCACGATGTTCAAAAAAAGATTTTAATCGCTCGCTTGTTTCTCTTATTTCTCACAGAGATTTTCGGTTTTGTCTTGTGCATCTCATTTTTCTTCTGTGAGCAGATCAAATTCATCTGTGAAATAAAAAGTAACTTAGATGTACAGTTTGGTGATATTTTCAATCTGGTTTGTGTAATGTTTATGATGTGATGGTGGTTTACTGCCTCATTGCAACACGACGGTTTGACCTGGCAGACGCTGCCAAAGGTCTCCCTTTCAGTGGGCATATGGTAGGACATTGGCACAGAGCAAGCCAGAAAGTGTGTATGTGGTAAAGATCCTCTTTGTGCTTGACACAAGTATCCTACAGTGTAACATACTATACTTTTGAAATAATTGAACGGTATTGTTACATCTTCAAAACACTTTTTTTTACAATTATTATATTGGCGGTTATATAGGCCCGAAGTGAACCTCCGGTCTGTGCTTAGTTCTGTCAGGTTCACTAACGTAAACAATGATTGACTATTAGCATAAAGTTTACATTGGTGGTAAAAGATTCTCGACCCATCCAAGCAGCCAGCATGAATAGCAGGGAGCGCAGAGATAACCCCCTGGAGGGTAAACAGAACCGGACAACAGATGTCATTAGTTTGACATTTAAGTGTAACACATTATGTAAAGTAATTGAGACTTAAGAAAAGAAATAACAGAAGTCGAGTCCTGATTGTAAATGTGCGGTGGAGCTGGGGATGGAGGAGGGTAATTTGCTCTTGAGCAACGCAATAAGCTGTGATCGCGTCATATTTCTATAGGTAGATAAGCTGATTCGGACTGGACAAACGTGACCTGCCAGAACTAAGACCATACGCTTGATTTATAATATATCCATTTATTTTTTTATTTAATTTCTATTCATGTTATTTTAAATATTTGATTATATAATAATTGTATTAAATGAAACTAAAACCACTCAACAGTTATTGATTCTTCGCAGAGTTCTACCAGATGTTAAGTTTGGCCCACACAATGTTTGTTTATGTTGTTGCTGCAGTTTTGACCTCCTATAAATTGAGAGACTGCATGTTAAATCTGTATCGTTGAAAACAGATGTAATTCTGAGCAGTTATATAAGTGAAGTTTTAGAAGCTAAAATTCACATTTTCCCTATAAATAGTCACAGACATTGAAACCTTTAATTGTATTATCAGGAAAAAGGTTACACTCTAGGCACACGTATGTGGTAACACACATGACCGAAGTACAAATGTGTTATATAGTCACTGTGTTATGGCAGAAACCTCTTTCAGCGTCGACCTGTACAATAATCGGATCTGTCAGTAGCATATGATATTGTGTCCGTTTGTGTATGAACGTGTTTGTACGGCCAGCCAGTTGGGCTGTCGACACATTTTCCCTAGCGAGGCTCTTCTATGTTTATCGTTTACCTGGGAAATACAAAGCTGCCTGCAGTCTGATGTATTGTTGTGAGGTATATAAAAACTATACCATTTATCGTTGAATTGGATTGTAAGAAAGGACTTTACCATTGTGGTTGTTTTGATTGTCGATTTGATGCTCCGAGCATCATTTATAAAGCAGAACCTTCCTTGCTGACCCTTGTAAGGTCACCTGTGCTGATTCTGGGCATTTCCAAGACAAAAGTCTTCTTATAATATGTTGAACTGTTTGTATGATGTATGTTCGTGCGTGGGGTCCGCAGCTGGTATGTCTTATCTGTCCTCTGTAGACTGAGATAAAGACTCGGGAGGCCCCTCACGGTCATGGATCCTCGAAAGTATCTTTCTTCCTGTCTTTGCTTCACTCCTACATTTTATTTCTGACCGAGTTTATATTTATATTTTTTATACGGAAGCTCTTTGGGTCAGTCATGTACACTTGGGTTGATGTAGAATTGAACACAATTGGAGAATTGATTACTCTGAAATAAACCTTACAATCAATAAAAAGCATCTGTCAGTATACTTAAGACGCTATGCTTTTCTTTCAGCCTGACTCTGAGTGCTTTAAATGCCTATTAATAACAAATGGAAGAAAATATGCATTTTGTAAATGTAACGGCATGAAGAACTATAGGAATTGTTCAGTGAAGTGGCAGATTAATTCATTCAGTTCTTTGAACCAGAGTATTTAATTTTGCTCTTTTTTTTATTGTACTAGATGCGCTGAAGTGGAATCTAACAAAATGTTTATGCTTTTATCTTCAGTGATGTACCTCTCTCTCTCTCTCTCTCTCTCTCTCTCTCTCTCTCGCTCTCTCTCTCTCTCTCTCTCTCTCTCTCTGAATCTGGCTGATAATATTCTGTGGCTCATTTGAATTTGAAACACTTCTTTAATCTTTAAAGCCTTGATTGCTTTATGAATATGCATGCTACATGCAGACTTTAGTTCATTACCGTGTTGTAAATTCTAATGACCATTAGTCCCTCTAGGTAATTGCCAATTATTTTGCATATTTGATTAGCCCATTATGAGTTCATTGAGTGTATATACGGCAAGCGAAGAAGGCCCGAATCACTAAAGAAATAAATAGAATTGAGCTATGCCTCTATAACATATTTTGAGAGTATTTTTCGACATACACTTTCATATATTGTGTCATTTTTATATAGCAATAAACATTTTAAATGTCTGGTGTTTGAAAGTTAGTGACATCTAGTGGTGCAGTTGTGAATTGCAATCACTCTACCCCACCCTTTCGAGGCACTACGATGGGTGACACAGGACAAAGATGTCGTCATGTTTTCGCTTCTTCGCCTAAGGAGATAACTTATTTACAAAATCTGTCTGTAGAGCAGTTTGTCCGTGTAGGGCTACTGTAGAAACAACATGGCGTATTCCATGTAAGGGGACCCGCTGTGTATGTAGATCTAAATAGCTCTTTCTAAGGTAATAAAAACATAACTCTTCATTATTTAAGGTTGTTATACACCTGAAGACATATTCAATAACAGAGTTCCTTCCCAAAATGATACATAGCACCTATAAAACCTTGTTTGATCCTGTTTGTAGTTGAATGTTGAAGGGAGGTTGTGAGATAAGGACCGATGTGTTGCAAATGTACATTTCTGTTGTTGATGTGTAGTTCTGTGTGTGCGGTTTAGATTAGCAGACAGGTTTGCTCTTGATCCAACACAGCCACAATAGTACTGATTTTGTTTCGTATGAAAACTACATTTTAATTTCCTATAAAAACAAACTGTAACTCAAAACTTCCTCTCCAGTATAGAGAACATTATTGGAGCTAGGTTGCAAAAACAACACGTTCTGTACTTCCTTAACTTTGTGATGTCAAATTATATTGGACTCGACAGCGAAATCAATACGATCCCTTTGATGTACAGGCATTGGAAGGTTACGCTATTATGTACTGAGAATGCGCGTTATGTTTAATGAGACCAAGCATCCACATTTTGTATCCTGCATACTTTTTTGCATTTCTGTCTGAAGATGATAGCAAAAACAGGTGATGTGACGTCCATTCCTTCACTCTTAATCCCGTTGGATTGTCGTCCTGCGGCGTGCCGAGGGTCTTTACACACACCCGGTCCATTTCAAAATCATCGCCTGCGTTTTTTTTATTTACGCAAGATGCAATGCAGCTGGCGGTACCTTTATCTGGCCCGTCACAGGTGCTGGCCCTCCTCCGGAGTCTGACTTAACCCTGTGTCTATGTCATGGGGTGTGAGAAGAGGCCTGCGGGGAGGCCGACGGGGACACAATGGGAGGATTGTGCTCAGGGCGGGGGGCTCGGAGGCTGAGGCGGCCCTGACTGTGGCCAAACAGGTCGGGCCAGACAGCATGATAGATGGCTTTGTTTAAGGGTCCCGGGGTGGGGCTTGAACTTGAGGCACTTTGTTTATCCTGAATAGAGCAGGGGGGAAGACGCCGGAATGATCTATGTCTCGATCGCCGAGGAGCTTTAGAGGGATGGAGAGAAGAACAGGCACGAGAGAAAGCAACCAAAACTGGGAAGGAAACCGGAGAGATGAAAGGAGGGATTTGGTGAAAATTAGTTTGATATGAAGTTGAGGGAAAGTTGTTCACCCTAAAAGAAACTTCTCATTTGCTCGCCCGTCATGGACTTCAAAATCCATATGACTTTCTTTCTCATGTTAAAGACAAAAAAGAGATTCAGTTGATGTTTCGCTTATTTAGGCTGCTCTCTTCGAAATAATGATATTAGTGACCCAAGAAATGCTACTAATTTCCTTAAAAGTTGTCTGTTTTCCTTATCAACTACATTCCAAGTCTTGTAAAGCCATACAACACCATCAGACCAAAACCAAAGTTGTTTGACAACCCATGCCTGCCATTCACCTTCATTGTATGTTTTCATGTGAGTGCCTTAAAAAAACCTTTCAAAAGACATGAGGGTGAGTAAATGTTGACATAAAATGTTCTTACAATCGATCTTTAGATAGGAAGGACTGAGCGAGAGCAATGCTGGCCGGCCATGTGTTATAAAAAGGTCGGGCGGAAAACACTGGCGGAGGGGCCGAGGGGGAGGGCCGTCCTCGCACCCTGACAGCGGCTTTCCATTTCAAGATCAACTTGGCTGAGCTCCAGGTCTTTTATATCTGACTAGACACACACACGTACACACATACCTGTCGCCTATATATCAAATGGCACTGCGTTTGTTTGGGTTTTTGTTTTTTTGGCCTGAAGGCAGAAAGAGGCGCTCGCTGATGGGCTAGTTCAAACCGGTTAGCTGGCCTTGTCTTCACTTGCGTGCATGTGTGGAACGCACAAAACATGCAAGATTATGAAAAAGATTGTTGATATACATAAAATCTGGTCGAATATGATAGAAATCGGTCCATTTTGTTTGGAACTGATAAACCGAATGATGTGAAAAAGGACCAGTACGTATCAGTGTGTGAACATAAAACACGTTTGGGAAAATATCTAATATATTCGTTTGCATACTTTACACTTGTCTATCAATTGACCCTCGCATTTGCATATGTATTTATGCAGATTTCCGAGGGGGCTCTCACGCACAGCAGGGGTCTCTGTGTGTCGCGGTTTCTCAGTGCGCGTTTGTGCGTCTTTGTGTTTAATTCTGTTGTGTATGCCTGTGCGTACGCGTAAGCAAGTGTTTGTCTGTTTTCGGCTCATGATATTTCCTGCTTGCATCCTGTTGCACTATATGTGCAAATACGTGTCTGCGACCCTGCAAAGTGGGCCACCTCTTCCAGATGGTGCGCTTTACGCTGGAGCCGTAAGCTGCCTATCAACATCTGAACGTCTATAAGATATACATTCACCACCTTCCTCCATGAACGGTTTTAGTTCTTCCACATCTCTGTTTACTTCAGACTTGATTTATTTTGTGCGAAGGCGAGGGTTCAACTGGCCGAACGGTCAATGTGAAGATGGAGGTCTCTTGAATGTGCTCTCCTTGTCCATTGAGGTTTTTTGCCCCGTTTCTAAAGAGCTCAGGAAATAACAACTCCGTCCGGGAAATAGTTTGACCTTTACTTGTTATTACTTCTCTGTGACAGAAATAAAGAAATATAATTACTTTTGTCGAATCGAAGAGGCAAAAACCATACCGTATGCACAAAGCCTTAAAAGGAATAGGTCACGCAAAAATGAAAAAGCTGTTAGAACTGATTCAATCTAAAGTCATCAACGGAAACAGAAAAGACAATGGGCTCCAGTGTTGTCCGGTTGCCGACGTTCTTCAAAATATCTTCTTTTGTGTTTTGCAGAAGAAAGAAAGTCATACAGGTTTAGAATGACACGAGGGAAGGATTTTTTTGTAATTATGAATTTAGATATTTTTGCATATATTATTTCTTTAAGAAGTCTTGTAATACTTTTTAGCTTGACTTTCCAACATCTTTAAAAAATAATTTCTTTCACAGATAAACATAAGACATGGTACAGGAGTGTCTAGCCAAAGAGCAGATGTCCCATCACGGGCCTCTAGCTTGTCACCCCGTCAGCTGTCAGCGATGCTGAACAATCCTTACGTTCAGAAAACGCAGCGGTCCAATTAAACGAGGTTAATTTGCTTCAGCACTTATCTACCCGTCTTATTTCTCCCTCTACCATCAGCTCTTCTGCGGCAGTATCCCCATCTCCTCGTCAGATTGTTTGTTTGCTCTTCTCATTCGTTCTTTACCTACACCTCGCGTATAATCTGGTCTCAGACCCCGTTGTCTCCTTTTCTTTTCCTCTCATCCCTCTGTCTGTAGTTTGTTTGCCTCTCTTGCATTTGAGCAAAACAGCGTGGTGACATTGCGGCTGTAACAAATTGAGCACTTGTAGAATGCGGGCATGAAACCTCCACAAAGCTTCCATTCAACGTCTTACCGACCGGACATAAAGACCCGTGACAGTTTAAGTGGCATGTTGAGTTTGCATCTGAAAGCGCGTCTACCAACGTTTATGGCGAGGAAGAGGATTTGATGAGAAGGTTGAAACAATGAGGCAGGCGGAGATGTGTGCTTTCGGTGAGAGGAAAATCTGTCAGACAATTTTACGGCATCTATAAATGTGTTTATTATGTGCTTGACATGCTGATAGGTGTATTTTACTTGGCATGTCATGTTTGTCTTACGTTTCCGTATTTGGATAGGTTTAGTTTAAAGTTTTCCTCAAGTTGCGTCACACCAGCCAATCAGATTGAAGCTGTATGGTGACAAGAGCGGATAAATTTAGTAACCAAAATCTAAACTCTGATCCCCCTCGCCTCTCTTTGCTCTTGTCATGGCATTATCGTCTGGATGAGAATGGGTCATCTCCTGCGTCCCCTGCCCCGCTCGGTGAACCCCTGCCCTCCTCGCCTGTCAGAGTGAACTATGGTAGACAGACACACACTGAGACACTGTCACATAAACAAAGACACGTATAAACCCAGAGGCCCGTCACACTGAGAGGACAGATGCCCTCAGTGTGGAATAGAGCCTCCACAGGATTTGTCAATCGTATATACAGAGGCAGAAGTCTTCACATGTATGGGACAGAGGGGCTTCAAAAATCACATTTGGGGTGTTCATTTTGAGAATCAAGGGTGTAAACAAATATTTGAGAATGGAGGGTTGAGGGGGTCTTGTTGTATTTTTGTCTCTGATATGCACTCAGATATGCGCTCCAATAACATAATGTCATAAGCTGATTTTTTTTTGTGCTTTTAAGACGTGGTTTGCACCGGGTCTACATGTGAAATAAAAAATTGATTTGCATGCATGCTGAAGATCAAGTTTCTAAACACTGCATAGGTGTCAAAGATGTGTAAACATTGGCAGTCACTTTTTTGTGCATCCTGAGGATTTAGGGGAGAAAGTTTTTGCAAAAAATGGTCTTGTTGAACTTGAAAGTTCAAAGGACTTAAATCATGGAAACTAAAATGGACTCTTTCTGAATTCTTCTGTTATTCCATATGAACAAACCCATGTTTTGTTGTATTAAACAAATGCATGCTAACAGCTACTCAGGAAACATTAGCACCTGCATAGCAACCCCCTGATATATCCACTTAAAAAACCCTCCTAGCAGAAATCCCTTTTGAAGCACTACGGTGGCTCTCACAGGACTAAGATGTTGTCATGTTTTGCATTTTTTGCCGAAGGAGATAACATATTTACAAAAACGCTATGTAGATCATTTTGTCCGTTTAGTGAGACCCGTGGCATATGTAGTTAGAAATAGCTCATTCTAACACCGTGTCTACACCTGACGCAACAAAATACATAAGAAACGCATTAGAAGCCATAATAATTTCAATTTTTTTCCAGACTGGATGAGGCGCGCCGCAAAAGCTGCATCGTGCCTGTCGCGTCCGGTGTAGACACGGTGTTAGGTAATAAAAGCATAACGCGTTTTTATGTAAAGGTATTTGTACACCTCTAAACACATAGTTATGTATATTATATTGCATTTCTGTCAAAAGATCCTCCAAACTACAGACCTTTAAAACTACAGTGTGTATTTCCCCTCTCTATCGCCATCTCAGTTTAAAACATAAAATTACAGGTTACTTTTCTGTGTTGATGTCAAATGTGTCAAACTACGGCCTGGTCTCACAAACAAGGCTTAATGCTAGTGGCAGATGTCCTGATTTAAGATAAGCCATGTCTGTGAAACCGGGCCTATAATTTCTTGCAAAATCATACTCACAAGCTCAATTTACAAGCTAACCATTGTGAATCATGCTAATTTTGTATGTACTTCAAGCACACTGATTTTCTCACATCAGCTAAGTTCTGAAGTACAGTAGAGTCTGTTCCTGCTTGCAATTTTTCCATTAAAAATACTTCAAGGAGGCTCTGATTGTGAGGAGTGGCCAACAGGCTGATGCATGTCTCCTGTGCCGTTCTGTCAAATACTCTTCCGCTCGGCTCCAGCACTCAGCGAGTCGTGACCCTTGACCTCAGCGGGGCCATGCATGTGCACGGTCTTGCCAGCACCTCCCTGGAATGTCTGAACCCCTCTAGCGTGGAGCCAAAGATGGCTTACAAGTCTCTGTGCTGTTCTACTGCTTACGGAGGATAAATCCTGCTGTCACCAGAGGGCTCGAGCTCTCCACCTCATGCTTGTTGTTTCTTTCTGTCAGCCTCTTTTTCACCCAGTCACACGTCTTAAGTTAAGAGCACAAGTGTCTTAAAACTGAAATATGTGCCTCCTGCTTTGTGGTGAATAAGGAAGCTTTTGTGCTATTGAGGCGGAATCTTCATAGCTCATTCAGGGACGTCAAAGGACTTGTATTTGAACTTAAAGCTATCCATAAGAAAGCTCCGTCTTAAAGGAACAGTTCACCCTAAAATGAAAATTCTGGTTGAGTTTATTATTCATTTAATTTGAAGTGTTCCTTCAAGTGGGTGCACAAGTGCACATGTAAAAAACAGCGTGGTAGCTTGGTGGTGTGGTGAAAATAACTCTCTCTCTGACCTCTGACCTACAGTATCTTGAAAGTATGTACAGTATGAGGGTTGTGAGGCCTCAAGACAGATTTTTGGCAAGAGCTCACAGGTAAAATTCCAGCTCTGTTCGTAATTCCAGAAATTTCAGTTTAAATTGGTGATCTATCTGTTGTTAGAAAAGCTGTTGCGGTCAAGTATGTATAAAATATATAGTATTGTGCATATATATATATATATATATATATATATATATATATATATATATATATATATATATATATAATTCTGTATATTTTGTATTAACGTATAAAACCATGGAAGAGAGATTGTGCAACAATTTTTGTTTAAGGACAGCACCATGAGCAGTTATAAGTAATAATTTTTGATTTTCATATAAAGCAGATTTGTAAAAGATTAATGCGTATTGAATTCACTCTTAGCGCAATTCTGATTAATTTGAAAGGCAAATAATATATGAGATATTTTGGGTTAAAAAAGATACTATTCATATATCAAATGAGAAATATATGCTTGTGTTAATTTGAGGTAATGTCCTAACTAGCCGTAATGGGACATTGTTGCTTGCTTAGTTTCACCGCTCACAATGCAATCCCATTGGTCCATATTTCATCTCCCCGTGTACCACAGCTTCTTATTAAACACTAAACATTTGGTTATGGGCTGCATTGTGTTTTTTGCGTATACTCTAACTCCATGCCTGGTTATTATAAGGAGTTTGACTAATATTCTTTTCATACTTCACTGGCTGTATTTCTCCTCATTGATGGTAAAACAGAGGCGGCTTGCAGAACTCTCCCATCTGCTAACATGCCGTGATGCAGATTAGAACATATGTATCCAATTAAGTAGCAAAGCAGAGTGCTTGAATCTGGCCTGATGTCACCCAAATGAAGAATTGGGGTGAGTGTGGGCCGTCTCAGCCAAGTGATCGTCGCATCCATCTTATAGAAGCTTCTGATGGTAACTGTTCTGTTTGGGTTTCTTTCTGTGTCACCTTGTATCGTGAGCTATAGTGTGGTTATGTTGGCCGGTTACTGGCACAAAATCCTTTTTTAATTTTGCAAACAGCTGTTCCAGGGTTTGTTTTTCAAAAACATCTCCCAACGTGGCTCACGTCAAATTTGGTAATACAAACATGACAACTCTCTATCGTCATCTCTGATGAATCATTAAATTGCAGATTACTTGTCATACTTATCTTTACCTAGGTTGACCTCAATGATAATTAATGTTAACGCATAGGCCCTTAACCGTACGGCCCTTAAGTTGTATGAGTTTATTCTGCAAAGGCCGTCAGACAGTCACATAGATAACGTTCTTTCTGTCTTGATTTACTGCATCACTCGTGGCCAGGACGCGGCAGATGGGAAGCCTTAAATATTGAGACCGTGGCTGTTAAGTGAATTGGGAACACTGGTCTTTTTGTACTGGTCCCAGTACCAGAACTCTGCCTGAGGGGGCTTCCTGAATGAGTCCTCTCACTAGTCTGACTATCACATGCCCGTTTAAGCCTGTAGTCCTCTCATGAAGCGGGACACGGAGAAAGAAAGAAATATAGACACGGCGACTTGAAATAATCTTTGTTGAGCTGTGTTGAAATGTTGGCCGGGCGGTCAGCTTTAGATACTCGTGCCCTCATTGTAGACTATGAATGAATAGTTGATGCAGTTTCAGGAAGTCTTTTGAGGGTCTAACTGTTCCAAGTAATAAAGACCTGAATTACAGAGTTAAAGAGATTTTGAAGGATGTTGGTAACCCCAGCCATTGACTTCCAATGTATGAACAAAAAAACACTGTAAGATTTCTCAAAATATCTTCCACAGTATTTTACTTTTTAAAGACATGCTGTTAAATAACTCATTTTTGGGTGAAGTGTCCCTTAAGGGTGTTGACATTAAAGTTAATTATATTAATATTGTATTGTACAATATTAAAATTATAAACATTATTATTGCCTGTTAACAGTTGTAGTGTCGTTCTCTTAATGCAAAAGATTCGAAAAAAATAAATTTAAAGTAATATATAAATATATTATAAATATTAATAATATAATATTTTAACAAAACAAAACCTAAAAGTTTGTTTTGAAAACTTTTGCTGTCACATCGTAGGACATATGTACGATAAATTTGAAAATGTTCTTAATTGTCATAAAAGTTATGACAAGTAACAACGCAAAAAAATCATAATAGACTTAATTTACTTATATTTTTAAATCAGTATGTATGTTTCTTGGGTATCAAAGCCATGACATTTGCACTGCTAACACAATCATCTACCAATTGATCTACACAATTTACTCCTTGATGATGTCACAAATGTGTTGAACATGGCTCCTCCAGAATTGGTTGAATTTGGTTGTAGAATGATTGTTTTGCTAGTGATTTTTACGTAGTCCGAGTCAAACAAGCACAACCTCACCCTCCCCTCTTCTTTGCTTTTCTATGTTAGATGTTTGCTCTGTCTGTGGGACAGTGTTCTGTGCTAACAGAGCTTCCACATCGGCCCTGAGCAAGGGCATCTAGTTCATGTTTCCCATTGGCCACCTCTGTCTCCCATCAGACTGTCACCACCCCCATCCCCCCCGTCTCTAACCATCACCCCTTCACCTCACTGTCTGGTGAACTCCTTTTGTCTCCTCCTTCTTTAATGTGCGTTGCTAAGGTGACTGCTGACCCATTGGTTGGCACTTTGCAAGAGGCCCCAATCCAAGATGTCTGCCCTCCTCACCCCTCTCAGATGCTTTCAATGTGTGGTGGGGGTAGGTTGTGGGTCCAGCGTTTGTCTACATTGGACTTTGGGCCAACACTTAACTTGGAAAGTCAGCAAAACCAGATCTTTCTCAGGACTGAATATGATATTTTCATAATTTGTCCCTAGAGTATCAACTTTTGGCATTTCATCACATTGATTTAAATATGACAATAATTTTGTGTCTAGATTAAAATTGATTCAGGCGTAAAGGCATGGATGCTTGAGTGAAATGCAATTATTTTGGGGAATTTCTTCCTGGTCTCCTCAAACGGCAAATCACAAATGTGTCAGAAATTCTGCCTTGGGCCCTTTAAGTACAAAGTTCAAGTTTTTGGTTTCGCTTTGACTCTTATCTAAGTGTGTGTTTAGGTTAAGGACTATATATTAACATGCTCCAATGGATGTGCGGTGACTTGTGCACAATGCTTTTGAGATTCGGGTATAACCTACAGTAACCCAACAGAGCAGAGTTTGCCATTATAAAGTGCCCGTGTTCTTATCTGTGGTTTGAAAGACAAAGCTCAAGGATAATTCTTCACACATGACAGATCTTATTGTTTCAGGTACTTACTTTATTATGGTCAATGAGTGCCACACAGGAGTCAAAGCTTTAAAAAGAAATCAACATAAGCCAAAGAGTTTATTGCATTACAGTCCACTGGGAGTTAGCAAGTAACAAGTCTTGAACCTTAGATAGAGAAGAAAGAATTTAAAATAGTACATTTGAAAGTGTGCAAGACTTGTAGAGCAATAAAATGTCCGATACACTGCTTTATGCTTTATGTTTAGGTTAAACAACAGTGTTCACTTCAACACAATGGGACTTAGAAGAGTAAATAGGGAAAGAATGCATGTTTTGGGTATGTATGTCATAACAATATTGAAATAAAACAACATGCACATCCAAAAAGGGTTAGATGCCTCCAAGGAATGGATATGCTGCCCATGTTTCAAGTGGAGAAAATGTTTTCCCCCATTCCTTCCGTAGAATGTGAACGCATTGTTCTGCCTTAGCTCCCTTCAGCATTTCACTAAAGACTGTGTGGTTGTGGCCTTGTTCCTCTTAAAGCAACTGACAATCAATAAGTTGCCCTCTGAGACAAGGCCACCACGTAATGACTGCTGTCGGGGAGGTGGGAGTTTTAAATGTCATCAACGTAGGACGATTGTGATTGTGAGGTTGTGAAAAATAATAGTTGTACACTAATGGTGTAGTTTCAATTTCTACTGTCTCAACTTGATAAGAGTAATAAAGACACATTTGTCTGTAATAATTGACGATATATCTGAAAGTGTGTGCATATTTTTAACACCACAAAAAGCATATACGCGCACTCGCATTGTTCATACGGAAGTGGTATGGGATATAATTGGAGTAAGAATGAGAATAGGCAGGCTTTTTATGGCGGAAAAATCTCCCGCGGAGGTCAAACCCCACACAGGTGGTAGCAATTAACTGTAATTTTTGCAGATTGTAATGATCCATAATTTACCAGCTTTCCCCCTCGAATCTCTTGTGCAGTAAAAGTGTTTTGATTGGGTACAGGTTTTTTGTTCGCTTCAGACTTTGTGTCAGACACCTCTGAGACAGGCAAGGCCGTTTCCATATGAACCTGGAATGCAGGACTGTTTAACTGCTGTTCATGTTGGACTCGGACACACTCACTTATAGGTTTAGCAAGTAGAGTTGTGACTTATTAGGTGAAAATGTGAACCCAAGAAACGACAGTTCAAAAAGACAGTTTTGAATAAATGATGCGTTGAACTGCGGAGTTAAATTAAGTGAAAAGCAGCAAAATGGCCTTTAATGGCCTTGTGTAGTGTTTCAACATGTAGTGGATGAACGCTGAATTTTTTCTCTTTCTGCTTTTGTCTTTTAGAAAAAGATGAGCCCAGCAGCTACACTTGCACAACTTGTAAGCAGCCCTTCATCACCGCCTGGTTCCTGCTGCAGCATGCCCAAAATACACATGGTTTCCGAATATACCTAGAGAGTGAACCCGGAAGCCCGTTAACCCCTCGTGTGGCCTCAGCTCCAGGCATGGGTGGAGGATGTGCCTCACAACCACCTTTACATGCAGCCCACCTGGCAGACAGTAGTCCCTATAGCTTGATGAGGATAGCCAACAGGGATGGCTCATCAGTTCCTAGAGAGGGCCGATATCCCAGGACGCCCCCGCTTTTTAGTCCCCCGCCACGGCATCACATGAGCCCAGATGATCTGGCTTTGGCCCCCCACCACCCAAGCGCCTTTGACAGGGTACTGCGTCTCAATTCGGTGCCCTTGGACTCCCCATCTATGGACTTCTCAAGACGTCTACGGGAACTTGCGGGGAACTCTGCCGGATCCTCTCCGCCCATGTCACCCAACCGTCCCAGCCCTATGCAACGGCTGCTACAACCATTCCAACCAGAGGCTGCCCATTCTCCATCCGGACCCCATTCAACGCCCACCCAACAGACGCCAACCGTGCCAGCTGCGAAGTCAAAGTCTTGCGAGTTCTGCGGGAAGTCCTTCAAGTTCCAGAGCAACTTAATCGTTCACAGGCGCAGTCATACCGGCGAGAAACCCTACAAGTGCCACCTCTGCAACCACGCTTGCACGCAGGCCAGCAAGTTGAAGCGTCACATGAAGACTCATCGACACAAGTCATCCTCCACTACCTCCAGATCCGATGATGGCCTTTCGACCGCCAGCTCACCCGAACCAGGCACAAGTGATTCACTGAGCAGTGCCACCGATGCTTTGAAATCTGTGGTGGCTAAATTCAAAAGTGAGAATAATGGCATTCCTGAAGATGGAGAGGAGATGGAAGAAGATGAGGAGGAAGAGGAAGAGGAAGAAGAGGAGGAAGAGGAGGAGGAGGAAGAAGAAGAGGAGAATGAGAGTGAGACAGGAGAAAAGAATAATATCAACTTCAGCTTGAGTCTGGAAGGTGCACATCATCATGAGAACAATCGAGAGCGGTACAGCATAGGTGAAGGGGAGGGCGTTCAGGTTTACCGGGCTCCCCTAAACCTATACAAACGTGGTGACCACCGATCGACTGCTGAGACAGGTGCCGACGACTTCTCAAAAGAGTCTGACCAAACCAATGGGCCGTACGTACCCACCGTGAACGGAACGGCCTCCTACCCAAACAATGACCTGTCAATAAAACTTCTGGGTCGAAGTCCTGTTTCCGACAGGCCTCTCTCCAAACGCATCAAGGTGGAAAAAGACCTTGATATACCTACCCCTACACTCCCCAATTCTGAAAACGTGTACTCTCAATGGCTGGCGGGATATGCCGCGTCGCGCCAGCTCAAGGATCCCCTCCTCAACCTCGGGGACTCAAGACAATCGCCTTTCGCTACCTCTTCAGAGCATTCCTCGGAGAATGGCAGTCTCAGGTTCTCCACTCCTCCCGGTGAGCTGGACGGAGGGACGGCCTCGGGACGCAGCGGCACTGGGAGCAGGGCCAGTACGCCCCATCTTTCCAGCAGTCGCTCTAGCTCCAAGGACGGCCGCCGTAGTGACACTTGTGAGTTTTGTGGCAAGGTCTTCAAGAACTGCAGCAACTTAACAGTGCATCGGCGCAGCCACACGGGTGAGAGACCATACAAGTGTGAGCTTTGCAGCTACGCCTGCGCTCAGAGCAGCAAGCTAACGCGGCACATGAAAACGCACGGACAGACGGGCAAAGACGTTTATAATTGCGAGATTTGCCACATGCCTTTTAGCGTGTACAGCACTCTGGAGAAGCACATGAAAAAATGGCACAACGACCGTCCCTTGAGCATCGAAATTAAGACGGAGTAAAATTACTACAGGATTATTTAAGGCACAGTGTCCGCTAAATACGCCGGGCACAGAAATTGTTAAAATATGACGCAAGACTCTGAGCCTCTCTAATGTGCAATAACTTAACGTTTTGTACTTTTTCTTACTGGTTGGCATGTATTAGTGTGTTCGCTTGATAAGCGTTAGCTGTGTTGGTACTGTCTTTTGTCAAACAAGACATTTCATGCTGCAAACAATTATTTTTACATATCATACTTAGTTTTATTTGTCATTTAAGCTTGTATTATTACGACTACCTATACATTCACACTGGGGTTTACACTGTTCATTAGGGGACTAAATGAACTTTAGGGTTACCAGCGAAAGTTTGAACAGTGACATTTTACTAAAATACTAAAAACGTGAATTTTAACGTTGCTTGTGAAAAAGAGTGCCTTGGGTGCATTTGTGTTTTTTTGTTGCCATAAGCCTGGGGATATTGTTCAATGCAAAATTAGGTTCTTGCATCAAGTACCTATTCACTAAATGCAGGAATTCAGTATGCTGTACGTTCTTGTGTATATCTTTACTAGTATAACCTATTGCGTTCCTTTAAGTACGTTCTTTTGTTGGCATCTTCATGCCGTTTTGCTTAATGAGATTTTCTCCTGTGTTTTGGTATCATTACCGAAAGGTACATTTGTTTTTCTTTTGAATTGGGGTTTTAACGTTTCTATGGGTTTTCTATGAAGGTTTTTAGAAAGTATCCCTAAAATCGCGTCTTACTCTGTAGATAAAAAACACTATATTGTAAACTGATATACTGATACATTTCTATTTGGTGCATGGAACTAAATGCGTATTAATGTTGTAAATATGTCTATTTCTTGACAGGGTCATTCACGAACGTCTAACAAGTCTTATAGTCCCTGAATAAGCTTTTAAAGAGTTATCAGGATTGAAAATCCTTTGAATTTCATATGAAGCTAGAATAGAAATAGTTTAGCGAGGCCCGTTTTGATGGAGGATTGGATTTCAGGACATTCACACATTCTTGAATAAGAGTCTGAACACTTTACCGTTAACTTGCTTGAAAAATGTGGTTCATGTCCACGACTCGTTCTTTTAGACACCGCTCTTCAGTTTCTAAAGCTGTGTACTGTATATACCCCTGTCTGTTAGTAAAGCACTTAGCCACGTTCATACATTTCGTGCCCGTCGAGTTGACATTCACACTTTTTACTCTCTACGTTGCCCCATAGTGTAGTTTTTGAATAGCACTTGCCACTCAGCCTAAAACTCTGTATCTGTCCTGCTAATCTACGGGCAGGTGGTTGAGTATAAAACTAAACCGCTCTCCAACGGCACACACAAAATAACATGCACTGTTTGATTTTTGTCCTCTTTACAAGTGGAACCTCTCGCTTTAACAGCTTGCTGAGGTGTCAACACGTAAATATACAGAAATAGAGTTAGATTAGCAAAAAAATGAAATAAAAAGAATACTAATATTAGGACTGTTCATTTAGGAGCTAGATTTTAAATCGAGACGTGATGTTTATTTCTCAGTGAAAACACTCGGAACTCGCTGCTTAAACAGCCATGAGGTTCATGTGTAATTTCTTTTTTTAAAGAATGAATAATTCACAGTTTTGGGCTTCTTTTTGTAATACTTTGGTGTTTTTAACAGGAAATTTATTTAAAGTTCTTTTTTTACTCGCCTTTCTTTCTTGGTGGATTACAATGTTCTATGTAAATACTGAATGTTATGTGAACTTTTTGTTTTATCTTCCTTCTTGCCATAAACACGTGTGCAAGACGCATTATGATGAGATTGTAGAAATACATTAGACATTTTATTGGCCTGACACGAAAAGCTATCGTGACACGCTTTAGTTTGCCACGTCAGTGTTTAGAGAAAATCCGGCTTGTTCATCAAAAGTAGTCCAGATAGTATTTATATAGAGGCTAGAATTCCAGACTGTTCACTTTAAAGGTACAAAAATACCTGTAGTTGAGCCTGACATGCTGCCACCGTTTTTTCTCCTTAATTTGGCAGGATAATAAAGTGTGAATCATTTTAATGTATGGATCTTGAAAATAAGTTTCTAAGAAAAAGCTATGCGGGGGTCTCATGGATAAAAGGCTAGACAATGGTCTGCTGTCGCGATCCTGTCACGGTGATGAGAAACAGGTGCTTTTATGATGTCTGGCCTGTGGATATGCAGTAACGTTTCATAGTTGGGTTTCTCTGTTCCAGCTGTCAGCCCCCCAACACAACCTGAAACATTCCAGTCGTCTTTGAAAGAATGGATGTCATATGCAATGAATCAAGAGTCAATAAATACAATTAAAATGCATTTTTAAATACACCTGCAGAGTTTGTCTTGCTTTGGTTTGTTTATGAGGTAGAACCCACCCCCTGCGTGTTTAATAGATATTTTGTCTAAATTAATTTTGCTTTTGGAAAATGACCCACTGTTGTACCTCAGTAAAGTATAGTTACTCTATTAATAAAATGTATAGTAATAATTTTGCTGATTACCTTATTATTATTATTTTTTAGTAGTAGTAGTAGTTACATAATATTAATAATAACACTAATAATAAAGCTTATTATTTATATTATTAATAACGATTATAATATTTCTGAAGGTTGATCATAATATTTTTTTATAAATATATAATTACTATTATTATTATCAATATAATCATTATTATGAATAATTATAATGACAATAATCAGTTTAAGTACAATATTTCCATTGTACAACATATTTGAATTAATTCTGCAAATCTTTCTATAAAATAAGTAGGAAATGCAACAAATAAATCAAATAAAAAGTCATGCTTTAGTCGTTATATTTATGACCTATTGTACACAAAGCAAAGACTGATATATAGATTTCATCTTTTCCGTTTTACTATCAAATTAGCCATCCATTTTTGTTATAATGTTCAATTTGTCAAATAAATGGACCAACATTTCCGAGCACTGATCTATCGAAATATGCTTTCGATAGTTTGAATAAACACTACATAACTCTTCCAGTTATTTGTGGGTACTTTGTAGAGCACATACTGTATTTAACAGAGTTTCGTTTTACATTGAAAAATCCCCAGAGTCTGTTTCTCCCGCTGGCCACATGTGTGTCTGTATGTGTACACATAAAGGTTTAACACCAGGTGTGTTTGCTTTGTAGAATCCAGACAAAGACGACGGAAGTCAACCGCTTTATCTGTTGTCTCTGGCTTTGTCTGGTCATTTGGGTGTCTGTGTTATAACTTTAACAGTCTTTTTTCTTCTCTCATTTTTGCACTCTTTGCCTTTTGCTTTGTAGACTGACACCAACGTGACAAAGTAATTGCTCTCTCTGTCTCTCTTTCTCTCGCTCTCTCTGCTCAAGCTTTTGCTCTGTGTGTTTACTGACCTGGAGGAGATTAAAGTCCAGCTTTAGAAAAAGGATCCAGCTTTTTAAACTGTTGACAGTTGAGCTAAAAGCCCTTAAGACTCTGGGATGGGCACTAGATAGGTTGTGGCTAGTTTGTGTGTGTTTTATGGGGCTTAAGAACTGCGTTTGCTTTCTGTTCCCCTCTTCCAAGTTCAATGTCAAAGGGTGAACAATGGCGGGTCACAGGGATCCTGCGCCCAAACAGACCATGCGGAGTGTGCATACTTTTCCCATAGCAGACCCTGACCTCTGCTCTCCGTCTCGCTCTCGCTCCCTCCCTAAAGAATATATTCTCATGCTTTCAGACAGAATCTGTCCATTTCCCTCACAAAAGAATCGCTCTCATTTGAGACACCTTCAACAAACCTGACAAGTTTTGTAATGCATAAAGGGTCCATTTTCAGATCTAATCCTTTTACTTTTTGTTCAAATAGTATTCTGCTGAATTATGCTGAGATGCTTCTTTTTGGAAATATTCAAAGAACCATTTTCAGTCCCTCAAGAAACTTTTAAATTTAAGTTTTCTAATGGAGCAGTTTACACAAAAATTAAAATATGCTTCATTGTTCTGCAGAGCACAAAAAAAGATTTGATAACCAAACAACATTGAACACCATTGACTTTCATTATATGAACACAAAGCCACATTTTTCAAAATATCATCTTTTGTGATTCAAAGAAGAAAAAGTCACACACACCATTTTTACCTTTAAAAGTAGATTTTCAAAACCTTCAAATAATCTTTGGACGTTTTCTATAATTTCCACACACAATTATATCTTGGCCGAGGTGCATCTAGATTTGCCCGGACACGGCTCGAGAGCCGCTGGATTAGACTGGGGTCTGTGTTTTGTCTAGGGCGGAAAAAAAAGATTGTTGAAAGCGGCAGTCCTACTCTCTCACAAACACCAGACACACACATATGTCCGCACACGTGTGCCCGGGGAGAGTCTTGGGGGACGTGACCTCTCCCCAATGCCTCCGATTCTGGCCCCTTCTCCTTGGGCGAAGGCAGTGAAAGGTCAAAGGTGATTTTTTGGGGGGGGGCTCAAGATTAAGTTTCACATGACTGAGCACCTTTGTTGAGGCCGTCCAGCAGAAAGGAAACATCCAGGAGGCCCTCATGACTGTCTGAGAAGGGCCCCGACCATACCCTTCCCCCTTTGGCCTGGTCTCTTTTTCAACTCACCTCATATTTGTCTCGTAACTTCTCTTCTTCATCTCTTCTCTTATTGGTCTCGTATCATTAGTTTTTTTTTCTCGTCTCTTATCTTTGGCAAATAAAGACTGAAGCCGTGCCCTCACTACAAGATTGTTTACCGGCATTCGATTTATAAATCAATATTTTTACAGGCATGTTTCATATTGTGATAAGACCATGTCGAGGCTTAAAATAATTCTGTGTTTTTAAGTGAATAAATTATTTTTATTCAGGAAGGACTCCTGACTAAAGATTCCCAACATTTCCTTAGTTCGAAAAGTGCGGGGATTTTGTCAATATCATTTTGACAATATGACTTTATGAAACTTACAACTCACAATTTGTGTGGATAACTTTTCTAGATCATCAGATCATATCGAATAACCCGAAGGATATTCAACAGTTGCCTTATCATGTTCGGGACGATTCCAAATTTTAATTTTTTCTCCGGACCAATTACAGTAAAACACAAGCTAAGCCACCTGTCATAAATTCATTTTAGTCACCATAAAAGCAGGTCCTGATATCTGTCTTTGTAAAAAAAAAATGTGTAATTTTAGCATTGACCACTAGCCCTGGTGTCAGTGTACAGTTCTGTTGAGACTGTAGGGCGCCAGCTTTACAACCCTATCCATAACAGAGGCAAAGTTCATCCTGTTTTCTTATCTGGTTCTTTTTTTGAACTCCACCTGAGACCATACACCCTCTGTCTGTCTTGCCCGGCCCATGTTTAGGTTGACCCTCTTTCGCCGTGACCCCGTCGCCCCAAAACCCAAGCCGTCCGCGCACACACTCGGCTTTGTCGTGAATGGGTGAGAGTCGATTCGGGCATTCATGCATAATTCATCACAGCACCAATAATCCCAGACTGCACCGGGAGCAGTTTGATTGGACAGACAAAAAAAGGGGTGTGTGGGGTGGGGTCGAGGGGGCTGAAGAAGGATTAGACAGTGAAAATATGCCTTTGATAGCTTTCACAGTCTGAGGGGTCCTGGTTTATGGTTATTCGTATTGTGTCTAATCTAATCTGGGAGAATCCCGGTCGGGGACGCAAGATCAAGCGCTGAAGGAATGAATCTGGTTTGGTTTTTAAAGAGGCGTTTGGGGCGATGAGAGGCGGTCAGACCCCAAACAGCTCAAATCACACGGTGGCTAGATCCCACACACGCATTTGCCCAAACATGCACACATGTAAACAAAAGCGTCCGGACGCTTCAGGTGATTAATTGGTCTGCAGGCTTCAGCTGGGTCTGTGCTGTTTGTACAGTTCCATCTTTTTGGCAGCTGGTGGTTGGGATGGAGACACACTTTTATTAGCGTGGAGAAGATTGACAATAAACATGAAATAGAGGACAAACCACCAGACAAACCACATTATGTAGTGTTAACCGTTGAGGAGTTTAAAGAGATAATGGTGCGGTGTGTAGACTTGTTAGTTTCCTTGTTGTTTAGATTATATAAACAACCATGTAGCAACCACCTAGCAACACCTTGGCAACAATCCTCAGCATCGTGGGGATGGTTTTGCATGGGTTCATATAACATTTTTTGTTAATATAATGCAAAAATCTAGCTCTTGCAGTGATACTATATAATTGTTGCCGAGAAAAATGAATGAAGACTTCGTGTTTTTCAATGATTTAATAGTTGTATTAATAGTTTTATTTTTATACATGTTAATGTTAAATTGTGAATGTAGTTCAGTCGTATGACAGTGGATACCCCATAAGGCGGCCAGCTGGGAGACCCCACCCTCCCCCCTTCTGTCTATGGTGAAATCAATGGGTCAATAGGTTTAAAGCTTAAAGCTTAAAGAACTTCTATCTGTCTAATAGTGATCTCACAAAACCTTTTCAATATTATATATATTTAAATAGCGTGCTGTGCATTGACAAGCTTATGCAAAGCTACTAACAGTCTATCTGAGCATCTCACCTGTTGTCACATTACAGGGTTACACACATTTTTTTTTTTTTTTTTTTCCATTTAAGCCGTGCACGCTGCACCATTGCAATGTCGGCCTGTAGAGTTGTATGTGGTCACCTGATGAACTTGGATGTTTGCGAAGTGCGACCTTAAGAAAATAACGCATTCAAATTCCACTTTTTCCAGACATGCTGTGACCTTTGTGACCAGACGGGCCAGAGGGGAAGGGTGAGAGAGTGTGTGTGTGAGCGCTCGGGGATCATGAACTATGAACCAGCCATTTTCCCGTCCTCCTGCTGTGGCTTTCAGTTTTATTCACGCTCTTCTACAATCGCTTGTGACCTATTTTACGTTACGTTAACATTTTTGTATCTCAAAGGGATTCTGGAAAACTGACGAATACTTTATCGTGATACGTTGTATTATTTAAAATGAATTTAAGTGAAAAGATGTCCTTTTCTCAACTGCCCAGCAGGACGCAAACCAACCTCAATCGATCAAGAATTCCTTTTCACTCGATCTGAACGCATCAGGGGTCTCCCTCCCCCAGCGCACCCGCACGCATTTACCTAGCCATTTAAAATTTCTGCATGTGTGTCGAGCCATTGATCAATAGCTGTCGTACTCGGGCCATGTCTTGGTAGGTCTTCCGCACCCCTCACCCCAGCTTCTATTGACACCCAGATTATAATGAGGGATCGAGCTTTCACAGACACTCAGGAGGGGGAGGTGTCAGACGGAGGCAAAGGCCCCAGACGGGGGGCCCCACACCGGGGTCACGCCACAAGGCCAAGGTCTTTGTCCCCACCCCCTCGCACCAAATTTTTGAGTCGCTTTCTCTATCCCTGCTTCTCTGACCCGTGAGGACCGGCTACGATGGGGGTTTCACTGGTTAAGGTGGCCAAATTCAATAACTTCGGCTGTCATTGATTTTGTGTGTTAAGTGTGTGTGTGTCTATTAACAGTACTTCCAGTGTCATGAATCAATTACGTAAAGCAACGAGTAAAAATAATACCCAGAGGAAAACTTTATAGCTCATAAGCTTTGATGAAGTTCTCATTCGTGTTTTTAAAGTATCAGCTTAATCTCAGATGTTTCTCCTGAAAGTGCTTATGAGAAAAAATATAGACACAAACGAGTAATTGTTGAAATCCATGAAGTCTATGGAAGTTAAAATGAATGTTGATTGGAGAGGTAAAATAATCTGAATTTGGGTCAATTTGATGAGAAATGTTTGAGTTGACTTTTATCAGATTTCTGACCCATTATCTCAAGAGAAATATCTGAGACGCAGGTGAGCAAAGTTTCCATTTGCTCTCTATTTAATCTCACTGATGTCTGTAAGAAATATTTCAGATGTTAAAATGATCCCGTATGTGATATTTATTTCATATGTAACCTTGTTCAGAAGAATTTCTATAAAATATAAAACCACCATCCTACGGTATGACATTAATGACACAAAAAAAAACAATGAGTGTAATTTAGAATATAATACATTGCACATTCACTTTAGTTTTGATCGGTGTCTCTCATACAGTTGTAGGATCGTATGACATATGATTCAAATATATAAACTGTATGCTTTTTGGCCAATTCTACAGCCTACAGAATGCTTCAAAGCAATACAAATGTTAATAAAAACACGTTCCACTTAAGAAACATAAGTCGACTGAAACAGCCTACAATTAGGTCACTTCACTGTATTTCCAAAAACAACATAAAGGAAAAATTTCAGGTAACATGATTTCTTTGCTTGTTGTTACGGTTGATCGACCTTCTTTTCTGGCCTCTCGTCTTGCCCTCAGAAGACATCGTGGTCAGCTCCGAGCGAAAGATTAGAAGAAAAGAAACGGGGTTTACCAACACTGATAAAACATAATTGGCAAGTAATAAAAAGATAAACGGAGCACAGAAAGGCTACACGGCCAGAGAGACTTCTGGGAATGATTGATAGTGCTGTTGACACCTTTGTTCACCGACAGGCGCAATCACAAACTGCTTATCCAGGTGTGTGTGTGTGTGCTAGTGTGTGTGTTAGAGAGAGAGAGAGAGGGCGAGCAAGTGTGTCTGTGTGTGCAGTGATACCTTCATCTCCCTTTTATGACTATTTTACAACAGCGGGTTCTTCTGGGAAATGAGAAATATTAGATGTTTTACAGTACGTGTTGAGAAGTTGATAGGTCTTTCTGCAAAAACTGTCCTTTGGCCAACACACACACACTCAGACAATCCTTTGAGACCACAGGATAACGTTTGTCTGCATGTACTCTGGCTTCTCTAGAGAGGTCATGAGGTCAGCTGTGTCCACATCTCAAAATTTGCTTCTAAGACACACACAGAAACACACACCTGTCTTTTAAAGCGCATTATGGTATATTATAAAAGCACAAATATATGATGTGCAGATTTACATTACCATGACACACATGATATATATGTCATGCACGCAGCTGTTTCAATCTAACCTTCAGTCTCATTTTTGCCCACGTGTCTCTAAATGTATTATTTGTCACTAGTCACGGCCCAATGACATCACGCCACAATTGCATATGGTGAGTTATGTACATATGCACACGAAACACGTAAGCACAGATGCGTGTCGTCCGTGGGATCATGCTTCGATGCTCCTCTGTAATCTACACTGGCCTCCCCAGTGCAAAGCATGCTGTATCTCAGCCAACAGGAGCAGGCCAGCGCTTCTGGAAACTCTTTAGAGCCAAAAGCCAGTTTTGGTCGATACAGAGAGCAGCGATACTTCTGAAGTGGTCTGGATCCGCTTATAGGTAAATAATTGTAGCTTCTTATTTGAAGTGTGTGTGGTTTCACATGTTCTAGTTATTATGTGTAGTTTACGCTTTTTTATTTTTACAAAGATTATGCTTTCTTTTCGACAGGAGTGAAAACTTTTAGGTAGGTTGGATAAACTATGATCTTTTATAAAATGTACATAAAAAGATGACTGAACCAAAGTGCAAAATTAACATTTTGTGGTCAGCACTGTCATATCAATGATCGAACAAATATTTTATGGTTCATTTCTATTTTGGGCTTTTATTTTGTATCTTTTTATTCTAAAATTAATATGCATTTTCTTTATTTATTGTCAAGCAATAGCACACCAAGACAAACTGTCCTATGTTAACCCACTATGCACAGTTAACGTTTTATTGTTTTATTTTATAGATTTTTTATGTTTTTTAAATCTAGTAAAAATGTCAAATTGGCCGACGAGGACCCGTACATGTCGGTTGTAAAATACATGAGCAAATGTTATTTCACTTTTTTATTTTTGGTACAGTGTAGCCTGGAAATAAAGATGATTTTAATTATGATATCATATCTTTTATACTATAAACCAACAGTAACATTTGTACCTGAACGACAACCGTGTTACCCATTCTGATGTTCATCTTAAACATTCTTTCAAATTAAATTTTTTGTGTTTTCTTACAAGTATGGAACAACACAACGGCGAGTATAATGTTGAACTTTCATTCTAGATACATGTCTCCTGCTTGTCGGATTCTTGTCCTTCACAAGATCTGCTCTGATGTAACTTTATTCCAAAAGTGAAATGTCTATCTGTGACTTTGTGATTTAAAACGCCTCTGTTCAGCGTCGGTTGCTGAAGTGTATAGCAGAAGAGTGTTGGTTTAGCTGTGAGACAGGATTAAATGGATCATTGATGTTAGTGTAGACTGTGAAGTGATCCACTTCTCTCCAGAGGAAGAGGCCATCAGGCTAAACAAACACATCAGGGAGACTCTGGACGTTCACAGACGCCTTGTTTTACTGTGAGATTTTACACTTGGAAATAAAAGTGAAGTGCATTGCAAACCAAGAACAAGCATCATGTGTCAAGAAAAGAGCCATATTATCAGCTAGCATTCTTAGCATATGCATAAACTCCATTGCTTAAATGCACTGTAATTTGCTTTAGGTAAAAGTTAAATGTACATAATTTCACGTGCAACACGAGGCTGTTTACCTTGAAAGAAAGCGCAATAGCAAAAAGGCTGGATTCATTCTAAAGGGTCAAAAGAGTGGCGGAAAATGGTCCTGGATCAACAGGGTGCTTTACTTTATTCCCTAAATGCATTAAAAGTGGAAAATTTGGGGGGAATGTTCAATAATAGCGACCAGATTTCAAAGTGGCCGACATTTGAACTTCAGGAGGAGAGATCTGGAACAGGAGCACATGCTGTCTGGCACAGTAAACACCGTCTTCAATCAAACTCAACCAAACCAAGGTTCCTTTCTAATGACAGCTTTCAGTTTAAAGACATATGAGAAACATTATTTACTAAGTGATAATATACAGCAACGCCTGTGTGTTTGGTGAGTTCTTATCTGAGCTGCGTCTTAAACTCAACCACAGGTTTTGTCCAAACAAAGATGTGGATGAACTTTGTCCTGGTTCCTCGAATTCCCACAATGTCCTCCACATGCTGATGAAACTCATGTCAAAGCTGTATTTAATTACAGGAATGAACCGTTCCTGCGAAATATTTACGGGAGTGAAAATGTTTACACCTAGCCAGCCACCATGGGATTTGGGTCTTTGTGACGGGGTGACACCTTCATCCGATGCCATTAGAAGAATGTGTTCTTTCATAACCTTGAACAACCCCTGAAAGCTTTCCTTTTTTACAGATTTGATTGGAAAATTGGAAAATGGATTTTCATTAAGAAATCTGTGATATAGAGGTAATAATCACAAATAGCTTTGCATTTAATAAAAAAGCGTTCTGTGCACTTGGTGGGTTCAAATAAACATGACAGAACACAAGTTGACTCTGTGTCTTAAATGCAGCCGGAGAAGAAGCCTTTTTTAAGACGTTTCTGTTAACGATCCAGTGGTGTGCAGATGCTTTGACCTCTGACCCGGTTCTCGCGTAGAACTCAATAGAGCTTCCTCTTAGTTTCTGTTTAGCGCTGTCAGTGGTTCTGTGTTCTTCCTTGTCCTTTATTGAAGCAAATCGTCTTAAAACCCAGTCTGCCAAACTACCGAAAGCTAACCAGAGCACTGCAACGAACCAAATCTATGATTCAAGATTCTCTGCCGCTGACAGCCCTTATCAAAAAGAAATTTATTCAAGTTTTCTATACTTCTTGACTTCATTAAAACTTGAAATAGTAAAGTATACTTCTAATGTACTTCTCAGAAATATACGAGTGAAAAGTTTAGGAGCCTATATTTGGCCTATACTTGTACTTCAAATGCAAAATAATATGTTCATAATTTCTATTTACTAAGAATACACCTTGAAGTGTACTTACAAGTTCACTTAAAGAAAGCATATTAGCATACTAGAAATAAATAAGTAGTTTACTGAGAGTCAACATTAAAAGTGTGACTTTAAACTGTGCTACAATAGTCAACTAAACTACCAGTAAATCTACAGAAAACAAGTACACATGCAGTAAAACTACGTAACTAATAGTTTACTGGGAGTAAACTTCGAAGTGTGTTTTCATAGATTAAACATGCTAAAAGAATTGAACTAGTGAACTATGAGTATACCAACAAGTTTACTTGGAGTATAGTTGTAGTACAAATTCAAACTTAATTGTAAGTTAGGTGTGTAAATCAAAAGTTTACTACTGTAACACTTAAAAGTATACTTTTAAAAACTAAAAAGTGGACCAATTAAGTCCCAAGCAGTTTTCACATAGTACACTTTCAAGTATACTACTTGGATTGATATTGGTATACTTATATACTTAAAAGAATACTTGAACTTTACTTAAGTCAAAATTAACTTTAAGTATACTTCTTTTTGATAGGGCAAATCATGCAGTAACTTTGTGAAGTATTTACACTCTAAAGAAACTGGGTCGATTTAAATCATTGTTGGGTAAAATATGGACAAATTGAACAGTTGTATTAAAAATTCATTTTTGCTGGGTTAGGTCAGTTGGGTTATATTAAATGAGAAATTGATCATATTTGACCCAACGTTCTTTTAAAAACAACCCAGTATTGGTTAATTTATAACCCAGCAGTTGGTTTCGGCCCATTTTGGACGAATGATGTGGTCAATGTAGGGTCAATTCTGAATTGAACCTCAGTTTAATTCCCCAATCTCTCAAAAACCATCTTGACCCGTTGTAGAACATACACAACAGCTGCTGTATATCCTCTCGCTTTAATATGAGATTAGGGTGGTGTGGTTCGTCGTATTCTGACTCTTTAAGCACATGTGTTTCTTACATTCCCCATAAGGTCTCAGAAGGAGAAGTTGAATTAGAACCAGAGAATGTTTATACAGGTAAAACCCTCTATAATCCACCACTGACATAACCCTGATATCCTATCAACCTTCAGGTCTCTTGATACACATCATATCCAGTAGTTCCTCGCAAACACCATCTATTGTTTTACATTTATGGATTTTGGCAGATGATTTTACCCAAAGCGACTTATAGTGCATTCACGTTATACATTTTTTATCAGTATGTGTGTTGGGAATCAAACCAATGACCTTTGTGTTGCCAACGCAATGCTTTACCAATTGAGCTGCACGGTTGGTGCAAGATGTGACTAACTAGATTCCAATGCATAGATAAAAAATATATATATTTTTGTACAGCTACAGCTGTTCCAAATGTATTCAGTACTCTGAAAAAATGACAATAATGATATTCTTTAAGAGTAATGTGGTTCACTCTTGGGATTCCTTGGGGCTTCCTAAATTGCTTTATCTACTGGAATTAATTTAAGCAGCATTCGGATGTAGTCACAAATGATCATTTTACCCACAAGGGACGCATTTGAAGGGTTTGAACTACTTCTGTTCGCTGGATATGTGACATAATAATTGTATGTATGGAGCTAACTGTGTCACGGCCGTTCCGATTCCGCTAACAAAAGCAACTCCACACATCTGCTCATCTGAATATTTCTTCTATGTTTTATTTTCTGCAAAGTGCTCCCATGGAAGCTCTAATAATCACAGTCAAAGCTCATCTGGTCATTGATTCGTGCCTGCAGGACATCTGAACTCGGAGGGACATCTCAGTGGACCTGCTTGATGCTCCTGGAAAACCTTTGACTTCTTGACATGCCAGGCTTCTACTCAACATCTCGAAGAAATTAGCGATGCACACACCATTTCCATAATTAATCGATAGTAGAGCGATGATCCACGGTTCCACTCGTTCTTCAAAATTCAAAATTAACAAAGCATGTGCTTTATTTGCCAAGCGTCGGCTTTTACTAAAACAACAGCGTGAATAATAATTCCCTGCCATGTACGAGTTCAAATCGCTCCGTTTTCACTCAGCTCTTGTAAACTGACGAACTGTGACCTCGGTAATTGTTCTACATTGTGACTCTTGACCTCAAACTGGGATTAAGAAAACAAAGAAGGGCGTAGATGGGTGAGAAAATAGCTTCATTTTGTGCACACAATCGCTCGGAAACATAAACAAACGTGTAATGTGCGGAAATGTGTTAATGTTGGACTGTTGTGTTAAAGTTAAACAGATCATGAATATGGAAGAAATCATGTTAACACTTTACATTAAGGTCCCTTGAAGAAGCATTTATAAATGAGATCATTGATGATTAATAAGTCAATTATAAATGCATTATGAAGCAGTTATAACTGCATGAATTAAAAGAGTGATTCTAACAAAATTCCTGTCAAATTGTGAGCCATTTTTAACTCACATGTTATAAATTCTTAATAAATGTATTTATTCATTATTTATTTGCCTTGAAAGCAGATTCATTATTATCTTGCTGTTGTTTGTAATATAGGCTGGTGTATCGTGTGTTATGTTGTGTTTCTTATATCTGCTCACTATATGGCAGGTTTTCGTTAGAATCCGCCTTTTTATTCATGCTTTTATAACTGCTTTATAATGTATGTAAACGACTTATTAATCATTAATGAACACATTTATAAATGCTTCCTAAAGGGTACCCTAATGTGAAGTGTTACCGAAATCATAAATATTCAAAAAATGTAGCGATTCTGTGTCTTGTTTTAACCCTTGTTAATGTCGTGTTTGGGTCTGTGGCATGCGTAATTTTTTTTGTTTGTTTGTTTGTTTGTTTGTTTATCCATCTCAAACATTCATATTTATTCGAGCTACATGTTTTTTCTAATAATATCAAAGAGTTTTTCTCACTTTTTGTACATCTTGACATAAAAATATATATGCACATTTTTTTTAAATTTCACAGGTAAATAACTTGTAATTGTGAAGTACAGCTGTAAAGTATTTTTACATATTTTAATGGATGTATTGATTTACAAACTGGTCCACTATTGGCTGAATAACAACATGATGAACACCACACATGGGTTAAACCGTTTGTTTCTTTAGGGAATACTTCACCCCAAAAATGGAAAAGGTCATATGAAGCAATGAGTGGAGGATGGAATTTCTCTACACATACTGTATGTGAGTAGAGGTTATTCGTGCATTTATAAATGTGTGCATTGATTCTAGTCTATAGATTGTAATGTGTTCTATATGGCTAGATGATCTTGGTTCTGTGTCTATGGGTACCTTCTTTGTTTGGTTTCCAGCATCCTTCAAAATATCTCCTTTTGTGTTATGCACAAGAAAGAAAGTCATGCAGGTTTGAAATGACAAGAGGATGAACGATGACAGAATTTTCATTTTCCTTTTAATTTTCTTGCTTTGAAAGGTGATGATAATTAACACAATGGTTTAAATTTAGATTTTTTTTTAAATCCACAACAGATTACCATGGTTTATCCACTGTATGGAATTTATTAACTGGAAACCGGGGCTGACCACCACAGAAGCTAAAACACCATTAATATGTCTGCAGGGATTCAGGGTTTGTTCAACTTGGTAACCCTGCCGTGTCCAGTCTTACACTGATGAAAAACAAACCAAGACTGACAGTAAGAGCTCAACTCGGCTCAGCTGGATCTCACAGCTCCACAAATGCTAATGTCCTGCTAATTACCCCTGTGCATAATTACCATCTTGCTTAACAATGCAGTCACACATTTGTATTACTTATTAAAGAGTTTATCTCTAATGTTGCAAGCTTGAAAAAAATATTTTTAACCCAAGAAATGCTAAAGTCTGCCTGTCTTCCATTGTTCGACCAAACAGTTTTCACGCCATTGACCTCACAATATATTTAGGCTATCTATGCCAATGTAATTGATATTGGATGCATGTCTAGTCTACCAAGATCAAAGAAGCCAAATCTAGTTTATTTAAGTGTCCTTTTAGTATACACTTTTAAACCATAATTCTTCTTTTTATGTACTCTTTAGAAATAAACATTATGCACTTCTCAGAGAAACATTATTTTAAACTAGATGCGTACTCACATTTTCCAACTGTTACACTGATTTTATAAAGACAAATTTAATCTCAAGAGGTATTGAAATATGCTCTTTTGTTTGATGTCACTTTGGATGAAAGCATCTGCTAAATTAATGATGTAAATTAAATATTACACTTTATAAGTATAGTGCTTATATAAAGTAAACTTTAAAACATGCTTGATCTTTTCTTAGGTGTACTTCATAAAATGAAAAAGCTATCAATGAAAAAAAGGCATGCAGCCAATATAAGCATGTTTAATTTGTGAAATGGAGCTTCTGTCTTCTGCCTTTGGCTGTCCGCTGGATAATGTATTCAGAACACTTGGAGAGACATCCGCCGCTATCAAAGCTCTCTTATGAGTGCCTGTAATAACTGTAAAATTACATAGATTGCCTGAAACAATGTCTCAAATCACAGTAAAACTTTATTAAAATGATATCAAATCAAATTAGCCACTCCACCTCCAAATGGATTCAATAGCAGGTTGAGATGGTATTAATCTGAGCGCACTTGCAGACATCACTTACAAAAACAATATTAGCACTGATGTCCATGTTATGAAAATCTATTGCAGCTCATCGAAAGCGTCTGTCTCTCAATAATTCATAAGAAGAGGAAACTGGACGATATACGCAAAGGAGATTTAGTGGTTTAACGGGTGACAAGTTTATTTGTGTGTCTCCTGATAGACAGAAATACAAAATACAATCGCACAAACTTATCACTTTATAAAATACTGAAAATATAAAAATAATTAGTTTTCATTTATATCATCTATAAGTAGTTGTATGTGTATATGAAATGTATTTCTAGCACACATTTCAAAATAAGTATTGTGACGAATTAATGAGTAAAACATTTTACTGTTACAATAACTGATTCACTTATATTTTAAACCGTGTTGAGCTGTGATGATAATTAAAGTCATAATTTGATTAAATTGTAAAATTAATTAAGCAAATGAGATTTTATTAAAGGGGTCCAATTTTGATTTAATTTACAAATTGGATAAAGTTTCTAAGACAGTCTCTTCATCTTCTACTAAAGAACAAGAGTCCCAAAAGACCATCTCAGTCCGACCAGTCACTAGACACAAAAACATTTGTCTCTTAAAGGGACAGTTCACCCAAAACAAACTCTGTCATCATTTATTTACCCTCAAGTTGTTCCAAATCTGTATAAATATCTTATTTTGATGAACCAATAGAAAGATATTTGAAAGAAAGCTTGCAAACAAACAGTTCTTGGCCACCATTGACTACCACAATATAGGAAAAATTCCAATAATAGTCAAAAGTGCCCCAGAACTGTTTGCTTTGTACATTCTTCAAAATATCTTCTTTTGTATTCATCAGAAAAAAGACATTTACACAGATTTGGAAAATCTTGGGGGTGATGAAATGGTGACAGAATGTTATTTTTTGGTGAACTGTCCCTTTAATGAGTAAAAAGAATTACTCTTAAGTCATTATTCAATTAACTTGTAATTAAACCCAGCAAATGAGATTTCAATATTTGATTTAATTCACAAATTGGCTTAAGTGTCTGACAACGTTTCTCCGTGTTTTACTAAAGAACAAAAGTCCTTGAAAAGTTCCAAATACAACTTTAGTCCAAGCAGTTGCCAGACTTAAAAAAAGACTTAAGGAAGTAGTTCTCCTTCAAAATAAAAATTCTGTCATCATTAACTCGCCCTCTTGTCATTTTAAACCTGTATGATCTTTATTCCATAAAACACAAAAGAAGATATTTTGAAGAATGTTGTTAACAGCCCCCGATTCATTTGCATTAGCGAATGGGGGGCTGAGCTGTTCTGTAATCAACATTTTTCAAAATATCTTCTTTTGTGGTCTGCAGAAGAAAGAAAGTCATTCAGGTTTAAAATGATGACAGCAAAAAGTGTCATTTGAAAGACTGTCAAAATGCTCGAACAAATAGATAGAAATCTGTATCGTAGCTTATAGAACTGCAGCTTGTTGTTAGTTCTGCAATTTGTAGAGTTGTTCAATCTGTTGTACAGATATAGTCTTGGGTGGGTCTGGCCGCTCATGCATCGTGCTGATGTGCACCGATTTCTTTCATCTTTCTCCACCCGAGCCCCCGATTGTTTGATGTTAACCTACCACAGGAATAACCACATCTTTCTTCTGCCCAACCTGAGTCTGAAACAGATCTTTGTTGCTATCCTCAGAGGCTGACAATGCTGAAAGGGGCTAACGCTAATGAGGGCCTTTGATCTTGAGCTCTAATAAAGAGAAGAACACAGTGTGAGTGCATGAATCAGCCTACACATTTTACTGTAGATGTTTCTCTTCTTCTGTTGCTCTATCGGGTGAATCAAGAAGACACGCAAATCATACCAAGCATTCTTAAATTCAAGGAAGATGCTGAAGTCAACTTCAATACATTCACATGGAAGCCACAACATCAGTAAAAATGTCTCTAACACCTCCAGTAGTAGACGTTTACAATGTTTGGCCTACTTGTAATACAGCACACGGCAAGCTGTTGACCATCACAAGCCGTCCTTGGGATTCAGGAGCTGCACATTGACATCTCAAAAGCTTTCAGGGAGCAGTTCGGTTTCCTAACAGCCCCGCACAATGAGTAATCCTGCCGCTATTAAGTAATTCAGTTCTGCTCTCACCTGAGCTAAAGGTACTGATTCATCTTTCACTTTGCCACCAGCCACTTACAGCTGCCATACAGATTCATATTTTGAAGTCTTTTTTTAGAGCTTCCGAGAATTGCCTGTTAGTCATGAGGAAGAAAAATAGATCAAACGTGGTGAAGGATGTGCGGGTTATGAAGGGAGTTTCAATTTAGAGCTCAACCTTCACACATGTCGGCGCACCATACGTGGAGGTGTCACAATATACAAAAATCTATATATAACTAAATCAAAGATGAATTTTCACAATAGCATTATGTATTATTTATTTAAAAACGTAAAGGGATATTTTGATAATATTGTGTGTGTTTTTTGGCCACGATAACCGT
Organism: Triplophysa dalaica; assembly: GCF_015846415.1. Taxonomy (NCBI): domain Eukaryota; kingdom Metazoa; phylum Chordata; class Actinopteri; order Cypriniformes; family Nemacheilidae; genus Triplophysa; species Triplophysa dalaica. The sequence continues at coordinate 2,697,660 of NC_079547.1, read as the reverse complement.
GTGGAGAAAATCGGATATCGTGAAAATCCAGCGTAATGATAATAACTACAACATCTTTATTGCTTTCATATGATCGAACTGTAAGGTGACTTCTGATTCAACCAAAACAGTCAATGAGAAATAACACAACATGGAGCAGGACTTTAAACGTTAGGAATTATAAAAACACTTATGGATTTCTTTATCAATTTCTTTGTAGCAATGAGGTTATGGAAAGTATGAAGTACTTGTTAAGAAATTCGATGAAGAAAAATCCTTTCTGTGTCTCGTCTAGACTTTCAGATGAGATCTCAACAATATCCTGAATTGTGTTTAGCAAAACACCAACGTCTGCACTAATGTGATTTTATTGTACATTCAAACATTTTACCAGACGATTGATCTCAAAATCAACTTTTGTTGATCTAATTTCTGGATTTCTGGAAAAAGTCGATAGATCAATATTTGATACATCAATTAATCATAACAGAGAAGAACATTAAGCTAACTGTGCTATGAAAGAGCAATATATCACGCATTACCATCTTCTCCCAGGTTATTACATTTCAATGAAATTTTATGAACGTATTGTCTCAGGAACCATGTGCACTTTTGAATAATGCACACCACGACCAGCGACATGTTTTTGGGAAGTTGATTTTACATTGTCTTCTCACCACTCTGCTACTGATCATCAGAAATCATAGATTCATTGTGTAACCCAAAATGAAGCCAAGCTTTAAACATTTTTCGTTGGCCAACGCTTTACTAAAATCTCATTAACCGCAAGCTCACTCGCTGATAATTCCAAGGCTGGAGACCTCGGTCGAATAATCAATAATGGGAAAGTCCACTTTCATCTCGTCCGGGCCGATGGGGTGAAGAGAGAAAGGCCGTGCGTGAATGAGTGAATGAACGAGTGCGGGGTAGATGGAGGGCCCATTGTGTCCGTGGCCCGGAGAGCGCGGCATGGTCGGAGCTTACACCCGTCTGATGAGCCTTAAAGCAGATGAATAATGTATTCCCCATCAATGCGGAGAAAAGGTGCAGGGCTTCAGGCCATGTCTAAGCCCCTATTCATCCCTCGAACCAGACACAAAGACACAGAGGGCCCGTCTGTGGAGCCCATCCGGAGGAATCCACAATGAGGCCATCTCTGCTGCAAATCTCCACTTTGATACACAGGCTCTAATATTGAAAAGTGTATCGTAACCGAGGGCGTTGGTTTGATTTCATGTCGGTAGAGATGTTTCATCAACCGAACTGTAAAGACACTTCACATTTAGTTTTTTTATAGCATGCAGCGAATTAACACTCAGCAAGGCAATTTACCATAAAGATTGTACATTGAACATGAACCGACAATGAGCGACATATTTATTTAATGCTTATTTAATATAAATGCATATACAAAGCATTTATTATTAACTTTTTTTTGTTGATGTTCTGCAAATACATTTGTTAATTGTTAATCCGTGTTGGTTCATGTTGCATTAGATATTGTTAACAAATACAACTTTTGGTTTCAAAAATTAAATCAATTTAAATACTGAAATGTACTTGTTTATACAGCCAACATTTTTTCATCTGTATATTTTGTGACATGTTGATCAGTGTAACACTGTTAATGCAAGGTTTTATCAAATGATGTTGAATGACAGTAACTGGGAAGATATCCCCCCCAAAAGTAGTAGAAGTGTGTTAAACCCTGTAAATATTTATGTTTGTGGGTTGGGAATTTGTAAAGTTTACCATTTGGTGTAGTTGACAAATAAACAGTAAATTAGACCTATGGTGTGACGGCAAAAAAATGAGAACGAACATAAATCTCTTATGCTATTTTATCTTATAAATAGAAATATTAATTATAAAAAATAATATGTTGTTAACAGTCTGTTTTATACATTTGTTCTACACCATACACTTAAAAAATCCCATAAAAGGATGGGTGCCAGACAAATACTGTAAAAATATGTTTTTTTGAACACACAAAATGAAATGTTTTTCATGTTCACTTGTGAATTTGCAGTCTTTTTTTGTAATTTGATCTTCTTTACCGTATTTCAAAAAATAAATAAAAAACAGTAAAGTTCTGTAAAATTACAGCTTTTTTACACTCACTCAAATTTATTTTATTTACTAGTGGTTAGCGTTATTGTTCTGTTTTGTCGTTTTATTCTCAAACATAACAGCAATTATCATTTTATGTGTATAAATATAGTTATCATATCAAAGAATCACAGTGTTCTAATCTAAAACCTTCGTACCGCCATACAGTAAAACGTATCCATCTCAACAGTAAGGTTATACATTTTGACACCTTGCTTATTCAGTAAGTTTTATGTTAAAGCAAGTATTCTTACATCCACATCTCCGTGTGAATGAGACGAGATTAGCAGAAAAAAGGTAAAATGTTTCTCCGCACCACTACACGCTGAGCAGAAGAAAGGGGGCTTTTGCTATCTCTAAGCTTGCGTGGAATAAAGATGTCTGTGTCGGTTCCATGTTATTGATTGGAGAATGTTTGTGAGAACAAAGGGCTCAGTGCTGTGAGGGGGGGTGTTGAAGACAACGCTGTCGTCATTAAAATTTAAAATGCTCTGATTGGTTTTGTTCAGCCTTGTGAGAGGACATGCAGCGCTCCTGACTACATGACCTAGGGCAAATTTGAACTTCGTAGGTAAAAAAAACATTCAATGAAGGTGAGGTGGTCAGTTCTCATTGCAAGACACACAAGTCCCTATGTGTTTCACTGTTCTTTTCCAAAGAGAATTAGTAAACAGGCTGAATGTGAGAGTCTTGTGATTTAGTGATGTATAGCAAATTACCAAAGATTTGGTAAAGCTGATTATATGGAATGAAGCAACAGGGTATGACTTTGAATGCGCTTTATTTTGCAAACAAATTTACACAATAGTTCTCCCAAATTTTATAGAAATATTGCTTTTACAGTAATTGCATTTATTTGCAAAGAAAGTAAACTGGAGAAACAGGTCAAAATAACAAAAAAGATGCTCTGTATTTTTTCAGACCTCAAGTACTTCAAAGAAAACAAGTTCATATTCCCTTTTAACCAATATGTAGGAAATGTTTTTGTATGTGATAACTCTGCATACAAATCACAGTTTTCATGTGTCTTTTCATGCGGTCAGTCTTTCACATTGCTGAAGTTTGATTTTGTTTAAATTCGACAGACACTGGATTGGCCTAGAAATCTAGTAATGCTGATTAAATGCTGATTTTCGCGGCTGTACATGAGGAGTGGGGTTTCTGACCAATGAGTTTCCAGTGTGGGAGGGGCTACCTGGTGTTCAGCCTCAAAAGTAGACCCCGAATCCGACAAAATGTAATTTGCGTCTGGTTTTGCCGTAAGAGACACATGTTGCATTCACACCTTTAATAATGTCTTTAACAATATAAACAATGCAATTGTTTGTGTAGCTCAATGGGTAGAGCATTGTATTGCAAAGAGTTTGGTAATCGATTCCTTGGCGATACACGCACTGAAAATATGAATTCCTTGAATGAAACGGTGTTTCACTTTGGATAAAAGCGTCTTTTAATGTTTTTGAATGCGGTTGTCATTCTTGTATCTCTTTGAAGAGGAATGACGGTCGTATTTAACTGTTTTGAGTACTGTACATTGCACATAATGTACCATAATCAAAGCTCTCCTTTACAAATGTTTACAAAAATAAAACCAGTTACCGTACTATGGTTTATCTATGTTGATGTTGAAGCACATCCATGCACAATAACCCCATCTGATCCATAACCCAATATAAGCTCATCTAAATTCCCCTCTCACTGCACTGTAATTTTGGGGCATTTACAGTAAAGCCCACAGGGTTCCTCTGCGGTCATAAGACGTTGCAGCTGTGGCCTCCCGTGTGACTTCTGCTTCTAATGGGACTTCTCGCTCACGGCTATGCTAATCAAAGACTGCAAACACCTCTTTGACTTAGCGGTGCTAAGTGTGTCAGACGCACCACTTCAAGGCAACAGCTGCGTAAAATAAGAGAGATGATACAGAAAAGCAAATAAAACTGGATAGAGGTGGGGAGAGGGTGAAATGCCTTGATTAGTTGACCTAGATTTTTTAAATTATCTTCTGTTTTGGGCATTAAATAAAGTCATAGTAGTATAATCAAGTGCCATCACAGTACACCCATGTAGGCCATTCGAACTTGGAGGGGGGGATTGAAATCAGGTCGTTCCTGGGGGCTTGTAGAAATGAACTTCGGCGTTCTCCGAGCCTGTTTGAGGATTGCCTGACCTGAGATTAATTCCGTACGGGACTCAAGGACTCCGTTGATCTTGACATTTTGCATGGAGAGAATCGTAGCTCATCCATCTTAACCAAAGGAAGAGAAGTAGCTGTTCATGTAGCTCAACTGGTAGAGCATGGTGCTTGCAACACCAGAGCTGTGGGTTGATTCTCAAGTAAATGCAAAATTTAAATGCACCGAGAGGATTTTTTTAACTTCAACCACGTGTAAGATGTTTGGAGGAAAATAGTGGGGCAAGATTTAAAAAAACTATACTTTTTTTGCATTGGATAAAGTTTACTTTTATTTATAATCAAAAATCAAAGATGTCTTACATCACATGTGCCTACAGGACAAAAATACATTTTATCACCTACATTTCTCTCCGAAGAACCAAATCGTATCGCTCAGCGGTTGCTCTTTCATAGCTCAGAAGGTGATGGAGTTCTCAGTTGTCTTTAATTTAGTCTCAGAAGTTTCTTAAATTGATTGTCAGAAATAAAAAAGCAAAAGAGACAACTATTAAAACACATAAAGATTTGGGTAAATTTGATGAGAAATGTTTGAGCTCATATTAAGATCTTCAATAATATTGACTTTTGATTGCAGACTTGACTGATCTTAGCTCAGTTTGAGACATTATTGACACTTCTGCATCATTTTCTTGAGAGAAATATCCGAGACACCAAAAGCAAAGGTTTCTCTTCGCTAATTCAAAACAATCGATGTCCACGAGATATTAAGGAGATCTCATCTGTGATACTTCTCTCTTATCTTCCAAATGAAATCTAACGTCTGCCCGTTTCTGCATTTCCATCACATGCAACAGAAAGTCACAAGGTGACGGCGTGATCAGGTGTCCGCGTGTAATGGCTACAGTTATAATCAGTAGTTTTGAATAATATCTCGCCTCCCCATATCCTGCAGTTTGGTGGTAATCTGGGAAGGGTATCACATCAATCCCGGTGGCGAATGCAAAGCAGCGGAGCAGGACGCTCTGATGGATGGGGTTGTCGGTGGGTGGAGGAGTGCCCTTACCTTGCTAGTGCCACGTATGAAGAATATATCTCAATATATTAGAGGTCGGCACATATCTGCATACATCTTCCGCACGCCCTGACCCTCCTCCATTAGATGCAGTGAACGGAACAGAAAGAAGCCATTGGAATAAATGCGAATCTGTGCATGAAAACACATTTGCATATAGAGAGATCAGAGGATGTGAAAGTGACGATATAAGAAAAGATGGTGGGCTTTCCTGGTTTGGGGCTCAAGCAAGGCTAATATCATTAGTTTGAATCTCCCGGAATGTAAAAATGAGCATTTAATAGAAGTGTCACCAGCATGCATGCTTGCCTTTTCGGCACGAAAGACAGGCCGAAGATGAGCACGGAAGAGCATCCCGATCCATTTGGCTCTTCCTCATCTCGTTCCTCCTCTGCCTCCCTGGTGGCAGCGTGCCAGAGGGTGAGAAAGGAGCGGCGTCTGTGGAAGAGGGATAATTTGTACCTTCCCTATGAACGAGAAGGACAGGCAAATTACCCAGTGAATAAGGACTGCCTGCGGATCGCCGTGTCAAAGGCACGGGAATAATTATCGGCCACCGAAGAGCATTCACACGGAAGGACAATGGCCAAATGGATGTGTGCGTCCCTGGCGCGCGCGCGCGTGCGCACCTCTCGAGTGGCACTCACAGCAAGGCAAATGGATCCTGCCAATAATCCCGGCAAGATATCTGAATTCAGACGCATTACAGCAGCTGGACAGTATTAGAGCAGCACTTTGGGTTACAAGGCGAAGGAGAGAGCAGGAAAGAAGAGTGCAGAGAAAATGCTCTGAAAAGCCTCTATTAGATTTGAATAGGTGGGGGTTTGTATGGCAGGCCGCGGTCTGTTTTGTAGGTGTGCCACAAAGAAAGCAGAGGTTAGCCTATTAGTGCCCGAGGTCTTTATTGGTACGACCACTTCCACCCATTCAGGAGGCGGGCGAGGGGTCACGAGCGGTCGCCGCTAGAGAGCCTGAAGTGGGACACAAGGATCTGGGAGAAACGCATTTCAAGATAGGACACCTGGAGGGTCGTGACCGATTCTTTTTCGCCGTATAAAATGTGTTGTATATAAACAGGGGCTATAGAAAAGGGCTAACAATTCTAATGCCACTCACCCCCAGCCATTTACAATGACGCTAAATGCGAGCTGAGACTCGAATGCGGACGGCGGGCGGGCGGTTTAGGTCTCGCCGTGTTTCGGGCAAGGTTTTTTCTTTGTTAAAAACTTGGGAGGTAAACACAATTAGAGAATGCCGCACTTGACAGGGCCGAAAGGTGACGCGCTCGGATGTTTCGCATTCAAGGTTGGATGTTGAAAATCTGAGAGATTTGGCATATTTGACCTCAGAAATATGAATAGGACAAAGAAACGGGAAGTGTCGTAGTGCAGGTGAGAAACACGACGGCGCTACAATAGAAGCAGACAGAGTTTAATGTTTCGGGTAAGAAATATAGTTGTAAAGTGATGCTTTATGGGGTGCACAATACATTTGGGGAACCGTTTAAAAATGAAAATTTTCATTAACTCTTTCTCACGTCACTCCTTCGTGACTTTCTTTCTTCTGCAGAACACAAAAGAGGATATTTTGAAGAACATTGGTGACGAAACAACATTGACCCCCATTGACTTTCATTGCATGGACGCAAAACCAACGAAAGATTTCTCCAAATATCTTCTTCTATTTTCCATAGAAGAAAAAATCATATACAAATTCTGAATGACCTAAGGGTGAATAAATGATGACTGAATTTGTATTTTTGGGAGAACTATCCCTTTAAAAACAATGTAAACCATACTAATAAAGCAGAATGACTGCAGGATTCATAAAGGGAGATATGAACAGCGTGGTCAAGCCTCGGTTATTTTAAAATGAACCCATTGAACCGGTCTCATTTATTTTTTCCACTTTGCCTTCAGGCACCATCCAGGGAAGCTTTCTTAGATGCCAAAGGTCAAAGGTCATATGTGCATTCCTGGACATCCTGCCACATGACAAGAGCATCATGTCCTTCTTGTGATTTAGACCAAAGGGTAAGAGAACACGGAGACAAAAAAAAAAAAAAAAACAATGTCATAAAACCAGGCGTTAGATCATGACCTTTGATATGAAGAGCTCCATTCTGAGACACCTCAAACGATCAGTCGTCCTGCCCAATAAGAACAGAAGAACTTTTTAAGCAAACCTTAATTTTGATTGGCCACAGAGAAAGGGGATCAAATGTATCTGGCTGAGTAACCCGTTAGCTTTAGGACCAAGCGGAAGCCTCTACCGACCATTTGTATTGGAAGTGACTGAAATTTACATGAAAATATATACAAAACAAAACATGGTTTGCACTTAAAATAATAACTATTGTTGACAATAAAATCTTTTGAGGTTGTATGTAAACATTGCTTTAACATTATAGGCAGGTTTCACATGACATCGTGACATGTCACTTTGCCCTTTAACCCCATGAAAATGAGGTCATCTTGTGAATATGTTCTTATTTTAAAAAACTATATATAAAAACTAACCTAAAATTTTGAATTTGTTAAAAACAATAGCATCTTTTTAAATTGCCCTCTCTACGCACACACACATTCATACATACATACATACACAAAACAAATCATTTTTTTCCCATGGTAACAGACTGACACAAAAGCACTGGAAGGAATCATTCATTGTCCCAAACCGTGACAGCGAGTTACATGACCAGAGCCCTGGATGTGTGTGTTTTCCTGACACTACTGTATTTGCATAAAGCCATCACCCCTGGCGATGCAGGACATAAATGTCGTCTAGACGTCCAGTCTCAGTCCACTCGGATGAGACACAGACAAGCGAAGGGCTCTCAGTCGTGTTCCGTCTGGACCCTCAGCTGCCCCAGATGTATGATGGGATGAGCAGAGCAAGAGGGCCGATGCTGAAGATGATCCCTCGCGTAAAAAAATACAATCCCTGTGGGAGGAGATGCAATTGTCAGGGTGTATCATAACTTTATGAATGTGCCCTTCAAAGATAGTCGCTTCTATAATAATCATTTAAAACAAGATTGTCCTATGGAAAAAGAAAGTGTTCATTTAAGGCAAGGTATTTGTCCCCCTCAAAAACGTATTTCAAATGAATTATTTCAAGGTGAAAGCACACTTGCTGTTTTGAGACATCTAATAATATCTGGTTGACTTTTTGAATAATAATGGAGCAAAGATGTTATAAAAAACCTGTGACTTCCTGTGCTATAGTGCTAGGATGGCTGCATTTATCTACATGTTTCAAACGTTATAGGATCAAAATGAAGAAGGTTCCTGCTTCTCTTTGAATCCCTTTCATGATTTCATCAAACAATCTTGCTTCTGGTCACGCCTCTGGCCTTTCCCATCTCCTCCAGTGACCGCTGATATCTCCATATCTGCATCACGGGTGAGTGACAGGTCTGTATTATCTGAGTTTGTGTGTGCGTGCGTGCATGCCTGCATTGATGCATTAAATTTATTGGGTGTTAATTCAAAAACCTACATTTGCTTTTTTTGTTAACCAAACCCATTTGTTAAAAAATCCCATTCCGAATGACTCAAACAATTAATATGAAAATGATAAACATTTTAACTCATTTATTATCTAATTAATATAAATCAAGATTAGGTTTAACATTGTTAAGAAATGATAAATGTAGACAACAAGTTAATAAAAAAAATTCTCTGAACATTCAGAAGAACATTACACTGCCCATAATCTAAAAACTCCTGTTACCATGGAAATGAAGGCAAAAGGCTGTTAAAGCATCAAACCTCCCACTACCCGAAAGCATTAAAGATGACATAACCGAGTCTCACTTAAGTTAACGTTTATTCCTTTTAAAAATGTATTTACACACAATATTTAGCTTAAATTTAAAGGAGCAATGTGGAGATTTTAACAGCACCAAGCGGTAAGGTTGCAAATAGCAGCCAATGACTTGAAGATAACGCATTCACAAAATGCACTCTGAACAGCAGTTTGACATTAGAGCTACTGTAGAAATAACATGGTGAATTCCGGGGGACCCGACGGTTATGTAGATAGAATTAGCTCATCCTAATGTAATAAAAACACAACGCTTCATCGTGTAAGGTCTTTAAACCCCCCTGAACACATTGTAGTGCGTTTCTGCAAATAGATTCTCTTAAATATTACACACAGCAGCTGTGTTGAAATATCACATAGCAGTCAGGTTTGGTTCATGGAATGGATGTCTTCTTGTTTCTACCATAGATTGCACATTTGTATTATTAACATAAGGGGTGCAAGGATGTATCGGCCGCGGATATTAATCTGCCAATATTGGATTCATTTATCATCATCACCATATCGGAAATAGCATGAAAGAGGCCGATACCGATGGTTTATTAGAGCCCTATGATTTCTGTGATGAGGAAAACACAGATTTAAAGTAGCAAACATGCCAGAAAGTAGCACTGAACAGGTTATAATTTCAAATTGTGCTATGAATAGTGCTAATAATTATTCAGCTGCTGTTTAAATATGCAATCTGCTTGTTCTGCTTGTGAATAAGTGGTGTGGTTTTGTGTACTGTGGTGGACTTTTTAGCATCTGGGGGACGTGAACACATAAACTGAATCAGCGCTGCACTAACAGTGTTTACCTCAGTCGCATTTTATCGTTTCATTTGAGAGAAGCAGCTGTCAAACATTGTGTCAAGCTGTCAAAACTAAAGCACGTCGTCAAAGTAAAAATCCAGTTTGCTACATGACAAAACTGCTACTAAAAATTTACAAGACTTGTAATTAAATGTGAGTAGACTTAAAACAGCAAAAGAAAAAAAACATAAGATGCAAGACACTGGTTCATATTAGCACAGTTGTACACCACAAAAAATTTGAAAAAATAGAATCCAGAAAAAATTAAAATGGAATTTGGGAAAAAATAAAACGGATTTCACAGGTCTCCAGTTTATTAATTAACTGCATTCAGGCAATTCGTTGAATGTCTGAATATCCAATGTTTTTCTCTGAGAAAAATAAATAATGTAAATAGCAACAGCACAGACTTTATTTACATTTATTAAAGAAATTTGAGTTAATGTCTTTAAAAAAGTAGCAAAAATCACCTTTGAAAACGTCATGTTGTATTTTCATCTTAACTTACTTTTAGGCACATTTACACTTGTGCCTCTGTTAAAATGTTAAATGGATCCAATTCATGTTCAGTAAAATTATTTGAATTCAGAAAAACTAGCTAATATTGTGTAGTACTGTATGCAATTGACCAATATCGGTATCGACCGACAGTTGATTGTTACAATCGGTATAGGCCCAAAAAAATCTTGTCTGTGCATCCCTTACTAACTTGTTAATGTTTATAACTCAGGCGTGTTAAGTTAATCATGAAAACATGAAACAATATTGTTATGAACATCACTTTAATCTCAAAATGTATGATTTAGAAAAAGATTTACTTTCAATTTTGAATTGCTTTCCAACTATTTTGCGTTTGAGTCATCTTAACCCATTCATTTATTTTCAACCCGGTCACTAAACCTTATAGGTGTGTCTGCTGACCTCCTGCAGGCACACATCCTTCATTGGCCAAATCTCTCGCTGTCAAACAGGGGGTGGTGTCCTGCAGTCTAGCTGTACCCGATTGTTATAAAAAACTTGCATAAAAACAAATTAGCTCTGTCTTCACACAGTTTGCAAATATGTGTGCAATCAGCCAGAAAATAGATGTCACTTCTGACCAAGGTCACGCCGGAGGAGTCCCTGCAAACCAAATTTCCCGGATTGATGTCTGACACATGCTGTGCCATTTCATGTATGTATGAGACTCCCGACATGAGCGCGGCCAGATAAGTCCGACGAGATGACACAATAGATCATTATGATGCCTCGGTTGAGCCATTGTTCCTTATTGGTGTCTTAAGGAAGAAATAGCATTGTGATGCAAAAAAGCTCAGGCTTTATTCCTTCATGATTGTTTCGTAAGGAATTAAGATTATGTTGAGGTTCAATACTTAAAGACGGTCGAAAAACGTGTTGTCAATAGGATAATGAGAATATAATAACTGATAGAATGAGTCCATTGGGGAATATGAAGAATAGAGATGGAAATTAAAATGTAAATTTCGATCTTATAAACAAATCCTTATTAGATAAAATCAATACACATTTAAGTAACATTTTGTGATGCTTTCATTACAATTTCAATTTCAAATCAATAGAATTGTATTTAAAATGTGTATCTTTAACTACACATTGTCACATGAATAATGTGTAAATATCACATTGATTTAATTCTCACGTTTCATAGTTCAATGAATCAAGAACACAGTCATAAAGTCATTTTGTCACGGTACCGTATTTACAGAAGCTACTACTAGTGCCCGAAACACTGAATATTTTAGCAAAATGTGGAAGAATGCATGTGTTCAAACCATTACCGGGACCAACATTCATAAAAAACATCGTATTTTTGAGAAAGCGTGATAAAACCAGTCCGTCTGCGTGTTAGCGGGGTTGTCAATTCTGCAGAATGTTCAGACAGCCTCGCTTATGGGTCTATTTCTTATTTCTCTCCATGCAAAGCCAGGCGTGAGTGATGTATTTGTGAGGTGGGTTACATTACTGCAGGAATAGAGGTGTCAACGGGTGAAGGACAGAACCTTTAGTCCGACTGTAATCAAATGCAGATGGGACTAAAACCACTGGAGCAGCAAATCATCACTCCAAAGAGCCAGACGCCCTAAAACCACCTCCTCCCCTTCAAAACTCTTCCATTCCTCAGTCCCACCGCCCCGAGTGTTTAAACGCAAAGAGAGCTTCTTTAACCGGTTAGACGGAGAGAGATCACAACCCAATCACTTGGCCTGATAAAGCATCGATCCGAGTATTCGCAAATCAATTGATGGGCCTGAAATGTGCAGAGGTCACCGCTGCGCTGTGGAGCATAAGAGAAGGTGGGAATGAGATGGAGAGGTGGCTGATGAACATGACAAGGTGAGGTCAAGTAAAAAGACAGCATACGCTGAAATAATCTCAGCCGGTGGACGAATGCATTAGAGAGTAAAACATTCAGGGCTACAATAACTATTATCAGTGCTTAGGACCCGTAAGGTGGCTAAAGGTGAACTTCACCTCCTTTATCTTCCATTTTGAAGGTAGCAAGAGTGAGTACAATCGCTTTGACAATGAGGCTGAAATAAACACACAATTACCCATAAGGCCCTGGGTTAACCTAGCGAGTTCAGAGCATTCGAGTTAAATCACAAAAACTGAAATCCATCACTCAGAGGTCTATTCTATAGTTTTAAATGAGATAAGAGCCAAAAACTGAATAACCCAGAATGCAAATGCATATTCCACTCATCTTAGTCGATCAGTGATATTACCCAGCCTGAACAAAAAATGTTAGTTCAGAAGGAAAAACCATGAAAATATTATGGCTAGATGTTTCATTGTCAAACGAATTAATGCACTGGGAAAAAATATTTGTTTGTCAAATACAGTCATATGAATATACAACTTGCAATAAAATGAATTCTGACCAACTCTACAAGAATGCGCAAAATATTAAAACATAAGATTAAGATAAAATAAAATAAAGTAACTAAATAAAACCAAAACATAACTTTAGTATCTAAATTACAAAATAAGGACTGGGAGGAAGTGAAATCTTTGTATTTTTGTATTGTTTTCAAAAATAATTAAACATTCTTAAATCAAAATGATGACCTGACAATTGAAATAATAAGACAAATAATAAAAGTTTTGTGAAAAAGTTATTTTGTAAGACTTTTTTACAAATCTGCCAGTGGGGTAAGGAATATAAAACTTATGTTCATTAAATTAATATGAAACTTATGTTAATATTTCTCTCCCCACTGACAGATTTGTTCTGTTGTTGTTATTTAGAAAACAGCATTTCATATCTTAGGTAATTTTGTTTCTCAATAAAAGCATCTTGATTTAAAAATGTTTGGAAAACAATAAAAAAAATTGCACTGTATAAATTTACAATTTAGAAATAGGTTCTTTAAAACGATCATCTACCCCAATTTCACTCACTCGCATTTAGTTATAACTCTATTATTATCTTTTGTGAAACACAAAAATTGTTTTAGGCAACCACGTTTTATTCCATGTCTTCTGAAGCCATTTGATAAAAGACCCTAAACTTCAACACAAAAAGGTTTTTATGCAAAGAAGCTCTAAGCTTCTTATTCCCAACACCGGTTTGTTGATATACAGTATACTGCCAAACTTCAACAAATAATGAGTTATATTCCACATCATCTAACGCCATAGCTAAAAAAGCACACACACAACATGAATGAAGAAAAGATGACAAGCTTTTAATTGTGGGGTGTACTATTCCTTTAAGAATACACCTCATGTCTAAAGTGAAGAACTAAAACCTATTGCTTTTAAACTGCATGTATTTTCTTTTTTAACATCTGTTTCAGCAGACAGAAAGCAGAAACCGAACTTGATACGAGGCCCACCAGAAAAAATCAACCTGGTACCAGCATGTCATTGTGGAATTCCTCCAGCCTCTAAAAACAGAAAACACTCTCATCTCTCAGGAAAAATACACCAATATGCTTTCAAAAAGACATAAGAGCTTAGTTTTCTTTAACAAATTTCCATTTTCTCTTTGCATCCCTCCATTAGCTTTCTCTCAGCATATCCATCACGCCGATTCCTCCAACCGATCCCGTCTCATCTCCAAATTGCACTGACATGTCTCTTTAAAGCAAACATACACGATAGGTCAAATGGTTGTTATGAGCTCGCCATCCACCGGAAGCTGATCTCAGATCAGCGATGGCGACAGCTAATGGAAAGTCGTGCAATATTTCCCCAGTGCACAATTCCCTGTCACGTCCCTTTAGACGACAGGTTCTCAGAGGTAAAAGGTGCGGTGCTGCAGAACGTCACGGAGATGTCTGAGGCCTGACACATGTCTTTTTGTCTTTCATCAAACAGAGGAAAAGTGGCTCCCTGAGGAGGGTATCGCTAAGAAAAGCTAATCTGGAAAAAATGCAAAGCAAAACACAAAGGTTTGAATGAAAAGAGAGGAACATTTATTCACTGCCACGTTGTCACGTGTCCATATTATTGTCGTTCTTCACGTGAAATCAAAACGATGGTTAAAAAGTCTTACATGCTATATATATATATATGCTTTTGTGTTTCACAGATAAAGGAAAATAATAGTGTTTGAACAACATGAGGGTAAATAAAAAAAAAACAACATTTTCCCCCATTATTGGTTCTTTCAAAGGCAATTCTCTTTGAATTTGCCTAAGGTAATGAGTTTCTTTGCACAGCAAACATCCATTTCTTTCTTCCATTACATTCATAATGTCTTCACAAACATACACACGTCCACGCTTTAAAAAAGGTTTTTTCCGCTTTTCTTACGGGCTGACTTGAGGGCATCACATGTTATTTGTATCTCTCCCCTCACAATGGCATTAATATTCCCTCAGCGATATCCCGGCCCCTTCCACAGCGGCCAGGTCTCCGTTCTCATTTTTTAACACATTTCCTCGGCATAAACAAGCTGAACTATAACGCCTGACATTAATATAAGGGTGGAAGAAATCAGGTATATTCAAAAGAGCCGGAATCACATATAACATTAGCATAATTACAGCCTGGAAGTCCACGCTGAGGTGTCGGAAATGCGGCAGGCCCAACCCTTTAAATGTAAAACCTGAGAACGAAATAGCGGGCTGATTGCTTTGAACATAGTTCACGGCCCTCCGGTGCAGAGCTGTGTACTGCTGGTGGGTGGTGAGCCATGTTTCTCTAGCTCTCGACTTGAACTTGAACTCAGAAACCCTGATGCTGATTGAAGCTAGAGGAGCCCCCCCTGGGACTGAAGCAAAGCTAATACAGACAACAGCCACACCGTCGAAACATGCTTCTGTTCGCTCTCGCCCCCCAACGATGCTTGAAAATAGGAGGTGTTTTGTAGTGGAAAGCGTGTCCTTGAAAGATTAAAATAACATTTTGATGTTCACGCTAGCTACAGAATGATTTATTGATGAAAGACGCAACTTCTCGGTGGTAGCTACCCACTACCTGACTTAAAGGCGACCGTTCAAACCCAAGGAAAATTCTGTCATCATTTATTCACCCGCATGTCATGTGACTCTTTCATCTGTGGAACACAAAAGAAGATCATTTGAGAAATGTCTCCGTGGTTTTGTGTCTATACAATGGAAGTCAATGGGGGCCGATGTTGTTTGTTCACCAACGTTCTCCAAAATGTCTTCTTTTGTGTTCTGCAGAAAGAAAGAAAGTCATGCAGGTTTGAAACATGAGGATGTGTGAACGATGACAGAATTTACCTTATTTTTTATAGGTATCCGCCATGTCACGAAACACACCCTAATAAACATGCCAGCCGTTTTGTTATTACAGATAGCATGCAAATAATCATGCATTTCGAGGAGTGGCCTAATGCCACGACACCAGGCCCTCATGCATATTTAAATAGCTTCAACCCTGAGTCTGGCCAGCAAGCAATTTCCCGCTCCGCTCCGTATAGCCCAACCCCCCGACCTCAATAGCATGCATATGTATGAAGCCCTGTTTCATATGTATCAGGTCTATAATTTTCTCCTGTTTCACAGAGAGGCGGCGACACGCACGGCATCAGAAGGAATGACCCTCGCGGGGGGCCAGACGGTCTCAGAGGAATAGACCCCAGAGTCAAAATAAACTGCACACTCCCATCATGCTTTGCAGTGGACAGGGAGATGAATGGTACACAGTGTGTCACTGATGGCCTCTTAGACCTCTTAGACATTGATAGCTGTTCTAGCCGCAGCACGGATGCGGGATGTTTGTCACTATTGTAAACACGGTTGGTTACAGTAAACTGAACCAGAGAGAAAGTTCATAACACATATGGCAAAGACTATCTAAAGGGACTTATATTGCATTTAAAGTATATGCTTTGTCAGTAGGGGTGTGGCCTGGGATGCAAACCCGTGGTCTTTGCACGCAATGCTATAACATTTGAGGTACAGGTACATGTTATATGAATGGGAAGAAATCATGCCACTTCTTACTGTATTTACCATGGTAATGATGGTTTCAACCAAAATACTGTATAGTTATATTTATTGATACGACTGAAACCACAGCAAGTAAATAAATGTGGTGTTTCCATATCTTACGCTAACATAAACATGGTTTTACTATAGTGAGAGTTCTGTATCTTTAGATAGAAGTAAGGTCACTTATAATAAAGCAACAGTGGTATTTTATTACAGAAAATGGTTGTTTCTTGAAGGAGGTGTTGTTTACATTATAATAGTTTTGGTTAAATTATGGGTGAGACAGGATGAAAACATGTTAAATGCGTGGTTATGTTTTTACTACAAATAAAACAAAATAAGATTAAATTACGGTAGTTAAACGTTGATTCGTTTTGTGTACGGAGTGCTAGCTTAGGTTTGTCTGAAATGTTCAAAGGGGAAATGGAAAAAACACTGTTCTTTTTTTAAATGATTAAACACTGTGCTGTCAAGTTGACAAGTACTTTTTAATGCTTCTTATTGGTTAGATATTTGCGAAACCAAGTGACAAACATAAAGGATGTCTAATAATAATGATTTATAGAAGAAAATCAGGATATAAGGAGATACACAAGTTATCAGAAGGACTGTGGTGATGTGATAATCATTAAATACCCCGTTGATTCTGCCTTACAAAATATTGACATTGTTTTACCACAAATAAAAAAAAACATGGTAACTATAGTTGAGCTATGGTTTCTATAAAATAGGTATAGTTTAACCATAGCATTTATAGAAAAAATGTGGTTTTACTAATGGGAATCTGACGAAAGAACGCGATTACACTAGGATATGCAGGAACTGCAGGTTATAGCAGCAACTCAACACATCCGCCGTGATCCTGAAAACAAAGCTTGCATTTAAAGGCCCATCACACACCCGCAACATCTTTTCCAAATAAGCTCATCACCACAAATTAACATCAGTGTGACAAGCGGCACACTTTGAGTCATGACACCAGTGAAACACTTGGCATTCACACTACTGTCATTTATTACAGACGACGAAGAGATTCTCTGAGACCGATTGCAATGGCAACGCTCCATATTAGCACATATGTCTAACTAGTGTTTGATAATTGCTAGCATGTTCTAATTAGCCCCAAAGCAGCTGATAGCAGAGAGTGACAGAGTGAGGGGGTTAGTGTTACAGGGTATTAGGGCCGTTTTCCAAATGGCTTTTTTGTGGACACTGCAGGAAGAGGGCACTGCTCATAGAGTCGACAAATGAAAATAATCAAATTCCCTCAGAAGGGGCCCTTTCATGAGAATGTTAGCAAAGCGGACAAACATTGGTGATTTTGAGGAAGTCATTTTGCCATGTTTGATCATGTGATTCTGGGTGGCACAACCTTGAAAGGCAAGGCAAACTCGGGTAATTTAGAAAACGTTCGGTGACTTGACTGAAATATTTCTCACAATGTTTTATTTTTGTAGTCTTACAAAAAACTTGTTTTGCAAGTATAACTGTGTTCATTTATTTATTCCTTTTACTATACAAAATGTATTTTTTTAAATGATTGGTAAAGCAGCCAATAAGTACCCAGAATAGATGGAAACATCAAGGAGATGACTCTTGCAAAAATGTAACAGTTTTGATTTATTTGTTTGTTTCTTTTGTTACAATATAATTTGTTGGTATAGATTTGTGTTATTCTATAGTCTTATTCCATAGTTCCATAGTTAACTATTATTCTAAACTTTTATAAAAACAAGTGACCCTAAACTTTAGCACTATAGCTTATATTTTAGTTTTCATTATCATTTTAGTCTCCTTTTGCCTCCAATAGCTTATTTTACATTCATATAAAAGCACAAATATTCCATTGTCTCTCAGTTAAATTAAAAGCCATAACAATAAACCGAAAATTATAACTTTTGAAAAATATTTTCAAAGTATGACATACCGGGAGAGTTAATATAATGCCAAATTTGCACAAACTTATGTTGGTCCAGTTGTTTTATTGAAAAGACAGCTTTTCAAATAGCTATGAAATTGAGGGACATATTAAAAAAGTAAAAAAAACTTTTGTCACGCCAGTTTATAATCCTATATTTTTTTTATAAATTCCTAAAAAACTAGAATACTTAAAACCAACTTGCGATGTCTGTCCAAAAGCAAATATGTGACATCACTGTCTTGCAACCTTCACATAGTTCCTTTGAGTAATATGTTTATTGGTGTTAACAACTTCACATGTAGAAATTACACAAATAACTCCCAAAGATAGTTTAACCTCCACGACAACAAATAGACACGTCCAAAAATACTGAGCTTCTTGATGTCTTCAGGGGACTAAACTTCGACGGTTGACGTCTCAGCAAATGATGGCATATCGCCATCATACTTTGCCGTTGCGAGCACCCACTATACAGAGGTTGGTCAGATCATATCTTGAGCTTTGAACATGTTGAAATCTAGAAGGCTGACATCAGTTATGGACCCCGCAAGACCAATTTTACCCGGGCTGAGAAACTGTGTGACATTCATGGAATGAAAGCCTGAGGCACCAGCCGACACTGTGAATAAGGACATGATAGAGAGAGTACGAGCTGAAGATGAGGAGAGAGAGACGATGAATAGTCACCTTACTGGTGGCTGATGTTCTGATAGCCTGTAGGCAGTGTTCACGTGATGGGCCTTACGCTTGCAGAAGGTTGTGCCGGTTTAGCCAAGACTTACTTAAAACACATTACATATGTCCAGTCCATTTGGGTAAAACTGTATTTTTGTGTAAATAAAATTCTTGTCAACAGATTGTTTCAGCATAAACTGATCTAGTGTTTCATGTTACTCATACATTATTTTAAATCATAGCATCAATCCCTGCATACCGTGTTGTCTATGTGTGTTTTTTGGTTTAAGGGGCTAGCGTTTGTCAAGGTAGAAAGGCTCGAGCCAGTGGCTTCAGGAGGGGGGCTAATGCAGAAAGCCACTTCAAGGAATACTTTTCATCTTCGCTTCTTTTTAACCACCCAGCCCTCCATCATTTTCGCCGTGCCCTCCGCTCGGCAGCCCCCCCATTCATCTGGAGAGGGATCAAGACCGGCGATGCGTTCGACGTAATTACGCGCGATCAGAATCGAGCCTGTCCTTCTGTAGGAAACGATTTCATCCTTTTCAAAAGCGGGTCATAATCAAAAATAAGATGGAGTGAATTTCTTGTTATTCCCTTTTGCATGATGATACCCCCGTTGTCCAAGACCTCGACTGCTGCCTTTATTCATAATTCATGTCTAGAGTGACTGACTGTAAGCTTTTTGCCATTGAAAAGATGTGTGAACTGCAGACACTTTTTGAGATGTTTAATAATGGATAGACGAACAGGGCCAAGAGCGTGTTTACAGTTTCGGGCAAAAGCATTCTGTCCCTGTGAGAGTGCACTGTCCAGCACGCATCTTTAAAACCCCAATTTCTTTTAACCCCTGACACCTGAAGAAAACAGGAGTGACCAGATATTTTTAAAAGGAGTAGTTCACATACACAAAAAAAAGTTCTGTGTTCAGTGAAAACGTTGAGAAAATGTCTTAGACTATGATGATGTTCTGGTGATATTTTCGGTAGTCACGTCATTTATTACCTGCTTTACCTTTCTGGCCATTTCAGAATGAGACCGGATGTTAAAAATATATTGGATATTATTTCTTCTATTATGTTTCAATTCATGTGAAAGGCAGCTATTGTAGACCTCCTCATGTGACGCTGGTCCAGAAGAACTTCCTGTTTCAGCTTTTTAACATTACACAAACGTTTGAACAAAACACAATCTGACCATTAATAACCAAAATCAAAATATTAAACAAACATTTTTAAGATTCAACTACATATGTAAGATTTAAATATAGAATATAATTAAACCAGAAGTGCTTCTGGACCAGTGTTTACATCTGGTAAAGTGGTCTGTAAACCAGAATAGAATCGGCTTGTCGGAGAGACTGAAAAGAAAAAACACTCTACGCTTACAAGAAACGTCTGATTTCATGTTTGTGATAAACTGGGGCATGACTATTTCAGTCAATTATTGGTTATATAGCCTATTGAACTATGGTTATTACGCTATAGTACCGTAGATTAAAAGTGTTTTGCTTGTTTTGCTGCTTCGAATCCATTTTCAATGAAAATAATGGCATTGACTCTCTCAAGATTCAGCGATTGTTCATATCTTAAAACAGCACCATGATATTCATTTTGAAAACGACCGAACACGTGCGGTAGGCCAGAGCTCCAGTTAACAGCGTTAGGACGGGTTACATTCAAAAACACAACAATAATCAATCTATGAATATTCAAGCCGTCACTTCAGTATCATTGACACGCATGAACTTTGTGGCGGTCACCGACTGCAACAGGTGACCACCGGTAATTATGCAGATTTATTCTAGACATTAGCATGATTAATTAGGTGCAAAGCGAGGTGGCTACACTTGAATTAGTAAGCATTATGAATAATTACCATGCATATTTTGCCTTTTATGCGGCTGGCTTTCGCGATAAACAAAGCTTTAATTACGAGAAAACATCTGGGAATTCTAGTGACCTTCATTAATCTTAGGCAAATTCCCTCGGCTTCACACCCCAATGCATAATTATTGCATTGATAAGAAAAGCAGAACTGTATCAGTCCGCTTGAGAAAATTCATACTATTGCTTTTATTAAGACTAAAACGGAAAGTTTCTTGAAAACTGTGAAATGCACCGCGAAAAATGACACATTTATGAGTGAACTGTTCCTTTAACGTATAACCAAAATTTCTCAGTACCCAGCCATCTTTCATGTTTCTCAGCACTTCTACGAGCCCAAAACTGGAGGTCAGTCAGTGTGATAGATGAGAACAGCAGAGGAAAGGGTGAAGGGTTTGTCCTCTCAGCAGTGAGTCTGCCTCTTTGGCCTGACTTCACTCACATAGATCACCAACTATGAAAAGGTCCAGAATCTAGAAGAGGGGATCAGTTTTCCTTGAGCCTAACCACTTACCCAGCAGAGCTGACACACACACGATTCATGTCAGGGTTGTCACAGTAACCTGATCCTAAGGCCTCTTGACATGCACCAGTCCGGTCCGGGCTCTCTCTGCCCATACAGTCTGGCTTTAAAACAAAGGAATTGCTTCCACATGTTTCTAAAGGCTTTGGACTCTCGGGGTACAAATTTTCAGATTTGGACCCTGCTCTGCCAGGACACTTCATTCTCTCTCTCTCTCTCTCTGCAACACACACATCAAAACTGCCATCTAGTGTTGACTTTTCATCTTACTTTAAAGGATTTTCCTTAGCAGACATTATTGCCATCAACAACAGCGCTACATAATATTACTAAACAAATATCCGAAACTGTTTTGTTTTGTTCTGTTGTCTTAAGGTTCCATACATTTAATTGTGTAAGCCTATCTTTTTTTAAACCAGGCTGTTGTTTAAGTTAACTTAAAAAAGCCTCAAATATACTCTTTAATGGGAAGTTGCATTGGCAACTACTTGGGCATTTTGTCCCAAATAGTCTACCTCTTCACAAAGCAAACAAACTGTGCATTTCCACCTGCAGCCTTGACACACTGGTCGTTCATTAACTTAATTAAAACTAACATAATAATGAGGAGGACGTTTTTTTAGCAGCAGACAGAAGCTTATTTGCATATACAGACCTAATGAGTGCATGGCAGCAGGTGCAAACACATGATAATTATCAGTAATGACATTCACCTGTGACCATTTCCACTTTCGCTTAAGAATCATTTCTTAAAAACCATCACGAGAAATGTAATCTGCACAACGGTAAAAACAAACAAACAAACAAAAAAACAGGGACAATAAAGATTGTGCACGTACATATTTGACTAAACATTGTGGTTTTTATTTTTGGGGTTTATTAAGCGTGCATTTTTTAAAGTTTTGTAATTAAGACAAAAAGCAAAGGCACTTACGACATACTTCGATACCTGAAAGTATAGTCACGAGTTAATTGTTTGTTTATAATTACTTTTTTTATTTTTTATGATCGGAGCTTATGTGCTTCTGCCACCTGCTGGTGATAAGCACAAACTACGACTCAAAATGCAACCCATTACAAACACAGTATTGTACAAATCTCGAACCAACGTGCAATATATAGCGGCTAAAATTGCATGATGCATAGAAACGACAGACATAATTTATTGGCTGGAAGATTTTTTAGGTTTCTGACATTTTCATGAAATTGTGACTAAAGCTTGTAAAATAATTTAACCACAATTAGAGTCCTATACATAGCGTTATTCAATCACTCATAAATGAGTGTTTTACAAAATACAGTGAGTAAGTCAAAACCATTACATGCAGGGCGTATATTACGAATTCACGAAAGGGCTTTGATGGACCGTGAATAAAACATTTATAAACAACTATTAAAACACTGGTTTTACACTCATTTGAAGCACGTTGATAAAATTATGGCGTTAAATGTTTTATTGTAATGATGAATCAATCTTAGGGGTAAATTTACGCAGTTCTGCATTTCTACGGAACAGTGACGTAGGTGATTACGTGTGTCAGTAAGTCCGCCCACAAACAAACATGGCGACCCACAGTCGTTCTTTACAGGTCTGTCTTTTGGCTTTGAGAACGTATTTTAACATCCAAAGTAATTTGATCAAGCGTCTTTATGCCATCCAAAGAGAATGCCACAGACGACGTCTACGTTCAAGACAACAGGTAAAGCATCGCTTCATTTATTATCTCAACTGTACCATAAACATTCTGGGATTCCAAGCGTCCTGGACAGCGAGAATCTTCCTATTGCAGTTTTACTCGTGTTCATGGGAAGGGTTTTTAATGTCCCCTATTTTATATTAAAAAATAGGTGAATGTGAACGCTTTTAAGCAGAATATCAATGTAAACATTATACTCGGATAACCTTTTATACTTCTGTATTCATATTTTTCAGATAGCCTTGGTTATCATGAGAAGACGAAGAGCTGTTATGTGGGCATATCCACGAGAGCAAAAATGGTGGGACAACGTCGTACCTGAATTCAGCCTAGCGCAGTTCATCCAGAACTTCAAAGTATCGCGGAAGACCTTTGAATACATCTGCTGTCGTCTCAAACGCTTGATGCAAAAAAGAAACACTAATTTCCGCTTGTGTGTGCCTGTGAGGAAAAGAATCGCCATCGCCCTCTGGAAGCTGGCCACAGGCAGCGAGTACAAAAGTGTGAGCCAGCTTTTCGGGGTTGGCTTGAGTACCGTCTTCAACTGTGTGCAGGACTTTTGCAATGCAGTGCTTAGAGTTCTTCTGCCTGCACACATCAAATTTCCAGATTCTAGAAAGCTGGTGGAGATGGCAGATGTCTTCGAAACCCGCTGGAGAGTGCCACAGTGCGTTGGGGTGATCGATGGAAGCCACATCCCTATAATAGCGCCCGAAGAGTACCCTAATGACTACATCAACAGAAAAAGTTGGCACTCAATAGTACTTCAGGCAGTCGTGGATGCAGACGGACTCTTCTGGGATCTATGCGTTGGCTATCCTGGCAGCGTGCACGAGGCGAAGATCCTGAGACGTTCTTATCTATGGGACAAGCTGAATGATGGACAGCTGTTGCGCCAAAACACAGTAAGCCTCTCAGGTTGCGATGTTGGACATTACCTGATTGGTGGCACAGAATACCCCCTGCAAAACTGGCTCATGAAGCCGTTTTTAGACAAGGGGGACTTAACCCCACAGCAACAAAGGTGCAATTCCAGGTTGAGATGTGCACGGTCAGTCGTGGACGAGAGTTTTGAGAGGCTAAAGGGACGATGGAGGTGTCTCTTAAAAAGGAATGACTGTAAACTGGAGATGATAAAAAAGATGGTTATGACCTGCTGCGTGCTGCACAACATCTGTGAGGAACGTGGGGATGAATTCACTGATGACCTTTCAGCAATGCATGTGAACATGCAGCCACCTCTGCAGCCATTAACAGAGCAGGGACAACCAGAAGGAACTGAAGTTCAATCTGCATTATTAGACCACTTTAACAGACAAGAGTGATATTAGTTTAGCAACGGTATCAGTATTTATTGGTTTTCTGTTATATTGAATAAATGCTTGCTTAAGATGTAAATATTGAATAAAATATGCAAACATAGTTATCCATGTATTGGTTTAATAGAAACAAATATATACAGTTGCAAATTGTACAATTGGGTACACATGTGTGTAAAAGAAATTCTGTGTTCTGTTAAAAAATACATCAGGATGAAGCTTTGAAAGTCTGAACTGAGAATGTCTGGTAGTGAGGGCTCAGGTATGTCGTATCCTTCTAGGAGTGATCCGTGCAGAATCAGGTCAAACAACCTTTAGTGCCTGAAAGATTAATAGGAAACAGGCAAAACAAGAGTATGTTAACCTTGATCTTAAGATTAAAGAACACATTTTTTAAATGAAGACACTGCTGGTTCAAATCTAGAATACAGTTCACCTAAGATGCATGTTTTTTTGGCCCATGGTGGGTGCAGGCAGGGAACTTGGACATAGCTGGTTGGATAGAGCCCTCATTTACTGCCATTATGTTCCACACCTGTTCTTCAGGAGATGGTGCTTGATTTTCACGGTGTAAGGACATATCCAAAGAAAGCTGGAGCAAACCATTTTCCCAGAATGCATTTTGTGAAACCATTGAAGTGTTGGCAAACCGATTTGTTGAATGTGCAACACCGCACAAAAAAAGTGTATTACGAATGTAGTTTGAAGGGGGTCCATTTGGATTTCAATCTGACTTTAAATGCTAAAGTGTTTGTTTAATTTTTTGTTCATTGCTTGTTTCCCTGCTGTCCTTCCATTACTGCGACCATGCGTTCCAGTAGTCCCAACATCGAATTTGTAGCTTCATCAATTTTATTAAGAATAGCAGTATTAAGTTCTTTGGCGTGCTCCATAAAGCGTTCATCGGATGCTTTTAAGTATTCCAGTAGCTCCTGGTTTGAATCTATTTTCCGTACTCTGGTTCTTTTTGGAGAACTTTTTGGTTGTGACTGAGAAGGGCTGAAGGACGACTCGGCTTGGTCCAGCACCACATCAATTTCTGCGAAACAGTCTGTATGTAACATAACACAAAAAGAACATTATATGGCTAGTCATACGTCGCCAGCTACAAACAAATTTATCGATATCTAAGCTGCCTAACTCAGCTGCGTACAAATAACATCATGAAAGGTAATAGTTATGAAAGACAAACACTTACCAATATCGGCCTCAGAGGACGTTGACGATTCAGTCTTTATCTCAAGAATTGCCGTTGCTGAATTCAACGCCCCAGTCAGGTGGTGTTCCAGCACAGCATCCATGACATCATACCTGGCTTTTTTATTGTTCTGTTCAATAGTAGTTTTACTTGCATTGTCATTAGTTTTCTTAATTTTTTTGAGTTTGTTTACAATTTGTAAGGCTGAACGACTGAAGCCTGCATCGGCCATCTTTTGGCTTATCAGATCATACACTTTCTTCTTTCGTTTGTAGTGCTGAAATTGCTCCTGGATCACTGTGGATGACCATATCGCAAGCAGCACGCTTGTTTCCTCTGAAGACCATTGCTGGGCAATTTTGGGCTCCGACATTCTGCTGCCTAAAGTCAATCAAACAAAAATGTGTTGCCGATAAACTAGATGGGTAGCTAACATAAGAAAACATAATAACAAATATTTTCACACATTGTGATTCAAAAAACATTTAGTAATCCCTACTGTTGCTGCTTGGATACGAAAAGTTAAAATGTCATTAAACAAGAAGTTGCATACGAACTTCAAGAGACTTGATTTCTTTTGGGTCTGACTTCGTTGTGAAATGGTCTCAGTCCAACGCCATTACTAAGAAACAATTTAATGAAATAATGTAATGCTATTGTAGTAATAGGATATACATAATTTAATATTTTTAATCTCTTCACATTCACACGTCATTGAAGTCGATTTTCTTGATAGCAATGAGCTTTTATTTTGGCGGAAATCCAAAGGAACGGTTTCTGCGGTTTTAAAATCGATTTGTTGTGGAACCCTAGCAGCGAGTCTAAAACATCATAACACTGCATTACATTAAATACAAATAACGACAGAAAATTTGTAGGAACACGTAAAACAAAGTTGACAAAAGTAAAAACTTACCAAGATCATCTGCAGAGGCTTGAGATTCAGCGTCAGTGTCAAGCATGGCCGTCTCTGATTTTAGCGCTCCAGTCAACTGACTCTCTGGTCGGTGTCCCAACACAGACTCCAAAACTCCATAGTTTACGTGTTTATTGCTGCTTTTACTGCCTTTCATCTTTTGGTCCCTGTACTCCTTTCTAAGCTTTTTCAATTTGTTTGTGACTTGCTCTGTTGAACGCCTGAAGCCGCCGTTCAACATCTCTTGGCGAATCTCGTCGTAAACTCTGTTCCTTGTCCTCGGGTGCTTCGAGTTTAATTTCTCCTGGATCTCCGTGGAAGACCATATCGCAAGCAACACATTAGTCTCTTCACAAGACCACGGTGCATTTTTGTTTTCAGACATTTTGATTTTATGTGTTCAATTAGCGAGCAATGACGTACAGTACAGTGGTACAGCTAGCCAGACTGTTATTTTGAAAACGTTTCCTCGTGACGACACATTGTCGCGCCTGCCGCTTTTGATTGGCTCCTTGTGCAAGATGGACAGTAGAGGGTAGAGGCCTTCGGAGAAGGGTCTGGCTGCAGCCTATCAACTTGCACTCTCACGCAGCGTCCCAAATCGCATATTAAATGAGTAGGTACTCAATTTCAGTAGGTACGTACTCAACGGGGCAAAATGGGTACGTGCTGTTTTCCGTTAATGGGTGGATGAATGTATGCGATCAGCCGTTGACCGCCATATCGATGATCTTCTTCTCCTTTTTAATTGCGGGGAGCACGTTACGTTTGTGGTGCATATCTGCCACCTACTGTACTGGAGTGTACACGGGCCATATATTAACCATGTGACGTAATAACAAGCGCAACAACTTCAGTTCTGAGAGACAGGTGCATTATTAACATCAGTTTGCTAACTTACAAGCAAAATGTTTGTAATGTCTTCACAAAAAAGATGTCGGTCAGCTGCTCGACGTTCTCGCCTTTGTAGAGCACTGCTGATTTTATTGTCAAGGAATATAAATATTATTGCTTATAAATTAAATGTACCTTAGAAATGCATTGCTAGCTGACACCTACACTTGTGCAAAATATTATTGATAAGTGCTGACCAATACTTATTCATTTTTTTCTCCTGGAAATTATATATTGTATTGAAATAGTCAAATAAATGTAATTGTATTGCCATATGCCATCTATGCATTAATACGGACTCAAAAATGTGAATGCATACGTTTTCAGTGAAGCAATGACATAATGCATGAAGAAATGTAATATGTTTTATTTACAGAAAACTAAAGAATAAAACATATGTAAATTTGATGTAAGAAAATAAATTAATTTTATTATTATAATAATACATTTACATTTTAATACATTTACAAGTAGACATCATATAAATCAAAGCATTATTTGAATTTATTCAAATAAATTTAAAAAGCGTCTTTAACTTGCCTATGGTTTAATATATGTAATGTTAAGTCTACTTGCGCAAAAAATGTGTGTCAAAGAAATGTGTTCTTTTAAAAACTACATCAGGATGAAGCTTTGAAAGTCTGAACTGAGAATGTCTGGTAGTCAGGGCTCAGGTATGTCGTATCCTTCTAGGAGCAATCGGTGAAGAATCAGGTCAAACAACCTATAGTGCCTGAAATATTAATAGGAAAAAAGGGCAAAACAGGAGTGTGTTAACATTTAAGCGTTGATATAACAATTATAGAACACATTTTTTAAATTAAGACACTTCTGGTTCAAATCTAGAAATCGTTCACCTAATATAATGCATGTATTTTGGCCCATGGTGGGTGCAGGCATGGAACTTGGACATAGCTGGTTTGGTTAGAGCCCTCATTGACTGCCATTATGTTCCACAGCTGTTCTTCAGAAGATGGTGCTTGATTTTCATGGTGTGCAGACATATTCAAAGAAAGCTGGAGCAAACAATTTTGCCATAATGCATTTTGTGACACCATTGAAGTGTTGGCAAAGCGATTTGTTGAATGTGCAACACCGCACAAAAAAAGTGTATTACGAATGTAGTTTGAAGGGGGTCCATTTGGATTTCAATCTGACTTTAAATGCAAAAGGGTTTGTTTAATTTTTTATTCATTGCTTGTTTCCCTGCTGGCTGTCCTTCCATTACTGCGACCATGCGTTCCAGTAGTCCCAACATTGAATTTTTAGCTTCATCAATTTTATTAAGAATAGCAGTATTAAGTTCTCTGGCGTGCTCCATAAAGCATTCATCGGATGCTTTTAAGTATTCCAGTAGCTCCTGGTTTGAATCTATTTTCCGTACTCTGGTTCTTTTCGGAGAACTTTTTGGTTGTGACTGAGAAGGGCTGAAGGACGACTCGGCTTGGTCCAGCACCACATCAGTTTCTGCGAAACAGTCTGTATGTAACATAACACAAAAAGAACATTATATGACTAGTCATACGTCGCCAACAACAAACAAATTTATCGATATCTGAGCTGCCTTACTCAGCTCCGTACAAATAACATCATGAAAGGTAATAGTTATGAAAGACAAACACTTACTAATATTGGCCTCAGAGGACGTTGACGATTCAGTCTTTATCTCAAGAATTGCCGTCGCTGAATTCAACGCCCCAGTCAGGTGGTGTTCCAGCACAGCATCCATGACATCATACCTGGCTTTTTTATTGTTCTGTTCAATAGTAGTTTTACTTGCATTGTCATTAGTTTTTTTAATTTTTTTGAGTTTGTTTACAATTTGTAAGGCTGAACGACTGAAGCCTGCATCGTCCATCTTTTGGCTTATCAGATCATACACTTTCTTCTTTCGTTTGTAGTGCTGAAATTGCTCCTGGATCACTGTGGATGACCATATCGCAAGCAGCACGCTTGTTTCCTCTGAAGACCACTGCTGGGCAATTTTGGGCTCCGACATTCTGCTGCCTAAATTCAATCAAACAAAAATGTGTTGCTGATAAACTAGATGGGTAGCTAACATAAGAAAACATAATAACAAATATTTTCACACATTGTGATTAAAAAAACATTTATCATTTCTTATTGTTACTTCTTGGATAAAAAATGCTAAAATAGCATTAAATAAGAATCCAGGTGCACATGAACATTCAAGATTTCTTTTTGGTCTGATTTAAGGCTCATATACACTAAAGACTTTGGCCCAGATTGTGCACAGATTTTCAGTCTGTGGCAGTCTGCAGATTTTATAAATTAGTGTAATTCTATCTAAAATTTCTAGTCTGCAAGATTATGATGTCTAGTTTAAAGAAAATTTGTTGAGATTTTAAGTCTTGTTATGTATTTCAGCCATTAGTTGTGACATGATCTCAGTCCACCGCCACTATCAAGAAACAATTTAAGTAAATAATTGAATACTAATGTACTAATAGAATATACATAATTTAATATTTTTACTCTCTTCACATTCACACGTCATTGACGTCGATTTATTTTATACCCATGAACTTTTATTTTGGCAGGAATCCAGAGGTTATGCGGATTTAAAATCGTTTTGTTGTGAAACATTAGTAGCGAGTCAAAACATCTTAACACTGCATTAAATACAAATAACGTTAGAAAATAATGTAGGAAACTGTAAAGCAAAGTTTTACCAACTAAAAACTTACCAAGATCATCTGCAGAGGCTTGCGATTCAGCGTCGGTGTCAAGCATGGCCGTCTCTGATTTTAGCGCTCCAGTCAACCAGACTGTTATTTTGAAAACATTTCCTGGTGACGACATATTATCCCGCCTCCCGATGTTGATTGGCTCCTTGTGGAAGATGGACAGAAGAGGTTGAGGCCTTCGTGGTTTAACAGAAGTTGAAGGAAATCTACAACTTTTCTTTCAACATATTATTTTGGAGTTTGCTATATTTTTAAAGTCTGCTGCGTAAAAGTATTTTTTATTGTTGATTATGAGCCAAGAAATAGTTTCCTACAGGCAGTGACTATTTACGATAACGTTACACCGTTGTTTCTGACAACCTGCTTTGACAAGCCGAACAATGTTTTGAACAAACACTACAACACACTGACGTGTATAATAACTTAATTATTTTACTTTGACGGTCGTTATTATATTTTAGGGAAACAAAATAGCTAGAAACATTAACACATGTTATCTTACATTGCCCGAGAGAGAGAGAGAGAGAGAGAGAGATAGAGAGAGTCCTCAGGGCATTTTATACCAAATATTTAGAATATAAAGAATTCACGTTTTTTTAAACAGTCTTACTTAAAACCCATATAAAGTTATTTGGTCATGATGTGAAAAATGTGACTTGGGAAATCACTTGCCACTAGGTGGCGGTAAATAACTATCTATTTGTTATCTTACCATGGCGCAACATTCATCACAAAATAAACTGTTTGTTTCCTCTAGTAGTTGAATAAACCAGTGATGATCTATAGAAGGTCTTATATCTCATCGCATATTTATTTATAACTACACAGAATTGATTCCAGAGCAGACAAACATAAACCCATCCATTAGTGCTTGAATCTTAGGCAAAGACAGTAAAATTATAATTGTATATTGTTTAGCAAGTATGTATTTTTGTCATTGTCTGTGCATTGCACATAGAGTGATTCTCTAAAGACTTATGTGGCCAGGACTGATTTTGATGGATTTTGGTTCATATAATGATATTTATTTGTGTTCAGCAGAAGAAAAAAGCTTTGGAATGAAACAAGGGTTGAGTAAATGATGAAAGAATCATGATTGGGTGACATCTCGACAATGACTATTTTAAAGTGGCATTGCACTTCCACTACCCTTTATAATGTCTAATTGCTTCAAATCTTTTTTAAATAAAGCATGAAATATCTAATTAACTGATATTGTATCGGGTAACAATGAGTGTAAACAGACAAACTGCTTGTCAATGGAAACTTGTTACATCATGCCTGGTTAAAAGAACGTTGTGTAGGGTAGTGTTGTCACAATACTGGAATTTCTACCACGGGAAAAAAGTGCCATAACAATAAGGCCCTATTTTTTTCCTTTGATTTAAAATTAAATTGAACAAGACTAGACCATGAGGTATATATTTACATTATTGACTAATTGTTAATCTAATGTAAATTTTATTAATTCATTATTAATATCAATATTTAAAATTAAAGTTGTATTGGAACCGTTTCAGATTTTTCAGTATCGATATATCGATATTTTTGACAACACTAGGTCCCAGTGTTACTGGATTGTTCTGATTCTCACATTTTTCCGTTTCATCCGCATATAAAACAGTAGATGATGGATGCCTGGGGTGTGGGGTGTTGGCTCCCTCTCATTTTGGAAGGGACTCCAGGCCATAAGCAGCAGTCAAAATAACGCAGCGCTGAAATGAAAATCAATGCCTGAGGAAACACTGCCACTGCCAGAGGGAGGTATGCAAGGTCACAGGCCCGTATCATATTTTACACATACAAAATCACAATATTTTTTCAGTAGAGGCACCTGTTATCAAGAAAAGCACATAGTGTTTCATGAAGAATATTCAGATACAAAAGTCGTAAGGGGCACAGGCAACATTTAAAGGGTTGTTACTCAATTTAGAAGTATAAATGCCAACTGTGTAATGAATCAATTATCACTTTTGTATACAGAACTTTAGCTGATAAAACTAAAATAAATACATTTGCTATTTCAATAGTGCGAAAGGAAACAAGAGGCGTTTTTTGCTTGAATTATAAGATCATAAAGAAATTTAAGACAGTATTTTATAATATTTTATAACATACATTTTCAAGCAGTTTTGTGTTGTATTGTAGACTGAGACTATTTAAGCTAACAGCTCTTACTCCGTGGAGTTATACCAGCGACTTGCTTTAGCAATAACCACTCCACCACATAAAGTTTGACATTTTTAAGATTTATCTCCATAATATGTATCATTTCAGATACCGATCCGCTAGTGGTACATCACACAGTCACCGGGGATGAAGGCATATATTGGCAATGGTTGAATAACAGTCTGTATCCCTGATCTGAACTAACATCCTCTCCCTGCTGACTTGTGTTTATTTTGTCGGGCTCATGTAGTTTATCAGACAAGAGTGGGAGGGAGACAGAAGCACAGATGGCTAAAAATGTGATAGATTTTGGCTGAGTGGCAGAGCCTGTCTTCAGTGTCCAGGGTCAACCCTCTCTCGGCTTCTCTCAGTCCCCCCGTCTCCTCTTCATCATGTACAGATGTATCTGAAGGATGTATCTTTCTTTCTTGCTTCCTCCCATTCTCCTTTTAAGCATGCGTCTATCCATCACTCCAGATTTTCTCATCCTCGTCATCACTTCCACATTCCATCCCTTTCTTTCCCTCGATCTCCCTCCTCTGTTCCTTCTTTCCAATCTGTTTTATCAGCAGCAACGTCATGCTTTGGGCTGTGCATAATTTTTCAGGTGTAATGAAACATTTGCTGTGATTCATTTGACTGATGCTGTCAGTGCTTGTTGAACAGACATCCTGTGGAGGCAGATTTGCTTGAAAGAATGTATGTGCTCAGTTCCTTTACAGATGTATAAATTATAACGTGTGTTAAAAACGGGTTCTGAAAGCATTTATAAAGCATATTATATTAACCATTCATAGAAAGTATTAGCAACATGTCTCTTTTAGTAAAACAAATCTATTCTGCTGTAAATGCCGGCGTGTGCTGTTGTTGTGGGGGATGTGCAGTGTGTAATGTG
Source organism: Triplophysa dalaica (assembly GCF_015846415.1). Taxonomy (NCBI): domain Eukaryota; kingdom Metazoa; phylum Chordata; class Actinopteri; order Cypriniformes; family Nemacheilidae; genus Triplophysa; species Triplophysa dalaica. The sequence goes on along the minus strand of NC_079547.1, from coordinate 2,664,509 downwards.
ATGCTGCTGGTAGAGATGCACAGGAAACAGCAACAGACACACACTTACATTCAGCACGTCCCACACACTGTCCCCAATGCCTAGGCGCTGTGGACCGACAGACATTTAGGAAAAGATGAACATGCTTATTTAATAACCTTAAAGACGGTAGCACAGGTGAGGATGTCAGGTGACCATCACTTTCGATCCCATAAGCCTTGTGTTATGTTAGACACTATCCAGTAACATTTTAAACATTGTTGCATTAACAAATGTTAACAGTGACTTTTTTCATTTTAATAATGTATGATTAAATGCTGAAATAAACATGAACTAAGATTAATAAATGTTTTACAAGAATTGTTCATGTAGGCTAATGCATTAACTATTTGTTAACAAATACAACTATATATAGTAAAATGTTGTTAACCATGTTTCTTAAAGTGTATTTGAAAAGTTAATAAAAACATGATTGCATAATTAGTAGTGAATTGGTTTTTTATCAATTAGTTGCTCAGAAAGTCTACTTTTATAGCAGTTACTGTCTGCGTGATGTCAAAAATGTATTATTTTTAGAGGAGATTATTACGTAGTTAAATATTAAATAAAATATTACAAAATTACAGTCATGATTGAAATATTAAAAAAAACTTTTGTTACAGTATCTTGCAAAAAATATGTACAGAAATACAGGATATAGCGAAGTAGCATGATTTTTTATGCACCATTAAGAGTAGCTGGCACTGTCACCGAACTGCTGTATCCAGGGCAGTGCTGGGATATATACTGTATCAAGTCATGTGTAACTTGCTAATCAGTATCATAAAATTGTAAATTAAGTGTTATGAAGAACACTCAATTTCTGTCGAGTGTAGCTAAAAGGTTTTCAAAATCCTAATGGAATCTGTTTGGTTTAAAGGCTGTGAGCTGAAAACATACATGAAGTCGTTTTGGAGGAAGAAGGTGCAGAATGACTATTTTAAGGATAATTGTCAAAAATAAGGGATCTGTCTGGCATGTTCAAATATTAGCTAGCTATCACTCATACATGATCAATATAATGCATTAGATAACCCTTGCAACCCTTTCAAATGTGTAAATTTGAAAAACTAAGTGTGCTTTTTAAAGATTACATTATGGTGCGATCACACAGAACAAGCTTTTCATGTTCGAAAACGCGAGGCGTGCTGCACTGCTCTTTTGGTGACTCTTTGAAATATGTGGATCCCTCTTGATGAAAACGTGAGGCACAACAGGCGGCAGAAACTCGGGGTACCTGCCGTGCATAAGCAGTGTGTGATGATTCTGTCCCATCTAGTCATGTTTCTCTTGATCTTGTGGCAAGATCATGACAGAACCTCATGTTTTATGTGGAGAGAGGCATTTTTGTCCCAATTTATCAGCATGCTCTCTCCAGGTCTCGTCACTGTTCCTGCCATCTTGTTTCCTCTTTAGTGATAATTATTAGTTCATGCCCCTTACCTGTCCCCTCTTGATTTATTTCCCTATATATTGACCTCGTGTCTCTTGTCTTGTGCTGGTTCATTGTCACTAGTCGCTTGTGGTGAGTTCATGCCTTGTCTTTTGTTGTTATGTCATATGTTATCTTTAGTCTTGTTAGGTTTAGTTAGTCTGTGTTCCTGTTACTTGTTATGTTATACCCTTGTTTGTTATTTTACTCCCTCATGAGTTTTTGTTTTGTCTTTTTGTTACTATTTATTAAAGTCTCCTCCCCTACCCGCTGTCTGCGCCGTCTCACAGCAAAAGACGCGTTCTGTCTGATCAGGCCCTTATACAGCTACTCAGTAGGTGTCAAGATCGGGGCTCTTTTAGTGCGCTTCTTTGTGGAAGTGAACTCTGTAGTGAGATAGAATTGCATCTTTAAATTTATTACACGGTTCAGACAGATCCACGTAATGAATAGATTCACTCTTGCTGTGTGTCACAGCACTGGGCCTGCATATTGAGCCGTGATGGTCAAACAGATTAGAAACTGTAACACCTCAGCTGTCAAGCATGTCGTACATTTTTTGGGTAAACTACCAGAGCCGCCCGCTTAACAGTAAACCTCAGCAGGCTGTGTTTTTTCCACCTTGCAAGTAACCTGACAGTAGCCCTACATAACCGTCAACGTTGGTGTCACCGGGTGGCTTGATTGCTGGCCATAACAAGCGGCAGCTGAAGCGAATTAAGCTGCGCTTCATTGAAGCACGCGCTCAGGACGAGGGTGTATAAAAGAGTGGTGTTCTGGGCAAGCAAGGGGTGGTGTATCTGGACTGGTGTGTGTCTTGACGGCGGCGTAACCGGAGAGAGCTGAAGGTTGGATGTCTGATCGGTGTTCTAGTGGGAAGAGATTACACAGCAGAGGGGAAGGTCGCTGATGTGTTCACGTCAAACTTCTGCAGTCGCCATCCTTGGAGTCATTCACCCTACAGCAAGAGGAGAAACAGGTCGACTAATCACTGTGGAGATGAAGTGAGTTTGCAGTGTCTGAGAGGGTGAAATACACACGTGTGAGGATTTCTAAGAGTGATTTATGCACGAGTGTGGTGAGGTCTAACGACTGTGTTTCTCCAGAAACTGAGATGAATGACAATTGACGTCTGCATATGAAGATCCTTTTGAATTGATCTGCCTAAAGCTGTGTTCAGGTTTTCCTTTGTGCCCGGAGTGGCGACGGACTCAAGCTGAGCTTGAACACCGCCATTGCCTGTCCCTCGGGGAAGAGGTGAAGCTGTTGTCCTTCCGCCGACTGGTCTACGAACTCACACACCAGCCGAGCCCGAACACCGTCGTTGTCTGTCCCTCGGGGAAGAGGAGAAGTTGCTGTCCTCCCCTGGTTTGTTCTGTGAACTGACACACCAGCCGAGCCCGAACACCGTCGTTGTCTGTCCCTCGGGGAAGAGGAGAAGTTGCTGTTCTCCCCTGGATTGTTCTGTGAACTTACACACCAGCCGAGCCCGAACACCGTCGTTGTCTGTCCCTCGGGGAAGAGGAGAAGTTGCTGTCATCCCCTGGACTGTTCTGTGAACTTACACACCAGCCGAGTCTGAGCATTGTCGGCTGCCTGTCTCACGAACACTTCCGAGGAGACGAAGGAAGCCACTGTCTCACCCACGAACATTTGCATCACTGCTTTTAATGTTTTAAGTTAATAAAATACTTACCCTTTTAAATCCACTTCTTGTTGTCCGCCTCTTGGTGTCCTCGGGTGTCTGCTCCTCCGGAGTGTGGTTATTGGCCCTCGGCCCTAACATCGGTGACATCACTTTTGGCGTAGTCGGCAGGATTACCACTCGGAGTTGAGCGGCCGGAGGACCCAGGATGGCGGACGAGGACTTGCCAGCCGTCCGGCAGCCGATGGCATCTATGTTCATGGGAGTTCCGTGGGCTCAAAAGTATGGTGGATCTGGCTCTGAGTTGAGTTTTTCGGACTGGAGGGCGCAAGTGGAGTACTTGGCCGGACTGCAAGGGCTCAGTGAAGCCCAGAAGATACAGTTTGTCTTGAATTCACTTGAGGGGGAGGCGAAGAGAGAAGTCCGAGCAGCACCTGAAGCCGTCCGAGCCACCACACGGGCCATATTCGAATTTCTGTCTGGGCAATACGGTGATTCGACTCCGGTGGCAGTGTTACGAACGCAGTTTTTCAACTGTAAGCAGGTACCTGGGCAGACACTGCGAGCATTCGCTCTGCGACTACGGGAACTGTTCTCCAGGCTGAAGAATCGAGAACATCATGGACTGGGAGAGGAAGAGACACTGTTAAGAGACCAGTTCCTGTTGGGGTTACGAGAAGGTCCAATACGACAGAGTCTGAGGTTACAGCTTCGAAGGGACGCCACCCTGACATTCGAAGATGTACGTAAGGAGGCCCTAGCCTTGGAACAAGATCACCATCAGACTGTAGAAACACCGGTGTGTATGGCTGCAAGTGGAATGAGTGCCCCAACACAGCCCGAACCGACCGACTGGAAGCGGACCCTACGTGCGGAGTTAATGAAAGACGTCCGAGAAGAAATGGCCGAACTCTCAAAATCCATTCTTGGAGAACTCCGCCGTGGACGGCCAGAGCCCCTGCCCCTACCTCGAGAACGTTCGTATTCTGACGGAGGGAGAGATCCGGGAAGACGCACCAGCCGTCCGTTCAGTTCCAGGTTCCAGTGGGATGAGCAGGGGCGCCCGATCTGCAACACCTGCGGAGAGCCCGGACACTACAGCCGCCAATGCGGTTCCCGACGTAGCTCGCAAGGGGGTTTTTAGAACGACCGGCCACTGTGGGTCAAGTGGTCGGGACCCCCCGGATAGACCCTTGTGTGGACTCAGCTCCACGAGACGGCCTAGTGGGACGCTGTCCCCTCCTGGAGATTAAGATCAATGGCGTTACTGTTCGGTGCCTGGTAGACACAGGGTCCCAGGTCACTATGTTGTCTGAGAGTTTGTCCAAAGATCTGTTTGATGCTCATCACTTACCCGAAGCTGAAGTCCCTTGGCTCACCCTGCGTGGGGCAAATGGCCTGCGCATCCCCTACATCGGATACCAGGTCACCAACTTCGAAATTCACGGCACCACAATCCCGAAGAAGGGGGTAGTGATCGTGCGAGACTCCTGTCTGGGAGAACATCGAGCCCTGTTAGGGATGAATGTCATCATGGACTGTTGGGAGGAACTGTTCCAGGCTGGACCTCTTCGTTACACCTCCACAGCCGAGAAGAAGGAGTGGGAGCGTGTTGTGACTGACTGTCGGCGGGTGCAGGTGGCGATTTTCCAACGCGACCGGGAGGACGTGGGTCGGGTGGCCTGCCGGTATGCTGTTTCTGTCCCTGCCCGGAGCGAAGCTGTGGTCTGGGTTCGGCTGCCAGGTCGGACCTATGGCCCTGAAGATTGCCTCCTTGTTGAACCCCACTGGGAGTGCCAGACTGTTGAAGTCGCTCGGGGGTTAACAGTAGCCCGTCGGGGCCGAGTCGCAGTTAAAGTAAGAAACCCGAATACTTACCCCGTCCATCTGTACCGTCACCAACGACTGACCCGTATCACGCCTGTAGACCCCCACCAGGTGAGGGAGGAGCAGGAGGTCCGCTTCTGCCAAGTGAGCGCCACAGTGGTCGAGGTTGGCCTGGCGGAGAAGGAGTCTCGTCCTGGTTCCACTGCACAGGGCATGCCGGGCCACCTTCAGAGCGAGTCCCTGGAAGGAGAGGGCCTAACGGAAGAACAAACCCGCAAACTCCAGAGTCTACTGGCCAAGTGGCAACACATCTTCTCCACCCACGACGAAGACTATGGGTGCACCGACATAGTCAAGCACGCCATTCCTACTGGAGACGCCCCACCAAGTCGAGAACGATACCGCCCAGTCCCTCCGACTTTGTATACGGAAGTACGAGCCCTACTGAAAGGAATGTTGGGACGAGGAGTTATCCGGGAGAGCAGCAGCCCATGGGCCGCCCCAATTGTCCTGGTCCGCAAGAAGACAGGCTCTTGGAGGTTTTGTGTAGACTATCGGAAACTGAACTTGGTCACCAAGAAGGATGCCTTTCCCTTGCCCCGGATCGAGGATTCCCTTACGGGACTGACCGGCGCCAGCTGGTACTCTACCCTGGACTTAGCGAGTGGCTACTGGCAGGTGAAGATGGAGGAGCAGGACCGCGAGAAGACTGCCTTTACCACCCCTTTCGGCCTATTTGAATGGGATCGTATGCCCTTCGGCCTCTGTAACGCTCCTGCGACCTTCCAGAGGCTCATGCAGCGATGCCTGGGAGGGCAGCTGATGGACTCCGCCTTGGTTTACTTAGACGATGTGATCGTCTACTCCCCTGACTTCAATGGTCACTTGTCACACTTGGAGCAAGTCTTCCGGGCAATGGAACGGTATGGACTGAAGCTCCAGCCCGGGAAATGCCAGCTCCTCAGAAGAGAGGTTCAGTTCCTGGGGCACCGGGTGAGCGCTGCAGGAGTGGCTGTTGATCCGGAGAAGGTGTCTGCAGTGCAGGGCTGGGTCCCTCCGAAGACCGTAAGGCAGGTACGGTCCTTTCTTGGATTCGTCGGCTACTACAGACGCTTCATAAAGGACTTCTCAAAAATTGCAAAACCCCTGAATCAGCTGCTGGCCGGTACCGGTACCTCGCGGAGCCGAAGTTCCCCTACCATCACCTGGAGTCAGGAGTGCGAGACCGCCTTCCACCGACTCAAGCAGGAGTTGTTGCAGGCCCCCATTCTGGCTTACGCCGATTTCACCCAGCCTTTCGTCCTCTACACTGACGCTAGCAATAGCGGGCTGGGAGCCGTACTGGCCCAACGACAAGACGGGACAGAAAGGGTCATTGCCTACGCCAGTCGGAGCCTCCACCCTGCTGAACGGAACGATGCCAATTACAGCTCTTTTAAAATTGAGCTGCTGGCCCTGAAGTGGGCTCTGTGCGAGAAGTTTAAGGATTACCTGTGGGGAGCCGAAGTGCTGGTAGTAACCGACAACAGTCCGCTGGTACACCTGCAGACCGCGAAGCTGGGAGCGGTGGAGCAGCGGTGGGTGGCCCAGCTCGCCAACTTCAACTATCGGCTACAATATCGACCAGGCCGAGAGCACATAAATGCCGATGTCCTGTCCCGATTACCACCAGCTAGGGAAGGGGGAACTTCAGGGCCAGAACCAGAAGAAGGGCTGATGGTGGGAGTGGTGGAAGCACCTGGAGCACGAGCGGAAGGCATACCAGCAAATTGGGGATGGGACCCCCATCGATGGAGGGAACGGCAAGAGCAGGATGAAGGGCTGGCTACCCTGTGGACTTACCTGGAGAGGAACAAATTCCCTGGGGTGGAGGAACGACAGGGACATCCGGTGAGGGTAAAGAAGCTTCTGGGGCAGTGGAAGAGGCTGAAGTTGCGAGATGGTGTGATCTGTAGGTCTGTTCTGGACTCGAGGACCCATGAGATGGTGTCTCAGGTGGTGGTGCCTGAAGCCCAAATTCAGCCGTTGCTCCAGGCCTATCATGACCAGTTAGGACATCAGGGCCAAGAACGGACAGTATCACTACTGCGTCGGCACTTCTTTTGGAGTGGTATGGAAGAGTCGGTGGGGAGGTATGTACAAGGATGCCCCCGTTGCACGCTGTTCAAGTCCCGACGAGACGTGAGGGCCCCTATGGTTCCGGTGCGACCCAGAGCCCCGTTACATATGGTGGCTATGGACTTCCTGACCTTAAGTCGCCCAACAGACCGCTACCAGAACATCTTGGTAGTGACTGACTTGTTCACTAAGTACGCTTGGGCCATGCCAACCTTGGACCAGACCGCCGCCACCACTGCCGGTGCCCTATGGAGACACGTCTTCCAGCCCTTTGGATGTCCCGAGACGCTCCATTCTGACCAAGGGCCGAACTTTGAGTCCCGTGTCATCCAGGAGCTATGCAGTCTGTACGGATGCCGGAAAACCCGCACCACGCCTTATCACCCACAGGGGAACGGAGGGTGCGAACGCTTCAATCAGACGCTCTTGAGTCTACTGGGAACACTAGATGCAGACCACCAAGGTTACTGGACGGACAGCCTGCCGGCTCTGGTGCAGGCCTATAATAACAGCATCCACTGCACAACGGGGTATGCCCCGACTTACCTGATGTTTGGGAGGCATGTGCGCCTGCCCACAGATCTGCTGTTAGGAGCAGTCCCGGCTGAAGCCCCCGCCACCACCACTGAATGGGTACACCGACACCATCGTCAACTCCACTCTGCCTATGACAAGGTAACCAAGCATCTGGAGGCAGCAGCAAAGAAGAACAAGAGATTGTACGACCGCACCGCTCGAGAGGCTCCTTTGTTACCCGGAGAACGGGTACTGGTGCGGGATAACCGGCGCCAGGGGAAGGGTAAACTCAGCGACCGGTGGGAAACCACCCCCTACGTAGTGGAGCAACAGCAAAGGCCTGACCAACCCGTGTACACCATCCGTCCCGAGGGTAAGTCAGGCCCTGTGAGAGTCCTGCACCGAAACCTGCTGCGTCCTTGTCCAAATTACCTGCGACAAGAGACTGAGGCGCCGCCAGCACCTGTGGCCCCTGCACCAACTTGGGTGGGCTGGCCTATGATCCGAAGGGCCCCCACTCCTGAGCCCAGGGAGGGGGAGGCCGAGGCCCCAGCTCGACGCTCCCAACGGGAGACTAGAGGAGTACCCCCTGCAAGATACGGAGAATGGGAGTCGGGACCCCGTTCTCGGGACTAGAACGGATCCGGTGGGGGAGGGTGTCACCGGGTGGCTTGATTGCTGGCCATAACAAGCGGCAGCTGAAGCGAATTAAGCTGCGCTTCATTGAAGCACGCGCTCAGGACGAGGGTGTATAAAAGAGTGGTGTTCTGGGCAAGCAAGGGGTGGTGTATCTGGACTGGTGTGTGTCTTGACGGCGGCGTAACCGGAGAGAGCTGAAGGTTGGATGTCTGATCGGTGTTCTAGTGGGAAGAGATTACACAGCAGAGGGGAAGGTCGCTGATGTGTTCACGTCAAACTTCTGCAGTCGCCATCCTTGGAGTCATTCACCCTACAGCAAGAGGAGAAACAGGTCGACTAATCACTGTGGAGATGAAGTGAGTTTGCAGTGTCTGAGAGGGTGAAATACACACGTGTGAGGATTTCTAAGAGTGATTTATGCACGAGTGTGGTGAGGTCTAACGACTGTGTTTCTCCAGAAACTGAGATGAATGACAATTGACGTCTGCATATGAAGATCCTTTTGAATTGATCTGCCTAAAGCTGTGTTCAGGTTTTCCTTTGTGCCCGGAGTGGCGACGGACTCAAGCTGAGCTTGAACACCGCCATTGCCTGTCCCTCGGGGAAGAGGTGAAGCTGTTGTCCTTCCGCCGACTGGTCTACGAACTCACACACCAGCCGAGCCCGAACACCGTCGTTGTCTGTCCCTCGGGGAAGAGGAGAAGTTGCTGTCCTCCCCTGGTTTGTTCTGTGAACTGACACACCAGCCGAGCCCGAACACCGTCGTTGTCTGTCCCTCGGGGAAGAGGAGAAGTTGCTGTTCTCCCCTGGATTGTTCTGTGAACTTACACACCAGCCGAGCCCGAACACCGTCGTTGTCTGTCCCTCGGGGAAGAGGAGAAGTTGCTGTCATCCCCTGGACTGTTCTGTGAACTTACACACCAGCCGAGTCTGAGCATTGTCGGCTGCCTGTCTCACGAACACTTCCGAGGAGACGAAGGAAGCCACTGTCTCACCCACGAACATTTGCATCACTGCTTTTAATGTTTTAAGTTAATAAAATACTTACCCTTTTAAATCCACTTCTTGTTGTCCGCCTCTTGGTGTCCTCGGGTGTCTGCTCCTCCGGAGTGTGGTTATTGGCCCTCGGCCCTAACATCGGTGACATTATCATCGCTGTGATAAACGATGTAGTGTGTAGACCACAGGTTAAGAACATACTCAAACAAAATAGCTCCTGTTCCTCTCGGCTCTTCCTCTTTTATTTGTGAAATATGTGTCTTGGCCTTGGAGAGTGATTGATGCAACAGCCAGGAATAGGAGCACATCCACAACTCATCGCCTGTCGTTCTCTGTAACGGCAGAGACAAATTAATGAAGCTGCAAAGACGTTACTGAACGACACGGTGCTTATTTGCTGCAAGAATAACCTAACCGCTCTAAAATAGTCACATTAATGCCAATATAATTTTGAGAAGTGCTTGAGTTTTGCATGGCAGTTCATTGATGAAATGTGCTGGTGAAGGTTTGATGAATTGGCCCTTTGCTCTGTTCTGGTATCCAGGGACACCGTGGATCTCTCTTGATGTCAATCTGATGTCACACTGTCATGAAATGGATGACTGGGGGAAAAATATTATGGACACACGCATGGTGACACGACAGGCTTAAATTCAACTGCCTGTCAAATTATATTCACACATCATTGGAAAGACAAAAGAACTATATTTCCCATTTGAAATAGTTAAATTTATGTTTTTATGACCTAGATTAAATAATGCAAGTGCTGAGAACATTGTTTTACAGAAAAACTAAATGGCACGCATGAGCTTTAACCCGTTTTTAGAATTCCTCACAGGACTGATAACTGTATTTTGTTATTGTCCATATATATATATATTATATATATATATATATATATATATATATATATATATATAATAATATATAAATATATTAAAGTATACAGATTCAGTCTCAATTGGTATATAGGAGAAATCCTGTTAGCAGCGTTTAAAGAAAAATAAAAAATGGGAAAATAAAGCCAACCTGTCTATTACTGGAAGTTTTTATATATGCTACAGAGTAGTTTTGGATAGGGATGCTTTTGGTTTCATGGGAGGCAGCCTATCATTTCAAAAAGCTTCAATCACCAAGATGATATTTTACTTTTAGACAGAATTCCTGAGATTCTTTCAGTTGTTTTAAAATGCATTGTGAGATTTCTCTCAATAAATCAGTATTATTGGTATCACTTCAGTATAGGGGGAAATTCTCACCATTAACAAGTTGTTATTAGCGTGCCTATTATTGACATGTTGGCTGCTTATTAGTACTTGTAAAGCACATATTCTGCAGTACCATACTCTACATCCCTCATCCTACCCAATACCTTCATCTAACAACAAATTTACCAATTATTAATAAGCAGCAAATTAAGAGTTTATTAGGGAAAATGTTGTAGTTAATGGTTTGTTAATAGCTATAGTTGCTCCTCATTCTGGAGTGTGACTGTATTATTTATTGTTGCCTGTTATAAGGTACACTGTAAACATTTTTTGCTGCCTTTGGAAAATACAATCAACTTGTCAACTTTCAAGTCATTTAAGCTTTTTTTACACTACATCGACAAAACAAAATAAATTAATTTGGTCACAGTATAGGGGGCAGTTCTCGCTATTAACAAACGATTAACAACAACTTTTCCCCCAATAAACTCTTAATTTCTTGCATCGTTAGTAAGGTAGTTGTTAGGTTTAGGTATTGGGAAGGATTAGGGATGTAGAGTATGGTCATGCAGACTATGTGCTTATAAATTCTAATATACAGCCAATATGCCAATAATAGGCAGGCTAATAACAACTAGTTAATAGGTATAATTGCCCCCTATACTGAAGTGTTACTGTTAATTTGTAATTATTTTTTAAAGTTATATCAACTCAATTTCAAATTATATTTACTCTCCACTTGCACTCAAGGTCGAGGATCAGTCCACAGAAATACAATATAATATGTTGTTTCTACAGTAGCCCTAAATGGACAAACTGCTCTACAGAACACGTTACCTAAATACGTTGTCCCCTTCAGCAAATTAGCCACAATGTGACAACCTTGTAGTCCTGTGTCAGCCACCGTAGTGCTCAGAAAGAAATAGGTGAGGGGTGGAGTGAGCCATTGGTTGCAATTTGCAACCTCACCACAAGACACCGCTAAAAATTAGACAATTGTCCACTTTTACAAGTTGAAATAACTTGTAAAGCCAAGTTGATTGTACTTGTACTTTACCTTAGTATGGAAAAGTAAATGTAACTTGTAAGTTTGAACACGTATTCGTATACTAAACATTCTGTGGTGTACCATTGGTATAATACTGGCATGATAGGATAACAAGGCACACAATACACACCCTGTGGGAATCTTTCTACATTTGTATGTCTTTTTGTTACCCTGCTGCAACCACATAATGCAGCAACATTATAAAATACTCAAAACACTTTGTAATCTTGCAGCAAATGTGTAAAACGGAACGCACACTGCTATGAGTTTACAAAGCAATTGTGTTTACTCTTCTGTAAATATTTCACGACCGAAAAGTTTCAGTGCAGTATGCTGTATAAGAGCTCTTGTGCAGTGAGCATGAGAATTTGTGTGTTAGTCGCACCTGTTTAAAGGAATTCACGCATTGGCCAGACCACCTACCCACCCTAAATCTGCCCGTGTTTACTGGTACAATGCATGAGAGAACTGTAGAAAAGTGTGATATTTTTATTCAGTCAGTACGAGTCAGCCTTTTGGCTTCTGTCTGCACGCTTTGAACTTTACCCTCATCAGGAGGGGGCCTGAAGCTTCGTGTCACCAGCCAGAGATTCAAAAATAAGACATTTGTTGCCATCCAAGGCAACATAGAACTAACTTCTAACTCATAGAATCCCGATGTTCTGTGACGTGAGACTGAGGTCTGGTTTCAGTATGTCTCGCTGTGTTATCATTAGAGAAGCACCTACTGTATGTATACAGCACTGGAGGAGATTGCTGCAGGATCCATAATGCACTCATTCATATTGATCTTCTCCTTGAGTCTAAATTGGGCTCTTATGTAGGTAAAGAGAGAAGGAAGAACAGCGTGAATAACTGAGACACGTGGCTTGGGTAAAATTGGACCTTTTTCTACATGATTGTGGCAGGTTAATCTTTGAAGTCAGCTGCTTTGGATTCTATGTCTCAGGTGAAGAATAGCAAACAATATTGATCTTGGAAGATTGTAGAATAGAGTAGGGTTACCTTGAGCGGTTAAAGATATCTCAGGAACTAGATTTACAGAAGGTCATATAACATTTAATGCACTCGTACTGTCACAAAAAAAACTCTTTATGCCCTTGATGTAAATCAGTAAAAATGATTGATCTTAATTTCTTTAAGCAGTGTTTTTATTTAGTGCTTTAAAATAAACACAACATAATGACAGCACAATTACATATAAACGGTATATTGTTTTAATAATATATAATTTTTGCGTTGTTTCTTTTTTGCATTGTTGCATAATGTTTTTAGACATTTTTAGACAAATGTAAAATAAAGTTGAAAAGTCATATTTGGGTATTGTTTACAGGACGGCTGCACAATGATTTATAAACATACAATATAAATAATGTATAATTGTTATGTTGTTGTTTTTTTGGATTATTGCAAAGTTATTGCAATATTATACGTTTATAATTTAATGATGCAATGATCTAATAAAATAATAATTCTGTTTTATACGGTGGCTAATTTGTATGAACTTGAATCTATAGGTTTTAGAAAAAGAGATAATGAAGTTTTAGATCCCTAAACCCAACGTCACAAAGCAAGCAGATCATAATAAAACGAACGAATCCGATCGTACAAATTCCTACGAATTAGCCACCTTGTAAAATAGCTCCTAATTGTCATCAGATTGGGTTAGAAATTCTAAAACGAAACATTTATAAATTAACGGCTGAAATGACCATTGATATTCAACAGCTAATATAACTAATTATGAAAAGACTGGAGAGTGTTTATTCATTAAATATTCTCATCCTGTGTTCAGTCACAAAGTCAAATTAAACATTATCAGTGAAGTCTCCAATGATCATTGGCCAGAACCCTGTCTGGTGTCCTGTGGTGTTTAATGGCATTCTTTTGGTTTATTGAGAGCTTTTAGTTTGGTTTGATAAGCAGTACAATGACATATACCTAAAACCCACACCCACCGGCTTAATGGGGTCCATTATGGAGATAACTGGTTTAACATAGTATCTCTATGACTCTGTAATATACTCAGTTTCGTTGGTCAAAAACATTTCCGGAAAGATTGGAAAGCATTGGAAGACAAACACATTTGGCTTTCTTCAAGACAAAGTTACAAATTACATCTATCCATGGAACATGTACCAATGCAGTTGTTGCGTGTGTGTGAAACCAAGAGATTTCCCTGGAGGAGAATGCATTAGGGTGGAGCCTTGAAAAAATATGTTTTTGTGTTTTGTTTCTCTGGACTGCTGTGTGTATGCTGTACGATTGTTTGTGTGTTGGAGCAGTTTGTTGGAAATTGTTTTATGTCGGGTGGTGGGTTTAGAGTATATGTGTTCATAAAAAGTACCACAATGGGCTTAATGGAGACCATGTGCTGCTTTCTGGTGTCATAATCACAGTCCTGCAGTTTACCAGTGCATCATGGGAACTCGACATCTCAGGGACTTTATTTTCCCATCACGCTCCCTGAGGCCCAACATGCCCACCTGCAGCAGAATCTCAGTATGAAAACAAACTCTTACAGTAATGCTTACACACACACAACAGTCTGTCATTTCTGAGCTGCATTGTCCTATTTGCCTTTTTACATCTATTTGGATGGTTTGTGACCACTACCAGATCCCGATAAATTCTCAATACCACAACATATCGCAAGACTGTACTATTTTTAATTTTTGGTAATTATAAATCAAAATTTGCGTTATTGTTATTTTTGCATTATACTCATTCTACAGAATGAAGATTATTTAAATCAATCAAATATGTTCGGTTGGTTATGTTACATTTTAGATAGAGTTAAAAAAACAAAGAGACTTTTGTGTTGACTCAACGTATATTATTTAATTCTTCAAAGTAATGATGCTTTGTATAGCCAACATAAATTTGTTTGTTTATGTTATGCTGATTGTCTCAATTTTCCCAATAATCAAAAACCTTCATTCATTAAAAGAACTTTAAACTCAACAGATAACAGACAGTAACAACGATATAAAGGCATAAATTAAGCCAGCAAGAACTAAAACACTCACCTTTAAAAGGAAAACTAATAAGAAACATAGAATTGAACATGCTGCAATGCATCTTAGGAACTTTCAAAGTCTTGCAGTATTGCTTGTTTAGAATACACTGTTTTGTAGGTTGGGCAAACTTTCTGACGTCTTTTGGCTAAAAACTTCCAGTCAACAAAATAATCTTTGATAGAAGCATGTTTAGGATAATTTTGTTCAGAAGCTATAAGCAAAACAATCATTTGACTCAAATGATTAGTCTCTACCTAAAAATGCTAAGTTCAAGTTACTTATTTCTCTTTTTAGGGATAACATCTTGAAAGTGGATGTTTTACAGTATGTGTTAAGGCATAGAGTTGTTTTCACTTTCGGTTATTACAAAAGCTTCTATTTAAACAATGAAAATGTGTATCCAGTTGTAAATAATAGTGAAAAATCACTTGTAAAACTGTTGTTCCACATTTTGACACATTCTTATTTAAGTCAGCATGAAAATAGATCCACTCATAACAAGACATCCTATCTCTGTGAATTATAAGTGAAGCTATTGCAGATTTATTGTCCACTATATTTAATCCAATGGCACTTCTTTAATATTGTATCTTCGTTAACTTGAAATGATCAATCATTTCTAACTGTCAGGATACCAATCACATATCATGCCCGAGAGCTCATTACACATTCCCCAGACGTTCCCACGAGCGCTGCCTCAAACAGCCTACAACTCACAGTTTCAACAAGGAGAAAAGTGCAAAGTCACAGAGTGAGAGAGTCCCTTCTGTGTTTGTGTCTTTCTCTCTTCATCTTCACCCCTCGGTTCAGTATCTGGAGAATCTGTGTATGAATGGAGATAATGCTCTAACAGAACTGCAGGTAGATGCCAAAAATACCCTGTACCAACCCATAAATCTCTGCACGGAAATACAAACTGACTGATTCTGACTAAACCCTGATATCGAATACTGGTCAAATGGATCAGACTGGAGTTATTTACTTTTTTAGCTTACCGCTTGGAGTTACAAATATGAACTGAACTTCTGATGAGTTGTAGTTAAATTGTCAATCAGTCAGCCGCTTTGGTTTCTGTCGCTACTCAGACAAGATTTTATCTTATTCTTATGTTGGCTAAAATAAAGCGTGATGTTGCAAATCATAATGCAACCTCATTAAAATGGCATGACTCTGAATAGAATTTATGCAAATGATTATCCCAGTCTATAACAGATAGCAGTAGTGTAAATAAACTGCTTTTTAAAACAAAAAGACTATCTTTAGTATCACTCCTACTACTACCTCAATCATTATGTATAATTATTTCCATTTAATTTTTAACAGCAAACCTTGTCGGATATATAGAAGTAGCAACAGTTGCTAATTGGTCAGTAATGCTTTTAAGGCGGAGCTTAGCAAAGGGTCAGTTACGTTTTCAGTTGTGTTGTATTCTTGTTTGTCTTGGCTTATGGCTATAATATTAATAGGGGTATTATCTGCCTGTCCATCAATCCATCTCTCTCTCTCTCTCTCTCTCTCTCTCTCTCTCACTCTCTCACTCACGAACGCACATGTGGGGTCAGTTTGGGATGCCCTCAGAAAAAGAAGTGTGGGTGTGTGCAAGCTCAGTACTCAGCAGCTCTAGCCAAATCCCATCACAACATTGATCTCTCCTCCGACTAGAAGCAGATTACCATAAGTACATACACAAAACAAAATATAGAACACAACATGGGTTTAATGTTGTTTTGTACAAAATCCGACAAAAACAAATGCATTGCACAGTTTATTTTCCCACAATAACGGCTGGCTCTGTAGACGCCTACTAAGTGCTATTGGTCCAATATAATGACATAATAAATGGGTGAGGCCTGAGTCTCCGCCTGGTGTGGTTATTTTCTGGTTCAGACACATATTTAAATATGTTGTAAAAAAATTCTGAGATAAATGGAATACTATTGATCAGCAGTTTTAAACCTTTTCTGTTTCTTCATGACTGTACCTTAACGCTTTACAGGACCGATTTTGAATATTTTTGGTGACTTAAAAACAATTTAACACACAGTAGCTTGACACCACACTGTTGTTTGGAAGTGTAGCCTACATTCTGATACCCTGGAATGCAAGCCAAGCTAAAATAAGATAGCCCTCTGGATTTGAAGATTTTGGTATAAATGTGCGTTTTTTATCTATAAGCAGGTGAAACACAATCAATCTCTTTCTTGGCTCTGTTTTTAAGGCCAACTTTGCTTGTTTTTATCACGCTGGTAAGCATTTCCTCACATATGAAGGATGGAGATGATACTCACCCGAGAACTTGTACCCTTCCTATAAACAAACAGTAACATAAATGACTTGAGAGATTATAAAATGTTATTTGAAGCATTAAATCCTAAATTGGATAAAAACTCATGTGACATTAAAGGGATAGTTCACCCATAAATAAATATTCTGTCATCTAAAACTCGCCCTCAGATTGTTCCAAACCTGTGTAAATCTCTTCGTTCTGCTGAACGCAAAGAAAGATATTTGGAAAGTTTGGTTACAGACATTCTTCCAAATATCTTCCTTTGTGTTCAGCAGAACAAAGACATTTATATATACACAACCTGAGGTTGAGTTAACAATGACATAATTTACATTTTTGGGTGAACTGTCCCTTTAAAGCACCATTATTTTACCTGTTAAAATGTTGGGTGATGTTAAGATTATTATTTTATAGGAACTACATTTGCCAAAATGTGCAGTATAGACGGTTTCGTCAGACCCGAAGTTACCTTCTGGTGTGTGTTTGGTTATAATATAACAATTTATTTATATTTAGTTCATAGTAATATTTTATTGTATATTAAAGCACTCTAAGTGTACAGCAATAGCGGCGATTCATATTTTGCGCCTAAAACCGTGCGGAAAAATGTGAGCTGCGCTGCTTTCTCTGCTCAGTGCGTGCTCGGCACTCTGAAAGTTGAATTATTTCCATCTCGATGCGTGTCTACATTTAAAGGGGTGGTATGACAGGGCTAAATGCATATTATCGTTTGTTTTAGATGTAATGCAATGTCTATACACGACTATACCGTGCATATTTTTATTTCCTCTTTGCCCTGCCTCTCTGAAACGTGAAGATTTTTTGCAAAGCTCATGAAAAGTGAAGTGTGCTATGATTGGCCAGTTAACCAGTTATTGCTAAAATACTGCAACACGTGACAGAAATGTAACGCCTCTTACCACAGCTCCGGGTGTAAGTATGTTCACCACTTGCTTTGTGTGTGTTCACTACTCTCTGGATGGGTTAAATGCCAAGGTCACATTTCAGGTGTGGGTCACCATATCTGACAAATAGGTAATTTTCACTTCACCTTCATATTTGGAACATCAGGTTCCTCTTCAATTGTAATGACAGGTACCCCCACCTTACATGCGTATACATTTGGGCGGTCTTAGTCAAATCATACCACAAACTGATGTAGATTTGTGTGGGTGTGGTTACACGAGGTGTTTCAGGCAGGTCTGAGTGAGCTTTGCTTTTGCTTCTTTTGTTTCCGACGCTTTAATTTTAGCAATTTTACATATCTAATAAATACATGGGCAACTTATAACTCACCAAAGACACAGAAAAACACATATACGCGCCATATGACCCCTTTAAATTAGCTTGCGCACCCAAAAATACCCGAAATGTGGATTGCCCAATACACAATAAAGTGCTATATAATATATATATGCTCATTCATTCATCATCTCTATTTCTTTCTTTAACCTTTGTTTCTCTTCTCTAATTCTTGCCCCAACCCTCTCTTGATCGGCCCATACTGATAGCTGACCGAATGAATGGGCAGCCGAAAGAAGCAAGAAAAGGCCGTGTTTACACACAGCTCAGACAAACGTGATGCCTGATTCTGATTGGACAAGGAGAGGGGCGTGCGGGGAAGGGTAGCGACGCACAACAGGAAGGCAATGTGGTCATTACAGACATGATGCTGATGATGCAAATGGTGAAATGAAAAAACATATATATTTATATTGTGGTATTCATTGTCTACTCAGTCCCAAATTTGATAAGATTTAAAATTCAGACCACACACACATTTTTCTGTCTGGCAGCGAGGATGAATCAGCACAGTGCCGGCCTCTGGAGTCCCGCTGTGGGATGCGACTGTCGTCTGTGATGATGAGAGGGATCGGATCTCAGGTTTGAGTCAACACCAAACAGCCAGAGCCGGGAGGCACGCTCTGGGGAGGAATCTCAAAGTAATTAAAAATCTGAGCAAACTGTGTGTATGTGTGTGTGCGGGAGAGAGAGAGAGAGAAAGGTCATTTTAATTCTTACGTTCACTGGTGGAGTTTTGGGTCAGGGGTAGGCGGTACTTTGTCTGGAAAGTGAATCACAGTGGTTCAATGTTCTGGAGATTTTAATGAGAGTCGTGCAGTGGAGACGTGCTTATGTTTCTAGCGTTGAGAAATATTCTGGGTTATTTTTAACATAATTTCTTTGTTCCGCATCCGTGGGTTGCTGTTTATTACAGCAAACAAAAATGTTGAGCAGTTTCCAAGTGTGTGTGAATAAATCAAGGAGGTCTGTAATACGAAAAGAGAACTATTCAATATTCCTGTTCATCTATTGCAGATTCTCAGCTGATCCAGGATGCGTCCCCTGATATAGGGAACTTACCATTGTTACTGAGACATTTCTCAAAATATCTTCTTTGGCGTTCCAATGAAGAAAGATTCAAAGGCTGTCAACCAAAATAAAATAAAAATCTCATAATATTTCTTTTAACAGATCACCAAACAGACCCCACAGTGCCATGCACTCAGGAAGTACACAAGTAAATCGCTTGAACCATCATAAACAAAACAGTACTGACAGCGAATCTGATTCAGATCGGCTCGTGACAGAGCGGTTTAAGGCAACGTCTATGCATGATGCACATTTCAGCCTGCTGCTGCATGTCGGATGAGCGAACGCCGATTACTCTTGATACATTTAGTTAGATATCGCTTGCTTCCTGATGACTTTGTTTAACAGGAAGCTGTTGTGAGTGCATGAGAGTCTAACGGGGATAAAGAGAGATGGATTGTAGAAAAGACACCCGGTGAGTGGTGTATTTGCAGGGAGCTGTAATGATAAGGTCACATTAATCTGTTGTACGATATCCGTCCCTTACCCCAGACTGACAGTAATGACAGAGCGTGGGAGTGCAGAACGTATAGAACGCTATGTGCCAGAATAGATCAAGTCATGAGAATATATGAACATTGAGCTACACTTAAAGGTGCAGTTCACACAAAATTTTTCATTCTGTCGTTATTTACTCAAGTTGTTCCAAATCTGTATACAGTTCTTTGTTTCCGATGAACACAGAAAAAGATATTTGGAAGAATGTTGTAGACCCAAAGAATTCTTGGCCACCATTGACTACCATAGTGAGATCAATCTCTTCATAAATGTCTTTGTTCTGTTGAACACAAAAGAAGATATTTTGAAGAATGTAGGAAAGCAAACAGTTTTGGGGCACTTTTGACTATTATTTTTAGTTCCAAATATCTTTCTAATCGAGGGAATGAGTTTTTATTTTTGAGTGAACTGTCTCTGTAAAGTGAGGAAATATGCTGAAAGACTTCAGGTCTTTCCTTTTTCTTTTGTTGTATCTTCCAACATTTCATAATTTGTCAGAGTCATTAGACTCTTTTAATTACTTTTTAAAGTCTCCTTGACCGTCACTGCACTTATTAACTTTCTGTGTGTGATTATATGGATTACTGGCCGAAGAAATCTCTGTAGATTCTCTCATAGCATTAGCATAAAAAGATCCCATATTCGTAATCATTCCCACAAAGGGAATCTAATTTTATTTGCCGTGCGAATAGAGATCTTCTCTTTATTTTTCTTCAAGCCCGGAGAAGGCTCAGAGCACCTGGTATTTTTAGCAAACTCTGCATTACCGAGTGCAGTGCCTGGAACAGATTTCTCTCATTTACAACATTCTGTCTTGTCTGGGATATGGGAAAAAAGCTTCTAATTGGGCGATATTTACTGCATTTTAACATTCTCATACGCTGTCTGGTTTTATGGCCTCGTGGGCACGATACACAGCGTTGTAAAAATTCGCTGAAATGAATAACGTGCATGGTCCAGATATATATTTCACATGATCATTAAGGTCATCTGCTAAAGCATCTTCTTGCAATTAATATTCAGTAAGTGAAGCTGCATATCGCTTTATTTTTCAGTCTGCGAGCGAGCTGCATTCAGATTCTGAGCTGTCTTTGCAGGTCACCGCACAGTCACGCAGTGCAAAGCTTTGTGCTGTACTCCTTTATAGCTGTCGACATCTTCAAAATTTGTGGATATTACATAAGTTTTTATGTAAGGACATGTAGTATGAAATAATACACAGAGCTCGGCAGTTTTACTGAAAAAATTACCATTGTCCATAGATGCACTGTATAACTGACCACTCATATATCCCTCTCTTTGCTGTCTCCAATAAAATAATTGTAGTTAAAATTAATATTACGCTTTGAAGAGCTTATTTGCAAAAACAGAGTAGTTAAAAAAAATCAAAATCATATTTTGTGTATTCCTATCATAATAAATAAACCTGTAGTTGGGTTGTTTTGATTAAGTAATTATAAAAATAAATTATTTTAAATGATTTGCTGCACATCGGCCCTCCAACATTTCTGTCGACGGGGGGGGGGTGTTGTATGTAACGTGTCATTGCGGTATATGCAAACGTGTCCGACTCGGTAATGCCTTCGCGTTGTGTGCATTCACGTTTATAATACGCCTGTCTGTATGGGCCAAACGTTCATTCCGGCCCCATACGTTAGCGGCCCACCAGAAAAGTTGCGGTACTCCCGATGCCCAGTCCGCCCCTGGTCACCGCTGTAGGCCATCGGTGGGACCGCCGTTCTTGACTTTGACAGAATAACCTACAGGTCAGTCCGCCCCTGGGCTAATGTACATAATAATGACCTCTGGTTGTAAAAGAGAGTTTGCCAGCAGAATAAATGATGAGTCTGTGTTAGAAATATAAATGTCCCTCCCCAAATAACACATATCTCCTGTTCTATTCTTGTCTGCTTGGAAAGAGCGGATAATATAAAGGCTGGGGTGGTAGAAAATGGACATGCAGAGAAATTACGGAACGTCTAATGACTGATGCTATCTCTCTGCACTTTGAGCTCTTGCAGTCAGTAATTACAGCTGGTAAATTAGACCCCATTCAGGCTAAAGACTATCATTCACACAGCGCTTATGGATCAGCTCCTAAGTGCCTTATCTCCGCCTATGATCTCCATCTTTACCAAACTCTTGTGTGGAACCTTCGCAATGCTTTGATATGTAAATGAGGTCCCTGATTTATCTAAATTCAGTTTCCACTTCTGCGTTTTGACCCTTCATTTGAACGGTTGATTTGATCACTGCTGAACAGGAGGTTGTTATTAAGTTACAACTCATATGGTTACCGGTGATCTTCAAAGAATATTTTTTGTGTTCTGCAGAAGACAGACACTCATACGGCTTTGGAAAGACATGCGGGTGAGTTCATTATATCCCTTCAATATTGTGGTTAACCATTGTTAAGAGTTATTTAGTAGTGAGCATTCAATAGTGATCTTCGATATGAAGTATTAAAGTGACATATGAAAGTGAAGGAATGCAGAATTCAAGTCTAAAATATATAAAAGTCATCTGCGAAGAGTAACTGAATAGATGCTGATGTTTCCGTCACTGAACTTTGAGTTGTCAGTCCTCCATCTTCTGAAGCAGATCATAGGCTGTTACTCTCCAGTATTTATAGAAGCAGCACTGGACTGCTCGATATGCAGATTGAAGAACTGACCTGATCCGACCTTGTTGGGATGTCCAGACTGGACTGGTGCAGTGACGAGGTTCTGTTGTGCCTCGCCTCTGACAACGTGTACACCAATCTAGATACATTTACCTTTAAAAATGATCTTCGTCCACATTATAACGCTTTCCACATTAAATCTACTGTACAAATCTACTGTAAAATTCTGCATCATTTACTCACCATCGAATTGTTTGAAATTTCTTTGTTCGAATGATCACAGAGAAAGATATTTGGAAGAAAAATTACACTGTTAAACACAAAAGAAAATGGTAGTACTTTTCCTACTATGGTGGTCAATGAAGTCAAAGAACCGTTTGGTTACATTCTTCCAAATATCTTTCTCTGTGTTCAACCAAAGAAATTTATACAGGTTTGAAATTCATGGCAGAATTTCCATTTTGGGGCGAACTTTCCCTTTTAAACCTCTGAAAACACTGACATCCATGTTGTGCGAGGAAAACGTAACATAAAGACATCGTCTCTGTCAGTCGTTTTTTATCTTTCCGCCTCTTTGAAATGTGGCCACAATGCAGAGCAAAAGCAAAGAGTTTTTAAATGAACGGTTACTGCTGTAAACAAACTGTTTTCTTTAAAAAGATGCAATCTGAAGTATTTACATACTGACATTAACACTATCGAACTAGAGGTCACCCAAAATAACTGAAACACATGACGAAAAAAATCATGTAAAAACAGAAATGCTCTGGCAGCATGGGCACCAGAAAAATACAATAAATGAAAAGCTTTTTTTAAGGTAAAATTGGGTTTTTCATATTTTCTTGTACACCTTTTGTGTTACTTATATGTTTTTTAACCGTATTATAAAAATGCGTAAAAAAATCTGTAAAATTCTGTAAAACAGCCAAATTACATCACGCGGGAAAAATCTGTAAAAAAACTGTAAATTCTGTAAAATAGTGTCTGAAATCCTTTTTGTTGACAAACATGCTGTCTCTGTTTAAATCTAAAACACAAACGTATTAGTGTGCACAAAGCCTATGATATTCCAACTGCTTTACCCCGTTTTTATCAACAGCTCCATCTCAATCATAAACTCCTTCACTTCACTTCCTCCTCAGTAATCATAACATTTCTTTCATCAAAATGTATCTGCCATACCTTTTATCTTGCACTAACTTTACCCCGATAACTTCTCTGCTGTACCTTCTTGGTCTGATACCAACTCTTCTCCACCTCCTTCCGTAATCATAACTTTTCTGTTCCTTCCCCACAACATTTCACCTACAGGCCTCAAACCTCCTCTCTGTCTCCTCTCCTCCCTGACATCCCTCCGTTCTCCTCTCATCTCAACCGTTCGCTCCTTTCCTTTACTGTACTGCAATGCAGCAGAGCGGAACGGGGCGCAGCTCAGGGAACCTGAGAGACCAGCCCTCAGTCAGCTCGCCTGCACGGCCACGGATGCGTCTTAATCACACTGTGCTGCCTTTATCTCTACTCTACATCATACATACAGACTACACTGAATGAGTCTGTCTGTTACCAAGGGTGACATTGATTGATCTACGATAAGTGAGTCATCAAAGAAATGCATTCGTTTTCAAAGAAGAAAATATTTTTTGTATGTTTTCAAATTGAAAAATAGATATATCCTGTTTACTTTTACAATGCAATGCACCTGACCCTCCGTTGACTCCATTCCCAATTTGATGGGGGCCTCTCATTACACCCAATGTTTTACTTCTATTTTTTGTCATTATTTGGTTGTACTGTCATATCTTAAGTTTTCACAAAAATCTGCATTTGCTTCAGTTCTTTGTAACTGGACACAAGTCACATGAGATAATGCCTATGATTTCTCTTCAGTACTGTAGTACGCAGTATGCAGTATTTATTCAATAAAAAAAATGGAATCGATGGAAACTTGCGGCGGACGATGCAAATGATGCGGGACACACGTCAATCGCATCTTTCACACAAGATGAAAAAATTTCAACTCAAGCAAGAAATTTGCCCGAATAGCTTGCTGACCTCAACTGTTTGACACGTGAACACACTCCGCATGTAAAGATAACAATAATAAAGAGCGAGGAACGTGTTTAGTGTGAACACAGCATAGGACAAAAAGGATTTGCTAGGAACTATCTATGCTTTTTAACCGAGATCTCCAAGCACAGCACAACGCGTCTTATCTACACAGTGTTTCTGATAAGAGGATCAATTGAATTCATCACACGCAAATACTCTGAAACCAAAATCCGATCGGTGAAGTGGATTGAGGTCGGCCATGAAGGCGGATCCCAAAAGCAAAGCCAAAGCTTTTCATGGTATTGAAGTGAGAAAATGAGCTGTTATTTATGAAGCAAAATCATTTTTTTAAATCTCTTTGAAGTTGAGCCACGTTAAAGAACCACGTTTCTAACAAAGAGATGTCTTGTGAAAGACCGTCGTGGGGTTTCTCTCATCCTCAGTTCTCCCGACGCAGCCCAACACATCTAATTTGCATAAAAACAACTCGAATGAGCGACATGGGAGCTGGATTGCTGACGAAAGCTTAGTGTCTTCAATTAGTGAAACAAATAACGACCGCCGCGTGTAAGTAATAAAAATCCTTTAATATTTTGCACATAGATATATATATATTATTACCGTTATAATAATAGCTGTAAGTCAAAAATAATAGTCATTATATGCATATAAAACTAATCCATTAATTTACTATGTGTACTATGTTGTAGTTCTGTCTACAACATGAAACCTCATCAGCTTATATACAGGAGCTAAGCGATAAAGCCAACAAACACACGTACACACACACGAAATCAGTGCCAAACACTGACGACAACATGTACAGTCCGTTTCTCTTGTACCATATGCAAACATCATTGCACCCATGTTAAAAACGAACAGAGAAATGGAAAGACCAACAAACACTGATGCTCCTTCAAAGAGGTTTGATGAAAAATTAACAATGTATATTTCAGTTTCGGTTCAAAAGAAACACTAAAGCACCTTTGAGTAAGCCACAGCGTCTTGATTTATGTGTCCTAGTGCTAGTGAGAATGACACGGAGAGACACGTACTGTATATAGAGAAGGGAACGTCTCTACTGTTTGAGTACCCGGATGCAGTACTGTTAGACATCTGTAAACCACAGGACACTAATATATATTCTCACAGCTCTATGTGTGACTGAGTATTGTGCGAGCGTCTTCTTACACCGGGACTGGCAGGAAAAACATTTTGTGTCTCACTTCAGTCTCTTTGAAATGACTGCACCTTGTCCAGAGGTCCCCAAAGCAAATCGCTGTTATGACAACTGAAATGGGCTCTGACTTCCCAGCCCATCGCATCCGAGATGAAGGGATGAAACACCTGGCCCTTGAAACAGACGTGAGGTGTGGTCAAGAGGAGCCATCGAAACTGTGAAGGAGAGAAACATTTTACTGTCAAAGAATGATCACAGTTAATAACAACACAGTCAATTACGGTTTATTAAAGGAACAGGTAACCTGAAAATAATAATTTTGTTGTTTATTCTTCCTCAGTATTATAAAAGAATGGTATAACTGTCACTCAATTTATCACCGTCACATCGTCTTTTCTTCTTCCCTCAAATCATAACTTATCCACTTTTTTGTTTTGGAAATGGAAATTTAATGAACATTTAAACTGCAGAGTTTCAAATGGACTAAAATAGACTATAGCTGTAGTTCATATAACTTTAAAATGTATATTTTAATAATAAAAGTTCTGTCGTCGTTTATTCAACCTCATTTTATTGAACAATTGTATTTGACTCTAGAAAATATTTAGAAAAATGTTTCTGTTGTTTTGGGTTCATACAATGGAACTCAATGGGAGCCAATGTCGTTTGGCCACTAACATTTCTCAAAATATCTTCTTTTGTGGGTGATTAAAAGATGACAGAATATTTGTTTTTCGGGAAACTATCCCTTTAAAGGTCCAGTGTGTCATTTTTTAGAGGGTCTATTGACAGAAATGCGATATAATATACTTAATTATGTCTTGAGAGCTGTATAAAGACCTTATATAATTAAGCGTTTTGTTTTCTTTATCTGAGAATGAGCTTCATCTACATTTCTAGTGTGGGTCTTACATGGAATTCGCCATGATGTTTCTACTGTAGCAAAAAAAGCGAAACGTGACGACATCTTTGTTCTGTGTCAGCCACCTTAGTGCTTCGAAAGGGAGGGGTGGAGCGAGCCGTTGGTTGCAATTTCGCAAACTCACCAATAGATGTCGCTAAAATCACAACATTGCTCCTTTAAACTGCCCTACAAAGGCAAAAGACATAACACGCAGTTACACCCCATATATAATCTCCCACCAACCAATGAAATTTACTCAAAATACAAATCAACATGATGAAGGAGGGCGTGAATGTCCCAAAAATATCAATAACCAATTTTTCATCAAAATGACTGCCTTTTTGTCTTTGCTGGGAAGCGTACTTTAAAGCCAGATATTTTAAATGTTTGGTTGGACTAATCCTTTAAACACGTCAGATTTACAGAAATCATTCACTTTGGTTTATAGAGGTGACCACAAATAGAAAAATTTCAAAATAAGGAGTATCCCAGAGACACTACAATCCTGTTGGGAATGGTGAACATTCCCTCAGGATAAACGCATGTCTTTGACTTATTAAATATTAACCAAACCATTTTTTATCCCTTTATGAGATCACGGATAGACAGGGTCACCTTTGCCACACAGAATTACTCACAGACAGGGAACGGCTCACCATGATGCTCATTTACTAACCTTGAATACATCAAATAGCCTTTATAGAAATTGAATACATTTTAGTAAGATATACTGTATATCAGACTCAAAATTATCAAAATAATGTGTTTTTATCTCAATCTGGTACACGTTCTGTATATTATTATAGCCTAAATTGTTAGCTAGACAACTTCTGAGACTGATGTGATCACTGACAGATTAGATCTACATAAAACATTTAAAGTTTAGTTTTCTCCATTCTGTACCATATTCCTCACACTTTAATGGCTTGTTAAACCCGAGGGGTCATTATAAGCTAATATTGTGCAGATATTCCCTCCGGACGTCACTTTTGGCCACAACATCCTCACTGAAATGGAACCTCATAAGTGACTGAACTGAAGTGCTCTACATAGGCAGCAAGTCCATTAGTCTTTCGCCTCAGACAGCGCAGACTGGCCGCAATCCATTCACTGTCCGTCTGATGCATATTCCACATAAAATTGGAAAGCACTTGTGAAAATGGCAAACTCCAATCAGGTTACCTGACTGCTGTGTAATTTCCAGGACTGATGGTGCACAGTTCAGTCCCTCAGGAAACGAAATACACGTGATGTTACGAGCTCTTCTGAGAAATGTGAGGAAGTTTGCTCGGTGGAACGAGATGTTTAAAAATGTTTCTTGATTTGTTTGAGCCATTAAACTAGATATCCACAAGCACCATATTTTCGCCTTTGCTCTATGGCTGGGAAATAATCGGTTCATACAATTTTGCATTACAAGCATCAGTAAAACATAGTTTAGGGAGTTTTATTTTTAGCTGGCCTTTTACTGTGGTATCATTGGTTTTACATTTCCAACCTTAAGTGAAAGCTGTTGAATAAAATAAGCTAAACCCCAATTAATAATAAAAAATACACTAAAAGCACACACAAAAATCCCACAATCTAACTGAAATAATAATAATAATAAAGCTTTCTATTTTTTGACCCTTTTATAGTTCTTATACAATTCTTTTATACAATTGTTGTGGGAATATTTATTTTCATGAAGCATCAATGTTTTAGTGTTTATTGAGCTTATCTCATTGATTACGGTATATCAGTGTGTTGCAAAATTTCACATATTTTAACAATTATTTTCCAAATGTCCCTGTCAGAAAATTCGAGACATTTCACAGGGAAGGTGGAATGATGGATGACTACGTCTGGAACTTGGTTTGTGAGGACAGTATTAGTCATAAAAGACAAAAAAGTACCCTTCTGGAGTTCTGTACGACTCATTTTAGGAACTGTTATGATAAACTGTTGTTGTTTTTATGCCAATACCTTGTCATTTAAACGTACAAATAATAATAGCGAAATGTATTAATGTGTGAGTTTTTTGTGAGAACCGTCGATGGTTAAAAACAATTATCTGATGATGTATTTCTTAGCATGTTAAACTTCAAAAAGAAACAGTAGAAATGAAAGCAAAACTTTTTTTTTAGTGTAACATTACAAATTTATGGTACTCTCAATATATTTAAATCATCATCCCCATCTTAAATGAAAATGTTGTGTATTCTAGAATCGCCTACAATACAAAGAATGATTGCTTAAAAAACAGGTCCAAAGCAGTTTTGCTGCTTCTTATGTGTTAAAGGCTTTGCATCAGGATGCTTAAAAATGCAGTGAGCGAGGTTTGGAACGGAGCCCAAGATATTCTGGCAGAATTTACCTGTCCCAGATCTTCACATTCCTGCAGTTGTTGCTGCAACATCCAGCTGATATCAAAGCTGTGAAGAAAAGAATATTGTGACATTACTTACATGATTTATAATAGCACCTTTCTGTCTCAAGTGTTTGGATTTGGCTTTTAAAAGGTGTTTTAATATCATTAGTGCATTATGTGTCACAACGTACTTGGATATTCAAAAGTTATCTTTGTGTTTTACATTTACAATTGGTTTTCCTTTTTAAATGGCATACGGTTTGTCACATTAAAGGTATAGTTCACCCAATAATAACAATTCTGTCATAATTTATTCACCCTTGTGTCATTTCAAACCTGTACATGACGTTTTCTTGTGTGAAAAATAAAAGAAGATATTTTGAGAAATGTTTTGTGTTCATACAATGGAAGTCAATGGGAGCCACTGTTGTTTGGTTACCAACGTTCTTCAAAATATCTTCTCTTGTGTTCTGCAGTAGAAAATCATACAGTTTTTGAATGACATGTGGGTATGTAAATGATCAAATCCTTTAAAGGCAAACCTTCTTATGTGACTTATTGTCTGACTCTAACATTTTCTCCTGCTTGCTTGCCCAGACTAACAGACTGTGAACCGGTCTGCTTTTCCCATATGCCACCCCATCAAACCACACACACACAAACACAGTGACAGTCTTTTGAGCTGAGAAACCTCAAGCTGCGGAGGGTCTAATCTACATGAGATACTCTTTCAGTGTCACCTTCTCGTACAGGACAACACAAACGTGACGTGCAGCATGCACCTTTCATTGACAGGCCGATGGGAGGTTAGCAAGCTTTCCTCGCTGCTTAAAGACATTCGATCCTCATTCAGATACTGTGACCGTACATCCATTCTGTCTGAGATCACATCCATTAAGCGGGCTTCGATAGTGCTCTATGTTTCATTCACTGGGCTGGCATCCTGCTTCTGCTGTTTCATCTCCTTTCATCTCATTATCACATTTGCTTCAGGCATGCACAGGCCATTAAACATTCATGACGGTTTGTGGACTTCTGAAACGCTACAGCTTTTGACTGACATCTAAGCCTGTTCATCGACCTAAACACAGATAAAGCGGGAAATGACGAAGAGGCGTGAACTAGGGTGACCACCTGTCCCGCTTTGCGTTGTTCCCCACATCAATTTCACCCCTTGTCCAACACGTTGCATATTGAGAAAACGTCCCCCATTTTCATCAGTCTGTTGGTTTTTAGTTGTCACATTAAGAAACACGTTATTCAAACCGAAACGCACATGAGACGCTTGTTTGCGCCATTGTTTATTTAACCATTTAACAGCGCAGTGTCAAACCCGGCACACATCAGTGTCCGACATGTTCATGCAAACGCAACTATGTCAAAGCTTGACTTTCATCCAATGTATGAGAAGAAGGCAGTGATTTTAGTCATCAACAGGCTGCGACATCTGTCAGTAGATGGGGTGATCCTCCCATGTCAACTTGCCAGAAAAAAATTGTGTGTATATTGTGTGGCTTTGAAACTGTGTTTGGTTGTGGTTAGCGTATTAAAATATAAAAAATCATGAAATTCATTGTTTAACAAAAATACATTTTAAAAGAGTAACTCTTTTTGTATTATTTTTTTGTACTTTATTCCTTTATTTTTCTCTTTTTGGAGAAGATCTTCAAAGTGTACAATATGATAACCCCGCGTCTAACCTCTGTGCTGAAAATTTAAAGAGACAGTGAGCCTTAAATTGAAATCTCCAATAAAATTGTTTAATGTAATATTACATTTTATTGTTGTAGTTGGAATTGACTAAATAAAATATAAAATAAAATATATCTGGAATAGCATGGTGGAAGAAACAACTGCCACATTTGTTTATTTTTAAGGGATTCCTTTCATAATCTCTACACAGGGCTTAGCAATATAGTAATACCCGAAGTACATGTTTAAATTGAATATTGAAATTGCATTGTCTGCTTTCATGATGTTCTTCTTGTCTGGTAAACTTTAATCTGTCAATTTGCTCTGGTCAAATGTTAATGTCGGGAGACACGGATCTTTAGATCCGTCACATGCGGTCTGTCTTAAGAGATGCAGAGAACCTCACACACGCACACTGCTGCTACTACTAACATAACCAGATATTAACATGTTTCCATCCTAAAACCGGGATTATGAGAGATTGTCCTATATTTTTGGAAATCGTTAGAACGCTTAAGGTCCAGAGTGATGGGGAAGAGCCACAAAATAAGCTTCTTGACAAGAGCAACTACTAGTTTTCCTGCAAATTATACAGCATAAATATGTATGACGTATGCAATACTACCGTATAAGAACTCAAATTTAATATGAGATTAGCAGAAACTGCCTGTGATACGCAATCTTTAAAGAAAGACTTTTTTCCTAGCAGGACAAAGTATTAAAACAATAAAAGGTATGATGCATTTATATGACTATATATAAAACCATTAAAGGGGTCTTGAAACTGCCATACTGCCTCATCTAAATCATACCCACAATGCCTCTCACTGACATGTTAACTGGAGGTCATTGCACATTCATGACTGTATTAACTCAGATTCCTTCAGGCAGTGTCATGTTTGCTTCATGTGTGCTCCAAACTAAGGCTGGCTTCGTAAAGGGATAGTTCATCCAAAAATAAACATTCTGTCATCATTTACTCACCTTTAGATTGTTCCAAGCCTGTATCAATTCATTTGTTCTGCAAAACACAAACTGAAGGATATTTGGAAAAATGTCAGTCACCAAAAAGGTCTCATCCTCCTTTTATTGCCATAGTAGGTAAATAAATACTATGGGAGTCAATGGGGGATGAAATCTGCTTGGTTACAGACATTCTTCCAAATATCTTCCTTTGTGTTCAGCACAACAAAGAAGTTTATATAGGTTTATAACAACCTGAGGCCAAGTAATGATGACATCTTTGGGACACTTTTTAAAATCCAATTGTTGATGAATAAAGTAAATGTATAAGGTTTGTGATCTTGAATTGTCAATTTTGTCAGGGACATAAGGGAGGACCACCCTTAAAGATATCTTATAAAACCACATTCATGCATCTTTAAAGAGACACATGTGGGACCTGAGCCACAAAGCCAAGTTTTTTTGTGCAAAAACTCACAATCCTCACACAAAGCTATGACTCCACACTCTGAGCGCACTGTGTTGATCCATTAGGGGACCCGTGACTAAGAGCTTAGTGTAATATTCTTACCCGAGGAAACAACTGCCGGAATATGATTCACATGCAAAGAATTATGGAACATTTCATCATTTTCCAGATCTTGTCTTTTTCCTTATCATTTGCTTAAAGCATTTACCGCCTAAATGTAAACCATTTACACTCTATAGGCCAGGATTTTCATGCATAAACTTAAAGGTGCAGTTTGTAACAAATTTGCAGTAAAATATAAAAAAATCCAGTGTTAAATATTTTGTTCAGCTGAGAACTTACAATATTTCAAATGTTTCAATCTACTTATAAATCGTGAGAAAATCGCCATTCTAAACAGTGACACGGGGCTGTACAGTCGCCTGTCAATGGCGTCATATCATCGTCATCCTTTGTTACCGCCTTTACTTACGTAGAAACCGCATGACAACAGTGTCGTGGACAAATGTGGAAGTAGTACCTGGCGCCATGCAAGCAACTAGCTTGATTAGAGCAGTCACTTATTTATGGACCAGAATTATATGCAACATTTATAAAACTTTATTACTTTATTTCATCCGCTCTCATGATTTCTCGTTCCCGTCTGATTGATGGCCAGTTGAAGACAACAAATCCCATCATTCCACGCTCCTTCACTGCGTCATCTATCTTCGCCATTGTTGTTGTTTTGATCTAGCGGTGGTTTTTACTAACTGTAGCTTTAACTGCCAGACTCCACATGTAATTCAGAAAATTTAACGAATAAACAAATAAATTATTTATAAAAATGTATTGTGTGTCACTTTGAGATTTGAGAACTTGGAGAACATAGCGAACTTGAATTTTTCACTACATCAGTCAGAGGCGACCACCTTCAAGACGTGGCGGACAGGTATTCACCTACTGTATGTGATGAAGTAAACACGGCCTCTGGGCTAAATTTAGATTGGAGTCAGAGGGGGGTATCTCCCAAGGTCACGAGGAGAGCACACAACAGAGCATGTATGCTCACACTAAAACACACACACACAGTTTGAGATACAGGTCTTCTGAAACCACAGGTTTCCCCAGAGATAGCGAGATTGAGTTTAAAGAGGTCTTACTTTATATTATGGGGAAATTACTTTTTTTGTTCTCAAGAGTTGTGTAATGGCCCTTTTGTTTCAGCTTTAAAAGCCCGGATCTTATCTGTGGTATTAGCAAGGTCTTGGATTTAAACTATATTAAAGTAGCTTAGAAAGACATCTCACATGATTTTGAGTTTCAAAACTTTGTCTTGAGCTTTTGCGCATGGGACTTCGCGCAGCATGTAGAATGCATTTAAAAAAACTTGAAATCTGCTTAGCCTGCACAGGAAACAGAAAGAGAAAATAAAATTCAATAGAGAAAATGGCTTTTGATTAAAATTTCAAATCAGAAATATTTTTTTTGCCATTAATATGACAGCATTGCCTAATCTATGTTGTGATTCTTATATTTTTCATTTTGCAGGGACAGGATGTATTTTTGTATGGGGTTCCCTATGTGTCAAAAAAGTGTTGATTGTGTTATACAATACATTTTCTATGTCTACTGTTCTTGCCTGTTTTATTTGTTTTTGGTAAGCATGTACAGTACGTATGTGTCGTATGTATATGTCGTCTTCCCTGTCGTCTGTATATGTCGTCCTCACTTTCGTCAGTTTGTGTCGTCCTCACAGTCGTCTGTATATGTTGTTTATCTTTGTTGGAACCATAGATATAAATAACTAGATGCACGATCCAAGCGCTGCAGGCATGTAGACGTGTCCGCCATCTTGTAACAGTCCACTGACATCACTCAGTTGACAAATATGCCCTAAGGCTGTATTCACATTTTCGTCTAAAACCGTGCGGCGCCTTTTTCTCTCTTCAAAGACCCGTGCTGAACGCGTGGCACTCCGAAAAGTTGAACTTATCGACATATAAATATACAGACGACATAAACAGACGACAGAGAGGACAACACAAATAGATGACAGTGAGGACGACATATACAGACGACAGGGAGGACGACATAAACAGACGACAGGGAGGACGACATATACAGACGACAGGGAGGACGACATAAACAGACGACACAAACGTACATGCATACCGAAAACAAATTAAACACAGGCAATAACAGTCAACATAGACAACTGTATTGTACAAAGCAATCAACACTTTTTTGACACATGGAAACCCATATTTTTGAGCATTTGGCAAAAAAAAGTAAAATAACTTATTGTGTTCAGTGCCAAGTATTTATTGTGAATGTCTATGTAATGAAAAAGTTGATATCATTTGATTGATGACTTTTGATTAAATCGTACACTTTATAATATACTGTTTAATCAAGTTTGGTCAAAATGGTGTTGACCTTGATGGAGAAGCCACTGAGGCGCCAAATTTCTTAAACATCAAATGAAAACAGATGCTTGTGTTCCCTTATTATCCTCACTATAGGGTCACCATGTTCTTTTTCCATTAGACTGTGTTGTTTTATCGACCAAATGCCAGAAAAGTTAATCTTTAGCACTGATAGAGATGTTACGATCTTTCGAAAAGATATCAGAAACTGTGAATAAACTTTCTTCACTTGGAAGAGACAGAAACCTGTTCTCAGAGTGCACCCAGCCCTCGCTGAATAAACCTACTATCATGTAGAGAAAAACAGAGAAATGTAAATCATTTGAAAGACCCTTAGAAAATGATCACTTTTGCAACCACACAAACTGCAACACACTTTAACAGGTCCACAGTTCTGTTTGTGTCGGTACATGAGTTTAGATGCAATAAGAATTTTCATCCTGCAAATCAAATCCAAAGACATCCAAAGCTCTTATGTCACAAAATGTGAGATTTAATCCAGGTTAATCTGTGATATAACAGTGACATAACTCCAAAGTTCAGTTGAAATTACTACAGCTGCGTGGGCACTATGCAACGATAAGCTTCCTGTTGACAATTTACTTATCAAAGTACCTTCAAAAAGTGCAAGATGACATTCTTGTTACCCGCAAAGCTCAGATAAACACACTGCTCTCTTAACGGTCTGCCATAAAAACCATCATTTCCACAGGAGTTCCATTGGGATAGTCCAGGGAATATAAGGATGAAATGGAAGTGTGCAGGGGTCTGTTGACATCATTCCCACCGGGAACAACGGTGACAGTGACAAATGAACACAGCAGACGTAAAGAAAAGGAAAAAGGCCAAACCCACAAGCATGCCATGACGACAACAGTTGTTCTGTTTGCCGTTTTGAACTTAAAAGCCATTCTTAAGCGCCCTAACAATTTCTTAACCTATTATTTATTGTTCAATAAAAAAATATTATAGATTTTCCGTTGAGCTGGTCGTAATTTTGACAGCCACAACGAATACTTCTATCTACATTTACATCTACATTTAGTCATTTAGCAGACGCCTTTTAATCCAAAGCGATTTACAAAGAGTTAGGGAGCAACAAGTGATATGTCATACAGGAGCCATAATACATTAGCTGCCAATACAAAGTTTCTGGTTTCAACTAAAGCTAGACCACTACCTGTTGAGAGACAGGGTTATTTATTTTTTGTCTGTCAGGTATTCACAGAAGTAGTTTTTTGAATGTTGTGAGAGATGTGGTTGACCGGACAGAGTTAGGAAGATTGTTCCACCAGGAAGAAGTTGTGAAGTAGAACGCAGGGATCTTGATGGGGTGTAGGAGTGCAGGAGGGTGTGAAAGTAAGCCGGTGCAGATCCAGTGATGGTCCTGTAGGCAAGCGTTAGTGACTTGAATCTAATACGGGCTTCAACCGGTAGCCAGTGGAGTGAGATGAAAAGGGGTGTCACATGAGCCTTTTCGGGCTGTTGGAAGACGAGGCATGCTGCTGTGATCTGAACCAGCTGGTGCGGTTTCATAGCCTTTGCAGGAAGACCAGCAAGGAGAGCATTGCAGTAGTCCAACCTTGAGATTACCAGGGCTTGGACAAGGAGTTGCGCCGCATGGTCAGTGAGATAGGGTCTCACCTTTCTAATGTTGAATAAGGCGTATTGGCATGACCGTGTTGTCTTTGCAATGTGATCATTGAAGGAGAGCTGTTCATCAAATATGACTCCGAGGTTCCTGGCTGTTTTGGAAGGAGTGATGGTGGTATTGCCAAGATGAATGTTGAGATTGTGTTGCACCGTAGGGTGTGCCAGAAACACAAGTAATTCTGTCTTGGCAGGGTTCAGCTGGAGGTGATGCCATTTCATCCAAGCTGAGATGTCCTCAAGGCAAGCTGTAATGCGAGCTGCTACAGTGGTATCATCTGGGTGAAACAAGATGTAGATCTGGGTGTCGTCAGCATAACAGTGATACAAGGAGCCATGTGCCTGTATGATGGGTCCCAAGGATGTCGTGTAGATGGAAAAAAGCAGTGGTCCAAGCACCGATCCCTGAGGGACCCCAGTGATCAAGTGGTGAGCAGTGGACAGCGAGCCCCTCCATTGAAGGATCACCCTGAAGGATCTGTTGGAGAGGTAGGATTTGAACTAGCGGAGAGGGGAGCCTGAGATTCCTAGTGATGACAAGGTTGCTAGCAGTATCTGGTGATTGACAGTTTTAAACGCTGCAGATAAGTCTAGCAGAATCGGGACCGAGGATTTAGAATCCGCCTTGGCTTACCGCAGTGCTTCTGTGACCGATAGCAGTGCAGTCTCAGTGGAGTGGTTCGTTTTGAAGCCAGACTGCTTGTCATCCAGCAGTTTGTTCTGGGATGGGTAGGAAGACACCTGGTTGAACGCTGCCCTTTCAAGTGTTGTTGCAATGAATGGGAGGAGAGAGACAGGTCTGTAACTGTCGGGAGTAGAGGGTCCAATGAGGGTGTCTTCAGTCGGGGCGTGATCTGGGCCTGTTTGAATGTGGATGGAAAAGTGCCGGTGAGCAGGGAGGTTTTGATGATGTGTGTGAGTGCAGGTGTGAGTGTGCTGGATATAGCCTGAAGGAGATCGGAGGGGATTGGGTCAAGGGGACAGGTGGTGGGGTGGCTGGAGAGAAGTCTGATTACTTCAGTGTCCGTCAGTGGGGTGAAAGAGGAGAGTTGGATGGTTGAAGTGTGGGAGGTGTGTATCAAGGTCTGAGGTACCGAAAATTGTTTGCTGATGGATGATGTTTTCTCAGTGAAAAATACAGCGAAGTCTTCCGCCGTCATAGATGAAGTGGGAGGAGGGGGGCAAAGAAGAGAGTTAAATGTCTTGAAAAGCTGTCGAGTGTTAGGTGCATTGCTCACCTTGGTGGTATAGAAAGACATTTTAGCTTTGGTAACACTAGCAGAGAAAGAGGAGAGTAGTGACTGGTAGTCCCCTAGGTCAGCAGGATTCTTGGTCTTGCGCCATCTCCTTTCAGCAGCCCTGAGTGTACTCCATTGTTCACGGATGTCAGACAGCCAGGGGCAAGAGGGGGTGGCACAAGCTGGTCTGGAGGACAGAGGACAAAGGTTATCTAGACAGGATGTAAGTGTTGAGCATAAGGTGTCGGTGGCAGTGTCAGTATCTAGAGATGCAAAGTTGGAGGGAAGAGAGGATGTCACTTTAGCAGAGAGTGTGCTCGGGGAGAGAGAGCGAAGGTTCCGTCTAAAGTAAACGGGTGGTGATGTTGGTGTAGTGCTATAGGAAGGAGCATGTTGAAAGTGATGAAGGAGTGGTCCGAGATGTGAAGAGGTGTGACTTGAATGTTATCTGTGGTGGAGTTACGGATGTGGATGAGATCCAGCTGGTTTCCTGATCTGTGAGTACAGGCTGTGACGAGGCGCGTGAGGTCGAACAAGGCGGTGAGGGTGTGGGAGTCAGAAGCAAAGGGTTTCTCCAGGTGGATGTCGAAGTCCCCAAAGACTACAAGAGGGCCGCCATCCTCTGGAAATGATGAGAGCAGCACATCTAACTCTTCGATGAAGTTGTGAAGAGGACCTGGGGGGCGGTAAACTACAACAACGCTGAGCTGAGTGGGAAAAGTGATATTAACAGCATGGTATTCAAATGAATAGTTGTTGCATAGGGAAGATAGTGTGGAATATTTCCAGTCATTGTTGATAAGCACCTACACCTACACCTCCACAACCCAGCTGAAGAAGTTCTTCGCTGGCCTATTGAGTTATTTAAATGGCATCCATGTGATCTTTCCTTGCTCGTATTTCATCTTCAGAAGCTAATGAATGCAAAGCGAGTCACATCTTTCACCTTGAGGTGAGGCTTTTATGGGCGGCGTGGACCATAGGCTGCTACTCAGCATGTTCTCCCACGGAAATCATTATTCACATAGCACACAGCGTTGATTTTCACCATTTCTCATAATAAAAGATGCTTGTGAGTGTGTTTATTGAAAATCATTTGGGATTGGGGGAAATCAGCACTGCTTTCATCTCCTAAGCCAACTATTTGCTTTAATCACATATAGACCAACGAGTAAATAAGGTATATCGCATGGTATTGGAATATAATTTAGTATCGTTGTATATACTGAGGTTAAACATTACATACTCATAATACCATTTTTTTGGATCAAGATCAAGATTTTGATCAAGATTTTGATGCAGTTCTCAGTTGTGTTTCATTTTCAGATGTTTCTCCTAAACTCAAAGTTTCTCTTAAAACTGATTTAAAGAAATAAAAACAGAAACAAATGATAGTGTGGTTGTTAAAACACATGAAGAGTACGGTGGTGTAAAATGAATGTATTGTAGAGGTAAACAAATCTGGATTTGGGTAAACTTGATGAGAAGTGTTTGAGATCTTTAATAAGCTTCACATTTGACTGCAGACTCGAAAACACTGAGTTCAGTTTGTGAAATCATTGAGATCTCTTCTGAAACTTTAGTGAGATTTCTGTTGTTGTTTATTCAGGAGACTTAAGCAAACGTTTATATTTGGTCTCCATTTAATCTCAAGGATGTCTAGTAGAAATAATTGAGATAATCAAGAGATCTCATCAGATCATTTCTCTTTATGGGTATATTTTGTGTATCTTAAATACGTAATATTTTTTTGAGTTACACAGTATGTTTTCCTAAGTATTAAACCCATGACTTGCATGTGGCAGTGTGTGGAAAGTAGGACATTGTGTGAATGGATACAATCCCCAGAACTGTGTCCAGTAGCTCAGGTTTGAGTCTCAGTGATGCTGGCACAGGTCTGAAGTGCTTTCAGAAATAATCAGCTGTGGATGAGCCAATCGCGAGTAACTTTAGCAGAGCCAATGGCAATCTAAATGTGGTTTACAAGCCAGTCAGAGAGGGATTGAAAGAGATTTTTTAAAGGAGAAAGATTACTAGAATTCATGGGTTTGATCTCCAGGGAACAAACATGGTGATAAAATGAATAAAAGTTTCACATTCACAAGTGTAAATTGTAAAGTAGGGTTTTTAATCTGACCCACCATTCACTCCATTGTAAATGCTCCGATGGTGTGGAGACAGCTCATCTCCGGCCAGTCTCCTTGGCGACGCTTCTCTACCAGGGCTGCCAAACTTCCGGTGTTCAGGTCCCATGTTGTACTGGTGCCTCAGCATCTCAGGACTACCTCCCAGCTTGCTTTTGTCACGATGAAGCTCTGATGTTCCCAGGAGCAGCTGTCTAGACTCAGGGCTTCCAGGTCCGCTCCCTAAACTGCCCCTGTGCCTCTGAATGTAGAGCTCTGGATTCATGACCTGTCCTGAAGCCAAATGGTGCTTCGGATGAGTCTCCGGGCTCCTGTGGCCCAGTGACCGGCTGTACTTTTCCGGACTGAGACCTCTAATCAGCCGGTGGTCAGGCACAGATATGGAGCCACAGCGAGGCCGGCAGGGTTGAGGCAGAACGAAGGGATACTCCAAGCTGGTGCTTCTGTGTCGGACAGGTGGCTCAGGGCTGGAGATCTCCCCGCGATCTCCTCCGCCCTTCCCGAGACGTGACTTTTGGAGATCCGGGCTACTGTTCCCAGGAGGATGTGGCTTATGGTGTGGATGATCCGAGCTGTCGGCGCTTCCTGCACTAGACGTGCTGCTTCCGTCCCCAACGTCCCGCATCAAGCCGGGCACCAGGAGCCCACTCTGGCTGTCGATGGAATTGCGACATCCAACGGAACCCGTTTCGCCATGGCCTCCTCCGCTTACTCCCTTCTCCTCATCTATCAGCACACAAAGTTCCCTGAGCTCTAGGTTCTCCTGAATCACCTCCTCCTGTTTGCGCTCCAGCTCTGCCAGCTTCTGAAGGTACAGCGCCACCTCCTTACGCATGACGCTGGCGCTAAAGTGACCCAGGCGCTGCCACTCGCGCGACACTCGCTTGCCTTTCTGCCGGTCATCGTCCAAGAAGCAGCAGAGGTCTCGCAGTTCCCGATTGTCATCTTGCAACTTCTGATTTACATCCTTATCATCACCAGAGAAAACACAAAAATACTGTATATTATTAGAAAATATGTTTTTATAATTGAAATTTAAAATGTGTATGTTTATAGTCATTTTGAGATCAAACAAACGTATTATCAACCCACAAATATTGAAGTCGAAGTTAATGTTTGAACAGGATTTTTAAAGGCCAATGACCAGCTAATATGAAATAGATATGAAAACATATATGATTTGTAACAGCAAATGATATGCGCACAATCTAATTGAACACATATTTTAAATATATATATTAACAACATTATGAAAATAAAACATACTGTATATCTGAAATATTGACCTGGCAAACTCAAATGTAATTTTTGTGTTCCAGAACCTATCATGAAACTAAAGTAGCTCAAAGAGGTTGTAACCCATTCCATTCCATTTTCTACCGCTTATCCAAACTACCTCCGTTCACGGGGAGCCTGTGCCTATCTCAGGAGTCATCGGGCATCAAGGCAGGATACACCCTGGATGGAGTGCCAACCCATCGCAGGAGGTTGTAACCAATCAGTAATATTTTTTATTTCTTGGTTTTAAATATTCCTTGAAGATGCAACAGTACGAAGCTACTGCAGTGCTGCCTTGTTGCACCATCTGCATACATCACAAGACTTTGAATCGACTGTTTTATACTGAGCTAATGATATTTTCTATCCCCAGACACCCACCAACCCCCTACACGCACTCACTCACAACAGGTGTGACACAAGACAGAACTGCCAATTCAATAAACAAACAAGGTAATAGAAGAGGAAAGTTATATCTTAAAGTTGATTTGTTTAGAGATGCTTTGCGTTTTAACATACACATAAGCAACGCATACAATGTTCCAGGCGTTATTCCTGCAGGACAAAAGATGTGCACCTACACGCAGGTGCGCTTCAGACACCCATGATCTCATCCGCTCACCTTCAGCCCCCGGATCTCGTTCAGATGCAGCTGGAGGCTGCGGTTCACCTCCCGAATCAGATTGCTGTGGTCCAGAATAACGCTCATTTTATCGGCTTCAGACCTCCGGAGTCCCTGCACCAGCTCCTCTTTGCTCAATTGAAGGAGCTCCTCGTCGGTGAGGCTGGAAATGTCTTCTGCGGGACTTTCCGAAGCCTTTGGTGCAGACAGCTGAGGCTGTGCTTGTTGAGGTTGTGCTTTCTCCATCAGAAGAGATGCTGATGCGATACCGGGAGCTGATGAAATATTAATGAGGCAGGCAGCATCCGCTGGAGTCAGGGAGACGGAGAGCGCATAGCGGAGTGATGCTCGTATCCGATGCCCTTAGAGTGGGAGTCGCCACTTTTCCCAAAGCAACAGCTGATGCAGCTCACGAGTAGAAGGAAGGGCGGCATGCAGAACGGGTCCCCCCCGGCTATTCAGCATCTACTCCCGTGCATAGTTCTCTCAAGTTTTGAAAAGTGATCGTATGGGATGATGTGCGGGGTGTGGGCGCG
The DNA here is from genome assembly GCF_015846415.1 of Triplophysa dalaica. Taxonomy (NCBI): domain Eukaryota; kingdom Metazoa; phylum Chordata; class Actinopteri; order Cypriniformes; family Nemacheilidae; genus Triplophysa; species Triplophysa dalaica. The sequence goes on along the minus strand of NC_079547.1, from coordinate 2,622,775 downwards.
TTCAAGCAACCCGGTGAGCTTGCCTCCGTCCGTCCGTGCGCGATCCAGCATCCTCATGGAGGCGAATGAGAGACGGCTGCATCCTTAGCAAGAGCCCAGGAGAAATGAGCGTGACTGCAGCGACTTAGTCTCTCTCTCTCTCTCTCTATTGTATGTATGCGAGTCTGGGTTGCTAAGGGGTGATGCTGCTCTAAACGGCGCTCTTAAGCTTGTGTCCAGCGCCATCTATGGATACATAGGCATTACAGCAGTAAAACATGATGTATGTGATATAGTTAAACAAATAACAGTGCCGTGCATTGTAAGTTTGAAACAGGAGTATATAGTCATAGAGTAAAGACGAATTGTTTTGATTTTTGACCACACTTGTTCCGTTATTGTTATTGAAGACAGTTTTTATAGTTCTGTATGTTATATGGTGATTATGCGATCTAAACATTATGCAGTAGAAACTTATGTTTGTAGTTCAACTGCTATGCATATTTATTTATTTGTGTATAATACCTAATGAGCATAATGTGTTATTTAACATTTCTATATAATATAAAGCCCAGAGACAACTATCGCCTAAATATAAATCAACAACAAAACATCTGAAGCTTATTAACATATGTAAGAAAATGCACTTTATTAAAAGTTTTTTATTCTTGAACAGTGGACTGACTTAGAAATAAATAAAGCACGAATAGTTTTTGCTTTCATTACTACACACTATAAAAAGCTAAATCTCTCATTTTTGGGGTACAGTCTGCGTGACTGCTAATGCCAACAATTCTCTTTCCCCACAACACTGTTCCCTGTTGAAAAAAACAGCATAGGCTGGTTATGTGGGTTTCGAAGTATTGTAGCTGGTCATGTGCTGGTTTAAGATGGTCCTGAGCTGGTCTAAGATGGTCTTGAGCTGGTTTAAGCGGGTCCTGAACCAGCACATGACTAGTTTAGGACCAGCTCATGACCATCTTAAACTAGCACAAACCAGCAACCATGCTTCAACCCTTATTCAGCATATTCGGTTTATTTTCAAAAGGGTTTGCTCGGTTTTTGACACATGCCTTTGTTTGATTAATAATGTATTTATTCCCTAACAGGTCTTGACACCAACCTTTTCAATTTTAAACTGATTTGTTTTGTTCTGTTCTTTAGCATTTGAGACTGCCCTAACAGAACCTGACAAGGGTCTTGAAACAGAGGTTATACTTAAAACGGAATAATTACAAAAACAATATTTATTTTTAATAAGGGCACATAATTATGCTTATCAAGCAATGTCATACAAAAGTAGGCTTAATAACAAAATAGCCCACTGTTTAAGGATGGTGATTCCATCTCGTTTGTGGGTTAAATAACAGTAAAATACATAACATTAGAATTAAATGATCACAATGCAAAAGTAACATTGAAACATTTTGACAGATATAATATTATTATTCAATTATGAATTAGATAAATGATAATAAAACTGGCCTCAACATCCTTCGATTTCATTCATAGACTTTGTTCTGTGGTGTTTGAGGACCTCTTGTGGACATCAGATACAAAAAATCACGTTAATCTGTGTCAATTGTAATGTTTTACACATCCACATGAAAAAATTGTGTAGTATGCTAAGCATGTGCTTAGTACAATTGTAGTACGATAATTAGATATTATAGTGCTTTTGAACATTAGCATATTAAATGATACTATAGTATTTCCCTCAGTTTTGTCAGTTTACAATATTTAATACAATAGAATACTGCAATGTACATAAAAAATATAATTTCCATAATACAGCCTACTACTGCTTACTATCGCAAGATTACTATAGGCCACTATAGTAAACACTTGAGTGCATTAAAGTATTTTTTAAGTGTGGAAGTGAACGTTTTTAAGAACGTATCTGCAGTTTTAAAGCCATAATTTCTCTACTTTATTTTGAAATGTCCCTGGCTCAAAAGTGTTTGAGAACCCCTATGGTGATTACTGCACTCGGATTACTTGACTATCCAACATAAAAAGTAGAATACTGACATAGAAAAATATCTTCATTTTTTGTGTGTAGTCTCTGGTGTAATGAACCGACATAATTCAAGTTCATACACTTTAATGACACCAAAAAGACCTTCAGAAGAAGCAACAGTGTAGTCCCAGAGTACAGATGGATTCTTTCTGGCAGCCTGTAAAAGAAAAACATTGCAAAAAAGAAGTTAGTAAAAAATGTGGGAATGTTTCCTTGGGTCGGCAACCCGTGGCTCTTGAGCCGCATGTGGCTCTTCTGAAGTCTTTATAAAGCCCTGTTTAAAGAAGCACATACATGTTTACACCTGCTGCTGTAATCCGTCCATTTTGTCCACTTTTGTCCCGATTTCGTCAAGAAATATCTGAAAAAGCAAACACGTTACACCAGGGTGCATGGCTGTCTAAATGTATTTACTTTTTCATACATTTCATTATATTTCATATATACACATACATGTGCTGGTCATATAATTAGAATATCATCAAAAAGTTGATTTATTTCACTAATTCCATTCAAAAAGTGAAAGTTGTATAATGTATACATTCATTGCACACTGACTGATATATTTTAAGTGTTTATTTCTTTTAATTTTGATGATTATATGCCCTAAACATACTCATGTCTGCTGGCCTGGAGTGGTCCATGCTCTTGTCTGAAGTGCATCTGTAGTCTCCTCTTGTCGTTTTGTCTAACCCTGGCCTGTCCCTGCCAGTGTCCGCATAGCAGGCTCATAATTGTGTGGCTGTGGTCCATTATACGAATGTGGTAAAACTTTCACAATTTCCTCCGAACTCTTATTAGCTTTGTCCCAAAGGTTGCGGACTTAAAAACAAGGACTAGTTCTTCAAAGCACGCAGCCTCAAACGTCCAAGTAGCGAATTGAAATGGGACGGTCTAGCCTCACAGAGGATCTTCCCATTGCATCACCTGCTGCTCGTGTTGCGTTGTGACAGCAGCAGGACACAACAGAGATGTTTCTGACTTTTTTAAACAAATACGAAGCCAGAAAAATTATATTTTATTTTAGAGAATTGACACGTTTATGTAGATTAAATAATCCCAACAGTATTTGAAAATAACCAAACATGTAAATGTAAAACACAATCATCCACAAATAATGTTAATTAACAACATCATGTATAATGTGTGACCCTGGATAACAAAACCAGTCTTAAGTAGCATGGGAACATTTTTAGTAAAAGACAAAAATACATTGTATGGGTCAAAATGATCAAATTTTCTTTAATACCAAAAATGATTAGGATATTAAGAAAACATCATGTTCCACAAAGATATTTTTTTAATTTCCTACCTTAAACATATAAAATGTTTATTTTTGTGAGTGAATGGCCTGCCTATTGTCCTATTCTAACAACTCACACATCAATAAAATCTTATTTATTCAGCTTTCAGATTATGTAAAAATCTCAATTTCGAAAAATTGACCCATAAGACTGGTTTTGTTGTCCAGGGTCCCATATTAAAACACTGAAGTGGACCGTTTTTAATAATAACATCCTTTTATTAAACTAAAGTTTTGCCTTACAGGCGCACATTGAATCTTGGGATAGCCAAAGCTGTGAAGGATACATTCATTCTATCCTTAAAACTTGGTTAATTGTGACCTTTCCCATTCAAGTTTTAAAAATTACGAAAAATAAACAAAATCTTTTAACTATACGTAGTGATTGCATGTAAAGATATAGATCCAAATTTAAATACCATAATAATGTATTCTGTGATCCATAACTCGTTATTAATGTCAAAAGTTAAAAATCCAATATAGGCTATTGGGTCTCTGTTTCGTAAGAAATAAAATGTCATGTTGGCTGTCATCTAATGACTGTAATTGAGTGTAACAAAACAAATACAAAATAGCCTACTTAAAAATCACATAAATTCGACATTTAAAAATGACCAATAATGGTTCAAATAGCCAAAATTTACTATAAATATAATGTTTGGCTTAATAGTACTTAGGTGTTATGATCTCACTATTGCAGCACAGTTGAATTCCCAATAGGACATTTCCCACGTCTTGTGCATGACAGGGGAGAGCAGTCAATAATATGAATAGAGGAAATATATTATATACATATATATTACACATAAAGTCAACATGTATATTTAATGTCACATAGCAACATCGAGTAGAATATAGGATAGGCGTAATAATAGAACATAGCAGCCTACGCTATAATAAAAAAAACTCCGTCATACAAAAAGTCTCATGATTCACCCGTCAAAACACAAGTACGATTGTGAAGGAATGTTAAAAATGTGAGTTCGCAGGTGTTTACGTAGAACGTAAAACGCATCACCGCCCTACGCACAGAGGTTGAACCCTGCGACGCAATGTTCCTTTTACGTCGGACGGCAGCAACCAATCGCGGCGCGAGGAGTATGTAGTAACACGTCACTCTTCCGAGATTCAGGAACCGGTCGGGGGTGAATCTTGTTCGACGAATTGCTGTACACTTTCAATGTTATTGTGAAATCAAATTCGGTTCTTCGTCGATTAAGAAGGTACGTTCATCGTTTTGTTTCGAGAATCTCGTTAGCGTTTTATATTGAAACGGTAAAACCCGGATTTCGTTAGCGGAAGTCATGCTAGTTTGGTAACGGCTTATGTGTTAGCGTGATGATTTGACGTTGATCGTTTCGAAAAATCCTGTTATAAGTGCGCCAACAATTAACGTTAGCAGGTTTATATTTTGCTTTTAACCCGGTTTAATGAATGTGAAATGGAGATATCCGGCGCGAGCTTGACCACTGATACGTAACTGTATTCGTGACGTCACATTGAATGTTTGTCATTTTTTACAGTATTTATGTTAGTGCAAAACATTAACGTTACAATGTCCTATAAAACTTTATTCATGTGAGTTCATGGTGCTTTAGAAATGAAATTATTAAGCTTCTCAATGACCTGATGGTTTATTAAAAGTTAGTATTCATGTAGCATGTTGCATTGTTATTTTTTGCGAAATTTGGCTTTAAAATGTGCATAATGTGTAATGTGGAGAAGTGAGTTTTTCAATTGTGTAACCAAACAGTGAATACAGGACCTACCCTATAAGATTTTGGACTGCCATTCCCTATGAACCCTCTAGTTTAGATCTAGCTCTATCAGATCAAATTCTCCTCTCCATGCTTTGTGTAACATCTGAATTGATTTGTGATTAGTCAGCTGATATTATCTTTAGGTGAGTATTTTGGGAGAGGCGAGAACCAACTTCTGCACGGGTTTAAAAAAACGTTGGTTTATTCGTCACACGTCTACGCCTATCTCTGTTCAACAAGTTCTTCGTGACGTGTCGAGCGTGGCAAAGATTACCTTTTATCTGCAACTTTGTTTTTAAATATCCGGCTGGAACATATCAAAAGAAAGGAATTTGTCCTCGCATTGCTTTGATGGGCGATAAAATTCTCTCTTGTCACTCCGGTATTTGTGTGTAATTATAGGTATCCTACTCTTCCAGTTTGCTGCCACAGCCCACAAGGTGTGGTTTGAAGTTAAAAAGGCTCCCTGCTCATTGTCTGATCATTTCTCCTCTCTCTGGTCGTTTGCAGTTGATCACACTGCCATGGCGACCTACCAAGAGTTCATCCAACAGAATGAAGATCGTGATGGAATACGATGCAGTTGGAACCTGTGGCCCTCCAGCCGACTGGAGGCCACACGGCTAGTGGTTCCTGTTTCCTGCCTCTACACACCTCTCAAAGAAAGACCGGACCTGCCGCCCGTGCAGTACGAGCCGGTGCTGTGTAGCCGGGCCAGCTGCAAAGCTGTACTCAACCCACTCTGGTAAGGACTGAGACACTTTCTCCGACGGTGTTGGGTTTGCGTAGTGTGCGATCATTGCGTGTCCATATCATCCGGTGGTTTTTGGAGTAACATCAGAGATTGTTGATATTTGACCAGTTAATGGGTTTGAAGGGAATCTTGGATAACAAACCTTTGCTTCAGCAAAATATTTACTTGTTTAGTCTCTCAAGCTGTTTTTGATCATCTGAGTTCACCTTTATTGAATGATTTCCGTTGTCTTGTTATAGTAATTTTCAGTTTTTTTATAGGTTACTGAGCAAGTACAAAAAAATGTTTTTGCAATCATAGCTGTCATGTATAGTTTTGTGGGAATTGTTAGTTTACTTCAACCCATGTAACAAACAAGACGGCAAAAGCTACGGAGTGAGATTTTTTTCCATTTAGTTTCCAGTCTTGCTAGTGACATCACAAAAGCTCATTTGAAACGTTAAGAGACTTTTTAAAGGGCTGTTTATCTGCATTGTCTTTCTGTATGTTAATTGTTTCGGGTTACTCGAGTTCTAATTCTTACGGTTAACCGGTGTGACTAAAAGGAAGACTATTGTGTTCATTCATTTGTCAGTGACTTGATTATTTCATTAAATGAGTATCTTATTATATCATCCATATTACTGGATGTTTTTTAATACCTTTCAATTTCCTTTTGTAGTCAAGTGGACTTCAGAGCAAAGATATGGGCCTGTAACTTCTGTTTCCAGAGGAACGCTGTGAGTGTACATGAGTTAAATAAACGTCAGATACTAACTTCATCCAATGTGCGTCACCATAAATAATATGAATGTTTCTTTACAGTTCCCTCCGTCATATGCTGGCATTTCAGATGTAAATCAGCCCGCCGAGCTCATGCCTCAGTTCTCCACCATCGAGTACATAGTGCAGGTAAACACATTTACGCTGTGTACTCTGTACGGTACACAAACTGTGCAAACTCGCAGATGAACTGCAACACCCTTAGCTCACAGATTGTCTCAAGCTACTTTGAATGTATTGTCAAATGATATTGTCGCTTTCAGTGTGCAACAAGAAAAAAAACTAATCCATTTCTCCTCAGCGTGGGTCTCCAACACCCCTCATCTTCCTCTATGTGGTGGACACATGTTTGGAAGAGGAAGACCTCCAAGCCCTAAAAGAATCCCTGCAGATGTCCCTCAGCCTGCTGCCACCCAACGCCCTGGTGGGTCTCATAACCTTCGGCCGCATGATTCAGGTCCACGAGCTCAGCTGCGAAGGTATAGCCAAGAGCTACGTTTTTCGCGGCACTAAAGAGCTCACTCCTAAACAGATACAGGTTAGCGCTGAGATCTTTATTATTGTGAAATCTCTAATGCATGCGTCGAGCAGGAATTTAACACGTGTGTGGTGTATTTGTAGGAGATGCTGGGGTTGATGAAACCAGCCACCTCTGGACAGCAAGGCAAACCACTAGGCCCTCATGATGATTCTGCTTCCTGCCGGTATGTGATGGTTACCCATCCTTAAAGGGAAATATCTACATGAACAAAGTTTTGTTTGCTTATGCTGTATTTCTGCATCCGTTTCAGATTTCTGCAGCCTGTGGAAAAAGTTGACATGAACCTGACCGACCTTCTGGGAGAATTGCAGAGAGACCCCTGGCCCGTTCCTCAGGGCAAGAGACCTCTTCGGTCCACGGGAATTGCCCTTTCCATTGCCGTGGGACTGCTTGAGGTACGGCATGGAGATTGTTTGTTTACAGAATAGATCTCTTAAGAGCTCTTTCAGTTTAAGATGATCATATATTGACTCAACAGTCTCTATAAAAGCAATGCTCAGTATTTTGCAGAAGATATTTTTTTTTACAGTTTTTGCTGTCGTTGCAACTTTTGTCCAACTACAAAAATGGTCAATATGTCAGTAGAGTTGGCTGTTTAAGTCAAAGTCCAGGTGTGCTGTCATGTCATAAGAACAGTTGTACCTAGTACTCGACCAATCAGCAGTCTTACATAACGCTGAAGATAACAGTCATACGACGTACTGCTCTTTGTTTGATAACAAATCTAAAATAACTCCCCTTCAAAAACAAAAATGTTTCTTTATTTTAATTTTATCTCACACACAAAGAATAATAAAGATTCAAATATAACACAATGTTTTCGGATTGTACTTGTTATTTTAGTCAAGGTTTAACTGGTTTTAATACATGTTAGCATTAAATCCAGCATTGTCTTGTTTTTCTCTCTCCTTTACTCTTGTAGGGCACTTTTCCAAACACAGGTGCTCGTATCATGCTGTTCACCGGTGGCCCACCAACTCAGGGGCCCGGTATGGTGGTGGGAGATGAACTCAAGACCCCCATTCGCTCCTGGCACGACATTCAGAAAGACAACGCTCGCCATCTGAAGAAGGCCACTAAGGTAATACTGCAATCACATTGTCATGTGTGTTTAAACCGTTGTTTTGATTTGCAAACAAGCTCATTTGTGAAAATTGTTTAGTATTACGAGGTGCTGGCAAACCGCGCTGCGGTAAACGGACATGGTGTTGATATCTACGCTTGTGCGCTGGATCAGACGGGACTGCTGGAGATGAAATGTCTGTCTAACCTCACAGGGTGAGAATGATAGATTTACATATACGGTCCTCATTATGACCAGGTGTTTGCTTTAATGCCAAATAACTCCAGTCGTATAATCTGTGGCTAACGTATCATTTCTTGTCTTGTTTTAGGGGACACATTGTAATGGGTGATTCCTTCAATACATCTCTGTTCAAGCAGACCTTTCAGAGAGTCTTCAGCAAAGACTACAGCGGAGAGTTTCGCATGGCGTTTGGTGGCACTTTGGAAGTGAAGGTATGATAGTTTGAAGATAAAGACTACAGTTGAGCCCAAATGTATCTAAAGTGCCTGCAAACAACTAAACCTATTTGCCTTCTCATGTTCAGACCTCAAGAGAGCTGAAGGTAGCCGGTACAATTGGGCCGTGTGTGTCGCTCAACACCAAAGGGCCATGTGTTTCAGACAATGTGAGTATAAATCAAGATGAACTGTATCCAGTTAGCTTTAAAGCTCACCCACTTGTACACATTTGTGACAATGTTCTCAATTTTTTTTAGGAAATGGGTGTAGGAGGAACATGCCAGTGGAAGATTTGTAGTCTAACGCCTGCCACCACGCTAGCTTTATACTTCGAAGTGGTTAACCAGGTTTGTTACTTGATAGTTTTTTGAATCTGTCTTTTGTACGTGTGCAGAGGTTCTCAGCGCTTGGGTGTGTGAGATTTTAAATATTTACATTATCGTATTGTCTGTATTCTCTGTTTGCATAGCACAACGCCCCGGTCCAGCAGGGTGGAAGAGGAGCTATTCAGTTTGTTACACAATATCAGCACTCAAACACTCAGCGACGGATCCGCGTCACCACGATGGCCAGGAAGTAAGTCTGTGTTTCGCCTTTCAACAATGCATTTATCAGGCGGATTATTTCTATTGTCTTCCAATCATAATCTTTTTGTTGATAGTCTTTGATGTAGGCATCGATGGTATGTAATGTCAATACGTATCATGTGTCCTATTATTGCGTTTGCTTCGGCTTAAAATAGATTTTGCTGTGCAATGCGTCTTGAATAGCTCTCGAAGAGCCAAAATTCTTTAGTGCGCAGTTTGGCCGTCATCCATACCTGACCAACCGGTTCTCTTTTGTCATACTTAGCTGGGCTGACGCACAGTCACAGATCCAGCACATCGAGTCGTCATTTGATCAGGAGGCCTCTGCCGTATTAATGGCCCGGCTTGGTGTATTCAGGGCAGAATCAGAGGAGGGTCCTGACGTACTCCGCTGGCTCGACAGGCAGCTCATTCGCTTGGTGAGTGTCAGACAGAGATGTTGCGTCATTTTCTCTTTGAGCAGGATATGTGCGTCAAACTGCTTTGTTTATAACTGTCCATTTGACACATTTCTAAGACACAGTTGGATTGTCAAACATTTTTATTTAAGTTTTGGGACCTAGAACATAGAAATGCTGCTTTATACTAAATTTTCCCATGTTCTGTTTGGTTTCAGTGTCAGAAGTTTGGACAATTCAACAAAGATGACCCGAACTCATTCAGACTCTCTGAGTCTCTCTCGCTTTACCCACAGGTAAGACAATCAAACTCCTTCAGACTCTTTACTTTTGGAGGCTTAATAACAAACACGTGTGATGCCAGTGGCGTGCAGTTTTTAATATGAAATGTTTCTCTATTCTCTGTCTCTAGTTCATGTTCCACTTGAGAAGATCACCGTTCCTGCAGGTGTTTAATAACAGTCCAGACGAGTCGTCCTACTACAGGCATCATTTTGTGCGACAGGACCTGACACAGTCGCTCATCATGATGCAGCCCATCCTTTACTCATACTCGTTCTACGGTCCTCCAGAGGTGAATACACCATCCGTTCATCCATTATTACTGCACAAAATAATCTTTTTGTTTAAATGTTACTTATCCTGTCTCCTTGTTGTGCAGCCCGTTCTTCTGGATAGCAGTAGTATCCTTCCTGACCGCATTCTGTTGATGGACACTTTCTTCCAGTTGGTGATCTTCCACGGAGAGGTGAATAGATATTCAAAAAAATGCAATATTCATTCTATAGTATAAATGTTTTACAGTGACTAGACTCTTCAGGGTGTTTACTGGTTTTCTTATCTTCACAGACCATTGCTCAGTGGAGGAAAGCAGGTTATCAGGAGATACCCGAGTATGAGAACTTTAAACAGCTTCTTCAAGCCCCTCTGGATGATGCTGAGGAGATCATGCAGACACGCTTCCCCATGCCCAGATATGTCGACACAGAGCATGGAGGTTCACAGGCCCGTTTCCTTCTGTCTAAAGTCAATCCATCCCAGACCCACAACAACCTCTATGCTTGGGGCCAGGTACAAACCCTTAGTTACTTGTCTATGCTGTATAACTGATTTTGCTCTTAGAATTGATTTTTGTAATCTTTGAGTGCCTGTTTTTTTTATACAGCTACGATTGTCATTCAAAAATATCTAAACTTTGATATTTTCAATCTTTCTCGTAGGAGTCCGGCGCACCAATTCTCACCGATGATGTGAGTCTACAAGTTTTCATGGACCATCTCAAGAAACTGGCTGTTTCCAGCTCTGCTTAAATTTTCCACTGGCTGACGAAGAATGTAAATTTAGAGTGGAAAGAACATTTGACTTTCCTTTCTGGAAAACGCATGTCCATTACCGACCGTTGTTCCGTGACCAACCCTGACGCTGCGAAATGCATCTCCATCTATGTTAAAGGCCCTCCAGAGAAATGCTTGTTTGATGTGTAGGATTCTTACCTGCATAAGTAATTATGATTGTTTAATTTATGTGTTTGTTTATTTTCTGTTTTTGGATATGTCTGTCTTGTTTGCTTATTTAATTGATTTAGTTTGTTTGGTGTTTGTCTAACAAAAAAGTGTTACGTTTAAACAGTAAAACAATAAGGTTTGAACAAAATGTCAGATTTTCCAAAGAGAGGATGTCTTCTGCCCTCATGTTGCTTGTGTAAGTCTGTTTCAAGCACATTTAGACTGAAGTTTCCATTAAGGCTTAATTGTTTTCATTTTGTAATGCACAGATCACAAACTGTGTTGTGTTCATATTGGGTAATAGTGTTTCACAGTCCTGTTCTTCCAGTGCTGGAATTAGAATAATTTTGTATGTAAAGAATTTGAATGAGACATGCGACCAACATTCCAGTTTAATCTTGATTTACAAATATGAACTAATGCTATGCATAATATTTATAGTCAGAATCTCTTGTAGGTTTATTTCATTTCAAAAAGTAAAGATGAAGATGAGCTGAATGTTCATACTATGATCTTGAAATAAATTAAACAATAACAAATCAACACGACTGAAACATTTTATAATTGCTGTGAATGATAATGATGTTGCCAAGTGCTGTCACCAAACCGGGAACATACTGGGCGCTGTGAAGAAAGAGACCCACTATGTGCATATATGCTGTTAAATGTGTGGGGACCACCATTGTAATTTTGTCCATGTCCCCATTAATTGTAGTGGCTGCCATTAAGAGGATCTACATTTCAAAAATAAATCTTGGAGCTCAATTTATTTTTGAGGTCGCATGTGTTTTATTATTTAGATAAATGCAAACATGTTTCAAAATAAATTTGAGTTATTTTACTCTTTCTCATCAATTTATTATCATATTAAAGTCATTGGATTGTATTAAATTAAAGTTCATCTTTTTTACATGAAATAGTGGGGAGCTTTGAACACTGCTCCATACACAGGCTTCTGAGTGGAGTCAAACGCCACCTGGTGGACATCAAAAGTTACCATATGCAATCTATTTTAGTCAGTTTTCTTCCCATCTTTATTTTTAATCGTTCTTTTAGTTTACGTTGTGTTAAGGGGCTTTTGAAATATATGTAAGTCTTTTGCATGCTTTTTGTTAAGGATGATAAAAAACTATGGTGAAAAAAGTGACAGGTATCTCACCAATAAGAAACGAGGGTCTGGTCACCGGGTCCCGCCTGATGCTTTCTGATTGGACACTTTCTTTAAGAAGGAAGTGACGACACACCACTGTAACCTTTTCCAATATGGCGGCGCCCTTGTGATTGTTGCGCACAATTTACATGAAATTCAATATTTTTAATATTATACTGTAAGAATGTCGCTAGATCCCGTCAAATGGAATAAGCGTGCGTCACTGCTGTATGCAGTTGGAATTTGGACTGTGTTTGGTTGTTACGGATATTACAGATTCACTCATAGAAACGACCCCCCAGGTGAGTGATAATATATAGCCATATAACTTTGAGTCTGTCATTAGTGATTGTATCGATATTATTTTATCAGTAATGTATTATGTGGTGTTATTAAACGATTCCCTTTATTCTTTCACTGATGTATCGCTAGATTAAATAAATGACAATGCACGGTCACTCTTTCAGATAAAATTAAGAGTTTGGTTCCTAAAAGAGATCTTAAATATTTTAAAAAGTCATGTTTTTTATTGTGCATTCCGATTAATATCAATCAAACTGCAGTTGGTTTGTTTTGATTTGAGCCATAATAACAAAAAATACAGCTATCTAACACAATAAAAACATGATAACATAATAAATAACATGTTTTTTTTATATTTTAAAAAAGGAGTCATCTAATTTTGGAACCAAACTCTTCAAATATTTGTTATTTGACTCAAATAATTTAATGCATTTATGTGATATTGTAAACAATGTTCCATTGTTTTCTTTTTTAGTTGAAATGCCTATCGAAGAAGAAGATAACAGGCCCAATGTGAAGAAATATGAAACGCCACACTCGAAAACCACGGTTGTCTATAGGGAGAATTTTGTTCCATATTCCACGAGGATATTAAACCTCTTCAGATCTTCAAATGAAAGTTCTCCTGAGGGTCAAAGTCATGAAGAACAAAAATAAGAAGACAGCTTTCCTTGACAATAAGATGAATTAACATAACTATCAAGTTGAAATGGTGAAATTAACCTTTTGGAGCAAGTTGCTTGAATAAATTAAATTACACCAGTGGTTTGCAATGAAGCCCCTGACACCAAAATGGACACAGGTGATCATTTTTGAGTTGAGCAATGCCTGGTGCAAAGAGGATTATTTTGTCATTGCACTGCATTTCTCTGTTCTATATGAACATTACAACAGGTAACTGTCAACTTTAACTGTTCAAAATGGCAGTTTTATGTGTTGTTGAATGGCAATCTGAAATTCCAGGCACTTTATTAAAAGTGCTGGAAATAAAAAAGCTGCTTTGAAACAGCCATGGACTTATAATAACATAAATATAAATGCCAGAAATTTTGTAAACTATTCCAATAAACTTACAACTGGATACTTCTGAAGTTTTGTTGGTCTGTGTATTTTCTTTTTGTATGTGATTACATCAAAAGGTTGTTTTAGTATTTTCATGCAAGCTTTTTAATGGTAAATTTAACGATAATTAATAATATTGGTTATGCTTTTCCAACATATTTTCTCTTTAATTATTCCAAATATACAATTGAGATTTCGGGCCACAAGTTGACCGTAATGTCACGTGCGTTCAGAGGGCGGAGCCCCGTAAACCCGGAAGTTCAAATCTTCCGGTGGAACACTTGATTGGAGACAACAACAATGAAGGCGATCATTCAAAGAGTAACGAAGGCAAGCGTAACTGGTATGAAGTAAAGCTCTTTAGAAACCTGTTTAGCAACAGGGCTTACATCTAATATTTTTTGTTTAATTCATTTAAACAACTATGAAAAGTCGCGTTCAGGTAATCACTTCATACATCTCCACTGTTTCAAAACGTAATAAGCAACGTTTCTAAATACACTTTTGAAGTTTTACAGAGAAGAAACTAAAGACATATAGACAACAGATCAATAACAGCATGTGTTGATAGACTAGTATGAAGTGTTGTTTGTGTTGAAGCTGCAAGTTTTACTTTCGTTTTTATTATATTTTCGTCTGACGTCACGTTGACGCCATGCACGCAATTTATGACGTTGCTGTTCATGTGTCATTTAAAAATAGTTGGGGAAGAGCAAATCAGCTCCATAGGGAGAGGACTCTGCGTTTTATTTGGCATCTCAGTAACGGACACACAAAAGGATGTTGACTACATGTGAGTTCATATCAGATTCTAGCGAATAGTGCTTCTTATTAATATTTATATATCTTATAAAGAATGAGTAAATGGCTTAATATGTCTTTAGTAGGATCAGACTCAAATGGTGTGTATGCTGTTGTTTTTCAGGGTACGGAAGATTCTGAACCTGCGTGTGTTTGAGGATGAGAATGGCCGTGCGTGGAGCCACAGTGTTATGGGCAGAGAGCTGGAGGTGTTGTGTGTGAGTCAGTTTACTCTTCAGTGTATACTCAAGGGAAATAAACCAGACTTCCATTCTGCAATGCCAGCTGAACAGGCCCAGCCCTTCTATAACAACATTCTGGAGCAGCTGAGACAAGCATACAAACCAGAACTTATCAAAGGTGTGCTTAGATACGCAGATGCTTGTATGTTTAACTCCTCAAAATATGTTTTAACTCTCTCGCTCTCTCTCTTTCTCTCTCTTTCTGTCTCTCTATCTCTCTAAGCATCATTTTTATTGTCAGAATCTCTTGTAGGTTTATTTAATTTCAAAAGTAAAGATGAAGATGAGCTGAATGTTAATAATATGATCTTGTATTAAATGGAAGCAAATCAAATCAACACACCAAGTGATGTCACCAAACGAGGAACATATTGAGCCCTGTGATGAAAGAGACCTACTATGTGCATTGTATATGCTGTTAGATGTATGTGGACCTAACAGCTGTATGAAATTTAGTCCTAGTCCTCATTAATGATGATCTACATTTAAAAAATAAATCTTTGAGCACAATTTGTTTTTGAAAATGTTGCATTATGTTTTATCATTAAGATTAAAAAACACCTCATAAAAAGTGAACATGTTTATTTCTCATCAAATCATTATTATTACTGTTAAGTCGTTTTGTTTTTTGATGCTTACAATAGCTTTGTGTTAACTTGTTGTAGATGGACAGTTTGGTGCATATATGCAGGTACACATTCAAAACGATGGACCTGTGACCATTCAACTGGAATCTCCTACTGGCCCCACAGACCCCAGACTGGTATCCAATATCCAATCCTAAAGAAAAAATGTTCCATTAAATAATAAAGTTATTTGTTTAATTCAACACTTGTTTTTCAGTTTCCTCTTCCCCATTATTACAAAATACTGCAGTACAAATCTTAAATTTGTTTTCCTCTCTTCCTTTGTCTCTCGCTTCAGCTGTCTAAACAAGAAAAGCAACAGCAGAGAAAAGAGAAAACACGATCAAAAGGCCCGTCGGAGTCTGGCAGAGAGAAGGGAGCATTACCCTCTAAAGCGGACCCCAGCGCCAGCAGTGGAGCCGAGGGGGACGTGTCATCTGAACAAGAACCGTAGAATACCTCACTGTAAACTTTGAGGCTTTAAAAGTCAATATTTTCGTACATAAATTAAGTGTGATGTGGCTTGTAAGTTTTAAACGATCATAGGTTTGATTCCCACTGGGTGCAAAAAAAGACTCATGACTATGTGCGTCTGTGAAATCCATAAATTGAATATTTATTTCCATCATAAATGGGTTTAATGAGATGTTGAAATATAACTAATGGATTAACTTCAATGAAAATTATTAAGCTTCAGTTGCTTTTTGATCATCTGGTTTTGGGGATTTTAACAGCGTTTTCCTTTGTTGTTGTTTTAGGTCTTTCCAGTTGGCAGATCTGTTTAGCGTCAAGAGGAATGCTGCAGTTTTTCAGGAACATCTCTCAGTGTGGTCCAGATTCGTACCATTTTTTTATTTTTGTCTCATTACGCTCTCAGTCTGCTGTCCAGCCTTATTTTCTTCTGAAAGTTGGATTGAACATACACACAAAACATGTGGCAGCTCCACAATTACAAGTAGAAAATTGACTCAGGCTCTTTTGAATGGTTCATTCGCATCGATTTGAACAGCATATCTGTATGGCATTTAGTTTATTTAAGTGTATACTTCTCTGTGATGTTTTAATAAAAACTGGGAACAGAAATATACTTATCTTGCATATTTTTTTACACCGATCATACCTTTTCTGTTTTTATATCATTGCACAACATTTAAAGACTTTATAATAAAGCTTGAATTGTAATTCAAGTAATTTTTCACTACTTTGCGAAGATTCAGAGGGGAATTCCAGTTAATAATAAACTTTATTTTTATTTTGTGGTTTACAGATGAGGTCACAGAGTTATTTCTCCTCAACAACAGTGTGTGAACAACTCTCACAGGAGTATTTGAGAGGTGTTTTACTGCATGTGTAAGAAGGCAAATGTAAAAGATGAGATACAGTTTAACAGTATCAGAACTGTTGTACAACCGTGTTCTATATAATTAACAGTTTATTTACATTTATGCATCCGGCAGCTTTTATCCAAACTATGTGTTGGCAGTAGTATTATAAAATAATCTTTAATTAATCTAAAATTCAGAAAGTGAGATAATGTTATGAATGAGAGGTCCATTTTGCCTCCTATCTATTCTGCATAACAGAATCATTAAATATCATAACAGAATCATTAAATCGCATATGAATAAATAATGATATTAAAAATCACGTGACGCGCGTTTGTCAAACTACGGACAGCGCATCAGACTCGCGCAGAAATGTTTCATCTACTTTCATGACTCAGTCGCAGTGGGCGAGAGAGAGACTCACAGGTGTGTTATATATATTTTTATATTATCATAATGCGTCAAATGTTTGTAGGTTTATTATAGTATAGCGGATTATTTACCTTTTAACATAGTTTTACTACAAACAGAGTTAAAGTATATCGTCACGTGTCCTGTCTGCTTAATAAATATTCTGCGTAATACGTTTGTAAAGAGATTGGTGTAAAATACGTTGCAAGAGCTGAACACATTGTGTTTTGTTATTGTATCCAGAATCATGTTTATGCGATCACAAAGTGAACAGAACATTTTATTTAATACCAAACTTGTGCACAGCTTCCAAAGTAGAAGAAACCTTTCAAAATGGGTGAAGTACATTTACATTTAGGCATTTAGCAGAAGCTTTTATTCAAAGCGACTTACATTGCTTTATCCTATACATTTTACATAGGTATTTGCACATTGCTTTATCCTATACATTTTACACAGGTATTTGCTATCCCCTGGGATCGAACCCACAACCTGTAAACGCAATGCTCTTACCGCTGAGCTACAGGAAAGCTGAGTAAGATCTTATCATTGGTCCCCGATGGCCCCTGGATGCATCTTTGGTGTATTGATGTGGTTTATCTCAGTCAAGATCTTCTTATCATGCATTACATCAAATTGCTTCTATACCGTGTGGTAGAGGACCGAGATGTAAGTTTAGTTTAGAAGCAGTCTGAAAGTGCAGAGAGCTGAAGAACATTCACCTTTGTGCACAAAACCGAGTTTTAGCCTTTAGACCTTTTAGTGAAGTGTGTATGCTTTTACTATGTGAAAATGCTCTTTAGTGGTCCGTTTGGTTTTGCAGGTACTTTTTGCTTACAATGGATTGGAGAACTATAGGCTACATTTGTATTCCTGCATGTGAAGAAAACAAATGCTTCCTTTTTTTGTGGTGAGAATGTTTTTAAAATATGAATAAAATTAATTGAAATAGAGCACTATTTAAGGAAGCAGCCATTTCAATTTT
This sequence comes from Triplophysa dalaica, assembly GCF_015846415.1. Classification (NCBI taxonomy): domain Eukaryota; kingdom Metazoa; phylum Chordata; class Actinopteri; order Cypriniformes; family Nemacheilidae; genus Triplophysa; species Triplophysa dalaica. The sequence continues at coordinate 2,604,737 of NC_079547.1, read as the reverse complement.
AGACCTAAATAAATAGCTTTCTAAAAAAAAAATATACCTTCAGGAAGCACATTGTTTCTTGGTTTATGAAAAAAAATCGGTTGCTTCCTATGGTGAACATGCACATTGGGCTTCAGAAAAAGTCAGAGAGCAGATTTTTCTATTTAATACTAAAATTGTAATTACAAACTTTGTTAAAACTATAATAATGTGAGTGTTTTTGGTGGGCTGATTACCATTTGTATAACTATAGTAGACAACAACTTATGATAACTATTATGGGACAGTCGGAAATTTGTGGTTTTACTTCACAATTTATATGAATATTCATATGCTAATATATCAATTTAGCATATAAATACATTTTCTTTTTGAAATAGTTCATTATAGAATTTAACTGATATAGATTTATCATGTTCCTTTAGAGAACATTTTAATATGTTGTGTTATTATAATGATTTACATAATATGGATGGACTATGCAGGTACTGTATCCGGTGTGTTTTGAAATAATATAAAAATCCTAGCAATTTTACTAAAAAGTTTAATTGAAAAACTATTTGTTTTTCAACTTTCTACTAGGTAATATTTTTCTGTATTTACTTGAGCTGGACTTCACAAAGTGGTGCGAAACCTGTGATGTTTTCCCGGTGCATTGAGAACGTTCCAGATTTCATTAGGTGAGCTTTAATTGAAGCGAGGAAATCTAAACTATTCAGATGTGTCTGCAAATATGATCTGTGATCTAGAAATCATGCCAAAAGTTTTGTATTTAGCATATTTTGTGTAGTTTTGAATCAAGCATTTATTTTTTATAGATTAAAAACAAATCTGGTCTGTGCCCTAAAACTATTGGACTCCACTGTACGTATTTATCCTTTTCATTGATTTTTGAGTTAGAAAAAAACCTCATGTGAATGAGTGGGCATTATTAAGTCACATGTGTCTGTCTGCAGCTGTGTCTCACAAACTTTAGTTTCACATCAGACTATTTATAGATTATAGATGTCCCCAAAGACACAATCGACAGTGTTAAAAACAGAACAAAGCTCCATTGACATTCATTCAGAATGCGAGAGGTATAATTGACCTACTGCCGCTTTCATAAACTCTCAAAGAGGGTTTGTTTTCGCAGGTCAGGTGTTAAATATGCTTCAAAGGTCTTAACTGAGACTCATTTGAAAACAGAATTTCCTGACGTGTTGTGCAGATCTATTTTTATGATATATTTATGATATCTTCTCCAAAGTTTCACAGAAATTTTGTACTCTAAATGTTTTTATCCTGACCATCTTTCAAGAGTTTAAGACTCTAAGATGGCAACAGACTCTGCATTACAGCCCAGTCGTTTGGACCGCACCAGTAGCTACCTCCAGGTAAGACGTTCAATGTGTTTGTTGAGGCATACTTGGTTTTGCAATTTTCTTAAATTTGAGCAAATCATTATGAGGGGTTGTTCTCGGTAGCCCCTCAGTCAGGGGGGGGGGATTTGTTCGGCTGCCCGTCTGTCCAGGAGGGGGGGTTGTGGCCGGCCATTTAGATACGGGCCGACCTTTACCAGATGGCCAATCCGCCCCTGCTTCTGCTCTGAAACCTTAAATAATGATATGATACTCATGACATACGAAGGACGTCATGAAACTCATCAGAGCATGACTGAATCCAATATTTGTATACATTTTAATAAAGTCTCGTCTATTACGATGACTTAATTTGGTCTGTGTGGGGTCACACAAGTTTCAATTACCGTGTGCGGTTCATGTCCGGCATCTTTTAGCACTAGGACCGCGGTATCTATCAGTTTCAAACAATCTCCAAAGCCAACATTATATCCTCCGTTTATATAATATCCATCACTGAAATGCCGTGAACAAACACACTCCTGCTTCTCTCACTATCGCAAGAGTAACGAGCTGCAGGGCCACAGTGCAGCCGATCTTGACGCAGCGCAGCCACACTTGATGTTGGGCAGGTCTTACTATAGCTTGTCGGTTGGCCGGTGGGCGTGGTTATTTCTGTCGCCTTGTCGAGCTTTTCAGGGAGAATTTCCCAATAAAAGGAATAGGATCCCTGTTGTGAAACAGGGATACAGACTAATAAAAATAATATTGACACCATACACTGTAAAAAAAATCTGTAAAAAAGCAATACTTTTCCGGCACCAGTTAAAATAACAGTTTTGTGATGTAAAATTCTGTGTATTTGGCAAATCTGGTTAGAAAATGTAGCTTGCGTGTGACTAAAATACTGTAAAAATACATTGTTCTGTTATGTAATTTAAATTGTCACTGGTGTGTGTTTAGGGGTGACTGTTGCAGGGCTAGTTGCCCAGACAGGGACATTCAAGTGTTCCACAATGTGTGTGTCTGCATCTCTCTCTCTCTCTCTCTCTCCTTAATTAGTCTTTTCTCAAATCTTCTCCCTGCACATATTTTTTATTTTATCATTCAAGCTAAACAATTATGAACTTGCGTTCCTTCGCAATCCTCCACATCCTTCTAAATCTAGCATACGCAAAGTAAGTTTACATTTTACATGATTCTTTAAACCAGGAAATATTAATCCTAGAGCTACAACAGAAACTATTTCTTTATCTCTCTTTCACTACTGTGTCTAATCACCTGCAGTTTCCCCCAAAATAGTCCATAATTGCATGTCCAGGAAGTTGAAATAGTGATTCAAAACACTAACATGGCTTCAGCAAAGTGCAGTTGGTTTAAAAGTGGTTGAGTACTAATAGACGTTCAGGAAGAATTTGTTTCCGTCGTTTGTCTAAACACTGCAATACAGCGCTAACTACGCAGCAAAGTCTGGTTTCAGTAATATTGTGAAGGCAGGATTGGCAAGAAATAAAAAAATGATTTAAATAAGTTTTAAATGTATTTGTTTGATTCATTTCACCCAGTCAAGTCATTTGGTTGACATCAAATCTCAATAAAAAGTTTTGTAGGTCACATTCTCTTTTCATTCGGTAGTGGTGAAATTTCTGCCCACTAATTGAAAATTCTGTTTATTGTTGTAGTTTCTTTATATAAATCGTTATATTACATAATTATGTGCCATGTGATGAACTTACATACAGAAAATACAGGATATTTAATTATTTTTAATAATACATTATTGTACAGCAATGACCAAGTTGTTACCATGGCGAGACACATTTCCTGTCGTGAAGAATAGATAAAAAGTACAGGAAAGTGACTAACTTGTTTCCTGTTTGTGGTTGGATATCAGAGGGGATTAACACTGCCGCGTTTGTCTCTCTTAACTTGTGATGGGACTCATTTTTAACCGGTTTTGCATCTTTCCTAGTCTGTTCTTGCAGTTTACTTGATCATATAATAGAAGAAAAGATACTGCCATATGTGCCTAACTGGCTATGACACAGATATGAATGATGAGTTCTCTGTCGGACACACAAGATCTTATTTTTGTTCATGTATAGTTGGTGGATGCTTTTGCATATTCACTGGGTGAACTGGAGCAACAAATGGTTTATGCACAGGAGACAGATGAAGATCCAGATCCCTCTTTGTTCGTACAGTGAGTACACCTTATTTCCAAATAACATACATTTGGATCCGAAACTTTGCATGTAAGAATGATAAATTAAAACATCTATAGATCCGATGATCTATGATTTGGGCTTGTTTGGTCCACAAATATGAATGAATAAATAAAGTCTTGATATTGTGAAAGGCAGATTAAGTGAGCACATGTTAATTATACTACCACCAAATACTTATGAGTGTGATTCATTCATTCCAAATGTTTGCTCAAACTGGGTAAGCAAACTAAGTAAACCTGTGTGTAATATCCTATTTTACATTGACCAGCAGAGGGAGCTATTATTCGAGTCCTTGACATAGAGCGCAGTGAATGTTTATTCTTCCTTTAAAGGACATGAAATACAAACAAAGTCAGTAGAGCGATCCCCTGTGTTTTGTCTCTCTGTAGGATCGAGGTAGAGATGAGCGGTGTGTGTCTGGAGTATCCTGGGGCTGATGGAGATGTTGTGGGCACGAGTGTGAGTGTGTTGGAAAAACTGATACACACACATCCCATCTGGCTTCTGCTTTCCATCGACCAGCAAGAGGCGACAAACATTCTACTGAAACAACCAGCTGGGGTAAAAGAGAAAGGGCTGTTTTCTACATCTGAAATATACACATAAGATAAATAAGTGTTATAGCGTAGAACAAAAACATAATCACAATACAAATGCTAATATTAATACTATAATATTAAAAAATATATTTTTTAAATAATGGCCTTTTATCCTATCCAGGTGTTTTTGGTGTGGAGATCCCATGTCTTACAGAAGAAGGTCTTGTCTTTCCACGTGGATGAAACCTCAGATTCGGTCATACACATCCCTGTTAAAGAGAGCCAGTACAGTATGTCACATCCTTGTTTTCCTATCAAGACATAATAGCTTTGAAATGTTTGCCCCAGAGGCACCATATTTGTAGTTAGACCTCATCAGGGCGACCTGGCATCACTTCATGTACGGTATATACAAACGGGGCAGTTCCGGGAGATTCTCCATCAGACACATCCGTGTGTTTTTGGCTTAAACACAATTGCCCGGGCGGGCTACATGTCAAAATCCAGTAGCCAGGGGTACCCAAATCTTTTAAGATTAGAAGTGGAAATGCACAGAGGCACGCTGATAATGATCTGATTCATGCATCGTTCTTTATTTCCAGCATTTTCTCTGGAGGAATCAGGAATCAGTTTTGCTGACCTGTTTCATCTTGTGGCCTTTTATTGTATAAGCAGGTAACAACGTTTAAACTAAAAGTTACCAATATGGACAGTGATTAGATTTGAAGTTATTAAGTATAAAGAGTGATTACAGCATAAAATACACAATAAAAGTTTACATCTTTAATGTGCAAAGAATGAGTCATTTTGAATTAATGAGCGTACTTCTCATTCAACACGATGTTATCCATCTGCGTAATAATATAATGATAATGTACGGATGATCATTGAAGAGAGAAAAGATTACATTTTTGGGCATTGTTTAAAAATTGTTGTCATCTATTTTTTTCTGTGTTTTTGTTTTATGTTAGGGACATTTTGCCATCCACCCTGAAGCTTCCGGATGCCGTTGGCTCAGCTGAAACTCTTTCTGATCTGCATGAGGTTGCCCAGCGAGGGGCAGGTAATGACCTACCCTGACCTACTTTTCTACAATGTTATATAATATGTCACTAAACAAAGATACAATATATTTATGTGGCGTGTTATATAATTATGGGGGGGTGGGGTACATATAAGTAGTAATTACAGAGCAAGATTCGTGAACACGTATTGCAAAATTGGCTATTCATGTATATTATTCATGTTGTATTTATATTATTAGTCTAAAGCAGTGGTCACCAACCCTGCTCCTTGACATCGACCTTCCTGAAGATTTCAGCTCTAACCCCAATCAAACACACCTGAACTCATCTAATCAAGGTGTTCAGGTTTGCTTGATAATGACAGACAGGTGTTCTGAAGCAGGGTTGGAGCTACAGTCTGCAGGACGGTCGATCTCAAGGAGCAGGGTTGGTGACCACTGGTCTAAAGCATCTTACAAATTAGGAAACCACCAGCAATTTATTGTAGAAAATCCAACAATATTAGCACATTATGTACATCTGAGCTTGCATGACTAGGAAAATCTTGGAATAACAATTTTATAAAAAATAAGTTTTAGAATTTAAATACAGTATATTAAAATATTATTTATTAATATTTATAATACAAATAAACAATGCAACATAAGATATGTACAAAAATGTAAAAAAATCATATCAAACATTTGAGACATTGGCAATAACTACTCCTTTGTGCAAAAGGTCAAATCTTCTTGCCCTCATTAGCACACAAGATGCTCTTTGAAACATTCTCAGATCATGCTGGGAAAATATGGATTATCAGGATATGAACAAATGTGACCCCGCGTCATGATTTACATGAAACAGAACCCAAGTGCAGACAGCTCTTAAACACAGATACTCAAAATCCATTTAGGGGGGAAACATGAACAAGATAAAAACTAAACTTCAATAAAAACTTAAAGACAGATGGGCGGGAGCAACGACAAGGGGAACCACGACAAGGGTAACAATGGTCCAGCACAAGACAGCAAACACAAGGGCTTTAAATAGGGAAACAATTTAGGAGAGGTAAGGAGGGAGATAGGTGTAGGGGATGAAATAATAATGGGCTTATGAATACGGAAACAAGGGGGCGGGGCTAAGACAAAAGACATGCGGCTGTCATGATCCAGATTGGTCTTTACATTGTGTAGGATGATTTTATGTGGAAAACACTAAATCACAAGAAATTATGGTAACCCTTCGGTATAGAGGGCAATTCTCACTATTAACTAGTTGTTATTAGCATGCCTATTATTGACATATTGGCTGTTTTTTAGTACTTATAAAGCACATAGTCTGCATGACCATAAACCTAACAACTACCTTACTGACTATTAATAAGCCACAAAATGGGCCTCATTCATGAAACATAATATATAAATAAAATATATAGTAAATATATGAGTAAACTCAGAGTAATTTGCGCATAAAACAGACCTACCCGAAAACTTTTCAACAGATTCATTTTGTAGTAAAATGTGTGTAAATACACGAGTTCCAATCATTCGTAAACAGGGCGCGCGTGCACACTCATTCACAATTAGCATAATCCTGGAATCCTCTGGACTTCAATCTCTGGTTTGGCTACATTTTATTGCATAAATGCAAAATAGACTAATAGCTTACCAATAAATCAATCAATTAAACTGTGTCCACCAAAGCGTTTCTAGCCAACTAAAATAATAATACCTGGTGCTCTTCTGTAAACGACCAGCTGGAGAACGCTTTCGAGGCACTGCGCGTTATTCCGGAGATGCGTTGGTTGCTGTGATTTAGAATATCCGCAACAGTTAGCCTACTTGTTACTTATATTTTATTTCCACAATATTACTTAATATGAAAAAGCAATAACCAATATAAATTATCGACTGTTGTGTGTGTATGATGGTTGGTCAATGTAGTGTTTGTCCCGCCTACAGTGACGATTAAGATTAAAGACAGGGCAAAAGAACGCGTGAGATATTATTATGGAACACAGTGCATTAAAATGCAGCGACATCAGATGGTCAAAAACAATACAGAACGTTGCGTGTGGTTTTACGCACTATTTCCACGTGGTGTGGAGCAGGTGTACATTTCTTTTGATGAATACTAAAATTTACGTCAGTATTTCATGAATGAGGCCCATTAAGAGTTTACTGGGAAATATTCATAGTTAATGATTGGTTAATAATGATATTTACCCCTTTTACTGAAGTGTGACCGAAATTACTTTACCTGGGTTTTCACAGACTGGGTCTTCGATCCCACCAATATATATTATAGAGTGTAAGTGAAATGTCTTTCTGTCTATCACAGCTGTGGTCATGTTGCCCTGCTATCCTGTTCCAGGTTATTATTAGCCAGCAGCCGACATTCCAGATAATGTGTGTGAGGCTAAATGTGAGCCAATTGGAGCATAGAGGTTACTGAGGGAAAGACACTGTGTGTGTGTGTGTGTGTGTGATGTCTGATGTGTGAAATTCAGCAGAGACACTAATATTAACTTCAAAAAAGCTACAGGCACATGACTTCCTCTAATCCTCCCTTCTTTTTTTAAGGCAGTACTTACACTCGTCGTAACAGGACCTATATTTCATTTGTTTACAAAGCTATCAACCTTCTTTATGTACTTAACCTTGTGTCATTACAAAACTGCATGACTTACTCCTGCAGAACACAAAAGAAGACATTTTGAAGAACCTTGATAACCAAACAACATTGACCCCCATTGACTTCCATTGTATAGACACAAAACCATAGAAACATTTCTCAAAGCATCTTCTTTTGTGTTCTTCAGAGTAAAGAAAGTCATGTACAGGTTTTTAACCACATTTTTTATGTTTGAGTGAACCGTTCCTTTAAAGTGCATGGAGGTTGATGTTGTCTATATTGCATCATATTGCAGGACTAAATAGATCTAGTAAGGTGAGTGGACTGTGAGTCTCATGAAAGCGACTATCAAAAAAATGTCTAAATAGAAACTGGCTGAACGACTAGAGAGCCGGATGCCAGAGTGAAACAGGTTGGGAGACGGGGAGAAAACATGGGGAGGAGAAAGAGGAGGGCTTCTCTGAACTCTGTGAAGTCCACCTCCCGAAACACACTGTGTGTTTGGATAAAAATGACTCACTGAGGTTTGAGTTGGGTGTGTTTTGTATGGAATCTGTGAATCAGCTTTCTGAAACACAGAAATAAGCTTTGCTAAACTTCAGTGGACTGTAGGGCGACATGAACGGAACGGACGCTGTAGCCTGGCTGTAATAAGATACAGATACCACAAATATCTGCCAGCGGTCCTGTCATAGGCACATAGAGTGGGTGTGTTTGCTGCTTTCAAACTTGTGTTTGTCCAATGATTTTATACGTTTGTTTTAATCATTAACCACATTCTCTTTCTCTCTCCAGCGTTTTGGAAGTCTGCTCTCAACCGTCAACACAAGAAACTTTGTATCCCAGACGGTTTTCTGGATCACGAGAGAGGACCATTCTCTGACATCTCACAGATTGAGGATCAAACTGGCCTTTTCCTAAATACTTCAGAAGGTGGAAAAAATTGCGCCAGTGCTTTGTCTTTTATCAACCCGGTCTTTTATCAACAACAGCATCCCGCTGGAAACACAGTCGTGATTGCAAAGGACCCGACAACAGCCAACGGAAAATCTGGTCCGCCTCCTCCACCAAGACCTCCGCCACCACGTATTTTGGTTCGTAGACCTTCACCTCCTGGTCCGAGAAGTATGCCGTTAAACATCAACTTTAACAGACTCAGCCAGAGATCCAAGTCTGGCTCCAAGGGATCCAAACAATCCTCTTCCAAAAAACCTCCGCCACGACCTCCTCAAGCTCCAGATATTGACAATTACCGCTGCACCATTGCATTGGACGACGAAACGATCTCTAGAGCCCTGTCCCGAGCCAACCTGCCCCACACTCCCTTAAACCAAACCAACAAAAACGTCCTACAGCAATGGACAGGACCTGAAGAGAAAGGACGAAGCTCGAGCGGCCGAAGTTTTTCCACTTCATCATCTGACTCTCTGGATTCTCCTCCAAAGCCTCTCCCGTTGAGCCTGTTCCCAAGCACGGCTCCCGGCCTCTCCACGGATGACAGCAGTGGTGAGTACGAGGAAGAAGAGGAAGACTACGGTGTGGGGCTTGAGAAAGACCTGCATCTCCGGCTTAGTGCTTCCCGCAAGTCAAAGAAAATAATGGCGGTGGAATTAGCGGGGGCTCGTCCGAGATCGTTCGTTATTTTACCACAGGCGTTTAGGGGACGCTTCCGGAAGGTCCGAGGTGTCCTCAATGTTCTGGCTACACCTGAGAGACGCATCTTGCTGCGGATCATTGAGCTAGCACAGGATAAAGGTTCTTACTTTGGGTGTCTGGTGCAAGACTACGTGAGCTTTGTGCAGGAGAATAAAAACTGCCAATCGTCCAGCCAAGATCTTCTGAAGACACTACGACAGTTCATGACCCAGATGAAGGCCTATCTCATACAGAGCTCAGAGATTAACCCACCCATTGAGTCTTACATACCTGAAGACCAGATCGGTGAGACGATTTCATACATATTCCAATAGTTAATACTGAATAAGCAGTTTTTATGTATACAGTGTTTTAATGCAAATGCCAAAACTACAAATGCAAACATTCTTTTGAGAGAAGAACAGTTCTTATTTGGGTATAGTAGTGAGATGTGTCCGTTATAGAGAAAAGTTCAGACTGGAAACGATGTCAACGGTATTGCGAAATGTCACAGTCTTTATTTCATTTTAATATTCCTATACGTTACAGCAGCCGTAAATTATTTTCAAGAACGTTAGAATTTTATAGAATTAGTTCTATAAAAATGGTAAGGTTAAATCAGTGATCTTTCTTGATACAGTGATTTTACTGAATAATATATATTGTATATAGTATATAATATAATATGGACCCTGGACCACAAATAAGTAGCATTTGTAGCAAAAGCCAATCATACATTGTGGTAAAAATTATCATTTTTTTATGCCATAAATCATTTGCATATTAAGTAAAGATCTGGTTCCATGAAGATATTTTGAAAATGTTCTACTATAAATGTATCAAAACTTTATTTTTGCGATTGTATGCAGCGAAATCTTGAACAAAAATGTCTGGAAACACACCCACAATCCTGTTTCTTCTTAGCAACAGCCTGCTACAGCGCCTCTGATTGACAACCTTAAAGGCGATTTTCTCAATATTTAGATTTTTTTTGTTCCAGATTTTCAAATAGTTTCTTGGCCAAATATTGTCCTATCCTTTATACTTGTTTCAAAATTGGCCTGACATCAGAAAAATAGCTTGGAAAATAACAGTTTTTGTCAGCAGAAAGCATTTAAGGATTTTTATGATTTTATTGAGCAGCTCTGTACTGGCACGCAGCCATCCATTAGAAATATGAGTGTTTTTAGATATTCAGCTGCATTTTAAATAGCTGTCATGTTCAGGTGTCAATAAATGAAAATAATTTCCTCATTTAGACACTATCAGGGCATTCGAGGCAGGCCTATGTACATACCTAAGCAGATTGTATAAACAGGTTAAAACTTGACTGCTATGGAAAGTAATGAGTAATAAAAACAGGAACATATTTCCCACAACTTGGGACGAGAATTGCAATCTTTTTGAAATGAGATGGAATTTGGTGTAAAAGGTTCCTCATATCCTTAAAACATGAAAATCGTTTGATAGGTTTCAACATTTCTAAAGATTAACCTTCTCTTCAGTTGGACGGGTTTAGGGCCAATAAACAGAGCCTGAAGGAAGGAATTTCAATGCTTGAATATGCCAAAGCCACAGACCTAAACCATACAAAAGCTGTCAATTCCAAAGGTTAAATTCTTATCTCCTTGTGCAGGGAGCTTACATTAGTGTAACTTTTGAAAAGTTTATGTCAAGTTTCACTTCAAGATAGGCTAACAGTTTCTTTGTTAATGTTTGTGTTTTGGAAGAACCCGTGTTGTTGAATGTCAAGTTTAAATACTTTTTTTACTATTATACATATTCACATTCGGTCATTTTTTACTTTAGTTGATCTGTATTCTCACAGTCAGAAGCAATTCAGATCTGTTAGTATCCTTGATCAACTTGCCATCAGTTCTCCCTCTTAATTCACAGTAAAGTGTGAAACTGAGACTTGAAGCCAAACATATCTTCAACTTCTTGAGTCAGCTTTCTTAAACACTGTATCTGCTAAGCATTTTTGTTTTTTTCCCTAACAAAAACATTATTTAGAAGGAAAAAGTGTCTTAAATAAATTAAAATAGAAAATTGTATTTCAGTTATTATTTCCAACACAATCTTATGGCAAAAAGTAACTATTATAAGCGGTGGCTAATTTTTGCTAGTATTTACGAATTCATATGATCTCATTTGTACATTTAAGTATGATTTGCTTTCGCGCCAGGTACGTTATGTTTTGGGGTGGGGCTTTAGTATTTATTTTTTCTAGAACTAGTCACAAATTCACGTGAGATCAGGTTGGTATTTCATGATAAAGTCTGGCTATAGATCAGGTTTTACCAGGGCAGAGCACTAGTGCCACATATAAATGCTACATTTATGAGAATAAAGTCATACAATTTCAAGAATACAGTCAAAATTACAAAAATCCTAGTCATAACGGTGTGAAATTAAAGTTGTAATATTTTAATAACAATATTGTTATTTAAGTTCAGTAGTGGAGATCTGCCAAAATATTACTTCTTTATTCTTATATTCCTAAAAGTGTATTCTCATACTTTTCACTTCATTCTTCAAATATTATGAATTTAATTTCACAATGCAAATAGACCATAAAACTTAAATGGTTTACATTAATTTCATTATTATTTACTCATCCTTATGTTGTTCCAGAGAGAGATGCACAACTACTCTGCAAAATCTCATTTGTATTTGTGTGAATTCACATAAAACCAATCAAATCAGATTGTGGCAGGTTTGACATCATGCATTAAAAATAAAGACCTCTTTGTTTACGAATACAATGTAATTCATGTATTAACACATAAACATGATGTGTTAAAGCTGTTGAAGCTGAAACTCTCTCTTTCTCTGTGTATCAGATGCAGTGTTGGAAAAGGCCATGCACAAATGTGTGCTGAAACCTCTGTACGGTTCAGTGCAGTCGGCCCTGCATGAGTTCCAGGTGGCCAGTGGGTCGTGGGGGAAGCTCCAAGAGAATCTGGCCCTGGCCAAGACCAAAAAACCCAGAGAACTGGGGGCGAACGCAGCCAGGCCACCAGACAGCCACGCCATCCATCGGATACGCAGAAAACTTACAGCTATGTGCAGGATGTACTCGCCCGAGAGGAAGATCGTGGTTCTGTTGAAAGTGTGCAAACTCATCTACAGCATTATGCAAGATCAAACAGGTGTGTACGGGTGGAGTTGTGTCTCTAGGGTTTGTTTAAATGTTTATAGAGTGTGTGAGCTGTGAACTGGATTATCATGTCATACTCAAATGATCCAGGTACAGATGACACGTTGTGTTTTTTCTGTTTGCATCAGTGCGGCTGTTCGGAGCGGATGATTTTCTGCCCATGTTGACATACGTGTTGGTCCAGTGTGACATGCCTCAGCTGGACACAGAGATCATGTACATGATGGAGCTGATAGATCCACCACAGCTACACGGAGAAGGTGTGTTCACATGTATTTACACGAATACATGTTCAATACATTCTGTTGATCACTGAAAAAAGTGAGCCAACTAAAATGGTGAATTCTTATATTTTTATAACAAAACCCATCCATAGTTTGTGTGATACAAGATTGATAAAGTTTACTTAAACTATTGAAACATTGCTGCTCATAGAAAACAAAAAAAATAGCGGCCTGAATATTGTTTAGAAAAATGAAAAATCTTGTCTTGGCAAAAACTGAAATAAGTAAAAAAAACTAAGCTAAAACTGAAATAAAAATACATTTATATATAATTTTTTTATTTAACTTATATAAAAGAAAAAATTACCACAAATAAATATTAAAATTACAAAAGCACATAACAAAATAAAACTATTACCACAAACACAATTAAAAGCTAATTAAAAAGATTATACAGCACAGCAAAACATTAAGACTACAGTAAGACATAAAACAAAACTATAATAACTCTGATGCGATACCATTATTGTTGTTTCACATGGAAAAATTAAGGAATTTTTCAAAACAAGAACAATATTCCTCAAGTGCAACATTTTAAAGTCTTTCCTTTCCTGGTTTGTTATGACAATCCTCTGTAATGGCCAGCAAGTTCCTGTATTCTTGAAACAAAACAATAGACGGAGTTTAAGAATATTTTCCATATTTGACAAACTAGTTAAATTATGTTCCCACAGAGTAATTTCCTCCTGGGTGTGTGTGTCCTGTTCCCATTGAGCTCTATACAGAAACTCTTTGTGGAAAATACACAGTCACACAACATATCTGAGGCCAGATTTGCAGACTTAAATGGACAGTTCACCCAAAAATAAAAAATCTCTCATTGTGAATCCATCCACGTGTTGTTTAAAACCTGAACATGACTCTTTATTCTGTGGAACACAAAAGAAGATATTTTGAGAAATGTGGTTTTGTGTTTGACAAACTAATTGAAATTGCACAATGTTTTACAGATACTTCTTTGTGAATTAAATAAACTTATTTTATAATCAACATTCTCAAGCCAAGGCATTCTGGTATTGCCATTTTCTTAAAGGATGTATTTTTACTTCGAATTTGACAAAATTAAGTATTGTGTCTAAAGGGATGGTTCAGCCAAAAATTAAAATTCTGTCATCATTTACTTTTCCTGAAGTTATTTCAAAACTGTGTTGAAATCTTTGTTCTGCTGAAGACAAAAGAAGATGTTTTGAAGAACGTTGGAAAACTGAACAGTTTTGGGGCACCATTAACTACAATAGTAGATTTTTTTCCCTACTATGGAAGTTTATGGTTTCCCAGATCTGTCTGGTCACAAACATTCTTCAAATATCTTTCTTTGTGTTCAGCAGAAACACGGAATTTAAAAAGATTTGAAACAACTTCAGGAAGAGTAAATGATAACAGAATTTTTGGGTGAACTGTCTCTTTTAAAGGAACAATACGGGTTTTTTAGGAGCTGTTGACTGAAATGCTATATACTATACAAAACTATTTCTTCAGAGGTGTATAAAAACCTTACGTAATGAACCGTTATGTTTGTAATACCTTAGAATAAGCTGTTTATATCTACATACAGAGCGGGCCAACATACATTGAATTCGCCACCATGTTTTGTACAGCAGCCCTAAATGGACAAACAACTCTACAACACGGGTTTCTCTCCCTCTCCCCTGCGGTAAAGCGTTAGTGGTAAAAAGATTGTGGATGATCCGTGATCCATATGGATCGTGCTCTACGGTTTCGAACACATATGACTCACGGATTAACTGTAAGTTTATTCATCGAGTAAAAGAGTAAAACGCACTCTCTCTCCATCTTTTAGAGCCAACGCACTCTCGCTGTCTGTCTCCAGTGTCTGGACGAGTACGATATTAAAGTGGATTCAGATAAACAATGACCTTAAAACTGCTCCGTCACACAGTTAATATTACAATATACAATACATCTTTGTTCTAACAAACAGAAAAAGCAATGTTAGTCACATACTGACCTCCTCGAGGGTGATTTTAAGACGATCTTTCCCTCAGAAGTCTCTCAGCTGGAGAGTATCTCCATAGATATCTGTGAGTATATCTGCTAAAAGCCTTAGTACCGCGGGTCCTAACGCGTCTCTGCTGGAAAGTATAATATTAACGCAGGTCCTAGCTCCTGCCTGACATTTATCTTACTTTTTATACTTAAAACCCACAGACCTTTTATTTTATGTAATATACATAAATGTATTTTATGTATATAATAAGACATCGCAGTTTCTACAGTGTTTCTGATGCCCGCATGATCTCTTCCCTGCGTCTACATGAGAAGAGACAATGTCTCAGCCAACGACATCTTATTATAATGTGGTGGCTACCGTTGTGTTTGGACTGAGAGATTCGTTGCAAATCTATAGTACAACGCTAGTGGCCGCTGTTAATCAAATCAACAGTTTTGCTGTCATGTTTGGGAGCAGCCTTTACAGCAGGATTTGTAGCGTTAATAGATTTAATTTCTTTATAGGTGGTTATTACCTCACTAGTGCGTATGGAGCGATGTCACTCATCAAGAACTTCCAGGAAGAGCAGGCTGCCCTAGTCCTCAGTTCAACAACACGCGACACACTCCACCAGTGGCACCAACGGCGGACCATGCTCAAAGATCTGCCCTCTGTGGATGACTTTCAGGTATCACCCTGACCCTCAAAACGCTTAGGTCTGCATGAATATTCTCACTATTTACAATCTCAATGACATATGGGTCTCCATGATTTCTGCATGAATGAGATTAGAATGCTTTGGCATCTGTTTCTTAAACAAAACTCATTCAACCAAAAAAAAAATTCTGTCATTATTTACTCACCTTTGTGTCGTTCCAAAACTGTATGAATTTCTTACTTCTGCCGAACACAAAAAATATATTTTGAAGAATTTTTGAAACCGAATAGCTTATGTCCATACATCGAAGTGAATGGGTACCATTGTTGTTCAGTTACCGGAGGGCGAATAAATGCCAGAATTTTTTTTATTTGGATGAACCATCTCTTCTGGATATTTTTGCCTGACAGAAAAAATTAAATTATAAGGGCTTCAAACTGTGAGTAAGTTGAAGTTTTGGTTGTTGTGTATTTCTGTTTAGAATTTCTTGCGTGTGGCTTTGCGGACGCCGGACAGCGGCTGCACAGCTAAAACCCTGCAGGTTCGGCCGTACGCCACCACGGAAGAGGTGTGCCGCCTTTGTGCCCTCAAATTCCACGTGTCCGATCCTGAAAACTACGGCCTTTTTCTCTTTACGGACGAAAGCAGCCAGCAGCTGACCGCAGACACACGTCCTCAGTGGATTAAAGCAGAACTACATAGTCGGCCAAACCCTCCGTCTTTTCATTTTGTTTACAGAGGACACAAACATAAGCAGATGCTTGCTTGCCCATCAGAATCATGGAAACTGCCATAAAGACAAAACCAGCAAGAGAACTGCGTAACAAGTTTCATAAACGCAAGATGTTGTGTCAATACCGGCAAAACAAGGGTGTGACTATGAAATGTGTACTTTGTAAAGAAAGATATGTAAAGAGGGATATTGCATAAAAAATGCATCATGTATAGTTAGCACTTTTCTAAAAATGGTTTTAAAAGGCTTCAAGTTCTTTTGGGCACTGAAAAATGAGAAGGCAATATGATAAATTATTTGTTTGGCATTGTCAGTACTGTAGTATTGAGGCCCTGAGGGCAAATACTGTAGGATTTATTGTTCTCTCATAATTCAATTCTCAATAAAATCTTAAAAGTACATATTCAGTTTATCATGTCCCCTCAAAAAACTGAATAGAACGCTTTTTGTTTTTAAATGCTAGAAAAGATTTCAGGGATCTATTTTTGTATTCTGGTTAGTGTTGAGATGTCCCCTCTGCTGTCAAAGTCTCACATCAACAGAATCTGGAATCTTTTAGCCCTGTGAGGAAAGCAGCTTTAAGAATGTGACCTCTATCAGATATCCAGCGTGATGTGGCTTTTTTCCTCATTTCACAACAGTGTGGGATTGTTTTATTGAGACTTTACACATATCTGAAAAAGCTCACTTTGCTTCGTAAAGTTTAGCATTTGTGTAGCGCAACTTGAAAAAAGTAATATATGTTTGCAATTTATGATGCATTTAGTGCTATGCACAAGAATATGATTTATTTTAACTTTTTCCTGGACTGAAAATGATTATTTAAATTGTACATGTTGTGTTTTTGGGGGTTTCCTCCGGGTACTCCGGTTTCCTCCCCTGGTCCAAAGACATGCATGGTAGGTTGATTGGCATCTCTGGAAAAATTGTCCGTAGGGTGTGAGTGCGTGAGTGAATGAGTGAGTGTGTGTGCCCTGCGATGGGTTGGCACTCCATCCAGGGTGTATCCTGCCTTGATGCCCGATGACTCCTGAGATAGGCGCAGGCTCCCCGTGACCCGAGGTAGTTCGGATAAGCGGTAGAAAATGGAATGGAATGGAATGTTGTGTTTTTTACTCCCCTTGTACTATATTAGTTGCAGAAAATTGCTTTACATGTACCACCTCAGAAGAGTAAAATGTGTTTTTTTCATCAACAAATCAAGTAGGCAACACCATCAAAGTTTTTTCTCCGAGTTTAATATAATCGTAAATAGGTTACAATTAAAGTTAAAAGTACTTCATGGTAATAAGGTATGTAAAAATTCACTCAAATAAATTAAATGTATTTCTTTACTCACTGTCATGTTGTTCAAACCCTGTAAGGCTTTTTTCTGTGGAACACATAATTAGATATTTTGAGAAATGTCTGCTTGGTTATGTGTCCATACAATGAAAGTCAATTAATAAACTATCACTTTGACAATTGCACAATTTTCTTTTTTCCATGGTAGTCAAATCTTTCTTGACGAACAAGTTGTCTTGAAAACACATCACTGTTAGTGTTGATGCAGCATCCGTGCTCCTGTCAACATAGCAGCATCATCAGTACCACCCATGGGCGTATATCCGGGGAGGACGAAGGTGACACGTCCCCCTCCATCCGAGGGTTGCCCCCCCAAAAAATCATTAAAACTCGCACTGTCTATTGTGATAAATACATTTATGTAAAACAAAATTTACTGTGTAATTAGAAAAAAAATACATATGCAAAAAATGCTTTTTAAGTTTAGAAACAGTTGAGACCCCGGCCTCACAGTGGTTTGGCTCACGTCACACACCACCTGACTTTAAAAGAATCATGTTGACTTTGTGGGCAGCACTGAATGTTTCTATCTATTGTAATAGTTGTGTATGAGTCTCTTAATTGTCCTCAATGCAAAAAGAGGAATCTCAACATCATACAGTTACTGCTAAACATGAGTCAAATATCAAGAAATGCTGAAAAAGCAAAGATTGTGGAGGACCTGGGTGATTGTTTTGAAGATCAGTGGACAGTCTAATGACTCATGACAAACAAGAAACCCTTAAACAACTATGACTAAACAAAAAAACTGTCATTGATGGTTTAGGTAACATCATACAGTATTAAGAATCAGGGGCGTCTAAACTTTTGCGCTGGGCTATTTTTAGAAATTCTGTTATTATTCTTTAGTGTGAACTTTATGTTAACATTT
Organism: Triplophysa dalaica; assembly: GCF_015846415.1. Taxonomy (NCBI): domain Eukaryota; kingdom Metazoa; phylum Chordata; class Actinopteri; order Cypriniformes; family Nemacheilidae; genus Triplophysa; species Triplophysa dalaica. Next base: position 2,586,374 of record NC_079547.1, on the reverse strand, counting down.
CTTTAGTGAAATAACTTACTCAGGGCAGGACTAAATTAAAAATAAACTTTCATTTTAAAAAATCCTCTTATTTTTCCAAAAGTTTCAGCTTTTTCCAGATTCTGCTAGGGGTGTTTAAACTTTTTCATACCACTGTATGTGATTTTTGTGTTTGTTTTGTTACACTCAATTAAGGTCATTAGCGGTGTGTAACAACTTGACACTTTATTGCATTTAACTAAACAGATCCCTAATATTAGATATTGGATTTTAACTTTCGACATATAAAACGAGTTGTTGATGACCGACATGCAATCGGTTCAAACAGTATAGTTTAAAAGATTATCTTAATTTTTCTTTATTTTGAAAACGTGAATAAAGGTCACAACTGAAATTGTTTAAGTGGGAATAAAGTCTTTTTTAGCATGTTCAGCTACACCTCTCTGTAATATCTATAAATTCATAGATGGCGCTGGATTCAAGCAGAAAATACGCAAACGCACTGCAAACGGAGCATGTGTGAAACGGCCGTTAGTGTTGATGCAGCATCCGTGCTCCGGTTACCATAGCAGCAGCATCAGCACCATGTCAGAACGCCGTATGAGGTGAATCGATGTTAAAATATCCTTTATCTAACAGAAACGTCTCGTAACAAACACTACACCAACACTTGCTTCTCAGAGATATCAGAAGCCCATCACGTCTCTCCTGCTAACGCTTTACATGAACTCTCCATGGCTTCTGCACGATGCGCGAGATGATGCTGATCCGAACGGATATGTGCTCGTGTAAAAGGGCGTCGTGACGACGCGTCCGCGCAACGGAGATCCAGTTGACGAAAGAGGCGGGGGAGGGAGAGGGAGGGGGACGATCCCCGATGCTGATGCGCTCGATCGGTGGAAATCTGCGATCCGAACACGAAGCACACCGGTGGAGCCGAAGATGGTGGCGGTGCACCCCTCAGCGCAGTCCGTGGCCTCCTCCGAGTGGATCATCTGCCTAGATAAGAGGTGAGAAAGACAAATGAGATCAAACAAAAGCGATTTAAGTGGTCTTTATGTCGATGTCAGGAGGCTCTCCAACAAGGTGACTGTAGCCGAATGCGTGATTCCCCATACCGCATCCGCAAAGCATCACCTGCGTCCAACTGATCGTGTTTAAATGTGCATTCAGTGCGCATATTTCAATTGATGTCTCGAATAACCATTTCATTTTATAAGTAGTGAAAGAGAGGACGTTGAGGTGAATGACATGGTTTGAATGAAGGATTTTGCCGGGTTGGTCATGCATGTGCGCCCTTTGCAAGGTCTGTGGTGTCTTTGTGTGTTTTTTTTATTTGTGGACGAACGGATGTTGCATTATTGAAGCGTACTCTGCCTTTTGTGTTGTGTGTTTGTGTGTATCTGTGTCTGTGTAACCCAATGAATTAAAAGCGGATGAGTGAACCTGTCAGCGAACTCATAACTGGATGCTTGCAAAGTTGTGTTGTTCTAAACATAAACCACTATTAGTTTACAAAGAATTTGGTCTCCAGTAAAGTTATTGATCTTTACTGAGAATATATCTTACTTTGAATCACAGCCCCTCCTAGCCCAGACACATCCCTGCAGGTTACCATGGCGATGGGAGGGAAAAGTGAGATCACCTTTCTGGGCGTGATGGCTTTCCAGAGGCTGATGTTTTTAATGGACTATTAAAATCTCTTTGAGCAGAACGTCTTTAAGCTGATCAATGTAATGCTTTTTACGGATATCTATGGTCTCGCTGACACTCGTTTAACATGAGACAAACACTCCGGCAATCAATAAAAGAGCACACACGTTCAGAAACACACCGCAATGTTGGATGATACCGTGTGGCTCTGTGCTTTCTCTGTGTTTCTACACATCACTGGCACCGTGAATATTGTATTGGATGCTTTGTTGAAATTTAAAGTTTAATGTGTCTGATTTCATGTCAAGGGTTTGCCAGATTAAAAAATGACTTAGTATAGCCAACATTTTTATAATGCTCAATCCGACCTTAACCCAATGTGGAGGTTGCATTGGTTACTTCGAGTTTGCATTGGGTTTGTGCTTCTAGTGGTTGTTTTTCATAAATGCACACACTCCTTGATTCAGAACATGTTAGAATCGGAATCTAAAAGGTCCGGCCGGGTCACATCATATTATTAGTGGGCATGGTTGAGTTTAATGACCTGTGTTCCTCCAAAAAAATCTTTCATTATTTACTCGTCTATCAAACCGGTATGACTCTGTATTCCGGGATCACAAAGAAGAATTGTTTAGGAATCCTCGCATAGCTTTTTCATGCCACAGTTCATAGTGACCAGTGGTGTCAAACTCCTTTTTGTAGAATCATTTTTTCTAGTCCATTTAACTTCCATTTATCCATATTTCATGCCTTGTGAAGCCACGTAATAGCTGTGAGGTACAGGCCAAAATTTAAAATGAAATAAAAATAATTTAAAAACTATAATGCACATACAGTCTAGAATTATTTCATGGCTCTTTTAGAGATTTTGCTCTGCCGTGTTCATAGTTAGATTGCACAGAAAAGAATCGCATAAACATTTTTAACAATTCCTCTTTTGGATATCATGGACACATAACAGCAATGATGTTTGTAATGACACTAAAGCTCCGTCTATATTGTCAGATTTTCCTTTTTTGGAATAAATGGTGAAGGTTGTATTTCAAAGGACTGGGGGGTCTTCACAAAGGGCTGGCGCTTTGAAATTTTCATGAAAAGGATTTAAATAACAGTGAGCGAGACAGACATGGCTTTGCTCCTACGGCTATACTGTAGTACAGTGTCTGCTCACAGCGCCGCTGGATATATGCGGGTAATGTGTTTCCACTTCAATGAAGATCACAGAGACTGACCGGTCTGTATAATGTGGGGTTTTTATTTGCTTACTTACAGATTTTCTTGGTGCTCCAAAAATGATATGACGGTAATATATGTCATAATTTGTTCATTCTCGTTTGGTTCAAAACCTGTATTTGACACTTTATTCTGTGCAACACAAAAGAAGATATTTTGAGAAATGTCCCTGGTGTTTTTGTGTCGATACAATGGAAGGCAGTGGGGGCCAGTGTTGTCTGCTTATCAACGTTCTTCAAAATGTCCTCTTTTGTTCTTCTGCAGGAGAAAGAAACTCGTACAGGTCTGGAATAAAATGAGGTGAATAAATGATACAGGAATTAAATTTTTTTGGCTGAACTACAGCTTTGAGTTACTATATTAGTTCTCTCACTACCTGGAAAAGGTTTGGGAAAATGAGTTCATGATTAAGCCTCGTCTTTTTGCCGTTCTAATTTCCCAAAGTTATTATCTCCATGGCAACAAGAAGTTCTTGCACAGAAGGAGTACGCTGACTTTGTTAAGCTAATGGAAGTGCATGGACACACACATATGTCATTTTAATGAGCTGAGAATTGAGAAGCATTACTTTATTTACACAGCGAGAAGAAGAACAAACTCTTCATAATCATCTACAATATCTCAATCTGTCATATGGCATGAACGCAGAATTATGCCTGCTTTAAACTATTATTTTATTATAATAAAATTATATGTTTAATCCTGGTTGATTTAGCAATAAAATGCTACAGGGGAAACAAGCCTTATTACTGAGCAAAATTGAATCAGTCCAACATGAGCACTTTTTAAAATGTGTATTTAATGAAATTCGAAACTTTTCATTTCCATGTTAGCAGATAGTTCAGTGTTTATACTTGTGCATTCCAACAGACCCAACTTTATTTGTGTTCAGCCTGTTTCCATACCAACATGAACATCACGGTCACATGCATCACGACAACTTCAGGATTGTCTTGTAGGTCACATGTGTCTATCCAGGCATTTAGCGTGTGTTTGTGTGTTTGGCAGGCCATCAGAACGCTCAGGGGAGGACGTGGACATCATTCTGGCTCGACTGAAGGGGGTCAACGCCTTCGAGAGGTTTCACCCCAACCTGCTGCAGCAGATCTGCATGTGTGGCTTCTATGAATACCTGGAGAAAGGCATCACCTGTGAGAACCCGATGTAGTTTTGTATTGTGGGGTTGTTTCTCTTTTGCTTGTGTGGATTTGATCAGTGAATCTGCACTCAATTCTTTTTCCTATCAAAATATTTTTTGTTAAGTTGGCTAAAGACTTTTTCACCAGGTGGCTAAATCAATACATTTGTGTGATAAGAATTGTATGAAATCGTAAGTGTAATAACTAAAATGGAAAAATAGAATCTTACTAGTTCAGATGAATTAGCCACCTTATAAAAAAGTTGAACGAATTAATTGCCATGAGATTGTGTCGTAGATTTTGCTACTTGAGGGATTTTGTGATGAAATAACGTGAAATTGTGATAATGTGATACTTTCTGCAATATAAACTCTGTTTGTTTGGCCACAGTGTATCGACAGGGTGATATTGGTACCAGCTGGTACGCGGTTCTGTCTGGTTCACTGGATGTGAAGGTGTCGGAGACGGCCAACCATCAGGTAAACAGAATCAGGATCATGTCTGCATGCTGCATGTTAAAGCTTCTATATAAAACCGACAAAGTACTTCAATGGAAACTTTTGTTTGTATATTTTAAGATGATTTTTTTCTCGAATGCTTTAACCGAATTATATTGAGACTGCTGACGTCTTCTTACATATATCTACTCATACATTTAGAAATTATTACACTGACAAGGCTTAAGCCTATAGTCCCAGACTAAAATAAGTGTTTGAGGAAACTTATCAAAGTTATCTAAGCAAAATGATTCTAGCTATGAAATATATTCAGAAGCGGTATACTTAAACGTTATATCAACAGTTGTCTTTCATGTAAAACAGATCATATATATTGGATATTTATAAAAAAGGAAGATTCTTCAGGGTGCATTGATTCAATTCACATAATAAAGCAAGAAATAAAACCCCTTCTGTCCATTGAGTCCAAATTGCGTTTAATACCCAGAAGCCCCAGAGAGATCCTTTAAATGAGATAAATCCTTCATTCAGAGCATTGCCTCGGTTGTTTCAGTGACACAACAATGGAAGATCTCTACAGAAACAGTCAGACGGGACCAAATCATGTTTTCATGTGTTTTGAGGGAGCTAGGAGAGTCTCTTCTAACACTTAGTGTCTATTTTTATTTGAGTAGAAACCCCGGAGACAAAATGAATAGTTAAAAAAACAGAACCAACAACCTTTTAACGATTAATCGCATCCAGAATAAAAGTTTGTGTCTAATATGCATGAGTATTGTACTGTGAATATTATTACTGTGAGTATTATTTTTGTATTTTTAAATATACATACATACACATTCATGCATATATTTAAAAGAAAAGAAAAAGAAGAATTAATAAACAATTATATATAATTTCAATTATTGGTCTATATACATAAATCCATCTAAATATGTATGTGCATGTTTTTGTGTTTATAAATACAAAATAGATATGCACAGTATATACTGTATTAAGTAAACAAACCTTTATTTTGGATGTGGTTAATCATGATTTATCGTTTGACAGCCCTATATTTACCTTTAGCATTCATATATATAAAGAGGCTGGGTTGTGCTTACGAAGAATTACCTGCAGATTTGCTCATGGTGTCATGTTATTTTACACACTTCCAATGTTTTGCAGCGTTGTGTGTTGTTCACGTTGATCCATGTATGTGAAAATTCTTCTTTCTTCAATGCAATATCAATGGTTGCTTTAATTTTAGGTGTGGTCCACTGGGCAATCGTCCATTATCACGCTGCTCTTATCAAATGAGTGTCAAATGCAAGACGATGACAAAAGCAAATGTGTTCTATGATTCATGCATAAATGTGTGTGCTTTTATTTCTCGCAATGATGTTTTTTCAACCTCATTGAGCACATGCTCATATACAGTATACATAAATTTACATAAAGATCATCAAGATTCTATAATTAGCTCACAAAGATGTCATGCCTGTTTCCTTCTTAGCTGGCATGTCATGGGTTTGAATCTCTGTGGAACTGCACAGAACTAGAGTATATACATCTATATGATTATCTGTCTAATTCTTTTTTGCCATGTCTCTCTCTTTTCCTTGTTCAACAGGACGCTGTAACAATCTGTACTTTAGGGGTTGGGACAGCGTTTGGAGAATCGATCCTGGATAACACCCCCCGGCATGCCACCATCGTCAGCCGAGAAAACAGCGAACTTCTGCGCATCGAACAGAGGGAGTTCAAGAGCCTGTGGGAGGTGCGTTTGCCTGCTGTTGTTTTCATTCTATTTGCTGTATGCGATTTAATACCTGACACATATCAGTGATAAATGAACAGATATCTAAACAGATATAGAATATAGAATAGCTGTTCATGGTCATTGTAGTCAAAGCAAACTGCAAGATTCTTAGTGCACCTCTCGCAAAACATGAAAACCTCGCAAAACATAAATGTGCCAATTATACAAGGAGATAGACGAAAGCAGCCATAAGGTCAAAATATATATATATATAACAGAACACTTTGTGCTGAATAGGGTTGGGAATCGGAAGCGAAAGGCTAGAAATCAAATCGGATCGAAAACAAAAGGAATAGGAATCGGATACTTGAGATTAAAAGTTGACTTCCTCTTATTGATTCCTGTGAGCATCTTTTCGGAAATATAAATATATAAATATATATATATATATATATATGTTGCGTGATGTGCTGATATCTCAATAAAAGCCCTTATGAAACAAACAATATTTTTACTATAGCAAGCATAGTTTCACAACAGTATTCACACAGTATTTGCATTAAAAAGCACTGGAACCACAAATTAATTATAGTCATTATAGTCAATACAGTTTAACCATGATTGTAGTTCAACTATGGTCATTAAAATTAAAAAAATTAAAAACATGGTTATATTTGTATATATACACAAACGGTGTTCATAAATATATATATATACATATATATATAGATACTGTATAATTTTGCAAACAGGTCAATTAGAAGGCTAAATGACCATACAGGTTGATATCTCAATGTCTTACTTCAATTGTGGAATCTATAAGATAAGCGGAATTGAAATTGATCAAATTCAAACAAGTCCCAACCCTACCTTCACGTTTTTTTCAAGTATAATGCAAACACAGACAGGCCACCAGTCTACACGCCCCGCTTATCCTATTGTCTTCTTTTTCTTTTTTGCACCGTTCACGTTTTAGCCAATCAAAAAGAAGGGTACCTCTCAGTCATTTTGATGTTTTTATTTATTTTTAGATCTGTCTGTGTGGGGCGGAGTTTTAAGGCGAGGGGGTGTGGTCAAGATGCAAGATGGCAAACATCACTTTTTAATAGGTTTTAAAGAACCCCAAATTCTCAGTGGTTATAGCATGGTGCTAGCAGCGCCAAGGTCATGGGTTCGATCCCAGGGATTGCACATACTCAGATACAAATGTATAATATGATGCAATGTAAGACTTGGATAAAAGTGTCTGCCAAATGCATAAATGTAAATGTAAATAATAATATAAAATAATAAATATTATAAAATGAAATGGAAAATTAATTAATTAATTAAAAAATTATTATTAAACAAATAAATAAAACTCTGTCAAAATAAAAGTAAAAAAATAAAGCAAATTAAAATATTAAAATGTAAAATTAAAATGATACATTTACATATTTCTTATGTTTCAAACATAATATAAAAACCAAAAATACAAATAAATGTTGCTAAAATACTGACATGTTTTAAAGCACATTTGTAATGAGGCATGTGTAGAATGTCAAATGACTATACTAACAGTACTGTTATGGCAGGAATTTTCTGTATGTATGGAATGCTTCAGTTGCAATACAACAGAGCACAGTGTGTGACCTCTCATGTCAAACCCCAAAGTCATATTAAATGTGATGTAAAATATCTGGGTTGCAGTGAGCCGTTTGTCACAACTTCACCGCTAGAAGCCGCTAAATTTCATAGAGTGGACTGAGGTGCTGAGATGAAATAAAAATGTTGATAGAATGATACAACAATAATTCAATTTGATTTTTCTGACATGAGTAATGACAGAAATTTTGTGACGGTCCCCCATCAGGACCACCGGAGGGCACTCTCTGATCTGTTAACAGCTGGACTGGTTCCTCCTCATGCAGTAATATGGCATTTCTCCTCAAACTGTCTGTCACTGAATCTTAAAAAGGGGGTCTGTGATTCCAACGCTACTAAAGTGTGAATGTGTGAGTGTAAGCCAGTCTGTTTGCTAGTAGATTTAAGAGTCATGAGTCTTTGAAGTTTGTCATGTACATTTAGCAGAAAAAGAGTCTAGAAAAGATTTAATTTTATTTTATTCGCATTATGAGCATGAAGGTGTTTTGATCTCTGTGTATGCTTCTGCTTGCTATACTTCCTGGAAAAGATCGTATTGGCATCTTAAGTGAAATGAAAACAATTGACATCATAAAAGGCTTGGAGTGGAGATTCTGTGCGGTAATGACTTCAATATGCTGATTGTTTGTGATGTCTTTAAGGATTAAACAGGAGGTGATTGTGACTCAGTGTGTGTATAGACACAGAGGGCGTCCGGCTTCTGTTGTTAATACTGCTTGTGTAAATAGTTTCAGCTTGCCAATGAGCCTATGTGGTTTATATCGGTTGCGTATGTAACACACACATAATAATGCGATTCATTTGTGCATTAGACTGAAAGGTTATTGTGTTATTGTGGTTGATGGACTAGAGCAAACATCCATAAAATATGTGTCAGTCTACAGCATCAATGGATCAATCCAGTTGAAGGTCTCTCTTAACGCTTTCTCTGTCTCACGCTTTGTCTCCCTCTTGTTTTCAGCTCATGTGAGAATGTTTTGTCTGTGTATGACTGTGTGTGTGAATGAGAGGCAGGGTGACAGAGTCGATGTATTTGTGTGTGTGAGTGCGTCTGTGTGCGTGCGCATGTGTGTGTGTGTTTTCCATTTCAAAGCATTTCAGTAATGCTAATAATAAATTCAAACATTATCATCAAACTCAGCCTCATTTATTATAATGTATGTGCACAACAAAATCTACACAATGCCAACACAGTCTGTTTGTATCTAGCCTGTTAAACGCTTTAAAAACAGTATACCCTGTGAAAACTCATTGAAGAGATTTTATATTTTAAATCATTTTTATACCGCAAATTATTTAAAAGGAACCCTTCCTCATTTCACATGCTAAGAGTCAAACTACTGTTGAGACATTTTTGCAGTATCGATCTGTCTGTAGGTTTATTTACAGATAGCGCAGAGAGTTATTATCTGTTCTCTCGGATAACCCCGCCCCAAACAATCTGTGATTGATCGCTTCAGATGTCCATCAGACGTCTGGTTCACTTTAAGCTGAACATAGCTTTAGATGCTTTGCAGCCGTCAGTGTCCAACTGTAAAGCAAGTCATTTTTGGATAAAAATCTGTTCGTACAACCAGCTAGAGAGTATTTGGACTTTACCATACATCAAAATATTTATTAATTACAAACAACTTTTTAATGACATTCTTTTAAAAATAATTGTATTACTTATTACAGTTTACTTCTTAGAAGCTATTTTAGTCTTGGCCACATGGACAGTAGAACTCTTAAGTTAAGTCCAAAATAATGATATTTTAAAGGACCAGTTCACTTTCAAAATAAATGTTCATGATAGTTTACTCACCCCCATGTCATCTAAGATGTTTATATATTAGTTTCTTTAGTAAAAGAGAAATTAAGGTTTTTGATGAAAACATTCCAGGATTTTTCTCCATATGACAGTTTCAGTGCAGCTTCAAAGGGCTTTAAATGATACCAGACGATAAATATGAATCTAATCTAGTGAAACGATCGGTCATTAAAAAAAATAGTACATGCTTTGTAAACACAAATGCTCGCCTTGCTCTGTTCTTTATAAAGCATATACAATTTTTTTTAATGACCGATCGTTTCACTAGATAAGACTTTTATACATCGTCTGGTATCCTTTAAAGCCCATTGATCTGCACTGAAACTGTCATTTTGACCTTCAACCGTTTGGAGTCTATTGAAGTCCACTATATGGAGAAATACTGGAACGTTCTCATCAAAAACCTTCATTTCTTTTCGACTAAAGAAAAAAAAACATAAACATCTTGGATGAAATCGGGGTGAGTAAACTATCATGAATATTTATTTTGAAAGCGAACTGGTCCTTTAATGTGAAGTTCAACAAAAAGAACACATTTCTAATGCATTTCCAGCTCAATTTAATGCAAACTTTAGACTTAAAAGTTTGTATCAAAATGAATTATATAGATCTGTTGAAAGTATGTACTGCAAGCACATCATAGGTAACTATAATAAGATCGCTTAAAAATAAAAACATATTCCTTATAGAACTTAGTAACCCATTTTCACCCAGCACTGTTTACTATCACATATTCACTTTAGTTTTGGTCTACACAACATCAATGAATGGGAAGAAATAGGTTGTACAACAGAGGGAGAGACGTTTTCTTTTTCATGAGACATCCGGAGAGTGAAACTCACAGCTCGTGAATAAGTGCTGTTTCTTGTTTCCCATCCAAAGAGGGGCTTTATTGACAGCACATCAATGGTATGAAAGTCACAGGATAAAAAATAGTTAAATAACATTATATGATTGGATTTACTTTATGACATTATTACACGGAAAGGTTATTTACCCCGTTAGGAATTTATTAGAGTAAAGTTAAGTTAGTAACCATGTTTTTTTTTGGCAGATTATCATTTTTATTTTCATAGCTTTACAACAAATATCATGGTTAAACTATGTATTGAGACCATAGTGGATTTGTGATTACTATGGTTTTATTACATATAAAATCCCAAACACTATGCTTCCTTTAGTAAAATCATGGGACCACAGCACACGCTGCATTCATGTATATCGAAAAAGTCTAATAAAGGTTTTCCAACAAACACACTTTTACAAAGACAGACTGGCCACCTCCCTGATGTGATTACGGTGATATCACCACTGCTACAGGGCACACACACACACACACACAGCTGTCTGTTCAGTGTAAATACGATTTAACAGCCTTAATAATTGATGAGGACTGAAGCTTTTGAGAGCCTTTTAGCGGCCCAAAGTCTCTCTCTCTATTAGATGGAGCTCCACGGCAGAGGGTGAATTGAGCAAACGCAGCTCTCTGATTGGCTACGGCTATTGCCTGGCAACGGCCACTGAAGTCCAGTCGGATGTTTGGCCGGAGAGATCCAAGGAGCGCTGGAACACATCATCCGTACACCGGCGTGTGTGACAGGAGCGGCAGGTGGCACGTGTTTATGTTGATGTATGCGTGTGTCAGACTGGAAAAGATAAAAGGCTTTGCTGGTTTTGTCTGATGGTGCTGTGAAGTTGTCTGGCTTTAGGAAGTACATGTAGTCAAGAATCACGTCTGCAGGGATTCACAGCTGGAGACTCAAAACCAGGGTGAGTCTTATAGGCTCAGTATCTTTTGTATTTTCAAAACACAGTATTGTTTTGTTTTTTAATTATTTATTATAATAATAGATTTATGTTTAGCATAGTAAGATTTGGTTAGGTTTGGCACACTTATCAAGTTTTTCCTTTCCATATGATTTTCCTTATTTCATTATTGTTCTTATTCCCTTCTTTCAATACAGTTTTTATATTAAATATAGAAAGTTGAAAACAAGAAAAAATATCTGTAAAATATATGACATATACATAAATATATATACACATCAAGTGAGTTATGCTAAAAACAATTTGTACTGACAGAAATACTCTAAGATTTTTTGTGAAGCCTACTCTTGTTTATTATAATTTTTTATTTTCTAGATTTTTCATTTTACTTGTTTATTATTTTTATGTATTTTTATTTATTATTTGTCTTTGTGAATGATGGGGTAAAGAGAGCGGGCATCGGAGGTGGGTATCAGCTGTTATGTGCTTGTGGATGTGAGTTGAATGTTGAGGGCTCTCTCTCTCCTTCTCTCTCTCTCTCTCTCTCTCTCTCTCTCCTTCTCTCTCTATCTCCTTCTTTCTCTCTCTCTCTTTCTTTCTCTCTCTCTCTTTCTTTCTCTCTCTCTCTCTCTCTCTCTCTCTCTCTCTCTCTCTCTCATTCTCTCTCTTTTTCTCTCTCTCTCTCTCTCTCTCTCTCTCTCTCTCTCTCGGGCAGTCCTGTGCCAGGCGTTCAGGCACCCGGAGAGGAAATACACTTGCTCTGTGTGCTTATGTGCTCTTAATTACACAATCCTCGCTGAATTACTTAACCTACATGAAGGCAGCCAGCTGGAAGACTGAACAATGTATTACTTTCCGCATGTGTGCCGGGGACGGGAGATGTTACCAAAAATTGACTTAGCCTTTTGTGTGAGTTTCAGGAAACAGGAAGGAACAGGGTAGACAAAGTGCATTTGTGTGAATGGGACAAAGCTGGTCAGAAACTGTGCCTGAATGGCTACAAACTTCAATTTGTTGTAGTTCCAACACACTTGTCATGTTATCAGCAGAAAGATTTTTGTGCGGATATAATATCCTTAGGTTTCATCGGAGACTGAAAGCTTTTCCTGAGCTGTTGTAATGTGTTTGAAACTGTTAATTAAGGTTTATTGTGTGTGTATGAGAGCGCTCAGATGATCTTAATCCCTCAGCATGTGTTGAAGGATCCTGCTGGGGTTACACCAGTTATAATGCTCTAACAAGACTGGCATGCTGTTTAAAAGGGTAAAAGCAGCACTATTAAAACAATTTAAAATATTGGATTTTAATATTATTATGGCTCAGTTTGAATGATTGTTGAAAGATTTTGTTTTGAGCTGTATGTGTATTTAGGCTAATTTATATAGATATCTACGATGTGTTATATTTTGTTTATTCTTAAAACCATAACAAAAAAACTCAGTATAGGGAAATAAAATAGGGGAACATTCAACAAACACTAAATATTTAACATAATAATGTTAACAAAGTGAATAATTGGAAAGTGTAATATATAAAATAATTAATTCCTGAGTAATGCACTCAGTAGCTAAGATAATACCTCAAAAAAACAGCTTTATTAACTAATTTTTTTAATAATAAAACCATCAGATAATTTCTCTAAAGGTTATTTTTATGTATTTATTTATTTATATTATTCAAGTTTATTTAATGAAAAGAAATAAGTATTTAATTAACATGTTATTTTTTATATATCCTTAATATTTTTGGTGAATTCTAAAATAAATATTTGAGTCAATCATCAAGTTTGCCTTTACTTACATTTACTCAACTTAAACAGTATATTTCATTCATTTTTAACAGCTTAAAATTGAATAAAGTGTCTTTGAGTGTAAATTGTTTCAAAAAAAGAGTAAATCACACTTTATAGAGTATATAAAATGCACACAATCAATATATATTCCAATAAAACAAGTCTAAAACAATACCTCATGCAGTTTTGCTTTTGAAGACATTTTATTTTGTTTTCAGGATGTTTGATATTTCTCCAAACACCTTTATACAAACTTACAGTTCATCCAAAATCAATATGTGTGTTCTTCGGGAATTGAATCAATTCGCGGCACTAACACAAATCAGTTGAGTAAGAAACTCAATTCTGATATAAAACCAAGTCAAAAGTTCATTAAGAAAAATATTTTTTGCAGTTTGGTGTTTTAAACATCATTTACACAGAATGAATGAGTCATCTTCGGACATTTTGGAAAGATGTGAAACAGGTGCAGGATAATGTGTGTGTTTGAACTTCAGGTGAGATTTCAGACGGGTATCTGTGAATCCCATTCAGCGCATGCTGCGTGAATCACTTCGTAACACATCACCATAGTGATGTAGAGAAAAAAGAATGAAAACATTTGAATATTCACAGCGTTGCCAAGGTAGAGAAGCCTTGAAAGTGTGCAGCTCAGGGTTTTTACTACAGAGCTTTCACCTTGATGTAAAAGCAGTTCACCTTTGAAAATGAATTCATGATGTTTTGTGTGTGTGTTGCAGAAATACAGGCAGTGTATGGCCGCACTTCTCGCCCCGCCGTACGGAGCCATGGATAGCGGCACTGCTAATGAAAGTGAGGACACAAAAACACAGAACATACATTGTTTCAAAGTACTTCAGGATTATTTCTCAGCAATCTTTCTCTTTGAAACAGGAATGCCAGACAAGGACAACACAGACCCTCTTAATTTTATGTCAAAAAACCTCAACAAGGTAGTACTTTCTGATCTAAATTTTCATCCCCATATAATTTTTTTGTTCTTTTTCTGAAATGAATGTGATCTTGGCACAAACCTTTAAAGTATTGACTGTTAATATTGTGAGGTGTATTGGGTTTCAAACATTAAATACATAAATACACGTTTTCCTGAGAACATTGTCCTTATTTGGATGGTAAATTGATAGTAACTCAAGACTGCAGGCTATCGTCAACCTCTTCGTGTAAGGCTGATGGTGCGTAATGTATTCATTGAATTTCAAACACAATCTGCAGACAGAAGCTCTTTAATGTTATTAAACCAGCGAATTGAGCGTAGGTGTGTGTATCACACAAAAGTGTGCTTTTCGGTGTATGAGTGTTTGTGTGTCTTTCTCTTGGATGTTACTTTAGGTCCCATCAGAAAAGATCCTGAGGGCAGAGAAAGTCTTACGTAATGCTATACTGGCCAGAGCTCCTCACATGATCAGAGACAGAAAATATCATCTTAAAACCTACAGGTGTGTGTGTAGGTGCATGTGTGTGTGATGTTTCCTGTGTTCATTTCATTCATTTGAATTATAGAACTTATACAAATCGAAGAAGGAAGAAATACATTTCTGCTTAAAGAACATTAAGTATCGTGTATTTTTTATTCTCGATTGATTCATTTCATTTTTGTTCATTATTATGATCAAATGAGAATTTTGTGCAATGTATGTGTAGCTCACAATAGAATTAGTTGTACTGCATTGAATGTGCGCTGATATAAATCTAAAGTCTAAAGGCCTGTACACACCGCACCAGCGTGTTCACGTAAGAAAGTGACATCAATGCATACCCTCTATTGATAGGCTGCGTCCGAAATCGCTTACTGTGACAATATGTACTGAATTTAAATATATACCTATCGACCTAAAACAGTACGTTCTATATAGTATGAGTGGGAGTAGTATGAATACATTTCGGATATACTGCGTCCGCCATGTTTTATGGTCATGTGACCCGAATGTTCTTTGACATGTTAACAGCAACCTACACGTGAGAGTTGATAAAAACAAAATTTAGTCCAATTCATTTATTGGCACTTACATTAAAACCGGATGTCTGCGTTTAAGTTTTCTGCAATATTTATTCGATTTACTTTTGAAATTTAGCCGTTGCTCAGCTCCAGTGGCATCATGGGATAGATAAGTTTCTAACCGATCCACACTCACAAATCTCGGCGGAAGTCATAGACCATCCGGGTATTTCTCGCCTGCTGTTTTTTGCATACTGAGGTTTCGGACATACTATTCATGACTCATACTCATTTTCGCCTACTATATAGTATGGAAGTAGGCGATTTCGGACACAGCCATAGTGTCCAGTGGTGAGGCTGATGACGGGCAGATGCAATGATTACAAGCACGGGACAGGTGCTGAGCATGGGGCGTGATGGGTCCATGAGGGAACACAAGAGACAACAGACATGGGGACAGAAGGAATTGTATTGTATGACGTGTGTTTTTTTACAGGCAGTGTTGTGTCGGCACTGAGCTGGTGGACTGGCTGCTTCAGCAGAGCTCATGTGTTCACAGTCGAGGTCATGCTGTGGGAATGTGGCAGGTATTTCTGGAGGAAGGAGTCTTAAACCACGGTACGCACCTCCACCTCTTCAAACATCAAAAAGTCATCATTTCGTACTGCACCAAAGGAATCGTTTTACTATCTCATCCGTCATTACTTTCCTGTGAACAGTCGACCACGAGCTGAACTTTCAGGATAAGTACCTCTTTTATCGTTTCCTCGATGATGAGGAGGAGGATGGCGTGTTGCCTAGCGACGACGAGAAGCGTGAAGCTGAGGAGGAACTGCAGGAGACACTCCTCTTCCTCTCTCAGATCGGCCCTGATGCACACATGCGGATGATCCTCAGGAAACCGTGAGTAACCCCGCAGTTCCATTAGCAGAGACATGTTTGAGACTGTATTTAATATGCCTCTTTCCTTCTCTGATTTTGCTTTGGCTTCTCTCTTCAGGCCAGGTCAAAGAACCGCTGAAGATCTTGAGATCATATATGATGAACTGCTGCATATCAAAGCGCTCTCTCATCTCTCGAACACTGTAAGTTTAACTTCTGTTTATAATTATGCATATACATTTTCTATCACGTGAAAGTTTAGGGTTACTCTTTAAAAAAAATCTGTTGATCTGAAGGCCTATGTCTGGCTGCTTTAAAGTAATAACGTGGAGAAAAATATTACTAAAGAAAAAGCTGGAAATAAAAGTCTGAAGTGGATGATAACTCCTTTCAAACTTTTTAAAAATGTAACTTTAAAATTGCTTAATAAAATGCCAGCAAAACATGTATTATAATTCTGGGCAAATATATATATAGGGTAAATGTTTTAATTATTTTTATTTATTTACCATTGTAAATACACTTGTGTTATTCCGTACTAATATGTCCTACTTGGGAGAATGCATAAAAATCAATAATAATCAAAAAACTTTTGATCAGTAGTGTAATGAATTAATTTAAATTGATCTGATATGTCTGAAATGTGCAGTAATATATGCTAACATGTTCTCTTGTTGTGCTGCCCCCTGCAGGTGAAGAGAGAGCTCGCTAGCGTCCTTATCTTCGAGTCACATGCCAAAGCAGGCACTGTCTGTAAGTTTGAATATCACTTTTAACTCATGATAAATTGACAGATATAGACATATTAGATAATAATGCTGTGGAAAGATACATGAATATAGAAAGGGATGAATCCTAGTGTAAAGAATTCATACTGTACCACCATCATACGCTTTAGTCTTAGTGCAGCAGTGTGTATTCATTGATAAAGTATGGGAATAATGATTTTACATTTTTGGATACATAACCTTATTTTCTGTGTTTGCTTTGTGTTTTTCAGTGTTTAATCAGGGGGAGGAAGGCACGTCATGGTACATTATCCAGAAGGGATCTGTTAATGTTGTTATATACGGCAAGGTGATGTTCATGAGCTTTTATTAAACACTTGCATTCACTTATATTCCTGTGATTTATAGTGACTTTTTTGGACACTTACAGCACAGTAAAATGTTTTAATGTCATTGTATTAGATTACAAAATATTAAACAATGGGGCATTTGTTTTTGAAGGACTTTTTATTTTACTAAGCTCTGAAATATACTGTTAAACAGCAAAGATACTGTTCAAATATCTGTCATTAATATTTTTAGGACCAGTGTGAACATAAGGGCCACTGACATCATCATACATCTATTAAATTTGGTTTGATTGGTTTGTTATTTTATGCAATGACATACATTTGCGTCTAAAAATATTACAGTTGTATATTTTTTTTAAACTTTCCACAATTTTGTTTAGTTTTAAAGGAGCTTTACAGAAAATACTTTAGATTTTCCATAATATGAATGTCAGTACTACTAACTGTAAAAATTTTATAGGATTGTAATATTCATTCATCGTTGTTATCAGACCATCATTTTCTTCTGCTGCCATACAAAACTGAACATGGGTAGATGACAAATATATCCCATTGTTGTGACAGCAGACATTTAGAAAACAAACTGTAATATGATATAATATATAAAATTAAGTAATAATATATGAAATGATATAATCTATAATGATATAAATATAGAATGTTATAATATAAAAAATCTGAAACAACATAATACATTAATTAATTATTATTAATATCACTATGAAGATAAATCTCTCTTATAGTAGTATTTATTTTATTTAAAAAAAAATAACATTTATTTGTCGACCATCCACATGCAATTCCAGCTTGCAAGAAAGTACATGAAATAAATAGGAAAATCATAAAATAATTATAGGAATAATTGAAAATTATAATGCCATTTTAATTACAATACATGATTTGTTGTTCAATAAAAACAATATTATAAAACGGTCAGTTCTGATCCTTGATTCTGATTGGTTGAGCCGAGTTCTAAGCCGTTGTAAAATAATACCGGCTGACTGCATTACATAGCCTGAATACATTTTATTTACTTCATTTTATGAAACCTTGCTACGCTTATGGAATAACCGTTTTGTAAAAGCAATAAGCTTTTTATAACAGCTAAGGGCGTTGTGCCCTAAAATTAACATTGACAGCAATAATGAGTCAGTTGTCTGTGGTGTTTCTATTAAAAAATATCTATAAATAAATAATGATAGTTTTAGGTTTGTCAGACTGACTCTGACTGTGTGTGTAGGGTGTGGTGTGTACATTACATGAAGGAGATGATTTTGGCAAACTGGCCCTGGTGAACGACGCCCCCCGCGCTGCCTCCATCGTCCTGAGAGAGGACAACTGCCACTTTCTGAGAGTGGACAAAGAGGACTTCAACCGAATACTCAGGGTACAAACACATCTCACCTCTGCCACAGATAAAACTGAAACATACTGACGCCAATACCAAATTGCTCGAAGTTTGTTTTGTGTGTGTATATAATGTAAAATACTAAACTACGTTTATATTTGTGTGTGCGTAGGATGTTGAAGCAAACACAGTGCGTCTGAAGGAGCATGACCAGGATGTTCTTGTGTTGCAAAAGAGTCTCCGGCCCTCCGGCCATGGAAACATACCTGTCCACTTCAAGTATATAACCATTTTATTTCAGTTTATTCTCACATCATTCAAGTTAAATATACTTTCATCAAACTGTGAAATACAAACATGTGTGTGTCTGGGGCAGGTACACTGTGATGTCTGGCACTCCAGAGAAGATTCTGGAGCATCTTCTGGAGACAATGCGACTGGACATTCATTTCTCTGAACCGGGTATTCTTACTTACGCCTTTTTCAAGCGATTGCTCAGCCAAAAATAAAACTTCTGTTGTAATTTATTCACCCTCGTGTCTTTCAAAACCTGTATATCACTGTGAAACACAGAAAAAAATATTTTGAGAAATGTCTCAATTGAATGGAAGTCAATAGAGTCCGATGTTGTTTGGTTAAAAACTTCTACAAAATATCTTCTATTGTGTTCTGCAGAAGTAAGGAAGTCATACAGGTTTGGGATGACATGAGTTTAAATGATGATTCTTTCAAATACACGCTTTTTATTCCCTCAGATCCGGCTCTGGATGACTTTGTGCTCATGCACTGTGTCTTCATGCCCAACAGTCAGCTGTGTCCTGCCCTCCTGTCTCAATATCCTGCTAGCAGAATCAATCGATCAATTTGTCCCTCTTTCTGTTTTCGTCATCTTAATGTTCCCTCTGAACCGCTCAGTTGTTTTTCCAGTGCACTTGTTCCTTAGCCCATGTGTACCTATCACTCTCAGGCTTCTCAGGGCTCAGAGCAGGAGCGTCTAGACTACGCCGTGGCCAGCAAGAGACGGGTGCTCAGTCTGGCTCTTCGCTGGGCTGCCCTGCAGGGCCACCATCTGCTGGAGGACGACACAATGATCGGCTTTCTGGAGGTTAGTAACACACAAACACACACGAGCTGAGCATGCTGTCGCTCACCACCTGTCTGCTCTGACAAGGCAGATTCAATAGACTGTTTTGTTTTTGTAAACAGGAGCTGCACGGGTTCGTATCGAATGATGCAAGAGTTTTGCGTCCGCTGAAGGAGCTTCTGCCCGACCTGGAGAAGATTGTTAAGCAGTAGTAAGTGTTCTTATTGGGGGGGGGGTAAAGGAATAGTTCCCCCAAAAATGAATGATATTGACGGTTTCATCGGACACTTGTGCCTGGACGGCAGTTAACTTCCAGTCTGTTTGGCTAGTGTCTACTAATATAACTTTATTTATTTATAGATTTATATTATTATTTTATTGTATAATAATTGTGTTTGATAAACCATTTGTTGAATTTTGTTGTACGTTCATTTTATGAAATAAACTATTTGTAGAATGGGTACTGTGGTTTTGATACATTTAAATAAACCGCGTGGTACAGTGACCTCTAGCGGTTGAGATTGGTATCGCAGTCTATAATGTTGTCTCTTCTCTCTCAGTCCAGATGATGCAAGAACTTCTCAAAAAAAGGTAACTGAGCTTTGCTTCCTAGCAGTGAACATTTATGTTTAGTAACCACAAATGTCTAGAAATCGTCATGTGATAAATAATACATACATTTTGTATATGTGTTTTTTGTTGGTTTTATTGTTTGACTTGACATTTATGAATGATTTTCACTGTGATCTCTCAGCATAAAGTTCTCCTGAGACAGTTCAGCTCTGGGGAAGAGAGGCTCGTGAAAAAGCAACCAATCAGGAGCTTTGATGACAGTGAGTATGTGTATGTGTACAGTAGTGACCAAATGTGACACCTTCATCCTTTATTCCAACACATAAGTACTGCATATACTGTATGTAATTGAAATGGACTTCCTGCATGTTAAGTAAAAATTCATTTAAATGCACATTTTTCCCCCAAATTAAAATTGTTTCACCATTTAGGCTACTCACCCTTGTGACATGTCAAACCTGTATGACTTTCTGACCTCTGCTGTTTGACTTCATCGTGATGGTTTCAGATTATTGCACATCTCTAAAGAAGACACTGTAGTGCCTGGATATTGCATATTTTAATGTATCTTTTGTAATTTAAGTATGATAATACTGGTAAAATCTACAAACACAACACCATAACACTAAAGCACCAAAAAGCTTTAAAGCATATACCATAAATATAATCTGCAGTACAATTCTATATTATTTTACATAATATTATATTATCTTAGTTTGAAAACCAGCCTATCAAAATTTCATTGACATAAAAGTAAAATAAATTGTTGTTGTATGGTTGTTTCAAAGCCGAATAAAAATGAGAATTAAAGGTGTCAAAGCCCTAAAACAGACAATGAATCGCAATGATTCACTACACTATTAATCATCAGCCAAATTTCATAACCGTGACAGCCCTAACTGAGACATTTCTCAAAATATCTACCGTTGTGTTCCCCTGAAAAGAGTCATATACAGGTTTTAAATGACATAAGGGTAAATAAATGATGACATGTTTTCTCCCTTTTATAACTTTTACCTGATAAATTAATGTTTTAATTGAACATTTAGGGTCATAAAGATCATTATATTCCGTGCTACAGACAATCAAACATATCATTCACCTGAACTCGACAGAATTAGTGGAAACCGGAGACCGGATTCACAAAACTGTTCTTAAGACAAAATATTAGATTGTTCTTAAGATAAATTATAGGATGTTTGTAAGGATGATCCTTATTAAGAAGCTCTTGAATATTTTCTAAAGTTCATCTTCATTATTTTCATAAGAAATGCTTTGTCAATCAATCTTGAGAAAACAATTTAGAAGTTAAGAAGTTTTTTAGGGAATACAAAATTCAAAATTTAAGAAAAAATATGTCCATTAAGCAGAATTTTCTTCTTTCATATTGGAAATACTAACATTTTCTCCAGTAAATGTACAGATATATTCTCATTATGATAATATAATTCATTCTCGATCTTTTTATATGTGTAGTACTCTTAAAGGTTTACTGCAGTGACCACACGTACACCACCATCCGCGTTTCTGTGTTGGCCACGGGGAGAGAGGTCATCTCCGCAGTGACGGATAAACTGGGATCCAGTGAGGAGCTGCTCTTAATAAACCTCAGCGGATCTGGAGGTGATACACACACATCTCGACACACATATGACAACAACATATTAGTTTCCCTTGGAAAGACCACACAAACAAACTTTGATTTTTTTTCTCTGTGTTTTGTTGCTCTAGCAACATTTTGTTTGAAAGCAGATCTATTTCTGTCATTTAAAACTCATCTACGGATCAGTTTGAACAGCTCAAAAGATTATTTCATGTTTTTCTATAAAATTGCATTAGTGAAATAAAATTAGAAAATTTAAATGAGACAATTATTAAAATCAATGAGGAGTATGGATGTTTAAATGAATGCAGATTGTAGAGATAAAATATCTGTTTTTGGGTCAGTTTGATGAGAAATGTTTGAGTTCATACTTAGATTGTGAATAATATTGACTTTAGATTGCAGACTTGACTAATCCAAACTCAGTTTGTGAAATTGTTGGGACCTCTTCTGGTTCATCTTGGATGCAGACTTGCAGATTTGCTCTCCATATTACTGAGATTTAAAAGAGATCTCATCTGTGATTTCTCCATGTTTTTGAAGTCTAAATATTACGTTGGATAAATAAAGTGAATTTAATCGCCAAGAACATGTTTGCAGTTGGAAAGGGGAAGCGCACAGGCCGTGATTTCTGATGTGACTAACTCTGAGATTTTCTTGCGTACAGAAAAGCAGATTTTAAAGCCCAATGACGTGTCAGTGTTCCAGTCGCTGGGAGTGAATGGACGACTGTTTGTCTGCTCCAGAGAACAGCTCGACTTACTGGTGAGATCGAAAGAACCATGACACTTAAACCTGTTATCTATAACTTTCTTTGTTGTTGTTAAAAATAAACAAGGTTTGTCATTTTGCTACCATGGCTAGAATCCTCTTCCAGAGCAAGAGGGTCCGTCCACAGGGTCTATGTCCAGTTTTGAGCTGATGAGTTCTAAAGATCTGGCCTTCCAGATGACTCAGTACGACTGGGAACTTTTCAGCTGCGTGCATGAGGTAAATATTCCTGCCGGCAAGCTGATACACACAAATACGGTTTTAAAAACCACGTTATGCATCGATCATGTGCGTCTGTGTTCGCAGTACGAGCTGGTGTATCACACATTCAGCCGTCAAGCATACAGGCGCTCCACGGCCAATCTGGAGCTGTTTCTGAAGCGCTTCAATCAGGTTCAGTTGTGGGTGGTGACGGAGGTCTGTCTGTGTGCAACGCTCAGCAAACGCGTTCAACTGCTCAAGAAGTTCATCAAGATAGCCGCCCAGTGAGCTCTCCAACGCACAAACTCAACACAATACGTGCAGAATATGGCTCGATGTGAATTCTTGACATTACTGAAGACATCTTGTGTATTGTGTGTTTGTTTCCTCAGCTGTCGAGAGTTTAAGAATCTCAACTCTTTCTTCGCCATTATCATGGGCATGTGCAACCTTGCGGTCAGCCGACTCGGCCAAACATGGGAGGTCAGTGCAAGTTGTTTTTTGTGATTTACTATTTTCTGCATAAAAGCATCTTACATAATGTAAAGAACAGTGACCGAGTTAGGCCACATCAAAAATTATAATACACTTTAAGGAAGCCAGCTTCTTGTATTTATAGTGCAAAATAATAAAAGTCTAATGTCAAGTAAAGCATTCAGTTTATTTATCATATTATAAATAACAAATGAGTGATGTATAATTTTTTTTGGCTTTGAATACAATGATGCTCCTAATATCATCATTTAATTATTCGACTTTAGTCTAGATTGCACTGATGGAACATCCAAATATGGATGTTGAAGTTTGTTTATTAAAATACAAACATTTCTTCCTGTCTTTTAGAAATTACCCAGTAAATTTAAGAAGTTCTACGCAGAGTTTGAAAGTTTACTGGTGAGTCTATTGCAAACATGTTGCATTTTCACATTTCTTAAAAGATTATTCTGAAATTTTGCTACTTTTATCATTGTGTTTTTAATCCATTAATTGTTTGTTAATGATCTATTCTCTGTATTCCCAGGATCCATCCAGGAATCACCGTGCATACCGCCTCACTGTTGCTAAAATGGAGCCGCCAATTATTCCCTTTATGCCCCTCCTCATTAAAGGTATGGGTGTGGCCTATTCTGAATATTCTATAAGGAATAAATAGGAATAAAAGACATTATAATCATTTATTTGTTCTATTGCAAAGCTAAACGCCATGTTCTCTTAACAGACATGACCTTCACTAATGAGGGGAACAGGACTTTCATTGATGGACTGGTGAACTTTGAGAAGATGGTGAGTGTTTTTCCTCGGTCTGTGACCCCGGATCCACACAAACTGTCTGAGAACATTGTGTTGATATTTTGTTCTCTCCGCAGAGACTGATTGCTAACACAGTCCGGGCGGCGAAGCACTGCAGAAGTCAACCCTTTAGTGAGTCAACTACTCATCAATCTGTTGTGTCCAGAGACTGCATTTACACTGCAGATTTTCAACAACATCTGATCTAACATATGTCATTGTCACCATTTTGACCTCCATCAGATGCCGAAGCATCTCTGGCGAGTAAGAATCCACAAGATGTGAGGAATTACGTGCGGCAGTTGAGCGTGATTGACAACCAGAGAAGACTATCACAGCTGTCCTTCAAACTGGAGCCAAGGCGGGGCTAGAGACCAATGCTCTCTCTCTCTCTCTCTCTCTTTTATTCTCTCTCTTCCACAGTATATCCAGTTTACAACATTAAACTCAATTAAACCTTCTGTCAACTGCCTGAGCAGTTGTATGACGTCTGTATGTACAATCACTGCCAACTGAACTACGTGTACGAGATGCATTCTCATATGTGTGCGTGTGAATTGCATGTTGCCGTCTGTCAGATCCGAAGGTCAGTTTGGTTTGGATGACGAACGGGCGAATGAAAGGTTTGCGTTCTTATATTTGTTAACGTAAGGCCCTTCATCATGTTCAGTGTCTCCCGACGTTCAAGACCTGCCTGTGCATTTCTGTGAACCTTCAGAACCCGAACAATCCTTTAGATGAGAATTAAGCGCAAGCCACATATCACGCGTACAGAGACACATCGATCATTCGTTCATCACAAAAAACCTCCAAGGCCTCGATGTCCGTTGGTATGTTACTTTACGTCTGTTCTAAATGTCAGTGTTCTGGCTCAAGGACTATTTATGTGCTAGCAACTTACCTCTCGCCATAGCCTGTAGCATTATTGATGTCATTTTGTATATTGAGTTATATTTGTATATTTTTGGACCCATTTTGCTAAGTTATCATAACTGGCCGCGGAAGGCCTGCGTTTGTTCTCATCCTGCCTTTTGGAAAAGTGAGACGCTGTCTGTGTAGGGCACTTATTTTCTTTTAGGAAAATGTCTACGCCTACATTGTACATAGTATCGAAATAAATGTATTGCTGAACACTTTATGTTGGTTTGATTTGCCTTTTTAAGCCTAAAAGGTTTGTTATTGTTATATTTCCCATGACAAGAAATACTATAGTACACTTTGTTATTTACTATAGTGAACTGTATTAGATACCACAGGGTTATTGAATCTCACTGTTTTAAATATTAAAGTATTTACAGTTTTACCAATTTACTAGAGGTAATATTACAAGAATACAGTTGTATGTCTGTTAAATATTCTAATATAACACACTTTACTGTAGTTAAAAAAACAGTATCATAGAGAGTATGATTTCACGTAGGATTCACATTTCTTGGTAAATAAAAATGTTTCGTAATTGTTTCAAAATGTTGTGCGTCATTTTAAGCGCTTCTGTCCGTGTGGAGGCGCTATTGTACCTAAAATTATGGAACAAGTTTATCTGTGTCGCAGTGGTACGGAATACTACGGTACCTAATGTCATTCATATGATTGCATATGCGTCACTCCCCCTGCTCTATCTGATTGGCCGGAACGCAGGGGTTGGCCGCTGAGCGCCAGCCCGCTGACCAATCAGCAAGTTCAACAGCAGTTATCTCATGTATATTAATCAGCCAGACGCTTCGGGACGGTATCTTGGTGTCATTAATATTCATGAGGCGATCCTGTACCGTAGTAACACTAGTAATGTGCGCGCCGGGTCCAGGCGAGTGTCCTCTTATGGAAGTTCAGTAACGCGAGACAATGAGGCTCCGCATTTTATCTCATGACTGGGATTGTTGAGGCCGCTCACACCGGACCGAACGGAAAACACGATTAACAGGTAAAAAGCATGACTGTAAATAAGGAAACACTTTGCGTTTGTGATATTAAATCCGTTTTGTCAATACGTGGAATGCAAGTGAATTTTTTTACTTTTTCCATTACTTCAGAAAAGTGTATCGTAATTGTTTTATACTTATTTTCCAGTACATCTAATGAATAGACGAGCGCAAACTCCTTCAAGTTGCGTGTTATTTGTTTATTACTCATATAAAGTCACACTTGTGCAATAAGCTTGTGACAATTCTGCAAATGTATGTCGTAAGTTGAACGTCTTTGCTAAACTTTATACTATTATTGATGACGCAAACATTTTTTTTATTTCAATTTTGATGAGTTGTTCTAATAATAATAATTATTATTATTATTACTATTATTATTATTAATAATTATTATTATTATTATTATTATTATTATTAATAATAATAATAATAATAATTAATAATAATAATAATAATGTTGATGAGATGTTTTTTCGACATTCTGTCAACGGAAGTCATTGGTATGAATGAGCTATTTCTCGTCAGTGAATTGAACACGTCGTGTCAGGTTTGTGTCCTGTTGGCCCCTGATGTCACAGTCCGCGGGCCACAGCGATGATATGCGGGGTTGTTTTTAGAGACCCAGTGCTATTTAATGAACTGTGTGCTTGTGCAGATACACAGGTTGGTTACTCTTAACTGGGGAATCCGCTGTGAGGTCATGTATTTCAGGGAATGGTGACACATGTCCTAGAGAGGCAGAAGAAACCAGAGCTCATTTCCACAAAACATAACATCAATGTTTCAGGCTACTGAACTGAAAGTTAAAGAATGTAGCAGGTCTGAAAGTTTGAATGAATCCTCTGAACATCAACATCTGTGCAAATGTGGTTCCTTCTTAATGTGATGGTAAAGAAGTGATGCTGTGGTTCACCAATGTCAGTGTGCAGTTGTTGTTATTTTACGTCTGATCGATAAAAAATAATATATCAAATGCATATATATTTCCGCACACACTCATTTAGAGCACTGGGATGCCTAGAAACGATCTTGCAGGATCAAGTTTTGTCTTTGACGTTGGGTGATGTGCATAAAATAGTTGCCAGACATACACTTAGTGTTTTAATGTTACTATAGGTTATGATAGATTTCCTCCTATAATAATTATGATATTTTGCTTCTAGTGAAGTTTACTACATCTTTTGTTTCATTTTAACTCAACATCGCTCACTCTCCCTTATTTTAGTCCAAAGGGGTGAAGTTTTATATTCTTCTAAACTCACAATGCCTGTGAAATCGTGATCTCAGTAGAGTCTAGACAAGAGTGGCAGGAATCCACACGCAGATGTAGAAATGTAAACAGAAGGAAGATACAAAGACATGGCATGTGGCTCAAGAGTTATAGGAACATGGTAAAAGATCACATTGTAAATCACACACATGGGGTTGATATTTCACACAGCTCAGCTCATCGTGCTCTGATTGTATAGAATCAAAGCTGTGGCTTCCCACGTACAGTCACTGTCTCTGATCGACTGTATAGCTGTTTTGTAGTCGTGTTTGCTAAGGATGATTATTATTACTTAATGGGAATTAACCCAAAATGAAAACACAAAAGAAGATATTTTGAAGAACGTGGGTAACCAAACAACACTGGATCCCGTTGACTTTCATTGTATGAACACAAAACCACGGAGACATTTCTCAAAATATCTTCTTTTGTGTTTCACAAAAACTGTTATACACAGGTTTAGAAGTGTGAAAAAGAACACACAATTGAAGTTTCAAACAGGTCCTGGAAACAGACATAAATATACAGTACAACAATCCTATACAAAGACAGACCTGAGCCATGTATATATGCATGTATATATGTACACTATGTATAATGGGTGTCTGCTTTTCAGGAGTGAATTTCCTACTTCCAGAGCAAAGAAACCAAATTAATAACGAAAACCTTTCCCTGTGAATCCCGCCTATACAAGAGGTTTGTATCAACAAAACTTTGGAAACTTTGTGTACATTAAAACTGGCAGTGCAATTTTGATTTTCTTAATAATATATATATTTTTTATTCCCTCTTAATGTTTTTTTATAAACACTTCATTCTATGGCTTGTCCGATATTCTGGTCTACTTACCCTTGGCTCTTTATCATATATTTGTTTTCTAGTTTGTCACAGTCTGTCAGTATGAGATGTCGTCCCTCAGCGGCAGCTTCGTTCAAATCCATTTCGATGACATCCGCTTCTACGAGAACTGCGGCGGCGGGAGTTTTGGGAGCGTCTACCGGGCGCTCTGGATCTCACAGGACAAAGAAGTTGCAGTCAAAAAACTGCTGAAGATCGACGCAGAGGTGCGCTCATATTCACAAACGCTAAAGATTTCAATGCATAAAGTTTGATAGTACTTATACCCACACGTGCAACTATTAATCTGGGGGAGTGCATGTTAAAGCTGCAATCTGTACATTTATTTGGTTAAACATAAACAAAAATCAGTGATTGGTCAAATACATACAAATTCAGTGTTGTAAAGAGTCTTCTTACCTTACTGTCATCTTTGAGGGTTTTTATGGTTTCTGTGTTAAATGTGTTTGTTTTGGGAACCAAAGAGACCCAACACTCAACAGCTATGACATCATTTCCTGTCTTGCCTCTGTATTAAGGCACGAGGCAGTCGTAGTGCCAAGATGGCACGAATGCCAAGTTTAGTTTTCCACGCCCGTCCCCCTGTCCCCCAATTTCTCGATTTTTCTTTGTCTAAGCAAATTTGATATACTGTAAGTGTAAAATGTAACATCTTAATGTGGCTTGTCAGGACTGATGCGTGCTCAGCATCTTTGCCAGACTCTCTTCTACTGTTTACCAGCGCTTAGCAGTGCTGTTGAGCTCCTCTGCTTTCTTGGCTTTGCCGTTGGGTCTGAATCCCA
Source organism: Triplophysa dalaica (assembly GCF_015846415.1). Classification (NCBI taxonomy): domain Eukaryota; kingdom Metazoa; phylum Chordata; class Actinopteri; order Cypriniformes; family Nemacheilidae; genus Triplophysa; species Triplophysa dalaica. The sequence continues at coordinate 2,557,539 of NC_079547.1, read as the reverse complement.
GTGAGCATGTCCCACGATACTGCTAACAGCTGCCTCTTCTTCCTCAATATTTGACCTTGACATACTGTAATGAAGAAATAGTTTTATGACATTGATGCAACGCTAATTTGAGCCCGAGTGTTTGACCGCGGTGTTTGTCGTTTACGTGTGTTTTTTTCCTTCACCCCATCCAGGCCGAGATTCTCAGTGTCCTGAGCCACAAAAATATTATTCAGTTCTATGGCGCCATTCTGGAAGCACCGCACTATGGCATCATCACAGGTAACACAACGCGGATACTCGTGTGTACGACGGGGTGATCTATCAACCTGAAGAAGTTTATCTTGATGTACTTTATTTCACTCAAAACATGACTTCATGCCACATACGTAAATAAAAGCATTTAAAACTAATGCAAACCGTATGCAAGAAAAATATGTTCAAACACCATGCAGTTTATTAGCCATGTTTTAGTTCATATTTTTTTATTTGTAAGTTTTCATTTGAGTTTAAGCGTTTGAATGTTGTGACTGTCCAAACGGAATGAATGCGCTCCAGGGAGCCGTGTATTCAAATAAAATTCTGCGCAGTAAATTACAGAGCATTGTAAAATGTGTGTGTATATCATATATCGTCAACGATCATGGCTGTGATTCACATGCAAGTTATCGCACAGAGTCATAAGTTCATGTATATGCCTTTGATAGCAGAGTTGTGTGATATTAAATTTATACAACAGTTCGACAGACAACAAAGTTTTCAAAAATGTAAGGAATGACAGCACTTAAAATGACAATGGAAGATTAACACATTATGTTTTCTCTCTGAATCACCGCTGTAGTGTTGCGATTATAAATAGTTTTGTGGGTTATCGAAGGGTGAATTCAGTTCGGGAGTGCATGAGACACACTCACACAGCTGTCTTGCAATTTTTCAATCATACTATTGTGATATTTATCTCCAGGGATGTAAATGTGTTTACGAGCAGATTAATGTGGCCATAATCATTTCTCACATGTTTCAGCTGATGTATAGAGAGCATACAGTCAACTACATAATCTGTAAATGTGCCTAATCAATCCAATCCTTCTGCATTTCATCTACAAATTCCTGCTGCCTGTTTCTGCTTCTGTGTGCGTGTGCATTAGGTTTGTCAAACGATCGCATCCAGAATAACACTTTGTGCACACTACATATAAAATTTTGTATTTATAAAAAAACACACATACATGCATATTCATCGTACAATGCGTTTAAGAAAAAAATGAAACTTCATAAATATGTATATACAATTTACATTTTTGGTAAATATAGATAAATATTTCCTAAATATGTACAGTACACAGACATATATTATGTAAACACACTTTCATTCTGTATGCGATTAAACGCGATTAATCGTTTGATAGCCCTAGTGTGCATGTGTGTGGTAACCCTGAACTTGTTATGTTTGACTTGTTTGTGTGATAGATGACCATGGGTTTGATTGACATCTCAACATTGCTTTTTGCCTCTCCATTGATCTCAAATTGTTTATATTGACAATTATGTAAGGGATAATGTACAGCCATCACACTTGGGCTTATTTCGCGATAACAGCTGGCTGCTTGTACATTATCCCCCTTATTACACGGCTACTTGCCACATAAGAAGAATAACTGGACATGAAATGTGATTTTGAAATATTGTATTAGCTCATTTGTAATGAAGATATATATAGTGTTTAATTTGTTATTAACGGCCATATTTATATTTATTTTGTCCAAAAAAAGTACAAATGATTTGCTGCATCCTGCTTACCGTATGTTATTAGTTTTGAGCGGTTGTTATCTGGGAATAAAGAACCCGCAAATGTTGCTACTGGCCAATAAGAATCAAGCATTCCAACAAGCCGTGTAATAAAAATTAATTTCCATCCTCCACATTTACACATCAACCAATAATTTGTCTTTTATGATGTTCAGGACAGACTGCAGGAAATGCTACTAATGTAATGTGTGTGTCTGTGTTGTAGAATATGCCAGCAGAGGGTCGCTGTATGAATATTTGTCTAGTCCTGACAGTGAGGAGATAGATATGAGTCAGGTGATGACCTGGGCTGTAGATATCGCTAAAGGTATGTGCCTGTATAAGTGGTTTTGTGATGTGTTCTTAAAGACATGATTTTTTTTTCTTTCACTTAACTTCTGGCCCTGTGTACTATTAGACTATAAACGCTAAACACACTCTTACTTATTTATTTAACGTGCTTGTTTGTCACTTTTTAGAAAATGTAAACATTTTGGACTCCTTTATCTGACTTTGGCTAATTTCATAGCTTGTGTCTTATGTATTGTAAATATGCACAAATGAATAATGTTAATAAAATGTTTACAAATATATTATATAAAATATATTATATTATATGATCCAAAAAATACTGTATGATACATATTTAAATAGCACTTTACATAGGTTGACAGATTTATAGTTATTAACATTACTCTACAGATATAGTTTGATTGAGAAACAATGTCAACGCATAAGCGAGGTTGAAAATGATTTATGTTTATTTTGTTTTTAGTTTGCATCATTTATTTATAATGGATTTTTTATTTTAAGACTGGGTGGAGAACAAGAGTATAACATCGCAATTTATACATAAACGACATTTGTAAAGAATTGAAAATAAATGATGGAGGGAAGGAATGATAAAAATGTTCGAAAATATTTATTTTACCGTACCGTTGATTAAAAAAATTACAGTATGTGATTTTCGTATTCACCATGTTAAACTTCATTAAGAAACAGTAAAAAGTGAAACTCAAAAAAGATGTTACCTTGTGTTATTAGCCTGGTAAAACTTTTTTGTAATAAAAGTTTATGCAGTTAAGGAAACACTCAGTGGCTGTTTATATGATTTGTTTTTTTGTGCAGGAATGCATTATTTACATGCAGAAGCCCCTTTGAAAGTCATTCATAGAGACCTGAAGTCAAGAAACGGTGAGTTGCCAGCTGTGATGTGATTAATGCTACAAAACAATATTGTAAGGAAAGGCAAACACTTTCTAAACCTTTTAACAACCGTCTCCTGCTTCTCCAATAGTTGTGTTAGCTGCAGACAATGTATTAAAGGTAGTGATCCTTTATTTTTTCAGTTTTTATTGTGGCCATATGATAAATGTAACGGTGATTGTGTAACAAACGTTTTGTCTGTTACAGATCTGTGATTTTGGGGCATCAAAGTTGGTTTCTCACACCACACATATGTCCCTGGTGGGCACCTTCCCTTGGATGGCCCCAGAAGTGATCCAGAGTTTACCCGTCTCAGAAACCTGTGACACATACTCATACGGCGTGGTCAGTATTTATGTGTGAATATTTATGTGAACAGTTTCTGGAAATCTTCCATGAAGAATAAAACAACAAAATTATTAGTATAAATTAGAACGTATTTGAACGAGTATGTGCTAAAGTGAAGGTCGAGTGATTGTTAATACAAACACGTTCCAAGTTTCGTGCATACCATCTATGTTTGTATGTCTAGCTGGACATGTATTCATTTTCTGATTTGTGGTTTGTCTGGCAGGTTTTGTGGGAGATGCTCACCAGAGAAGTGCCGTTTAAAGGTTTTGAGGGATTGCAGGTGGCCTGGTTGGTGGTGGAAAAAAACGAGGTGATGTAAAGTACATCCCACAATCCCTCACTGTTCTTAAGAGAGGAATGCTATTACCATCCAACCACCACATGAATGTTTACAATGTTTGTGCCGTTACACTGCTATTGAAGTTACGCAGACCTAAACCTCACTGGCCACCTTAGCGAGTTATTTCCCTACACCACTGATAGGTAAAACAATCTAAGTTTGGGTCCATTGAGGAGAAACGTTTGAGAAATCGGCAATAATATTGCCTTTGATTCCAGACTTAAATCGAAACACAGTCTGTGACATTGTTGAGGTCTCTTCTGAAACTAATGGAGACTCTTGTGAGATCTTTTCTCAGGAGAAATATCTACGACACAGATGAAACTCAAACGAAAGTTTTGCTACCAATGTAATCATCAGATTTACGCTAAACCACATGGCCAAGTTTTCTTAGAAGGCCGCATCTTTTGGAACAGGTTACAGGTTTCACAACAGTGGCTTTCTCGTTCTTTCCGTGGGCAACGTGATCACGGATTCCATCGCTAGCTTTAAGAGGTTATTTATAGTCGGGTGATCGAAAAGCTTTGCTCTGAAAGAACCCCTGCGCGTTTTATTGAGCACAAGCACATTTTACAGAGAGTTACTTTACTGTGAACATCAGATTAGACCACAGTGGTTTTAGTGGGGTAGGGAGGAATCAGGAAACCGTTTTTAGATAAACATCCCTGCCAAGGGAGACCAGGGACTTATAAGAGAAGTAGTTGGCAATGCAGCAATGAGAGAGGTCAAAAGATGGATGAAAAGATATTTTCGTTTATATTAAATTCCCAAAAGGAAAGAGCGGTTTCCATGCTGTCATGTGTTGTGCCAGATCTGTTTGCCAGATTTGATACGTGTACAATTTATTCATTAGGGCTCAACGTCCTTGTTTGACGTTCCGTTTCATTGAGTGAGAATTCAATTTGAGCGTAAACAATTCACATGTAAATGTCGGCTGTGAATCCTAATATGCTGCTTCTGACATGCTTCTTCCGAGATTTACACTCATCGTTCGTGATGTGATGTAAACGTAGCCCAGAGGAGCACTTGGCAGCAGTTGTTTTGGGAACTTAAACCGGACGCTAAAATTAGAGTTTTATGTAATGGCTTCTATAATGAGTTTTTGAAATGGATTCTAATGTGCGTGTGCTGTTTGTGCTGCTCGTGTGTTTCAGAGGCCCACCATTCCCAGCAGCTGCCCCGCCAGCTTCGCAGACCTGATGAGAACATGCTGGGGTCCGGAACCCAAGGTGCATGATGGGATAGAGCCAACACTGAGCTCATACGAAGCTCAGCGGGTGTCGCTAGAAATCCTGGAAACTTTTTTAAGCTTTTATATTCAAATAACATCTTGAAGGGATGGTTCACCCCAAAAAAACTTACTTGACATTCTTTCTTCTGCAGAACACCAAAGATATTTTGAAGAAGCTTCTATCGTACAAACAAAACCACCAAATATTTCTAATTTCTCTTGTGTTCCGCAATAGTCATATACAGATTTTAAATGACATACTGTACGTGTGAATAAATAATGACAGAATTTTTATATTTGGGTGAACTTTCACTTTAAAACTGGCTTACACTCGAGTCACAAAATAAAACACACATCTGACTTTTTAAAGGTTAGGTAATTTTTTCCAGCCAATTGGGCATTCTGGTATTCTAACTCTTTTCAGAAAATGTCAAATTAATTCAGCAAATTAAGGTGCAAGAAGTTGTTTGTTAGTATTTTATGTTAATGTTGTTTAGTCATTTTGAACCACAATAAAACCCTTTAATGACGGTTTGTGGTTTCCGCAGGAAAGGCCGCAGTTTAAACAGATCCTGAGCACGCTAGAGACCATGAGAAACGACAGTAGACTGCCAGACCAGTGCAACTCTTTCTTACATAACAAAGCCGAGTGGAGGTACGTTCAGAAATGAGAGGAGAAATGCTTGACCTACATGGGACCAAAAGACTTAATGCATGTTCCTGCTATGCCACACAGCCTTTAGGAATACCTTAACACAATTCACGACATAGAAATCTGCAGATTACTGCTTAAAACAAGCAAGAAAACAATATCTTAATGGATATGTAAAGGATGTATTTGTTGTCCAAGCTGTTTTTAAACTTCGGGTCCAAGCATGAGTAGGTTTTGCCTCTTTAATGTTAAACGTTATATGAGCCAAAAGACCATTGGAAAAAAAAACATGATGAGTGCTCCACTTTAGCAGACCTAGACTGCATGAAGACAGATATCCCAGAAATGAACTGAGAGCAATGGAAAAAGAGAGCGAGCTGAGGCAGTGCAAGAGGGAGGGTGAGAAATTCTGGAAACGCTCGACACGAGAGTGGTAGAGAAATCAATTCCAGCAGCGGGGAAGTTTTGAGAGTGTGTGTGGAGAGATTTTGGCAGGGGCTGATATGGCTTTTCGGGGGCAGAGGGGATGAGGTGGGGGAGCGTGCTGGCCTTCCATCACATACCTGTTTATAAATAGCTGGACAAAGTCTTTGTGTGAGGGGTTGTATAATTTCACAAACACCGCCACCTGCTGGCACAGAGAGAAACTGCAGACAATGACAATGTTTGGCGTGATTAGGGGAACAACTTGGCATCTTTTTATTTTTGGTGAAATTATCAAAATTGCCAGAAATTAAGTACTAGATTTAAAGGGTTAACATCTTTTATAAGAACCGAGGCATATGGTAAAAAATTTGAGTGGAGTTTAATCTTTGTTGGTCTGAATTTTTTTTAAAGAATGCTTGCATGTCAATGTTTTTTATCCACACTGGTTTTATTTGTCTCTGTAAGGTGTGAGATCGAGGAAACGCTGGAGCGTTTGAAGCAGTTGGAGAGAGAGTTGACCTGTAAAGAGCAAGAGCTGGCGGAGAGAGAGAGGAGATTGGCAGAGTGGGAAAACAGACTCATGGAAAGATCCAGATCCTGCACTCCGGTAATTCTCACCTGGCTGTATTAGAAAAAAAAAGAAAAATTGCTGCTGTAACAAGGTTACAATCAAATAAACAAACAAAGAAAGAAAGGAAGAAAATGTATATAAGCTTCTACAGCACATTGGGCAATGTTGCTATAGCTTATACTGTATATACGGTGGATAGAAAGATAGAAAGAAAGAAAAAAGAAAATGTATATAAGCTTCTTCAGCACATTGGGCAATGTTGCTATAGTTTATACTGTATATACAGTGTATAGAAAGAAAGAAAGACAGACAGAAAAATAGCTTATACCGTATATACAGAACAAAATATAAAGGTGCATGTTTATTCACCTACTTATTGATTAAGATTTACTTCACGTTGTTTCCGCAGATGTTTTCACACATATCCCCCCTGGCGGCCACTCTGAGCGCCGAGAGCTTCTATGAGGCTCACATGGAAGAGAGCAACAGCTCGGAGGTCAGCTGCCAGATTTCATCCTCCTGCAGTAATGGAGATCTGGGCAAGGCCAGCCTTCAGAAGCTCATGCTGGGGTTCGGAGACATGTTTGACCTGGACGGGGACGTTCCCGGCGGTAACCTCGTCCGCCAGTCGGGAATGCAGGTGAACATGCAAGCTAAGAAGAACTCCTCCAAGTCGTGCAGTATCCGTGAGGGACGAAAAATGAACATGGCCATAACCATGGATAACTTTGGGTGGTCCGATGATGACAGCGATTAGAGGAGGGCAGTATGGTGGTGACAGGGCGGGAGCAGAGCCGGTCCGAGATCAGATATTTACAGTGAGAGCTAATAATCTACTTTAATTTTGGTGTCCAGCAGTGAGAATTCTTTGTTTAAATTAACAATCATATGAATAGTTTAAAGAATGATGCACCCAGGTTTCATGTTATTTGATTTGGAGACGAATGTTGCACTACTTTAGCAGTAGGGCTGCAATAACGGTACAAATATGTTTTAATTCGGGACTATACAGGGTACTGCATAGATGACCATATATGGCAGGATTTATAGCGTTGTTAGGAGGGATTTAATGAGATTTGCCCTGTGAGACAGATGACAGAGTTCATATTTGCAATATTTATAAAGTGTGAGGTTAGGGAATTCTGAAGCTTTGTTTTTGTAAACCCCTGAAGTTTTTATAAAATAAAGGTAACATGGAAGAACTTGTGTGAAATGAGTCAATATGAATGAACATTTAAAAACTATTTTAAAAGTGACATAATCGGGAATAACAGGGTTTGTTCTGTTGTTCCTGATTTCTGACCGTGGTCTTTTTTCCTACAGGTGTGCAAGGATGAGCACTGAATAATAATAACAGAATCAAATATATATTTAATGAAAACATATCATATAAAAATGAAGTATACTTTAGTTCTAGTAGCCTATATTTTTAGGCATACTTTTTGTTGTAAGTATTGTAATATCTATGTACTAGTAGTAGGTTTAAATGTGCATTTATTTCTACTTGGGATTTAATTGGCCCATGATTTGGTTTATAAAAAAATACTTCTTTACTTGGAGAACATAACTAGTTTACAACTACGTTTTTACCAACTTTACTAGGTCAATAGTTCTAAGACATTTTTTAGATTATGAAAGTAACGTTACCCTTTGAAGTTTACTCTCTGTAAACTACTCTCAGTTTTATCTTTAAATGACCATTAAATTACATTATACAGTTTACTATTCACTTTAGGAATACTTATGTGTTCCTATCTATGAACAAAATATATTTATACTTGAAATATACTTTAAACTTCATTCTTATGATCACTGTGTACTAAAGAGTACTCACGAGAAGAGCCGACTCCCGTCGGGTAGAGCCGAATCTTTATCCGCAGGAAGGGGCGGGACTTTATATGGATGGGCACACACTGCGGCCAATCACATGGGAGGATAGACTAGGATCATACCATTATGTACAAGAAGGAAGGGGGAAACATGCTCCATTAGGCCATGTAGACAGATATAAAAAAACAGAGGCGGGGGAGCCGGAATGAAATATAAGCGTGTTGGAAAATATGAGCGAAAAACGAAAACATTTCAATAACATTGAAGATTGCAAAGGCCAGTGCAGTGCAGAATATGTAAAATGAAATATCAGTCAGAGCAGGGTCACCAACAAATCTGCAAAGACATCTATGAACCTCCCACTTTACCGTGCAGCTGGAGGAGAGAGAGAGCAAGCACGCTTACCATCCATCACTGACCCTGAGCCTAATACTTCCTCCTGCAGCATCGTTTTGCCGAAAACTGCAGGTATATCATGTCCTTCTACAAGTCAAACCAAAATGAGCACATTTATGCTAAAAACGTGACCCCAGCCAAACGGATAAGTGTTGATGAGGAGCTTGCTAAAATGATAGCCTGTGACTTTCAGCCATTTTCCATTGTAGAGGACAAAGGATTTCAAAAATATGTCCAGGCCTTTAAGCCCATGTATGTTCTCCCCAACAATTATTCCACGACTGTTTGACACAGAGAGTGCTCTTCTGTGTTATATAGGCAGGCTTCAAGTTCAGTGTTGAGTAGTCAGGACTGCCTCTAGGTCTCATAAATGTGGATTTAATAAACTGAAGGTGTGTAGTTAACACAAATCCAGTCCTTGTTTAACAGCTGATAAAAAACACACAACTCTATTCATAAATGCATGTTTAATCTGAAAAGCTGAAGCGGGAGACTGTTTAAGAAGATTAAAATGCCTGTGAGTTAAGAGTTTTATTTATTAATATTGCAGACTACACAGTATCAAGTTGAAACACTTGACTGTTTATAATGATATAATTAAAGACCTGTGGATGTGTGCATACATGTGCCCAAATTTATATCCATACTTGAGGCTTTAATATTTTTTAATGTGTGAACGGGACCAGAAAGTTTCAAGTATGACACCCAAATGCTTAATGTTCATACATGTTAACCTCATGAAGTTTGTAGGAAAGAGATGTCTAGTCATATAGACATCACCATCAATTACATCTTACCTGGATAGAAAACTTCAGTTTTTACTCATCTGGTGTCTGACAATAACCTATTGTAGTGTTGATTGTGATAAATGTAGGCATTAAGATGTTAGTGTTACTTAAAACATGATTTTACTAAAATTATCTGTAAAAGCCTCCGCCCCTTTTATCTCAGCATCTCTAAAACACAAACTGAATGTCACACCACATCTAGTTAAAGCATTCCGTCAGCCAGTGAGTGTTGCCAAAATCTGACTTTCCCACCTTGTTTATCAGGATATCCACATTTCTCAACATACAAAGTAAAGACAACAACAGGTGATATATTATTTCAGCACTTTTATTGAAACCAAGAGGAACGCTTTATTGTAAGGAATGTGATTAAAAGGGACTCCACCAATCTTTTTAAACTTGTGCAAGAGTTGTCTTGCTAGATTGAGCAGGCATTTGTAAGCCAGGTGGTGACATCCTAATACTCTTCTCCTTCCTCATCCTCTTCTCCGACACTGTCTGTGCCCACCTCTTCATAATCTTTCTCCAGGGCAGCCATGTCTTCTCTAGCCTCGGAGAACTCGCCCTCCTCCATACCTTCACCCACATACCAGTGGACAAAAGCTCTCTTGGCGTACATCAGATCGAACTTGTGATCCAGACGAGCCCAAGCTTCAGCAATGGCTGTAGTGTTGCTCAACATGCACACGGCTCGCTGCACCTTAGCCAGATCTCCTCCGGGAACCACAGTTGGGGGCTGATAGTTGATGCCCACCTTGAAGCCAGTGGGACACCAGTCCACAAACTGGATGGTGCGCTTCGTCTTGATGGTGGCGATGGCGGAGTTGACGTCTTTGGGCACAACATCACCACGGTACAGCAGACAGCAAGCCATGTACTTGCCGTGACGTGGGTCGCATTTTACCATCTGATTGGCTGGCTCGAAGCAAGCGTTGGTGATGTCAGCAACGGACAGCTGCTCGTGGTAGGCCTTCTCTGCTGAGATGACTGGGGCGTAGGTGGCCAGAGGGAAGTGGATACGTGGGTAAGGCACCAAGTTAGTTTGGAACTCGGTGAGATCCACATTCAGGGCTCCATCGAAACGCAGAGATGCTGTGATGGAGGACACGATCTGTCCGATCAGCCGGTTGAGGTTTGTGTAGGTGGGGCGCTCGATGTCGAGGTTTCTGCGACAGATGTCGTAGATGGCCTCATTGTCCACCATGAAGGCACAGTCGGAGTGCTCGAGGGTGGTGTGGGTGGTGAGGATGGAGTTGTAGGGCTCAACCACAGCTGTGGAGACTTGGGGAGCTGGATAAACGGCAAACTCAAGTTTGGATTTCTTGCCATAGTCGACTGAGAGTCGCTCCATGAGCAGAGAGGTGAAGCCAGAGCCGGTGCCACCACCAAAACTGTGGAAGATCAGGAAGCCCTGGAGCCCAGTGCACTGATCAGCCTTAAAATACAAAGGGAAAGACTTTATTAGTACAGAATACTACAAATGAGAACTTATTTTGCTTTAGAACTGACATTAACATACACAGTTACATTTTTATAATCATGTGCACATTAATGGGATGGTAAAAGTAATGATGTCATACCAGTTTGCGGGTTCTGTCCAGCACCAGGTCAATGATCTCCTTGCCAATGGTGTAGTGGCCACGTGCGTAATTGTTGGCGGCGTCTTCCTTACCAGTGATCAGCTGTTCAGGGTGGAACAGTTGGCGGTAGGTTCCCGTGCGCACCTCATCTGCAAAAAACAAGAAGTGTGCTTAAACTCTTACAAGCAAACGTTTTTGTAATTCTGCCGATTGGTTTATTAATTACCAATGACGGTGGGCTCCAGATCAACGAAGACGGCTCTTGGGACATGTTTACCAGCACCAGTCTCACTGAAGAAAGTGTTGAACGAGTCATCTCCTCCTCCGATGGTTTTATCACTTGGCATTTGACCATCTGGCTGGATCCCGTGCTCCAGGCAATACAACTCCCAGCATGCATTGCCCATCTGGGCTCCGGCTTGGCCAACGTGCATTGAAATACATTCACGCTGGAATAAAAAAAAAAAGAAGTTAAGATTAGTGATGCTAACCATACAATAACCAGCTGTGTGCATTTAACATTTGTAACCTGATGGAGTTTAAAACCTCAAACGCATTTCAGGAGTCTAAAATTTTAAATATTCAAAACACAACTAAAATATATTTTTATAAGCCTATGTGGGAATTGGGGCCAGACCTAATGACTTAATTATTTGAACACTGATTTCATATGGACACGTCTGCGTGAATGGTGTCTTTGTTTGAATGCTGGGCGGTGGTGGTATTGTTTCGATCTCTTTGTTCTTGTCAAAAAAGGTACGTGATGGGTAAGGACCTTTCTTTAGCTCAAAATACGGAACATGGGGTCAGCATCAGTCATTGCCTAAGATGGCCGCTTTCATTGAATCAATAGCCTTTAGCTGCTTTAAACCCTGCAGCTGTTCCATCCGCACGCGCGTTTCAATGATGACGGAGCTCAAATCCATTTCGCATCCCAAGACACGTGGACAGTGAACGGACAGGGCAGGGCTCGCCCCTTCCCCCACACATCTTGCTGTGCTACCCTACCAGACGAGAGGAAAATCTGGTGCGGAGAAGAGAGCTCGTGATATCTGACCGCGCCTTTAGTGGACATGCGCAGTAATGCGCAGTGAACAAAAGCCGTATCAACTGAATTCATAATGAGTAAAATCGCATTAAAAAAATCAAGAACACGTGTATATATAACGATTTATTTACAAATGAACTCAATCTTTTCCGCTTTTAGGCGTTGTCCCGTTTTACTGCGGGTCTCCAAAGTGCGCCAGACTTGCACAAAGCGACGGCTGTTGTTCGCGTGCGCGCGCGCGGGAAGACGATGGATTCGTGCACGCCCAATGTCTTAAAAACGTCCTGTTATAAAAGACATCCACACGTTTCCGTTTAAACGAATTATTAAATCAATCGTTTAATCTTAAATTAGGATTTGCTAGTCTAAAATTACATCAACAACGGGAAATTAAACACATATTGGAATAAACACGATTATTCTTATTTTTAAAGTAGTCTGACGCATAAAAACGGCGTACATAAAATTAAGGTAACAACAATTTGATAAAACTCACCATTTTGTAAGATTTCCTTCAGACCGACGTTAAGGGTTCGAAAATTGAAGGTTGTATTAGTGCGGAAAAAACTGGGCTGAGTTTATATAGTCTCCGCGCTACCGGATAAAGAAGGGCGGGGCTATCCTTCATCGGCGGGAGCGACCGTTGGGTAGAGAGACAGAGGAGGGAATTATTGGGCGGGGCTTATTGGGAACCCACTAGAAGCGATAGAGCTAACTCCACTGGGCATGCGCACTTCAATACTGCTGCATATTTTTTTATTACGCTGACAACGGTAAATTACTCTTTTTTATTATTATTGTAAGGTTAGGTTTAGGTTTGGGGTCAGGTGTAGGCGTTAGCTTATGTAATTTATTGTAATTTTATGGCGAGATTTTGCATCACTTCCGGCCGTAGCTGTATCCCTTCTAGCTATCACGACCCGTTATGACAGAGCTGCGCTGGACTGCAGGACGGTGGAATAGAGATTGGAGTAAATTAAGGGCGGTGATTATTATAATGAATTTTTAAAGAACATGACTTCATTACCCTTTCGAAATATAACCGTAGTTTAACTGTGATATTTGTAATAAAACCATATTAACCACAAGCTCATGTTATTAGTGAAATAAGAATAATAAAATGTTGCAAGGTGTCAGTCGGACAAAGCAATACCATTTATGCAACGTTCAGAAAATATGTTTATCATTACATATATAAATATTTATAATAGTAGTGCTAGAAGGGAAGGCATATGACCATGCCCAGCTCATAACTGCTATGTCATTTACACACTTCAAACAGTGTTTTAAACACCAATGGGATAGTAAGAATGTAAACAGCACATGTGAGACGATGAAGGCGTGTGTAATGCATAATGTCAACAGCTGACCTAAATTTGAAAGACCAATAATAAAGTTTTAGTGGGCTTAGTATATACTTGAGGCACAACAGACCCATCATTTTGTAAGTAGTCTTATAAAACTGCGGACATCATAAATATATTTTATAAACATTTCATTGTTTAAATGTTGCTTGTTTTAAAGACCCAACACTCTTTGGGTTAGACAGGTAGAATAGGGTTTGGATTTCAAAACATGAGGCAATAACACAGAAACACATTTACACACAGAAGTGATGGAAGCGTGTGAATATCTGTGCCATGAACTTTGCACTTTTAAACATTTCATGTATCCCCAGCAAGCCACAGCACATGTCCACACATCCCCTTAACTGGAGGAATTTGTGTTTATTGTGTAATATATTAACAAGTAAAACACATCAATTTCTTCAATAATCAACCCTTCCTTGTTCTTTTCCTGCACAAAGATTTGCAGCTCGGATAAGTCCAATTGTTAAGAGAAGGCCTCAATGGAAAAAGTTTGGAATTTCAGGGATGTAATAAGTTGGTAGTGTTTATGTTTGCATACAAAAGAAAGAAACTACAAAGAGTAAAGTTCATATCATGTTACTATGCCTTCAAATGTGAAAAAACGACCTTAAACGCCATTTGCCAGGTGAATGGGACAGTGGGTAATACAAAGCTGTCGAAGGCTCTTGCTTTGCATTCTAATAGAGATTATTTTCAATGTAAATTAGACCATTGTTTGTGGAAATCACCTTTCAGCGTCTGACACTGAAGCAGCGTTTGCAACCACACTGTATGTTGAAAAAAAGCTCAGTCTAAGAAAAGTAAAGACCAATCAAAGTATACAGTATTTGGTCTATATTCAAAGTATACTTTACTCATAGTTGTGTTTACTCTTTTGATTGAGGAGCCTATCGATATTCTATCGTCTCATAAACTCGCATCTTGAATTGTATAGCTAGTAGAAAAGTCATATTTGGGGAATAATAGCTATAGTTTACATAAATAAAATTATATTTTTGTTGCACCCTTGTTTACTTCAAATCTCCTTAAAGTACAGTTAAAAATAAATTCAAGAATAAAAATTAAAACCTAAATAGGATGATATTATATACTTAAAGTGCAAAATATATAGTGAAAATACTGTCATGAATTAGTCACTCTCTACTTTTTCAAAATCTGTATAAATTTCTTTATTGGGTTGAACACAGAGATAGATATTTGGACCAATGCTTGTAACCAAACAGTTCTTGGACCCCATTGGAAAACTGACAATGGTAGTCAAAAGTACCCCAGAACTGTTTGCTGTAATACATTCTTCAAAATAGCTAGTTTTGTGTTCAGTTATTTTTCCTTCTATGGTGGTCAATGGGGTCCAAGAACTATTTGGTTATAAGCATTCTTCCAAATATCTTTCTCTGTGTTCATCAGAACAAAGAAATTTAAACCGATTTGGAACAACTGGAAGGTGAGTAAATGAAGAGAGATTTTTGGGTGAACTATCCCTGTAAACTCACTTAAAGAAAATAATGTTAAGACTGTAGTACTTCACTGAGAGTATACTTCAATATGTACTTTTATAAAACTTAAAAAATGTGATTCAATTAAAATGTACCTACCTACAATAAGTTCCCTTCTAGTGTAGCTGTAGTACAAAATAAACTACTGTATACTTTTATATATTATAACATGGGCCATATCGTCCTAAGTAATATTGACTTCTAGTCGTTGATATTCGAATATGTAATAAATCAAGTAAATAAATAACTTTATCCAACTTAAGCATGTTTATTAAATAAACTTGAAGAAAACTTATTGTTGGGTATGGAAAACCATGTTTATGTTACAAATAATGTAAAGTTACAGATAAATAATTCACTAAGGCACCTTTTATGCATACTCTAAAATGTTTTTTTTTTCAAATGGATTTTACATGATTATAAACTTGTCTGTACAGAGGTAACTGAAGCATACTGAAACAGACTTGACTGACTCATGCTTCCTAAAGTCATGCAAATTGTGATCAAATGTAAAACGGTTGTTGATTGTTTCCATGGTGATGTCTCGTTGTTCACTCCTTCATTTGCATTCTCAGTGGTCAACCAATGTAGAACAAAGAGGTTACACAGACAGTCTTCAGGTGGCAAAACATTGGCCAAGATTTTATTTGAATCCCAGAAAACTTTAAAAAAAAAAGATTTTTGCATTCCAATGGTTAGCATTTGAACAATTCTCAACGTGTTTGTTACTACACTAAAAACACTATTTACAGTGTATGTATTACTTTGTTTGTATCTTATTTGCTGGTGGATTTTTAAATGAATAGAAATAGAAATAGCACATAGAAATGTATCAACTACATGTTCTCAATAAGCATAGGAAACATGAAACAATATTTTTTTTGCTTGAAAATACTGTTGTAAAACCTATGTAGATCTATAAGGTTTCCTAAAAGTTAAAAACAGGGATCTTTTAATATTCCTCGCCTTCCTCTTCTCCCTCCTCTCCAACGCTGTCTGTTCCCACCTCTTCATAATCTTTCTCCAGGGCAGCCATGTCTTCTCTAGCCTCGGAGAACTCGCCCTCCTCCATACCTTCACCCACATACCAGTGGACAAAAGCTCTCTTGGCGTACATCAGATCGAACTTGTGATCCAGACGAGCCCAAGCTTCAGCAATGGCTGTAGTGTTGCTCAACATGCACACGGCTCGCTGCACCTTAGCCAGATCTCCTCCGGGAACCACAGTTGGGGGCTGATAGTTGATGCCCACCTTGAAGCCAGTGGGACACCAGTCCACAAACTGGATGGTGCGCTTCGTCTTGATGGTGGCAATGGCGGAATTGACGTCTTTGGGCACGACATCACCACGGTACAGCAGACAGCAAGCCATGTACTTGCCGTGACGTGGGTCGCATTTTACCATCTGATTGGCCGGCTCGAAGCAAGCGTTGGTGATCTCAGCGACAGACAGCTGCTCGTGGTAGGCCTTCTCTGCTGAGATGACTGGGGCGTAGGTGGCCAGAGGGAAGTGGATACGTGGGTAAGGCACCAGGTTGGTTTGGAACTCGGTGAGATCCACATTCAGGGCTCCATCGAAACGCAGAGATGCCGTGATGGAGGACACGATCTGTCCGATCAGCCTGTTGAGGTTTGTGTAGGTGGGGCGCTCGATGTCGAGGTTTCTGCGACAGATGTCGTAGATGGCCTCGTTGTCCACCATGAAGGCACAGTCGGAGTGCTCGAGGGTGGTGTGGGTGGTGAGGATGGAGTTGTAGGGCTCCACCACAGCTGTGGAGACTTGGGGAGCTGGATAAATGGCAAACTCAAGTTTGGATTTCTTGCCATAGTCGACTGAGAGTCGCTCCATGAGCAGAGAGGTGAAGCCAGAGCCGGTGCCACCACCAAAACTGTGGAAGATCAGGAAGCCCTGGAGCCCAGTGCACTGATCAGCCTGCATTGTGAAATTTTGAGTTAGTGTCTTTCGTTTTCTTTCATTTTTTTAAATAGATGCTAATGCAACATCCAAGGTCAATTCTGACCATCAGACTCACCAGTTTGCGAGTTCTGTCCAGCACCAGATCAATGATCTCCTTGCCAATGGTGTAGTGGCCACGGGCGTAATTGTTGGCGGCATCTTCCTTACCAGTGATCAGCTGTTCAGGGTGAAAAAGTTGCCGGTAGGTTCCTGTGCGCACCTCATCTGCAAAAAACATCAATGTACAATGTAAAAAGAACATTTTTTCATCCTTTATTCACCCTCATGTCATTCCACACTGAAAAAAATGATGCTCTTGACAGTTAGTAAATATTACCCAAGCAAATCAGTAAAAGTTTACTTAAGTAGCAAAGTAAACTATATGCAAACTTACAAATCTACTCAATAAAATGTAGGTAACAATTTGCACTCAGTAAGATTGAGTAGATTTGATTCTATAGTTTAAAGTAAAGAGTACCTAAATTTTGGTCGGTTCGTCACTTATGTAAACAAATTTTATTCTTAATTTTGATAAGTAGGTGAGAGAATATTGGGGTAGACTTTTATCTAATTTCTTTTTAGTAGTCATGACTTGTAGCTGATAAATTTGAGTACTCTTTACTTAAAAATATAGAATAAAATCTACTCAATAAAATTGAGATAACAATTTGCACTCGAGTAGACTCAGTAAGTTTGCACATGGTTTACTTTGCTACCTAATATATTTAAGTAAAATTTAACTGATCTGCATGTTTGATTTGCATATTAACTAACCCTCAGGAATCATTTTTTTCATAGACTTTCTTTCTTCTGCAGAACACAAAAGATATTTTGAAGAATGTTGGTATCGAAACAACATTGGCCCCCATTGACTTCCGTTGTATCTGAGACATTTCTCAAAATATCTTCTTTTGCATTCCACAGAAGAAAAAAGAGTCATGGATGTTCTAAACATCATGAGGATGAATAAACAGAATGACCTGATTTTTATTTTTGGGCGATCTATCACAGTTGAATCATACATACTTTATGTGGGTAAGTGTTGGGTAAGTTACTCTGAAAAGGTCATTAACTACTAGTTACTAATCACATATTCAATAGTGTACTTGGATTACTATACAAATTATTCTCTCCGAAAAAAAGTCATTACTTATTACTAATTACTTTCTATATCCTACATCGACATTGATTAGTAAAGTGATTAAATAAATAATAAATAACTACGTAAATTATTCTTATAGACTAACAAAAGTATACAAATGTAAGAAGGAAATATTATAGCATACATTTTCAAGTTAGATCTACAACTTTGATGTCGTTTCCACTATTGAATATATTTCACAGTATTCAATTCACTTACAACTGTAATTAAATTACAGAAAAATCCAGCGTAAAACCTTACTTTAATTTTTCAAGTCTTTAAATTTCAATTGTTAATTACTTATTAACTAGTTAACGTTACACCCAACACTGATACTGAGTAGATCTAACTGAATAGTATTGAATTACCAATGACGGTTGGCTCCAGATCGACAAAGACGGCTCTTGGGACATGTTTTCCAGCTCCGGTCTCACTAAAGAAGGTGTTGAATGAGTCATCTCCTCCTCCGATTGTTTTATCACTTGGCATCTGACCATCTGGCTGGATCCCGTGCTCCAGACAATACAACTCCCAGCATGCATTGCCCATCTGCACACCTGCCTGGCCGACGTGGATGGAGATACACTCACGCTTTGAGGCAAAAGTTAAAAGATAGTTTTACACGAGTGTATTTGTCACCTGTTTATTTGTATAAATAATGTGATGCTAACCGTCAATTTTTTTTAAATCAACTAAACAAATAACAGATCTTGACGTATCTCAAGCAGCATCATTCACTATTACAAATCATCGTTTTAAATGAATTTATTGTTTTAAAAAGTCTTACCATTGTTAAACTTTCCTCTGGCCGTCGTCAGGAGCTCGGTTGAGAAATCTTGTGTACACTCTCTGTCAGGATACCGCTATATAAAGGGCAAGCTGATGCCATGGCAACCTGGTTTGTTGTTGGCAACAAAGGGGTTAAGTCAAATTATGTGAACAGCTGCCGTGCTGATCTTGAATCCAGCCAATCACAGACGCCGAGAGCTGCGCAAACAGGCCCAGTCACATCCCAACGCTTCCAGTTTCATACACAGTAACAGGTCAACACTCATTCAGTGTGGAGATTAATATTTAACCCTGCACCGATGGATCATATCTGATGGAAATGAAGTGAAAATTTTGTTTAACATTTTATCATCTCTCAGAGACAATGTATCGTACAAACTTACCTTAGAGAAATAAATAAGCCAAATTTTAAGATGCGGATATAGGGATTTAGAGATGTGTTTGATAAGAAATGGTTCATACTCAAGTATTGACGTTTGCGATGCAATTTTCAATTTTATTAAAATCGCATCAAATCTGAATGAATTTTCACTTTTGTCGACCCTCATTGTCCACAACAACATCTGAACATCCCCCCACTTGCAATGTTACTCGATAAAAAAATTATATAATTGACCTCAAAACAAAGATAAAACGAAGAACCTTTGTTTCTTTCCCTTCATGTTTTTTTATTAATACGGTAAGAGTGAAGCAACCATGTTGCTTTGTCTATTGAAACTATTGTCAAAACTATATAAAACGCCTCTCAAAATGCTTCCACAGATGCAATAAAATGCCCAGTTCGAATTTCTCTCTGACGGACGAAAATATCGTAGGCAGTGCGCAAATGTGATCGACAAAACGTGAGGTCGTATTTATTTTTTACTATGTGAGCGCAAATTTTGGACTCGATGTGAAATTGCCTTTTTTCAAGTCATCTGGACTCTTGGAAGTTTGTTGAGGCCCTGGCCCACCCAGAACACCTTAGCAACCGCATAGCAACGGTCCTTTGGATTGTGGTGTGGTTACGCATCCATCACAGATATCCTTTTTTTGTCTTTATTTAGGATATGTGTGGAGCGAACACTGAGCAAATAATTAGCAGCACATTTTCATTATTCTATTTCTGTCTGTCTCAATTGGTTCTGTATGCTAGCCAAACTGACCTGGGCACTAACCTGAAGCACACTTGTGCATTTGTGTACCCTTATTAACTGTCATCTATGGTATTGTTAACAGGTGACCATGGTGTTCAGAAACAAAACATTTCTCAATTGTGGACAAAATGTTCCCTTGACAATAAATGCACAAAGCATATCATTTTGTGAAGTTTTTTGAAGGCTGAAGGTTTGTTTAATCTTTTATCTTTTGCAGCTAATATCATACATGTGTTGCATAGGGATACAATAGTTTTTATGCAGTCCATCTGTTGCATTGTCTTCAGATTAAAGAAACGTTATGAAGAAACAAATAAGCTTTAGGTTTAAAGGTGCAATGGTGTTTCATGCGTTCTAAATTATTTACAATGTTAAACGTGCTGTCTTCTCATGCTTGACATGATCAACCTGTCACAAAACAAGTTGGACGAATTACATAGTATTTCTGTGCTCGATACAATACCCAAAGGTTCGTATAGGTTTCGGAAAGTTTTTTTCAAACGTGAGAACCTGATACATAACACATTTTCTTAGACCCTTATTTGGGCAATTCTCCAGGAAAAGCCCGCCCACGCGTCAACCGACGAGCGAGACCCTCTTACCATCAAGATTGGTTGCCTCTGCAGCTGTTGCTCTTGCAATAGTGAGAGAAGTTGAGGTGTGTTTGTTTGTTCAGAGCATTTCAGTGATGTTATATAAACGGAGGATACGACACTGGATTTAGAGATCGTTTGAAACAGACAGATGAAGCGGTCTCAGTCCTTAACGATGGCGGATCCGCATGTGAAATCGAGTCATATGTCTGTGTTTTGTAGGTAATGGGTGTGCAGGTGCTTTAGTTTCCCCCTCGCACGCATCGTTTGTTTTCGGAAATAATCGTACAGCTGTATTTTCCTTTTATAAATGTGATCAAATTAAAGACTCCCCAGATATTTGAAATGTACGATTGTAAGTATCAAGATTAACATGAGATATGCAAAAAACTTTCAGATTGACCACCACTTTAAAGAACCTAATATTTGATTTTGTCAAAAGGTACATTAATAAACGAGAGGAAACTAGATGTTCAAAATCATTTTAATGCTTTTGGGCTGCCAGACAGTTACAGCATGTTAAGACAGGGCGTCCCAAGCAACCAAAATGCCAAAGGACATTATTTTTTTTAGATGTCGTTCCTGTGGTCGGAAAAATCTGAATTTTCACACATTACATTTTTATACAAACAAAACCCTGTAATATTTCAATAATGCATGAAAGGAGTGGGTCATATGTAACAACATAATAAATATTTCATATTTACTGGTCACATGACCTGGAGTTGCATCATGTCAAAAAAGTTGTAATCTTTGAAAAATGTTACATCAGCAATCTGTCATTCAAAGAATCACCTCCCCCTCACACCTTGTCATTCTCATACAAATCTATGAGCCTTAACATTGAAGTGCAACATCAGTGAATAATTGCCCCCTGCGGCTGTTCGATTCAAAACCGAAAAAAGCATTTCAATATTTGAAACAGATTCAAATGAAGAGCTTTGAGATGAATCACAGATCTAACATGTAAACCGACGAGGGAGTGGAGGATATAAGACCTAGATTTAAAAAAAGTGTGTTTGACCGTCTTCTCCAAAATAAAGCACCGGTCCAAACAGATATATTAAATATCCAGACAGACGTATTGCTTTTAGTGGTTTGCCACATTGTAATAATTTCAATTTCTATTCTTTGGTGTCTTATACCTAAAGACATCATTGAAAAACAAATAATAAATGTAATGAAATGAAATGATGCATATTGTTTAATTCTGAATAGTAGGTAAACATTTCACATGCAGTGATATCATTTTTTTTCTCTCAAAATGACCAGGGAGGATGTCAGACAGGGGCTGTCCACCCAAAAACATTTTTAGTGACAAGATTAGTGTGAAATAACAAGTTGGTCCACAGATCTTTACATTTCACTTTTTTCCATTCTAAAAGGAACAAGATTGGATTGAGAAGCACCTCTTTTTAAGGTTAATTTTTAAAAAACTATGTTTTCATAGAGGGCGAGGAGATTAATTGAGTGGGTGATGGTTGTTCCCCTTACAGCTTCTGGGTGAAGTATTCCGGGCAGACGCCTTTGCAAGTTTTTTATTCTGAAACCAATGTGACTCTTTTACGCCCATTAACCAGCCGTCATCCTGCGAACACAAACACAACATAGGAATGGTTACCCGGCATGATCTAGCTGTACGATTGTGTGCGTTTACTGTGTGTTTGCGTTTCTGACCTGTTCATCTGGATTGGGGAAGGGAATCACATACACAATGTCACCACCCTTAAGATCGAGTTCACCTTGTCTGTTGCCACATAGTCATGCATCACTTTCACCTAACAAATATCACATTTTAACCAGTTTAGAGGCATTAGAAATAATGAATCAAAGCATTATTCAACAATGAATGTCTTTACATGCAGTGCCCTCCAAAAATACAGGCATCCTTGTAAATATTAGCAAAGTAGGCATTTAAAACAATTTTGCTTTTTTTCTCGTTTTGATCTTTAATGTAAAAAAGTTACAAAATACCAACATTTCATTGAAGCAATTTTAATTTGGGGGAATAAAAAATGTTTTTAGTATTATATAATACCATAATTATTGGCATCCTTGCTTTTAATACTTTCTGCGTCCTCAATTTGTAAGAAAAAAAACTCTCTTCTTTCCCTCTTCTTCAGTTCATCACACTCATTTCTATAGTATCCAGGTCAGAGAACTGCATGTCTATAACAGGATGTTCTCCTTGATAAAACCTTGATGTGCTCAGAAAATGTAAATATGAATGGGAATATACTTTATATATACAACTTTTATACTACTTTATAATATTATTCATCTTGTGGGCACCCTTGGAAGTTAGATGCGACCCCCTTTGTGGACCAACAAAGTGTGTGAGAATACAAAAAATATAGACTCTTAAATTGACTGAAAAATCTGAGCGCTTGGAAAACTTAGTGAACACCGAAAGCAGTGACTTCCTAATTAAGTTTGCATAGGTTTATGGGGAGACCAGCTTTGAGGCTTTTAGGTAGAGATAAGAAGAGAGACCGGTTTAAATGAATAAGCAGATATAGGACGTTCTTCATTGAGAAAGGGAGTCATTTGTCCTCTGACCTGTGAAGGGGCTGTAATGTTTTTAGAATAAAAGTTGACATATAAATATAAAACGATATAGTAATATTAAAACAGTTTTAATATTTCATTTGACTTATATATATTTATATTTATTTATTTTCTTTCTTAAATTTTTACACTTTATTTATAAATGTACTTTTATTTGCCAGAAACCAGCTAATGTAAATTATATGAATACAATTTTCATTTTTTTATTAGAATTTTCACAATTCACCCGTTTATTTGACAAATCAGCATAAAGGAACTAAGTTTTATACATTTTAATACTATCGATAAAAACAATGTGACAAACAGATGAACAAATGATGTAAAGCACATTTCTCACACATACACCCAGACTCTGAGAGAACGTGATTGGTTGCCGCTTCACTACATAAAAGACACAAACTGATGAAGAAACAACACGCTTGTGTGGGTGTCATACCTATAATTCACCTCTAGGTGTCACACGAGTCAATGTTGCATTCACACAGAATTTAAATCACTTTCACACATACTGTCTTTCGAAAAACTTATCATGAATACACGGCATGTCGACTCGGCTTCGTTTTGATGCCCCTGCAACAATTACAACGAATCAATTAATGCAATTAATTGTAGAAATGTCGACGAAATTAACAGAAAAGGCCAGTGTATTGTCAACACTTTGAACTTCCAAATTTAACAATTTAAAAACAACGAGGATGTTGAAACGTGCTCTCATGACAGCGATTAGCAACACTAAACAAATCTTAGCTTACCATGCAACCAAAACTCATTAATCTTACTGGATTCACCACGGAAAGATTGTAATGATGGTTTTTAATTTGCCCTGTCGGCTCAACAATCCCGGAGATCCTTATATGGTGTCTTTCGTCTTATGCGTCATTACGTCACTTTCGCACACAGAACGAAGACGATCATGCTGGGTATCATTTCATACAACGTTCAGTATTATTAATGGCGGCGTTTAGTAATTCTACTTATAAACTCCTAGCAGTGTTGACATTTGGGGATTCATCATTTTTGAAAAACAAGAAAGAAATAACTGATGACAGTTTACAAAGAAACAGGGAATGGGATCGGACTCGTGCGAAAGCAAGATTGAATATTGGCAAGACATTTCAAAGGTGGCGGGAACTCCGTGATCTGAAAGGATTGTTAACATCGCTTTATTTCTTCTGAACAGGTAACATAACGTCAAGAGATTTCAAGGTTTCAATAGATAACAGAAAAGCGTTGAGCACTTGTGTTAATACAGACGGGTACAGATCCTTCTCTCTTTGTGATGTTCATTTTTAGAAATGTAATTTAAGATTTAGTGTTATTCGAACGGGATTAGTATTATCTTGGGACCTCATGTGCTTTAGAAATAAGGTTTACGTTACGTTACCCACATCTGTATTTCATGTGGCGGGAATTATCACGGACGAGTGAAGCCTGTGATTTTACTCAAATTCACTGACTTAACGTTTATCCCGGATATGATGTCATGGCTTTGCATATAGTATATAAAGTTGTATGGTGTATAATGCCGTGCCTGTCAGCCCACGTTCGGGGAACTTCTGTCCGTTTCACGTTGCGGGTGTTACAATAAGAATAACAAAATGACCCGAAATAATATCAAAACACTTCAACACAGCCTCCATTTGCGCTATTTGTGTGTGTTTATGTTTTTATTTGTTCCGTGTTAAATCATCTGCCATGTTATCTTCTGTGTTTATTATGCGCTGCTGATGTTCACTGATGATTATCACCGCTGCACTGTCACAGGCCGCGACTCAAAACATCAGACACATCCGCTCAGATGAGCAGTGCCGAATCACAACTCACGTGAAGAAATACCTCCGCACATCACCTGCAGTAGCAATTAGAAACTAAGATGGCGACAAAGAGGCCAATCCTACGGACTGCCACTTTAAAGCTGCGCACGTGCGCGGCCACGCGGAATCATTAAATGCGCGTCCGTGGGGACAAAAATCTAAAAGTAGTCATGAAAGGAGGCGCGTGCAAATAACGTGCATTCTCATATGTTTCTGAACTTCTGTACAAATTTGTTAAATCTGTTACGCGCTAATTTGACACGCATGACACCAAGGCCCGGATTCAGAATTCAGAGGCCTCTGTCTGCAAGTGCCTTATGGACCCCTCATTTACACACATGTGCACAATAAAGTTTAAATAAGCCTATAGGGTCCTATGTGTATTAAACACCTCTATCCTATACAGGTTAACATTGACCAGGTACAAACTGTGATCACAACCTGATCAGCACCTGTACACATCCTCAATCATACAGGACTTACACCACATGATTGCAACAATGCTTTTCTCTACCAGTAACAACAATATTTAGACATTTCCCAGCATACTGTAACTCACTGGCACATGCAAGCACACACACTCCCACATCACCTTTATTTGTGTAACAAGCACCTCTCGACTCCTGTTCTTATGTAACGTGAGATGTGTTACAGTCAACGGCATTAAGGAAGGCTATTATATGTTAATATACTTTATTAGTCTATATATTACGACATCATCGTATTTGTGTGCATGTAAACATTTTGCAATGTAGGCTATGTAAAAGCACTGTTGATAATCTAATATTAAAGGCTTAATATTGGTAAAGTAGGGCAGTTATTGATCAACATTAAAAAAATTCGGCTAATAAACTAATACTTAACAAAGAACAAAAAAACTGACTAGACTGACTAAGACAACAACAAGAAGACTGACTAACTCACTTAATGGAACAGGAACAGTCAATAACGGCAACCATCAGCGTTGTGCAAGAACAGAGGTACACAGAACGCATACAATGACCGAACTCAAGACAATGACACATGAGGACTAATTAAGGGGTTTGAAATCAACAGGGAACAGGTGCGGGCAATTAACTAATTAACAAGCAATAACGAGACGAAAGGGCAGGAACAGAAACGAGACCTGGAGAGAGAGTATGGAGATCCAGAACTCTTTCAACATGAAACAAGGAATCCTGCTCTGATTCTGCCCCGAGACCAAGAAAGACATAACATGATGAGAATCACGACAGATCTCCCGCATTAAGGAGCGACAACCTGACGCTCCTGAAGGTGACAAACAGGACAAAGAAAACTATGACCGTGCACAAATCCAACAAGACATAGTAAATAAAATCAAGGGCAAACAGGCAAAAATAACAAACATGGGAGGGGGGGTGGGCTGTACACAAGAGTAGGCCTACATAGGGGGAAGTCCAGTGGGGCAGTCTTAGCCCGAGAGCGAATAGTCCCGGAGGACTTGGTAGGGGAAGTTCTGGGGGGAACTGCCGACTGCAAATGCTGGAAAAGACTGGGCGGCGGCTGAAGGAATTAGAAATTCTTAATGGGGCCAGTTGCATATACTTGGCCACTAAGTTAAGACTGCATCTTAACAACTAGTCTCACTGATTAGCAATTATTTAGGACCAATCAGTCTTACTTTTCAGATTTCAATTAGACCAATCTACCTGTTTATGTAGGCCTTACTGAATTTAGTGAATGAAGTGATAACTAGTCTTTTGAAGAAAAACATGAGATGACTTACTTGTAAGTTTATGCAACCGGCCCCATATTTACGCTATTAGCAAAGTCTTAGGATAGTCATGATATGATTGTATATGAGGAGCAGACCAAAATTTATGTTTTAAATTGTTAAGTCAATAAACTTCTCCGCCTCAATGATGTTCTTATATATAAATTGATGTTGAGTTATCTTCAACTTGACAGCTCACATGACACCGAAGAACTAAGGGAGTATGGTGCCATTAAATGGTATTAGATGGTTTTTAACACAACAGATGAGATAAGAACAGAGCAGAGAAAGTAGAGGACCAGAACAGCAAGGATGAGGTTATAAGTGATAGAAGTTCCATTTTTTATCTGTTTCTGCTAAGATTGTTTTGCATACTCTCAAAACACACAAAATACTTGGTTTCTATCTTTGCAGTGGACACCCTTTAGTGCAAAGCTGATGTCATCAACAGTGTGTCGCAGATGGACGTGGTCACTCCGGAGGTCTTTTACACTGTACAGCATCTGGTTGCCAAGTCCTTGAAAGTCACATGGTATTCTGACAAACTACTCCAACTAAAACTGATGTAATCATTTATGATCCCTCATGTAAATCAGACCAGTATATGACCTTTTTTATGTAGAACACAAAGATATTTTGAGAAATGAATCAGTGGTTTTGCGAGTAAACAAAGAAAGAATTTTAATTTTTTGAGCGTACTATCCCTTTAAAAATGTTGTCTCTGATTTTTCTCCTGAAGAAATAAACATGACAGTATTTCATTTAATTCACAATGACTACGCATCAGTAACAGTGTCGGAGTTGGTTTCTCATTTGTGTTTTTGTCTATAAAACAAGAGTTAGACATAATAGCTGAGCAACAGAAGCAAACCTCAAGGGACATCATGAGTAGCATAGAGGCGATGGTCTATCCCTTTAAAATGTTGTCTCTGATTTTTCTCCTGAAGAAATACACATAGATACTGAAAACTAGTCAAATGTTGATGCAGTGTACAGTAGGAGTATGGAAACGTAGAAGTTATGTGGATAGCTGAGCTCACGTGTTTTACATAGGCGATTATAGTTCTAGAAAAATCTCTGAGATTCTAGTTGCTCTCTATTTGATATCATTGCTGTCTAACAAAATTGAGATAACAAACCATTGCATGCCATTGTGTTTGTAAAGCATGTGTCTTTAATAACTTCAACAGGTTCAGAGATTTTTACGGAACATTTGCTTCATCTTCTACCTCATCAGCTGTGAACCTGAGAGCGGTTCGACTGATGCAGAAACCGGTAAAACATTTCTTTACATTCAGATTGCTGCCTGTATTTCACAAGCTGATCAAGTTTCAAGTTTGTTTTATTTCTATAGCACATTTAAAAACAACAAGTCTTGTGAAAGTGATGTGGATGGGAATCTGAATTTTTTTCCATGGAGAAGATGATTGAGAATAAATGTAGGCGCTTAAGACCCATCAACACCTTACAGCAGATCCCTGCAGGTAAAGATTGTCATTTTCATTTCAAGACATATTGCCGGAATGTAAGGAAAAGTGCATCAAGTTTCTTCTTGAAAAGCATATTTAAGATGAAAGTATGATTTTGCAGGTGTTGGTGGGTTTCTTCCAACCCCCCCACTTGGGACACGCCCTGTCCCACCACCCACCCTCAAGAGACGACTTGGGTGCAGGGTGTGTGGATCCACTCCGGTTCTGGGTGAGTTTGTTAAAACGACATTAAAACAGCGTGCCAAAGTCATATTTTAAAACACACTGTTTCATCATTTAATAAATCTGATGTTATGTTGCTGTTAGATTTGCCACCACCAACAAATCCAATCAGGACGTCCAAAGGCGAGAGCCTGCCTCCACTGCAACGGCCCCCACGTGAGTTCATAAAACATTGAATCCCTCAGTAGGGCTGTGACGGTGGAAGTTTTTTATGCAGTGGTTGGGAAGTATATATTATTTATATAGATAATATTTATATGATTATATTTACGTTTAGCAACCACATGACGAGTGGAAGAGAGACTTAAAGCTTATTTTAATACTTTTTGAAAACCATCAGTAAAATGCCGCACAACACCATATAAAACATTGAAATAAACATCAGTATATATAATGAACCCGATTAAACCCAATTAAATTAAATATTAAGCGAAAATTTAAATTCTAAATTAGGTGACGCGGTTGTTACGGCCACCATCATAGCCCTAGTGCTCAGTCCCCAATGATTCAATTGAAACACTCCTTAATACATGAAACAAATGTGTTTTTCTGAAGGTGTCGGGGTGCCACAGCAGGAGGAACGCTCCTTTCAACGGCGGGAATATGATAACCGGTCATTTCTTCAGAAGGCTGAAGCAGAGTAAGACATTTTTCATTATTATCGTTTCATTTGTGGTTTCATTGTTTAATTGTTGCTTGAGGCTCTGTTCAGAGTGCGAAGATTCTGATGATTAACTCCACCTTGATGAACATGGAGAGATGAATAGTGGGATGTCGTAGAAGTAGAATTAATAAAGATGGGTCGAAACCAGCTGGGAGAACAATCCAGCGAGCGCCAGACAGCACAGCGGCCACGACCTCCCAGGTACCGAGCCACACGGAAAAAGCTGGAGACCCGGCCTGAGTGCAAATCCATTTTCAGTTTGACAGCAACCCCTCCACGCCTCCTGCGACGCTTTCCCTGGGAAATACAAGGATACAATTTGAGCAGTTGATCCGGAACATTCAAAGCAAGGTTTGGAAAACACGATTGTGAAAGTAGAGACCCTTTGTCTGGGTTTCAAGCAGTGATGTTAAAAGTGATGTTTTTTAAGTTTATAGGTTCAGGCGTATGGCTGATGCGGGTGATAAAATGGCATCGGAAGGCGTGTAAACCAAAGCTCAGGGTACAACATCTAACACAACATTATTTTAGCTCTTCAATTTAGAGAAACACGTGGGACACAGATTGTTCTCAAACACTCCTTTACCTTCAAACAGATAGTTTCACCCCCAAACTCACGCTATTGGTTGAGAATTATTTGTAAAACCTATTACTGTACAAATATTAAGTGTTATTTATCATCTTAAATTCTTTGATAGTGTTTTTGTGCTCACATTTTCAGATCAACATCACTGAAGCTCAAAGAGACGCCATACTACAGCGGTTTGACTCGGAGAATATTGATCGGACGCTGATCTATCCAGCAATGATGGACGTCTTCCCTGTTCTCATCTACTGCTGAAAAAGTTGATAAGCGCTCGTTGTCTCTGTGTCAAAACATGAAGAGTTGCAGGTGTAGTTGAGGATTCAGTCAGCAACAGTTTTAGTAAAGATTATTTTTTAGTTATACATACGCAACCATTCAAAATGAATGGGTCATTTTTTAATCTTAAATATCCTTTCTTCCTCTGCTCAAATGTCTGAAATTAGTTTTGAAGACATAAACTCATTACAAAGCTTAAAAATGTACTTAAGAAGAAAACCAATCACCAAAACGGATACTCTCTTTAACAGGTTTGGCTTTCTAAAAATCCTCATGAATGTTTGTGGAGTTAAAACACTTAAGGATCTGCGTAAACCTATTCCAGAGGAGTGTCCTGCATACACCCGGTCCAAGAACATCAAGACTGGAATATCAGATGAAGGTAAGCAGATTTTACAATGGAAAAAGATAAAAGGTTATAATCAAAAAAGCTTATTTTACCTCTTTACTGATGTGTTTCTACTAGTCAAAGGGACGACGCTTCTCTCTCCAGCACAACCATTTCCTGCTGCTCCCACAAAGCAGGCACCAGATGTGTAAAAAAGTACTCAAAAATATTACTCAAGTGAAAGTACAAATACTGAGTGAAAAGTAAAAAAGTACCTCATAAATGTTTTACTTGAGTATATAAAAAGTTAGATATTCTTGTTTAAGCATTTAATCTTTAACAATTTGAAGTGAATGAACCATATAGAAAACGTATTATCCTGCTGTCGAACTCTTTGTATTAAATTGCATCTATGAACCACATACAATGTTTTATGCTTATATTTAATTATATTTGTGCTAATAATTGTATAGAAAGGTTTGGTTGAGGGGGTACTGCGAACCAATTTCAGGAATTTTGTAATGAACTACATTAACACTC
Organism: Triplophysa dalaica; assembly: GCF_015846415.1. Lineage (NCBI taxonomy): Eukaryota > Metazoa > Chordata > Actinopteri > Cypriniformes > Nemacheilidae > Triplophysa > Triplophysa dalaica. The sequence goes on along the minus strand of NC_079547.1, from coordinate 2,526,648 downwards.
AACCATTTGCATCTAAAATGTCTAAAACCAGACAAATCCCCTATTTTAACATGTTCATAAACAAACCTGAAGAGACGTGCGTATTCTGAGTGACTTCTGCTGCTTTTTCGCAAATTTGGAGGATTCTCTCAACCGCCATTAAAGTTGAATTCCACCGCGTTTGGTTGGGCCTTCAAAACTGAAGCCTGCTTTCTGCTTCAACAGATTCAGCTGCAAGAGACGATCGACTGCTTTTATTACATAAATCTTGACATTTGCTAAATTCAGATCTGAAGTTTTTCTTTTAGTGTTCATTTGATCGAGTTATTTGGGCAATAACAAAATAATAAAACCATATCGATATTAAAGTCATTATAAATCGAGATCAAACCCGCAGTTTTTTTCGAAATTTCACACGTTTTTTCTCGAAAAGTATAATGAGTTTATTCTTTACATTTTATTTCGATTAATTTTATTATGGTTAATAAAACCATATCGATATTATAAATCCGATATTAAACCCGCAGTTTTTCGAGATCAAAAGTCGAAATAAAATGTCGAGAAAAAAATCGTTAAATTAAATTTAAAATTTCGAGAAAAACGACTTTAGTCTCAAAGTATAAAGAGTTTATACTCGACATTTTATTTCGACTTTTATCTCGGATTTATACTGACTTTATTATCGATATGTTTTTATTAACCATAAGAAAATCGAAATAAAATGTTAAGAATAAACTCATACATTTCGAGAAAAACGACGACTTTAGTCTCAAACTATAAAGAGTTTATACTCGACATTTTATTTCGACTTTTATCTCGGATTTATACTGACTTTAATATCGATATGTTTTTATTAACCATAAGAAAATCGAAATAAAATGTTAAGAATAAACTCATACATTTCGAGAAAAACAACGACTTTAGTCTCAAACTATAAAGAGTTTATACTCGACATTTTATTTCGACTTTTATCTCGGATTTATACTGACTTTAATATCGATATGTTTTTATTAACCATAAGAAAATCGAAATAAAATGTTAAGAATAAACTCATACATTTCGAGAAAAACAACGACTTTAGTCTCAAAGTATAAAGAGTTTATACTCGACATTTTATTTCGACCTTTCTCTCGGATTTATAATGACTTTAATATCGATATGGTTTCATTATTTTTTATTGATATGCCCTAATACTCTTCCGCACACTTTTGTTGTTAGTTAAACAATACTTTTCCACAAAATAACGATGGTTTTGTTCGAGGAAGAATCTCTCGTCGTCCATGGCCTCCTGCCAAAGATATGAGACCGTGAAATACGATCGGAAGTCTTTACAATGCGTTTACTTTGAAATTAAATTATTTTTTTGACTTTTATTTTGTATTTGCTGTGTGGTTTTAACACAGTCTGGTATCAACACAAGCATTGCCGCGTAGCTGCGTAGCAGACGTAACATGCGTGCACTAGAAATCATATGTCCAGCGGGTGTATCTTTTTAAACCTAATGACGTCATAGAAATAGAAGACTTCTTAGCCAATGACTGCGCCTGTGCCAATGGCTATATCTTCAGTACAAACAATCTTTTAGTCATTCAGCCTGATCAACGACAAACAGATACTTCTTCGCTACTTCGTTGCTACTTCTTCGCTTAAAACAACAGAGAATATGAGCAGTTTAGTGTTTATACTGGAGAAGAGTTCAAGCAGATCACAACTGAAATTAACTAATAGTGGTAAGTGAGAAAACATTTGTTTTTATCGAAGTGTTTTTAAAGCCAGCTCAAACAAGTCTGGAGGTCTCGTTATGTTTTGAGCTTCAATACTTCAAAATTGCGACCAAACTTACAAAACAAGTTTGTATAAGTGAGACTCTTTGAAATAAACAGAGTTTAATGCATTAAGATAGCAAGCAACCGTTGTATCAAGGTTAAACAACGTTTGTTCCCGCAAAAATCACCATTATTGTGATACTTTTAAAGCTTTAGTTGAGCTCTTGGCTCTTATATTTTAACGTTGAATTATGTTTCCCTAAGGCAGTGTTAAAATACATTAGTTATGGCAAAGAGATATCGACTCCAGAATGATAATGTATACATTGTGAAGTTGTTTGGATCAATGTTGATATTTGGGTTGTGTGTTTAACGTGTCAGCTCTCTGGATCTGTAGTTTGAGGTTTAAGCAGATATTTTTTTAGAAATGAACATATTCACAAACTGCTAAACCACTTTAACACACAAAAACATCAACAATCTGCCCTGTCCAACCACACATATATTGCATCACCAAAAACTACCAAGGTCAAGTTTATATATCGAGAAGTCGATAAATTGTGACCCTGGACAACAAAACCAGTCTTATGGGTCAATTTATGGGATATTTTTACATAATCTGAACCCCGAGTAAAGCTTTCTATTGATGTATAAGTTGTTAGAATAGGGCAATATCTGACTGAGATACAACCGTTTAAAGCTCAGGAATCTGAGAGTGCAAAGAAATCAAAATTTTGAGAAAATTGCCTTTAAAGTTGTTAATCAGAGACACTGTGGCAGGACATCCACTCACAAAAATAAAGTTTTTATATATTTAAGGTAGGACCTTTACTTAATAACTTCATGGAATATGATCTGTACTTAATTTACTATTCAATTTTTGACATAAAAGAAAACGTAATAGTTTTAAAATATTTGCAGTACAAATATTTTATATACATACAATGTATTTTTGTCTTTTACTAAAAATGTTCCCGTGCTACTTAAGACTGGTTTTGTGATCCAGGGTCACAATTGACTATCGGGACGGGGAAGTATGAAAAAGGCCTATTGTGTCTTTACTTTTGTCCTTGAAACACATGTAGAATTACAGACTTTCCCAATCTTTTCTATCCAGTATATTGTGTCAGTGATGAAAAATTGGTCTTGTGAAAGTGATGTGTATGGGAATCTGTCTGAATCAGATTTTTTTTCCATAGATAAAATGATCGAGAATAAGTGTAGGCGCTTAAGACCCATCAACACCTTACAGCAGATCCCTGCAGGTAAAGTTTGTCATTTCATTTCAAAACATATTGCCGGAATGTAAGGAAAAGTGCATCAAGTTTCTTCTTGAAAAGCATATTTAAGATGAAAGTATGATTTTGCAGGTGTTGGTGGGTTTCTTCCAACCCCCCCACTTGGGAAACGACCTGTCCCACCACCCACCCTCAAGAGACGACTTGGGTGCAGGGTGTGTGGATCCACTCCGGTTCTGGGTGAGTTTGTTAAAACGACATTAAAACAGCGTGCCAAAGTCATATTTTAAAACACACTATTTCATCACTTAATAAATCTGATGTTATGTTGCTGTTAGATTTGCCACCACCAACAAATCCAATCAGGACGTCCAAAGGCGAGAGCCTGCCTCCACTGCAACGGCCCCCACGTGAGTTCATAAAACATTGAATCGCTCAGTAGGGCTGTGACGGTGGAAGTTTTTTATGCAGTGGTTGGGAAGTATATATTATTTTTATAGATAATATTTATATGATTATATTTACGTTTAGCAACCACATGACGAGTGGAAGAGACTTAAGCCTTATTTTAATACTTTTTGAAAACCATCAGTAAAATGCCGCACAACACCATATAAAACATTGAAATAAACATCAGTATTTATAATGAACCCGCAGAATCTACAAATTAAATATTAAGCGAAAATTCAAATTCTAAATTAGGTGACGCGGTTGTCACGGCCACCATCATAGCCCTAGTGCTCAGTCCCCAATGATTCAATTGAAACACTCCTTAATACATGAAACAAATGTGTTTTTCTGAAGGTGTCCGGGTTCCACAGCAGGAGGAACGCTCCTTTCAACGGCGGGAATATGACAACCGATCGTTTCTTCAGAAGGCAGAAGCAGAGTAAAACATTTTATGGTTTAATTTTGGTTTAAGACATTTGTGGTTTAATTGTTTAATTTTTGCGAGAAGCTCACTCCAAGCAAAAGTTATTGGAAGTACATGTGTGTGTGTGTGTAAACATAACGCTAAGACATAATTTCTTTCACAGGGTTCAGTGTTTGAAGATAGCCATTCGGGATGATGACAACGCTCTCAGTCCAGTCAATAAGAGATTCCTAGAGCTGGAAAAGTAAGTTGACACATCACGCATCCGAATATACACAAGTGATCTTCTGTTACTGGTGTACACAAACAGTGTTTTACCTTTATTATTACCATCCTTGTTTTGTCATCCCATCACAGTAAAATCAATGATCTCCAGAAACATTCACGGATACTGGAGAGGTATCAGAACAGCATCCCATATGAGATAAGGCGATACTTTAAGGTGTGTTTACTCTACTTTACAATTGATTAAATAATGTTTTCTGAGGTGATTTGGTTTACATTCCTGTGTGTGTGTTAAACAGGGCCTCTATGCAGATGATGAGCAGAGACTGAGGTGAGTTGTAATGGCAGAATTTCATTTATTTCACAATGACTACGCATCACTAACAGTGTCGGAGTTTGTTTCTCATTTGTGTTTTGTGTTTTTGTCTAGAAAACAAGAGTCAGACTCGACAGCTGAGCGCCTGAAGGAAACCTCAAGGGACATCACGAGAAACATAGAGGAGTTGGAACGGGTGAAGGTGAAAAGAAATTTCCTTCTCGACAAGAGGGAAAAGCACAAGGTAAGAGTTCAAAATCTATGGCACATGTGCTCCCACACATGTTAATGCTGAGAAATTGAACACATCATAATGTTTCACTTTTGTCTACAGAAATCACTGAAGGAAATCAATGAACGTATAAGACCGGCTCAGGAGGCTCGAAAGGCCGTGCTCAAACGTATCAGAGACTCAGGTTAGGTCAACGCTTGTCAAGTATTTAAACCTAAAGAAGAAGACACCTTCATGAAAGCTCACTCTCTCTCTTCCACAGTGAACTAAAACCTGTCCACTTCTGGATACCAGTAACCTACTAGCAAACTAGCATATCGCATTTGTAAAGTGTGCTGGCTTGTTACTAGGTTACTACGGTAAGTATACAGTAAGGGTTGCTAGGTTGTTGTGGACTTTAGCTGATTTCTAGGGTGTTTAAATCGTTTGTTCGCCTTCAGTCGGTCTCTCGACGTTGTGTTGAGAGACAGACTGGGGTTTGATCTTGAGAACTATCATCTCCGAGAGGAATTTCTAAACGGCAATGGGATGTCTATCTAGGTGTTGCGGTCACGGCTGGCGACGTTCTTCGGAACTGTTGCCGCCAACCCGCTCGTTTGTCAGGCGAGTTCGGCTGGCGCTTCGGCGAAGTCGACCGCCTTGATGAGCAGCGGGGGTGATATGGGGACTGCTATGGATGTCGCTTCGCCAGCTCCGGCTCGGCGAACCGCCCATACCCCAGCTCGCTCACGTGGTGCGTCGGTAGACCGTTCCATAGCGGGAAGACTCATGGGGGGGATGAGGACAAGATCTCTGTCGCGGCATCGGACAGCTGCCTACTGGCATCTGACGGGGACGATCTCTCCGAGCTCCCGCCCATAAGCGGTAGAGCTCGTGATGGGACCGACCCGGAAGTGTCGGCCATGCAAGCCCGGGCAGCCGTGAGCATCGGGTTGCAGTGCGTCACACCGCCCTCCCCGAAGCGCTCGCGGCTGGACGAATGGTTCTTGGGTACGGGTCGCGGTGAAAATCCTCGAACCACCTCGGTGCTGTTCTTCCCGGAGGTGCATGAGGAGCTCACAAGGTCGCGGAATGCACCCTTCTCGGCGCGTTCCACACTCGCGAGCTCGGCAGCTGTGACTTCCCTGTATGGTGGAGCGACCCGAGGCTATGTTGACATTCCCCAGGTGGAGCGTGCTGTAGCGGTGCACTTATGCCCGCAGACGGCTGCCTGCCTGGAGAGGTCGACCTAGAGGTTCCCCCAGTGAGCCTCCTTGGTGTTCCTCCCTTGGAGAGAACCCGCGGAATTGTCCGATCGGGTCAGTGTTGGCCTTTTACAGCAGAGACTAGATAGTAATCTCTCCCCATCCACCTTTAAAATGTATGTAGCTGCTATTGCCGCTCATCACGATCTTGTGGAGGGTAAGTCTTGAATTTCTAAACGGCAATGGGATGTCTATCAAGGTGTTGCGGTCACGGCTGGCGACGTTCTTCGGAACTGTTGCCGCCAACCTGCTCGTTTGTCAGGCGAGTTCGGCTGGCGCTTCGGCGAAGTCGACCGCCTCGACGAGCAGCGAGGGTGATATGGGGACTGCTATGGATGTCGCTTCGCCAGCTCCGGCTCGGCGAACCGCCCATACCCCAGCTCGCTCACCTGGTGCGTCCCCGATAGGCGGCGGTAGACTGTTCCATAGCGGGAAGACTCATGGGGGGGATGAGGACAAGATCTCTGTCGCGGCATCGGACAGCTGCCTACTGGCATCTGACGGGGACGATCTCTCTGAGCTCCCGCCTACAAGCGGTAGAGCTCGTGATGGGACCGACCCGGAAATGTCGGCCATGCTAGCCCGGGCAGCCGTGAGCATCGGGTTGCAGTGCGTCACACCGCCCTCCCCGAAGCGCTTGCGGCTGGACGAATGGTTCTTGGGTACGGGTCGCGGTGAAAGAACGCGAACCACCTCGGTGCTGTTCTTCCCGGAGGTGCATGAGGAGCTCACGAGGTCGTGGAATCCACCCTTCTCGGCGCGTTCCACACTTGTGAGCTCGGCAGCTGTGACTTGCCTGGAGGTCGACCTAGAGGTTCCCCCAGTGAGCCTCCTTGGTGTTCCTCCCTTGGAGAGAACCCGTGGAATTGTCCGATCGGTTCAGTGTTGGCCTTTTACAGCAGAGACTAGATAGTAATCTCTCCCCATCCACCTTTAAAATTTATGTAGCTATTTACATTTACATTTACATTACATTTAGCATACGCTTTTATCCAAAGCGACTTGCAAAGAGTTTTTGGAAAAGCTGCTATTGCCGCTCATCACGATCTTGTGGAGGGTAAGTCTTGAATTTCTAAACGGCAATGGGATGTCTATCAAGGTGTCAGCTCCGGCTGGTAGACTGTTACATAGCGGGAAGACTCATGGGGGGGAAGAGGACGAGATCTGTCGCGGCATCGGACAGCTGCCTGCTGGCATCTGATGGGGACGATCTTTCCGAGCTCCCATACACATTTAAAATGTATGTAGCTGCTATAGCCGCTCATCACGATCTTGTGGAGGGTTAGTCTCTTGACTTCCCCTCAAGGGCGCGAGGAGGGTGAATCCACCTCGACTGCGCTCTGTACCCTCTTGTGACCTTAATGTGGTCCTACAGGGCCTGGCTATGGCCCCGTTTGAGCCCCTCTGAGACGCCGCTCTTCCTCATCTAACGATGAAGGCGGCGCTCCTGACGGTGCTTGAGTCTATCAAGAGGGTCAGGGACCTCCAAGGCTTTTCCATGTCTCCGGGGTGCCTAGAATTTTGACCTGGTAACTCTCACGTAATCTTGAGACCCAGGCCAGGTTACATGCCCAAGGTCCCCTCCCTTCCGGGATCAGGTGGTAACCTTGCAGGCGCTCCCCTCCGGGGAGGAAGACCCAACCTCTGAAGTGCTGTGTCCTGTGCGCGCTTTGCACCTGTATATTTACCGCACACAGAACTTTAGGAGTCCTGAGCAGCTCTTTGTCTGTTTTGGGAGACAGCATCAGGGGAGAGCTGTTTCCAAACAGAGGCTGGCGCACTGGATTTGTTGATGCCATCTCCTTGGCGTACCAATCCACGGGTCAACCCTGCCCACTCGCAGTGAGAGCCCACTCCACACGGAGCGTGGCCCCCTGGCTGGCATTGGCCCAGGGCGCCACCCTGGCAGATATATGTAGTGCTGCGTCAGTACAAAATGAAATATAAAGAAGAAAAAAGTACAAATAAAGTCAATAATAAAATAAAAAACAGGTCTAGGGACAAGTCAAAAACAACTTTGTGCAAAGCAAGGCAAACAAATAAGTAAATGGCAAAAACACTTAAGTGAAAAATGATACTGAACAGTGAAATTAACGAAAACGAACGATCGAATAATTGCAGCGAACGCCAAGCCTTAGAATAAAAAACAGGCTACAAACAAATACGTTTTTGTACAAAACAACGCAAACAAATAAAAAGCCTATAAGTTCTTTGCTTAAATGGTTTAGACGTGGAGAAAATAATTTCAATAAATAAACTTCAATAAAGAGTAAAAAATCTAATGAGTGAATTCTACTCACATATGTTCAGTATTTGCCCTTTTTTGCATTAGGAAATAACTCAATCAGATATATATCACAAATATTGGTCAATTTATTAAGTCGTGTTGAATGTCATTTTACCTCAGTGAAATGACCATAGTTTTAATGTAAGACAGTTAATCGGGTTGAATGGAATTTACATTTGTTTTCGCCTAGTGAACGATATGCGAAAACCGGACGATTCTGGTTTCTGACCGGTCGATCGGTGCACCTCTAATTTACTTGCTCTCTAAATGCCACCCTCAATAGGACCAAAAATGTGAGGCGTATTTGTTTTCTTTTTAAAAACTTGGATTTTTATTATGATGTATTTGGTTGATTTAGGTGTATTAAGCTATGTTTTTACATACCGTGATTGCATAAAACTATGGTTTTGTGGGTTATAATTATGCCCCCACATCTTTCCAGTCATTCTGTGGTCCATACACACATGGGATACCATCAAAGTTTAAGAAATGTCTGTCTGAGACTTTCAAATAACGCATGTTAGTAGTTAGCTTCAAGGGAAATATTGTTTAAATAATGTTATTTTTTGTTTGAAAAATAACTACTCTCGCAACCCCGCAAAACTGATAGCAAACAAAACACTTCTAAAAGGGAAAATTGAGCTTATTTACAGTCACTATTTTTCCATCCAATCTTTTTTTATTTTATGTGTCAGAAACACCATTTTGTCAACTTTGTTGGGAAGAAGTGAGCTTCTTGACTTATTCACAATGAAGCCGGCCTTTGAAAAGTTGTATTCTGATGGTGTGGATGTGGAGGGGGCACAGTGCAGGTGGTTAGCTGCTTTAGCAAGCTTTGGATATCGTTCTTAATTTTCTGGCCTGTGATGATCCTTATATTGCGCAGCTTCTTTAGATAAACTTTCTGCCAGATCAGACACTGTAAAGTATGCATCTTCGCGTTTGTCATGGTCAAGGAATGACGAGCTCTTAAAGGTCATCTCCTGTCAATTTCTTCTGCGAGTCGTATCTTCAGTGCTTTTGTGGTCAGGCTGTCATCGTCATGCAGCACCCAATGGCGTCTCTTCATGATTATTAACATAGACACTGTTTCTTTAATGTCATACATTAAAGTATGCGCAGCGCCGTGAAGTTTTAACGCGTATACTGACTGCGAGACCTCACACATCGTTAAAACAGATTTACGACATATCTCGCACACCCCTACTTGATGTTTATCTCTATAATGTAGGGCCAGTGGATACTAAGGATCACTCATTCCTATAACATTTTTATGTTCTGCTTATCTTAATTTTAATTTCCTTTTAGTCTTCCCTATATAGAAACAACCACATGGAGATCCAGATCGATATACTACAAATGAGGTTTTGCAATTGATAAATTAGCTTATTCAAAACTCTCGGCCTGATGTTATATCAATAAATGTGTTCGTCTTGACCCTATTATCACAATGATTGCATTTACCACGCATACGCTTTATTACTACCGCAAACATTTTGGCAGTATGTTACATGAATTAAAAAATAAATAAGTTCTATTGAGTTTCCCCTCTTGGTATCCTGTATTTGGGAGGTCTGTCTTTGGCTAATGATCATCCTGGTTCATGGTGAATCTCACCATATCAACAAGGCCAAAGGCCTCAGCATCCTCATCTCCCTGGGCCAGACGGGCTCGTTGATTCAGCCGTTCAACATGAACTTTAGTGCTGCCTCACCCGCTGCCGCCAGGAACTCCAGGCCGTCGGCACTTTGACTATAGAAAACACGTTAAGGAGGTCAAAGGTTTTTGATTATAACCTTCTGTCTTTGTCAATTCTGCCTACCTTCATTTGATGTCTCGATTTTCCTGCACTGGACATTACTGTGCTCCTCAGGAATAGTATTTACCTTTTCCTTTAAAGTTTTAACTGGACACATCTGCATGATCTTCTTCAGAAAGAGAAACCTGTCGAAGAGGGAATCAGTTTTTACCAGAGATGCCAGAGAAGTCACGAATAGCTATAAACTGAATTTGAGGGTTGTGGGCTGAAAGTAAATATTAAACTATATTATATTGTGGGTTAAGCTCTCCATTATTGTTCATTGTGTCACAAATCACATTTTACACTACCTGCAGTTTGAAAATGAATTAAATAAACACTTATTAACCGTCACATACAGCTCTCTGTATTCAAATTCATTTTACATTCATTTTGTAAAAAAGGTTTTTGTCAATGCCAATTTTTCCTCTTTTCATCTATGACAAGGCGGGCCAACAAAGGCCCCTGGCTCTAGTTTGGGCATCTCCAGTTTATACCCATGACTACATCTGCATCAAATAATCTTTTATATTTATATATTATACATTTTTGCGTTTTAACAAATTTTACGTATTGATTAATTTTCATTTAGCAAAATATTATTTTGAACTTTGAAACTACTATGAAAGATATGAGACTTTGAAATTATTTTGACCTTGAACCTGGATATTAAATAACTAAAATGAAATTAATTACATTTTTCATGAGTAAAAAATATGATCTTGTCATCTCACCCTGAGATGCCTTTTAAACAGTATTACTGTCTTACTGATTGGTTTTCTTCTTAATTAAATGTTTAGTTTTTTCCACAGTTTACAAAACATCAAGCATTTACCTTGCTCAAAAGATTTGTACGGTCAAGAAAAACTACCAAAATGACCCTATAATTTTGAATGGTACTGTATGTGTGTATAAACGGCGATGCAGTTTGCCAGCTGCATTAGACAGAGCCGCTTGTGTGAAGTGCGTTTGTCATTGTGCTTGTACTAATGGCACACCATTTTTCATTTGTATTTAGTATTTGTGAACTTGTTTTCTGGCTGCATCAAGGTCATTGAACTAGAGCCCTATGATCTGCGCTATATGGGAAAACGTGCAAGGAATCACGAAAGCAGAATTCTACTATTTAAATATGTCATCTGCTTGTTCTGCATGTCTATGAGTGAATGAGCTGCACACTTTAACATGTCACAAGTCGTGGATTTATCTGTATTTGATGATCCCTATGTCCTACTCCCTTTTATCTGTAAACTCAGTGAATCTCTTAATATGTCAGTTTTTAAACTCGCATGTGAACAACAAATAATCTTTGGCTATAGACCCTCATATGTTATTTTTTCGAAAGGTGTATAATGATCGATAGGACACAAGATGTTCAAAATCATTTTAATGCTTCTCAAGGGCCATACAGTTACAGCATGCTAAAACAGGGCGTCCCAAGCCATACCATAATGCCACAGGACATAATTTCCCCCGTCTTAAAAATCTTTTGCAGTTCCTGTGGTACATTTAGAATCTTCACATATTGCATTTTTTAAATAAACAAAACCCTCTAATATTTCAGTAATGCATTTAAGGGGTGGGTCATATGAAAGAACATAATAAATATGTCATATGTAATAGTCACAAGAGCTGCAGTTGCGTGATGTCAAAAGATCATTGTAAAAACATCATCCTTGAGGTAATCGATTAGTTATCTTTGGTAAAATGTAAAGAATGTCTGCAATCTGTCATTCAAAGAAAATCCTCCCCCTCACACCTTCCCGTTCTCATAAATCTCTTTTATCATTGAAAGAGTGCACGAACATTCACACATTTTTGCAAGAACAATGAGTAAATGACCCCTGCGGGTGTTTCTTTCGTTTATTCAAGTATTTCATTATTCAAAACAGATTTAAATCAAGAGCTTTGAGATGAATAAAAAAATGACAGCTGTGACATGAAAAGATGAGAGGGAGTGAAGGAGACGAGATCTAGATTTGAAAAGCACAGTGTGACAGTATCATATCTGACAACACACAAATTAGCAGCATCATATTTGTGAATAAAAAAGATCACCTCTCATCGAGATTCAACACTCTTTTGGCAAAAGCAGCTTTTGGGCTCAGGGCTCAGATATCATAAAGCATTTTCTAGATCATTACCAAGATCTGTTAATTGGAAATGTGTTTATATATTTGTAACAGCAGAAAATAGATTTGTAGGTCTTCTCCAGTTTCAAAATAAATAAAGCATGCCTCGAAAAGGTCTATAAAAAGTCCAAACAAACTTAATGGTTAGTGGTTTGCCCCATAGTAATTTTCTAATCTTTGGTGTCTTATACCTGCAGACATCATTGATAAAACAAAATAAACAATACAAATATAATGAATTGCATTGTGTGATACTGAATATTACAGAACACTAAGATACCAGGACAGCACTTCACATGCAGTGCGAGAAAAAAAACATTTGAAAAAAATTACCATGAAGGATGTCAGATTAAGAACAAGATTAGTGTGAAATAACATGTTGCTCCAAACACCTTTCACTGTTTTTCATCCTAAAAGGAACTGCAATTGTTAAGCATATTTGATTGAGAAGCCCTTGTTTTGAAAGGTGTCTTATAAAAACCATGAGAAAATAAAGAAAGAAGATCACAGCGTAGGTTTCGTAGATGGCGAGGAGATTCATCCAGTGGGTGATGGTTGTTCCGTTTACACTTTCTGGGTGAAGTTTTCCGGGAAGACGCCTTTGGCTAGCAGATTTTTATTCTGAAGCCAATGTGACTCTTTTACGCCCATTAACCAGCCGTCATCCTGTGAACACAAACACAACATAGGAAAGGTTACCCAGCATGATCTTGCTGTACGATTGTGTGTGTTTACTGTGTGTTTGCGTATCTGACCTGTTCATCTGGATTGGGGAAGGGAATCACATACACAATGTCACCACCCTTCAGTTCGAGTTCATCCTTGTCTGTTGCCACATAGTCATGCATCACTTTCACCTAACAAATATCACATTTTAACCAGTTAAGAGGCATTAGAAATAATAAATACAAGTGCTATCCAATTATGAATGACTTTCATAATCATAATAATAAAATCATAATTTCTTGATGTATTGTGGTCATTCCAGTCCAGTGTTTGTGTTTCAATAAAATCAAACCTCAGGAGTGACATAAAGTCATCCATCAGCAATGTGAACACCCCACAGCGTGACAAGACACATGAAAAGTGTTATCAAAATCCAGGTTATCACATAAAACATATTTTTTGTTATTTTCCTAAATGCATGTAGAAATATTACTGTTGTGTTGCTTAAAAGTGAATATGAACTTGTTTTCTTTGCAGTATTTGAGGTCTTACAAAATACAGCGCATTTTATCTGTCATTTTCACCTGTTTCTCTAGTGTTCATTTACTACAAAAAATCCAAATAGAAATTTTGGGAAATATTGTTTATAAATTAACAAAATGAAACAAATTATCATTTTACCTTAACACATACCTATAAAAAGTTACTTCAGAAAACCTGAAAATAATTTAAGAATGGCCTTTAATTTTTTCCGCAGTTTAATATCTTAAACAAAGCTGCAATCTGTAACTTTTCTAGTAATAAAAATAAACAAATGTAAAAAAGTATATTGAAAAAACGGTGATTGTGGAAATGTCACTTCCAAGTCATTTGACGTAAAGATAAGTGATGTCTGTAGCTCAGCGGTAAGAGCATTGTGTTAACAACGCAAGGTTGTGGGTTCGATCCCAGGGGATAGCAAATACCTATGTAAAATGTATAGGATAAAGCAATGTAAGTCGCTTTGGATAAAAGCGTCTGCCAAATGCCTAAATGTAAATGATGTAAATGTAAAGTTACCTGTAGTTTTATATTTTAAACAGAGATGGCGATAGAGAGGCAAATAAAAGCATACATTTAAATGCAGCTTTAAACTATTGTTTGGAATAAAACATAAAAACGCACCTTGTACAGAACAGAGGGAGGCAGCTCGGCATCCGAAGAGCCATTTGTCACTGTTGGAGCTTCATTCTGAAAACAAAAGGAAAATTGACTACCCTAAAGAAACAAAACCAACCTCCTCCACAGTGAAAAACACATTCAGCTACAATTATGTAGTCTCTAACGCAAAAGAACCACTGATGACATCACATAAAACACAAAACACAAGCCTCCTATACTACTGCACCCTTGCTTCTCTTACACTCTTAGGCTTCTCCCACTTTGGCGGATCAGACTCCGTCTCCCAAGCCGGAGCAGTGCCACTCTCCCAGTTCGCATCTGCGTCCTGCCCTTGCCCTACCTGGGACCCTTCCTCTACCCAGAGCTCCACACCTTTGTCCACCACTGCCGTTTCATTTTCCCACCCTGACTGCCCGGACACGCCGCCCTTATGATCCCAGCTGGGCTGCACGGCAGGAGCAACATCGCCGTTCCAGTTAGGAGCCTCGTACGGCTGCCTGTTCTCACACGCGGGAGCCTCATCATCCCAGTTCCACTGCTGAGATAAATCTGCTGCTGGAGTCGGATCGGGCTGGGGCGGATGGAAGGGAACGTTTGTTGGATTTTGGGTAAACTTGGGATTTTGAGGCGGACAAGAAGGTAAATGGAAGCAGGATGTGTGGGGAGAGACGTCGTTTAGTGTTAACATTTGTTATTTCAGGAGTACTTGTGTCAGAACTGAATGCCATTCTTTACAGGTTCCCCTAAAACACTCCCCCATCTGCCATTGGTTGGACAAACACACACCCCTGCCCTAAATCGGATGCACCAACAAACTAAACAATGTTTAGCGCAACAGTTTTGGGAGGAACTAATTATTTATAGTTGTCTTTGAATATTAAGCTGAGATACGAGAACATCATTTAACATCACCTATGTGATATCCTGATGTGTTGCTTGCATTTGATACTTTAATACATTTTATTAAACTAAAATTAAAATAAAACATTTGTAGTCAACAAACCTACTTGATTGCTAAAATGTAGGATTTGAACCAGGATTGTTAACCACAAGGCTACACCACACCCTACTTGTGTGACATTGAACATGACGTTGTGATTTGCAATGCAAACACCCACTAATGAATGTACAATATTAACAAAGACGTGTTTCTGTAGCTCGGGGTTCTCAACCTTTCCGACTGTATGCAAATTCGAATGCCTCCCATTGTATTCAACAATCTTCAAACTTTAAAAACTCAATTTCTACCCAACTACATATTTTGAGACAAATGATAATATCTTTTTAGTTTTTTAAATGTACTTCAATGATCATTTGGCTCATTTTAAAATATCAGTCATCTTGAGGCCCCTTGAGAGGCCAGCAGGGACCCCCTTGTGGGCCATGTCCCCCCTGTTGGGAATCACTCCGGTAGCTCAAACGATAAAGCATCACCTGCACCAAAGTCATTCTAGTTTCATTCTTCCTCGATTCTAATAGCTTAATCAGATGGTGACTTGTAGCTAAATGCACGCGTTCCCAAACTATAAATCTGATCACAGCCAGGTGTGGTTCTGGTTCATCACGAGATCTTACCTCCCATGAATCCCATGAAGCCTCCTTCCACGAGGCAGCACAAAATGAACAAAAGATACATCTATCATCATGTCAACAGTTATTACTTGAGTTTGTGCTTACATAACAATCAGAGGACAATCTATCTACAGCATCACACATTGCGGACCTCTCTGAAACGTGCAGATTTTTTACAAATCTAATGCCTCTGTAAAGCGTGGTGTGCTATGATTGGCCAGTTAACCAATGTGTAGTGATTGGTGGAATGCTGCAGGCATGTGACAGCAATGTAACGCCTCTGACCATATTTGGAACTGAAGGGTTCCTCTTCAATTGTACTGACAGGTACACTACATTACTTACTTGCGTCTACATTTGGGTGGTCTTAGTCAAGTCATACCACCAACTGACGTAGATTTGTGGGGGTGTGGTTACACGAGGCCTTTCAGGCAGGTCTGGGTGAGCATTCGCTTTTACATAGAATGCAATTTTGCAATTTTATGTGTCTTATACATGCATGGGCAACTTATAACACACCAAAGACACAGAAAAACACATATTCGCGCCATATGACCCCTTTAAAGTGCAACGGTTGTTTTTAAGGAAATACTTGCACATTAAACATAGCCAAATATAAATATAGTCAAAAAGCAGCATAGATCACTTGCAAAGCATCCCGATCTAGATTCAGCAGACAACTCACTACTGAGTCTTTGCAACAAACACAATGCATATAGAAAACAGCATGTTTACTGGTACCAGTAACAGAGAGCACCTGGGACAACACAATGTTCACTCGAAGCAGTGACTTCCTACAGAAGAGTGCACAGGTTTATGGGGAGACCGACTTTAAAGATTTATGACGAATAAGCAGATATAGTACATTCTTAGATGAGAAAGGGAGTCATTTGACCTCTGACCTGTGAAGCGGTTGTAATGTTAATATCAGCAACCACTGTCTCCTCTAACACGACAGTGATGTTTTCCAGTTTCACCTCCTGACATGAGGTCGGTCTGGGGGGCCGTGGAGAAGGAGGTGCTTCTCTGGACTGCCACACAACATGCCAATACACACAAAAACATGCACACACATGTAGGTTATGAATAAACACAATGCAGGTTAAAACACAAATTCAGCACCGCTTCGATTTGAGGTTAACGCACACATTATCCTTGCATTTTAGAATAAAACGTCTACTAATAGTATTTAAAGTACATTTATATAACATTATTTGCTTTATATTTTACTTATATTTGCCAGAAACCGTCAAATGTTAATTATATAAATAAAGTTCATTCTACTTCATTTAAATGTTAATATTTTCTACAGTTATTGACCAATCGGCATCATCAAAGACCCCAAAGATCTGTTTTATAAATTGTAAAAACTTCTACAGGCACAGACAATTGACACACAGATACAAAGCAAATCATATAAAGCACATTTCTCACACACCCTGACCTTTGATGGAGATTTATTGATGTCTGTCCCAGACTCAGAGAGACTGTGATTGGTTGCCACTTCACTGCAATTAAAAAGACACACTGATAAAGAAACAACACTACGAAACACAGTATGATTCACAAGTGTCATGCCTATAATTCACCTCTAGGTGTCAGCACAAGCCAATGTTAATATTTCAGCCAGACAGAATTTAAATCACTTCTAAACACATGCTGTCTTTAACAGATGTTAAAGTCCCGGGTGGTTTGACGTGTCAGCATTTAGACATGCATGCTCTACAGGTCTGCGGTCAGTTTACACAGCAACCATGTGTTAGTATGTCTTGAGTGCAAGAAATGTTGAAAAAAACACTAATACACATTACACGTGTAGTTACCTTGTCCCAGTGCTGGCTCCTTTAACACCTTTTCTGTGGATTTTTGGGGGAGGGTTGATTTCATTTACAGGGAAAACAGCGACTCTTAAAACTACAGGAAACAACGGTTTCTATAAAGCGGAGAGATGTACTCACTTCACCTGACGCTGCTCGTCCAGTTTGGTCATAATGTCGCTCAGATTCTGGTTCAGCTGTGAATGAGACGGATCTTTGTAAACCCAAAATGATTCATCATTGGTCTTTTGTTAATAAGAGAGACTATTATTGACTCACTTTGCCCATGTCCCTGTGAAATTTCTCTTCCAGGCCAGCAACGCTCTGGAATGTGTTAACATACAAGCCAACACGACTGTGGATACAGAGAGATCTCGATATTACTCACCAGGGGCCGGATTCACAAAACATTCTTAAGAAGGAAATTCTTCTTAACTGCCATGTTTTTTCTTAAATTCTAATTTACGATAAAAGTTGGGAATGTTACGTATTCCCGAAAAAAAACCTTCTAAAGGTAGTTCTTAGAAATGTTCTCAAGATTGATCTTTGGAAACAATAGAGAAGAATCCAACTTCTCGAAACAAAAGCGGTCGTAAATTTCATTTTAAAATTACGACAGCCTCACGGTTGTTTTAAATCTCAAAAGTTAAGATGTTCAATACATATATTTGGTTGTTTCACATGTGACGTGTTTTGTTTTGAGCCGGAATCATAATTTTGACCTTTACTTCAAATTAAGGAATATTTGTTTGGATATAATAATGATAAGGAGCTTTCATTATTAAACATGGAGTGCTTTTTACAATATTATGGGCAAAGTGACTCGAAACGGAGAGGGTCACAAGTATTATACTGTGGTACAACACATTTTTTTTTAATGCTTGCTAACATATAAGCTTACATGCGATCAAAAATGACGTTTAATGCGAATATATATATATGCTATATAAGACGTGCTTGTTGTTACACACATAACGTTTATCAGATAAACATCTACAGTGACCACATGAGCAAGCGAGTGTAATCATATTATTTTATTCTTACAACAAAAATGACGAAAATATTTGAGAACATTTTACGAAATGTTTGAGAATCACTCTTACGAACTCCCAACAATTATTCTTAAAAACGATCTTAGATTTTGTCTTAAGAACAGTTTTGTGAATCCGGCCCCAGATCAGGATAACTTCAGTTTCGGATGAAGAATAAAGCGAGACGTCAAGGTGGTTATTACCTGTTCCACAGGGTGGGAAGCTCTTCCTGAAGCTCATAATTGATCTCTTCAAAGACCTTCTGAGCTCTCCCCAAATCTTCCTCAGCCTGAACGCATACAAACAGACCAAAACACAGTAATTACAGCAAATAATTACAGTCATTTACTGTACTTATTTACAGTTTCCTGCAGCTCAGCTTTTAGAACAGAGAGCATGTGGATATAATTTACTTCATTGTAAATACTCCAGCGTTATGTGTAAAAAAATTGTACATAAAAAATTACGTTTCACACATGCAGTTCATAATAAAAAAGAATGAAGCCACGTCTAAAACCAAAAATACACCTTAGGAATAATATCGCTGTATAAAGAAGCCAATGAGACATCACATTGCTCAGACTGGGTGGGACCGTGAGCAGGAGGCGGGGTTAGATAGGTTAGGGGAGGGTTCACAGGCGGAGTGACAGATGAGTCACCTGGTTTCTCGAGAGGTTAGTTTGAGCGATTTGATGTGCTGCGATTATTCCCTGAGCCCACACAGGAGCCGCTTTCTCCACCAGAGCCAATGGCTATGCAGAAGAAGACAGATATCCAAAGCAAAACGAGAAAAAGAAGAAAACAGGCCAGGAGACAGTCATTCAGAAATACTCAAGCGCTTTGTTAGCGTGCACAACTTTCATCAAGCAAGATGATGCATAATAAGACGTGTGTTAATAAAGCTTGTGCAAACATATTGTATATTCAATAAAAATACTGTTTTATATACAGTCATGTGACAAAATTAGGACACCCCATAAAACGTTCTGTTCTTTATTAAGAAATCTTTACATATCACTGGCTAATGTTGTTTTTATTTTTGTCTGGAAAATAAAGTGATTTAATTGAACGTAAACAACAAAAAATCACAATGTTTTACTCATTAAACAAAAGATTTCAACAAAAATGTGTATTCTAACTGAGGAAAAAGTTAGGACATCCTGACCACTAATAGCGAGTGTTACCCCCCCTTTGGCTGAAATAACTTCAGTGAGACGCTTCTTGTAGCCATCTACCAGTCTCTGACATCGGTCTGAGGAAAGTTTACCCCACTCCTCAACGCAGAATTCTTTCAGCTGCAAGATGTTTGATGGGTTTCTTGCATGTACAGCCCGTTTCAAGTCACCCCACAGCATCTCAGTGGGATTCAGATCTGGGCTTTGACTCGGCCATTCCAGTACTTAGTATTTCTTAGTTTTCATCCAGATCTTGGTGGATTTACTGGTAAGTTATGGGTCATTGTCATGTTGCAGGGTCCAGTACCGCTTCATCTTCAGTTTTTTTATGGATGGTCTTCCTCAAGGACCCCCTGATACACAGTAGAATTCATGGTGGATTCTATGATGGTGAGCTGGCCAGGTCCTGGAGGTTCCTTTCCTGGAATGCTGTATTTGGTTTACGCCAAACATGCCCTCTGTTTCGGTGTCCAAATAATTCAATTTTAGACTCATCTGTCCAAAGAACATTATTCCGAAAGTCCTGGTCTTTGTCTACATTCTCACTGGCAAACTTCAGTCTGGCCTTAATGTTTTTCTTAAACACGCCTCCCATTAAAGTTAAACTTGTGTAGTCTCTTTATGATTGTAGCGGCATGCACTTTCACATCAACAGTAGCAAGAGCCTGCTGTAGTTCCCGTGATGACATTTTAGGGTTTTTGGTGACATCTTTTAGCAACTTGCTGTCTGCTCTTGGGGTGAACTTCCTTGGACGGCCAGACCTGGGCATGTTGACAGTTGTTTTGAACGTCCTCCACTTGTAGACTATTTTCTCGACAGTGGAATGGCTGATTTCAAAATCTTTTGATATATTTTTATATCCCTTTCAAGACTCATAAGCTTCTACAATCTTCTTTCTGAAGGCCTCAGGAAGCTCTCTTGATCTCAGCATGGTGTTCACTCTCACTTCAACAGCCAAGAGCACACCAAACTAAATGTGTGTGGTTTAAATAGGGCCAGCTTCCTTCAAAAAGCTGAGTAACAATGTCCTAATCTTGTGTATCTGATGTGATACACCTGTGTGTGATTATAGCCATTTTAAGTGGGAATAGTTGTCGGGACGTCCTCATTTTTTCTCACCACAAATTGTTTTTTTTTTAAAGTATTTTCTTCAGTTTTAATCGTTTAGTTATATTTCTTGAATATCTTAGTATTGCTTTAAATTGATATTAAATATCCATATATCCAAATATGTTTAAAAACTCACAGGCTTTCATGGGGTGTCCTTATTTTTTCACATGACCGTATATTCCAGTCACATTTATAAGAAATGAAGGAATTGTTTAAACAAATATGATGGAATAGATTGTGAGAGGTTTGTGTGAACTATTCCTTTAAATTGGTTAGTCAACAAGATATTTTAGACAAGTTAGGTAGTAGACGACAGGCTAGTGAGCATCTGGTACCTTGGCAATTTTGGCCTCATCTTTTTTCTTGGCTTTCTGTATAGAAGCAAAGTGATGCCTGGCACTGTCGAAGTCCACCAGCTTTCTCTCACGCTTTGCGATGCGAGCCTGCAGGAAGTCAAAACAACGACTGTGACAAAAGTGATACGTTAACGTTTCTGAAGAGAATTTGGAGTCATTTTGGATATGTTGCAAAACATATAAAGTACAATATGTCTTGTAGAGCAACACGTGACCTGAATCAATATATAATGTTTTAATGTATTTTTGTTTGTTTGTTTATGTTGCGCTTTTACAGCTTTTTAACTTACTTCTTAATTTTAATGTTGTGTTGAAATGTCAACTTCTATCACAGACAGAGAAAGTTCAATTAAACCTTGAAAGAAAATGGTTAATGCTTGAGAAATAAATATTAGTTTTTTACTTAAAGTTTTCCTTTTGATTTAAAGTCTCTAACATATTGATTCTCAAACTTTTTAGTTATAAGGCCCCCTTTCTGTAGAGTGCATTGCTTTGCTGCCCCCAAAATAAACAATTACAATCTTAAACTTAAAATTTTAATTAAACCTAAAACATGTTCAGTTATTAGATGCTAAAACATAAATTATTCTGGTTGCTGGTCTTAGTTTTCTGATGTTTGATTGCACAAAATGTATGATACATTTCTATATTTCATAAAATCTGTGGCCCCCCCTGGAACTATCTTGGCCCCCCCAGGGGTCCACGGCCCCCAGGTTGAGAACCACTGCTCTAAAATATTCTGATGCAGTGATATGTTCTCCCCTCAATGTAACAAACCTTTATATCTGGAAACTGAGCCAAGTATGTATCCATAGAAATGACGGCATTATCCGTGAGCTTCTGGTGAAAATCTTGCCACAGGATGTCAGTGTCCTGTAAAATAAACACAGTCAGACATATTCACACATCCATATGCTCTTTCTCTCTTCCTAACATACCCACGCGTTCATATGATCTTTCCCTCTCTCTAACACATACACATGGTATGAAACCACAGATATACACTAAATATGAATTTGGGGAACTAATTTCACATCAGTATCACTACTCACCACGTCTGTTTCTATGTACTAAGTACTCTAAACTAGCTAACACCATTCTCTCCCTGCCCGCTAGATGAGTCATTTGTCATGTTTACCTCCAGATTATTATCCATTTCTTTCTCTATCATTTCCTAAATGCATGAAGAGATGGATGAGAAGAAGGAAGGAAGCAATAATGCAGAAAATTTGCAAAAGCAACAAGGATTTAGATTAATAAAGCTGTTCTTTGCTCAGGAGATTTCATCAAGTTCTCAGTTGTATCTACCCTAATTCAAAGTGAAAATTCTGTCCTCATTTTCTCACCCTCTTGTCATTTCAAACCTTTAAGACTTTCTTTCTTCAGCAGAGCACAAAAGAAGATGTTTTGAAGTAAGTTGGTAACCTAACAGCACTTCTATTGTACAGACACAAAACCAATGCAAGCGAATGGGTTCCAGTTAACATTTTTCAAACTATCTTCTTTTGTGTTCTGCAGAAGGAAAAAAGTCAAGCGGTTTTAAACGACAAGATGACAGAATTTAAATTTTTGGGTGAACTATCATTTTAAGTCTCAAGATGTTTGCCCTGAAATTCCTTCAAACACAAATAAGAATAGAGCTATACATCAACATGGACGTAATCTGTTTCGGTCTTAGAGTCATTTCATGAATTATTACACACCTCCACGAGGGAGTCGACCTCTTCTTTGCCAAACCACTCGGGGTCGTAAATGTCGGCCAGACAGTCATGCAGACGCTTTGAACACTCGTGCATCGCTGCGGAAACAGACAGCGGGTAAGCAAAGAGACAAGGGTGAACAATGGCTAGACTTTCAGAGAAGTGAGAGCAGTCGCGGGCACACAGGAAGAAGCTCAAAGGTTGGTGGTCTGCATAACAGCAGCAGTGTTTCATCAAACCGCTTGGCCTTCACTGGGGCTTAAAGTTCACATAAAATTCAAAATTCTATTATTTATTGTACATTTTTACTAATATTGTATGACATTCGCTGTATGTCCCCTCAAAGCATATGATATTCATACTTTCGTGGAACACAGATTGATATTCATGACTGGTCTTTTTCATACAATGGAAGTAAATGGGGACTGGGGCTGCACTGGGAAAACACTAAAGTCATAAATAAGACCATATGACTAGTGTGCATTCCAAGGAATGTCAAGCCACATGTAGCTTTGTGTCAGGACGAGACAAGTAACATCAACCATAATTTTTTACGACTTACCTGATGCACTGTGTATCTACACCAACGTGAAATCTTAGCAATGAGGAAGGTACAATTTTCAGCTAATTTTATTCATTAAATATAACGCACAAGTATTCAAATGAAAGAAAACGGCAATAGGAATATGCCTGATATCTCTTTCTGTGTTTCACGGAAGAACGCAAAGCATTTGTTTGGAACGTGTAATTTATTTTATTGGGGTGAAACCTTGTGACCAGAAATATGGCCATATTAAATAAGACATTAAAAAAAAACACAGTTAGCTACAATAAGATCACAAGACACACAGTCTTACTATTGACTGCTACCAAATATGCCTTCAAGTCTCTCTGGAGTTTGGTGCCATCAGCCTGTGGACAGAGATCAAAGAGACACTGAAGAAACCATCACATTTAAGATAGATAAAGGAAGCTGGATACGGATCAAAGGGCAAAAGAAAAGCGGTATATTAAGGACGAGGGTCACAGAGGGTGAAGCGTCAGGGGTCTTACCAGCTGCTTGTTAAAGTTTGCCACCTCCTCCTCAAAGGCCATGTCTTTGGTTTCATCAGCCTTACCCAACTTTTGCATCACCTATTAGAGAAAAAGGTAAAAATTATGCCAATAAAACAGACAAAAACGATAGATTATGATAGTTCTGGGTGGAAAAAGACTTTTTTTTACGATTTTTTTAATATAAGAAAACACAATAAATCATTTATTACATCTTTAATAGAAATGCTGACCATTTCTGTCTTAATGTCTCAAGAAAAGGGTTTAAACAGAAGCACATTCCATCAAGCATGTGTGTGTCTTAAAAAAGTTTAATTTTCCACCCCTTCATGGCTGACAGTATCACTTCCATCTTTCTCTTTCTCACCATGAGCGCTGAAAGACCTTCATAACAAATGAAACTTAACAGAGGAGGTTTCCCAGGAAATAAAGCTTGTGAATATTGTGTCACGGTCACGGGCAACAGGTTGTTGAACATCATAAAACACATTTCCCACCAGTTCTAATAATGATGCACATTTCCTTCCTGTTAAGTGTGTTTGAGTCCAGTTCTGTTTACTCAGAGGTCATTTCCTTTTCCTTTTCATTTGCATCAACTTCTGGCGGCATATTAAACGGGCCATGTGTGACCCAGATAGTGCTGGTCTTTGCATCACATCCTGCAAAGCTCGATTCATGATATCATGATGATTAAAGATGAAAGGAGCTCACAGGATGGTGCAATTGTCCAGGAGGAGAACGATGAAGATGTTTCACAGACAGCTACAGCAAAAACAAAGAGGATCTAAACAAAAGTGCTCAAAAAAACTATAGAGAACATTCACATGCAAGACACCTAAAGTGCATTCACATCATACATTTTATCATAAAAGTACGTGTATTCCCTCAGACTCGAACCTATGACCTTACGTTGCTATTGCTACAACTGAACTACAGAAACCTAAGAGAAATCCCGGTAAGCTCTAATGTCCCTCTGATTTCCTCTTGGCCTACAGTAATAAAACCATAGTCAGCTGCGCTACTATTGAGAAATGTATGAAAACTTACTTAATCTGAACTAGACCGCATCCACTTCACTTTTTCATTTCTAGTGAAATGTTCCTTCAAACAACAGAATTCTGTGTAAAGTCAAGCAGAGGTCCACGGCTAAAAATACAGATTTGAGCATTTTCTTTTTGGTTAAAGAAATACATAAATTAAGAAAAAATAAATATGAAATGTAATAGATAAATATTATGTAAAGGTGGACAAAATGAAAATTGTTATGAAATTACAAGGGGGGAATAACTTTAGAAAGACAACACCATTGAACGTCTATTTGTTTGTTTGCTTAGATTAGAGAATACTGCATTATGCCAATGGTGACTGGTTTAAATATGGGCAATTTCTGTGTCCTTTTCCTAAAGTTGCATGTCTGTTATCCAGAAAGTATCCACCTGGACACACCATCTTATTGGTGGAGAGGAGACAGAGTTACGAAGACAATTAGTATATATAGGGATGGTGAAGAGGCCACGATGATGTAGAATGCCGGGGTAACACCCCTACACTTATCCAAAGGACCTCCTGGGTTTTTTAATGACCACAGAGAGTCAGGACCTCGGTTTAACGACTTGTCCGAAAGACAGATAACATTGGTTTTTAGTAGTCAAATAGCAAAAGGAAGTGATCACTAAACATACAACTGATACCTTTCTGGTCCAAAAAAAGACATTTCAAGATTTGACACAGCTCTCAGTTGTGTTTCATTTAAATATCAAGCACTCAGATGTTTCTCCTAAAAGTGCACAGGAGAAAAAAACAGAATCAAATGAGACAATTGGTCAAACCCTCGAAGAGTATGGAGGTGTAAAATGAATGTAGATTGTAGAGGTAAAATAATCTGGATTTAAGTAAACCTTGATTCATAATTTAAGGTCATTTTGAGAACAAATCTGAGCTCAGTTTGACACATTGTTGAGATCTTTTCTGAAACTCTAATGAGGAGAAATATTTCTCAGGAGAAATATCGAGACGCAGGAGAACAAAGCAAAAGTTTCCATTTGCTCTCCGTTTAATCTCAGTGATGTCTGAGAAATAATGGAGATATTAAAGATATCCCATCTGTGATTTGACCCAGTCCTGAGTCAGCCGTGTTTAACCTATTTTAAACAAACCAACACTGAGCATTTGTCCAACAGCTGAGAGATTTGTGTGTGTGTGTGTGAGACAATCTCAACATTTGAACAACTGGGCAGTGACCGCATACAAATTGATCTATATTAATCCACGGCACGCATATAATCTGTTCTATCTTGTCCAAACTCAAATCTCTTTTTCCAACACATGTTAACTCAAAATATAGACATTACTGTAGACTCGAATCAATCCACATGAAACAAATAATACGACTATGAAACGTAAAGCGCTAAATAAAACCCCCAAACTTTTAGAAGCAAGTGGATTGGCTCCATTTGTTTGTGTGTGCAGATTTAAAAGGTTAAAGGAGTTTACACAGTTAGCAAGCGAGATTTACTGCCCCGGTACAAGTGTGTATGAGTGTATTCTCCCAAGACACATGTCTCTTCATATGTGTTTTACAGTGGCCTCTGGTCTTTAGTTCTATTCGATGGGTCCCGGTGTTCAATTACAGCCCCAAAAATACCCAAGACCACGGCCGCTGGCATTCACACACACCGGTTTGTCACACAAGAGCTTTCTGGGGATTAGCTCACAGCTACAGCCTGTCTGCTATTCATAGCGCCAATCCACACACTGCTCGATAGCTCAATGAGGACGGACAGGTGTGTGGGTGGAGTGCGGAAAAGGGGGGTGGCTACATGACAGGAAACGTACGGCGGAAGCTTTTGATTGACGCGTCGCATGTCCAGTCAGAGCAGAGGTCAGGGGACGGCCGGGGACCCCCATTTCGTCTTCATCTGAGGTCGTGATTGTTTCCATAGCAACTGCTCACGCTCATTTTTGGATTTCATAGGAACAACGAAATCTTAAAAATAGTACATCGTATGAGGAGAGACGGACAGGTGGATGGTGCAGAAAAGGGGGCAAAGATGCGGGCTGTTTGCCAGCAGAGGATCATGGTTAACTCTTCTCTATTTGGCAAGTTTTTTTTTTTGCCAAAAGGAAACTGTGACCTTCTCAAAGCAAGTGATCACTCAGTAGGAGACACATATATATGCATACTAGTGTACTAGAGTCAAACCCTTAAAGTAAAGTAACTAAACCATTTGCACAAACAACTAAAATCGAGATTACTAAAACACTCATTGATGAAAAGTGTCTTGAGATGAAATAAAGATTTCAGCGATGTACCAAAGTATAACCGAGCACAGAGCATCCCATGGAGGATAAAGATTAGGAGTCTAGTGTTCAGGACAGACGAGAGATGGCCATACAGGAAGAGAACACAAACACAGATGCAAACAAATCCTTTTAAACAACATCTTAACTCATTTCACATCTACATGATTACAAAGTAATGTGACCGCCCGCTTTGGAGACAGGAAATGACTACCAATTGTAAAAATATCTTTCACCTATCTCTTATTGTCCCTTCCTATTTAATCTCTTAAAATCACAAAAAGAGTAAGACGAAGATTTTTGCGAAACTTTTTATGGTAAAAGCTATTAAGATGACAACTTGCATAGACTATATGAATCGGTTGAGAAGTGGCCACACCATCGATCCTACTGATCATATTGTCATCACCTATAAGAATCACAACAGACTAATGTGATCTTTTAAGGTGTTCCTGTCATTTTATTCTTACATTATAATAAATCCCAACTCAAACGGTGTGTGTCAGTTTAATGCCCCCGGGCCATAGCTCTGGTGTCCAGCTGAGCATGTGGGGGGCGAGCAGACATTTCGAGTGTTTAGTGTGGAAATGACACTTCCTGGGCTGGTCCTCCTGTGCTCAGATGTGGCTCTGTTTGTGTTGATGTTACGATACTGCCCTGCGGCTTAAATTTAAACACAACATCGCCGTTTCCTACCTGCTTTTGTTCATTGAAGTGGGCTTTGAACAGTATTTAATACGTGCAAAAAGAGTATTCTTGAAAATTAGTGTAAATAAGCATCAGGTTCCCATTGTGACAATATAACACAATGTAGTGACACAGAAGGTACTGCTATAGGGTCATGTTGTCACAAACTTGTAGTTTTATTCTTGTGTAATATTGGTGCCAATCTTAATAGGATTATTGAGTGTAACTTTTATGAACGTATTCACAGAAATGTATCTAAAAATACTAACGGGTGGTTTCCCAGACAGGGATGATCTGAAAACAGGACAAGTTTTTTGATTAAATTAGTTTATTTAAGTGTTTTTTAAGAACATACTTGTACTGTGTGCATCTTTATTTTAGTTATTTAATCTGGTACTATGTTTAAACCTAGTCTGGGAAACCACCTCTTACACAAATATTCTCTGGAGTAAGAGTGCGCGAGCTTGCCCTGTTCTCTATTACCGTACCCTGTAACCAACACAGAATATAATGGATACTTCATTTAAAATATAATGATATAACCTGGTTTATAACGCTAATATGCATTATTGACGGGATAAGTAAATAAGTAAGAGCTCAGAAAATGTGATTTTTAAACAAAATACCCAACATTCCCTTACGAAAGTTAACCATGTTTTTTTTCTGGTACAAGTGTAGTAACCATGATATTTTAGTACATTTATTACTTGGGGCAAAACCATGGTTTTACAACAGTTACCATCGTTTACTATGTTTTTTACAAAAAACATCGTTTTCACAACCCTGGTTATTTTGTGCTAACCATTGTTTTGCTATAGTAACCATGTTTTTTTTGGATGGGTTGAACTGTAGTAAAACCATGGTACATTTTCTTAAGGGTTTTCTTACACCCATAGAGAAAAACGCACAACGCTACTGCGCATGCGTAACACTCAAGCATAATTTGTCTTCTTTAAATTAAAATAATTTTAGAAAGTAAAGTATTTATTTGTTGCATTGAAAAAATACTAGATAATGACATTTAATCACCCGATAGCGTACTACTTAACGCAATAGCGCCTCATAGACAACTTCAATATGTACATATATAACATGCATACCTTCTCTTGCGCTCGGGTTATCCTCTTCTGCATATTACTGGCCAGTTTTCCAGGGCTGACCACTTTCCCTATCTCTGCCATGGTTAAACTTCTTCAAGTTTCCAACGTGAATAAATAAGTAAATATTTAAATAAGGCGTCACAGACGAGCTAAAGCACGGAAAGTAACAGCAGGAGAGACAGAAGAGAAGTAGTCGCTTTTGGGGGAAATCTTGGACTGGAGGTCGGCGACGAGTAATCCTTCTTAAAGAGACAGTGCCGTAGTGTTTCACGAAAACTGAGGCGAAAGAGGAGGTATCAACAAAGCTAACCTTGAAAACTGTTAAACACGGTAAAGTTCGAACAAATTCCGTTATGCGTCTGTGGTGACAATCGACTTGAAAACGAAAGAGAGAAAGAGAAGAGAGAGAGAGAGAGAGAGAGAGAGGGGGTTCTTCAACTGTGCGGATTATGTTTCCACTACTTATTATAGACGCTCTCTTAAAGGCGCAGGTAAACACAAGCACGATATTACAGCTTGTCAGCGTCCTCAACTTCACGCGCAACTGCGCAGACAGACCTGCAAATTACATCAAAGTATCGCGAGAGCGAATACGAATTGGAGCTCTTGAACGGCTTTCGCGGTACTTTGTTGTCATTAATCTTTCGGTTTGCGCAAATTATGTTTATCTGCAAAGAGCCGTAGTAATAAAATCTATCTATACATGTTATTATTATATTTAGTTATTCATTGTTTTGAAGACTATTTTTATAGTTTTTGTTAACATTATAGTTTCATTATTAATTGTAGCAAAAGCATAGTAATCGTAAATTGTGATAATAATAATTTTTAAAGCAGTGTCAATAGTTTAACCACGATAATTAGTAAACTATGGATATCAAATGGTAATCAATAAGCCGGAAAAAAACTTGGTTACTACTTCTATTATAATAAACCAGGTTTTTGCTATGTTACAACTTTAGAACATCATTTCCTAAATGCTCCTTTTTTAAACAATTTGTTGACTTTGCACTTGTGGATAATTAGATAAGGGGAACTGCAAATGTGACACTAGCTTAAATGTCATGTTTGCATTGTTTTATTAGGAACAGGAGTTTGTCTGTTTAATGGGCTGATTTTAAAAACTCTGTTGGATTCCCATTACCCCTCGATACGTCACATTAAACGCATCTAAACTCCCCATTTGGCTGCACCAACCCTCTTCTGCCATCATGACAATTACACACACAAACCTTCAGATGACAATGACAGTGTTTCTAAATGGTCATCAGACCAAATAAGAGACAAAGGAACTTATTTGTGTTAACTTTAATTTCAAAAATAGATTTTTAAATACTTTAATCATATCTTAATGACATCATTAGTAACTATAAAAATGTTTATAAATTAGTTGAACAAGACAATCTAATGAAGGAAGGGGCTGGATTACGGGAATCGTGTCATAGACATACAACATAAAGCACAAAACATAATTGGTCTCTCAGAATTCCTGTAAAAAGCATGACTGGATGTCAGTATGTAATCTGTTCACTTTACAGTCAAATGTGATATGTGTAATCTCTTATCTCAGAGTCAACATGTAACTGCGTGATGGTGTTGCTATCAAACATTGCTTTGTTTGTTTGACAAGTCCAGCCACATTGGCTCAACAAGTGCTGTGAATCTTCCAGGCACGGGACGACAGGGAATGTTTAAGGAATATCACTCAAACGGAGATGGTTTTGACAAACCTAGCAGTGACACTTATTGATGGATGAATGCTAAACCGAGACCTGAACCCTGAGCTTTCAAACATTTCAATCTCTGTCTTTAAATTGCTTTGGCCTCTCCTTTATCTCTCAATCCATCATCTTTCATGACCTTCTAATGCCCACGGGTGGACCAGTTCTGAGTCCAGCAGAAGTGATCCCACACTAAGCAGGACGCGAGAGTACCAGTGTAAGCCAGTCTTATTATTATGATCCGGCCCGGTCCATTTGTACAAAAGACGGAGAGGAGCAAACGCCCAGTGAGCCAGCTGTTGCCTGTTCACGACTGCATAACACGAGGTCATTACTCCATTCACCACCATAGTGCCATGGGCCGTGAGCGGTGCGTAAGCGCCCTGGTCCTCCTGCACCTCCACTCGAGTGATGCGTGAAACACGCCTCCTGAGTCCCCCTCTGTGTCGCTGGTCCAAGGTCAGCAAGCACTGCCCCGCATGAGCATCGCTGGCGTACATCGTCCGGAGGGCTCCTGTCGTTGGGTGCTCGTCTCCGGAGCAGTTCCCAACCCACACAAAGAGTAAATGAGCGGCTGTTAAAGAGACACTGGCTCCGTCCTCAGTGCTCATAACGTAAAAGAGTTTCTGGGTAATGGGGCTGCGGTCCAGGAAGGTGAGGACGTCGCTGTAGATGAGGTCGCCGGACCCATCGCTTCCAGCAGAGGCCAGGACACGGTCGCCAGATCTGAGCTGACGGATTGATTTCTGCGTCCCGTCCTCCGTTGTCACCAAAGCCCCCCCAGGGAAACACCCCCCTGTCTTTACAGCTACGGAGTTATCTGAGGGCAGTACAGAGATGGAGAGAAGTAAAAGAACGTGATGATGGAGGAGAGGAAATGCAAGATGGACAAAGAAAGGAAGTAACATGTGTCATTGCAGAAATGCAGAATGGAGACCATGCCTAAGACACTGTTCCTAACATCTGGCCTTTTAGCTCTTCATTCATTGGTTGGTCCTACGGTGTCTTCCTAAGTGATTGGTTGAAGAGGTGCATGAGATTAGTGTGGTGTCTTTAAAGTCCCGGCCTTTATCTGACGTCGGAGCGCCTCCTAGTGGACTCTTTCTAACTCAAGCGGCACTGCCAGCAGTTTTGCCTTTCTATTTTGGTTACAATATATACATCATAATATAAAACTTATAAAAGGTAGAAATAAAAACTCTGTTCCTATCTGATTAAGTCGGGGACAGCTGACTCGCGTTACGATCTGGGCAGGATGGAAAGGTGAAAGAAGAATGAAAGAAAAGCAGAAAAAGAAAAATGAGGAAATACAGAAAACAGATAATAAATGTTATCGTGATTTTATTATAAAACACAAAGCAAATATATCTTATAAATGGTCAATTATACCTTGCAATGAGGTTAGCCATAAACAATATGACTTTTTGTTATTAACCCCAGTTAAACCTGTTATTACTGTAACAGTATAGTTAGTGAAAGAATTTGGACTCCTTAGCCACACATCACTATAGAAAATTCTGGATTGTTCAGCATAATGTTGGGTTAATATAGATTTTTCCAGACTAATAAAAACCAATGGTTGGCTTTGTCCAAATGTTATGGACCTAAACAAACCACCAGTAAAAATACACCAGTTAAACTGGATTTAAGCAAAGCTGCATTTGCAAAGAAGTCCAAACTTTTCTAAACTATTTACCAGCTAGTAAATGTATGAAGTTTACACAGGTGTTTCAGCGGTGTCCACAGTTAGATCATCACATTATTTATGAACATGTACAATAATATATAATATTGTCTTGTTACTGACAAACCTAACATACTTTGATATTTTGTTTATAACTAATTCCATCCGGATTTAATTCTGTCATTGTTTATTCACATCCAGGTTGTTTCAAAACTAATTTTTTTGTTCTGCTCAAAACAAAGGAAGATATTTGAAAAAATGTCAGCAAACAATCTCATCCCCCATTTACGGCCATAGCAGTGAAAATAAATACTATTGGAGTCAATGTGGGATGAGATCTGTTTGGTTACTGACATTCTACCAAATATCTTTTTTGTATGTTCAGCAGAACAAAGAAATGTATATTTAAGTTTTGAAACAACCTGAGGGTGAGTAAACGATGACAGCATTTCCATTTGTGTAAACCATCCCTATTAAGTGTGGCTTAATTGCCTAACTACTTCCTGTGCTAAAGAAGAAAGATTTATTAATTTGTTAGAAAATGTTTTTGAGTGTTAATCTATGTCTTCTCCTGTTGAATAAAATAGCATAAACAGCATGTAGCGTGTCTTGAGGATGCTGATGGTGAATGAAGCCTGAGACAGAAACGAGATGAAAGTAAAAGTCAAGCAAAGGTGAAAGAAAACTGAGTGAAAGTAAGAGCTGATGAGATGTTAGTGAGAATCGCACTGATCAGACGGCCCAGATTAGAATGCTTAAAATCACTGAACATTAGCAAAAAAAGATACAAATGCTGGTGAATCCCTCACAAGGTGCCCACAGTAAACAAAAAACGTGTTTCTATTTGTATTTAAATCACATCACCGTCATGCTCTTCAAGTGCACCGCTCTGTATCCGCATATACGCTTAATCCATTTGAGAAGCTTCTTTGTTAGTTAAGATTAGATCAATATAAAACTGTTGTGAAAAACGAAGCTCATGCGCACACGACATCTCTCCTCCCTGTTTGCTTTGACTCATTTTCTGCCCTTATCTGTTTCTCACATCAGATCTCCAACACAAACGCACCTGATTTGACACTGCAGTGAATGTGGCCTTTGGACTCGTAATAGACCCAGTCGAACCCGGCCTCCACAGCAAGGCGGGCCAGCATGGCGTACTTGCTGCGGTCGCGGTCTGAGGTGGTGATGTCAACCGCTCTGCCCTCGTAATGCAAGGACTCTTCAGAATGATGTCCGTCCTCGTCCCAGCCCTCCGTGACCCGCAGACGTACGCCAGGCCACAGGTTCATCACCGAGATGGCCAGCGAGTTAAGCTTGTCCTTACAACGCTGCAAAAGATGCAAATACATCATTTAAGTCGAACTTTAAGTGACATCATGTGAAACAGTCTTGAGTCTTGCCTCAGACTCATTCTTTCAGGCTAATCATTGACAATTTAATGGAAAACTGGTAACCGTGGTTACCTTGACACATATTTTGCGATTGCAGAAGAAAGAAAGTCATACAGGGTTGAAATGAGACGAGGGTGAGTAAACAATGAAAGAATTTTCATTTCTTCAGACAAGTGTGCTATACTCCGTTACATAAGTTACCAATTAAAGAAACATTGGACAGCTCTGCACGTAGCAAAGAACACAAGGCCAATTGTCTTAACTTAGTGGATTTCCAGCCAGAAATATGGATTTTTCAGGCACTCCTGTCAGAACCCAACATAGGCAGGTTGCTAGGTGAGAGACGCAGTGCGCACAGACAAATAAAAACCTGACAGCCATTTGATGCAGTTGTGGTTAGCACACACACGTTCGGCCCAGGGGCTGATAAATCCCCGCCATAACTAAAGGCCACGAGACATGCAAGGTCACCGCGTAACCACCGACCAAAGTGGGCACAAATTGCTTGCCGAGTGACGACCGAAAATTCTTTGATGTGACTACTCTTAGTCCTCGCTACATAGTTGCACCGTCAAAAATCTATTTCTGTTTTCAGAACCAGAGACCCACCTTTCCAACCCAATAGATGATTAAAAAGGTCTCTGCCGTTTCAGTGATTTGATGGACACTGTAATGTATACTGAACACCCTCCACATGCTCTCGACATTTCTTTGGATATCTGAGTTGGGAACAGTAGAGCAAGATAGGAAACAAGAAAGAGAGATAGAAAACAAAGAGCCGGTGTGTTGTCTTTGTTATGTTGAGTCTTTCTGGCACTGAAACCAAAACATGTACAGGAGCAAATGTAGAGCATGAGACAACATTATAATGCACTCTCCCACACTCTGTTACATGTGCTCTCTCACATTACTACTAGAAACAGTTCACTTAAAATGATTTCTGTCATAAGTTTTCGCCCTCTTTCTGTGGTGTAGAATACAGAATTATATTATTTAAAGAAGGTATTTTGGCTAATTTAGAAAATCACAGTATAAGCAGCAAGGTACCAGGTTTGGAATGACATCATTGTGAATAAGTGATTGCAGAAATACATTTATACAAGGAAATAGTCATTGATCAAATAAAATAGCTGTTGACTGAAACTGATATCATTCAAGCATGAAGCAGGTTGCCTTGCTGCTAAGGTGTTTTTTGTGTCCCTATAGCAATAAATATTCTTTAAAAAAACGTATCGCCCGCTTTCTATATTTGCTAACCATAATTAAAATGATAAAATCTTTTTGTAAAATCGTATAAAAAGCAGGATGATAAGACTTGCATAAGCGGTTTATGTTGACCTGCAAAAGGAAACGGTAGTTTATGGTTAACTAGTGCAGAATGCGCATTTGGCATCATTTCTGATATAACGATAAAGCCTTTCCATCACAAAAGAAAACATGCATTTGTATTTGTAAGGCCATATAAAATTATATATGTGTTTAATACACGTGTCCAAGATCATGTATACGGATTGGATGATAAGAATAGAGTCTGCATAGATGCCTGTTCACATGGCGGTGTGGATTTCAGCTCCTGTTTTTTTCGTTGCGGTCGCAAAAGTGAACTGGACTTCATAAATCAGCCCGTGAACTCTGTTAGTTTAGCTTTCAAAGCAGAGATCGACGGGTTTTCAGGAGGAGTGCTTTCACACTAACCGCGGGCTGCGCAAACATTCACCCGGCGCGCACCGGCGGCGCGTGGTCCGAACACTCGCGCCTGTATGAGGGCCACTGAATCCAAAATAAGGTGGAGAGAAATATGTGTGCAATTAAGGCTTACGCGCTATTTTTACGCACGAAAACAAACAAGAAAATAAAAAGGGCAAAAACAGAGCAGAGGCTGTCTCCAGCGGTCGCCCTCATAAATCGTGGAAGGTCGCGGGTAGACGCGCGTACCGGAGAGGTGACAGGTAAAGACGGGGTGAGACCTCTTCCGTTCCCACGTGGGTCGCACGGGCATTCGGAGGAAAAGAGCTGATATAAATACTTCTGGTGAGGGGGAGATCGGAGTCAAATAAACTGTGCTCGGGACCACATCAACATCGTAAAAAACACCCGACGGTTCAAAGAAGTGCCGTTAATCACGAGCGCCCGTGTTAAAGCATAAGGGAAAACATTAAAACAGTTCGGGTCATGCTCGATCTAAAAGCGCACTTTTAATGTTTTCTTTCCAGTCGCGCCTGAAACAGCCACGGCACTGTTTTAATTGAACGTTTCGGGTTTCCTTTGCGTTTTATCGACAGTCGCCCCCCTTTGGCGCTCATTCATTCACATACATCGAGCAAGTGCCCCGTGGGAGAAAGTTCAAATATGCGGTTATAAAATAAGCCGATGACTACTGTTTCTTTAATTGGACAAAACCTTCCCCCTCATTCTGTTATGAAGAGTGAAAGAGCTGAAACCTTGAATGAACTCAAGGACATTCAGAGGAAAATCTGCGCTCTCTTTACCCGGTGTATGCGAAAGTAAAGGCTATAATGAAAGAAAAGTGTCCGACCAAACGCAAGAAGACACCTTGTAAGGTCTACACAGGCACGAAAAGCCACAATACAATAAACATTAATGGTAACCACCTATTTGTTCCTGTTGCGCATTGAAGGTCTTCAACGGACCAAGTAACGAATAACACGCAGATGTTCGTGGTCACATCCTCTGAATAAACCAAAGGGTTATCAAACTTTCAAGGAAAAACAACATCAACAACGAAATAAAACTGTTTTCTTAGTGGGGCAAAGTACCCTTCAGTAAATAGACCTTCAGTGTAAATTAAAGTGGTAATAACTATGATGTAAGGTCGGGGCTGATCGTAGGTTCAATCCCGTAAACCAATGACTTATCACTATTATGTCTTTGAGCAAAACAATTCCCCACGTGCGATAATTTTTGTGTCTCTTCGCATAATTTCAACAGAGACAGATTGAAATAAAGCGGCAGACGTCCCCCGTGCGCTTTGGTGACCTGGATGGTCTGCGTCTGTCTCACCTGCGTCATCATTCGGTCCGCACCTGTCTTCTCCTCATTCTTGAAGTCGATGTCTGGATTGTAGTTGGGTGTTAGTTCTTTGAAACGCTCGGAGCTCCGCGTAATCTTCCCTTCGTATCTCCCACTCGCTCCCAGCATCTTTTCGGCGACGTTTGGGCTAAATTGCTTATAGGCGAGGGGCGTGAGCTTCCTCGGAGTCCGTCTCTTCCCATAACCTCTGCCCGGTCCGCAGCTGTCACACAGTGGCGAGAAAGACAAGATGCACCCGGTGAGCAGCGCTACCGCTATGGAGAGTCTCATACCAACCGGTGCCAACGGGCACTCCAAAAATATGGAGTATCAGAGATGATAAAAATTTGATGCTATAGCACACCTCCTCCCCCTAATTTCAGTTTCTGTCCACACTCAAGATCACCGGAGGGGGAGGAGGACCGGTCTATTATGACGGCGATAGTGCGGGGCACCTGGCGCTCACCATCCTGTTGCGCACCCCAGGACCGGAGGCGTAGGGTTCCCCAGGCGTTTTGATGATGGCGAGGTTGGTGCCAGCTCGTCGGTCGTCCTCTCGGGTCTGTTAAACTCGCTTTCTCTCAGTCCAAGCGGAGACAGGGGGAATAAATAGAGAAGTTCCGTTTATCTTGGCAAGCGCGTTCAGAATCGTCCGCAGGCGGATCCTGGCTGCGCAGAGTCGCGGTCAGAGTGCGCGTCCTCGCAGCGGTTTCTGGCGCCCGGCTCGGCTTTTTGAAAGCTGCGCTGTGGCGCACGGGTCTCAGTTGAGATGGAAATGGAAGTGACCCGAGATCAGATGCGACTGCGACAGACCGCACCCTCCCAGTCCTGCCCTCTGTCCTCCTCTCCACCCCTCCAGGCGGACGCGATTTATCAGCTCCGCACTCCCCCTGCACCGCAACCACCGGCTGCCAGGACGCGAGACAAACAGGAGGTGCATTACAGGTCTGGACTCTCGGACTCTGGTGTCGGTAGTCCTTTGAACCTCACGGCAATGCTTTACTGCCTGTCAACGGTGCGTCAGCACGCGTAAACACACAAACACACAATAGAAACCTTCAGTGAGGACTTCTCATACAAGTAATGATATTCTTACAGGGTTATTGTAGGTTACTTAAACTATTTTAAATTTAATTCAATATAGAACTTTCTATTATTTTAAAACTAAAATATGGAAAAGTTGCTTTAGCAATAAAGCGAAGTAAGTTTGAGGCACTAAAATTACTAACTGAAAATAGATAAAAATTCAACCAAACCTAAAACTGTAATAAATGTAGAAATATAAAATAAATAAATAATAAAATATAATGAAAAAGGTACATAAATGAACAATGAAAAAAAAAAAAAAAGCCAACTTTAAAATAATAATAAAATACAATAAAACGAAGAAAAACTTTATAGTCTCATAAAATGCATGAGAAGAAAATAG
Organism: Triplophysa dalaica; assembly: GCF_015846415.1. Taxonomy (NCBI): domain Eukaryota; kingdom Metazoa; phylum Chordata; class Actinopteri; order Cypriniformes; family Nemacheilidae; genus Triplophysa; species Triplophysa dalaica. The sequence continues at coordinate 2,488,570 of NC_079547.1, read as the reverse complement.
AAATGTATTTTAAATTTCGTTATAGGATTAATCGACTATAGTTAAAAACTTGCAACATTTATTTTAAATATTATTTGTAAACTTTTGACTTCACAAGTCACTTTGTATAAAAGCATCTGCATAAATGTAAATATAAATGAGTGCTTTCTTGACTGTTAACTCGAAACAGCCATTGTGGTACACCTAAGAGCTCAAACATCTTCTTAAAACAGCTCATCAGATAAATGCCTGAACGATTACAAGATGATACTGGTAGGAAAATGATGACAGTTTCGTGTCTCTCTTAGTGGTGAAGGCATTTTCTTCTGGCTATGCGTGACCACAATGTTGACAGCGTGAAGATGTTGCTGGGGTTTCTGAATACACTTTAATTAGAGAGTCTTTTGGCCAGTCATCAGAAAATAATCTGACAGCAAAACTACACCCGAAATAAAATTATTTATGCCCGCCTATAAACCTAGATTTAAGGCATCATGTACTTTAGTACAACAGAGCAGGATTTTGGTAGGCTACATAAGGTCTGCTCAGTGGGTACTGGTGGCTCTATCCTTCCCAAAGTACTAATGATTTCAGAGATCATGACACGAAAAACAAGTGATATATTTAGTAAGGATACCACAATGACTTGCTTCCTAATATTGTAAGAGGTGTTACATTTCTGTCACATGCTTGCAGTATTCGACCAATCACAATGCACTGGTTAACTGGCCAATCATGGCACACCTCGCTTTTCAGAGCCATGAGATTTGTAAAAAATCTGAGCGTTTCAGAGAGGCGGAGCAAAGAGGGGATACAAACAGGCACGGTGTGAGGAAAATACAGCGTTTTTGTTCCTTAAATCGTGTATACACATTGGATTACATCTAAAACAAACAATAATATTAATTTTAGCCGTGTAACATGACCCCTCTAAAACCTTTTTACTTTTTCCATAATGCATTCTGACGCTGGCAAAAGTTGATCAATGTGAATTACTAAAGAATCCAAATGTGTTTAAAAAACAATTTCATTTCATTTCAAGCTGATCTCATCCATTCTGTCACACAAAACGAAAAAATCTGCATAAAGGAAAGCGATATTTTATTTGTTTTTAAAAGACACCATTTTAAATTGAAACTTACAGAATAAAACCCACAATAAAAATATTTTAAAATACCCTAAAAGATCCAAAATAAAACAAGTATGAAGATACTAATAAGAGTTTCGAAAATGTCCATAATTTGATATTGTGGAAATGAGTTTTAGAGGCGAGATGGGTCACCGAAAGAGTCCTGTGGCTTTCTTCTTCTTCGGCCGTGAAGTGTAACACTCTTCAGGACCCGAAGCAGCAACAGTTGTTAGCGGCACAGTCTGAACAACATAAGAAAAATTGTGATGAATCTTACTAGCATTTTAATGTGATTAGCCAATGTAGACGAAAGCAGAATTTATGTTGCTGAACTTCCACAACCTCTAAAGACAAACAGTGGCTGGACTCCACCAGCCAGAGGTCTGGAAATGTTGGGTACACAGAGCATGTGAAATGGTCACTTGGGATTCCCAAAAGCATTTATCAAATATTTATTTCATGAAACGATGACAAGTCAAGAATAATCATTAAGGCAGTAGCAAGCACAACATGACCGAAAGAGGAATTAAAGACCGAACCTGTTCAGTGTCTGCCTCCTGTGTTTTTCTCGATGCTTTTTTGACATCATTGTGTTCTTGAGAAGCCAATGGAGCCCCTACACCTGCACATGACCACAGCAAACAACACAAACAGTTAACAGGGCAAAAATGTTAAAAAATGGCTTATGACTTTGAAAATCGTATAACAAAATTGTATAGTTTGCTTCTGGTTTGCGTTCCATAGCTAATATGGGTTTAGGAACAACGGAGGTTTAAGCTCGACCGTTCCTTTAATTCATGCATCGAAGAAGAACAACTACAGTTTGTGTGTGAGAGAACAACCTGTGTGAACATCATTGGTTTGTTGGTGACCCCGGTGTTCAGGAACGCTGATGTCATCCGGCGCAAGGCTGCTGTCTGAAGAACGTTTACGTTTCTGAGCAGATTTTACAGAGTTTACAGCCACATACAGCGCCTGTAACTCGGGTTCAAAACCCAAACTGTCCAGCGGCACACCCATCTGTGGAACTGTCTGTACAACAAAGAGAAAAAATGACTAAGACATGGTTCAATTTCAATTCTGTATTCGCATCGGCATATACATTTGGGATAAATCTTATATTTATAATAACAAAAAATACAAAAACCATACAAAACCACTACGGCCACTAACACTTTATCCATTAAGGGAAAGGGGGCAAAAAGCCCATGATATTTCTAAAGCGTACACTGACTTAAAATAAAATCAAAACTTGCTATCCTGTTTACTTTTTCTTTTAAAGTTATTTTCCAAATGTGCACAATTAATTGGTGTTATTTTAAATACAAAAATGTTTGTCAACAAACAAGTGGTCCAATGGACTGCAGCAGCACTTGTGATCCGTGGTCTTTTCCCGGCTTCTGATTCCCTCAGTCTCATACCATTATTTCCCGTCTCAATCTCCACTGTCCTATCCATATAAAGATGCAAAAGGCCAAAAAAAACTGTCCTGAAATCTGACATCACCAAGCCCCTCTCTTCTATCCCATTAAGAAATAAAAAAATTCGTGATAAAATTAAGCCAAAACCAAAAAGGCAGATCTTAAAAATACAGCAGCATCTACAGCATCTACAAAACACAAAACACATTGAAAAGGCGTCCAGAGAGTTCAACAGGGTAACCTCATTGATGTTGAAGCGGTGGCTGCATTAAAACACACTTAAACACATTCTCTTTCACAACAGAGAGGACACATTCTTAAAATTAGCTGCCCAAATATTGACTCTGCGAGATTGGTGACCACCGGCTGAATAAGGGGACCCCTAAATAAGCGTGTAGACATTCGGGGTTTACACTGATTTATTTTTATTATTTGTTGGTTTAAATATCATAAAAATAAATGTGTGCTTTGAGCCGCTCTTTGGGGACAGAGAGCGCAATGTGAGGAGAGCGGCCTCAGTTCATGAGCGTGCACTTCCTCTCCATATAATCCAGGTCTTCTGAAGTCATGTGATAGCTTTGTGCGAGGACAAAAACGCAACATTAATTTCTAATTGACTGAACATGTTTAGAGCGGTCGCTACATTACTTTTTATCCCTGCATTTGTGTAAAAAGAAATAACAACGTAAATAATAAACTGTGAGTGAACTGTTTTCTATTAAATGACAAAATATGGGACGTTTAAACTGATTGAATGCGTCAAGTAGTTTTTTAAACGCGAAAACCAATCTCATTGGCCGTCACTTGGGTGCGTCAAAGAAAAGGCGTGTCTAGGAAGGGCAGGAAAACAGCGGTTCACATGTGTTGATGCATCATGTTGATACACCTATTCATAGTTTGTAAACAGCGCTGGCTGGTTTTTAGTGGTTTGTGGATAAACTGTTCTGGCTTCATGCTAAACCCCTAACCAATGGACCCTAATGGAAGTTTCCAGAAGCTCTTAAGGCACCAGTGTGCACACTTAACTGATAAGATGAAGAGTAAATACAAATTTTATTAATTCAATGACATTCGACATTCACATTTAAGAGTGCATGAAGCTATACTCTCATCTACTGCTATCATATACGACCCATGCCACTTTATTTTGTTTTTCATGCTATTTAGGATTTTCAATTAAATGCAGCATCCCATAACTTTTGCCTCTCTATCGCCATCTCTGTTTGAAACATGAAATTGCAGGTTTCTTTGTGGCTCGAAGTCAAAATACCTCAAACTGAGATTTTGTGCGTGTACATCAACAACTCAAACAAGAAATCATTTTTATAAGCTTATCGTTGTGAATCAGTGTAAGGTACAAATTATTTTATTAGAAATTTTTGTCCATTTTTACCCTTTTTGTACCTTTGAGAAGTGTTTGAGTACATCTGTTGAGCACACGTTTTGCATTTCAACTGCAATTTACATAAAGATGACATATCTGTATGACATATAGCTTATTGCTCGCTGAACTCTCTGTAAGTTGCTTTGGATAAAACCAAAGTTAAATGACTAAATGTAAAAAAGAATAAATAATTAAAATGATTAATGTAATTATTATGTAAATTTTCAACCCGGCACTACTACTTTACAAAGAGCAAAAGTAAATCATAAGAAAAAAAGTCCATGCAGAAAAAGTTTGTGGCGGTTGTGATTAACCACATTTTCACTCTGCGGCCTCACAGCTATGGCTGTATAACAGTCGTTCTTCCATAGTCATGTCACTCGTGATATATTTATTATAACCCGACTCAGAGCCAAGCGCACAAACAGACACTGCACACAATCTAAACAAATAAAAGCAGGTGAAGTCTTAAGTGAGCGTCATGCATTAAACCCAGAAAAGCCTCATTTTACAGGCCTTCATAAATCAGTCCTCACTCTTATTCAAACAAAACACCCCCTCTTCCCTCAAAATATCTATTACCTCTGTCTGAGCTTCCCTCGCTTGTCACCTCCTGCGATTGTTTTACCTCATTTCATTTTCTATAATCCTCACCTCTTCCTCATCGTGATCTTCACGAGAGGAGCTCGTGTCTGATGGGACGTTCCTCTTGTCCTGACTGCCTTTCTCAGGGGTTAAAAGAAGATGGAATAAACCACAGGCCAGCTACAGCTGAGTAATTACAGATCAGAGCCGAGCCTGTGGAAAACTGGACTGGCGCTATGAGAGAGAGAGAGAGAGAGAGAGAGAGAGAAAGGAATAACAGAACGAGAGACATTTGGCCTCTCCGAGCGCCTCTGAATGGGTTTCATGGTTATCAGTTCGGGGTGATTACCGAAGGCCGGAGCCAAGAGTTTCAGTTACGAGAAAACATCTCGAGATTTAGCTGGAGTTTAGGTATGCAGACCCGACAGGTCCTCATCATAAAAAGGACGACACGTTTTATCAACTTGAAGAAAAAAAATTGTAATTTGAAAATTCTCTGGTATTAAAAAATGAAAAGTTGCTCGACACTGTGCTCAAACTGGCCCTCAGCATCATTTCCATGACGACCAAGTCATCCACCAAAGCTGCATGCTAGCAACCAATCGTAGATTCTTTTTTTATATTACGTCAACAAGTAATGGAAGTTGTCAATGGAAGATGGTCTCCTTGTATTTTTCGGTGACTACATAACGCTTTTATTGTCATAAATATATAAAAAAAAAATCACATATCATTAAATTATCAAACTTAATCAGTTGTTCTTGCATAACCCACCTAACTTTAAAGATTTGCATAAGCAGTTACAATTAATTTCACTTTTGGTTTCAACGTTCATATCTCATATATGCAAGATCTTATATAAAGTTCAAATTTTGACCTGCTCTATAGATGTGGTCATAAATGTTGTGGGCTTTTCTGACCAATCAGACGTCTGTTTTTCGTCTGTTGAATAGAAAAAAATCACTTAACATTCATAAACAACAAGTGAGCTCTTCTTAATTGGACCAGTAAGTTACCACCTAGCAACCGCCCTCAAGTGCCTAGCACTGCCATAGCAACCACCCACATCCATAATAAATGACTGCCAAGTGCCAACAGAACGTAAATATTGAGTTTGTATTTTCTGTCGCTGATTCATCGTGACAATAACTTGGTTTAATAAAAGCATCATAGGACTTAAATGCATCGGTCACAAATACCGGAGGATTATGGGATGTTCCGCTGATGTGTAGTTCAGTACGCCTCATGACCCGGTGTGGCAGAGGGTAGGGTCAGTCTGCAACTGCCAAAACCAAACTGGTTTCTCAACTCACCCGGTCAAATTTTCTTTTTTCCCCTCAGCCTCAAAAAACCAACAGCATGCGTCATTGAAACACATTCATACACAAATACACCAGGCCCGAGAGGATCTGCAGGAACAACACCACTCCGCATATGAACCAATATGGACTATACACAAATCTTTGTGTCAATTGCATTAAAAACAACACATTTAGACAAAACAAATGAAATGTTCACAAACTCAGGGTACAAAACCCAAAATGAGTTCACTCAGTCATATATGGTCATGACAGGAAATCAAATGTCTGTGCATCTTTTTATCAAACGCATCCTTGGCCAGACTTCCAGCCATCAGGAATCTCATGAACGGGCTCTATTTTTCCAGAGACTTGCTATGTTTGTTTGGCATTTGGGTGAGAAATTCTTCCAAATATGCCTTTATTTTAATTCTGAATCGGGTCTTAATGGTTCTTCAGTGTGGAGTGGAATTTCCCATTGTATTGTGAGACAGAAGTCAAAGACTTTGATATTTCAGAAACATTTCAATGGGCACAGGGCAAGTACTGTCGGGGTCAGAATCATGGCATACCGGCAGCTCATGAGACCCCTTTGAAGGTTAGGTTATCTTGGGAGAAAATCCCTGTTGGTAAATAAAATTATGGTATTTATCATGCTAAAATGTATGCATTCATTCAGACCCTAACTTTGTAATTGTATGAAGCTTGTTGCTAATGCGTTACAAGAAAAAAGTAACCATAGGTTTCAAGTAAATATAAATAAATAACAACTTATTATAAAAGCATATTTAAAGAATAGTGTAGCTTTTCCCATTGAAAGCAAAACAATTTGTATGACTAAATGGCACATCTCCATTCTCTTGTTTATATTAACAATTGACAACGTTCAAAGTTCCCACTCTAAGCCAAATGTCAAATTCCCTGACTTTTCCCTGACTTTCACTGCCTAAAAAGGTGAATTTCCATGACCTATAATGAATGAAAGCCTTCTTTGGTCATTTAATAATTTAGACAAAACTATTGAGGTGTACATTTTCCTGGCATTTTGCCTATGTTAAAAAATTCAGTATAGAAAACTTACATTTTGATAATTGGAAATTTAAATTTAAAGAGACAAACAAAAATCCCTGATATTCCATTACATTGAGAAAAGATGCATAAAATTCCACAACTTTCAACGTCTGGAATATAACTTTTAAAATTCCATGATATTCCAGTAGTTCCATGACCTGCGGGAACCCTAAACATTTCAAGTTTAACTGAACCATTTGTATTTAAATTGATAAAAACTGAATAGATTTTCAGTTAAACCAAAATTTATTCAGACAGTTTTTTTATATGTTTTTTTACAAGAGGGTGCAGGACACTAGTTCATTTATATAAGTGAGGATTGCAAAATAAAGTAAACTGTTACATATTAAACCAAAAATCTAACCTTGTCAATCATATTTTTTTAATTAAATCAAACAGGAAAAAATCTGTTTGTTCCAATCCTTATTCAATTCAAATGATTGAGTCCAAAGTACAAAACGTAGATGGTCAATTTGTCTAATAACTCGTTTATCAAAGGTAACTTTATTTTGCATTAACTACATAGGAACTCTACTCATAATTTAAAACAAATCATTAGAATCATCAGAAAAACGCGAATCAGTTTTTTTTGTGTTGTCACGTTGGGTTGAAATGCCACGGGTTAAATAGGCGACTAGTATCTTCGTGTTGAATACAGTGGGGGAGTGGACTCATATCCTTTTCTCACACCACCAAGTCAAGCCACACATATCTGACTGCACATTCACCAGGCCGGTTGGAAATACCCCTGGATTCGCACAAACACACTGACGTGAGAACAAAGCCCCCGCCTCACACCGAAAAAATGACTGCCAAAACTAAAAATCAAAGCGCCAAAAGCATTTTACTCATCCAATGATAAAAGGCCATAAACACAACCGCACAGTTCTGGGACCTCTAATAAACAGCCACTGGTTTGACTCCTCCCACTGAAGGTGACATGTTTCTCTTGAGGCCATTTGTCATGAGAGTGACAATATATTAAGTACACTCCAAGTGTTAAGTACAGAGCACAAGCTAAAACAAATGTGGAAAAAATTCATCACATACACTGCCATTCATAAGTTTAGGGTCACTCGACTGATAGGGTCAGTTCTCATTATCTTAAGTCTTTAAATCTCAATGTGTATGCTTCAATGCTTCATGTTTAATAACTGTGTCAACATAAAAGAAAAAGCAGCCAATAAGAGGCCATAATAGACGTGAACAAAATACGGTTTAAAAGCATCTCAGGGAGAGACCTCAAGAAGACTGCTTTATAACACTACTGCTAAATCTACAGTGGTTACGTTGTAGATGTTTGAATATACAGCCGTTGAAAAAAATATATTCATTTCAAAATTATTTTCAGTTTTTCTGAATTTACTATTATAGGCAGGGGCGGACTGGCCATCTGGCATTCCAGGGGTTTGGGGCCGGAACGGATGATTTGGCCGCTCAGACGTACGAATTATAAATGCAATACACGCAACGCGTATGAAAAAAGACACGTATGCATGCCAACCCCCCCTCCCGTCGACAGATATGGTATAGGGCCATTGTGGCCAACAAATGCCAAGGTCGATTTGTCTTCCCAGTCCAGATAATAGGCACGTGTTTAGGTAAAATAATCATATTGGTTTCATTTGGTCAACTACTAACAATATTACTCAACAAATTTCAAACAAACAAATTGTTTCTATTTGAATTTCTTTGGAGAAACAGGTGAAAATAACAGAAAAGATGCTCTGTATTTTTTCACACCTCAAATATTACAAAGAAAACAAGTTTATATTCACTTTTAAGCAACACAGCAGTAATATTTCATGTATTTATGAAATGTAAAAAAAAAAGCAATAACGCAGATTTTTATCACTTTTTTTATGTGTCTTGTCATTCCATCAGGCTGTCACATTGCTGTTGGATGACTTTATGTCACTACTGAGATTTGATTTTGTTTAAATTCAACAAACACTGGAATTGAATGACCACAATACAATTAGAAACTTTCCTGTGGCTCAGTGGTTGGAGCGTAGCGCTAGCAACGGCAAGGTCATGACTTCAATCCCAGGGGATTGCACATAGTCAAAAACAAATGTATTGTTTAATGCAATGTGAATAAAAGCGTCTCCAAATGAAGAAATACTTGAGTTTACTATTATCCTAAAATGTATAAATAAATAAATAATAAGTACGTCACCCTAAATGTTTATGCCTGTGGATCAGTCCATTTCTAGTAAACCATCACATGGCACACATGCATACAGTAAAACCGCCCAGCCATAATCCCACTCATCACTAAAAAACAGAAAACACTCACACCCCAACAGTAGGGAAAAGAAAACACGGCCCAGTCTACAGGCAGTTCAGTGTTAGGCTGAGCTACAACAGAGCTGTCAATGCAAACACTCTCCGGTCTCCACAAACCAAACCACAGACTAATTATACACTGACTCAGTGTGTGTGTGTGTGTGTGTGTGTGTGTGTGGTGACCCTCAGTTCTGAGTCAAACAGAGATCCAGTCTCTCTCTGTTCCTGTCCAGCTAATTTCTCATCACCCTTCCTCCAGCGCCCTCCAATAACAGACCCCCTTAAAGGGGCTTCCCTGCTGCTCATGGCCGATTCTTCAATTCCTGTCCACCTGCCCTCCTCCCAGATTGCTTCAGATCTCTCCCTATATAAAACACTTGATTCAATTCATCAGCTTCTTAGTGTGTTAACTGGGAAGACTGCTGCAACATTAGGTGCGTGAGGACTGCAACCAAAAAATACTGAATTTGAAAAATTAAATGACTGTGATTGTGACTGATTATAATCTGTGTTTTGGTGTTATGTGTGATGGTAATGACATTTTACTTATTGGAGACAAAAAGTTTTCGCCTACAAAAACCTGGTGAGGTCACCTCATAAAGCCATGAATGTACAAATGATGAAAAAAAATCGTAAACTTACTTTTTTTTATTGGGTCTGTCATTCTGCTGCCATGGCAGAGATGCACACCTCAACTTCTCATTTACATGAAAAACTGTTTCTTGTATGGCAAAATGTATGGCACGATGATCATAAAAGTAAATAATTTGTGAAAAATGTAAAATATAAATTGTGTTAAAATTAAATGAAAATATAATTTTCCATTAGGGAAATCTTCTTTCTTTTTAAATGTTAATGTATTGAAATGTATAATGTAATGAAAGACGCAATAAATTGTTTCCTTTTTTACAATTTTGTTTTTCTAAATCATCCTATTATGTACATTTTATAAACATTTTTTTTTATTTAACTTTTTTAAACTATATTTATTCCGCAAATTATTACATTTGTATTATTAATGTTAAATTTTTGGTAGTAATATACAATACGATTGTACTGGTTAACATTCATGAACTAACAATACTTCTACAGCACTTAATTAATGTTCATGTTAATTTTTGCATTTACTAACCCATTTTTACATTTGGTTACATTTATGCACAAGGAAAAATTGAAACGATTATATTGGCATTAACAGAGGCATTGCCAAAGATTAAAAAATGCAAAATAATTAACAAGAAACGATAAAATGAGAACTATTTTGTGTTAGCAAATGCATTTACTATGTTAACAAATGAGATAACTCCGTTTTTAAAATTGTTAAAAAATCATGTTTTTTATTATGTTAGTATTTTTTTAGTTATTATGGCTTACTCAAAAGAAACCAGCTGCAGTTTGATTGATATTATTGGAATGCACAACAAAAACGAGTTATCTCATTTTGGAACCAAACTCTTCAAATATAACATTATTGTAGTGTTAGCATTTTTTCTATTTATCGTGCTATGTATATACTGTATGCATGTACTCATAGCTGTAACACAACAAATTTCCTGTATGTGTGTGCACATTTGGCAAATAAATCTTATTCTGACAGATACAGAGTACTTAAACAATCACCCACATATGTGATTGCACATGTATCTCCATCCAATCTTCATATACCTGCTAGTTCTGCCTGAGCTTGTTCGACTATATTTAGCACTAGACAGAATGTAAAAATGCTTCACACCTGTGTGAAGAAGTTCTCCCTGTATCTGTGCACGTCAAATGGCTCTGTCTGCAGTCGAGCTGTGAAAGCAGAGAAAGTGTCAGTGAGCTACAAATAGAAATATGAGGGCATGTGTTTGTGCTCATGCTGACACGGCGACCGTACCTCTGCTGAGAACAGCTCCGTTCTCCTGATAGTCCTGTATCTCTGCATCTTTCCTGACCAACATAGCAGCAAGGTCCTCTGCTTGTCTCTGCAGAACCCTACTCACTGCCAGCAGGGGGCACACCAGCTGTCTGCACACCTGATTCAGACAAAAGAACGCTGGTGTAGATGATCTTTGGTATTCAGTGCGAGAAAGACACCATAAAGTCTCCAAATAGCTGTACAATTCAAAATGTAATATTAAAATATAGCAATACTGATTTATTGATAATGATTGATCATTTTAATCTTGATGCACTTCAAAAGCACATTTTCCTTCAAATAAATACCACTTGGTTTGTTTTTATATCCAATGCATGACACTCCTACGTTCTTAGGTGTGGGCAAATAAATGTTGGAGACAGAATATGGGAGCAGGCAATGACCATGTTAGAAAATGTGTACCATGGCTACAGGCATCGGGGTGCAACGGAACTCCCAGTAAAACGGCAATCCGGCCAGCTCACTTTTGAGTCTGACTGTAAAATTATCACCGTGACGTTCCAGTGAGACTAGTGCAGAAGTGGTCTGATCATCATCTTGGCTTGAAAAACAAGGCTGTGCCACCGAGCACAGATGAGAGAAAAAAGCCTGTGCAGGAGCCCTTAGGCGCTTATTTAGTTCCTTTCATACAGAAAAGACAAAAAAGAGAGAGATTTTAGTACCATTCTTTCATTTATTCACTCTCATGTCATTCCAAACCTGTTTGACTTTATTTCTTCTGCAGAACACAAAAGAAGATTTTTCGAAAAATTTGGATACCAAACAACATTGCTCACTATTGACTTCTATTGTATGAACACTAAACACTTTTGAGACGTTTGTCAAAAAAAAAAAAATCACCCTTTGTGTGCCACGGATGAAAGAGTTTTACACAGGTTTTAAACAAAATGAGGGTGAATAAATGATGACATTGACATAAGTCCTTGACAGGGGGAAACTAATAACATTGTCTGGGGGCCAGTTACAGGAGTGAGAAGCCAGCCGAAAAAAATGTATCCCATGATATTCAAACAGAAATATAATATTATATACTTATTTATATGATCTTCTTGTTTTAATGACAATAAAACATCTTGCACAATCTCTGCGCTGGCATTACAGTTTCAATTTACCTGGTGTCAACACAAGCTTTTTTATGGTTGTTCAGCCGTGTGTGGTGTCGTGTGTTCTTGCCTGTGCTCGACTCTGGATGTCGTCTGCATTCATATCCTCTTCCCACACACTGCTCAGATCACTCATCAGAACCCGGTACTGTGTGTCACCAAACCAGGCTTTGGCCAGAAGATCACAACCACCAACATTCACCGGCACCCACGGCAGGGCAGACAGAACTGACTCCATGTCCACACAGAACACCTCGACAACACAAGCTGCTTCATGTAAACATGGTTAAGAATATGAAGTAAAAAACTGATCACCATTTGTATTATAACAGGTGCCGTAGTAGATTTGTGAATACTATGGGTTTACAACAAATACAATTAAATAAATATGAGTTAAAGCTTAATCAATGCTCCAAATGATGCTTATTAGTTAAAGAATATTGTCGTAAATATGGTTTCAGAAAAAATATGCTATTTAACACTGACAATTGCGAAAACATTTAAAAACGTGAAATCCCCTGAAGATTATTTACTCTTTAAAAACATTAAGGCTTTGCTTAATTTATTATATATAAATAATGTAAACAACATGAGTGTCTGATGAGTACAAAACAAAGTTACTTTATTGAGTATAATTCTAATGATTTTAATTATATTTTTAACCATGAAGATGAATACAAGTGCCTGTCCAATTCGTGATACAAATGTTTCGACATATATAAACTAACGTTACTAACAGTGAGTAACGTCAAATGAATTGTCCACAGATCATTTTTGACAAACTATCAAATTATTATAAATATTTTAGATGTTAAAGGATGAAAGATTGATCAGAATTAACTCACCAGTAAGGGGGACCTTTCCGACTGACGCACACTCCCCCTCAAACAAACGACGATTAAAACATTCCGAGAGGAAACACTTCCGGTTTCAGCGTTGCATTAGTTAACATGTTTAACGCTAGGCTACTGAAACTATTAGACAAAAAACAATATAAACATATTTTTTTTGTTACAGTATATACCAACCTTTGTTCAGAAATTAGCACGAAATAGATTCATTATTCACGTCATTCAACAAAACAGTGTGCATGTGACCGTCCGCGCTCTTGAATGGTGCCCCCTAGCGGTATTTTTTTTAATAATTGAAATGCAATAACATTTTAATTCGTTTTGGAAACAGCATACTCAATAAAAACAAAAACTGTTTATAAAATGTTTTATTAATAAATGTACATTTTGTATATGTGCACAGGGCCATACAATTAAGAGCTGCTCACCGTCTTAAATGACGTTGAATGATGTTCTTTAGTTATCATTAAGAACTATGTTGTGCTGTTTACCCGTGGACCACAATAACATATTACACCCATTAAGCTTTTGCAATAGATTCAATAATTTGCATAAGAGCTTCCTTTTGTATTACTTCAACAATACACGGACAAGTTCAAAACCACACATACATTAATTATGATACGCACCAACAAATTTAAAGATATTTTCCACAACAATAGTGTGGCTCCGACATTCAGAGAACAACGTTGTGACAAGCTGTTCAAGTCAACACGTGATTTAAAGTTCAGCTCACATCTGAGAAGTGATACTGACCATACACATACCACCAAAATATTTTGACAGCCATTTATTTTTTTCTGTTAAAACTGAGAGTACGACTTGTTTCATGGTATATATCAAATAAAAATTGTAGGTTTAGGAAAGAGTTATTAAGAACATATGACAAACACAAAGAAGAAGCTGAAGAATAATTGAGAGAAGTGGATTTAAACGTTTGTGGCTGATCCATCCAAGACCCCCTCTCTGCGTTTCATAGAATTTATGAGATTCAAGAGTCTTTCCAAGGCAGTTTTGTTTTTACTTTCACACTGCTTTAACAGCCACTATTCGCATAATACAGTTAATATGAGGTCATAGTTATGGGCAGCCAAATGAAGAGTTACATGGTGAAATGCCTTGTGTAATCATATTCTATTGTAGGAATGACAGCCTGCACAAATTTCAAGAAAATCAAAAGATACCTGAAACAAGGAAGGTTAAGGAAAAAACTTCAGGTTCTACCATTTGTTTAGAATTTAACTATCAAACACAATGGGGACACTGTCTATTTGTTTATCTACAAGATGCTGATGATGTCAATCACATGTAGTAGGTTTCTACATTAAAGGATACATATGGACCCCAAGTTCGTTGCCTCCTTCTGCCACTGTCTCGATGATCTTTTTCATCACTTCTGCATGTCTGACAAATAAAAGAAATACATTGATACTTGGTACTTTGACAATAGATAATTTTGAAATGTTCATAACTAGATGTTAATAAAATGATAAAGATTCGCAAAGAGGTGGCATACTTAAAAATGACACTTGAGTTTGGAGTATTATTGCTTTCATTTACCTGCATGGATGCACAGAGCACATCGCAGGTGGAGGCAGGTTGGGGTGATTCTCAATGGTGACAGTTTTCTTTACGTGATCCTGACTGATATCTTCATACATCTGATCCACCGTCAGAGGCCGTCTGTCCTGAGAAAGAGCAAAGGACACAAAAAAATGACCTTTTATACTATTAAAACACAATGCCTGCAGAAAAGTTTTTCCATATGCCGAAACACTTATTGTCAGGGGAGTTACCTCATCGTATCCAAACAGCCATAGTCTTGGTGTCTGGTAATATTTATCATATGTGATATAGAGATCATAAGTTCTAGTCTGTAAGATTGAATCTTCTCCGCCAGCGTCCGTCTTACTTTTACTCATATCAGCGATTTTGGTTGTGTCAAGAGTGGCCTTAAGGCAAAAAAAGCTGAATTATTCCTATTCAAAAACATAATTTGCTGTAATTTCTGCGTGTATACTTCCTAACATCATCTGTCTCCAGAAGTCCACTCTCTTCATATTCTGAAACACACAATCCAGTTATACATGAAACAAATACACTGATGATGTGTAATGAAAAGAATGAAACAAAACATTTATGTGTACCTTCCATGTCTGCTGCTTCTGCTTCTGCTTCATCATCCTCATCATCACCGTTTCCACTTGCACCTGTCCTCACATTCATATTCATGCTGTCCTACAAACACACAAACACACACACACACACACACACACACACACACACACACACACAATCAGTATTTCTTTATATATATGTCTACTGTTAAATTAAACAATACAGTTTTTGAAATAGTTAACACTGAGCAGCATTACCTTATTATCCAATGAGATTTCCCGAACTGCTTCTGTCACCCCTGTCACACCTGGCAATATCAAGATGTCAATTGTTCTATTATTAACCCTTTCCTAGTGAAAATTTACAGACTGTCCTACTTGAGGAATTGGACATTTTCAAAAACAGAGGTTTGAAAAAATAAAATGGGATTTCATGCATTAGAAAACCAAAAGTTTAAATAGGTTAAATGATCTCTGGTGTATTGCTTCGAAAAGGGTCAGTAATGTTAAATACACCGTGCAAAAGCTTTTTTCCATGACACTGATTATTTAAAATGCGTTTCATACCAGAATTGTGATAAGTATCAACCCATCCTCCGTCACCATCATCCTCTTCTATAATGGCCTCAAGTTCATCCGAGTACTCCATCTGTTTACAGCGCTTGTAGCACGGCACTGCACCACAGATTTTCAAAGCAAAACAACAATTATAACCTGACAATTTCAACTTCACACATCATCATTCAGATTCTTATATTCGGTGAAACTGAACATGATTCTCACTTCCTTACCATTTCGGGTTAATAGAAACTGTTTGTCTTTGGGCAGATAGGGCTTCACCTTTGCTTCTTCCCCAGAGGCCCTGTTAAGGCACAAAATACATTCTGAATTTCGTAAAAAGCCTAACCTTTCTAAATGGAAAAAATGATGACTCTTGATGTAATTACTAATGTAAATGTATATTCAAGCTAATCATTTAAAATGTATGTACATCTATGTGTATGTATAACTGAAATGAGATCATTATTTTGAGTAAAGTTCTTTACAAAATGGATGAGTTGAACTAGAAACTGGATAAAAGCAGCCCAGACATATTAAATATACTAAAGTGAAAACAAAGTAGGTTTGTTAGTCTGGTGGAAGTGCATCTGAATTATGTTCTTGCCATTTCCATGTCGGGCAGTGATGAACCAGATGATCTCCAGCAGCAACAAACTACAAAGAACAAAATGTTGTTGTGCTTTAGCATACATTTTCTTTTTTAATAAAGTGCACATTTAAAACACACACTCACCTCCTCTGGAGTTATAACCCCAGTTTCCTTAAATTTAGATTCCTAAGGGGAAAACACAGTAAATAAAACATAAATAACATAAATAAACACACCACTTTGAATGAAGCTGTAACCGAGTAAGAATAGAATTAATGAAACATTTCACAAGGCTGCAATACATTTAAAGTTTAAGGTACCCTGTGGTAGAGGATCAAGAGTCTGTTTATTATAGGGACTATATTACCATAAAGACAAACAATGACACAATAATAAAAAATAATCTAATGTTTTTGTATAATGATCATAGTTCATATTTCAAGCAATTAAATCTTTTGATGGTTTATTATATTCGTACTATAATTAACTTTTTATGTGTAGGCTGACATCATAAATTTGGTCAAATGTTAAACACTAACAGAACCTCACAGTCTAAGCCATACAGACTGCAAATCATGCTAACGTTCCTCGTCTTACCTTCAAAACAGGCGTTAAAAACTCTGCCACCCCCAGAGCAGTGCCTTTCACCGAGTTAATAACGTTCTGCATGCTGCAACAAATCTCTCCAGGAAATATGAATCTGTTTGTGCTCAATATATTAGACTTTCAAAAAACAGACTCTTAAAGAATTTCACGGCTCCGAGCTCCACCACCCCACATGACCTAAATCATCTGATTGTCACTTCCGCATTCCAAATCTCGCGATGTTACAAGACATGCCCCCGTTCGCGTTTAATCACATTTCTTACGAATTGAATACACATCATTTAGTTTTATGAATGTATTTTCAGTTTTTATATTTTTACTTATGAAAATAAATTAATTTCAATAGTCAATTGGGTTTCAACACAATAATATAATTGTCAAAGTATATAACGTTAGATCAAAAAAAAGGGAAATTTATTTGGGAAATAAAACAATATTCGCATTCATACACAGTTTTGCTCCATTTGTTTATATTTTATTTTTCACGTTAAACGTCATGCCAACAAAACAAAAACCATAAAATAAAACCTTTCAGTTACGAGTTCGTTGCAAATTCCTGATAGAAAGCTCACGACTGCGCACACGCAGGGGGCGTGGCTCAAGTGCAGTTTGAACGTAGCTTATTGGTCAACCGTGGTCATATGACCGAGGTGACGTAACCTGCGGGAATCTTTAATCTTCTTTGGTGGTCTGAAGGCACATTCCGCAACAACAAAAGAACGCATTGATACTGTGTTGCAAATATTAAAGTTAAACATCCAGCATCCACTTCAACTCATGTGTTTGAGATGCTTTAAAAACATTTGATTGTTATTATACAAAAAACAAATATGTGACCATACACTATGATCACTAATTAACTGACATACAGAGTTTATATTGTACCACAACACCGCAGTGCTTTGATAATAATGTTAAAGTGATCAGTCATATTTAGCACTTTGTAATTGTATTTGAACTTTTTATATTACTTGTGTGTGGACAACTGAGAGACGGACCACACACAGACTAACATACAGGCTGGAAGAGACGGGACAGGAGTGATCCGCCATTGCGGTGCTTTCTGTCTCTCTTCATCAGAAACAAACTGCGAGTAAAGATTGAAACACCGACACAACTTGTTTCAAGAGACATTTAATGCGATCTTAAAGCGAGGTGAGTTAAGTACCGTCTTTGCGAAGTAACTTAAAAACCGTTCTCAGAAAAGAAGAATTATTTGAACTTTACATCTATCCGCGATTAAACCATTTGTTTTTTAACAGTTTGGAGTTTATTAAGTCAAATTAAATGTTGTGTGGAACTAAACTAAATAATTGTATACCATGGAAGATTTTTGAAAGTTTACTTTGACTTAATCGTAAGATGGTGGCATAAAACTTATTAGATTTAGCAAAACTGCCCTTAGGAAAATTAACCACGACTTTATTATAGTAAAAGTAAAGTAACAACGTTTTCGGCAGATATATTACAAACAATTTTCAATACAATGAGACAATACTAAATAAGGTGTTTTATTTCAAATAAAACCCCAACACGTCAATTATTGTTTAGTTTTTTATATGAAGAGGCGGAGAATTGTCTATTCATTACATTTAGTCTATTCAAAGTATAGATAAACCTAAATGTTTTGTTTTTTATTGTTTTTTTTGTGTACCCGCTCATATGACCATCCTCCGTGACACACAAGACACACAAGAAACACATGAAAGAAGTTTTTTAGGACTAGCTTCAGTCCCTGTTTATTTCTATTGTATAAAATAATCCATTCTTTTTGTGTTCAACGGGAATAGCTGTGGGTTTTAAGTGCACGATTTCTAACCAAGTATGTTTCTTTTGTTTCAGAAATCTTTGTGAGATGCCCAAGAAATGGATCTACGGCCCGTGCAGACATATCGTTGCTCTCCATTCGGATGATACAGCATCCTTACCATGAACACCAGCCGCAATGAAACATCGCTGGCGAATGTCACAGACCTGGGATACGGCCGGACTTGGGTGGTGGAGTCTGTTGTCATCCTAATAATCACTCTGTTCGTGTGTCTGGGTAATCTTATCGTTGTGGTGACCCTGTATCGAAAGCCCTATCTCCTGACACCGAGCAATAAGTTTGTGTTCAGCCTGACGCTGTCTAACCTCCTTCTGTCCGTTCTGGTTCTGCCGTTTGTGGTGGTCAGCTCTTTTAATGGGGAATGGCTGTTTGGTGTGGTGTGGTGTAATTTCACAGCACTGCTGTATCTGCTCATCAGCTCTGCCAGCATGCTGACTTTAGGAGCCATTGCCATCGACAGGTGAGGAGTTTTATGAAATGGGTTGTTTGCTTACCAACATTCTTCAAAATATCTCCTTTTGTGTTGTGCGGAAGAAAGAAAGTCACACTATTTTCTTGTGTTCTATCAGGTACTATGCAGTGTTATTCCCTATGGTTTACCCTGTTAAGATCACTGGAAACCGTGCCGCAGTGGCCATCTTCTATCTGTGGTTGCATTCTCTAGTGGGTTGCCTTCCACCTCTATTCGGGTGGTCCGCGTTCGAGTTCGACCCTTTCAAGAAGACGTGCTCGGTGGCTTGGCATCGCGAACTTGGCTACACTGCATTCTGGGTGGTGTGGTGCTGTCTGATTCCGCTCTGTGCCGTGTTGGTGTGCTACAGTCTCATCTTCCGCGTGGCTCGGCTCAAAGCCCGCAAGGTGCACTGCGGGACGGTTGTAGTATCCCAGCTGCCCTCGTCGTCCAATAAGAACGACCGAAAGAACTCCACTGCCTCTGTTTCTTCCATCGGCAGCCGTAGAGGCATGATTTATGCCGGCAGCCAGTGTAAAGCACTGGTCACCATTTTAGTGGTTGTTGGCACTTTCTTGTTGACATGGGGTCCATTTGTCATGGTGATTTGCGCAGAAGCAGTGTGGGGGAAAGGAAGCGTGTCTCCCGGACTGGAAACGCTGGTGACCTGGCTGTCATTCGTCAGTGCCGCGTGTCATCCTCTCATATACGGGCTGTGGAATAAAACCGTTAGGAAGGAGCTGCTCGGCATGTGCTGCGGTGACCACCACTACAGAGAATCATTCGTCAGTCGTCACAGGAAGTCCCGCCTCTTTAGCATCTCCAATCGAATCACAGGTGAATGTATTTTCATGGGGACTTAACTGACAAAAATCTGAAACTGTTGTGGACTTGCATACAGACTCGAATCAAACCTATGGCGTCGGTTTCATCGGCACACTGCTGTACATGTAAAAAAACAGAGACACCACACGTGTAATGTGCTGAATTTAAACATTTCTGTTTTGCAGATCTCGGTATGTCCCCACATCTGACAGCCATGCTTGCGGGTGGAGGTCAGCTTTTAGGTGCCGGGAGCA
This sequence comes from Triplophysa dalaica, assembly GCF_015846415.1. Classification (NCBI taxonomy): domain Eukaryota; kingdom Metazoa; phylum Chordata; class Actinopteri; order Cypriniformes; family Nemacheilidae; genus Triplophysa; species Triplophysa dalaica. Next base: position 2,468,311 of record NC_079547.1, on the reverse strand, counting down.
GCACAGGAGACACCGGCTTCAGCTTTTCCCAGGACTCAGGTGTGTGTAAAAGTGTTTTTAAATCAAATTCAACTTTAACCTTTTTTACTTATTAAACTTATTTCTCTTTTTTTAATTATTTTTCTAGGCAAGTTTTTGTATAAATAAAAAGCAACAGAAAAAATCAGAAAAGAACATTTTGAAACAGTTATTGTTATATTCATTTTAAAATCCACACGTTTATTATCTAAGTTGTTTTATTTTGTAAATATTACTCTGCAGGTACAGATATCATGTTGCTTGATAACTGTTCAGAGTTTCCAGAAACCTCGCACTACAGTGCTTCATTCAACAAACAAAGATGCTCCGTCATGTTTGAGGACCAGGTGGACCATTCGAAAGGTATAATGAACTTACAATCATCAATACATGCATTTCTGTAAGAACAAAAAAACACTTGGTCTGCAGTTTTAATTTGATAAAGCTCTAATTTGTAGATTTTAATTTATTTTTGACCAGGTGAAGATCAGCCCCAGTGCCTGGTGAAGGCGGAGATACACCAGGCGATTGACAGCTTTGCGTCCAGCATGGCTAAAGCCATAGAAAGCGATGCCAAACTTTTTTTGATTGACAGTATTTCATCATGTCAGCCCACAGAAAGAGACTTGCACTACCCGGACGCTCAAAGGGTCCGCCTGGAGAGTATGGATGAGGGAATTGTAAACGATGACAAAGATGAGGAAGATGAAATTGAGGAAATTTGTGCATGAAGTTGATCGATGTATTGATATCTGCAATATTCATGCAAATAACAAAGACCCGTTTCGTTCTCGGCTTTAAATATATATTTCGTTGTGTCATGTTTTACCACGTGGCCTTTACTGCATGTCTGAATGGATACGGATGTGTTCGTAACCTTTAGACCAGCCATAACTGTATTTATGAACCACTGTCCAGAATCAGTTCACTTTTGTTCTGAAACACTGCTTGAGCTTTGACAACATTTTTCTTTCTACTCTGGTTTTTAAAAATAAGGTCATACATTTCCACAGTGAATGTTTTTGCATTCTTAAAATTGTCAAAAGATTATATTTCAGACGGAAGGGTAAAAATTCTCATTCATAATGATGTACAATCGTTTGGAATATAGCTTGGAATGTAGTCCTTTTATTACAATATTTCAAGATGTAAACATTGTGTAATATTTCATTATTTGTAGCACTATTGAAATAATGTAATTTAAATGAAGAGTTATTCGTCTCTCATATCAAAACCACCTTTCTTATTAAACTGAACCTGTTACTTGTAAAGTAATGGATTTCATCCAACTTTGGTGCAGAGAGAAGTTTGTCCAAACATGTATCTTCAAACAAGCTGAATTCCTTCAGGATATATTGGTTTAAAGATAAAAAATGATTAGCTGACTTTGTGCGTTTGTTTCTACAAACACGATAATGTAAAAAAGACTTAACTGCGACCTGTTGAAATGCAACTCTAATATTCATTATGGCAAATACACAACACACAAAAGGTTAACACAATTCATAATTGCATCATTTTTAAATAATCTTGCAACGGGAAACATTTCTAGTTTTGAAAGTACTTGATGGCAAAAAAAACATTGAACTAATTTTTACGCTTGATGTAAGCCGTCACCTTCAAGCTGGCCCATCCATTAGGCCAACCGGTGAAATTGTTATTGCTTTGGGTTCCTAATGGTCAGGTAATTGATTTGAGGCATGTGTTCATTTTATTTCATTAAAATCAGGGGTACATTATCTGACACCAACATTCTTAGTTGTCATAATACGCTCCCCTGCTGTAGCTGGCAAAGTTTTGCCTTGATGGGATTCACCCCTTAGCAGACCCATCCAAACTGATGTAGTGGTTAGTGATTTTGGGTTTGTGATTCAGTTTTTCTCATCCGAGAGCAACATTCCAGGGTCTGATTTGGTCTTGATTTTTTTATGGGAAAATAAAGAATATAGGATACCAACTGTGGATTATGAACCAATACACATCATATGACATTAAATAAATCAATTCAAATCCTCTGGCTAGAGTCCCACCTACTTGCAGATGGCTCCGCCCTCCGTTTATATCTCACTTTTCTATAGTGTCTGTGAGCGGCCAGCAGTCTTTGCATTAAGGATACACAGAATTACCTCCAGAGGGAGACAAACATTCTTAAATCCCTCTTAAGCCACACTAAACACAACCAAATGTGAGCGTTTGGCATCATGCGCAACCAAAATAAGGGTTTAGTTTGATCATTATTTCAAAACGATTTAATGCAGGCGGGGAACCCTGTCCATATGAATCTACTGAATTGTACAGATTACTTGTTAACTAAATCATTTCTCTTGTCCACTCTGATTCCTGATGTCCAAAAGTTGTGAAGCATGTCTAAAAACCTTAGGTGTTTGGTGCTGTTCTGTATGTAACAGATTTGAGAAATATTATCCATATCAGTTAAAATCATATGAGCTTTTATTTCAAAGGGGTCATATGACACGGCTAAAAAGAATATTATCTTTTGTTTTGGATGTAATGTAATGTGTACACAGGATTTAAGGTTAAAAAATGCTGTATTTCCACATACTCCTCTTTGCCCCGCCTCTCTGAAATGTTCAGATTTTTAACAAAGCTCATGGCTCTGAAAGCGAGATGTGCTATGATTGGCCAATTAACCAGTGCGTAGGGATTGGTCGAATACTGCAAGCGTGTGACGAAAATTGAACGCCTCTTACCATATTTGGAACTTCAGGCACCAAAGCAATTGTACTGACAGGTACACCCACCTTATTTGCATATACATTTGGGAGGTCCTTGTCATATCATACCACGAACTGACGTAGATTTGTGTAGGTGTGTTTACACGAGGCGTTTCAGGCAGGTCTGGGTGAGCATTCGCTTTTACATAGAATGCATCTTTTGTTCCCACACTTTCATTTTTGTAATTTTACATGTCTAATACATGCAATTTATAACACACCAAAGACAGAAAAACACGTATTTGCACCAAATGACCCCTTTAAGGTTGTAAGAGTGACAGGAGGTCTCTGAGGAAACAATAGACAGTGTTGTGGATCTTTCTTTTGTTGTCAGAAATGAGAAATTATCTGTCTGCTCTTCACCATCCCTACTGACTCCTCATTCCTGATAAACCGAGAACGACTCTTTCCCCTCAAGAAGACAACCGGCCCAGTAAAATGTTATAAGACATTCGTCACAGCAACAGTTTTATTACAGTTATCTGCTCTTAAAAAGAAACAATGTTTCATCTACTGTAAGTGCATTTAACCCTCTGAAGGATTCATTTTAGTATGAGATTTTAATAAAACCTCAAACATTTCTCATAAAAAAAGAGTTGCAGTCAATCATGTTTTCTTTTCATGTGTAAATTTAATTTTAAGCTTGAAGATATTTGACCCAACCAAGGGAGAGTGTATTTGTAGTGTAGGTTTGGGAATGAAGAGAATATTTTGTTCCCGTAATAAACAAAGTCTTATCTTGATCGGATTCATCTTAGAAATCAACGCAGGTTTCGATTTTCTTTCACACAATAAGAAACCTAATAAAAGCACTGATATGTGTGAACTTTATTTATATAACTAGTTCAATTCTCAGTCATGGTAGATGTCTTTCATCATTGTTAGTTTTCTGAAAAAAAATCTCTGGATGGATGGACAGATTACAGTGTCTCTATTATCTACAGTGCTATACTTTTAAATTTGCTGTTGGTTAAACAATTACAATTGAGGAGGTCAACACTACCTGGGGAGAACTATCCGTCAACATTCACAATCCCACCTCATTAAAAATGCATACATTTGTTCAGTGGCTCTACTTATATCAAACAAAGTGGTGAACTGGTCCATGCTAAAGAGTTAAACTTTGACCCCATAGGTGGGTAAGGCTTGATGAATTGAGATTTTAATTGGGTCATTCAGTCAGTATGAATGACCTCAAGCACCCCTGTTTGACAGTTCCTGGAACAGCCAAATGAGTGCCATCACAAAGGTGATGAACTACACAGAGTTAGGGGCAAATATGTGTTTTTTTTCATCATGAAAAATGTAACATTTTGAAGGCCTGTCTTATTAAATTTATCTTCATGTCATATTTATAATGAATAAACTCAACTGGTGATATAATAAAAGGTATATTTAAGGCAGAATCAACTCGCTTATATTTGGCATTGCATCATTTCAGTTTCTTAGAAAACACTATTTGGTCTCGTTCCTCCATCTTCTCACCCAATATTTGACTTCTGACTCCCGTACTTCTCACACGATGCATTGGAAAGTGAAGATGGAACAAATAAGGTGGCTATTTCAGTCTTCTGTGGTCTGGAAGGGCGGTTTCTTCTGCATCCATCTTCCTGAGCAGGTGAAAAATTAATTAGGGACACATGGCCGGTGTCGCTGGAAGCGAATAGAAGGATGCATAAATGATCAGGAAGGACAGCTGCCTGTCACCTTAACAAAAGCCACGGTGAGCTGCTCATTAATGCCATTTATAGATTTGTCAGGGGAATATGCCAAAGTAGACCGTAATGCAAGATGTAAACAACACTGGTCCAGATGTACTTTGTTCATTTAATGTACATTAAATGAATAATTTAAAGGAACAGTTCACCCAAAAATGATCATCATCATTTACTCATGCTCGGGTTGTTCCATGTCTGTATGAATGTCTTTGTTTAAATGAACACAGAGAAAGATATTTGAAAGAATGCTTGTAACCAAACAGTTCTTGGACACCCTTGACTACCATAGTAAAAAAAATTGCTTTATCTATTGAAAACAAAAGAAGATATTTCGAAGAACGCATAGCAAACACATCTGGGGCCCCTCTGACTAGCATTGTCATTTTTCCAACTAAAGCTCTTTCCGATTCTGAAAAAAAAGAACAATCAAACCCGGTGTTGTTGTCCAAGTTGACAAGCTCTTTTGAATACTCTCTATTGGTCAAACGTAAAGGTTGACCAAGAGTACTGGTTTACGAAAATCAATGTTTTCTGGAAAGTTGACATACTGTGGTGTGATGCTATACAATTTGTGCTCATTTAAAACTGCTGTGTGATTTAAATAAGATTTAAGCATGCAGGAAAGACACTAACAGGTAAGGTTTGGTTAAAGTCAAAACCCGAGGCAGCTTGGGAAGTGTGCTAGTTGTGCTTTATGCAAGAGCCTTATTATAAATGTGCCTAAGCATAGAATGAACATTCTTATGTGGGAACAGGTCACTGAAGCATCTCTATAAAGTCCCAAAGCAGCAGGCCCTGTCATTCCCCAACGAGATCAGGCCTTTGAGAAACGGCTCTAGTGGGTCACATTATCCATTATTGTGGTCCATATTCATGAGAATCTCTGCTTCCCCTCCACTGTTATTTCTAACCTACTTAATGTTGTTCTTGAACTAAAAGTGCATTGACTTTGTTAATACAATGATACTGTTTGAATAGAATTATTTGTTCAGAAGGATCTGTGGCAAACAACACACTATTGCGTAAGCAACACATACATACATAAAGTATGGTCTTAGAAGGGAGACATCAAATGCAGCTTTTGAATCGAGTGGTTGGATTGCCTCATTCAGAATTTCCTTTTCTTTTCATCCGTCTTAATTTTATTTCAGAGCTCGCTGGTCTATTTTGGGAGCCCATTTCTTGACGTTTTAGGGGATTATAGTTGTGAGTCTGGCAGTTAATGCAGAAGCTCAGCCGCCCGTCTGTGCATGACCACATACAACTCACCAGAGACCAAACATAACCAAACTATCGGCACACATCAAACACCGCACACCCAAAACTTACGATTCTTAACTAGCTTAAGCAGAAGGGTTTGAAAGAAGGAGGTACTTGCTTTATAATGAGGTCATATCTGTGCTTTACTGTAAATAATCAACTGACCTCTCAGCATCCAAAACCACATCCATCCGTTTACTTCCTCCAATGCAATTCATTGTGTATTCAAGGTATGCATTTCATCAGTGTGCGTGTTCCGTATCCATTGCATACTGTATAGTATATACTTGCTTCTTTTGTAGCAAAGTTGAAGAACGTAAAATCTTCATATACAATTTGTTCATACCATAGACTTTAAGAATTGTTTTAGTACAGCAACGAGTTCAACAACTCTTAAATATCACAATACTCATGCATCTTAGGTGCAAATAAACCAGTAACTCATGAAGTATTGTAAATGAATTGAAATACACCTGTTGACCATGCAATCCTGTATTGTCATTTGAATTTTATTGGTATCTCAAGATCTCACATCCTTTTCAGACAAGCAAACGTTAAGTTGTGTTTACTGTACATATATACACGTGCCCTTAATACACATTATTATTGTACCAAAATACCCCAACAGAGAAATAAAAAGGCATCAACTGGTTGGTATTGTAAAAATATGACTCACAACATCTCCAGTCAACTAACAGTTTTATATTAGATCCATAATTATCTGTTATAATGTAATATTGTCTTATTTATCTGGTCTGTGTGTCTTGGTTAATTTATACATGAGGAAACAGGAAAACATGTACTGAAGAGGACATTCTACTGTATTTGACCGCCACATTGTAACAAAATGATGCTTTAGGTCAAAAACATGGACTCAATTTCAAATATTTTATTTAAAACGTGAGATACAGCCCATTTAAGCATAACAGATGCTGGGTGGATCTGGATTTATGGACTTTAGCAGATGATGAAGACATCAGCACTTCACTATTCTATAAGAAATAAAGGCACAAAAGCACCCAAAATACTTAATAATGAGTGAAGGGACACTGGGCCTTAAAAAAATAATAAAAAAAAATCAAATGATGTCCCTGATGTAACATGATTGTCCTTTATTCCGCTTTTCATTTTTCATCCGAAAGTTTTTACTTGAAAAACAACGACCTGTGCCGGACGACAAAAAGCTGAAATGGACAAAATTTGAGTTTACCCAAATAAAGTGAGACATTTGAGACTGACAGGCACCGTTTTTAGTTCAACTTCTGTAACATTGACAGATTTATTACATAAAATACACTTCGGAGAAATGTACCATACTGAATCATACAATATTATATACTCATTTTAAAAAGTGCAGAACGGCCACCAACACACTGGGTTTTGAACTAAGCACCTACATATCCATTTTAACCAAGAAGAAATACAATCTTATACTTTTAGCATTTACTTGATTTATTGAACCCTCAAGACCTCTGACACAGTTAGAAAACTGAATGAAGGTGTATGGAAAGACCTCACCATCTCACCACCTGACTACTGTAGTCTTCAGTCACACCTGTTACTTCCTCTCTCATTATTTCTATTTCCTCTTCCGCATCTTCTCTTTCCTCTTCGTCCTGTTGTTTGGCCTTCATTTTCCTGCGTTGCTCTCGTCTCCTCTCTCTCACCTCCTGCCTCTCCATCTGATGGCAGTACTGTACCCGTCGCAAGAAAAGCTCCCGCGCGTACTCGTACAGCTGCACGTCCAACGCATTCAAGTCCTCAATGCGCCTCCGCGTTGACGTCCCCACGGTGACCCCGGCCGCCCGGGTGCCGTTGATCTGAGTAAAGGCGGAGATGAAGTGCAAGCCAAACGTCCTCTCGAACAGAAACTGCGTCTTCCGCTGAAACTCTGTGAGACCGAAGAAAGCCATGCGACGCAGGTTGCGCTTGGCACTGCTGAGGAGCATTTCGGCCCGTCGCTCCTCGCTCATGGAAGACAGGTTGTAGCAGCCCACCAGGCTGAGATCGGCCAGCATGCGAGTCTGACGGTTGTTGGCGAGGTTTGACGAACAGGCCATGAACTCCTGCAGAGACACGCCGGTCCAGTCTTCGCTGCTGTAGCAGGCCGGGAGCTCGTCTGGAGTTGGCGGACGGCCATCGCACATATGCAGAGCCGTCTTCCACGTGGCGCCGCGCTGCACGTGCTTCCACTCGCTCAGGTAGCGTGACACAGGGTCCCGCAGGAGCGTGATGTAGTAGAAATCCCTAAGAAGAGAAAACAGGATGAGTAACTTGACTTCTGGAAATAATTTAATTTTGATTAAAAAATTAGCCATTTACTTAGTAACTAGCTACACCCAACACTGGCCTGTACAATACATCAAAATTATAGAAATATTGCAGATGTGCATGTTGTCATATGCATAATGTAATGGTTTGCTATAACAAATCGTTTTAAAACACTTAAAAAAGGTACACACAGTACATCAAAATTTTAGGTCGATGCAGATAAGAGATAGTCCCCGTGTATGTAAAAGATTATCAAGAATTAGGAAAGTTCATAATGTTCAAGTTGATTTCAGAAACTTAATAATTGTCATTTCGCATAAAATATTGTAAATTGGATTATTTATCAAATTCTCAATGCCGCAGTTTTCAATATTATTGTGTAGTCCTATACACTTTTTGCTGTTGCTGGAAAAATTATATTCTGAATGAATATATTTATCTGGATTTAGGAGAACGGATAGAATGATTGGACGAATGTTCTATGGTCCTGCCCCTTATTTTTTTATCTAAATCACATAAAAAATGCCAAACATTGTTGTTTCTCTCTATAGGTTCCACTTACCCTACACTCAACGAAAAACCCGTCTTCACACCAGTGTAAATGTAGTTGTTAATATTATTGTATTTGACCCCACCCCTTACTTTATAACAAATAACATTTTAAGTATATTCACATACACACTCATACACACAGACACACACACAATGCAGTAGCCTAATGAAAACATCCACAGGCGATCATCAAGAAACATCTTTCATTAATACTTAATATTGTGGTATTTATCACAAATAGAGAAAAACAATCCTGGTAAAACATCCAATTTCCGTGTGCTACTAATAAAATCGCTTCTTGCTCAGAATAGCGAGCACATGCTGGCGGTGAGACGTGGCTTGTTCATTGTCACTGAGTTCCTCATAATTTCTCTCATTTCCTCTGGCTGGGACCGTCACCTTCCACACGAGGTGCACATTATATATCCAATCATCTCAATGAGAGAAGCCCCACTGACTGTATCTCTGACAGCTGGACGTATTCTCAATATTACTGAACTCACAAAATTACATCCAAAACAATTATATTTCCAGAGCGTTCCACATTTCGGAATTGCAACGAATTTCACACTGAGGTCGCAGGGGATTGTGGGTAAAAGTGTTGGAAAGTGATTTTACAACTTCGGATCTGCAAAGGTAACGATTTGCCACATCGTGGTTAAATTACGGCTCTGAATGTCATACCTGGTGAGCATTATAATGCAGTGAAATCGATAATGCTTTAATACGGTAATCCATCTAGTCTTCGACATTGACCTATTGGAGAAATGCTGTCAAATGCTAACCTGTTCAATAAAGTCAAGCCGAGCAGGATATGATATGATAATGAAGGTCAAGTCCACTATCACAAGCTCAACAGAGGTCCAAACAACTGTAACCAATTGTATGTACTGAAACCATATCCTCAAGAAAATGGGAAATTCATATTTTGACCATTACATTTGATTTGAGAGGAAGGCAGTCTTTTGCAACAAAACTAATTTGACTAATTATGGGAACCCCTCAGCAGCATAACAAGCTTTTTAATAATAAAATACCAAGATTTGTATTAAAAAGTACATTTCTGTCTATGTTCATAAGGTGCTGGCTTCAAAACCATTTTACCATTACTGCTCGGGCAAAGTTGCAGTTCATTTAACACATAATGGCCTTTTGTGACAACATGCATCAATAGCAGGAAATACTCTCACTATATGGGTTCAAGTGCCACATCTGGAGTTGTACAAGTTTAAAGAAAGAACTACTTGTATAAATAGTGACACAAAATGGACATTTAACAAAATAAAAGCTGCATGGCGCATGCGTCTTGTGAACGCAGAAGAATACATTGATTTAAGTTGTTATTGTAATTACTTTTGCACACATAGTGTATTCTCCTTGCTTCATAAAAATTAAATTGAACTACTATGATAAGATGGACTATTTTAACAATGCCTTTTGTACTTTTCTGGACCATGACAGAAAGAATTACCATGATGTCTATAAGGAGGACTGGAAAGCTCTTGGATGTCATCAAAATATCTTTATTTGTGTTCCGAAGATGCAAGGTCTTAAAGGAGCTAGTTCTTTGCTGTTTTTTGGTCAACACTGTCCCTCTTCTCACAAAACTACTGTTTTTTTTCGGTCTAAATTAAGTCCCTCCTTCGAAAGCGCTCTGATTGGTAAAGCTGACCAGGTCTGTCGCGATTGGTTCCCCGCTTAGAGTGTGTTTGAAGATGTCCCAACCATACCATATCAGCAAGCTTCCGCTTCTCAGGCTGTTGTGATTGGTCAGTCCCCCTCTCAGTGCACGTGTATTCACACTTAATCGGTTAAAAACATGCGGATTGTTCGAAGTGTAACAGAGGCCTGCTAGTGCATGTGCAAACATCAATCTTTGTTAGAGATCGCAATTTTTTTGGTGAATGACAACGGACCGAATGGTGTCAGAGCGGTTATATTAATCAACACTTATAACAGAAGCAGTTAGTTTTGTCTTTTTATATTCGACCCGAGTTGGATAATAAAACAAGCAGATTTACCAGGAGACATTTGCAAGCAGGACTTTAAAGGACATGTCATAGAAGTGTTTTAGAGGTATGCACACACACACAATAGTGTATTTCAAACAGTGTATTACACAGAACAGCATTCACAGCCGGAAAATTCATGGAAGCTGTTATTTGACCGTTGGTTATCTGAGAATGTGTGTAGCTGAATTCTTATTACCAGCTGTAGGACTGTGATGAAAGTGAAAGTAGTTTAGCGCGCAGCTTAGTCAAATGTTTACAATCTCTGATAATCAAACATATTCCTTTGGGCCGAGGTTATTAAAAGCACTCGGAATGGTGACATAATGTACCCAGGAAGTTCTCTTTAGTCCTTGAAAAGAGAATTCTGTTATAGAAAATTTCTCGCTTGGCACTGTACTTTGAGCTTTATCATTTAGCAGGTATTGTTTTACCAGCAACATTACACACTAACTAAAGGTTGAAAATGGGATTGTGGGGAATGGGACCTTAAAAACGTCTTGAACGTCATGTTGGTAAAAAATTACAAAGATTTTTGTGTGAACTGTCGCCATAATAAATATAATGAAATAAAACAAATATATGTTTCCTCTTCTAAATATATTCATAAATATGAATTTGGCCGAGATGATTCCATTGAAAACTCTAGGATGACAGCTAACCTGACAACATAATGACTCATATTTCTTCCAATGACTGTATTTTTTCCATTAATATGGAGAGATCTAGAGGTCGTCATTGATTGACACTTGACAGTGTATAATTCAGAGTGATGAGAAAGTGACAGGCCGAGTAAATATACAGAGTCCATTAGTTTGTCAGGATGTGAGTTAGGCCTTTAAAGCAGTCGGATGTAGATTGAGTTAGCGAGAAAAAGGTCTTTATGTCTGCGGATGCTGGCAGAACATCTCGCACATTAGAGCACTTACGAAAAACACCAGAGGAGTGAGAGATAATGTTCATCTCTGCTTTCTGCACAGCTAGATTCAATTACAGAAGTGTGCAGCGTGCTGGAATGCGGCTTACACTTATGCTTTTTAACATTACTCTCTGCAAACCGAGATCCCATCCAATTTAACCACATACTAAACCCACAAGAGTTTCTTTGACTTTTTAACTCTAAATGCCTGACCTTGGATACAGACAAGTAAGGATGGAAAAGATTCATTGAATTGATTCTGGCTCAGATTTCAATATCAGATTCCCTGAAGATTAGATGAATAGTTCACCCAAAAATTATGCATTATTTAAACACCCACATGTCATTTTAAACCTGTAGAAGAAGATATTTTAAAGAATGTTGATAACCAAACAACATTGAACCTCTTTGACTTCTATTGTATGAATGAACACATAACCACATAGACATTTCTCAAGATATCTTCTTTTGTGTTTCACAGAAGAAAGAGTCATATTCAGGTTTTAAACAACATGAGGTGAATCAAAGACTAAATTGGTAATTTAGCTGAGGAAAGGTTTCCATACTGGATAATGGACTTCCACGGGGATCTGTTGGACTTCAAAAGATTTTAACATCCCTGAAATTGCACTTGATCTGACCGTTTTAAACAATAATCTTATACAAAAACATACAACGTGCCGTTCAACATCCAAGATCTTTTGAACGTTATTCTTTCTCCACACTTGTAACACTGGGTCAGAACTTCACTTAAGTCACCCGTGACCTTTCAGACGTGATTATGTGAAGTCGTGGTTGTGTAGAGCCATTTGAAGCTGTGATGAAACTGAAATTTTACCCTTAACCAACACCCCCCATTCAAGTCCATTATATGGAGAAAAACCGTGCATGCTTTCCTCATAAGCCTCAATTTGTTTTCGACAGAAGAAATAAATACACAGACGGCTTGTATGACATGTGGCTAATTGAATTACCATGACATTTAATTTTTAATTTGAAAGTGAACTACTCCTTAAAAAGTCATGTACCACATAATATGGTAATTGTTTCATTTTAACTTGGACATGATGGTAATGATTTATTCTAGAAGACCCATTAAAGTGCCTTAAAATGTACAACTTTGTTTAATCCATTAATGTAATTTCAACTGAAACAGTAATTCAATTTTAAGTATTCAATAGCGGTTTGTTTAGCTTGCAGCCTGGAATTTATTGAGAAGCTGAATGGTGTGATGAAAATCACACTGATCCGCATTAGCAAAAGTAAGAGACTGTGATTGACAGGCTTTCCTGTAGTCCAGTGGTTAGAGCATGGCGCTAACATCACCAAGGTCATGTATTCAATCCCCGGTTTTGCACATACTTAAAAAAACAAATGTAAAGTATAATACAATGCAAGTCAATTTGGATTAAATGTATAAATGTAAATTGTTTATCCTTAAGACTGAAAAATTCAAACATCTACAGACTTTAAAATCATAAAAATGCTTTTTAAAACATGACACCAACACCATTTCCAACCCTACAGACAAGAGTCAAACGCTTAATAAGCCTCAAAGGCTACAGATATGCAAACTGAAACCTTTGATAAATATTTGATACTGTTCTAATCTTCACCGTCACCTGCTGATGTCATTGCATGTGGACAGCTGTCATTCCGCAGATAAATTAATCCAGAGAACGGTGTTACCTAACAGGGTCTGTGATATCTCTGGCATGTGATATCTGTGTGTCAGCATGATTCATATGACGGATGATGAAAAAGAAGCACATGAATGTCACGGCTTGTTTATGATGGGATATAATGGCTCACAAAAATATCACTTGTACTTCTCCTGTGTTTCGGCTAGATTAAATATGTCCTTCCAAATATACAAAAGCAATATGAACCAAACAGAATTGCAAAAATGTTCACAAAGCAATTAATCTATTTATCTTAAGGATCTTGGACAAGAACAACGTAAAGTTCATAAGACACGTCAAGACATTTCCTTTTGAAAAACAATTTACCCCAATCGGCCGGTTGACCTAATCAGCCTCTCACCTCAGTCAGACGCACGCAGCGGGTTTATCGATCACCGCCAGCGTCGACTGAACTTGATGCTTCTTCTCCGCCTCAGATCAGGAGGTGAGCATCAAAGAGGAAATGAAACCCGTGGAATCGATACGTGCCAGAACAATTTTCTTTCATTGACATTGAAGGCAGAGGTATAATTAAAGACACAGGCCGATGTTAGCATCATTTCAACATCCTCTTCACTCCCAGCATCACTGAGAAATTCGGTCTATTCGCTACACGTTTAAGAGTTCCTTTAAGGACAGCTTTCAGAAACATCTGCTTCGTGCTTGGATGGATTAACATTAACTGATGATTTAACAATCTTCTGTCTGACTGAGCATAGGGTTTGCTTGAATGGTACGGCACATTGAAACCCACAAAGCTGAGGGGCTTCTCTTATGCAGGACCAGAGTTGTAAAGACAACTGTTTCCAATTCATTACTTGGGGGCCCTTTACACAGACCGTTTTCAACTGAACACACAAAAAATGTATGCGTCTTGGCCGTTCGATTAGACGGAAACGTCGTTTTTGGGGGATTGAAAACAAACTTTGAAGACGGTCTGTGCAACTTTTTGAAAACTCCGCCTTTTTGTTTCCATGTAAACTGCAAGACGGAACTTTCTGAAAACGATGACGTCATGCGCTCGGTCACCCGAGTATAGCCAAAACAATATGACGGCTTCCCGTTCTGTGAGCTCTTGCTGCTCGACTATGTATTAACGTTTTCCCAGCAAAATGTGGATTTGCTGCACCAATAAGAACAGCGAAGACATATTAGGATATTTTCGTCCCTCATAAACAAATTCGGACTGAGTTTGATTTTATGCGTTTTGAGACAACTCAGAGACATCTTATAAACGAGGGCCAAATACGAAAAAACGCAGTATGTGCAAAGACCTTAACCCAGCTTATGAAAAACAGCTATTTGACAAAATCCTCAACACTCTCATTAGTAAATCACGTCGAATTAAAGCATCTGCTAAAATTAATAAATGTCAGTCATTTTTTGTGATCTACTGATTTCTATATAAAATATTTTTTCAAATTATTTGTAACACATTCTGTAAAAACTATAGTCTTAATCTTCAATAATAACTAAGTAAAATTGAAATCATGGGGAAATTACTGCTTGAAATCAAACTTTGATGCTTATTATATCTAATAATGAAATCACAAAACTTTAGCCTCGTTTTTACAGACTGGGGGTCCTATTTAAGGATCTAAGCGCATGGTCTATAGCAAAAGGCGCAAGTGCACTTAAGTTGAGTAAGAATTTACTTTTACTAGGTTAATGGCGGGACAAATGGTTGACGAGACAGGCGCATGGTCTAAAAGGGTTGTCCCTATTCCCATGGGTGTGTTTTGGGCAAATCAGTCATCAGAGTCAACTCCCCTTCCCTTTAAGAGCAATATTGGACGCTTCTCCAAAAAAAAGAAACGCGTCTGCTCATGCGAGAGTATACGAAAGGGCTCAGCACATTTGTCCCACCATAGTTTCAAATCGAAAATATTTTAAGAATTTCACAACACAAAAGATGATATTTGAAGGAAGGCCTCAGTGATTTTGTGTCCATACAATGGAAGTCAATGGGGTTCGATATTGTTGGTTACCAAGATTCTTCGGTCATGTAATAAAATAATTTTCATTTCTGAGCAAACTATCCCTTTAAGAAAGCTGGTTTCATTTATATCCTTAAAGGAACAGTTCACCCAAAATGACAATTCTGTCTTTATTTACTCACCCCTGATGAACACAGAGAAACATATTTGGAAGAATGTCAGTAACCAAACAGATCTCATCCCCCATTACCTCCCATAGTATTTTCCCTACTATGGCAGTAAATGAGGGATGAGATCTGTCTGGTTACTGACATTCTTAAAAATATTTTCCTTTGTGTTCAGCAGAACAAAGGAATGTATACAGATGTGGAACAACCTGAGGGTGTGTAAATGATGCCTTCCTTTTTGGGTGAACTGTCCTTTTAAAGCTTCAGTTCCTCTCCATTCAATGACCAGTGTAAAAAGAGGGTGTGCTTATAATGATAAAACTGGAGCATTAAAGGTTATGCGGTGAGTGGTTCTGCGTGACAGCCTCACTAATCGTTCTAACTGTGCCGTTTTCTGCATTTCCCTACCGCAGCATATTCAGAGAGTGCACATTACTTTCAATTGTGTTTTCAATTAGGAAAAGCAGATGGCAGGTTTTGCAGTCCTCGGGCATGCTGTGTGGATCTACTCATATCATCAATTGCAGAGGCTGTTGCAGGAACAGCTTGCCATTTCCATACAGACAGTAAAGCATGAACGCCCCAACAGGCCGTTTCTGTCTGGATGTGCTGACTCATCGGACTCTCGCCGCGGTTAACGCCGCTGCCCAGGGCTCTCACACAAATGAGATCGAGCGCGAATGAAGAAAAATATAAAAGCTACAGAGAACGCATCCAAAACTAATTCACTTAATATCTCTGCAGAATCAGTAAGAAAAATGTTATGACATCTAGTGGTGACATTTTACCACGGGAGCAAAATCGTACTGGTAATTCCTGGACATTTCTTCTACTAGTCAAACAAACATGTAGTCAAACAAGCATGGATTTGCCGACATTTAATACAAATACAAGTAAATATCTATCGTAGTGTAATATAATTGACCCAGTTTACTGCTTTGCTGGTTTTGAGGTCTGACATTATCCATTCTCATCCCATCAACCTGTCAATTATATCAGAAGTCACATTCAGAAGCTTGCTTTGATTTCTTTTATGCATAAAATATTATGCATTCACTTTCGACTACACAGTTACTCCTTTTTATATTTTACAGTTACAGAGAAGACAGCAACAAAATAATGTTGCAACAACAGTTCCCAACATGATACATACATGATTGCCAACGGCACAACACTGTTTTTAGTCATAAATTAAACCTAATTTACATAATACATTTTTTATATTTGAGTGAATAATGCATTGCACATTATTGAGGCAACTTAAAGGTACAGTTTGTAGAAATCGTCGCTAGAGGGCGTAGCTTGATGACGCTGTGTAGAAGCGCGGAATGATGGGATATGTTGTCTTCAACTCCACCGCTGATGGTACCGCTGATACATCAATCAGACGCGAACGAGAAATCATATAAGCGGAAGAGGTAAAGTAATAAAGTTTAATAAATGTTTCATTGATGAAATCATTTTACTTAATTATAATGAATTAGACCCGACTAATGTAAGGTTTAAAACTAAATTGTTAGTCATAGATGTTATAGTAATTTTCCAATTGGATGGTGTGATCACACTGCGCAGTTTTAAGTGCTCAAATCAATCATAGTAAAAGTTATTTTGAAGGTACCCACATCATTTGCAGTAATGCTAGACGGACCGACAGTATAAACTACTTCCGCATCTGTCTACGACAGTGTCACGTGGTTGCTACGTCAGTAAAGGCCGTAACAAAGGGTAACATGGATATGACGCCATTGACAGGCGATGAAACGGCTCCGGTCCACTGCTTAGAATGGCAATTTTCTCAGGATTCAAAAGCAGTTGGAAACATTTGAGATATTGTAAGTACTCAGATGAAAAAATATATATAACATTGACCTAGTAGTTTTGGGATATTTTACTGCAAAATTCTTACAAACTGTACCTTTAACAGACCTCTTTAGTTTCCTGAGTGTAATATATTTCAGCTTTTAATGCTTTAACTATAATAAACATATTTAGAAACTGAGATATACACACAAAATATATTTCACTCACTATTCATAAATGTAAAATAAACGTAAACTACATTGACATTTTTTTAAACTATACGTCCAACACACTCACCGCGCATGCGCACACAATCATTGAGGATGTGATATTTTGATCATGTATATATTTTGAAGCCCTATATGTTGATTAGAAAATGTTTACCTTTACCGTCCAAGTCCCTCACAAGCTGCACATGCATGACGTCGACTTTTTTCATCCCAGCAAGACGGTAAAATGAAATGTCAAGTTTTTTTATGATAAATCCGCTACATCCCACGATAGGGTTTGCTTTCCATATTCTGAAAGTTGCTGTTTTACAGCGCGAGAATCCGCTTCAAACGATTGAATCCATGAGTGAACTATCCGAATCATTTAAACTGACTCTGATTCTTCAGCTTCAGACCAATGAGGATTCTGCAAAAATATCCGATAAATTAAAGTGATTCATTCGTGAGTCGGGGATCACTAACAGACAAAAAGAAAATACAGACAAAACATTTAAAAAAACTTTAGTAACAGTAACTAGTGATGGTGAAATGAAGCTTGAAGACTGTTTCGAGGTATGATTCAAAGCTTGAGAGTGTTTAAAACAGCGCAGTGTGTCGGTTAATAAAACATAGCAGTTGCTTTGAAGAAGTTTTATCAAACGAAGCAACAAGCAGTTGAAATTCAGATTAACTTGAATGTTATCTGTACAAATAAAGTTTTTGTCATTGGTTACTTGACTTCTACGAAGCTTCGAATCGAGGCTTCATCTACCGTTTTATCTTGACACAAGCTCTGAAGCGTAGGTTCACATGTCACATTCCTAACAGTAAGAAACATCGTTCCTAAAAGGTAACATAAGTTTATTGCACCAACCTAGAAAAAAACAAGATAACCTATATTAACAGTTCTACCAGAAAGACTCGGAGGCCAAAGTTGAGTATACAACATTTATTTGACAGCTGATAGACAGAATATATATGGATATAATAAGATGGTAACAGTTCTTTGGAGTAGGCCCTGTCCGTGGCTCGCATCCAGAGGGCCAAGAAGTCCTCCACTTCCCGCCTTGAGATTGTAAGGCGGGGGCGTAGCCAACCCTCTTGGGGTTATATTGACAGGGACCTCCTGGTGGTGGTGGGGAGGATGGGGGGCGAATCACGTAGCTCCGACTGCGGACATAGGAAGGGGTAAGTGGCGATCTTTTATGTTTCATGTCGGAAGGTGATTGGTTGGGTGTTGATTGGCAATGAGTGATACAAGATTGAGTCTTCCTGGCAGAACTAGCGCTGAAGCTACATTTCTCAGTTTATTCCATGTACCCCATCAACTACGCAAAACTGCTCCACAGAACCACAATTCAGCCATTATTCTTAAGTAATTCAGTGTTGTTGTCAGATCCATACAGAAGGCTAAAAATGCAACCTAATTTTTTGTTCATGCAGTTACATTTCCTGCTTGAAATAATGATTTTTATTGACTTCCTTAGAATATCCATACAACCCATTGTTGTCTCGCTTATTTATGGTGATTTTTACACCATAAATAAGCATGCATTTTACATTCAATTTCATGATGTTTGGTGAGCTATTTGTGTTGACAAGTAGTAATACCCCCTTAAGAAGCCACAGCATGTGGTATAAATGTTTTTGCTTCAGATAGAGGGAAGAAGTGGGATTTCTCCAACTATATGTGTCAAACACAATCTGATAACGAAAAAATGTGCTTATGCACATGCTAAAATAATTGAAAGAGACAAGATTACAGCGGTTTACTCATTTAGCTCAATTTGGCATCAAAAGGTTTTGACAGGGAAGAGCTTTGCTTTGATCTCTTATCATTACATTTGAGCCCCCAACATGGCTTACTGCTGTGATCCCCCGCTGTAAGTCCACGTGAGAAAAAACGAGCTTTACCAAAGCTCGGCGTAATGTGGGTTCAAACAATGCTGCTTTGCATGATTCAGTCAATTTGGTGCAGCATCTCCAATCTGCATCAAGACCTGAGTTAGATATGAGCGAAGAGGAATGCTTTTATATTGTTTTCATGCTGGCAATGCGGTCACTTTTGTGTGTTGTGTTCTTGGCGATCACAGAAACATGGACGAATGCACTTGACTGATCTGCATCCACAACCTACAATAGCGGCAGTCAAACGTATTCTCATGATGTCCCTTCTCTCTCTCCCAGTCACCCGTCCACCCACACACACAGAACTGTGTCTTTCTGTCTCGCTGATAAAGAGGTCTGCAAATAAAGTGATTTCTCATGGCAGATGCCAACTGGTTGGCACTGGATTTTGGACTGAAGCTCAACTATAAAAGCCCCACAAAGATGCTGACAGCTTCACTGCTGCCGATTTGATCTGTGATACTATTAGAAAAACAAGACGCAGCCAAACCCTCAGTAAAGGCCAGCCACAAAGATTCATGCTCGGTTGGGCAGTGCCTGGCACAGCTGCTGTCAGAGCTATAGACATCAGGTGATGCTCATATGCAGACAATGAGATGAGCATTTATATTGTATGGGTTACATTGTATGATGACATATGATGATAGGTTTAGAAAATGGTTTCAAATGAATAAGGATTTGCTCTGTGGTGTTTTACATTGGGAAACAGTCAAATTGAAATATTCTGATCATAGTACAATACCGTATACACATACACTGTTTAAATGGCATTGTCTGGGTCAAAATGATACATTTTTCTTTTATGCCAAAAATTATCTGCGATATTAAGTAAATATCATGATTCATGAAGATATTTTGTAAATATACTGCCCAAAATATATCAAACTTTATTTTTGTGAGTGGATGGCCAGTAACAGTGCCTTTTATTAACAACTTCAAAGGCAATTTTCTCAATATTAGATTTTTTTGCACCCTCAGATTCCAGAGATTTAAACAGTTATATCTCCGGCAGATATTATCATATCCTAATAACCTTAAAGCTTAATTGTTCAGCTTTCAAATGATGTAAAAATATAGATTTAGAAAATTTACCCATAAGACTGGTTCTGTTGTCCAGGGTCACATATAAAACAATTCTCTACATTATGATTTCAGTAAAATGACCCTACACATTTGAATGGTTGTGTACACTTTTTCTTCTGTAAATTTCCACAAGGATGTTCAGATATATGTTATTGAAAAACAACAAGACCATTTTTGAATCATTTTTCCTTTGAATCCGACAGGCTTTTAGTGGTAAAGAGGCCACTGCTTCAAACAAAACTTGCCAGCTGTATGTAAAGAGATGTGAGAGAACGCGCGAGAGAGCGAGACACAAAGACTAGGTAATACACACACATATCAGTTTCACTGCAGCCCGTACAGTGCGGCTCATTGCTGATCCCAGACCAGAGTGCAGTCTATTCTTGGAATACGACGGAAACCCCAGGGGACGCGAGACTAGAAACGGAGTAAAAGGAGAATTTAACAAAGAGAGTGAGACAGGCAGTGTGTGTGTGTGTGAGTAAATGCAGTGTGTTCCTGCATAAATCTCCTTCCGACTTTGCATACCCAAGGACTCAGAAACTAGATAGTGTTTAAAAGCTCCAGCACCAAACCCCAAAGGCTCTTGGACCAGATTCAGCGCAGCTCCACATATACTGCACTCTCTGCATATCTCGCCTCTTAAGCTGATTGGTGACCACAGCACGGCGTCTCAAACTCTATGATATATAACCTGTCCAGAAGTGTGTGAAAGTATGCCGTCGGGCAAACTTTTTCATATTGCTGCATGTGACATTTTTTTAGGCCAGGGTTGGTAGCACTGTTAACTGACTTTCTATATAAACCAGGGTTAAAGGGAGAGTTCACCCAAAAAGGACAATTCTGTCATCATTTATTCACCCTATTGTCATTTCAAAGCTTTATGACTTTCTATCTTCTGCAGAACAGAAAAGAAGATATTTTGAAGAATGTTGGTAACAGATAACCGATGGTCCCATTAATTTGCATTGGTTTTGTGTCCACAATAGAAGTCGATGGTGACCGACGGTTTTTGTTTTTGGTGCTCTGAATTGACATAAAAACACGTAAAAACATAAAACCACAGGATCTGATGGCATCATGGCAGTGACTGTCGGAACAGGGGGGTGGGCTTGCCCTGCTCATAGAAAGCCAGCGATGTTTTGCATAAATCTGGATGGTAATCTCTCGCGCAGATGATAAGATTGCTGCTCTCGCGTGCTCTAATCTTCCTGAAGAAATGTGAAGATTACAGGCGTTTTAAGAATACCTCGATGGGAGCGATCGCTGCTTCTCTGATTGTCTGATCGCAACGAGGGCTTGAGTTTGATATGTAGGATGAGATTGAGAGGGGGTGGAGAGAGTGAGCGTATAAATACAATCATATTATAGTGTACACTGTAAAACAAATCCGTAAAAATAGGAAATAAGGAATTTTCCGTATTCATTTTTACAGTTGTTTGACCTGTTTTTTATATTTTTCACTGCATTAAATTGCATTTTAGGATTAATGGAAATGTCCGTAAAATAAAGGAAAATGTACTGGTAATTTTCTGCTAATACTTTATTTGTTTTTTTACAGTATCGGTTAAGCAATCCAAATAACTTATCAAACTATTTTGTAATTTTTACTATTTTACATATAATTTTATTTTATGAATGAGATGAGGGCATTTCAGGCATTAGATATGTAATGAAATACTTAACTACATAATTTGGTAGTTTGCTTTCATAAAAAGAACTAAATGTAGATTTTAGAAATGTAAAACCCATTTTCTGTCTTGGTTGTCTATCAGGTATCAGGCTATGAAATTCTTTTAACATTTATTTGCACTTTTGGGGTAAAATTGACAATGCTAATATAGGTATTGTTTGTAGTTTTCTTAATAGCTTTTGGTATGAACAGGCCTTAAAGGGTTATGATTTGTTTGTCCTTACGTTGTTCAAAACCTGTATATGACTCTTTATTCTGTGGAACACAAAAGAAGATATTTTGAGAAATGTCTCAGTGGTTTTGTGTCTATATAATGGAAGTCAATGGGGTCTTTGTTTTTTCGTTCTGCAGAAGAAAGCAAGTCACAGAGGTTTGGAAAGACTTAAAGGGCTAGTTCACCCAAATGTTTTTATTCTTTCATCATTAACTTACCCTAAACTCATTTCTTTGTTCTGTTAAACACAAGGAAAGATATTTGTAAGAATGTTCTGTGACATCATCCACTATCACAGTAGAAACAAAAATGTTATTTTTTGTTGTTCTGTTGAAGAATTTGGGGACACAAACAGTTCTGGGGCACCCCTAGCGAATGAGGACAGAATTATCTTTTTTGGATCACTTTGAAGATGAACAAATGATGAAATAATTCTCATTTTTGGCTTAATTGTCCCATTAATGCTGATCGAAGCGTTCGATCACATCTCCAGCCCTCTGCTATTCCTCCACTTAAACATTCTTGAAGCACAAACAAAGTAAACCTCAGAAATATTTGAGAAAGAGCCAGATAAATGGGAAACACGAACAGAATGCACTTATATCGTGAGAATGCCAAGCAGTTGATATGAAGGATTGTTATTCTATCGGTGCACATGGGATATGCCGTGCTCCTTCATGCATTGCTAATGTAATACCTGTAGTGCCCTGTTCACATACTTGACGCCTGTCCTGTGCATACAAACACACAAGAGCCCATCATCTCTCACACGAAGACCCTGAAAAGACACTTTCTTAAGTCCTGATCACACACACACATCTCAAATGCCAACATAATAGCACACAATTATCAGGGAAGTGCACTTGGCTTCACACAGTAACCCAATAAAATGCTATCGATGTACTTTAAGTTGGGTCTTGGAGATCTGTCTCTCGATCAAGTCTTTCGCCTTCACCCTCTTGAAGTGCTCGCTTGGCGAGGCGTCGTGGGCGAACGGAGGATTTAGCAGATGAGACATTCAGGGTGGGGGGGATTAATATCCTGAAACGTGGCAGCAGATGGGAGATTTTTCACTGTTGTCTGCTCAATGTAACGTGATCGTGTAAAGGAAACCGCTTTTATTGTTGCACAATGCAAAGTGAGAAGCCACGGCGCATGCAGCGTTCCGTTGCATTGTGCGCTGTGCATCGCAGCTTTTGTGATTGCAATTAAGTGGCAGATTTTGCATCATACTTGGACATTGTGGTAAACTAATAAATCAATCAGCGGAACAGCGTTTTTTTCGGTTGTCTTGGTCAATTTCAGATATCTTTCACCTTCCTGCGAATCAACATTATGATGATGCACAAGCACTTTGCTGTGGATTCAAACGCTCAGCTGAAAGTATCGATTCATCTTTAGTTGTGAGGAGACCCTTCAGCAGAGGATCACAAACATGAACGCTTGAAGAAGCTCTGTAACTAGTTAAGAGAAGCAGAGAGGAGAACAGAAGGAATATTCATGTCACTAAAGCAGTTCGGGAGAGCGTGTGCACCTTGCACAAATTATTATTAATATTCCACGGCCCACTTGATTTGATGCAATCTAGAAGACCTTGTAAAGTTCAGCAGCCCTGCCCAAAAAAGATGAATCTGTGTACTATGAGATGAAAGTAAATTATTCTGAACAGGCCTCTCCAGGATCATTAGGCAGAATCATAATAATGTATAGAGAGATCTTTTATGGCCTGTCTGCATCTTTGCAGTTGAGCAACATATTTACAGCCGTCTGTCACAACACATCATCAAGACGGCTGATGTTCACAGATCATTTCAGAGACAGCGGAAATGTTGTAGTTCCTTACAATCAATGTTGAGAAAAAACTATTTAACGTTGATTCAACATCAAATCAACTCTGCTATCTGGGTAGCTACCATAAATGTACCATGGTGTTACTATAGTAATCCATAGTTTAGCTGTGGTGTTTGTAGGTAAACTATGGTAATAAAAGGGGCAACCAATTAAAAAACAATAAAGTTATGTCACTGTTGTGCAAAAGGAATCTGTGTAAACCATGGTTAAGTTCTACCCTAAGCTATTCTCAATATTGCAATACTCGGTTTACTTTGAGTTGAACCGCGCTTACCTTCGTTTCGAAGGCGCGTCTTTCTTCTGCTTTTTATTCATCACTGCCGGGACACAGCTCGTGAGTTCGGTCCAGTCCGCGTGCAGACCGCAGCTCCAGCCCGTGGAGAAGCGCGAGAAGAGCCACGACTCCGCTCTACCGGGCCGGTGGCAGGTGCACTTCTTCTGTCCGGAGCGGCAGTCGCACGGGCGCTCCAGGTGGATGTTGCGCACCAGGTGTCTGCCGAACGTGGTTCCTCCGGTCTTCTGGATGTGCAGGAACACGATCACGTCTTCGTCCTTGATGTCGAAATCCACGTGGCGCTCGAGATCGTCGCGCGTGAAGTTGAATTTGGACCGCAACCCGTCCGGATCCGGAGACTCTCTCTTGACGTCTGCGGGGTATCTGGAGAACGGCAAACTCTCTCCGTTGCCAAACCGACAGGACGTGCTGCCCGCCGGACAGATGTACTGATAGCCGATCATGACAAATAAAACGGTTAAAACGGGAACTAAAAGGAGTTTGTTGGATTTATCATCCATTGTACGTAGAATGAAGGAGATTGGTCACGCCATTGGCGATGCTCTAGATGTTCAATGAGCTCTCCAGGTGTCAGATGATTATGCGCGCGGCGAAGTGAGCTTCACACCCCTTCTGTTATCATATGTAATCGCCACATAAATGTCTGCTGGACATTGTGTTGCTGACTGAAAAGAAACAGCTTTACGAGTCCTCGTTGCATTAAACTTGGAAACAATGCGCAGAATCTCACCTGAACGGAACCGCTCCAACATAGCGCTGTGCGTTTTTGGAAATCCATGTGCGCTCAGATCTCCGGTTCTTTTAGTCTGTTATTCTTCCAAAAGATATGATCGACCGAAAGATTGCAATGTGGGGTTTGGCAGCAGACATCATGAACAACATTTTAAGATTAAGGAATGATTGCAAATGAACGCTGCTTTCTGTGAGATGATATTGAAGTAAGCTCCTGTTGCAAGTTGCGAATCTTGTCAAGCGTGTTCTTGTGTGCGCGCGCGAGAGAGAGAAACAGAGAGAGAGAGAGAGAAACAGAGAGAGAGAGAGAGAGAAACATAGAGAGAGAGAGAGAGAGAGAGAGAGAGAGAGAACATAGAGAGAGAGAGAGAGAGAGAGAGAGAGAGAGAGAGAGAGAGAGAAAGAGAGAGAGAGAGAGAGAGAGAGAAACATAGAGAGAGAGAGAAACAGAGAGAGAGAGAGAGAGACAGATAGAGAGAGAGAGAGAAACATAGAGAGAGAGAGAGAGAGAGAGAGAGAGAGAGAGAGAGAGAGAGAGAGAGAGAGAGAGAGAGAGAGAGAAAGAAAGAAAGAGAGCAGCCCTAAAAAGCGATTGGCCATTATTCAACTCATAACCATTGTAACGTGAGTCAAGAAATAAGAAGGATTTACGTAGCTATAGAGAATAGCTGAAAGTGCACACATAAATATTGTTTATGACTTAAATTTTTGTAAAAGATGATAAAATTAACAGTTTTTCAGCAAAAGCACTCATGCACCTGCCTTTATTTTGTGTTTTTTTAAACGCATATTTATTGAAATATATTTCACTGTTTATTGAACAAACTTTCTTGCTCTTCAGTTTTAAGTAAACACAAAATAAATGTTTTGTTGATCACTTAATGGTCACTTAACTGGCAAAGCCCTCTGACTGACAACCCCAAAATGTTTTTTAACATGTAATTTAGTGGCAGTCTAGCAGAAACAGATTATACCACATTCAAAGGCAGAAATATATAAAAGATGGCACTATGTCTAAAATGTGTACAGAACACAAGAACAATACCATAAATTTGTCTCAGTCAAAAAGTCTGATCTCCTTTGATAAAACTTAACTATGCAGACTTTGGTAAATTAAATGATAACTTAGTCTTCAGGGACCAAAGTCTTTCTAACAGATGGTATATAAAATCGCCCAATCAGAATAAAGTTTGCCAGATCTTTGGTTTGCATCAGACTGATCCAGTTACAGAGTAAACAAATAACATTCTCTTAAATGAGGTTTCAGTTCTGTTGCACTATAAAAATAATAAATTACAAACTTCTAATGTCGCAAGATGATCAAGAAAAGGCAAAGGAAGCAAATGATGCAATCATTCATTATCCACAATAAAATAACCTCAGCTCAAAACTGAGACAATTATTTCCAGCCAATAATCTGACCGTGTTTCAACACCACGGACAGCTAAACAGAATAGACAACAAAGATAATGTCTATAAAAATCAAGACCATTAATCATTGAATGGAATTTAATAGAATATAGTCTGAACAAGTAGAGATTTCATTTATTATGGCTTTTGTCATTGTTCACCATGTACTGTATATTTATAAACAAACCAGCTCCAAGAAACCATCCCTTCAGCATTTGAAATCATTTTTTTTTACAAAGTGATGCCTTAACTTCTGTTTTTTGCACCCATTGTTCCTTAAACCATTTAAATGAATGTTTTCGGAACAGAAATAGATATATTCTCTACCTGTTTTCCCCAAAAGGCTAACCAAGATAGTGTCACTATTGAACTAGCCATAAAAACATGCTGATTCCCATTGCAAAAACACTACCTCCTCATCGACCTTCATCAATCTTTTTGATCATTTTACACACTCAAATATGTAAAAAATATAGATTTTTGTTACAATCATTACATCAATGTGTTAGTCACACAAGCCTCATGTGCAACATAACATCAAATAGTTTCGGTTCATATTGAAATCATGTCACAATCGAAAGTAATGATTTGTAATGGGTAACTAGGGAATTTATTGATTATGTTAAGTTTTGTTCAGTCAACCAAAGAGTCATTTGATTCAACACAAAATCTCAGTGTTTGGGTGGTTTTTAGACTTCACTATAAAGAACTATTTTAAATTTTATGTTGTTTGTTATGTATACAATAAAATATTTTTATAGCAAAAAAAATCCAGCTATTATGACGCAATATAAATTTGACTTTGGATTTTTTCACCATCAATTCAGATTTCAACCTCACATCATTTCAGTTTTAACTGGATGTTTTAGTATCACATTATGCATGAATGCAAACTATAAAAACAGATGTCATGAAAACCTTTTTTAATGTAATGAATTATATACATTTATACAGTTTATATATTCTTTTCTAGATCTGAACAGACAACTGCAAATATTTCTGACCGTGAGGATGAATTAAGACACATTGTTTTAGACTTTTAGAGAGTGTTGTGCCTGTACAGCTGTCTTTACAAGGATAAAAATGTCATAAACACAGATGCAGTCATTTATCTGTCTGTGAAGAGCATTAACATACATTAGTCATCAAGCACCACAGGAGTCTTGACAACAAGATGGGTGAAATTATTCTGTTTTTTAAAGAAGCATGACACTGCCTGGCTGCTATTAAAGGTTAGATGCCTTAAGTGTCACATCTCTCTTATGTTACAAACACATTTAAAACCTAACCTACAAGAATAATTGGTGCGGATGCGTCAAGAAATGAACCCGTTCCAAAGATGGAAAGTTTCAGGAAGGTTTTTTAAAACTTCTTCTGCTTTAAAATTCTGCTCTGTAAATGTTTTGAGCAGCCGTGCTTTATTCAAAAGGCTGTAATAATGATATTCATTACCTGACAAACTCAGAATTGATGAATTGTTTCGGCAAAACTACCTCTTGCCTTTGTTAAACTCTTAAAAAAAGAAGGTTCCTCAAGATTTGGTCTGCAAGGTTGTATAAAGAACCTTCAACATACAAAGTTGCACAAATGGAACACTTTCGACAGACTATAATAAGGTAAATCGTTGATTAAAAGGGAATCAAAAAAATCAGTTTGGCAACTTTTTTTGACAGGTGTAGAAAATAACAGGTGAATTTACTCTGTTAATAACAGAACACGCGTTAACAAATATTTGATATCATACCAGACCAATAACAGGTAAGACTGACCACTTAAATGCTGTTTTTACGCATATGCACAGCCGTGAAACAGCACCCAGCAAACATGTAAGCCTGCGATGGTGGAAAAAATCCATACAAGACTTTGATTAATGCAGCGGGTGCGTATGCTGAGAGAAGTAATCAGTGTTTTTGTCCTGCTCGCACAGAGAGAGAGAGAGAGAGAAGAGAGAGAGAGAGAGAGAGAGAGAGAGAAAAAAAGAGGCAGAAACGGGTGTGATAAAGGAGTTAGCATAGGGCCCTGTTTACATAAACGTGATGTTTTCCTGGTTTGTTTGATTATGTGGTTTGATAATGCAGACTATTAGACGTCCCAGTGGGTTTCTGGGAAGTGATTGAAAAAGTGAGGTTGCTCAGGGATGGAAGGGGTGTTGCTGACATACAGCAAAACTCTAGCACTTAATGCTTCGGTTAAGAATTTTAGCCTTGCTTTTTCAGAGTGTGCTTCTCTAGATTAAAAGATTTTTGTGGGTTCCCAAAATGTGTGTCAGAATATGAAATAAGAACCATTGAAAGAAAACGGTTCACTCATGTTGTAGTAAAACCTCTTGGCTTTGATTGTCTGACGCTCTCGGTCGCTGAGGAGGAATAATATAGCGCTACCGCATGTTCTCCAGTAATGCACCATGATGCTCTCCACTTTGCTTTGATTTTTATGGCGTTATCGGCCAAGATGAGAAACGTTCACTGAGGATCACTGACTCAGCGTCTCTCAGTGTTGCGGCACTGAGAGGGCGGTATGAAATGCTGGAGAAATGGAATGGTCCTGCCGGGTTTGGGGGTGTGTGTGATGTCTACGGCTGCTTTTAACATGGGTTTAATATCCCACTCAGGGGCTCTGCAATAATCTTTAGACATGCATTCATTGTTCCATTACATTTAAAACGTCATGCTGTGAAATTTACAACCTGACCGGGTTCCAATATTTTGAAATGAAAATGTTATACTGTATGCCAAATACACAAAATTACTGTTTTCATGTTTAAAACTGAATGTAAGATTTCAATGGGGTTGCTATGTGGTTGCCAAGGTGATTCTGAGTGACTTTAGGGTGTGTTGTTGCCAAATTATCAAACAGTGGACTGCCATTTCAAGCTACTAGGTATTTCCGTTATTTAATTCTTTATTTTTAATTATTGGCACATTTGGCAATGCACGTTTCTTTTATTCTAGAGATGCACCGATACTAAACTTTTTACAGCGACACCGATAGCCGGTTATTCAGAGCGATGTCTGCCGATACGGACATAGATTGTTTTCTATATGTACAGAAACACAAATTAGTTGGATTTCCTGTCCTCTTTTGATTCACAGTATATATTGGCCCTGATCATCGGCTGTTTTTCAAACTGTGACGGTAAAATTGCTTTTATCTTCCGATACCGATTTGCCGATATATCGGTCCATCTCTTATTACCTCCAAGGAATTTTTGAAAGTGAAAGGCCTAATATAATCGATTAGAAAAATGAAAGCATACAAATCAGCTTATGTTGACTTTATAGCACATAAATATATTCTAGAAGAACAGCTCCAGAGATAAACTTCAGAAAACTTCAGCTATAACCATCATGCATGCTTTTTAAACAGATACTGCCCACATCTATTATAAAATGCTAGAAACACATTTTTAACATGGTTGGCTGTCTCTTGCCGGACCACCGGGGTCTTCGACAGAAGCAATTTTCTGTGACACATACAGGTGTAATACAATGATCGATTGGTGTGTGTGAGATTGAGAAAGATCAGTGCTGACTTTGGATTGTTCTGCAGATCCAATAAGCCATAACCTGGACTTCTGAATGATATGTTATATATGGGTGCTTTGTGGACGACTGTAGGATTTAAGTATTAGGGGGCTCTTTGACCTGATGTGACTCAGAATTCTTGCTTAAACTGCGAAAGTCTTGATTTGTATCATGCTTGTCTGACATTTTATTAATAAATTGAAGTTCCACCTGTTTGCCTTTGTGTGTGTGTGTCTCTGTATGTTTGCATGTGCACTCGTGCCTGTGTGTATGGGAGTATTTTACACTTTCTCTTTTAAAATTGTGTCCTGATAAAATATATCTAAATTGTGAATGTGACAAAAACTCCAGCTCGTCCATAGGTCTTAATGTAATAAACTGTACGGCCAAGAGTCTTAGGTTAAAATGAACCCTTCGCACTACAGAGTAACTCTGAAAAGGATTTTGGAACCGGGTCCTGTCGCATGGGTTTGTCCCTGGCCTTGCTCTGTTTCTCTCGCAGGCCACTGTGCCCCCTTCCAGTCTCGCAGAATTAGCTTTCCGCCACCGCTGGCCTGGTTTTATGCCAGTTCCATCCCCTCTAGTGGCTTGGCATGCCATTAAAGCACTCTCTCCCAGCATGCTGAACTAGCATGGCATTAAGCCGGAAACTCGGTCGGGCCAGAGTTCTGTGACCGCCCTGCTCATAGGACCCATGATGCAAATCCAGTCTGGCATGAAAATAGAGTAATTAATCTGAACCTAAATCTGTTGTTGAATAATAATACTATTTTTAACTTCAATTAAATATTAATAGTTACAATAAATATTATTCATTGTTACATTAAATTAAATCAAATTTTCAACTATGCTTTTTTGTACTTACAAAGTAAACAAATGTATTAATGAAAAATAACCAGAGCGCAGTGGTAAATCTACATTTATAGAATGCCTTTGAGCCTTGAATAATCTTTGGTAATGCAGAACCTCTGGAAATACAGAATGTGAAAATGGCATCATTACATTATGTTATATACACTACATAATTTAGTGTAAAGTGTCATTTTAAGGTTAATTATTGCATAAATAATTATTAATTATTACATAAAACTAATACAATTAATAAAACAGTAGTCAAATAGCTAAAACTAAACTTGAATGTGTACAGTGTGAGGCAAGAATTTTAGAATTCATTGAAGTCAAAGAAAAAAGTAGAAGTAAACTCAAGTAGCTCAAACTAAACTTGAATGTGCACCCACTGTATCATACTATTTTTAACTACAATTAATTATTACATAAACTAGTATTCATTATTACATAAAACTGATAAAAAAGATTAAATAAAATTAAATAGCTTTCGAATGATGCATAGTTTGTGAACCGTTATGAAAAACAAAGGTAATAAAAATTCCTTTTTCATGGACCCAAGGGCGTGTGAAAATCCCCACAATCTTGGTTCACTTTAGGTTCAAAGACACAAATGCTAATGTAATTCCTCATAAAATGGATTTAATGCTTTTTAAAGTGTTTTGTTTTTAGCTCCAGCTGTCATTTGTCTGCCATATAGTGTTTATTATTTGTAAAAAAAATCTGTTAGCCCATTTATGTCACAGAAACTTCTCCACTGCTAAAGTATAATAAAAACAACACACCCGTCAAGCTTGTATAATCACGTCTAAATTTGTGTTACGTTGAAGAAGAAGCAGACTGTCAAAACTCAGCGGTGAGTCATAATTCTGTCTCATAAATGTTCATGTGGGGTATTTTTGAGTCTTGGAAGATTACAAAGGCTTGTGTGCCGGCAAGGTGAAGAGCTGAAGGTTGAGCGTGAATCTCTATAAATCATTATCTGTGGAAAACACATTGGGGGCTTCTCTCCTGAGGGGGTTCTTCAAAGAGAAATCCTTTGACACGTTTGTGAGTTGGAGCTTTTGGGGAAGTATCTTTGAAAGCGAAAAAGCTTGTTATGTCAGCCTTGCCCAGGTAACTCCTGCCGACAGCCGCACATCAAAGAATGGAAATACTCAATTACTGGAGATACACCTGAAACATGTATAAAGCATGAAGACATACATTATTTGGGCTATATGGTCTTGATTTGTTGACTCTCTATTCCGTCTGGCAGAAAAATATTAATTCTGTGTCTTACTATGACAGTTTCTTTGCTCTGAAATCTGTCGGTTTCAATCAGTTATTCTCCTTGAAGATATTTCTTTATGATATCTGTCAGATTTTACACATCTTATGTTTTTGAGGCAGCCAGAAACACTTGTTTGTATTGACAAAGACCAAACCCACCGCTAGTGTGTGGTCTGTGGATCATGAACCTTCTGGGTAATAGTCTTCTAGTCTCGAATATAAACATCAAATATTTAAAATGACTTTTGCTTGTATTTTGGCGTACATTTTTAATTGATATAAAATATTATATTGAACGCTGTGTTCTTGAACTGGAAAGAGAAAAGCAAGATGAATCCTTCAGAGAGATAAATACACTTAGATGAAACTTTATTTCTCTTTTAAGAGCAGTTGAATGTAATAAAACTGTTGCAGAGACGAATGTCTTATAAAGTTTTATTGGCCCAGGTGTCTTCTCGTTCTCAGTTTATCAGTCAGTAGGGATGGAGAAGAGCAGACGGATCATTTCTCTTTTCTGACAGCAATAGAAGGAACAGTGTTGTTTTCTGAGAGACCTCCGGTCAGTCCGCACACACATAAACAGAGAACAACTGCTAAAAAAAGTCATCATTTCAGGCCCTGTGTGCAGGGACGGTCAGTGGAGTGTCATAACTCATATGATGTTGACTGATGTGGATAATATTTCTCTCATCTGATGTAAGACACAGAACACGCCGTTTGATGCACATCTTGCTTTATTTCTTACACCCCGATGTGTCAAGGGGCATTTCTAGACGCTTGCTTTTAGCTCATAATAATGAAATACAGATTGCTGTCGTCACATGGATGTTGAAACTTCCACAACATGATTTAAGCTTATACACAAAAGAAGAAATGTTCATTTGTTTAAAAATGTATTTGCACTTTAGATAGTTCAAGCAATTACAGACTCAAAAGCTCTTCTGCTTATTCGCTTCACACTGTCAAAGTAGGTGAACTGAAGCATTTCTTTTCTCCAAATGAAGCTTTTTCACTACAAACTGCACTCATATACAAGTGTGTATGTAAGTGTGGACATGTTTTTATATACCGGTGGGGACCTAAACCTGAATGCACACCAACTCATGGGGACTTGTGTCACTGTGGGGACCAAAAAGTGTGTGTTTGCTCTTGTTCATGTCTTGTATTCCTAACTAGTGTAGAAATGCAATTTGAATCCAAATTAAGAGCCTCAGCAGCCTCAGGACATGAATACGAATAAAACATCCTGATGAAAGAATCAGAATGATTGTTTTTATGGTCAGTTACGATAAACTCACAGACTCGACCACGGCGATAACACCCTCACCGAATTTGAGTCATGCTTCTACAAATATGTTGGACAAAGAATGCTTGTCAGGAACACGAGCGGCTCCATGCTGAGATAGATCATTTTAAAGCTGTATTTTATTAAATAAGGGGCGGGTAATTGAGTATTCCAGGAAGGGAAAACTGGAAGAGCTGTTTGAGAAATGATGGTTGGTCGCTGATGACTGTTTGGCTTTAATGGGAACACTTTAGGTGGCTGGAGCTGAGCCAGAAGCTTGTTTGTGACCAGGGTGAAATAAAAAAAAGAAACACGCTATAGGAAAAAAGTTAAAGATTGGGGTCCCAGGCAGATTCAATGGGGTCCTAAAGTGTACTGATCAATTTATTTCTGACTAGTTTAGAAGTGTATTTCTTACAGGACCCCTCCAAAAAACATGACACGTGTTACAGCATACTGTATCACACTGAAACATGTGCAAGTCATGAAGTGTATTTTTCTAGCATACACATAGTCACATTTATATATATATCTAATCCCTCGCTTTCAAACAAACAGAGCCAAAGTGTTTACACACTTCTTATCTAAACATGATCTGCTCTACATACAGTTGACTCATCTTTATTTTGTTATTTGAACTTCTTATCTCGCTTCTCCTCTTTTTCTTAATATTGTTTATACATAAACAGTACGTGTTATGTGAAATTTTATATGGATAAACATCATAATGCAACGAAGAATGCAATATTCCCAGGACACGTCAAAAGCAACAACCAGCTGATGTTCTGTCAGAGATATCAAAAATATCGATGACTTTCATGAGAGTTGTCTAATGGAGCAATTATTACATTTCTTTTTTACTGAGAACCAATCATTGTCAAAAGGTTGGTTAATTACAGTCTAAAGTATATTATGTTCAAGCTTGCTTGAAATTGTTCTAGTTCATTGGACATAATGTTAAAGTGCATTGGAAGTCTGTCTGAAACCAAATTACCAAACCAAATAATTTGAAGTTCATGTTTTACTAAGACAAATCAAAATATTAATTTAAAAAAATATATATATATATAAAATATAAGAAACAAAATACATAATATTTTAGATCAATTAAAAATGTAAACCAAAATACAAGCTAAAGTCATTTTATATATTGAATCTGTTTCATATCAGAATTCTATATATTCTGTACCTTTATTTTTTATGTTCATCTCCTACTACTACTATTTTTATTACTATTATTATATTTTACTACTACTATAGTTTTTAAATCTTGGGATTTGTGCTTTAAGTGCTTTAAATAAGATTTAAATGTGCCTTTGTATCTCTTTCAGAAATGCTGTTCTGTTGCATAAACAAACTAGTTATAGTAAGTAGACAGACTAGGAACGGTCTCTGGGAATAAGAAACTGCTGATGAGGTGAAACCATGTCGTTTTTCCAGTCTGTAAAATGCAAAAAGCAGTTACTACAAACAGAAGATCAACACATCATCATCATGCAGCGAACAGTTGTGATGTACATAGAGATGGGTTGTTTTGTATCCTGTCTCTGTGGCTGGATTTTAATCTGTTCTACTATGGCCACTGAATACTGGATCGTTTCTGAAAGCGCTGAAGTGGTTCTCAATGCCGGTATGTATTATTCCAACCTGTGGATGGACTGTCTCGCAGACTCCACAGGGGTTTCTGACTGCAGATATTTCCCCTCCATGATGAACCTTTCTGGTAAGTCTGTTGAAACTGAGACGTCGTGTCTTGGTTTGGGTGTAAATGGATTATTGCAGGTTTGTTATTTAGTATCTCTCTGTCTGGCTGTCAGTTTTCCTCCATGTGAGCAGGGCTCTGGCTGTGGTCTCTGTGATTTTGGGCTTCTGGGCGGCTGTGCTTGCTCTCATTGGGATGAAGTGTACCAAGATTGGAGGCTCTGAACTCATTAACGCCAGAGTTACGTTTGCGGCGGCTTTGACGTACATGTTATCTGGTGGGGACTTTTCTTTACAAGTATTTACAAAGCATGAATTGAGTGTTCATGTAGATTCCCAGGAGCACACATGATGGTAAAAATGGTGTAGCTTGAATACATTTGATTTGGTTTTTCTTTCATAAGCATTTTACAACCACAATAGTCTAATTAAAAGTTTTGATTATAACAAAGTATAGCACAAATGCGTTCCAGATTTACTGTCATTCCTTGCAACATCTGTTTCACAGGGTTCTGTGGGATGATAGTGTACTCCTGGTGGGGAGAGAAGACGCGCGTAGAATTTTTGGATCCATATTTCCTAGAAATTAAGTATGTCAATATGGCGTCTTTTATTATGTTTACACGTGAAGTTAAACATGATGCCTTCACACTGCTGGATTTGTGTTTGTCAGGTCTGAGCTGGGTGCGGGTCTGTTCATCGGTTGGGGAGGATCGTGTCTGATTATTTGTGGAAGTGCAGTCATGTGCTACTTCTCTGGGAGAGAGTCGTTCCCTCAGAGGTCTGACTCACATCATTGTATAGATTGAACAGAAGTCGATCAGAAAACGGTATAATGGATGTTTTGTCTTCTGCTCAGATTAAAAGCAAAACCCAGAAGACCCCCGATTTACATGACGGCTCGTACCAGACGGTTGTACATGCTGCCGGGCTCCTCTAGACCCACAACAGTAATCGTGCCTTCTATATACCAATCACAAGGAGAAAGCAGAGGAAGTCAATTGAGAACAGGCAGGAGGGAAACACAAGAAAGTCGACCCCCGCCGCCTCCCATAGACTCAGCTGTGTGACAACTTGGAAAACGGGCTTTGTTGAGTGCGTCTAATCCTGATGGTTTTCTCAAAAGAACCCTCTGTGGAGTATAACAGTGTTGAGTTTACAGTATCTCATAAAGGTTAAAAGTAAATGTATTCAATTAAATCCATTTACAAATATATTTTTATGTATATACAGTATACATAGGTTGCAGGTGTACACGTACTTCAGTTGCATTGAACCTATCCTCTAACACTGCGGTTTTTACTGCTGTAGATAAGAAGGAACACTGGATGTTGTGTTTGTATATCACAGGTGATATTAAATTGGCAGATTTTGGGGAGAGTGGAATATGTGGAAAGTGAAATAATGTCACATTTTCAAATCAGCTCAGAAACAAAGGCCGCAGTAGGCAATATGACATCACTGGTCTGAGACCGGGCGATGACATCACTGTTCTCTGAAACCTGTTAATGACGTCACTGCTATATCAGGATTATTCATTCTTTTTTTCAATTCACATTGTTCTGTAAAGCACTTTTCACAACATTTAACATGAATGTTTCTGCTTATAATTAATAGTAATCTGTTAGCAAGCAGCTATGTAATTTGACAAGGATGCCCTGAAATACTGTACTTGAAGTTGACCTGTTTTCCTACCTGCTTATGCTGTAAATCAATAAAAAATAAGAATTTGCTATTGCATACCATTAGGCTACAACTCAATATTGTCTAAAGATGCATAATGTGTTTGTTTAGGCAAAAATATCAAGAATTAATCTCATGTTTCTGATCTATTCAATCTGAAATGTTTCATATTGTTCAAAGGCAGATGTTATTTGCACCTCTGTGTATACATTATGTACATTCTGCTTTATATTCTACACATTCAGCACGATGGCATAAATAGCCGTATACCCACTGGTGCATAGATTCATTTTTGCACCCCACCTAGGCGATAATGGCGTTTTGAACCGCAAGTCAAATCATGTTCATGCACTATTTAAGTTTTCTCCAAGATTTATAGTAAAGGATAAATATAATCACTTCCTTCAGAATACTGGGGTGCAAACTATTACCTGTGCCAAGTTCGGGAATCAACTTTGTTTTCATTGTTTAATGGCAGAAAGAAAGAAAGAAAGAAAGCATCCATTAAACACCACTAGATGGCGCAGTTTACCAAGAAAACAATTACATGTCACTCTGTTGGTTGAATTGGTACAATTTTTAATAAACGCTTTTCTGACGGTTTAAAGAGAACATATTTTAGAATGCTTATACGTAAATAAACAAATATATAAAACAAACAGTTGTCAGAGTTTTCTGCGCGTGCCCTTCCCCCTCCTCGAACCCCGGAGATGCGCCGAGGCGCGAGCCAGGAATGCGCTGTGTGACGTCACGTGGGTCCGGATCGCACACTTTTGGGGGATCGTACGTTGCTTGCCTACAAAAACTAAACTTTGATTAACGTCGACTTTGGATCGCGGAGGTGGATGAGACTCTCGGATGAATAACGCGATTCTGTGTGGATTGATCGCAAATAACTTTTTGCAGATAGGTAAGAGCCATTACATCAGTTCTTCCCGTTACTCAAGAGTCGCAAAACTTTGTGCTTTGCTGTAAAGATGGCTGATAAGGTTCATGGTGTTCAGATGGGATGTCGGATTGCGGTGAGATATATTGGAGTCTCCTTTTCTCTGGTTGCCTTCTTAACCGTCCGCTTTGATTCGTGCCCCTCTTTTGTTCGTAAAGGAGCTTGTCCCGACTTGAGATGTTTTGAAGGAAGGGGCAGTAAATCTGAGACGCAGACTGGAACATTTCTGCTGAAAGAAATTTTAAGACTCGGTATGTAACTGTATAGCCATTACACATCAAGATTGCATTATATATCGAAACGTCTAAAGGGATTTTGCTTGAAGAAAATAAAGTTCGTATTTACAACAATGCAAAAAAAAGGTTGTCTTATGTTTACACGTCATTGTTTTCCCTTTAAATTGGGATGATTTCTTTGAACATATAAACAACTTTTTAATACTGCTTTAACAGCGTTAAACTTAAACATTAGAATAAAACACATGTAAACAAATACAGCATCCAATAATGCAAAAACCGAACAACACAAAAGTGATATTAACCTCTTATATTGTTTACACATCACGTTGTGTTGCTTTTAAAACACTAAATAAAACGTTCCTTAAATAAAATAAAGTGTATTGTAAACATTAGAATGTGAAATACTTCTAACATAATATGCATAAAATTTGAATTAACTTAACCGGGGAAAATGAATCCTGTTTTTTTAGTAAAAGTAAAAAAAACATGTTTTTTGTTGGAATACGCATTTGCATTATACTAGTTTTGATATAAATATGATGGTTATTGTCAATCTGTGTTTATTATGGTTTTACTACAATTAATAATACAGTTAAATTGGGGCTTATTTTCTAAGCATTACCGAACGCATTCGTTACGGGCATGAGCATAAATTTGGTGTTTACATGTATTGAATAGTGTAATAATTCATTATAATCCTAAAGATCTTTTAACAGACACGTGCTTGTTTCCTCTTCTCTCCTACAGTGTGCTGTGCAAACTGGGACACGCGCCCTTGTTTCCATAGAAACGTGCAGGACGCTCTCTGACACGGCAGCGGTGGCGCGCGCCGCTCTGATCAAACATCAATACTTCACAAGAACCGCAAGATGGTAAGACGACCACCACGAATCAACAACATAAGGTGGATTTTATGCGTTTCTCGACGATTGAATCATGTTATTGGTTAATATATATCGTGTTTTATATGATCACAGTCATGTGGAGGTGTGTTAGCTGGTAACCATTAGCAGCAGTGCTTGAATCAATTGGGAAAAATCCAGATATCTTCGTGTGCGACCTTGAGAATCCTTCAGATGTCACTTGAATCCGTGTGTCTGTTGTAGAATTCACCTGACCTTTGTTTTCTCCTCAGCCGTTTCACGAGAACGTCTACTACCCGTACCCCAGCGATCCCCCGGGAACTCATTCCTCGGCAGGGATCCCGTCTCTCCTGTGCTCTCCTCAGAGTCAGCCCTCCTCCGGCAGCCAGAACAGACCTGCCATGTCTGGACCCCTCACCTCATCTGGAGTCGGTACCGTCGGCACCGTCGTCCCCCCGCCCTTCAAATTCCGAGCTCGGCGCGAGAGCGTGGACTGGCGTCGCTTCAACGCCGTTGATGTGGACCGGGTGGCTTGCGAAATGGACTTCGACGCTTTGCAGGAGCACATCACGGCGGTGACGTTTTGTAACGTGGAGGGCGAGCGTTGCCCCCGCTGTCAGAGCCCCGTGGACCCGGCTCTGATCAAGCTCTTCCGGCTGGCTCAGCTCACGGTGGAATACCTGCTTCACTCCCAGGACTGTCTCAGCATCAGCCTGCAGGCGGCCGAGGAGAGGCTGGTGGCGGCGGCCAAGGAGACGGAGCAGCTGTGCGTCCAGCTGCAGAAAAAGAGCCAGGATGCAAAAAACTTGAAGGACGAACTGAAGCAGAGGAAGAAGATCATCACCTCTCAGCAAGCCATGTTTAACGCCGGGATGAGTGCCAACTACCACAAGGTCTGTGCTGGGGTGTGAATGTTTGTATTAGCATTTTCATTGTTGCCGTCACCTCCCCCCACGGTCTGCCAGTTCACTAACCCGAGGAAACGGAGGTGTATTTGTCACCGTTTGATGGCGTGAAGTGTTTTTCCGTGTATTTTTTTCCAGTGGGATTACAAAAATGATGCAATGTGAAGTTCTTCAACCAGAATTCCCATTTGTTCACTTTTCACAATTTGTAAAGTATATATTAGTACGGAATAGATCATCTATTATAGTATTTCATTGGGTAATAATCCATGCACCCATGCATACTTTTTGGACAAATATTACCCACAATGCCTTGCATTACACAAAAACAGTTGGCTTGCAATGGCTCTACGATGTGCTATCAGCTCACATTGGTATATCTGGTGTTTACGCTTTATCACACCTCAGGTATGTACTTCATCAGTACAGTATGCAAAACAGTATTCAGCCTACATAAGTGTTGTCTGACACAGTCCATAATCACGCCTGCAGGTCGGGACAGGATTAGCTAATCACCAGAAGCTTTGTTTTTTGGAAACAGCGTTCAGGATTTGGCAAGTGGAGCAGATGGTGTCAGCTGGCGACGATGACTTGTCCTCCACTTATAAAAGAGATTTAAGTGGAGGAACAAATCAAAGCGCCCTGCCCCCCGTCTCCCTCCCCCTCAATGCTTTTCATTGCTGTTTAATTGCTCGGTGCATTTATTTCTGAACGTTTCTTGTCTGAAAGTCTGTTTCATGTGTTTGAGACCTGTGATGATAAGGCTATATCAGTTATTTGTCTATTGCGTGTTACTGTCATCCCTGATAGTGGGCAGCTGTTGCCAAGGCAACGCCTGATGTTTCATGTGGTTACTAGGAGAAGCACAGGCACCTGACGGCATCCAAGCAGCACACATGGATGTTTTAATCTAACAGAGCAGGAGTCGTAAATATTATTTTTATTTTTCATCAAAGTATTTACACAGCGCTTTTAGAATATTGGAAACGGCTTTGCAGAACAGACATTGTAGAATACACAGTTGAGGAATAAGAAATATAAGGCCATAAGAAATATATACTAGAGAGGTAAGAAAAAGAATAATTGTTGAAAACTTTAAAATAATTATAAATAGTAAATGGCATTATATAAATAGCTGATATTACTGGAGCAGGGGGGCTGATGTATGACGTAATCCAATATATAGACCACTTTGCAAGATGTAAACACTGGCCCAAAAGCACTTCTGGATTCAGTTTTTTCTTATTTAATGTTGTTTTTAATTTTACATATATAATTAAACCTAAACATTTTGAATCAGTTATAAATATTTTTGTACAAACATTTGTGTAAATGATAGAGACAGTTCAGGGCGAGCGTTGAACTACCATTCTTTAAATTATCCGAAGAGGTGTATATAATTTAATATAGTAAAGAGCGGATATTTAAGTAATATTTACAAAGAAATATGTACATAGTTATAAAACACAATTATTACACAGTTATAGTTTTGTAGTTTCAAAATTAGTTGTAGTTATTTTGACAAGGTTTTTATTTTCTTTGTTTCCACATTTGTTATGTAGTTTCATCGTTTACTTGTTTATTGTATAATTCATTTTCGATTTTTTGTTTTGATCTTATGTTACAATTTTAAATGACTCAAGCTTATTTAAATTTTACATTAAAGCAACATTTATTATTTTTCAACTAATATTAAGGCCAATATTTTATGTGATTTCAATTAACAGAAGTATTGTAATAGTTTTAGTTTTAGATAACTATAATAATCTTGATAAGACAATGTCAACAATCTCCAAAAGACCAAATGTCTTTGCCTCATGGAATATCACAACCAGTAATTGAAAACAAATCTATTCATATTAATCATTTGTTAAATTGTACTGTTAATACAGTGATTTTTGATTCAATTTAAACCATAACAGTTTCAATAATATACATTATTTTGTCAAATGTCACTTGTTTTAATGATAGATGGGGCCGTGACAGTTTAGTGAGATTCAGCTGGTTCTGTAATACATTGTTTTGGGTTTATTCCAGCACCTGCCGAGGCTGCAGATTAACACAGATGAAACCCTGTTTGCCCTGATTCTTTAAACACATAATTGCATTTCACAGTTCATCGGGAAAGTTATGGCAGTTAAAAAAAACCATCAATTGATGTTTTTGTTCCGCGCTCAGCGCTGGGGCTATGCGCTTTTCCCGCGATCAACGCCAGCGTTCGACCGGGCGCCCAGAGTTGAAAAATGATCAACTTTAGGTAGAACGCTGCAGTGGGCGTTTTCAGCCGAGCTTCTGCCGTTTTCAGCTGTGTAAATGCGCCTCGGTGGATACAGCCCCTTACAGAAACAGTCTGGCAGTTGGAGCCAGTTTTCCCAGTTTGTGAGGGTATCAGTGTCAGTGTGGTTAAATATGAATGAGAGCACCAGACGGCCACTTCGGCTGCTAAATGTGGTGTGTGATGTGCGGCTCTGTAGAT
This sequence comes from Triplophysa dalaica, assembly GCF_015846415.1. NCBI lineage: Eukaryota > Metazoa > Chordata > Actinopteri > Cypriniformes > Nemacheilidae > Triplophysa > Triplophysa dalaica. The sequence goes on along the minus strand of NC_079547.1, from coordinate 2,426,108 downwards.
TTTCTCTCCTCGTCTGCGGATGAACCGGAGCGTGCCACGCAGCCAGAGGTAGAGCGGGAGAAACCTGCATCATTATTTCTCAGCCACCCGGTGTTTCCATGGCAACGTGCCCACGGTGTCTCTTGGTATCATCCTTGGGTTGAGTGTGAGTGACAGCTGTGCTGAGGTGTTTGGGCATCTGTCTGTCACCTGAGCCGGGCTCATGTATAGTTTGACCTTCAGCAACGGTTCTGCTGGGCGTTTTTGACTTAAATATTTGTGTCCTCAAATATTTCACCTAGAAAAAGAAAAGTTGGGCCTTGTTCCTCTTTTTTTTTGTCAAATTAAAGGGAATTATGATAGATGCTGTCAAAGGAGCATTTGGCACTTTGGCATTTCAGGAAGGCACTTTGGCGATGCCAATGTTACGGGTTTAATTTCCAGTGAATTTTTTATCAATTTATCATAAATCATCAAATTTACATTTCTTGTCATATTATATATACAGTGTGATGCAAATTAACGTAAAGATCCTGATTTTGTTTTTCAGTGCCAACATTGTGAGAAAGCCTTCATGAACATCTCCTTCCTGCAGAGTCACATGCAACGCAGACATTCAACGGAGTTTGACATCAGTGAGTTTAAACCGTGCGCTGAATCACTTCACAACACAATGCCTGTTTTGTATTATGTTTCATTTAAATGTGCCATGTATTTCAGAGCTAATGACGGACAACAAAAAAAAGATCCAGACCATAAAGTTACAAGAGGAGATCAACAAACTTCAAGAGCAGTTGACACTGGTCACGTCCCAAATGGAGACACAGCAGAAAGACTACAATGCTAAACAGGTACGGAAGAGCCGGTATTAAAGGAAAAGTTTACTTTAGAATTAAAATGTTTAGTCATCCGAGACATCCATGTTTTTATTTCTTCTGTTGAAACTAATCCAGGGTTGTTAGCATTTTCGGATCTTCCTCCATATAGTGGATTTAATGTGGGGCAACCTGATTTAATGTCCAAATTTCAGTTTCTTCTCAACTTTAACCAGCTGATGAATTTGGGTTTTTTCTTGCAAAAAATTCTACTTTTTGTTCTTTTTGACCACAAATACACGGCTTGCACCCCCGCGTTGCGCGTTCACGACTTCCCGTAATACGTAACCATGCTGGAAAGGTCTGACGTAAACGTATGTACTGACCCGTTGTTTACAAGTGGTAAGAAGGAAGACGGTTCAGTTCCGGAAATGTTTTCCTCAACAACCTTGGATTAGTTTCTACAGAAGAAATAAAGACTTGGACGTCTTAGATGACATGAGCGTGAATAACTAAGGATACAATTTTAATTCAAAAGTGAACTATACCTTTAAAAACTCAAGTCTTAAATGGTATAATTTGTCAGTATTTGAATCAGTATATTGCTTTCCTCCAGGAGAAAGAGCTCGTTCAGAGACAGGAGGAGTTTAAGAGACTATTGGACAGCTGGAAAGAAGATGAATACATACGAATGAACAGCAAAATAGATGAAGTCAAGCAAGCGTGTCAGCGCGACATGGATTCAATGCATCAGAGGAACAGGAACCTAGAAAACGTATGGAAGTTTGTTGGTTTACGCCAGTAAAACACGAAAAAGGTCAAAACAGGTGACTTTTGTGGCACACGTTGCACATATATTTCTTTGAATTTTTTGTTTTTCTCAGGAGCTGCTGAAATTGAATCAGAATAATAAACAGGAAGTCGCAGCGACACAGTCTGGTTCGCCAGCCAGCAATGAACACTGGCAGGAGTTTGTTAAACTTCAGCAGAAACTCCACAAACAGGTAAGAAATACTTTCAGTAACTTTCAGACGGTTTAGTACATGAAAAGCACATCTTTAATTTCAAATCACTTCATGTGTAAACGGTTTCACAGTGACAACATAAACAAACGTTACTGCGCATACGCTCGATCGTGGACTGCCCGTAACTTCCAGTACACATTCCCTAACAATAGAGTGCCTGAAGATTATTTCTGATAACAACCAAAAGAAACCGAGAAGAACGCTTACTTGGCTAAACTTGTCTCTCCAATATTTTTCATTTAGACTGCGATACCAAACTCAACCACTAGATGTACCATATGGTTTCAAAATTACAGGCTTTTTCAACAAATTGTTTATTTAATAAAATGAACATACAACTAAATTCAACAAAAAGTTAATTTAATGCAATTGTTAAACAATAAAATAATAATAGAAATTTATATTAACTAAAATAAAATCTGAATACTCATATTAAAAAGGTAGACACTAGCCAAACACAGACCAGAAGTTGGCTGCAGTCCCGGCGCGTGCGTCTGATGAAATGGTCTATTAATAAGAGTTGTTTCACTATTCAGGAGGTGAAGTGGTCCGACAAAATGCAAAAACAGAAGGAGAAACATGACAGCGAGAAGAATCTGGTTGGTACCGTGTGTTCATTGTAATATGTAAATCAGAGGTTTCATAGAAGAATTTCATACAGGTTGACCGATTTTTTTGCTCTGTGTGTTGTTTCAGCTTCAGGAGGAGCTGTCAAACCTGCGGCGTGTGGTGTCAGAAGGGAGAGAGGAGACCAGGCGTCAGGTGCAGGAATTGAGCCTCAGGCTTCAGGAGCAGCAGCAGATTGTTACTACACATAATAAGCAGGTCAGTACTGAAGTCCAGCGCCACAGGAAGAGTCTCGTGTGTTCAGGATTTCCTGTATTACTGCTGCCGTCCACAGCTCTAATCTACAGGAACTGTACGGCTGGAAAATATGAGCAGTTATCCTATACAGTCGTCTTTCATCTTTTTGGTGAAAAATAAATGAAATCGTTTTTAGATTAAAATAGAAAATGATGGCCAAAGAATAATGTACAATATTGGTAATGTGCACTTTGGAAACAAATTACTTATTTGTTTTGTTTCTGTCACAGATGAAACAGATCTCATCGAGGCCTCCAACAGTATTAGTTCAACGTGACAGTATGTGAACATATTTACTCAGTAGAACTTCGTATAACTGTTTTATTTTCCCTTTTAAAGAATCATGAAGATTTGTAGGGCTGTTTAATGATTCATCGCATCCAGAATAAAAGTTGTCGTTTACATAAAATATGTATGTACTATTGTATTGATAAACACATACACCTACAGGTATATATATAAAAAAATAGATATACATTTTATACATACAAAATCTTTCAGTCTCACAGAGATACAAAGTATTTTGGTGTTTTATTCAATCATTGGAGGACAAAGACGCAGACGTTTCGGCTAAAGTCAATGTATCAAACCACAGTTTGTATTTGTGAGTGCGAAACATTTTGTATGAAGATCCTTTTTTAAATTAACGCACCACAACAACAGAAGAAAAACAAGAGTTGCAAACGACTTGTGGAATTATATCAATTTTATGTAATCAATGTTTAAATATAATTTAAAAGTGATATAAATATATTAACGCAAATATTTTCTAAATATATACAAGTGTGTGTGTAAATACCAAAATTGATATGTACATTGCAAACTTTTATTCTGGATGAGATTAATCACGATTAATCGTTGATCAGCCCTATTTCTAAGTGTACATTTTTATTCATGTTTTAGTAGTTGCTGTCCCGGCTCCAGAGACAAAAGCTAAAGTGATGGTCAGTGGTAAGTCATCGTGTGTACATTTTCTGTTTAGTTTAGTAAGACCTGTTATCATCACAGTCCCTGAATAATATGTTTTTAGACTGTTAAGTTTGCATTTTCACTGAACATCGGCCAGTTAATTCCCATCAATTTACACACCATGTCCTAGGGGGCATTACGACATTTCATATCATCGCACATTTTTTTTTATCTAGGTGTTACTACACTGTATTTTCCTGTTAGTGTTTATAGGTTGTGATATTTAATAACAATAAAATTGTTAAAATCAGCAAAACCTATTATTGGTCAGTCTCAACGCATCAGCGTACAGTCTCCCAGCAAACACGTTTCGGTCCATTCGTAACCTCTTGCTCTCTGTGCTGTCATATTAGAGCAGTTCAACTCGGTTCATACGTTGGATCCTATAGTGGAGCTGTCTGAGGAAGATAAAGGTAAATGTGATGGAGTGTAGTGGTCTGTGGCTTGCCCGCATGCTGTCTGCATGGATCCGTCGCTGAGGCCTGTTGTTTTCAGTCTGTCAGCATGCCGCTATACTTAAGATGTTCCTATTTCACAGACGTTAATCCAAAACAGCACATGTCTGCTCAATTAATGCAGAAGTATCAGCACGTGTGTATTCATTGCACAGGTTAGAGGAAGAGACAGAGGCAGGAGATGTAGTGAGAGCAGTGTTTGTTCTTTTTTATTTGATGTTTTGCCTGTGTTTGATTCATGGCTACATTTTACAATCTACAAGTCTACAATTGTATTTTTGTAAAAAAAAAAATTCTTCATATTTAAGTATGACTTTGATTTTAAAAAAATAATGTCATATCGTGTTTAACAGTTGTAGTCTTTGAAAAAAACAAAAAAATACTGTTGTAGACGATAGTTTTTATAGATATGCATCGATGCAGAGTTGTTAAAGTTAAATAAACTTAACTAACTATTAAAGCTTTCCTTTGCATTTAAATCAAATATAAAAAGGCCTAGATATTATTTGAACATTTGAAATGTTGCCTGAGCACTAAATTAAAAAAGTTTAATTTGAGGCACCAAAATAATAACTAATAATACATAAAACTGAAATGAATGAAACTTATATATCAAACTTAAAAATAAATAGCAATATGAACAAATAAATACTTAAGAAATAAAATCTAAACACACAACAAAATTGCTCAAATTTAAACGAAAAAGAATATATGAAAACGACAAATTATCTAAAATGTTAATTACTGTGAACCTAATAAAATTGAACCTCTGTAAAACTTATTTTTTAGTGTGTTTTTTCATGTCCTTGTACTGTCTTTATACTGCAGTAACACCATACATTTTTATTTCCGATGTCCTGCATTTGTAGAATGACGACATTTATTGTAAAGCATATGTCAACATGTATGGTGAGTGTCTGAATTTTGTTCGTCTTGCATTTCCAGAATCCTCAAGCATCTCCGAACGTCATCCAGAGAGCCACTCGTGGAGGCAGCAGGTGGAGGAACTGTTAAAGAACCCGGGCTTAAGGAGAGACATGCTTGTAGCTGCCCAGCAGAACCTCCATGACAGATTGATGAACTTCGGCATCAAGGTAGTGTCAAACCACATGATAATCTACAGAAACTCCATAACAGAATGTAACCTTGATGTTCTGTTGTTCAGGGGGTCACAGGTCTCTCTAAAGGGGCGTATAAGAGCGCCATGGCCCAGATAAACTCAGAACGTCAGAATAAAGAAGAAGAGGATCCAGCGTATAGGGGGGCACAGATAGAGATCAGCCGTAAACTGGAACAGAGGGTGAAGGAGAGGAACACCGAGGAACCAACCAAACCCAAACAACTAGAACAAGGTCAGAACTTGTTGTTATATTTACTCCCAACAATTTTAACTTTAACACATTAGATAGTGAACACCCTATGGTGACTATAAAGCTGTTTAGAATCAAGATGGCTGTTTTGGGAGGGTAACAGGGAACATTCTCAGAATTTCTCGAAAAGCTCTCTCAAAAATATAAAAAAAATTCTTGTTGTAACATTAAAAACAGCATTTTATGAACATTATCAATGTTCAATGAAATAAAGAGTTGAATTTGATCACTACAAACAGATAAAAATGAAACTATAATACATGAAACCTCAAGATCAATAAGAAATAAATAGCAACATAAAAAATAAACTCAGAGAGAATAAAACAACAAACACAAAATTGTTAAAATTAGCAATATGATTCTTTTCAATATTATAAAAACATTATAAAAAGGTTATTCTTACGTTGTTTTTATAACTTACTCGGAATGGTGACAAAACTTTTTTTTTATTAGCTGGGATGTCGCTGGGGTTTGAATAAAGTTTTTTTTTTCACAGTGGTTCAATCTAGACCCAGATCCAGCAGTTTTCCATCTACGGTAACTCGTGTGATGTCAGGTCCTGCTCCCAAACCGCACCAAACCCCACAGCAGACTCCACGCATCCGGACCCGCACCCAGCCCAAGACCTCCACACTACTACAACAACACAAGTACAGTACAAACAACACTATACTGTTCATGACGTCTGTCTGCTTTCATTTGAATACATTTGAAAAAGCTTTCGAAATCAAACCTTATCTTGTTCGTTTTCTTATCCATGTTTTGGGGTTTATTTTATGGTCTTACACCGTGTCCTAACCAAATGCGATGTGACGCCTTGACATGCGATAAAAGGTCATTTCTATTTTCGAAACGGTTTCTATTTCTGCGACGTCGCGGCTGACAGATCCACCCACACAACGATCTCATTCGATGTTCAGCACCTCATGAAAATTGATGGCCAAACATGGATGAAGACAGTATATAAACATTTGATTACATACCTTTAGATTCAGAAATTATAGTATAGCATCCGGTGAAGCATAACTGAAGTCATGAGAACAAGACGCATCTCTCTTTGTGCAGCGTGCGAGTCTGCGTGGATAGAGAAAAACGATTCCGATTGGCTGTGTTTTGTGATTGATTGTCGCGTCCCGACCCTTTTTCGCGATCAGTATGGACAAACAAATTTTTTATCTCAGGAATTGCATCGCGTTTGGTTAGGATGCGATCTTTATCGTGCGGTCTTTACTCTATATCGTGTGTTTTACCTCCCACCCTAGCAGAACGCCTCCATTCAGCTCTGACGAAGAGACGTCTGAGGAAGAGGAGGAATCTGAGGAAGAAGCCCCTCAAACACAGAAGAAAGCTCCCCAGGTTAACCGAACCACCGTGAAAGCACAAATGCCCAAAACACATCTGTCCTCGACCACGCACACGACCACTCCCGCAGACAGAACAGCTGTGACCACACTGAGCATGAGCGACAGCGAGTGGATGGACGGCAGCGAGATGGATGAGATCAACGTCTCACAGCTAAACAAACACAAGGACCAGAATGGAAACGTGGAGAAGACTTCTTATAGTAAGGAGGATGTGGAATTGTTGCATCGCTCAAAAAACAAAAGAATTATGTCTTTCACGATAAATCTAAAATATTGTGTTTTTTGTAGGTAATGTCAAAGCTCTTGGCAAAAGCCTGGAGAAGCAGCTGGAAGCGCGAGGCCCAAAGAAACCTGCAGGGGGCGTAAATATGTTCCAAGAGAGCCCAACGGTTGTCAAAAACATAAAGGACGATGAAAAGAAAGATCTGAAGGTAAAAGAAACAGTTAAAAGCGACCTGCGCTTGTGTTTGAACGTTTGTGATTATGTAATGCATTGAAACCTGCTTTAGCTGTTGTAACATTTGTTGTCACGTCTTTCAGTACACAGATGAAGATGATGATGACGACTGGGATATCTCCTCTCTGGAGGACGTGCCTGCTGTATCCAAACCCAACCGTAGCCCCGCCCCCATCAGGAGGAGCCTGGACAAGAGTCTGGACACCAGCACTAGCATCTGGGGATCATCCGCACCTAAAGGACAGAAAGCAGGTACATAGCATTCCATTTTGGCCGGAAATACTTTTAAAAATACAAAAAATATACATAATGATTTTTTTGTTAATAAAGAACTTTAATTTAACAATAGTGTCATCATAACTAGTAATTATCTTACTCGTGTATCTGTTTCTTAGGCCTTACAGACGCTGGAACCGGCAGCACTCTGAAGAGCAGTTTAGTGACTGTCAGTGACTGGGACGATACAGATGAAATATAACATCCAATGATACCAAAACATCCACAAACCAGTACACCTTATGTAACTGAATAATTGTAATATGTAGTGATCTTGTACCTCAGGCTTAGTGATTATTCAGGGACATCACTGCAAAACCAGCTTTTTATAGCTAAATTAAAAGTGAAAATTATCAAGGTACTTGTACACCTGGTACTGAGGAACACACAAGGGAGATTGCACTTTAAAATTATGTCTTCACACTTTTTTGATAGTTTAGGTATTACATGTTCTTCTGCAATACAACTTGACTGTAGCCTCAAATGACAAAGGACTTTTGTAATGTAACATATTTTATATATTAAATTCATTCTGTTCATTCATTCACATGTTTTAAAGACTCCTTTTTACATCACCTGAACAAGCACTACATGCTAATCATCTATGATGGTTTTATTGAAGAACCTCTTGTTTACACGTGAGGAATCAATAGCTCAGTTTCATTGATCTATCTGTTAGTTTAAATTGTTATATAATGAGAATTAAACCTATCCAATATTTTATAATAATACAAGTGAAGGATGCTGAATTGACTACCATTTGTATTACTATAATTTTAAAACAAATATCGCAGTTAATCTACGGTTACCGTATTAAAATCATGTTAAAAGTTTAACACTGAACACACTGCTGACAGATAGATTTTTAGGACCCTAGCTCTAACCTAACAGACTTTTTCTGTTTAAATGAAGACACTGATTTTTTATCATGTTAAAAAGGTAAAACTTTATTTACGATTGTTCTGTAACGTCATAGTGGATGTTTTGATTTTTATTTCTCTCTCACAGCTGTCAGCACAGTCAGAACACTGATCAGGAAGACAAAAGGAATAGAAAAGAAAATGGATGATGTAGAAAAAAAACTGTTGATCATGTAGAAAAGAAAACTGAAGATAATGTAAAAGGAAAAGGATTGTAATGTTAAAAATGTATGCCTATCACCTATATTTAAATGTCTTTTTTGTGTTTGATGATTATTTCATTACTTGTGTACTGTTGGTTGTTCATAATCGTTTGAAACATTGACAGTGCTATTAACATGTACTGTATGTTCTCTATAGGATGATAAAAAGCTTATGGCGGATCTAATGATATGACGCTACACAATATGTCAATAATGTGAAAGTGTTGTCCAACAAGGACATCTCAACGGTATTTTTCAAGCCAGACAAATATTTAGAAACCAGCCGTAAAGAAATACATAGAGAAGCAAACAAACATCGAAGGATGGATACAAGGAAGAAAGCAAACACGAGGACAACCCCCCCAAAAATATATAAATATAATATGAATATATATGAAAATGAAGGAAAGAACAACCTAACAGGAAAGCAACGAAGAAGAAAGGAACAAACAAATACCAAGGAAGGAATAAAAAACAGGTGTGAGGGCAAACACAGACTCAAAGACTGAAATTTTTCGTTCCTGTAAACCCAGTTCTTGGACAATGTACTTTCTCTCACAGGTTTTCTTGGAGATGTGGAGAACTAGAATCTGAACAAAGGACCAGGAGACGAATTGAGACAGGGACCAATATGGAGGTAAGTATAGAGTCAGAGGATCTTAGCATTATAGCGCAGACAAAACCAGATGTGTGATGTGACGGTGCTGTGATGGAGAAAAGCAAATTGATTAATTTCCCGGTTTAACTCATGAGAACTCTGGGGATGGTGAGAGAATGGATGAGGAAAGGATGAGGAAAGGGTGGGTTGTTTCTTTTCACATCGGGTCACACAGTTGAGTCAATGGGGGGCCGTGGGGGTCTTGAGTATCGACTTCCTTGCGTTCCTCTCCTGCCCTCACTCTGTTTGTTTCTCCCTGCTTGCGATTGGTATATAGAAGGCACGAACACTGTTGTGTTTCTATAGGAGCCAGGTAACATGTGTGTCTGTCTGGTGCGTGCCGTCATGTAGGTCGGAGGTCTTGTGAGTTGCTTAGTATACCTAAAAGTAAGAGATAGTCAATGCGATAGATTCTGTATACATCTCGCCTCCTATAAAAACAATGAAACAGGCCATACTTTCGAGGGAACGACTCTCTCCCAGAGAAATAGCACATGACTGCACTTCCACATATAACCAGACACGATCCCCCCCAACCGATGAACAGGGCCGGCACCCAGCTCAAACCTAACAAACACAAATCCATCAGGGTTCATCCATGTTTTCTGCATTTAGCATAGAAATCGCAGTTTGCATATAAATTCACTATCTTAAAAACATCATGTTACCTTTGCTCTAAGTAATATGGATCCACAAAGTCTGAGCGCACTTTATTGCCCCACATGGAGTACACAATCATACCGCAGAATCCTGCCAAACAGACATGATGTTATTTTAACCAAATCATAATGTGACAAATGCTTGTCGAAAACAGCCATTCTCACCAGATAACATGTACGTCAACGCAGCCACAAACGTAATTCTGGCATTAGTGAGTTCAGAGCCTCCAATCTTGGTACACTTCATCCCAATGAGAGCAAGCACAGCCGCCCAGAAGCCCAAAATCACAGAGACCACAGCCAGAGCCCTGCTCACATGGAGGAAAACTGACAGCCAAAGAGGGAAAGAGAGGAGTCATTTAATTGAAGTTTATTTCTGAACAAATCTTCTTAAAATTTAAAGGGATAGTTCACACAAAAACTGAAAATTCTGTCACCATTCAGATTGTTCCAAACCTACATTTCTTTGTTCTGCTGAACACAACGGAAGATATTTGGAAGAATGTCAGTAACTGTACAGATCTCATTCCCCATTTACTCCCATGGGATTCTATTTCCTACTATGGCAGTACATGGGTGATTAAAGTTGGTTGGTTACTGACATTCTTCCAAATACCTTCCTTTCTGTTCAGCAGGACAGAGACATTTATACGGGTTTGATGATGAGTAGATGAAGGCAGAATTTTCTTTTTCGGGTGGACTGTCCCTTTAAATGTTTCGTTTAATTTGACAAGGTTTTAAAAGGATTAACCTTTATAGTCTTAGGGTCAATTATTTATTAATATTTGATTAAAACAATTACAAAACACATAAGTGTAAAACGATGACATACTGTAATGGTGTTAGCATGTGTTATGACAAAAAATATCCAAATTAATTAACAAACAAATGTTATATTTGTGCCCTGCGATGGGTTGGCACTCCATCCAGGGTGTATCCTGCCTTGATGCCCGATGACTCCTGAGATAGGCGCAGGCTCCCCGTGACCCGAGGTAGTTCGGATAAGCGGTAGAAAATGGATGGATGGATGTTATATTTGAGCATCTTCAGTGTATTACAGAATTTTCCGAAATATTTTCTTGTCATAATATAAGGCGACATTGTAATCCATCTCGTCTTCTTAAATAAAGTGCGAAAGAAAATACATTTTTTAAACAAGGATTCAAAAATAAATATTCAATCGACTGTCTCACCAGAGAGGTCCATCATGGAGGGGTAGTATTTACAGTCAGAAACTCCTGTGGTATCTGACACACAGTCCATCCAAAGGTTGGAATAATAATTGCCGGTGGTGAGGACAACAGAGCCGACCTCCGAGAAGGTCCAGTACTCCGTAGCCAGAGTAGAACAGATCAAAATCCAGCCACATAAACAGGTCAAAAAACACCCGATCTCGACATACATCAGCACTGTACGCTGCCTCATGCTGCCTGTGATTCATAAGATGATCTGATGAACAGAGTTGAAAGATGTATGGAAAGAGAGATGAATGATCTGCTGAGATGTTTCAAGCCAACATGGAATACAATTACATGCTGGTGTGTCTTTGGTGGCCACCTTTGTCTTTATATGCTTCATGAACCCATTGCCTCCAGATTCTGCACGCTATAGATCTCAGAACTGGTAAAACGGCATGCTTCTACCTCAGCTGTTTCAGATTCTGAGAGGTCAAGCCAATCTCTGACCGTGACCCTTCAGTTACCGTGACATGTCAGGGATTGAATCATCATTTCCCAGGTCCTCAGTGCTGATAAAGCCGCTTGTACTCTGTAGGGTCGCTGAGGACTGAGCCTATCAGAGGAGAATATTAGGGCAAGTTTGCTTATTCATAGCTTTTCATAATCTTAGGTTTCTCTTAAAATGGTTATAAAAATAAAAATAGAAACAAATGAGACCATTTTTATAATACATGAAGAGAAGGTGTCAAATAAATGTGGATTATAGAGGCACATTTAGTGAGTTATGTTTGACATCATATAAAAAACTTGCGCAAAGTGGGGAAATATGAGAATGTAGGCCACAGTTCACAAAAAATTAAATTCTGTCATCATTTAGTCACTCTCATGTCACAAAAGAACAATGTTGGTATCTAAAAAACTGATTTCCATACATACACATGAAGACATTTCTTAAAATATCTAGACTACTGTTGTGCTCCACAGAAGAAAGACTTTTAGACTATTTTGGATAAAATAATGCATTTTGGGTGAATTATCCCTTTAAAGAGAACTTTTTTTGTGCAAAAAATTCATACAATTAAGGGCAATTTCAAAAATATGTATTTTAAACAGCGGAAAAAACTGTAAAAAGTTTAAATCCATTTTCACACCAAATCATAATTTTCAAGGCAAACTTGACAACCTGTGTTGCCGAAGCAGAGCACCTTGCATCAAACATTTCATCATATGATTTTTCATTTAGTTTTCAAACCGTCCTTTAGATATTTTATTAACAACATCCTTTTAAAGTTTTTTATTTAAGCCTGAACGTTTGCATTTTCATATCCATTTCGATATTGTTAGAATAATGTCCAGAGATCCTATCAAGTGACTAGATGTTTGATGTTGTAACTGCTACCTGCCAATAGAGGGCATCGTGATCACAAGTTTAACGTAGGTCCAAAAGACAAACTCTGCAGCTCAAACAAAATACCATCTAATAAGAAAATCCTTATCCTTATCCAGATATTTTAAATAGAAATGTCAGGCTTCTGAAAAGTATTTTCTCTGTATTTCTATGCACTCAATACTCGGTTGGGCCTACTTTTGCATGAATTGCATCAAAGCGGCGTTGCATGGAGAAAATCTGTGGCACTGCACAGGTGTTATGAAAGCCCACGTTGCTGAAATCAGAATCTCCATAAAGCTTGTCAGCAGGAAGGATGAAGTGCTCCAAAGTTTCCTAGCAGATGGCTGTGTGACTGTGGACTTCAGAAAACACAGTGGACCAACACATGCAGATGACATGGCACCCCAAATCATCACTGACTGTGGAAACTTCACACTGGACTTCATACCACATACCACAAATGTATTACGAGCTAAAGTGGTTCGTGGTAGAAGTTTCAGGATGATTCCTCCTGACTGTGAGTGTTAACACCACAAATACTAAAACTCCCATCGTGACTGTTGCTCTGTTACAGAAGAAAAGAGGATTCAGATGTTTACAAGCTCAGGATTTTGGAAGACATGCTTTTCACAACCCTCAAACTATTCACTTTTTCTTTGCTGTCTATACTTGTTACTTTCTCAGGACCTGACATGGAGTGGAAGGGGCATGCATTGGATAAACCTCTGGCGTCATTTTCTTTTCGCTTACAAGTTGGACTATTTACACACGCTACAAAATTTTCACACGTTTAAACAAAGCAATCGTAAGACCCAACAGATCAAATAATATAGAAAATAATGTGTATTAAAAATAGATGGTTTCAAGACGACAACATAAACACACGTTATGTGGCCCAAACTATATTTCAGTAGACCTCCGCAAAGAATCAATATCATCCTGAACAGTATATTATTTTATTACAATTAACATAAACAAGAATAATTGAATAAATTAATATTATGTAGGTAGATAAACAAACAGATCGAAAGTTAACTTCGGGCCAGACGCATGCGTCCGATGAAACCGTCTGTACAGATTGTACAGTACACCGAAGTGCATAAAATCCTGGCCAAAGGTCATGTCCAGCTTTGGAACGTTTTGCTTATCCCAATGTATTTTTTTCTTTGTTTTTTCAAAGGTATATCTTTAGGAGAGGATGTTAATTATACATGACGTCAGTGATTGTGTCTTTTTTCAGTGAGCATGTGTCTGATTAGGTTTGTATACCTGTGATGGTCATGGACTAAAATGTTGTATTTTAATACATTTGGGTAGTTTTGCTAGATTGATACTGTGAGGGTTTGTTCTGTAGTTCCTGATTACTGACCATTTTTCCCAACGCACCATATTTCCTACAGGTGTGCGAGGGTGATCACTGATTGACAGCTTTGGAAAGTTGACATCAGTGTATCATTCATACATTTTGAAATTATTTGTATTATGTTTTAAACAAGGGTACAGCCATGACAAGTTTGAGTTACTTATTAAAGTCAATGTTTAATTATTTTTTTGCGTGGTGAGTGTTCATTTACATCAAGTGTCAGGAACTCAAGTCATGCTTTCATAAGCACAAAACATTCTATTGGGAATTGGATTGGTTTTATAATGGAAATGAATGATAATGGTGTTTGCTGGTGTGTGATGGATTATATTGGTGGAATGTTTAAATCCTATTGGAATAATGGCCAAAACACACTACAAAAAGGACATTTTGAAAGGTTTTTAATGGAAAAAGGTATTGGGTTGTCAGGGTATTCTTATGCAAACCATTAGAATTTCTGTTGGGTTTCTATTGCTTTTTTAGGACATTTAGCAGATTAATCTTATTGTAAAAAGGCCCAAACAGCCCTACAAAAAGAAATTTTGTAATGGTTTAATAGAAAAAATCGAGTTATGGTAAACTATTAGAATTTCTGTGATGGTTTCTATTGTTGCTATTTTCCTGTGGCTCAGTGGTAAGAGCATGGCACTAGCAATGCCAAGGTCATGGGTTCGATCCCAGGGGATTGCATATAGTGAGAAACTAATGTATAATGCAATGTAAATGTACAGCAGGAAAGCTATTAGTCACGTTTCTCTGCTGAACATCCCATAACCTCAAACATTTACAAAAACATTCATCAGTTAATTTCCAGAGATGCTTTGAATGCAAAGAGCCTCCTTAAGTGATAGATATGTCATTGCAGAAGTCCAGTACACTGTGTTTGTCTACTTCAACGTCTCCTGTAATCCACACTGAACTGTTTCAGAGGTACGAGTTCCTGACAAAGAAATGTGTGGTAGTTCTGGATGGAGTGGATAATTTCCTTCTGTTTAAATCCGATCTGCTTAACCTTGAGGACGTGGACGATCGCACCGGCCGATGAACCTCAGTTTTGACAGAGCTCCTTGATTTGCGTCTGGATCTGGAAGGACGCCGGGTTCTGGAGACACGTGTGTTCACAGGTGAAATGTGAGACACAGCTGATGGCCCAGACTGAGAGGAGAGCTCAGATATTGATGATACGCCAGATCTTGAGGAAAGTTCAGAGATTATGGAAAGGTTTGTGTGAGAGTAGCGTGAGGCTTTACCCTCCACTGCAGGAACGATAGACGTTAGTGACCTAAGAAAAAGCATTTTATAAAGAATCTGAAATATTCACCAAAACAAGTTTTTTATTATATCAACTTGTTTGGTCATCAATTTTAGATGCTCTAAAGCTGGGGTTCTCACGCGTTGTGACTCCAAGGCCCCCCACTGTATTCAAGAATATTCAAAGACCCCTCCCGCTCACAAAAAAAATCAAAATGTTTACCCAATAAAATATTTGATATTAACTTGAAAAGTGCTAATATTTAATAAAATTATAAATATAAATATAATATAAAATAAAATAAAAATGTAATATAGAAAATGACATATAATAAGAAATATATTGGTTTTTAGTTGTTTAAAAAAATATTTTAATGCTCTTTTGTCTAAATTTTAAGTATTAGTCATTCTGAAGGCCCCTTGGAAGTCAGTTGGGGCCCCTTTTGGGCCACTGCCCCCCTGTTGAGAACCCCTGCTCTAAAGTGCCAGAACAAATATTGTCTTTATATTAAACTGTCTTAAAGATTTCTATTATTATTATAATAAACACTCACCTGCTGTATGTCTGAGACCTGATCTTCCACACTGAAACCAGGAAAAAAAATCCACCAGTGATCTGAAAAGCACATCCAGCCCACCCGAGAAACAACGGAGTTCCCAAGTCAAATCTGAAAGATTTGCATAAAATAATACAATGAAATGAACAAATATTGCATCAAATACAGTTACTAAAAAGTAATTATTAAAAGCTTTTTTTTATTCCCACAATTATTTTATTGTAAAGGAATGATTGATAAGCTTACTGCAATCCGCCAAATCTGGGGTTGAAAAACTCAGCAGAGATGTAATGAGCGTATACTGAATATCCACATGCAGAGAGCAAACCTTACAAAACATACAATCCAACAGAAGAAAACAGTCTGTTATACATTCTCTCACAATAGTTTTTCTTAAGTGTGCTGTTAGTAAGACAGAAAGTCAACAATATAATACACTTAAATGTGGAATATTAAGCAGGATCTATTGACAGAAATGCAACATAATACACATAACTATGTCTTCACAGGTGTATACAGACTTTGCAAACTGAAGTGTTTTATTTTTATTACCTTAGGATGAGCTATTTCTATCTACACACACCCCAGGCCCCCTTACATGGAGTTCGCCATCTGGTTTCTACAGTACAAAATGTACTTTCACAAACTAAACTACTTTTGAACTACATTTCATAAACTATGTGCTACAAGCGGTATACTCACTTGAAGTAGTAAAAAGTTGTATACTAGTTGTATATGCCTGCTCAAAGTTAACTACTGTTACACTCAAAGTATACTTTTATAAACGAAAAAGTCTCAAGTAGTAATAAAGTAGCACACTTTTAAGTATGCTAGGCCTACTCGTACATTGATATTACTATACTTAACATACAAAGCATACAGCATCAAAAATACACTTGATAGAATGAATTTAAAGTATGATTTTTTGTAGACGTTAAGATTCTAAGATGATGAAATGTACCACTAAAGACGTGACAGAAGCTTCCCGTGAACATGGATCGGTTCTTCTCGTTGTCTTTGCCTCCAATGTAAGTGCACTCCATTCCGGCAAAGCTCAGGATGAACCCCAGCACTCCGACAGCCATGCCAGACATCAGCAGAGCTCTTACAATCTGGAGGTAATCTGAACATTCAACAAAAAAATCCAAAGAACCGATTATTGTCTGTCTGACTGTTCTGTAACCCTTTAAAACCTTAAAAACAACAAATGTGATTTTGCTTCAGGTTTTATAGAAATTGTCTAAACAAAAATCTATATTGTCTTTGTTCATTCTGCACAGTATCTATATTGAGAGTGTTTCATAATGTCTGCACCTTCTACAGCCCAAAGCACAGGAAAGTCGTAGCAGTTGGATGTGGCGGCGGAGTCGGTGTAGCATGCCCTCCACAGACTGGACCAGTACCAGCCCACCGTGATGATAGAACTCCCAGCCTGCCCTCCGACAGACGTGACCTTCCAGCCCTCCATGGCCATGGAGCAAGCCACGAAAATCCAGCCCAGTAACGTCAACAGCAAGCCCCAGATCTGCAGACCTCGAACCTTCATCTTCGCTGACGTTCTGCGTTCAAACTGACTGTCTGTTTGCTTGTATACTGTATGTTTTAGCCGTGTCAGGTCAGTTTGTGATCCATCTCTTAGATCTCTGAAACTGTTCTGTGAGCAACACATGGGACAAAGACATGCTGTCATCTTTTTTGTGCCGATCTCAATGTTTTGCCCCGCATGTTCCCACAGTTGTTGAAGTATTATCTTGATTTTCAGATCCAATTTCACACACATAAACATCTCGATGACATACTTCGTAGGGGCCAAATGTCTAATTCTTGTTTTTCAGGACCTAACAGAAGAGGATGTGCAGTTTATCATATGTTTATGGGTGTGTGTCATGGGCGTTTCCAAAAGGAACTTTTTAATATGCAGAAAACAGCCTCGGTGTTCATAACTGAACAATAATAATTTCATAAAGGTGCCGTGAGAGTTTGCTATTGAACGTGTTTTAGGTGTGTGTGGTTCTGTTCTTCTGCCGTTTGATTTTGTCCTGTGAACTTTGGTCAGCTTGTCTGTTCCATCTCCTGGAAAATGAGAGACCTTTTGGAGATCATTGGTTTAACTGTTGAAGCCGAACTGTGATGCTGAATTAAGCCTTTGTTTTCTTCAAGAGCCTGAGCAATTATCTGACTCTTTACAACCTTTTACTTGAAGTATCTTTAGCGGCAGGGATACTGTTGTCTCTGGTCTGAAACAAGATCTAATGCCCTCTGGTGTCCAGTGTTGCATTTCTGATTGCGGTCACTGGTCTGTATGTGATGTTTACTAGTGATACTTTCAAAAGTATACTTTTTGTTACTCCTGGCAGGTTTGTGATTTTTTTCGACCCTGCTAGAAATGTAAATTAATAAAACTTTAAATTTACCAGCAATTTATTACATCACAATATAATAAGCTAAATTTGTAAGTAGTGATTTATAATGAGAATGTGTATATATATATATATTATTTTATTAATATATAATATTTACAAAATTGAATATTTAATCCTTAAGACGATTTTAATTTAAAATACGTTTATAATTCAAAACAATTTGTTTATTTATAAAATATAGAGGATATTTATATATAACATATATATTTTTAATAATATGTTTAGATATTTTATGGTATAAATATACATATTTATATAATATTTAATTGTCAAAATATTGCATTATGCAAATTATTATTTTCATATAAATGTAATATTGAGTTTCAGTAAATCTACTTTATGTGTTAGTTCTCACAACTCACAACACAAACCATAGAATTTGGGCCTCTCATGCTCTTAAAAAAGTTACAGGAAAAACGATTTTCACTCCATTTGTGTTGTTCCTATACTTCCTACAGAACACACACAATTGTGACTTTTTTTATTTATTTACATTATATTTACATTTAGGCATTTGGCAGACGCTTTTATCCAAAGTGACTTACATTGCTTTATCCTATACATTTTACATTTAAAAAATTGGTCATTCGAATAGTTACTGTATATCACTTTTCTATTTACAATAGTAAGTCAATCCAACACCACGAAAATAAATTAATTAAAAAGACAAATGACAAAATGCTGAATTTCCCTTTTATTATGTCACAAAATCTTTTCAAACCTTCTCACAAATTGAGCAGAGAGACACTGATTCCTTTTTAAAGAAGGTATCTGACACGACATGAAGACTCTGGCAGCAGTCTGCGGAAGCTCCAGGGTCTAAAGTTTCCAGTGATCAGGAGGTGAGGAGAGACTCCAGGTCTGGAGCAATAAGTGATTTCCGACTCAATTTCCGAATCGAGACAGCATGTTCCTGTGGTCAGTGGAGCGCAGCTGAGGTTCTTGTCTGTTCTTTTGAGGCCTGTCGTCGGTTCA
The DNA here is from genome assembly GCF_015846415.1 of Triplophysa dalaica. Lineage (NCBI taxonomy): Eukaryota > Metazoa > Chordata > Actinopteri > Cypriniformes > Nemacheilidae > Triplophysa > Triplophysa dalaica. The sequence continues at coordinate 2,406,957 of NC_079547.1, read as the reverse complement.
TCTGACTTAGGATCGGTTTAAGGTAGAGATGTTCAGTCATTGTCAAACCGATGAGATTAAAGTGGATTGATTTTTGCCCCCAAAAACATTTAAATCTCAAAATGATTGAATCGATTAATTACAAATATCATCAAGAAGGTTTGTGTTGAAATGTGTTAATATATGTTCTGTGATGTGATGAGATTTATTCAGGATTTTCTATGTAAATATATAAAACATATTGTTCATCAAAACTAAGAATCTTTCTTGAATTGTAATTTTTCATTTTTAGGTATAAAGCAAAACATTAAATGGCACCCTTCCATTAGAAGATACAATCCCTGACATGTTAACAGTAACATGAGAATTTCTATAACATAAAAAAACAGTAATCAACTTTATGCATCTCCGAAAATATAAAACTCTCTTCCTACATTGATGTTTCAGTCTTTTGTTTTCTGAGTCCTTCATTCGGGGACATGTCTGATAGTGGACTGTACACCGTGTATACTGTTTGACCCTCCGTTCTTATCAGTTCAAGGCTTTTAAAAGAAAATCAAACGTACGCATTTTTCCCAAACCGTCTGCCAGAGAATCTGATTTGATCTGGGGGGTGTGCCTGAGAAACTTCCGAGGTCTTTGTGATCTTGGTGACCTTGTTTTGGGTTGATATGAAAGATGTTTCACCGTTGTAAGAGTACTCGCTGTTCGAGAGAAGAGGAAAAATGTCTAGTCAAGTGGTACTGGTTCTGGCATTGGGTTTAACTTCATTACTTTACTTTTACATTTTTTCACCTGATGCTGAATCCTTCTGTCATAGAGAAGCAGAAGACAAAGCCTCCAAGGATGCTGAGAACAGATCCTGCCCAGCCAATAAACAGGGCCGCCCCAAGTTCAAATCTGAACACAGACAAGACAAACACTTTAGTATTAGATAGTACACATGTTAAGTAACTGTGTTAAAATGCTTTTTTTCTTACTTCTGTTTCACAAATAATGGGTCAAAAAACTCATTTGTTATCCTGTGTGCGTACAGAGAACAGGCGGTCATAGAGCAGATTCCTGCAGAGACATCGGGTGTTCAAATATTGTTCATATAAGGCCATGTCAGATGAAACCGTGATTTAAAGGGTCAGTTCAACAACAAAACAATGATTTTCATCATTTACTCATCTTCATGGCATTCCAAACATGTTTGACTTTATTTCTTCTGCAGAACACGAAAGAAGCTATTTTGAAGAATGCTGACAACCAAACAACATTGACCCCCATTGACTTCCATTGTATAGACACAAAACCACAGAGACATTTCTCACACTATCTTCTTTGTGTCGGACAGAAAAAAAAGAGATGTTTAAATGACACGAGGGTGAATAAACAATGACAGAATTTTTGTTTCTTTAGGTCTGGCCAACACGTACCACTGAGAATAAAGTGTAGTCCACATAAACAGGTGATCCTGGCTTTGGTGGTCTCTGTGCCCCCAATCTTAGTACACTTCATGCCAATTAGAGCCAGAATAGCTCCGAAGAATCCCAGACACACAGCTGAGATCATCAGCCCTCGACATACCTGGATATAAGCTGCAGAAACAGGACAACAATTGGTCGACTAAAAACAGTGTAAACACTATCGTCGCTCTCCTTGTTTGAGCAATATGACAGGTCAACTTTTGCTCAACCAATGGCAAATGTTTTGGGTGGGTCTATGGGACTAGAGGCGGGGTTAAAAAGGTGTTAGGGATGTTTGGGGAAATTGTCTAAAACATTTTTAGTGGTTTAGAATGTGAACAGTAAACTACCACCTAGCAACCAGAAAACCCTATCAAGTGCATAACAACATGCTAAAACTTGTCCACCGCATAATGATGTCATAACAACTGCACACAACACTGCTATTAAGTGAGCTCTTTTTGCAGTTCCGGTGACATTCTATTCATACATTCACTTTGATGAGTCAAGCCACAAACATTAATAGCTTCAAAACATTAAATCTGTATACATTACTTGCTTGTGCACGATGTCTTGAGGGAACACATTATGGCACGCAAGGGTTGTTAATCTTATGTTCTCCTTTTTGCCTTTGGGATATTCATTACTTGCAGGTTGTAACAGAGGTCATGAGTGAAGAAACCAAAAGTTGAGGTCACAGAGTCACTATTTACAGTAATGAATCTTGAAAGCCTCGTTTTACCTTACAAAAATTTCAAATTCATTTTAAGTGTACAAATGCATCGTTCAAGTCTATTTTTTGTATACTTCAATGAGTATAATTATACTTGTAAGTGTACGATTTCAGTACTTCTAAATTTGCCTGTGTTTTATACTTTAAGTATAACTGTAGTAAATTTATACACAAATATGTTTTAGTACATGCAAATTTAAGGGAAAAATTTTCATTTGCTTACCTTCGAGTTGTTACAAATGTGTATCAATTTCTTTGTTCTGATGAACACAGAGAAAAATATATTGAAGGATGCTTATTAACAGACCCTCATTGACTCCCATAGTAGGAAAAAACGTAATGGTAGCCAAACGTGCCCCAGAACTGTTTGCCGGCCTACATTCTTCAAAATATCTTCTTTTGTGTTCAACAGAACAAAAACATGATGAAGTAACTTTTCCTACTTTGGGAGTCAATGGGGGCAAAATATGTCTGGTTATAAGCATTCTTTCAAATCTCTGTTCATCAAAACAAAGAAATTGATACAGATTTGGAACAACTCGAAGATGAGTAAATGCTGACAGATTTGTAATTTTTGGGTGAAGTATCCCTTTAAATACGAAAGAAAATGTTCTTGTTGTTCAGTGTAAAAGAAGTATACGAATAATACTATACTATTATACTAAACAAAATTTGGTCCTAATAAATAAATATATCCAAATTTGTGCACAAAACACCCATACTAAGACCTTAGAAGTTACATTCATCTTACACACGCACTGTTTTGCATTAAAAAAAGAAACAAAGTACCATCAAGTGCTAGCATAGAAGGAAAGTCCTTGCAGTTCGAAACCCCTGTGGAATCTGTAACGCACGTCTTCCACAGATTGGACCAAAAGGTTGCCGTGGTTATGACTGTCCCGTCCACCGATGACACCTTCCAGTAGTCGGTCGGGAGCGTGGAAGAGATGAGAATCCAGCCAGATACGCTCAGCACAAAGGCAACAATCTCTGTTGCCATGTTACTCATTTTCCAAGTGTTGTTAAGGTTGTAAAACTGCTCAGAGCCTGAATCAATAACTTGGTAAGGGGTGCTCAGTCTAGACCCAACTGTCTATGGGTCTAACCCCCCAAAAGCTGATTTATATTCAACAGGGAGGACTCTGGCTGCTAACCTTTTCAACAGCTGACCAATAGCCTCTCACATACCCACAACCCCATGCGCACACACACCCAAACATCACTCCGCAAGAATCATTTTGAGTGAGTCGGCAAAGATGCTGGAGGTCAGTAGGTTAGTACATTAAAGATGAGTGTTATGGGAGGGACCTGAAATGTCAACGCCTGAAACGGATGTTGTGGAAATGAGCGCTCCGATAAGAAAAAAGCTCTGATGTGGAAGATAAAGCTTTGAAACTGATGAAATGATGTTCACTTCAATTCCTGTGGACCGAGTGGGCCACAGTTCTTCTAGAAAGGACGCCATCTAGAGGTAAGAATTTGAGTGTGGGTACTATTTTAACGTTTTTCCATCGAATTAAACATTTAATTGTGCTGTACTATTACATATGAATTTGTACTGACGAATAATATTGCATGTGAAAATGTGCCTCAAAAAAGAGATAAAATATCAACGCTGTCTAGAGATTCAGACATGCCTCCCGTGTTCTCACTTTTCCAGAAGGTTAAAATAACAGGCCTTTCAAGTGTATTTGTGTTACCAGGAGGATTTAGTTAACAAAGGTCAAATCAGCTTTCCTGCTCGCTCTCAGATCCTCTTAATGGCTTCGCTGTTCCCAGCAGAGGGAGGTAAAAAAAACCTTAATCTGACCTGACCAAAACTTTGAGGCTTCTTCAGTCAGCACCTGCCCGCCTTAGCCAAGAACACTTAAACTACAGTTATGTAACATTTGAAGGGAGTATAAGTTACAGTAACACGTGAATAGGTCTGCAGAGTTACTTAAAATGAAATTTATTTTATGATTTACCTTATGTCATTCCAAAACTTGTATGATTTCTTCTGCAGAACACAAAAGAAGATATTTTGAAGAATGTCGGTATAATCGAACAACCTTAGTCCCACTGACTTCCATCGTGGACACAAAACCACAGAGACATTTCTCAAATATCATTAAAAACACACTTGAACAATGTAAAAGTGATTTCAAAATAATTTGAACCATCTCCGAGACATTCCCTGCTCTCATACCTGTGGGGACATTAGATTCAACAGAGCCTGTATGTTAGTCAGGTAAGCTCCTGTTGAGTAATACAAGGCCAAAGAGAGCATCAAACAACACATCTGCTGCCATGGCAACCATTTAGTTTCCCTGGAGGAAATCCCTGGTCCAAGTGAAATGAAACACATGCATCATGATATCACGCAATTATATTGATTTGCAAATTACATCTGTGAAATTAATCTTTAAATATATCAAAGAGAGGTAATGACAGTTTTATCATTATAGAATAATTCAGATGGGGCAAACTGAGACATGTTGAGTGATGAATGCGGTTATTCATCTCCAGAAAGCTCAAGGGTCATAAACCTCACGTAACGATTTGAGAAAACATGACCAAAAGGAGACACATAGAACTTCCAGATTATATAGTTATATATATAGATCATTATTTATATATAAGGTATTTCTCAACTTCAAAAAGTCAAACAAAATTATTCCGTTTTCATGCCTAAAATTTGATGATTAGTATTCACCGGAATGATTACTTTTTTACCAACAATAATGGCCAACTTGAATCTTGTTCCTTATTGAAATGTCTATTTTACTTGTTATATGCATAGAGTTCTCAGTCATTGTTGGTGTAACACCAGTGACAATAACACCAGAGACAAATTCCGATGAAAGGCTGATTTTCCAAAATGATGGTCAAGTCACCTCAAAACTAACATGATGAGGCACACTAAGATCTATACAATATTTAGTAATATATATACATTTTCCAATAAAAATCCTTCATACTGACACAAACCAAAGCAACACCTATGGCGCTTTTAAAGAACCACACCAAAAACCGACATTTTTAGTAACATTTCTAATTTATATTAATGAAAGGGATACTCGACATGTGTGTGCTTAAACAGAACACCTTTTTAGTCGAACTTTTAAGTACTTACTTGCATATTTTTATTATTTCAAAATAACAGTTAAAAAGAAATGTATAGTATAATGCAATGTAAGCCGCTTTGAATAAAAGCGTCTGCCAAATGCATAAATGTAATTTGTCACCATTAACACCAATGACACAAAATCAAAGGACAGATATATTTTATTATTATTTCTATATTAATAAATAACTATTTTGGTTTGCTTTTGTTGCATTAATTAGGTCCTATCCTTGTTTTTAATTGGTTGACTTAATTTACCTGTAGTGGTTCTATGACTAAAGTTCGTTTTAAGATGTTTAACCCGAGTAATAATGACTCAACATTCAGGGATTTCTCAGTTCTACCACCGCCTTACAGATTACAGTATTTGGATGACCTTTACCATGGAAATGGTAGACAATGTTGCACCTAGACCTACTCCTGTGTTTGTGTTCAAGTTTGAATAATGCCTTTCACGTGCTCTCGGAAATTCAATAATTCCCACTTCCACCGTGAAAATAATTTGCGAAACGGTGCTCTTTTAATGTTAGCAGATCCAGCATGGTTGTAAAGCATACTTGTAATGTTTTAATGCAATCATTAGTAAAATTAATATTTTAATGTTACACAATCCAGACGTTACTTCCGGGTCGACGTGGGAATTATCTAATTTCCGAGATCATGTGAAGGGGGGCATAAATGTGAGGGCAAAAGTAACATATAGCAGCACCAAAGTATGATTTGCTTTAAATCTAATTACGTCAACTGTCTTTTTTGTATAATTAAATAAGGATTGGACTATGATAAATATAATCTCAGCCTGAAAATAGGTCCTCTCTATTCTTCTTTGTGTAGTTGTCTGTCAGCCTTTATCAGCGGACCGGCCACCTGCTCCGAAATTGTGGGTCGGGGATCTCTCATCTTCTGTTCTCTATCGGACATTCAAGAAAGGCGAGAGAAGGGAGGAAATAGAAAGGAAATGAGGAAGTTCGGCACGCGCTAGACGTGGTTTCCACTACAAACACGTGATTTGTGTGAGAATTTCCTTTTCTCACGACACTAAAATACACGAGCTATATTAAGTGTGTATAGTTTGCGTTACTTTTCATGTTTGCATTTGTTAATCTGATTCGAGATTGTATGCACATGAGTGGCTTGTGTATGCACAGCTAACAGAGAACAGATGGCAGAGCCTCCATCCACAAACACGCATAGGGACCGCGAACCCTATCTCACGTGACAGAATGTTTGGGCAGAATCTTGTTAAATAAACTTAAAATGATCTTTCACTACTACTTTCGTGTCCTTGTGGTTTTCTTTAAAACGTCTAGTTTCACCTCTCGCGCTCATCGCTTTGATTCCCCGAACTGACCGGCAAATCCTAACGTACGAATCCTACTAAAGCAAAGGTCTGGCTCATGAATATTAATCACGTGACGTGCGCACGTAGCCATTGAGGTGAGACCGCGAGGAAATCTATCTGACAAAAAAACTCATATTACTTAGGAGCTCATTAATAAACGTAATGTTTCTTGTCCGAACGCTTAATGATAAGGGACGTAAATCGGTTTTTATTTATATGTATTCATAGTATAATGCCATAGTAGTGACCATATAATCACCATGACGTAAGGTGTAAAAGACGTCTGTTCCCTCCCCGCTTACTAGCCGCCAATCATACGCTTCGGATTGCTGCTCATTTAGGTGTGTTGGGCGGGGCTTATTTCTCCACAGCGCTGTATGCGCAGCTCCACGGGAAGTCGAAGACTCGTGTAATGTAAAGTTACACAACATTTTATAAGGTACATGTGCCGCGCTGGTCGTGGGTTATGTGAGGGCTGCAAGTGTGCGGCTGTACTACAGGGAGGTTGTCGGTCGATATGGAGCCAATAAACAAAGATGCTAAAAGCAACCCGGCCGCCAGAGCTAATCTCTTTTCGCAGATATTTTTCTGGTAAGTTAAGTGTTGATAAGCCCTACGACTCGAATGGGTTATAAGGGGACGGGTGGTTGATAATGCTAAAGTTTGAGTTTATCCATGCTGATTAAAATCACCTCTTAACACCCTTTCTTCTTTGAAATTGAAACTAAAACCTTAACAGACACTTGACTTATTGTACTGTAGTAGCTTTCCGGTGGCTTGGTGGTTAGAGATGGTGTTAGCAAGGGTCGTGGGTTCGATACCGGCGATTGCACATACTTAGAAACATGTGTGTAGTATAATGCAATGTAAGTCGATTTGGATAAAATGCGTAAATGCAAATGTACTATCCTATTGTTGGTAACTTACCTGAGGTAAAAGGCTTATGCTCCCTCATTTGTTTCATAATAATTCTTCTTAATAAATAAACGTTAACACAACAGTGTACAAAAAGTATTATGGGCATAGAACATACGGTATTTTTCCTAAGGATAACGTCTAAACTAAGCTATCGTCTGTTATTTGAAGTGTCTTTATCTGGAGTTTGGTCCAGCTCCCCCACAGCTTTCCTTCCTGAGAGCTTTTACAGCAAACATATCCTGAACATTTCCAGTAAATGTGTGTGTTTTCACATTTACAGCTTTCTATGTGATTACGTCTTATTTTAGGTACTTTGTTTCAGACCTACAGCCACCTGGTAGAGGAGAGCGTATGTTACGTAAGGGATGATGCAAAGGACTTATTTGACGATAACAGCCGGCTGCTTGTACATTATTCAGCTTAATACACAGCTACTTGGCAACTGAGGGAAAAAACTAGACATGAAATGTGATTTTAAAATATTTTTACGGAATGAAGACCAGAAAACAACGTTCAGACAATCATTTGTAAATATAATTTTATATATGTTATAAAATATATATACATTTACTTGGTCAAAGAGGAATTTTCAAAATGATTTGCGGCATCCGGTTTACAGTGTGTTATTACTTTTAAGAGGTTGTTATCTGGGAATAACGAACCTGCAAATGTCTGGACTGTCCAATCAGAATCAAGCATTCCGACGAGTCGTGTAATAATGTCATTTCAAAGTGTTTCCCTACCTGCAAAATCGTATGTGTTTGTTTTTGTTGAATGAACGCTTTTCACTTTATAAAGAACATGGTTGGTACACTATGCTTCTGTCGTCACTTATCAATAATTCAGCATATTTCAGTGTTCACGTTCTCTGTTTTTGACATCAGCTGGCTGAACCCGCTTCTCCGCATCGGATCTAAGAGAAGACTGGAAGAAGATGATATGTACAATGTGCTTCCGGAAGATCAGTCTAAAAGACTTGGGGAGGAGCTACAGCGGTGAGTGAGCCGCTGGGAATAACACGTGACTGTACACCTGGGGGATCTAAACAAACCCCTAAAGAGACTTTGTGTGAAATGCGAGAAAGCCAAGCTGGTCCGGTTCTAATTAAGCAACATTGGGATTGTGATTGGCCTCATTGGTTGGTTCATTCGTTAAAGGAATACTTCACCCAAAAATGCAAATTCTGTCATTTACTCACCCTTAGATTGTTCCAAGCCTGTTTACAGTTCTTTGTTTTGCTGAACACACAGGAAGAGATTTGGAAGAATGTCAGATCTTACCCACCATTTACTGCCATAGTAGGGAAAATACATACTGTGGGAGTCAATGGGGGGGAGGGTGAGATTTGATAATCTTCCAGATATCTTCTTGTGTGTTTCTACGCAATAAATGGCTTTATTATGGTAATCATATTTCACCAATAGTTTAATAATGATGCGACTTGTCTTAACCAGCAGCACTTCTAATACATTTGGGAGCCGTATGCTAGAACCAAAGGCTAGAACTGGATTTGGAAGGGTCATCTGTTTCTATTAAAAGAGCAGAGGGCTTTGCATAAGGTGGGGAGAACAGGACATGAGGGTTATGTTAAGTTAATGGTCTCTCTTTACCTGCTGATTTTAATTATACACCATGAGTTGACAGGGAGTCTTATTTAATTATGGCAAAAATTTTGCATGTCAGCACAAAGTCAAACTCTACCCAGTTTACTCTATATACACATTATAGTGCCAGATTCATGTTATTCCACAGAACATTGTTTGTCCTATTAATCTTTCATCAGAATCTTATAACTTGCTTCACCTTAGAAACCTTTTGTCTTACCTTTTTGGCTGACATCACATTATGAGCTCAGTTGGATAATGATTTACAATAGTCAAATAGTGATTTATGAATTATGCTACAATAGTTGATATCAATTATTTTTTGTTGGGAGTTGGCACTTAAACCCAATTTGAAAACCCAGTTTGAAAATGTGTGGGAAATCAAGTTAATACATAATCCATTAGATTATGAAGACACTTTTCTTTTGGCACTTGTGTACCAAAAACATGTATTAAGTCTAGAAAATAAACTGAATTTGATGTCAGACTTATCTTGTCAGATGTTTGCAAATGATGTGGATTTAGTTTTGGCGTTTGCCTTTATTTGTACAGCTTAGTGATAGAGAGGACAGGAAGGTAAGTGGGAGAGAGAGCTGAGGATTGGTTCGGGAAAGGACCACGAGACTGGAGAACCCAGGTCGCCTTATGCGCAACCACACCACATGTCGTAGCGCTGCCCATGACGCTATCGGCTCCAACGTGACGATAATGTTGTTGTTAATGTTTAAGGGTATCTGTTTGTTATATGTTCTTTTTATCCAGAATTGAGTATTTTATGAACAGTACACAAAGTTCGCTGTTAAACTGAGATTTTATTCACTTGCCTTTACATTTGGAGTCTTTCACCTTGAGGTTTATAACATGATAACAGATAAGCAGATAAATCATTCACTGAGCAGTTAAGAAAACCGTAAGCGATGCTTTTTCTCCTGTGGAAACTCTGTCCTTCATTAAAATAACACCTCCATGCATAGTTTTTCTCCGGCTTCAAATGATGAGCTTTGAAATGGATCAGTTCTGCTTCATTTAACACAGCTTTGGTCTGTGACACTCATTAGTGAGGCTTTTATTGCCATCCACAGCGTTGTAAAGCCAGGGGGCCAAAGCATGAACACAAATGTCCTGTCTTGAACCGAATGTCAAGTTGACATCTACTTTGTTTGAACCCATAAAATAGCTTAGCTTATGATGTTTTTTACCTTTTCTAAAACACCAATAGCAAATTATGTAAGAAGCGTATTATGTCTCGTGCCTCATGACATTTTCCATATGGCCTTGTGTGCTATATTTTCATATGACGCTCTTCGCGTGGCCTGTGTAACTTACACTCATGTGACCCGCTCACCAGGGGGCCCTCGTGGTCCAGAAATTTTGATGTCAGCATTTTTCATCTTGTGTAATAAATTGCTAAACATTTTAAAGCCATGTTATTTTCATGGAGTGGGTCTGTATATTTCTAATTTGATATAGCACATCCGCATCTTTTTTCTGCCATTGACAGACACTGGGAGAAGGAAGTGGAGAAAGCAGCAAAAGAACTGCGGACACCCAAACTCAGCAAAGCTATTATCAGGTGCTACTGGAAGCCGTACGCATTACTGGGAATTTTTACTTTTTTAGAGGTGCGTTTTGCTTTACTAAACTAAGGTATTGAAGCTTTGTTCTCTGTGACAGTCTGAATTTCTACACCATGTTTAGTTTAACTATTAAACCAATATCCCTGACTAATGTAGAATGACACAGCACAATCCTGTAAATTCTGTCGATCATTCGCTGTCTTGATGAGTCACACATCTGATGTGGTGTTTGAACAAAAGTGTTGCACGCAAGTTATTTTCATAGATAGAAAACATAGAGGTCTATGTGAAACAGCATACATATAATGTTTGCTCACACATCCATTACACTGAACGCACAGGAATGATTTGACACATTAAAGAATTAGTTCACTCAGAAATTAAAATTGTGCCAATATTTGTTATTCTCCTTTTTTTCAAACCCACATGAATATTTGGATGGAGATGTTTTGCAAAACGTCCAAGCAGCTCATTTCCATGATTCCACATGATGAACAATGAGGAAAAATCGGCATTAAGATAACCAAGAATTGATGTCAATCTTGAATCAGAAAAGCTTTTAAAGGCTGGTAATGTTTTATACTTTTCTCTTGTGCTTTTTGCACCTGAGACCAGAGCATAAATCCCTCATTGAACAGCATCTGGTAAGGAGTTGCGTGGACATTTTGTGTATTGATAAAATCATACCGGTTACGATTAAATGTGGGTGAATTAAACTTGTCCTACTTCAAAATAAAAAGTCAAATCTGTTCAGCCTCATCACAGGTACAAAATATGCACAAGATCTCATTTCCTTCTCTCTTTTGTCTTTCTTCTTTTATAGGAGGTTATTAAGGTGGTGCAACCAGTGTTTTTGGGAAAACTCATACAGTATTTTGAGCGCTATGACCGCAATGACACGGCAGCGTTGTATGAGGCTTATGGGTACGCAGGGGGCGTCTCTCTCTGTGTCCTGTGTCTGACATTAACGCACCACCTCTACTTTTTCCGTGTACAAAGAGCTGGAATGAAAATCCGCATTGCAATGTGCCACATGATCTACAAGAAGGTCAGACTTTCCCAAAAAAATCATCTTAATCTGAATTAGCAATATGGGAGTAGCAATATCAATAAGAATTTTGAGACGCAAAGTGAATATAATTTTAGTTCCAAAGGTCTTAAGAGAATGCTTACTCCTTCTGTGGTTTTGTATGAGTACAACATTGAAGTGGTTGTCACAATATTTTGAACAAACGTTTTGGATTTTTTTCTTTCAGGCGCTGTGCCTTAGTGCCACGGCGATGGGCCAGACAACCACAGGGCAAATTGTTAATCTCTTGTCCAATGATGTCAACAAGTTTGATGAGGTAGGAATTTCCCCCAACTTTTTCATCTTCCTCTTGTGTCATGGTGACCGATGCACGTTTTTAACCATTGCTTTCCAATATAACAAGGACTGCATATCCAGACAAACGCTGTTTATGTCGTTCACTTTTGGTTATGAGTCAAAAGCTGCCCATATTGCAACATGAAAAGGTACCAAAAGGACTTCAGTTGCTGTGTTACACTTAAGCAAGTGTTGAGAACGACAAGCAAGGACCCCAGCAGTTTAACTAGTAAACTTTAACAAATTTAAACCCTCTTTTTTTTTCAAGCCAGCCCTGTAATTCTAAATGAGGTAGAAATGTCACATCTGTCTATGGCTTCCTGTATTTACCCAGCAGACATCATAGGGATCCTGTCAAGAATAAGAGGAAGCGCATGTTTTATTTTGAAAGCCCAAATTAGAACTTGAATGTCAAGTTCCTTGGATTCCAGTAGAATATCTCAAAAACTCTCAAGCTGTGAACTGCAGCCTGACTCATTCTTAGGGGCTCATCCACCATTTTTTTCATGTCATCTCAATTTTTTCTTCTCAGGTGACTATTTTTCTGCACTTTTTGTGGGTGGCGCCGCTTCAGGCTGCTGCGGTGGTCGGCCTGCTTTGGCAAGAGATCGGACCATCGTGCCTCGTAGGGATGGCAGTTCTAGTTTTTCTCATGCCGCTCCAGACCATGTTTGGTAAACTGTTTTCTAAGTACAGGTATGTACTCTGAATTACTCTGATATGAAGAGTTAGATTAGTTTTGGGAAAAGGGGAGATAAAGCACTTTTGGAAGAGCTATCACACACTTGACTTAAGGCTGATCAAGATGATGTATGAATCATTAGTATAGGAGGTTAAATAACTATGTTTATAAACCTTGTATGAAGAGGTTACATTTTTCAGAAATTGAAGAAACATTATGTATCGTATCTTATATCTGTTTCTCTGTGTCTTTCTCAGGGCTAAGACTGCAGTCCACACAGATAATAGGATCCGCACCATGAATGAGGTGGTGTCTGGCATACGTATAATTAAGATGTATGCCTGGGAAAAGCCATTTGCAGCTCTGGTTAGTGACGTACGAAGGTAAATGACACTTCTGGCCTGCTTATGCTGACTCAACTTGAACACTAGGACACAGGCAGCAAAATGCTTTACAAATGCTGGAAGGTTTCCAGTGGTTTTATAAGTATTACATCACTTTATTTGACTGTAAAATCCCAGGTCAGGTTTTTTTATGAGTCAGAGTATATGCTAAGGCAGTGGTTCTCAAACTTTTCATGGTACGGCCCCCTTTTGTGTAGAGTGCATCGCTTTGCGGCCCCCCTTATAAAAACTTGTAATCTGAAACTTAGAATTTGAATTAAACCAAAAACCAATTCTGTTATGCAATTCTGGAACATCAATACTTTTTGTTGGTGTTCTTATTTTTCTGATGTTTGATTACATAAATATTTTGATAAATGTGACAAAATCTGTGTCCCCCATCTTGGGACCCCCAAGGGGCCACAGCCCCCAGTTTGAGAACCACTGTGCTATAGCACAAAGAGGTAAAAATTATAATTTGGGATTGGTGTCAGAAACTATCCAGTTATCAGTGTTTCAGTCATATATAAAAGGGCCGGGGATACCTGAACATGAGACTTGTCATCCTTTCATCACCCTTATGTTTTTCCAAACTCATATGACTTTTCATTTAGTAAAACAAGGTGAAATGTTGAAGAATATTACATGTATGAACTTGGCAGACACTTTACATTGAATTATACTACACATTTAGTTTTTTGAGTAAGTGCAATCTCTGGTATAGAACCCATGACCTTGGAGTTCTACAGGAAAGCTACAGGAAAGCTATTTATGCTGTCAGGGAAATTAATAGTGACCATTCGTTTTTTATTATGCATGATGTCAACAATTCTCCTGTTCTGTTAGACTTAAGAAAAAATCATAAAGGATGATGAGGAAGATTAATTTTTAGTTGAAATCTTTCTTGATTGTAGAAGTTCATGTCATTTTACCCTCAGCTTGCGACGGCAGAAATATTTCATGCAACACAAACAACAAACAGTTCCTTCAATCTTATCTGTGTGTTTCTTTTCATTCTTTAGATTGAACTTCTCAAGGTTGATATGGACAATAAAACACTGCTTTGTTGTTGTTGGCTTAAAACGACTAAAATAGCTCTCTTATGTTGTGTTTCTTTCAGGAAGGAGATCTCGAAAATCATGAGTAGCTCTTATCTCCGTGGACTGAACATGGCCTCGTTCTTTGTAGCGAGTAAAATCATTCTGTTTGTGACGTTCCTCGTGTACGTGCTGGTGGGAAACACCATCTCTGCCAGTCGCGTGTTTGTGACCGTGGCGCTGTACACCGCCGTTCGCCTCACCGTCACTCTGTTCTTTCCTAATGCTATTGAGAAGGTGTCTGAGGCGGCCGTCAGCATCAGGAGAATCAAGGTGAACTTGTCAGACAGGCTTGAAATGGTTGCTTGGACAAGACGGTGTTTAATTTTTGGAAAAATGCAGTTTCGTGTACAGTGACAGTTTTGGAGATAAGATCTTACAGTCAGATACCTGGAACATTTTCAAACTTTCCTCTCTCTGGCTCTGCTGTAATGCTTCTGGTGTCGATTTCAAAGTTAGTTAATTTTAGATTTGCCTCCACGTTCCCACTGACGCATCGGATGTTGCATAAGCCAGGACTGTCTGCTTATGAAAGACAGTAGTAATGTGCAAAGCAGATTATTTATTTCCTCCTCTGACCTCGCATTGAACCCACGTTCCTACTGCAACCACAGAAACTCAGAAGTACTGCAATAAATACACTGTCTTTGACTGTAAAATTTGTATTACAGCAGATTTCGGTCTCTTATTGCAGAAGTTTCTCCTGCTGGATGAGCTGGTTAAACCCCAAGGTTCACTTGCTCACGTGGGGAAGGAGGCGTCTGTGAAAATGCAGGATGTCGTATGTTACTGGGACCAGGTGAGATAATTGTCCCATAGTCGTGAAAAATACACACGGCACACAAATCGGCTCATATTCGAGCTGCTGTAGTGTCCGTTAGGCTCTGGGAGTTTTGGGGGAAATTT
This sequence comes from Triplophysa dalaica, assembly GCF_015846415.1. Classification (NCBI taxonomy): domain Eukaryota; kingdom Metazoa; phylum Chordata; class Actinopteri; order Cypriniformes; family Nemacheilidae; genus Triplophysa; species Triplophysa dalaica. The sequence continues at coordinate 2,391,813 of NC_079547.1, read as the reverse complement.
CCTAAGTAAGTTTTATCTAGAAAGCATGTTAGCTCTGTCATAGCTTTTTGACGTTCCCTTATGAATTTCTAATATTTAATCCAATATATCTAATAACTATTTAGTTATTAGATATATTGGATTATTTATATAAATGATTATTGCAAACTCTTAAATCCCTCTTTTTTTATTTCATTTCATTTTCTGATTTAAAGCTTCATTCTGTAATGTTTGCCTCTTATTTCAATCTCCATTTGAAACCGAAAAATTACAGTTATTTTACAAATTTAACTTTCCTTTAAATGACGTCAAATTGTAATTCATAACTATAAGCTTACTCTTGTGAATTAGGGTAAGATAAGGAGAAAGTTTAGATTTTTTATTTACTGGCTCAGTAACTGATTTAGGTTCATTCTGAACCAAAAAAGTCACGGACTTTAGCTTTAATTTTTTCGTCAAGTGTATATAAGTTCAAATAATAGTGTTGTATAATATATTTGGTCACTACTATGCAGACTCTGGACTCTCCAACACTCCAAAATGTGTCTTTCACTGTAAAGACGGGTCAGCTATTGGCTGTTATCGGTCCTGTAGGCGCTGGCAAGGTCAGTCCCAATTATTTCTCGCTATGATTTCATAATATTTGCGAATACAAAATGGCTATCATGCACATGGTTTTGATTGTCATGTTGCTCTCTATCCAGTCGTCTCTGCTCAGCACGGTTTTAGGTGAACTTCCTGCTGAGAAGGGCGTAATAAAGACCAAAGGTGAGCTGACATACGCTTCACAGCAGCCCTGGGTCTTTCCGGGGACCATTCGAAGCAACATCTTGTTTGGCAAAGAGCTGGAGCCCAAGAGATATGAGAAGGTTCTTCGAGCCTGTGCACTCAAGAGGGTGAGACACCTGTTCCTATTGTTCAGCTGCTAGAGAATGACGCTCACAACACAGCTGTTCTGGGTTTGATTCCATCGTTCCACAACGATAACGTATTTTATATTAATGTGTATAGGCCTGTTTCTACAAAAAAAAAACTCTCATCCATCACATGCACACATCACATGTTGACTGGACTCATCATATATTAATAAACTTTAACTATTTTTGAATGCATTGTATTTTTATAATATTTTCTCATCCATTCATATTTTTAATAAAACAGTAAATTTGTTTGTAAACTGGATGATTATAGAGTTACTTATTTTACAGAATATTAAAACAAAAATTGACATATAGAATACAGCTATTGTTAAAGGTCCGGTTGAACGTGCAGTTTCTGCCAATCTTATGTTAACCTTGAGTAGTATTGCATACTTTGTATCTTCGAAGAGTTTTTAGTATGATCACATTTATAAAAGATAGATACAGCTTGACGATTATTTACAAAAACGGACAACCTCCTGGGGCTGTAGGGGGGGGAACTAAGTCACAAGCAAACAATACTTCATAGCATTATCCCTGCATAACTGTTTTGACTCGCTATAAGTTTGTGTCGTTTACATTATGCACGCACCCGTCGATTGCCAACAAAACACAGACATATGACTTGGTTTCACTTACCCTGTGCAGTTCATGTCCGGCATCTTTTAGCACTGGGACCACTCCTTCAATCAGTTTCAAATGATCTGCAAATCCAGCGTTTATATAACATCCATCACTGAAATGCTGTTAACAAACAAACACACCTCAAATTCTCTCACTATCGCAAGAGTAACGAGCAGCAGGCCCACAGCCAATCTTGATGGTAAACTGGTTTTCCTATAGTGGTCGGGCTATTTCTTTCGCCTTGCCATGGGTGTGCTTTTCCAGGAGAATTGCACAATAAGGGACTAAGAAAAGTTATGTGATGTTTTTTCATGTTCGAAAAAAACTTTCCGAAACCTATACGAACCTTGGGGGAGTGTATCGAGCACAGAAAGATTATGTAATACGTCCAATTTGTGTTTTGACAAGTTGACCATTTTAAGCATGAGAAGCACGTTTAACATTGTAAAGAAGTCAGAATGACTATAACTAGTACTGTTTTTATTATATTAATAATTTAATAATATTTGCTGGTAATTGTTATTGTAACTTGTGATATAGTAAGAATGCGGCTTGAATTGTGCTTTAGGACATGGAGCTGCTTCCTGACGGAGACCTTACACTGATCGGAGACCGAGGAGCGACTCTCAGCGGAGGCCAGAAAGCTCGGGTCAACCTTGCCAGGTATATTACTTCCTCCTGTTCTCAAGTCAATCATAAATCATTTCCATTTTAGCTATAAACTGGTGTCGCAAATACAAAGTTTTTAGAAAGCATATATGCTCCATCTTGAAACTCATTTGAATTCAATACCATCTAATTAATTACTGCGTGATAGTAGGTTGCATTTTGAGTCATTGAATCCTTTGGAATAACTCGTATCAGGTTTAATTGAATTAAAGACAACAGTAATAGGTCAAATAAATATAAATGGATTTAAAAAAAGAAGAGACTTCGATGAACAAAACATTTTGAGTATAGGACTAAATAATGAACATTATCTACTTAAAAGTGAAAATTTATTCGCAACCGAATCATCGCTGTGTTTCAGGGCTGTTTATCAGGATGCTGATATTTACCTGCTGGATGATCCGTTGAGTGCTGTGGACGCGGAAGTGGGTCGTCACCTGTTTGAACAGTGAGTCTGTCCTCTCATTAAAGATTGGGTAGCACACGCAGTTTCTGCCAATATCATATTAATATTGGTTGCCTATAGAGTAGTGTTGCATAAGTCATATCTTCAAAGAATATTTAGTTTGATGAAATTCATAAAAGAGTGATAAAGCAGTACAATTATTTCCGGAAAAAGACTAGCTGCTGGAGGCAGGCAGGGGGACGGAACTACTGGATGAGCACAATATACATCATCACATTAATCTCTTCATGTTTTGTACATAATACATTCTTGATAAAGGGCAGAGACCCCCAGGGGTCGGAAGAATAATATGGAGAAGAGATGTGGGGAGAATGACGAAACTGCAGGGCTGTGTGAGCCAGTGCTTCCTGTAACAACAAAACTGAGGAGAATGGTCATGAAGCGATTGAGAAACACTGTCTCATCTTTAAAAACCAAACACATTGTTTTGTATAAGTGAGAGTGTATCACAGTTCACAAAAGAAGGGAAGGAGTCTGGAACCGGCGAACATTTAAATAAAGTTTAATAAAAAATAAACAAACAATAACACGGAAGTAAAAGGCCGGCAGCCACCTCATGGTCGACTGCCTGCTCCAAAAACATAAACAAAAACTTAAATATGTCTGGGCTCGGTCCTCTCTCGTCCGTAGTGCTGTCGCTCGTCCTCTTATGCTCCTGATCTCCTCCGTGAGATATACGGGACCGGTGTGTGCACGGCTGATTCACACTCACAACACTGGCCCCTACCATTATTTTGAGAAAACATAGATTTTTATGAATCAGAAAATTTACATAAGAACGACTTAATGAACGATTTACACAAAAAACGGTTCTGCTCGTGTTTCATGAATAAGGCCCAATAAATGAATGTCTTAACAACGTATACATTGCTCTTTGTAAGTGAAGGTTCACTTGATAAATGCATCATATCTATAAAAACTGAAAACATGCTTTCTATAAGTGAATGCTCAAATGCATTGTCCTTACAACACTTGTGTGAGCAATATGCACATTGTAAAGACAATGCATTTGTGCATTCACTAAAACAGAGCATGTTTTCAGTTTTTATAGATATGATGCATGTAACAAGATTCAAAGTAGGGAAGGAAGGAGACGGGAACCGGCAGACATTTAAACATTTAATCAAATAATAACACCGTAAATATACTGCCGCCAGCCCCTCGCGGACGACCGCTGGCGAATAACACAAAGTAAATAGACAAACCACAACTAAAACCCAGGCCTGGTCCTCTCTCGTCGACGGTCCGATCGCTCGTTCTCTTATGCTCCCGATCTGCGCGCACAGCTGGCGCTCATTAACACTCACTCACCGGCCTCGAATCACGGTCTCGCCCCGCCTACTCCACTACAATGCATTTATCATGTGAACCTTCACTTATATGAGCAACGTGCACGAAGGTTCACATGATAAAAGCATCATATCTATAAAAAACATGCTCTCTTTAAGGGAATCCACAAATGTGTTATGTCTTTACAACATGCACATAAGTAATGCCGATGCGGGTTGGGTTGGGCACTGAAATTGTCACTTTATGTGCGGGGCGGGCTGTGGCGGCTTATTAAATACAAAATAAAAGAAAAACTATCTATGTTGCGTGTAATCTCATGGTTTCCAAGCATGTTTAGGCTGAAATAAAGCTTGTTTTCATTTACATTACAATGCCTAGTATCTCTATTTAATGGTCTATTAGGGCAGGATGGCATCACTAGTGCACATTGCTCTTATAAGTGACAATACACAGGACAAACACGTCATATGTTTAAAAACTGAAAACATGACCCATTATGAATCCGGCATTTTACTAACATTCGTTTGTGAAGCATCCCGGTGTACAGTGACTTCACCTGATGTCTTCTGCACATTCTGTTGAGAAATAAAACTAATCCACAGCGTCTTCAGAGGCTCGATATCGGGAGTAAATGAAGACTTGTGTTCAGTCTTGCATCCAACAACAAAACACCTTGTCTGTTTAGAAAGCATTCTTGTAGCTCACTATAAGTAGTCCAGCGTGAATACAATGGCGGACAGTGTACAAGTCGATGAGGACAGAGACTGAAGAATCCATCAGCAGTCATGGGCAGGACTTTATCAATGTGATTAATGTGAGAGAATGCCAACAGCTCGTTCAAGAGGACAGTAGAGGTTATTGGGGATTTTAAACAAAATGAATGAGTGGATCATTTTAGGGTGGTCCTGTACGCACACTCCATACATAACTTAAAATGTATTAATTTAAATGTGCATTTCCTGGATTAGTGGGCCTTTCATATATGCAATTAGCTGCTAATACCTGTTTTTATATTCCTCTAGGTGTATTTGTGGAATTCTAAAGGATAAACCCAGAATCTTAGTTACTCATCAGCTGCAGTTCCTGAAGGCCGCAGATCAGATCCTTGTTTTGAAAGAGGTGAGCCGTGGCACTACACACTTCAATCTTAACTCTTTCCTTGCCAGACTTTTTAAGTTGCCTGCCAGCATGAATGAACGAAATCTTCATTTGGTCTTTTTCTATCTTCATTGTTCCATAAAAATCCAACATTTAGACAACAGCTGAGATCATGAGTATTATAATTTTGTGATTCTCAAGAAATGTTGGTTTCAAGATTTCGTCAAACACACGATTCTCGTAAACAACTGTTCCCTTTATATTTATTTAAAACAAGATATTACATGTTTAAAGGACCAGTTCACTTTCAAAATAAATGTTCATGATAGTTTACTCACCCCCATGTCATCCAAGATGTTTATGTATTTGTTTCTTTAGTCGAAAAGAAATAAAGGTTTTTAATGAAAGCATTCCAGGATTTTTCTCCATATAGTGGACTTCAATGGACTCCAAACGGTTGAAGGTCAAAATGACAGTTTCAGTGCAGATCAATGGGCTTTAAACGATACCAGACGATGTATAAAAGTCTTATATAGGCGAGACAATCGGTCATTTTCAAAATGACTTCACGATTATTTGTGTTTATAAAGCAAATACATTTTCATTTTTTTAAGAAAATGACCGATCGTTTCGCTAGATAAGACTTTTATACATCGAACCGTTTGAAGTCCACTATATGGAGAAAAATCCTGGAATGTTTTCATCAAAAACCTTCATTTCTTTTCGACTAAAGAAAAAAATCATCTTAGATGACACGGGGTGAGTAAATTATCATGAACATTTATTTCTGAAAGTGAACTACTCCTTCAATGGCATCAATTTCAAATTATGTGTGGGGTAGTAAATGCCAACGTTGATTAAATAAACCAAAACAAGCGAACTATCTCTTACTTTCTCAGGGACACACGGTGGCACAGGGTACGTATTCTGAGCTTCAGCGCTCGGGAGTGGATTTCACCTCTTTGTTGAAGAAGGATGAGGAGGATGAGATCTCGGCCGAGAAAGAACCTCCTCGCTCACCCCGCAGCCGAACCTTATCTCAGAACTCCGTTCGATCACAGTCGTCCTCGGTTCTTTCTGTTAAAGATGAAGCTGATAAGCTTCCGGTAAGATTTTGATCGGCTTGTGAAAAAATTCCATTCTTAAATGGTTAAGTGGCTCCATCTAGTGGACGAGTGTGACTTTCACCTACAACAGTATCATCATGACAAAACACTTCTTTAAGAGAAATGAACTGTACATTTACGCTCCGTTGAATTGATTTGCGTTTTCGTGCTAGGCGGAGACTGTGCACACCATGGCAGAAGAAAGCCGCTCAGAAGGAAACATCGGCTTCCGTTTGTACTGGAAATATTTCAGAGCTGGAGCCAACGTTGTAATGCTGGTCTTCATTTTAGTGTTAAACCTCCTCGCTCAGGTACGAGACGCAGTAGTTGTGCCTCACAGAGGTTTACACAGAATTTCTTGTCACTCAATGATGTTATCGATGTCCACAGGTTTCTTACATTCTTCAGGACTGGTGGCTTGCATACTGGTGAGTGATCGGTCTGTTGTTTTTGGCACTTTGCCATTTCTTATTTGACACCCAGCAGATTGTGTAAATGTGACACTAAAGGAACAATGATTGACAGGGCCACAGAACAAGAGAAGCTCGACAACCCTTCTAACACCACCAGTGGCATGAATGCTACCATCTCTCAGCCGCTGGACCTGAAGTTCTATCTCGGTATCTACGGAGGTATGATCAGAGCTTATATTTTCCATATATTCGTGTCTCTCACTATTTCTGGACTTTTAACTCATTTTCATCATCTTCAATTTGCAGGTTTAACTGTGGCCACCGTCATCTTCGGCTTTATGCGCAGTTTAATCATGTTTAAAGCTCTGGTGAGCTCAGCGCAGACGCTGCACACCCGCATGTTCAACTGCATCCTCAGGACACCCGTCCGGTTCTTTGATATCAATCCCATTGGTGAGTAGAACAGCACTTCCTGCAAGCGCTGAATGTGACCAGCAGAGGGCAGCACATGGCAGTGTGTCATGTCAATTGTATCGGCCTCAAAGACTTGTGGGTAACTGTTTTACACAGTGTTGCAGTGATTATTATAAATGATTTATCCGTGCACACATTTTTTTTAGTTCATTTGCACTTTTGATCTTTAATCAAAAACATAAAGCTCCTCTTTACAACAACTCTTTACCACATGATGTCAGTAACAAAAAGAGGTAGGACTATACTGTTTTTCCAATGGCCAGCCATTTTAAGCCCCTCCCTCTAGGCCCAACTTAGCACAAATCCAATCAAAAAGGGAAGGGCAAAATAAAGCCATAATTTTTTTTTTACAAAAGACGTTTCAATCGGAACCACGTCATGATACAGAAAAAGAATCGCAACTTCCATTTCATGGTGACTTTAAAACAAAAAACAGCAGTAGGGCGGATCCTTTTTGATCCTTTTTGTTGGCCTGCAAAGATTTTTATGGAAAGGAATGACATTTTAAGTGCTTAAAACAAACATGTTGGCACGTTTTTATTTTCAGACGCTTTAGCCTAGATCAATAAAATGTGTGAAGTCAAGAGACCGATTTTACTCAAGTGACCCTAAATGTTTAGACTGTAGTGTACATAAGAACATTTACACTCTCTCAGGTGGTTTTCAAGTGTCTGGAAGAGATGTCCACTAGCAGATAGTAAAGCAGGACGATGTGTTGTCATCATGTTTACTTTAGATTTCAGTGTTTACCTTGCAGTGTTGAGTAAACGGCATCATCCGAGGCCCTTGGTGCTGAATTGCTCATGTTTGATGTGAAGTGTTTAAACCATGACTGCGGGTGTGAAGAGGAAAACTTTGAGTTGGTTTCTACGGGAGCTCTTAGTGGCTGTTTGACTGAATATGTTCCTTCTGTTCTTATCTGTGCAAGGTTTCCATCATTCTCTAAATAATCTCAAGACCGTGCCTTTTATAAGCTTTATTACTCTCTGATGGTTTTTGATATTGAACCTTTTAAGATAGCATTTCACCCAGAGCTGTTGAAAAACAGAGTTATGACACTCACATAGATGTCCGTTGGAAGAATGTGATGCGGAAGTATCTAATGTCAAAGACTGCACTTGAGCCCATTCATTTCAATGTCTCCCAAACCCATTTGCTGTACAGTTGGTGAAATAACAGCATGTTTATACATTTCAACGTGTTGGCGGACATATCTTATACTGAGATTACTCCCAAGACAAAATGCTACTATAATTCCAGTCAACGTAGTCCTCAGTGTACACTATGTGCTAATATATTTAACAATATTTATGTTAATATTGTTGCTGTTGTCTGTCCTGCTAAAATCCATTCAAATAAGTTGAGAGAAAGGATTTGATTTGAACTATTGGAAGCTCAATGAACCACGTGACCACACGGCAGCGATATAGAGTGTCGTAACTCTGTATTTCAACGGCTCTCAATTCAACTCTTTAAAAGCGATTTAAAAACCTGAGCTCATGAGAACATTACTTTCGATTTGTTTGAATGAGGTTACATCAATTTTCCAGAATTGGTTTACAATACATTTACAGTGGCAGTTTATGGGCCAAGGGTTTAAAAGTGGAATGTTAAAGAAAGAGTTTTATTGTTAAATAAATATCTATAAACAGGGCTGGAAATAGGTTCCTTTTCAAATGTATTTCACTACAGTTTTCAAAATACATTCTTTAAAAAGTAATCTGTAACATATTTCGTTAGATTACACAAATGTTGTAACTTAATCTAAATACTTTGGAATACTAATAAGGTACATTAAACAAAGTGATCATCAAACCGAGGACTTTGCTTTCTCTGCTTATTATTTTTTTACAGTTTTCCCTCATTAGACATTATAGTACACGTTTCTAAGAAAATAAGTCATAATTATGAGTTATAAACTTACAATTGTGAGAAATAGTGAACTGTGAGACAAAAAGTCGCAAGTACCTAAAACTCACACTTATTTAATCATATACTTATTCAGAACCCAGATCCCTCTTGTTTTGTTAAAAATTATACAAATTTTGCATAATGGCAAGGGGTATGAAACTTGTGAGCGTAATTGTCTAACTGTGAAAATCTGCAAAAGCATTATAAAAAGAAATCACCAATTGCTGTATACATTACTTGCCTGTTACAGATTTTTATTCATGTTTAAATTAAATAAATATATAGACACTAAAATTCCAAGTAATCGCTTTGGTAATCTACTTTTCGGATGTAACTGTAATTTGATTACCACCCACTTTAAAGTAACTGTAATGAAGTGTAGTTACTCAAATTTTGTATTTTAAAGTTACATTTATTTCGTTACTCCCCAGCCCTGCCTATACATATAGTAAACACACAGGTCCCAAAATCCTGATGCTCCAAAAAGTACATACATCCATCATTAAAATAATCCAAATGAATGTTGAAATGAAAGAAAGAAAACAATTCATGTTTGGAGCTAATTTATCAAAACAATCCCATTTGACATTCAATTCCAGTATGGATCTTGAAAACTCATCTGTTTCTCTCATGTCTTGTGACTATTTGTCATGTTGCTTGGTTTTCATTTTGCTTAATATATAATTAAATTAGTTTTTTTGTCTATTTTTTTAGCTTTACTTTTCCTTTAAAATGTTTTTGAAAGACAGGTTTTTTCTCAAACTCCTTTTCTTTTGCTATCATTGTGCATGTCATGTCAGGAGAATAGATATTAGATGTAACCTTTGATTCAACGCCATTGTCTCGCTTTCAGAGAATTCTTTACATTTAAATTAAATTTCATGTTAGTTTCGTTTATTATCACATGCAGTCAGAGTTTGATGAATAATACACATATAATCTGTAATTGCCTCTGCTGACTGGCATAAAAATGCACTTGTCACTGATAATTGTGGTTCGTGCCACAATGTACAGTACAAAGTTTGTATACGACAGCTGATATGGCTATTGTATACCCGGTATATAGTTTTTGGACCCCGTGTGATGACCTTAAGAGCAAACAGCAGCCCGTGTGTGTGTTATTTTTCACTGGGAGCTGCTTATCGGGGTGTTCCTGTTGATAACGTGAGCAAAAGAGCATTTACAAGTCTCGATAGTCTAATAGATAGTTTTATGAGTCTGAACGCGTCAGGTGGAGTCATTTTACCGTGATGCAGTTATCAGCAGCAAGAACCACAATTACAGCAAATACACAAATCTGATACTTCTTTAATGATACGAATAAAAAACGCTGTGACTTGAATCGACTATTAATCCATATGTTGCAGCCACTGTTTCTTTGATAATTGTAATAAAGAATGGTCTTAATGCTTTTTATTTCTTTGGTCCTGGTAATCTCAACATTAGAAGCCATAAACGCTTCTGACAAATGACAAACTGATACCCAGTGTGGTGCCAGTGTCAATCTAACACGCTCGCTTTTGTTTGCTTTATTTGTGTTTAATCTCATTTATTGTCCTGCCGATCACTCAAGACATGGGTTAAAAGGCCTTTATGGCTGCTATTATTATAACCAGTGAGATAAGAAGTAAATGGAAATATGTCATTGTTATTGATAAAATAATGCAGCTTGGCACGACATGTGACTGTTATCAAATCAGTTTATATTCAGCTACATAAAAGGAATAGTTTACCCAACATTTTTATTTCGTCTTAATTTGCTCACCCTCCAGTTGTTACAAACCTCTAAACATTTCTTTGTTCTGTTGAACACAAATGAAGATTTTTTTTTTATGAAAGTTTGTAACTAAGCCGTTTTGGGTCACCATTGACTCCCATTGTATTCTACTATTTGGAGCGATGACCCAAAACGGCTTACTTTCATTAGAATATCTTCATTTGTGTTCAGCGCAACAAAGAAGTGTAACTTCTGATTGTAACAGCTGGAGGGCAGTGTTGGGATAGTTACTCTGAAAAAGTAATTAATTACTAGTTACTATTTACATTTTCAATAGTGTAATTAGATTACTGTACACATGACTCTTTCCAAAACGTATTTAATTACTTATTACTAACGACTTTCTATATCCTATATCGACCTTGATTAGTTAAGTGATTCAAGGTTAGACACGAAACAACTCCTAATTCATTCAAATAAATAACATAAAACTACATAAAGTAGTATAATTAACTGACTAAAGTAATACAAATGTGAGAAATATTCATTAAAACGTGCATTTTAAAGTTAGACTTTGAATTTGAATGTCAATTCCACAATTGTATACATTACACAGTATTTAGTTCAATCACACCAAGTAATTGTAATTAAACCAACACTGCTGGAGGGTAATAATGACATTTTCATTTTTGGGGTAAACTATTCCTTTAAATTACACAACAGGGCCGAGATGCAAATATGATAAAACATTACAAATTACGTAAATATTACGCTATTATTGTGGGTGTAAAGATATATTGTGGCATGATGTATATGTTGCTATATAAAGAAAAATCTTTTACAGTTTACTTCTCACTTGTCATTTCAGGAAGAATTCTCAACCGATTCTCCAAAGACATCGGTCAGCTTGACTCTCAGCTTCCTTGGACGTCTGTGGATTTTATCCAGGTACGTTGTGTAGTTTTGTCTGTTAAACACCATGAAATATGTTGCTGACTCGGGTATATTACATTTGCCTTTACTTGTGGGGACGTGCATTATTCGCTCTGGTAGACCAAGTGTTGTGAAGTAACAACATATTGTGGCTTTTCTCCAGACAAATGACAATGTGGTCAATATGTGGGTGACACTCGTCACTTGAAGAGCTCAGAGGGCTATTGTCTCAAATGTGACCATGTGAATAGTCGTTCAGTCGTTCTGTGCGGCTGGAGGACTTTCCTTTGGTCTCTCTTACTATGAGAAAACTCAAGTCTTTGGTCAATTGTGAGCACTTTCTTATTTTAGCTCTTTTCTGGCTGTATGCTAATTCGCGTCGTTCCAAACATAAACATCATGTTGTCTGATGTTGCCGCCCAAAGTTGAGTTTTGAGCAGCGAGACCTCGCTCTGACATTATTTTGTTCTCCCGCACGGTGAGGACCTCATGAAACAGAAGTGCTTTTGTCACTTTGTGTTCCTCCATAGTCTGCGGTCATTCCCACAGTAACCTTAAGTTGTTAACGTGGTGACGGAAAAGAGCCGGGCATTATGGGTAATTTGAAAGAGATTTAGTCGTGACAGCATGACGCGGCACTTTAAGAGCAAGCTTACTGTTTTTCTCTGCTCTCTGTGATAAACGCTCATGGTTAAAAGGAGCGACCAAAACCACTAAGTGCTTTAATGACCCCCGCAGTCAACCGTTGTGACGCAGTATGTCCACGGCTCACTTCCTTTCTTTAACATTTTTCCCCATCAGGTGTTTCTGCAGATCATCGGCGTCATCGCTGTGGCATCATCAGTAATACCATGGATTCTGATTCCCGTGCTGCCTCTGTTGATTTGCTTCATGTTCCTGCGGCGCTACTTCCTGCGGACCTCGCGTAATGTCAAGCGCCTCGAATCCACAAGTATGTCAAATCTTCAATTTGGGCAATTCTGTTGTACAACAAAGACGGTATTGAAACTTGTTAATATTCCAGAAAACAATCATTTTTTACAATAAAAAAATATAGATCGATGAAATTGAATCGAACCGTAACTAGTGTGTCGTTATACCCCATGAAGGTTTTCTGTTATTAAAATTCTCCTTTCGTAGTCTAGTGTTGACGTCTGTATATTTGTGTGTCTACAGCCCGTAGTCCAGTGTTCTCCCACCTGTCGTCCTCTCTGCAAGGCTTGTGTACCATCCGTGCCTTTAAAGCAGAGGAAAGATTTCAGCAAGCGTTTGACGCCCATCAGGATCTGCACTCAGGTCTGTGCATGAGTCGCCCTGAAGTTAAGAGAGTGCTGAATTTCTTCTATGTTTGCTTTTTTGTAATGTGAATTATCATATCGCACAGAGGCCTGGTTCCTGTTCCTGACCACATCACGCTGGTTCGCTGTGCGCTTGGACGGGATGTGCTCTGTGTTCGTGACCATCACAGCCTTCGGATGTCTTCTGCTGAAAGACAGTGAGGAAACCAAATAACAGCTACTTAGCTCATTATACGGAACAGTATTTGCAGAAACACACTTTTTAAAGGAACAGTTCACCCAAAAATGTGTAATTCTGTCATCATTTACCCTCGTGTTGTTCCAAATCTGTACAAATTTCTTTGTTCTGATGAACAGTGAGAATGATATTTGGAAGAATGCTTATAACCAAACAGATCATGACCCCATAGTAGGAAAAATGACTTTATCATTTTTTTCCCCTGATGAACACAAAAGAAGACAAAGAATGTTGGATAGCAAACAGTTCTGGGGCACTTTTGACCATCATTGTATTTTTTTCCTACTATGGGAGTCAAATCTATCCGCTTATAAGCATTCTTCCAATTATCTTTCTCCGTGTTCATCAGAACAAATTTGGAACAACTCGAAGGTGAGTAAATGATGACAGAATTTTCATTTCCATAGGAGGGTATTCAAAGTGCCCCAGAACTGTTTGGTTTCCTACATTCTTCAAAATATCTTCTTTTATGCTCAACAGAACAAAGAAATTTATAGAGCGATTTTGTCTTACAGGTTTGGAAGCAGGTGCGGTAGGTTTGGCTTTATCTTACGCTGTCACTCTAATGGGAATGTTCCAATGGGGCGTTAGACAGAGTGCAGAGGTAGAGAACATGGTAAGAACCTCATTTACCTTTCTTCTTAACCACTGTTCTAGGCCTTTATTTATAGCTCAATTGACATTTATTGCTCTTATGATGTTTTTTCTTAGATGACCTCAGTAGAGAGAGTGGTGGAGTACACGGAGCTAGAGAGCGAAGCGCCATGGGAGACCCAAAAACGCCCTCCTCCTGATTGGCCGAATCGAGGTCTGATTACCTTCGACAAAATCAACTTCTCCTACCATCCAGATGGACCTGTTGTCCTCAAGAACATCTCGGCCATGTTCAGACCCAAAGAGAAGGTGAGTCCAGCATAGCAGCTTCAGGGCGGCGTATCAATCTCTGTCGGACGTGTGAAATGAAGCTTTCTGTTCCGCGTTTGTCAGATTGGAGTCGTGGGGCGAACCGGCGCAGGGAAAAGCTCTCTGGTATCGGCGCTCTTCCGTCTGACGGAGCCTGAAGGCAAAATCTTCGTGGACGGGGTCTTGACCTCTGAGATCGGCCTGCATGACCTCCGGGAGAAGATGTCAATCATCCCGCAGGATCCCGTGCTGTTCACGGGAACAATGAGGAAGAACTTGGACCCCTTTGGCCAGCACTCCGATCAGGATCTGTGGAACTCTCTTGAGGAGGTACAACCTGTTGATCATTTAGATGATCCAAAATGCTCAGATAGCTTGATTATAATTTCAGTTGTAAATGATTTATTTTTACCTCATTTTCAAATGTAAACCATAACCACAAGCTGTTATTATGGGGTCTCAAAGTCCACCTATATGAATAACTGCATGCACTTGGCCGTCCGTTCAAAGGTCCAGCTGAAAAGTGTTGTGGAGGAGCTGCCTAGTAAACTCGAGACGGAACTGGCCGAGTCTGGATCGAACTTCAGCGTGGGTCAACGGCAGCTCGTCTGTCTCGCCAGGGCCATCCTGAGGAAGAACCGAATTCTCATCATCGACGAGGCCACGGCAAACGTAGACCCTCGGTGAGATCTCAAACCAGAAGCTTATACGTAAATATATCTAGAACTGAGCTTTAAGGTCACCCATGTGTTCTACAGGACAGACGAACTGATCCAGAAAACCATCCGTGAGAAGTTCAAAGAATGCACCGTTCTCACCATAGCGCACAGACTCAACACCATTATAGACAGCGATCGCATCCTGGTGAGTGTTCGAGATCAAGACCTCGAACGAACGATTATTTTACCTATAGGGGGCCATAGTATGAGATATCTTAGAAATGATTTTCTTAAAATGCGTTTTCGCAGGTTTTGGATGCCGGTCGGATCAACGCGTACGACAATCCCTATGTTCTCCTAAAAGACCAGGACAGCATCTTTTACAAAATGGTTCAGCAGACCGGAAAGGCAGAGGCAGCGTCACTGTTGCACTCCGCCAAACAGGTGAGCAAAGTCGCACCGCGCAACTCCTGTTCCTCCTTCACCGGCATCGTTAGTTTGATGCATCCGAATACTTGTGCCAGAAACCTTCAATGCACTGCGTTTAAAAGATCCCAGGCCTTTGTGCTGCCAGTCAGTATTAGTTTCCCCTCCTGAGCGTCATGTTGTTCGGCCGACAGATCAGGTTCCCTTCTGCCTCCTTCAAGCAGTGAGCTCATTCCAAGCAGCGGCCCCTCTGGATCCGACCGCCTGGGCTTTCAAACACACATCTTAGCTGATATTAGACCACTCCACCATTGTGCGGCGTGAATAGCAGCTCAATTGAGAGTACATCTGATATTGTGGCCAACTGTTTGTCGGCCGCGCTTTGTGTCGCCGGGACTTTCTCCGGCTATCTTCGGGGGGTGGGGGAGGGGGGCGTGCTTGAACACCAGGTGCTTTTTCCTCCTTTTGTCTTTACGCTCATTGTGAGCCGCGGGTGCTTCGGAATACAATGCGAGGTTTTGATTACTGCATAATAATGATATTAAATAAGGGGGGATTTTTACTCGCATTCAAGCTGCCGTGTTCCGTCCCCTGTGTTTTGAAAAGCATTGTCGCGGAATGGTTTGGGAAAAGAGCGACGCCTTTTATCCTGTTCCAGGTCTCATTAAAGGCCGGTATGCATCACGCTCTTACGATCTCTTCGTTTACAGGCGTACATGAACTCCAGTCCGGCCCACCAGCCAAACGGCTTTGCCACGACAGGAGATGGCGGCCTGGTTATCTTCGAGACGGCACTCTAACCACCATGTGCCCGCCAAGTGTCTGTATGGGACACGGCTGCTTCCAGCTACCCCAGCGGGGTGATGTGGTAGAAGTTCTGCCCCCATCTTTCCCAGAGATCCCTGATCGCTCAGGCTGAGCAGAACTGGGGATTTCGTCCGTAGACATCAACGGGTCCAGAGAGGATAGGGCTGTTGCTCCAATCATGCAAGAGGATACAGACTTCACGTATAAATACAGACTTCGCACACCAGCGTTATTATAACTCAAAGAGAACTTGATGAGACATACTGATTGTAAAAAAATGTTTTTTATATACAGTACGTGCCTTATTATTCAAATGTAGTATTTACAGATATTCATATGGCCAAAGAGATTACAGTACAGCTTGACTCTGTCTGATTGGTTAAATCAGTGCCTTTATACGACTGCCTTTCTTAAGAGGATCCCATACAAGACATGTTTTGTTTATTTATTGATTCGTACACTCCAGTTGCCTTAATCATTATAATCATATGCGGGAGAGTTTATAAACCATATTAGTATTTGCTGAGAGCGTTCCGTTCATGCTGTGTTTTATAGAATGTGGAGGGGTTCTAACATTTCAAGTTCCTGTGCAATATAGACAATACTGAAATCTTTTGCTTTAATGTCGTCTTTGATTTAATAGAAAATACATATATTTTTATAATTTGTGAATTTGAAAGGAAACGAATGACTGGTGCAGAGGCCAGTTCAATTTGATCTCTTGAGATGATTTGTATTTTAATGTCTTAAACAATTCCGTTTCTGAAAAAAAAAGAATTGTGTGTGATTTTTTTTGTAGAAACTAAATCAACAAAGCAGTACTTACCGAAAAATATTAGCAGCTATGCCCAGCACCCTTAATTTAACAAATAAACCAAATTTGATTTAACTTCTGGTGGAGCACATAACTGTTAAATGAATAAAAAAAATGAATAAAAAAATCTGTTAATGCAATTATTTGCATAGCATTTTTTTCAATGACTTATTACTACATAAGTGATATGCCAGGTTCAAAAGATTTGTATAATATGACCATAAAAAACTACATTGATGAAACTTCTTTTGGATGACTGAATTGTGCTTATATCTAATGTTACCAGTTGAATACATTGTGCATTAAGATCTAAATATGTTCAATTTATTACATTTTATTATTGTTAACAGTTAGGACTGTCTTCTACACTGTAAAAAATCTACTTAAAAACGTAAGCTAAAATGCTGCCTTCAATTTTGAAGTTGAATCAAATGAGCTTTACGAGTCATCTGAACCTAAATGACGTTGAACTGAATCAGTTTTCATCTTAATGATAATATAATAACTAAGTTGAAATGTCATATGCTTTTTGTGTTTAAATATGAGTTTTGTAGGTCTTGTATTATTTTCCATCATGTTTAATTAGTACGGTAAATGTTCCGTCATATCAGATTCTTGTACTTTGATATTTATCACAAGGTCTCGTGATTAAACCTTTTTTAAAACCCAGTTGTAAACATCTGTCTATATATGCACACCTAACCTGAATTTATTTCCATGCGGTTGGATTACGGCTGGAAAACCCCCTGTATCTAAGAACGGCCTCCGGCGCTGAACTTTGTCACTTTACATCTCGCTCCATAATGGCTTAAAGATTTGCTGCCGGAGGTTACGACAGGTATTTGTTTACAGTCTGTCATCCATGTCCCATGGTGTTTTCAGACCATGTTATGTTAAGGCATAAAGGAATTAACCTGAAGGCAAAATCTTGGATTGAGCGAGAACAAGAGGCAATGTGTTAGGCAAGCAGGCATCGAATCACAGCCCCTTGTCCTCGACATTTGTGCCTTTGTCTGTAATCGTAACCATCATCTCTAGAGTGTAAGTGATACTGTAGGCCTTTCTTCTCTTGGATGGACAAACAAAAGTGTGAGATCTTTGCGGTAGAAGATCCTATTGTGTTCGGTTCAAAGGTGCTCACAAGAAGGAATGCTTGCCTTTACTCTTCCACTGAAAAAGCACTTTCAATTCACACTGGTAATGCACAAAAAAATGAGAGAAGATATGAAAGGCTATCCAGATCTATTATGATAAGAGATATGTGGTTGTCCTCCCTTACAGGAATGATCTCATGCCAAACACACACATTGGTTACTTCACCTCTTAATCTTGTGATTCTCCTCCGTTTCTTTGTATTCTTTCATTAGAAACGAAATGAATATATGTTTTTATGAACCGACACAATATTTCATTTTATTATATATAACTTCAGCATAGTGTTCCTGAAAGCATAGTAAAAATTCTACTTATGTCTTATGTAATGTGCCATCTGTTTGAATAATGAGAAAATAAAAAGTTTTAGGAAAGAAGCGTTTCTTAGGTTAGGTATGAATGATAAAACTATAGATGCATTGATCAAATTTACCTTTGGACACCGAACTAACCCGACACCGTATGAACTTGTTGAAACTATGTTTGTACGTCCACATCAAATTGGTTAAAATACTTAGTAAAATGATAACGAGATGTTCTGAGAAAAGGTCTTTAGCATCTTTTAACGAAGATGTAGTTTTTATGTTCTCAGAAGTTTAAATAGTTGTCTTGTGGTAACATGTAGTTGATAGCTTGTCCTGTAGTTTAAAATGTGCCATTTCCTTTTTTCTTTTTCAAAACAAAGGACTAAACAAAGGAACTGAAGGTAATTCTTTGAAACAAAACGCTTTCTGACATTGAAGTGCTCCAGATTGCTTTTCTGGAGCGAATTGTTTAAAGAGTGTGAGAATAGCATTTGTCATGCCTCTACCTCCATTCTCTCTTGTCGGGCACGGTCTGAATATCAGTTCCAAAGCTTCACAATGTTGATGAAGGTGATCGGGCCTTCAGAAATCACTGTGACATGGAAAGCAGCTGTTTGGCTTTTCCTGAGCTGCAATCTGTTGAAAAGTGCAATGTAGATTGTGCTTGATGCACATTTAAGAATATTCCAGGATAAAAAGTCAATTAAGGAGAAGTGCATTTCGAAATTTGCCCCCATTGACTTTCCATGTATAAAAATGACTATTGAAAGTGAACGTGGGTGAATTTTGAAGTGAACTACTCCTTTAAGCTCTATGGACAATGTCAGTATGCTTTGTCTGTAAAAATGAGCGTTTATACTATACATGCACTTAACAATCGATGTCTATGGGGAAAGGCACAACAGATTAAGATCCTTGGATGCTGTCAGTGCGTTTCTGAATAAAAAATTCAATTTGAAGAAGCGAGTGAAATTTGATTTTTCAGAACCTTTTCCTCAGAACATATGCAGAACACTTTTTAAATCTACACATCACAATCAGTAAAATTGTGACGTTTTAGTTGTGTTTCACTTTGATTTAGTTCTCTTTTGAAAGTGTATGATACAGAGTTATTATAGTCTTAGTATTATTTTTTATTTTTAGATTTTTTTAAGTTAATTTTTGTCAAAGCTTTTGCAATTTTGTTATATGCTTCAGTCATTTTATGATAAATTGATGTTTTTTTTAATATATTAAATTAATACATTTTTATTTTAGTTTTAGTTTATTATATTTGTTGTACTTTAAACTTATGTTCATTTATTTTTAAGGCAACATTTCAATTTTCCTCTAGTTCAGTTTTCCCTATCATTTTTAGGTCAGTATTTTATTTGATTTCAATGAACAGAAATGCTTTCAAACTTTGGATTTTAGTTAACTAAAATAACCTTGGTATGAAGTTTATTAAGTTAAATAAGACTATTTTTACTCCGATCTGGAGCTCAGATGTGTCAACTCTGAAATTATAAATCAATATTATGGAAGATCTCATTATACACTCAAACATTTCTCATCAAATTAACCCAAAGTATGACCTCTACAATCTATATCATTTAACACTTCCACACTCTTCATGTATACAATTAGTCTCATTTGTTTCTTGTTTTATTTCTCCTATATAGCTATTTTAAGAGAAACGTGATACTTAAATGAAACGCTAAAACTTAGAACTCTCAGAGAATCTGCTGAGCTGTGAAAAAGCAACATCTGAGAACAACATTTTCCTCTGAGAACACTAAAAACGAGAGGGTCTTTTGCAGTTTTTTGCAAACATAGACCTTTGGTTAGAACCATACGAGCAATATTTTTCTATGATAAACTGTTTATCAACAAGCGTGTAAACTTTGCCTCCAAAAATCTTTTCCAAGGCTCTACAGGTCAAACTCAACAAAGAATCTCAATGGCTCTTCTCACAGTCCTCATGCTAGTGAAGGTCGAGCATGTCCGATGGCGTTTGGAGATAATGAACGTTGGCTTTTCTCTCCAATCCTCTCCATTCACTCTGTGTTTTCTTTGGACCCGAAGCCCTGTCCTAAAGTCCGGCTGTCATGGTGATATATGGGGATACCTCCCTTCGGTGTCCTTTTGTCTGCAGGACCCAACTCTCAGCGGTTTCTCTTCGGAACAATACCTTCAAATGACTCCGAGTGAATGTGATTAGGTCTAAGGACCTCAGACAAATTGAGAGGACAAAAACACTGGTCATTGTCCTGCCATTTGCCACCATTGTTCCCATTCTCTGCGGTCAAAACCTGCAGAACATTAGCCACACAGTGTGACCATCCTTCACTCTCACTGGAGCCCTCCTTTCATCTCCTTTCACATTCACTGGATTCATTACGGTCTACAATAGACAGGCAACAAAACAGCTTGTGATGTCAGCTGGATTCTGGCTTTTTCGTGCCAGGACTGTGTGGTCGAGACAGAAAGGACTCTGGACCCCTGTAATGGCCAGCCAAAGGCGTGTCGAGCACTGGGTGGCCATGTATACTGTATACAGTATATACCGGAGTAGACATTGCCATGTTATAGATGAACAGAATTTGTTCAAATGATCAGATTTTAAGGATTTAGAGAACCATGAAAACCACTTATTTATTTTAACTTGGTAATGTGTTTGATGCATTCCATAACCTTTTTCATTAAAAAAATGAGCAAGTTATTATATAATAAACCGTTATTGTGAAAGTATATATAACATAAGTGTTGATAACCGTTTCATCAACCTGAATTTTGTTTTCGAATACAAATGTCTGTTTAACAAATGTTTAATTCAAACTTATTTTTCTCACTCCAATGAGAGATATTTTTGCCTGTTTTAAGCATAAACTTAACTAATTTAGATTTTTCAAATGTTGTAAAGGGAAACAAGGCAAAACATTTTTTTTTCTGTATAATTTTATTTTGACATCATTTGACTTCAAACTGTATGGCCATAATCATTTAAAGAAACCTGCAACTTTATATTTCAAACCGAGATGGCAATTAATGTTATATCAATACAAATAATAATATTGAATAAATGAATACATTTACTGAACAAACGTTTATTTTTAAACATGTTTGTGTCATAATAATAGTAATAGTCTGAAGACAAGTGCCAATTTCAATTGTACACATACTGTATTGTTTTTAAGTAACCCCCAACCAAATATTCAACTCTAGCATCTCATGACACAGCATGTATGAAAAAATAAAGGACCCCAGACTCCTCTTGACGTGGTCCGATAAACAACCCCTCTGTTAATGTACATTAAAGCATTTGGCATCGGCTGTTATCCAAAGAAACTTACAAGATAAGAAAAACAAAAAGCGATAGAACATCAGAACAGCAACCCCACAGAAACACCAGAGCACATTACCGCGTTATCTTCCCAAAATGTAAAAACTTAGTTTATTAATATTGAACTAATACAAAAATTCCTCCACCCATCCAAACAGATTCCATCTGTGATATAATTGTGTCAGTAAAACACTCTCTTGTTAAAGAGCTAAATGTGGCTCCGTTAGAGACAAAGCACCGAGGGATTGGACAAAGCTGTACGTACAATAGCTTCTCTTCTAGCTGAAAATTAAGGGATTTCTGCTCTAAACTCATTGTTCTTTTCATCCGCTCTTCCCAAAGGACTTTTCTCCCTTTTTCCTAAATAAGCTGCTCTTTCAGAGATAACTGAGGGCACTCAAGCATTTCCAAGATGTGTTCAGAGATGTTTTCAGGAGAATAAAAGGAGGCTAAACACAGTGCGGCTTTTAGGAGTTATTTGTTCCCATCATTACTCTGGAGCTTATTGTTCTGGTGTGGTCCTGTCTTCTAACAGGCACCTCTGAGTTCTCAGGGTGTGACCGCTCTATACCAATAATTACAAAGGGATCTTATCACTTCCTGCCTATGAAAACAGTTTATGTGCTTCTGTGACGATTGATTTGCTTTTATGACTTTTTATAACTATGCTTCTAAATTACAAAATGAACTTTTTAGTATGTAAATGAGAAAAAAAGAACCAGGGCTTCACACCTATTGTATATGTTTATATTATTTTATATGTTTGTTGTTGTCTAAACATGATATCCGCTATGTTTGCGATTAATGATGCATAGTGTCATTCGGATCTGAGTAGTTTATATTTCAAGGACGTGCATCATTAAAAATGTAACTGATAATGTTGACGATGGACAATATATCCATGGCTACAACCGGATTATGAATAGTGAAGTGTAGACAAAGATACATCATTAAAAGAACAAGATGATAGAATTACTATAATAAGCACATGTCTGAAAAAGCATCTTCAACAATGCTGTAAAATTGAAAAGCATTGAACAGAAATGCGTTATAATCACATAGCGACAGAGAAACAAATATGACATGGACACGCCTGACTCTCTATAGGAGAATGGCAGCCAACACAAAGGTTGCCGCAGCTTTTCTGATGTGAGATTAGTTAGTCTTGTTTGTTTGTTAGTTAGAAATCTAAAAGTCTGATTATGTTTAAAAAAGTTTCTGCTATAAAGAAAGTTAAATCACCTCCTCTGAACTTTTACACAGACTCCTATAGGAGACATTTCAGTTTTGACACAATCTTCATATAGAATAGCATTATAATTCTTTTTTAAATATGAATTTAGTGAAAAACTCTTGTATATGAACGAATGATCTTTTTTGCTCTATATAATGATATATTTGTTATTAATGAAATAGGTGGCATAATATGTTTTTCATTCGATAACTCAGCACATTAAGTTAAATATAACGTTACAGCAACTCGTCCAGATTTAAAACAGTATGGTATAATGACGTATGCAGTCCTTATGGTTAAACAAATGTATACAAATTAAATGCAAAACTTTAAGTGAAAGCGCCGATCATGTTTCAGACGCACACACGCACGCACAGAGTGATGTCAGGAGAAAGTGACACGCCCACTCTGTTCAAAACTCAGCGCAGGTGCTACAATGTAACCAGTGCGCGCAAACTGAACACCTGCACAACTTCAACGCTCGTCCGCGTTAATGGGTAACAGCGCGCACCTCTGGGACTTTTGAGAAGTTATTAAACTATGCCATTGCCTTTTTGTAAAACACTTCTACTTAACAAATAGTCAAAGCTATTGCTGATATTTTTCTTTGATGCCATGTCACCGAGATAACCCATTAAGGTCTCGTTAAACTGTGCGTAAAGGGCGCTTTTCTGGACTGAATCAACACGGAAAATTCAAGGAAGCATAATGTCGAAACCCATGGACCACGTCAAGCGACCCATGAACGCTTTTATGGTGTGGTCGAGAGCTCAGAGACGAAAGATGGCTTTGGATAACCCGAAGATGCACAACTCTGAAATCAGCAAGCGCCTCGGAGGAGAGTGGAAACTTCTGTCGGACTCTGAGAAACGACCATTTATAGATGAAGCCAAACGCCTCCGAGCCGTCCACATGAAAGAGCACCCGGATTACAAATACAGACCCCGGAGAAAGCCTAAAAACCTGATCAAAAAAGACCGGTATCACTTTAACGTGGCCTATAATTTGGGTGAAGTTGAGCCGTTGAAAAGTGCGCGTCTACCCGGAGACGCGCTCACGGACTCCATGATGAGCAACGCGGAGAAAACGGCAGTTTCTGCGGCCACGAGAGTGTTGTTCGGTCACCACCTCTCGGCCAACCCCTATCCGTTTTTCGACCTGGCCTCCAAAATGTCGGAATTACCTCCTGCGCCGTTTCCACACTATTCGTTGCTCGGCTATCCCGGGGTCTCTGCGTTTCCCGGGATGGGAATTTTGGCCGGCTCGCCGCACACTCACCCGTCGCCGGGTAACCCGGGACACATGATGCACTATAACTGCCCGGGCTGGCCTCCTTCTGCACCTGCGTTACCTTCAACGTATGTACTTTTACCTGGAATGACCAAAGCCCAGCATGAACCTTACTTCGCATACGCAGCGGCCATATGAGGGCCATTCAACTCTTCAGAACTAAATAAGAATAATGCGGCTGAGGTCACGTGCACTTGTTATGCAGAAATGTTTTTAAATATCACTTGTGTAAATGAGGTGGGTTTATCTTTTAAAATAAAGATATAAAAGGTATTCTAGTGTTTTATAAACACCGCGTCTGTGTCTTTTAATAGGAAATGCATCCCTATATGCGTGTTTATGTCATTTGAAGTTTAAGGAAAAACAACAGATTTGCCTTCATATATCACTTAGCTTTTGCAAAGTTATTAAAATAGTTTGCTCTGTTAAATAATGTTGTCAACAATAATGTGAACACTTTCGGAAAACTACAAAGACTGTCAGACATTACCCTTTAAAAAGGTACCAATATGTCGTTTAGGTAATATGTATTTGGTAACTGTATTTTCCTTTGAGGTACAAACTCTTTAAGTGCAAAGGTGTACTTTTTGAAAGGGTACCGCTCCAGGGAAAGCTTTAGTACCTTTTTTATTCATCATTTTGCTAAGTTCATAAAACACAAGACTGATAAATATGAAATATGACACAGAGAGACACACAGTGAGCCATGAGTGGCCACAAGAATCCATTAAGAGAGTATGAAAGTGGAAACAGTCTGTTGAGACAACACTGTTTGTAAGGACAGTAAAACATCAGCTGATTCAAAAGCTAATGGCTCTTGACTCAGAACACACTCTGAACAGTGATGATGGGACAGAATGATACAGAAAGTGAAGGAAAATAGATAGGACAGATACACGTGAGTGGCCAAAGAACATACAAGCGTGAAGAATGCACAGAAAAATCTATCTAAATCTTGGCAGAAATATGTCCTGATTGGGGACATGCCAAAATGTATTTTGTGTCAGTGAAATATATATTCAGTTTTGTGTATTAGGGCCTATATGTAATAAACAACACAAACTCTACAAATGCCTCACGTATCAGGCAATGTTTTTTTTTCAAATAAATATGACAAAGTTCTTTGTAGGACAGTGGGGAATTTGACCCCTTCAGCAATGTTGACTCTATAGGTTCTGGACGTTTCAGTCTGTTTGAGAACCAAGAATTTGTCCTATTGAATAATAATTAACATTAAGCAGACACCAAAGCGACAGGTAGGTTAAAAACTATCACGTTATTTGCAGTTTTATTATTGGAAAGAAACTGGGATGCTAACTGTTGTCACCATCTGAAGTGTATCTGATTTATTTCCAGACTGAATAACAAAAAAAGTAAAATACTTCTCAGAACTTGCATTTATCTTTTGACTTTTGACATTAACTTCAACAGCAGTGATAAAAAGTCTTGTAATAAGAATTCTGCATAAGAATCACCCATCTAAATGAAGCAATAAATAAGACATCTAAATTTGATCAAATGTACACTTTTAATGTCAATCAACTGATAAGAGTCAGTCTTAACATTAACATTGTCAGATATTATCAGTGGGCCGAAAGGTTACAAAGATGCTGTATATTTGTCTAGAGTTTGTGTTTTATATCAGTATAAAGATAACAAGTCATCAATAGAGTGATAAAGTTATCTTTACTCTTAACAGAACACAATTGTATATTGTATTTTTATTGAATTATATAAACCACATTTAGTTGATTCCTATAAAGCTCCCTTAAAAGCCACTGTGTTGCATTATTGATGTAATTTAAGGTAAACTTCAAGTTAAACACATAATTTCATGACAATACACACAGTTGACACATTCCTTTTTTCTTTAATCTCATAAACCTATGAAGTAAATTACAAGAGTTTTACTGATGTGCTTGAGGAATTTCAGAGTGGAAATTTACACACAATTCAACTCACTTTAGCCCAAATAATACGCCGAAAGTGACGAGAACTTCCACGTTTGCAGTAACAGCTCCCTCTGGTGGTCACACACAGCATCGCTTGTTAAAATTAATTTTCAATAACTATTTGATTCCCTTTTTTGTTGAGGACCCTAAAGACCCAAATGATGTTCATGTGAAGTAATCATTTTCTATTGTATTCTTTAAACTAGCTGATCTTTCCAATCCTGACAAGATATTATTTAAGTGTTTATCGTCCGTTTTGTTACTGATAGATGGTTGAACACAATTAATAGAATGCAATAAAATAAATATAAAATGACTTTAAGTCATTATAAAAAAATAAGTTGATCAAAAATGTAAGATTATCAAAGCAGGAAGCAGGTCTGTCTTTCTGTCTGAGTGTTTTCTTATTTATTTATTTAATGTATTGATTTGTTTCGTTTTTGTTATTGTTGTTGGTTTTGTGAGTGTTTTGCGTTGTATTTTGAACCAATAAAAAATGTTGATCACAAAAAAATTATAGGTCGGACCTGTGTGATTTATTTTTAATTATAACGGCGGTGCAGACACGCCCCCTACTGGACACACGCTTTATTATTGGTGGTTGCTAAGGAACTGGCAACAAAAACGAGTCACACTTGTTGTGCGGGCTGACATTGGAGGGTAGGAGAACATTCAATTACATATATAACAGAATATAGATAAATTGGATTTAAATGTAGTAGTAGTTTTATTTAAATATGCTATAAGCTGGAACAATACAACAATTAAATGCTGCCTTCATTCATCTTTATATATTGTGATTCTGCCGTTTACAACACCATAAATGTTTATGTATGCGATAAAAATATCCGTTTATCTTTGTTTTATCATTATGGACAAGAGACAAGGGAACAATATAACATTGAAGCAACCCCTACCCCCTTTGGCAAACATTTCTATGAGAGACTTTAGTCTTTATTATCTTGGCAGCCCAGTTAAGATTATGTAGGCCTCATTCATATTTCTATTCTTGTTGTTTCTATTCATGATTCTTGATTCTAGAAATCATGCCAAAAAAAGCAGGACGTAAGGGAGGAGGTGGAAAGCATGCGGGCATGGCGGAGGAGGAGAGACTTCTGTACTTGCAGCAGAAAGCTCAAGCCGAGGAGGAGACAACCAAGAGAAAAGAAGACATGCTCACACAGTTCCTCAAAGTGAGTTGGACTGGTTGACATATTTGTTATACTGAAGAAATGTGTGCTTCATTGAGAACGTCTCGCAGCTCAAATCAGCTGTAATTCTTGTTTCCAGGATAAACTGGAGAAGGAAGAGAGGAACACAGTGTTGAACCTTTACAAACTTCAGCAGCAGTGGCGTGTCGTTTTGATGCAGAAAAAATCTGTAGAGCTGCGCGATGACATGTCAGTGTTGAGTCAGACCTTTGAGAGAGTCCTGGACTGCAAAGACAGCATCATTAGGGTGAGCATCCTCCTATGTATAAATATACATTCTTACTTTCATTATTTGTATCTGACGTGTGTGTTTGCAGAGTTTGGTGGTTGATTTGAGCGAGAGAGAGCAGCAGTCGGAGTTAGCCAGAAGTTCTCATCTGCACAACATGGACTCTCTGTTAGAGCTGCACAGATGTCGACTGGCAGAACTTGAGATGTACTTCCACACAAGATTAGAGGAACTTAGCTCAGAATATAATACTGAGAGGTATGCATTCTTCTGTGAAACACCAAAGAAGATATTTTGAGAAATATCTCGGTGGTTTTGCGTTCACACAATGGAAGGCGATGAGGGTCAGTGTTGTTCGTTTACCAACATTCTCTAAAACATCTTTGTTCTGCAGAATAAAGAAAGTCATAAAAGTTTGAATGACATGAGGGTGAATGAGTAACGAAATGATAGTGTGAACTATTCTTTTATTTTGTTTAAATGACACGGGGAAGAGATGAAACCTTTTGGTGTGATCTGAGTGTTTGTTCTGTTCTGTTTTTTTCAGAGACCAGGTTCTGTCTCAGCATCAGCAGGAGAATATGTGTTTAGAGAACATGATGTTTTCTATGGAAAACCAATATGCTAATCATGTCAGTGAGGAGAACCGTGACTATCAAAGCACTCGCAATCAAATAATAAAACAGGTGATGTCTTCATTGGGTTTAGACATATTTGGATATGTTGAAGCTCTACTGAAATACAAAACAAATTATACTTGAAGGGTGAAATGTGTATATGCGACCTGTATTTATTTGCGTAATAACCATGTGTTTAATGATAAATATACACGTTTGTTTTACTTGCAGAACGATGAGAATAAACATGCAGTCCAGTTTGATATGGAAGGGATTATGGCCATGTTGTGGCGAGAGATGCAGCAGACCTTACACGACCATAATAAAGCCACTGAAGATAAAGTCATCGCAACTGAGCATCTGCGCATCAACGATGAGCAAAGCCTCAAAGAGATCAACGCACATAAAAAGCAAATTCTGAAGTTGCAGGTCGGAGGATTTTTACGCAGCTCCTCCAAACGACTAAATAGACTGATGTTCTTAATGCAAATGATCTGTGTGTGTGCAGGACTCCATCACAGCTCTGCGCTCTCAGCTGAGCTCAAGTCAAACTGAAGAAACATCTGACCCCCTTCGATCAGCCCGCGACGAGCTCGCCCAGAAAGTCCAACATTTCAGGGTTCAGCTCGGTGAGAGTCAAGCGGCTCGCAGACAGCAGCTCACCAAACTTACGCTTTACAGCAGCAAAGCTGCCAAAAAACTACAGGAGATCCAAGCAAAGGTGTGTTTGTAATATAGACATCAAACACTACTGAAAGTCAAACAAGAATGTAAAGAATATAAATAACTGATATAACTGTACTTAAAGGATACTTCACCCAGAAAATAAAATTCTGTCATCATTTACGCACCTTCGAGTTGTTCTAAATCTGTGTGAATTTCTTTGTTCTGATGAACACAGAGAAAGATATTTGGAAGAATGCGTATAACCAAACAGATCTCGGTCCCCCATTGACTCCCATAGTAGGAAAAATTACTTTAGCATTTTGTTTGTTGTG
This sequence comes from Triplophysa dalaica, assembly GCF_015846415.1. Taxonomy (NCBI): domain Eukaryota; kingdom Metazoa; phylum Chordata; class Actinopteri; order Cypriniformes; family Nemacheilidae; genus Triplophysa; species Triplophysa dalaica. The sequence continues at coordinate 2,362,758 of NC_079547.1, read as the reverse complement.
TTGAACCCAAAAGAAGAAATTTAGAAGATTGTAGGACAGCAAACAGTTCTGGGGCACATAGTATTTTTTCCTACTGTGGGAGTCAATGGGGGGCAAAATCTGCCTGGTTATAAACATTCTTCCAAACATCTTTCTCTGTGTTCATCAGAACAAAGACAAATACTGATTTGGAACAACTCAAAGGTGCATAAATGATGACAGAATTTTAATCTTTGGGTAAACTATCCCTTGTATTCCTGCAAGCGTTTTCATTTTCAGTGCTTTTTTTGGCATATCAGAAGAAAACTATTTGCCTCATACATAATTTGTCCTTTCTTGACTTGCACCCACTTTTAGGTTTCTCCATTTTGTACTCATATTTTTATGCCTAACTCAAAACTGTATGGTCAATTGAATTGAAATTGAACTGAATTCCCTCATTTGACTTTCCTGTTTGGACCGCAGGGGGAGAAGCTGTTGCGTCTCGCAGAGATGTGTCATAAACTGGAGACAGAACATGAGAAGGTTTTGCCCTTCGATTCTTCATCATTGAGCTCTGAAGAGCTGAGTCAGGAGAGAGATAAAGCCGCAGAATCTCAACATAAAAAACTCACTCAGGTATACTACACATTTAAAATACATTTTGGTAAAACTTTACAAAGTTTACACAAAGTATTTATGAATGTGTTCATTGATGATTAATAAGTCATTTACAAATGCATTATGAAGCAGTTATAACTGCATAAATAAAAAGGGGGATTCTAACAAAATTCCTGCCAAATAGTGAGACATTTTTAACTTGCATGTTATAAATGCTTAATAAGTATATTTTTTCATTATTTATTTGACTTGAAAGCAGATTCATTATTATCTTGATGTTGTTTGCAAAATAGGCCGTCAGACTGAAGACTGTAGGGTGTTGAGTTGGTTTTTCTTACATTTCATATCTTATGTCACTTTTCAAACCATGTTGCTTTCCTGATCCGATTCCGAATGTCTTACGGTGACCTCCAGAATGCCTTCAGATCATGATGCTTATCCAAAGCATTTTTTTCTTGCACACCAAGATAAATTCATCAAACTTTGGATCACTTTTCAACACTAAATGCACAAAGGCTGATGTAAACTTGTTTGTTAATGATGTTTTATTAACGATTCAATTACTTCCAATAGTAAATCAAAACCAGAAAACATTTATTTATTATTTATTCATATATTTAGAAGTATGGACAGCCCATGAAAGTGCACTTGAAAGTAAGAGTATTCACATTTATTAAGCATTTATAACAGGTATTTCGTTTGAATCCCATTTATTTACGCAGTTATAACTGCTTAATAATCCATTTTTAAATGACTTATTAATCATCAATGAACACATTTACAAATGTTTGTAAAGGGAACCTTAATTTAAAGTGTTACCAGAATCTTTTTACCAAAGTCTATGTGAATGAACGTGCTTGAGCTAGGAATGTAAAGTATATAAGCATTGCATGCATGCACCATGTCTTGACTTCAACCCCTTGAATCTGCCCAGTTAATTCAGGACTGTACACCTCTCGGGATCTTCTGGCAGCGTTACAACAAAGTGCATCTGGAGCGCTTGTGTCTGAAGCGAGAGAAGCTGCTTCTGGATCGACAGAATGAGCAGATGAGAATCTATCTGAAGCAGTATCTGGATGGGATTGGTGTTTCTGATGACAGTCTTCTTCACCATCAACACCCACTTCTGACGGTGTCGTCTCCTCCTCTACAGGCCCCGGCACCTACCAGGAGACGTGATCAGAAACACTACGTGGTCCAAGAAGCTGCAAATATTGCACAGCAGAGGCTGTAGGGAATCCATGTGAAAATGTTTGTGGGTTTTATTTACAATTAAAACGTTTTCAACTGCAACATAGCCTAAATATGTCTTCACATTTACAAGTATTGAGCAAGACAACAAATCCAGAACACTGAAAGTGCAACTTTATAAGGGACTGTTTCTGTTTGTTTTGTTATTGAACTATTGAAGCCCATACACATAGTTTTCAATTCAACCAAAATTCTACAAAAAGTACAATTCCTCTACTGTCCACAAGATGGTGACAAACCATTAATGAGAAACGACAATTTGAAAATACTTCTAAAAATACTATTAAAAATAAATTACAGTTACATTATAAATTATGTAAAAGTAAAGCTTCAAGGTTTGTTTTGAAAACAAACATTATCTTCTCATATATGCAATGAAAAGCTTAAAAACAACTGATTTGATATCCTTTAGCAACACTCAACGTGTGCTTTGTCTCAAAGTATGTCACTCTTATTAACATTAACTGCAACATTTAACAGAGAAATATTGAAACATGAATTACTCCCAAAATGTTGAAGATTTGTTGACTCCTGAATAACTCCGGACACTTCACCTTTAACCCTTGGTTGTTTGTCTTTTAACAATCCTTACCTGGAGGCAGTGTAAACATTCTTCTGATCAGGTCATTGTTTCATTTGGAGAAGTAGTTTTCTGAGTGAATCATCAGTATTTTTATCTTATTGTCGCACATTGTGTTGCTGATGTTGTCTGTTACTATTTACTTTAGGAAAATGTGATACCAATGGTAGACAGATTTCACATCTTCTGAGCCGCAGACGGTCTGACACCTTTTGAAACAGAATCGAGAAAGAATATATAAATGATATAACTGATGCATTTGACTGCTATTTTTAAGATGCTTTCGTGTAAGAAATAAAAATATAATTGATCTCTACATGGTCTTAACCAACTTTTATCCCTTCATATCACCATGTTGTATCCTTTAAGAAATTCAAAAAGTATTAACACACTGAAACCACACATACAAATGTATGACTTTTATGATCTGATGTGTAATCATTTGATCCCACAAACTAATTTTTTGTTAAATGTTGTTTTGCTGTTTGTTATCTTTATTTAAAATGTGATATTTATGTTGTACTGACATTCTTAAGGTTTCAAATGTGGCTTAAAAATACTTTCATCGGATGTACACATTAATTTTTGTAAATCAGATAAGAGCATCTGATCTGTAAATGCCTCATGTGTATGAGCATTTAAAATAATTTATGATTCTATAAATAACAAGTCATCGAAAAAATAGGCAAAACTATAGTTGTTTTTCTTATTTAAATAGTTTATTTCTTTGGCTTTGATCTTATTTCTTCTTGCTCTTCTTGTCTTTGCTCTTCTTCTTGCCGTGAGGTTGAGCATAAGCTTTCTTGTAGAGGTAGATGCCCACTAAACCCAACAGAGTGGGAACCAGCCCCAAACAGACCAGCGGTAAGACGTCATTCACAATTTTCTGAAACGGCGTTTCCTGAGAGAGAGAGATCACCTCCACCTCAAACTCGAGTGGACTGTCACCTGTGGAGAAAGAAAAAGGTGCTTTAAAACGTGCCAAGAGTTTACTGGAATTCAATTGGCAGAGCACAGCACTCGCAACAGTGAGGCAACAGGTTTGATTCCCAGGCAAAACGTATATAACAAAATTTAAGAAATGTGCCGTACATGGTTTTGGCCTTCCATCATTTTACTACGGACACATGCAGGATTTATGATGCAGGGAACTGTTTAAAAAATATAGCAATTTTAAACCTGCGTTTTTTAAATACAAAGCCTATATGTCACGTTAAGCATGTTGCCATGGTACCTGGGATGGTTGGAGGATATCCTCTCTTTCCATATGCTAGATGTGCCGGAATCGTGGCCTTGATTTTTTGTCTGAGCAGAACCGAGAGAGAAAAGACCATAAATGTATTTGAATATTATTATTCAATGTAGTTTATGTTCAGCCTTCACAACATCTGCCCACATGCACTGCCACAAGTTTTCTTTGACTTACCCTTGACACACCCCGACCAAAGCTTCCTCAAGTCCTAGCAAAGAAAAAACACAAACGTTTTAATTAAACATAATATCAAATATCTCGGGGTCCTGAGGTCAGTTTTAAAAAACGTATTTTTGCTGTTATGAGTGTAATATAGTTTCTGGCATACCTGTGATCACAGATCTTTTGCCCAGCTCAACCACCAGAGGCTCACGTGACAGAGACGTGTCAATCACTTTCCCGTCCATCAAGCGACCCTGAACAGAGAGAAGAAATGAATGGGTTAGCTGCACACATAGTTCATGTAAATGCAGAAACTCTTTTACATCAAATGTAATTATAGTCTGCCATTTATTCTTTTATCTAAAGCTCACTTTTATTTTTATGATGAGACAAATCATTTTTGATTACTATGGTATTACAAATAAACTATGTTATTTTCTACGTTTTTTAACGTTACATATCTGTATCAAAACGATGTATTGAATCATGTATAAATATTGTTAGAGATGCAAATGTGTTAATAAATTACAAATAAACTGCATATTTAATTCTAAACCCCCAATGTATTCTAAGTGTGTAAGCCCAATATTTCCCATATGGATTTTAAACTGACTAAACTTATATATTAACAATTGCAGCCGAAACTTTGTAGCCCAGAACGTCAAGTATTTACACTTTACACAAACTGTCTTAAAAATATATATATTGGATAAAACGGCGAAGTCAGAGTTTGTGTTTGACGTCATGACGTCGCACATACGAATGACCGCCGCGCGCACTCAAATGCTGACGTGTTGCTCCGCCTGATCGCGCGTGTTAAAGCAGAACATTTGGCTTCGCTTAACTGAACTAAAATACTGTTTTAGATCAAATCATCGTTCTAGCGGTGGACGTGGCCTGACGATCATTTCTATACGTCGATTAACATAAAGAAAAGAATGTGTCATGGTTTACACTGAATGTGTACCCGTGCACATACGTTATGTTGACCCAGATGTCTGCCACATCACTGAACGACGTAATAACCTCCGTCCGTCACGCACTCCGTATATTTACGTACATTTCGCTTCACTGCACGTTTTCTTCTGAAAGGTCATTTTTAACAACATATCACAGAAAAAACTCATTTATTACCGTGTAATGTATGTGAAGCGTGTCACCCATCACTGATGTTAGCGTGCATATCTCCGGCATCACCTACAAAATAATGAAAATACAACATTCAGGCATTTTAAACACTGGGCGTCGCACTGCAACGTGAATTGCTCCTATAAAACATCAACTGTATGAAATCACAGCCAATCTGACGATAAATTTGTGTAATGCCATCGTGAAATACATTGTGTACAATATTGTAATGTGTCTGTAAATGTGACAAGTCCACGCATGCGACAATCTTTCACGCACGCATTAAGCAGCTACGTGGACTCGAGTGCGTTAGTAACAGACACTTCAGTCAGACATTCATTCAAAAAAAAAAACTTTACTCAACTTACCAATGTCTCCACAACCAACTGCTCGATCACGCTTTCATTGGTCTCTGTGTCTTCGGCTGCAACAAATGCAAATGCTGCTAGGAATATCAAAGCAACCGTGGTTCGAGTTCCCATTGTGTCTATGAGTAAACCAGCGCTAAAAATAAATATGGCAAAACTAGTTCGCTTCCGTTCCCTGTCGCAGCCTACACGGCGTTAAGAAATACTAAACGCGGACTGAAATGTGACTCGAGGTGAAAGGCCAGTTAAAGCTGATGTGTTATTATAGTGAAGAGATAACGGCGGGTTTAGACGACCCTCAAACACTGGACCAACACCTGGGTCAACGCAATCCCCGCCTCACATTCCGCCAGCATCCCAGAAGTCTTTTCACATGTAGTGTGAGCGCTTCACCGCTAGAGTGCGCTCGACACACTGCGACCTTCTGCTGTCAATCATTTACCTCCTTGAACTCACTCACCTTTTAAAGATAAGTAAAGTATCTTCGCAAAAACGAATAAACCTTTATATTTAGTTGCAATGTGTTAATCCTAATATAGGTCGATACTAAATTGCTGACTTTAGACGAAAAAGAATAATCCGTTATAATCAGTCGTTTTTCATATGTGACACTGGACAACAAAACCAGTCAAATGGGTCAAATTTTCTAAATTGAGATTTTTACACGATCTGAAAGCTAAATAAAGAAACTTTATATTGATGTATGATTTGTTAAAATATGACAATATCTGGCTGAGATACAAAAGTTTAAAGCTCAGGAATCTGAGAGTGCAAAAAAATCTAAATATTGAGAAAATTACCTTTGAAGTTGTTAATCAGAGACACTGTGACAGGACATCCACTCACAAAAATAAAGTTTTATATATTTAAGGTAGGAAATGTACAAAATATTGTCATGGAACATGATCTTAACAACCTAATGATTTTTGGCATAAAAGAAAAATCTATAATTTTGACCCACACAATGTATTTTTGTCTTTTACTAAAAATGTTCCTGTGCTACTTGGTTTTGTGATCCAGGGTCACATATATGTAAATACGTTTGTAGACCTTCTAAGATAGTAATTTTTTATCAGGAGATCACGGCAACGTTGATTACGGTCTTTTTATTATTATTATAAAATTGTAATAAAAAACAGCCGTCATGTATCAAAAATGCTGAGGGGAAGTTGGAAATGGGCTTATTACTGTAAAGGAACTAAATTAGTTCTTTGAAAATAATTGACTACTTATGTAATTAAAATTGCTAAATGTCCTATTTAATCCTTTTGAAATGTTCATATTCTAATGAAAATCATAAAAACTCATTATTTACATGGTAAAAATATGGGTCCATTGGTTCTATTGGTTTGTCAGATAATATGACACATACCCCCTAATGCATTATAACTTTTAACTCAACTACTGCACTGTAATTCCAATAACTGCACTAATTTAGCTACTGCACTGTAACTTTAATAACCGCATTAACTCATGTACTGCACCGTACCTTTAATAACCGCATTAACTCATCTATTGCACTGTAACTTTAATAACCGCATTAACTCATCTATTGCACTGCAACTTTAATAGCTATGACTATAATTAATGCACACTTAAGTCACTTGCACTATTGTATATTCTAATTGTTATCTGTTTCTAACCACCTGTACATTAATGTTCACAGTATATAGCCTTCTGTATATATTGTTCATAGTACATACCGACTGTCATATTTCCATAGAACATTCCTTCTGTAAAGTTTTTTTTATTTCATAGTACATGCCCACTGTATAGTATTTTCTTAAATTGTATTCTGTATTTATTAACACTGTATATCCTACACTTGCTAATTGCACTTCTGGTTAGACCTAAACTACATTTCGTTACACTGTACTTGTATATGTGTAATGACAATAAAATTGAATATAATCTATCCCCTAATGCATTATAACTTTTAAGCTCCAGGAAATAGAAACATAATATAAGACACAAAGAATCCCGGTGTTGTTCCACCTTAAGCATTTCCTTGACGGTTTGTCTTTTTTTTCCACCATAGATACCTGACCTGACCAGAGGCAGTCTCTCAAGAATCGAAACCCAAACTCCTCTCCGTCTTTCGTCCTGAATCGGCTGGTGTCATCACGAAAGGTAAACCGGTATATATGAAATTATTTCATTGCTACATATTAAATCGTGAATAACTGAAACGTTGCTTCTGCGTCTAATAGAACTGAACATTTATTGCTTTTGTAAAGGAAGACACGACAGGCCTTACGCGGAGAGCTCGAGCACGTCGCGTCTCTATTTCTCCGAATGAATGGGATGATCTGTTATCACGGACGATGTATCTATTCAACCGTATAACCATCATTTTAAGATTGTGCTTAAATGTCTCTGATTTGCTTTTGAGTCTTGAGGATGCTCTTCCATAAATGACCAATTTTTCGTGAAAAACGCATCTCTTCATAGAGAAGATGCGATCATTGTATCCTACGCCGACATTGCGATAGGACCGTAGGCCTTATTGAACACCAATAGAGATGTTATAACTAATTATCGCCATTTTAATGGTTTTATTGGGAGTATTATCGTGTAACATCGAGTGGGCATTCGTCGCTGTATTTGCGCCGTCTCGTGACATTGGTTTTGGGGTATCTTGCGCGGGTTGCCTGGGTTTGTTGGCTTATATGTAAACAATGAGGTCTTTAAAATGTATAAATTGTTGATGTAAATATCGTAAAAAAGTCCCTGGTGTGTTTTTAGTGGAAGGGTGATGATGGGTTCTAGGGGCGTCAGCACCACGGACAGCGCTGCACGAGACTGACCCCCACGGCTGCCAACTTAGATTATTTATCATCAAAATCACATTATTAAATGACAGCATTTCACGTTCATCTGTAAGGTTTTATGCACTTTAAACCTTGTTTTGAGACCATTTAATATAGAAGCTGCGGTTGTCACACTTTTAAGAGCAATTTTACATTTACGCAGTTGGCAGAAGCTTTTATCCCACGTGTATTTTTATCACATTTTTTCAGCATGTATACTGGAAATTGAACCTTGCTCTACCAGATTATCTACAGGAAAAGGGTGATAAAAAGGATTATTTCTGAAAGACAATTTCAGGGCACATATTTTAGTCTTGGATTATCTCATATTTTCTTCCCAATGCACAACTGGAAGCTAAATTTACATTTTGCCATGTGTTCAAATGAGTAAATTCATGATTATTAAACGGCCCATTAGCTTTTCTTTTATATAAAAGAATGCACAAATTTAAATGGTAGCTTGAAGTGATCCTGTATCTCAGTTGGTAGCATTGTGTTAGGAAAGCTAAGATAATGGATTCAATTTCCGAGGTACACACATGCTGATAAAATATAACTTTACAAATCTGAATCATGTTTATTATGTTTTATTGTATTTTTTACTTAATCAAAACAACACAACTGTAGTTTGATTGATATTACTTGGAATGCACAGTAAGAAAACATGATTCTCTTTATGCACCTTGTATTTATGAGTGTAAGTCATTTTGGATAAAAGTAATGTTCAAATTATCAAACTAGTAAATATTTAAACCCCTGCCTTTAATCTGTCTGGGTATGGTGTTGTGTTTAAGTTTAGGGGGTAGAATTAATAAATAAATATTATAATTCGTAAAACAGTTCTCGACACTGGAAACCAATGTACAAAAATATAACATTTTATCTTTGTTATCGACATAAAGTGACAACTTTCCCAGGCAGCTTTCTCTATTCAACAGCAGATTTCAGGTTAAAGCACTGACTTAAGTACAATATGTTTTTATTTCAAATGTGGGTTTTATTGACGTTAAAATTGGGACAGAAGGGTTATGGGGGAATATGTTCTACATTTTGGAAGAGTACATATGGGAATGATGAGGGATGACTGGTGGGTAAAGGAGGGTTATGGAAAGTGGGGATGAACAGATTGCAGTACAGCCTGAAGACATGGGGGGATCATGTTCTTTCTGTTAAATGAGTGTGCGCTTGCAGTTATTAGCTAACATATTTGTAGCTTTTGATGAAAAAGCATACCGGTGATAAAGCGAGTACAGTTAATGCACATTAAGAATATTTTTTTTTCCTTTTCAGGATTCCAAACTCCTTTACCCATCCAACCTTGTTTCACACGGCGTTCGGTCTTGTACCTCACTAGATTGTTCCACACTAACAGACTCGCAGCTTTCTGCATTGTGATTGGCTCAACGAAGCACAACATTGAATCATGGGGAATATTTTTGGCAATCTGCTGAAGAGTCTGATAGGGAAGAAGGAAATGAGGATTCTGATGGTTGGATTAGATGCTGCTGGTAAAACCACAATCCTGTACAAACTGAAACTAGGAGAGATCGTAACCACCATCCCAACCATTGGTAAAATCTTTCTCCTGCAATTATTGTTGTTGTTGGCATCTTCTCACTCTGTACATCTCCCACAGAATGTGTGTCTCAGAGACAGTTTCTATGGTGAGGGGATCGACTGCAATGTGTAGATGTAGATATTGTTTAAAACACTGAATAATAGTGAATTTGAGGCTTTTAGAAAGACTGGGCCAGCAACATATTCTTAATTCAATAGTCTTCACCAAAGTTTTCCTATTAATAAAAATGATGTGTAGTTTAAACACATTGAGATCTATTCAATGAAAACTGTGCTAGGTCCACTTTGGATTCTATTTTGGTCAATCAGATTTACTTCACTAGATCTATGCCAAACAGTTACTTGACCACATTATGACATCATAGGTGCTACCAAAATATATATATATTTTTTTCATAGACAAAAAACAATACAAGCATGTTTGTGAGTCAACGTGTGATTTTTATGTTCGTTCCAGGGTTTAATGTGGAGACAGTAGAGTATAAGAACATCAGCTTCACTGTGTGGGATGTGGGTGGTCAAGATAAGATCAGACCGCTTTGGAGACACTACTTTCAAAATACACAGGGTGAGAGACACATGTAGACACAAGATTTTCATGTGGATAATTGTGACGTTGTATCTTTGACTATGTGAACGTATTCGCCTCTCTAGGACTCATTTTCGTGGTGGACAGTAATGATCGTGAGAGGGTTAATGAAGCTCGGGAGGAGTTAATGAGGATGCTCGCTGAGGACGAACTGCGTGATGCCGTTCTTCTTGTTTTTGCTAACAAACAGGTACAACAGCTTTCTGGCATCCCTTCACCACCCGACTCCTTTCACGATCAATATAATTATGTTTTTATTTCATTCAAATTGTTTAATTTTATTCAAATTGAAATGTATTTCCAATTCAGTAGTCTGCGGTTATCTCAAAGCTCGAGGCGGGTTTCAGGATTAAGCTCATTTAACATATAATGTTTACTATTAATCATTTTTTAATATTATATAAATAACTGATAATTTTTTATGAGTTATTTTTTGCTAAGACCTAATTTATTTACTATTAATATCAATTTATTTAGTAAAACTGTTTTGTTTTATTGATATTCACAGCTAAAGTTTCAAAATTTTAGGATGAGCACTGTGCGCTGTAAAGAAGCATTTATAAGTCTTCAACCTAAAAATAGACATCACAAATTAATCTCAAGGCACTGCTTTTATTCTAGTCAAAAATATTAAGATAACAGACATCAGTCTGACTGCATATATACAAAATATTTGCAACACATTTGCAACTGCCTAAAATTGCTCAAAGCATCCTTAGCTTTACCGTCACTGCTCTATTGGAAGGTTAAGCAGCCTTTTTAAAAAGTAAATATTCAATTTCACAACCCAGTGAACGTAACATAATCTCTTTATCTTTTCATCCATCTTGTCTCCTAGGATCTGCCAAACGCTATGAACGCTGCTGAGATAACAGATAAACTCGGTCTTCACTCGCTCCGTCACCGCAACTGGTATATACAAGCGACCTGTGCGACCAGCGGGGATGGGCTCTACGAAGGCCTCGACTGGCTCGCCAATCAGCTGAAGAATAAGAAGTGAGAGGGCGGGATTTTCCTCATGCGGCCGACTCTTACTCTTTTGGGAAAGGGGTGGGACTAATTTGGCCTTTGGATTGGTTATGTTTGTTTTTATTTATTTATTTAGGTTGTTTTGTATTGCAAACATGTGGTTTATGAAGCCTTCTTCAGGCTCTGTAAATGCACACATCAAACACAAACACAAGCAGGTCGACATGTGTTTCAACTCCTTTGTTCCATCCTCACTGCACTGGTAGGCCTGTCAATACATTGTCAGTATATGGCATCAACGTTTGCTCAACGTTAACTCAATATTCCCTCACTCACTCACTCACCCGATCAGCGAACAGTGTTGTTTTTCGACTGCCGTGAAAAGAATTAGTTGGTTTAGAGTGAGCGTGCTCATGTATTATGCTCAAATACTTCCTCGTACACATTGTTTCGTGTAGATGGCGTTATAATGCGGTTTGCCTCCTCATGCACACAGTATTTAACAATCTTTGGATGCGGCCTGTGATAGCGTTGTGTAGTGCATGGCTCCTCTCGCTCAGTGTTGTGATGTTTGGCGTTGTGGTGCAGTAGAAAGTAGAAATGCATGTGTGTGTTGTGTCACACAGAGACGGTCGGTGTTGCATGCTGCTTTGTGGCTGTGCTGTGGTAGAACGGAAGCTGTGATCGGACACCGTAGAACAAACGTAGAGTCTTGAGCATGTCGTGCATCTGTGTTTCTATTCATTTCCAAAAGTCAGAGTCAGACATTGTGTTGTTGGCTAGTTCGTCGTTAGTACACCTTATCGTGGCATTTCAGGGAATCTGTAAATGATGCATGTCTCCAATCTTTGTTTGATAATTGGCTAGATGTTGCACGAGTAAAACAGTTCTGTTTGTAAAAATCGCATTAACATTGTCTGCATGGCGTGCATGCTGTGCTATAGATAGATACATAGATAGGTAGGTAGGTAGGTAGGTAGGTAGGTAGGTAGGTAGGTAGGTATGTAGGTAGGTAGGTAGTTAGGTAGTTAGGTAGGTAGGTATTTAGGTAGATAGGTAGATAGGTAGTTAGGTAGGTAGGTAGGTAGGTAGGTAGGTAGATAGGTAGGTAGATGATAGATAGATAGATAGATAGATAGATAGATAGATAGATAGATAGATAGATAGATAGATAGATAGATAGATAGATAGATAGATAGATAGATAGATAGATAGATAGACAGATAGATAGATCTTGCCACTGATATGATTATTGTACTAAAATGTTTGTTGTTTTGTTGCTTTTGTGCTTTGCATAAACAAACAAACAGCACAAACAAATAAATCTAAACCCCAGGTATGTCAGTGGACTGTGGCAAACTGCATCAAAACGCATCTGTCTCTGCGTGATCTTGTTTTATATTCATATCGTGAAGTCTAGTGGGTTTGTCACCCGTATGAATGTAAATTCTGTCAAATCTGTTCTGATGTCCTCACATTTTCTTTATTTTTTGTGGTTTTCGGAAGTAAGAATCTAAATTGTATATATAGTCTGTACGCTGTTATATACGTATTATTCAAATTATCAATTCAAACAATATTTTATGTTACAGACTTAACAAGCAAATGCTGGCATATTTTAGCATACTTCACGCTTTGCTTGTTGCTTATTTATCCTTCTCACCATTAATTACTAACAGCGTGTTTCTTATTGTATTTGTCGTGTGGGAGTAGCATAGTTCTTGCATTGCTTTGTATCGTTTTCAAGCTAAAAGTGTGCATGATGTGTACCTGACATTGCAGACCAGTTTAATGGTTCGGTTCTTTTTCAAGGCACTTATAATATTGAGCAAGACACTTCATCTTTTATTATTCAGTTTTTCAGTGGAATAACATTAACTTAACACGCAGTTCATCCACCAATAACAGTGACGCATTGCAGTTCAGCATCTAATGCAAATACAGTCAATGACACACAAACCTCCACAGTGTGAATTGTTCAGGCTGTTAAGTTTTGTGGCCTTATCTTCTTACAAATGCGTTTCTCACAAGGTTAATGATTAACTTAAGTTATTGGGTAAATAAGTTACCTTTTATGTTTTTAATAGATCTGGGAACAAAAATCCATAATATTGCTTGATTTCGAAAGTGGAATTTTCTTTTGCATTGAATCGTTTGTGTGCTTTTTGGGTAGCTAAGGTTGTTCTTTACAAAGGTTTGAAATCTTATTTTCTCTTTAATATAATTTTTTTATTTATATATTTATTTTGATGACAGTTTTGGGGAATGTTTTACCTTTGTGTGTATATGTTTTTATTTGTTTTTGGGTAAATCATTATGATGGCTTATACCGTGTCTGTGAAGGGAAAATAATGATCAATTTCTTGTTGAATTAATGATTATTGGAACAAATAAAAAATCATGGAAGAAATGTGTATTTATCTGTTACAGTAGATCAAGAGAGATTATGGTTGATTATTATGATGTAGACACCAAAATCTTTCTCTCCATACAATCCTTTGACTGTAACACTGCACTCTAATAAAAGTATGAAACTGATCATATTTGCTGATTTTTTTTGTTTCATTTCTTTCGTTGATGCTATTTTCATCTGATCTGATGATCACTGCTCAGCGATGTTTGTTTCCAAAATACAAGAAAGATATAGTGTGCCATTGACTGATATACTGTAAAAACTGCACACTTTACTGATAACACACAAACAAAGCTATGTGTTTAATATACATACATATAAATGCATTTTATTTTGTACATGCTCAATAATGATATGCCTTTTCTACTTGTGGCCTGACAAAAATACAATATAATGTCCTAAATTGAACCCTAAACTTATGTGTTCCCGAACTAAATTTTCTTTTTCACCGCTGCAGTTGTCACTGTTGGCCAGAAGAGGGCAGCCCCTCTGCCATCCAATCTCACAATTCATTTTAAGTTCAAAAACTGTGTAAACAAAAAAAGTACAAATATTAATAATAAACACAAGTTATTTCATTTATGTATACGTTCCCAGATTACATTCTTTTGTCAATTTAATAAGAAATATTACATCCAACGCAAAAAATACTGTGAGGAAAAATGTATATAAAACAACAGTACAAACTATCCATCTATCTCTCGCTCTGTGTGTGTGTTTGAGCTGGACAAAGATAGATCATCAGGGTGTGTTCTGGCCCATTGTGCCGCCATAGTCTAGTGAGATATTAACAAACATGGAATGTGGCCCAAAACCAGAATAGACCTTGTTTATGCAGTACATGCGGACACAAAATCATATTGCGCATGAAAGCATATAACATACAGGGAATAATATATTTTTCATTGGAACTGTTGTGTAAAAATGTACCTGTCATCTGTCTGTCTATTTGTCCTGTTTGTTCAATCAGTGCCTGGCACAAACCGGTGATGCAAGAAGAGCTGGTCTTTAAAACCTGCTCTCCAACTATGACTACAACACTGACACTTTGAATGGAGATCAAGAGGGAAACACGAATTGTTCCGAGTATACCAATAATAACGCATTGTACATACTGTGAACAGTGAACAAACTTTTGGGAATTTGGGGAATCACATTATAACAGCAACGTCAACAATAAGTGACATCTTATAATGATATGATTGTAAACATTTATGTTGGATCATAATTAAATTGTTTATTTTGCCACTTATTTATTTGATTTGAATGATGATGAGCACAATTTATTGTGCCTGCTCAGAAAACATGTGAACTGAGGCACAAAGTGGCCTTTGTAGGGCTGTGAGTCCAGCCATCAAAGAAACACTGATAAACTAGTGGACGATACTGGGACACAATGCCATCCTTGACTTTCACACAATGAGGCCCCTGACACCAGATGACATTATTATTGATACAGTAAAGACCAGATGTGTGTGTGTGTGTGTTTGTTCACACACACAAAGAGAGAGAGAGAGAGAGAGCACTCATAGTCACAATATGTCAGAATTTCAGTCTATGCTGCATGCAGAGCGAAAAAAGAGCCCAAAATATGTCTACTACCAAGTTTATTGACTTGTTTACTTGTTTGATATAAATCACAGCGCGGCCTTTGGAATTACGAGGTCATCGTCACGCGTCGATCAGCCAATCAGCAAGCAGCATTATTCACCTGTCGTGGAAAACAGGTAACCCGCCTCATATCAACATTCCTGCGTGCGCGAGCGTCTTCGTGTTTACAACCTTTTCTTCGTTTCGAAACGTCGATTGTATTATAAATATTGTTTTAATAAACATGTTTGCTTTGTCATATGCTGAAGGATATTTATAACTCGTAAACTTTTCCCGGGACAGACAGACACGGGATTCTATGAGTTTTTTTATTGTTTGTTTGCACTTTTTGGGATCTCAAAACATGTTGAAAGAAGGAAACTGACTGAAGAGGAACAACTAATACTTTTTGGAAATCCTTTTGTCGAGATCGGAGGAGAGAACACTCACAAGAGAGACGAACACGAACAGGATAAAGCATCTACACTTGTGTTTTTTCGCGATGGATATTTGACTGTGTCCATATTGACGGACTGTTTTCACACATGAATATTCAGAGAATAAAGATGAGGATGCTCGCGATGTGTCTCGCGCTCTCGGCGCTCCGGTGGTCTGCGCATGCTCAAACGCAGGAAAGCGAACCTAGAGGTAAAACTCTTACTGATGCATAATGCACCTTACATTCAATTATTCAACGAGAAAAAATATTGTCAGGATATAAATCATAAGCAATATCTGTTGGTTTTGTTATTTTCAAACACGTGTCAATGTTATAAATGCACGCGCAAATGTCCAACATCAGTCACACGAATCACGTCTTTTTGCATCCAGTTGTGCAAAATGTTTACGCAAAAAACGTGCAATTGCACTCTTATAAATGAGAACATCTGGATGTTTTAAATGTTTTCATCTAATGAGGGGATTTGGTCGTTTACTAAATCAGTCTGTTGAAATAACAGTTGCCTAAACCAGTAGATTTTGTTGAACCTGTTTCTCAACGGCTGTCCGCTGATACTAAAAAGGAAAATGTCACAGAGGAGTTTCAACTTGAACTGCACTTTACTTTCCCACAATTCAACTATTATGTGTGTGGTGGGGCTGTTTTGAGTTGGGTTGGGGGTGGAAAGAAGAAGTGGGTTAGCATTAAAAAATATATATATTTTATTTGAGCTATTTGGTACGGTTTAGAATATGTGTTTGCATAACTTGTTTGCTTATTAAGAGATTGAGCAGATGCAGGAAGTATCTAAGAAGTAATCACAATAACCGTGATTTGGGACTTTGGTCGATCTTTGACCGGTGAAGTAAGTGTTGACTAAGCAGGGTGGAGCACAATGGCATTATCAACAACAACAGGTGTGTAGTACAGGTGATCTTGCAGGCAGCAGATGAAACTACTGGACGGTCACGTACTCACGTACAAACTCTACCCCCCAAATACTCCAACAGACCCCGGAAGAAATGGACGTTTACGATCATTTCAGAAATGTACTTTACCTTTTATCATTTTTAAAACATAATGCATTTTTGTCATTTTTGACATTGTTCCAAGACCTTTCAGTGCTATGATATACTGTCAATCCCTTATGTGCTGCAAGTCAAACATGTGCTTTTTAGTCTTTGACAAGCTAATCTGTTTACAAACTTGTTTTCTTATTATTTTCAGGTATTCTACTTTTTTCTCAGAAAGTTGTTGACACTCAACAAATATCTGTGTTTTCAGCCAACCTTTGGTTTAAATTTATCTAGAAAATGCCCATATTTGCCCCAAGCATATAGGTTAAAACAACCATCCATCGCTTAGACTGCAGAAAAGCCTTCTTTTCTCTCCCATTTTCTTTAAAAATCCTTTTATAGAAACACTTTTAACTTTGTTAATGTGTTTTTTATTAATTGTAAACTAGAATGTGCTCATTTTTAATAATAAATTGAATTATGCAATGTTATAATTAACAGCCTAATACTTTGTTTATCTAGTGAGTTTAGTTGGGATATTAAACGCTGTTGAGGTGTACAGAGTGTACCCATTACAGAATGTTTTTGCACACCATGGTGACTGACTTTTGTTGACAGAATTTATTCAATTCTAGAGAGCCTGTCGCAGTCAAATTTCTTCAGAAAGCGGAGGTGCGGACTGTCTGCTGTAAAATGCAGAACTGATCTTTGACCAGTAGGCCGCATCCCTGACCTGTTTCAATACATTTTCAGTTAACTTGTACATTTCAATTGTACGATGGCACATATTTCCAATGTTCCGAGAAGATAAGGGCATTTGCAGACCTTTTCATAGTTGCATTGAAGACGTCAATAAGCCCCCCTCCAAACACACACGGATTGAATACTTCTCTTCTATAAGCGTTGAATAGATGGCAGTGTGTGTGACTTCTTTGTTTCGGCCTCTGCCTCCAGAATTAATTCAATATTCATTTATGGAAAAACACAAATTTGAACAATGACAAACACTGTGTATTGGTTTACGTCAAATTCTACGCCAAAGCCAGGGGAAAAGAAAGCCAAGTCATTGTTTGGGTCGGTATAATAACACGCATTTTTGCGATGCTAACCGGAATAAAGCTTGACTTATTGAAAAGTACTTCCTGGTAGCTTGTTGAGTCTCTTTCATTTGCTAAAAGGTAAACATACAACAACAGTTCATCAACAACACATATTTGTATCTGGCTGTTTTTTGTTTTTGAAGTCACACCCAGCATAACGTTGTAAGAATGTTTATCCAACATTCCCAATAAGTTATGAAAACATTTGCTTTTGAAAAATCCCGCAAAGTTTTTATACTTGTTTTTGGTTAACACTGAACATTTCTGATGACTTTAAGGGAATGTTTAAAGAACGTTTCCTTGTTGGCTGGGTCGCATCACGTTGTGTGTGTGCTGTATGTGTAATGCTAAAACATTCAGGATGAGACAGACACATAGTTTAATACACAAACACGTGAGTGATAAATGAGTACACTATATCTGACTGCACCTTAGAAACAGGAGGAACCTGTGATTTAAAATGGCTCATAAGTGCAAAACAAAGTGATTAAGAAAGGCATGGTTTCTATGCATGTACATGTCTACAGTATACAGTATGTATGTATTAAATGACCTGAAAATAACAATGAATGTCTCAGCCATTGATGTGTAGATGTGTTTGCGGGCTCGAGAACCAATCTGTCAGGTTTGCCTTAATCTCTTTGTGGCCTCGGCCAAGTTTCTGTTTACAAGCGATGCCGTCTCTGTTGTGTGCAATTTAAGACCTCCCCTGGCCTTTGTTTCTTTTACCTGTCTCTCTCTTTCTTGCTCTCCCACACACACAGTTGATCTCTCTATGTCCCTGTTATATCAACCTAGTAAACCTTTTGGCGGGTATATACACCTGTTTTCGCGCGTTTAGTCATGGTTTCATGAATAGGGCAATCTTTGGCATCCGGACACAGATTTTCTCCTTTGATTAACATCAAAACTGTTATAATAGCTTTTTTTTCAGTTCTCTTGAGCTGTAGCTTTCCTTCCGTAGAGCTTCTGTCCCGAGACATTAACAGAGGAATGTAGTGTCGCCACTTTTATGTGGGCTTCTGTAAAGCTTGTAAAAAATTCACAAGAAAATTGTTTTACTCAGGAATCGTTAATGTTTTTTTAACTTTAAAGTTTTCAAAGTGTTTCAAGTGAAGCACCAACAAGTTTGTGTTTGAAGAATTCTGACGATACATGTTAGTGTTTGTATGTTAAAATCTTTGAGTAATGCCTCTAAGTGACTAAACATGTGGGTCCTTTCACACAAATCTTTATTTTTATTATCTCCATTTTCTCTCACTGTTGAATAAGTGAAGCAGATCAGATATTACAGAAATGTCATTAGAACCCAAACTTGTTTATTTTTCTCATACTATGAGAGGATTCAATCTTGCAACCTTCCGGTTGGAAGCGAGCACCAGCGTTACCTGCCTTACCTGTCTCGCTGTTGGCCTTTGCACCCTAAAATCTGAACTCCACTCGTGATCTTATCTGTTTTAGTTCTTACTGAAAACGCACGTATCTTTGAGAATGTGTTAAAGGCAAGACTGTGTTTGGTTTAGTGTGTGAGGATTTGGAGGAAAGGGAATTTCAGAGGTGATATGGAGGAGGGTTTGCGCTGTGTGTCTGCAGTTTTATGTTTTTGTGGGTTCATGTCTGAGTTAAGCATTGAGCATGTTTACTAAAGGAGATGTCTGATAAGAGTGTTTTTATGCAACGTGACTTTACAGAAGATAGAAATCTTCAAGTCTCAAAAGCATATCAACACACGTCTGACCAAAGCAATTCAATTTGACTAAGGAGGCGTTTAAACAGCACCGTTTTCAACAAAAAGCATACAACTAAAAATTTTATGAACTCAACCATGTTTTTTTGGGGGCCTGGAAACTGATACGTTTGAATATTCAAGTTCTTAAAAACAATAGATATTGTCTCTTCTACAAAAACACAAATAATCTGTGGTGTTTGTGCATTTTGATGCCTTATAGTCCAGGCTCATTTGTAGTAAATCAACCTCATCCATCCAGAAAAAATTGTAGTAGTAAACATATGTGCACGGCTGGGTAGTGACATCACAACTACTGTATGTGAAACTTTTCAAAACTGCAAAGAAAAACGTTTCAGTACGTCCTGTAAACATACACTAAGATTTATTTACTGTACTTTTTATAGCACCTGAACAAACAGCTTAAAACTTTTCAAAATCAAAGTCCCAAAGACCCTAAAACAGATGTTGAAGTAAAGCAGAGTGCATTTCTCACCATAAAGATGTCTGGATTATTGTTTTGACTAAATTGCTCTCATTTGTTGTTAGGAGAAAGTTAATACTATAAATAGTTTAGTAAATCATTTAATCATGAGTAGGGCTGATTGATGGATGATGAAAGAAGTTGTGTACTTAAAAGGCATGTTCTTTTTGTCTGTATGTGATAGTGTCCTCGTAATATTTATAATTTTTTTCATATTTGTTTTTTGTGTTATAATTTGCAAACTTTTGACGATTTTTGGTCGCCATGAGGACAACAGTATACAGCCATGACATTTTCTTTAAACGTTAATTTAATCATCATTTCTAGATGTATTGTGGTCATTTTTGTTGAATTTCAACAAATCAAACCTAAGGAGTGACATTACGTCATCCAGAATGTGAAAGACTGACAGCATGAATCACATAAAAAAATACTTTTTGAACTTTTCTGAATACATGTAGAAATATTACTGTTGCGTTGCTTAAAAGTGAATCTGAACCTGTTTTTTTTTTGCAGTATGTGAGGTCTGACAAAATACAGATCATCTTTTCTGTAATTGTCACACGTTTCTCCAGAAATTTGGGTAGAAATATTATTAGTCCTTCACAGAATGAAACAAAAATGATAATTTGACCTAAACAGATACCTATAAATAGTAAAGTTAGAAAAGCTTTTAATCTGTAAAGGGTCCTGGGGACATTATAAGTAGATTTCTGAGTATTAGCAGGAATGTGTTTTATAGCTTGTTTGTACCGTGGCACATTAAAACCAAGGGCAAAATTTGAAATGCAAAGTAGCTTCTCCACCCTCACTTTCACATCTGTTCACAGGTGCTCTACTGGAGAACAATGCAAGCAAAATATCATGACCGCAGCTGTACAGACACTTTTATCATCCCAGCTATGTACCGTGTTCAAAAATAAATTCAGAACCAATCCGTTTGGGTCAGTAAATTGTCTTTCTGTATGTATTCTCTCTGCAGTGACGATGTGCACGGGCACTCAGAACTTGTTGAGCGTGACAGGGAGTTCAGAGGTTCAGTACAAACTCATGAAGGACATGTACAGCGGCTGCCAGATCGTCATGGGAAACCTGGAGATCACGCAGATGGAACACAACCGAGATTTCTCCTTTCTGCAGGTGAGAGTGGAGCCTGTTGGGTTTTATTTTGTTTTAATTAAGAGCCAAATTAGTCTCAGACATTTCTCCTTATAAGGAAAAAAAATGAACACAATTGTTCAAACACATGAAGAATATGTAGGTGTAAAAGGAATGTCGATTGTAGAGGTAAAATAATCTGGATTTGGGTCGATTTGATGAGAAATATTTTCAATAATATTGACTTTCGATTGCAAACTTGACAAATCTAAACTCAGTTTGAGAACTTTGTTGACATCTCTTTTGAAACTAATGAAGACATTTGTGAGATTTCTCTCTTTTCGAAAATATTTGAGGCCCGAGACTTAAGTTTCCATTTGCTCTGTTTAATCTCATTGATATGTAAACTCTTGAAAATAAAGGACCTTAAAAGCTCCTTCACAGCGAGCGATGCCGGCGTAGAAGAACCATTTTTGGTTCCACAAAGAACCATTCAGCCAAAGGTTCTTTGAACAAGCATGTCTTTCTTACCTTTTTATAATCTGAAGAACCTATTTTCACCACAAAGAACCTTTTGTGAAACAGAAAGGTTCTTCAGATGTTAAAGGTTCTTTATGGAACCAAAAGGTTCTTTTATGGCATCGAAGGACCTTTTGAAGCACCTTTTTTTAAGAGTGTAGGAGAAATAATTGAGATATTAAAGAGATCTCATCTGTGCTTTTTCTTTCTTCTTGGATACAATTTGGTTTCTATCTTCTGTGGCTTCTATCTTCTGTTTTCGCAACTTTTCACGCTAGTGTAAGTTCCTGTCTGAGTTGGTGTAGTGTAATAATTATAATTATAGATCTGCTTTGACAGGTCACTCCTGAACAAAGCAAATGTGTGAGCACAAAGCAGTCAAACCAGATTGAATTGTGTGTGGCCGTGTTTGTGTCACAATGTGGCTGTTAGTCCAAAAAATGAATCACAGCATGATTGTGACGTCTGTGGTTTGAGTAAATCCACTTTTAGAACTTTTTGACCATGTTGTTCACTGTCTCTGCAGTCCATCCGTGAGGTCACAGGGTACATCCTCATCGCTATCAACCAGTTAGAACGCTTACCTCTAGAACAGCTTCGTGTCATCCGTGGAACGTCTCTGTACGAGGATCGATTCGCTCTCGCCATCCTTGTCAACTATCAGAAGGATGGCACGTATGGACTGAAGGAGCTGGGCCTCACACACTTGACAGGTGAGATAGCATATACAATACGTGAGAGGTGACACATACACACCCACAGACTGACGAAGCACCCCCACAGTCTCCATGGCAACAAGACAGTCTGGGGGGTGTGGTATAGATGAGGAGTGAGTCAACGGAAGGAAAATATTTGTCAGTCTATGTGTGGGTTTTGTCTCATCTCATGTCTTCTATGAAACACAAATGTCCAAAGTGCTTTTTAACAATTACAGAAGATCAGAGATCTTTTTTTAAAAACACTTACAAAAAATAAGTACACTTCAAGTTCATTAATAATCTTAGGCTGCGTCCAAATACCCCAACTTGCAGTCTTTGCACTTGACCACTTGACTACTTTCATGACGTGAATCCTGTTTTTGGCCCAAGTGTTCTGGTGGGTGTGAAGATCCCTATTTCTAAACTGATGGGACACTCTGAGCAAGTGCAAACATATAACGTTATTTAATGTGGTGTTTCTGATTATGTGATAAAAAGTAGTTTTACGAAATTCACATGCATTAATTCACCAATAAAATGTGTAACACTAGGTTTTGTCAATAAATTATGTAAAAAATCGAATTATATAGTCAAGTCAGATTTATTTTTATAGGGCTGCATTTGTATTGTATCAAAGCAGCTGTACCCAAAAATAATCAAAAACAAAAGATAAACACATGTTAGCCAAACATAGAATAAATAGATATAACCTTAAAAAGTAATTGTATTATTTACACTGGAATGCTTTCCACAACATCTCGCGAGACCCGAGCAAAAGTCTCATGATATATCCAGAACGAGATGAATGATGGGATACACTTAGCCCTGAATACTGCTCGGAAGTGGTTTAATGTGAGTTGAGGGCACTTCACTTTGCCATTTTTAAGACATTGGACTGACTTGCGATCTTACTTCCTGTCACGCTCTTAAGACCCAAATGGGGGTATCAGAAGTATAGCATGCTTTATATAGTAAACATACTACTATCAAGGAACTTTATTTACTTGAAAGTGTACTATATTAAGACTACATGGGACTAAATTGTCTTACTTTTTACAGTAGCTATTTTATAACAGTGGGTAGTTGACAATTAACGGCACCTGTTTCAAATGGTGACGTGACGGTAAAAAGTAAAAGAAATTAAGATAAATCTAACTTGTGCTATTTTGTATTGTACATATAAATAATCTTAAATATAACAGTTTATTTTCTAAATTCAGGACATATGGTAGACATTACCTCGTATACTTTTAAGTACTTTAAGTGTAGTAAACTTTAAACAACTAGTTTAGCCATTTTTTATTTAATAAAGCTATACTCTGAAGTGTACTCTCATCAAGCTTTCATACTGACAGTATACTTTAAATGAGCTTAACATCATACTTATAGTTTACTATTTATATATTATTACACATTAAGTATTATACTGTGTTCCTATTTAGGTATTCCTTTTGATTTGTTAAATATACCTTAAACTGAACTTTAAGTATGGCAAAGGCCTATTCTCACTGTTTACAAGTTCAGCCTCACACATAAGACAGTACAGGTTTGCTCAACTCTGTGAATAAAATGATGAAAATAGTAAACACAAGTAATGTATACTTAGAATAGTTCATTGTACCTTTAAGTTTATCTCTATTGCCCAGTTATAGGCCAAATATACATTTTTTTGTCTAGTTGCACTTACGTGTAATTTGTAATTTCACTAAAAGTAGACTGAAACTGTATTGAACTTCAGGATAAATTCCAGTGTGACAGTTACAGTTAATATAGAAAATGTTTCAACCTGTTTAGGAAAACACGACAAATCTAGTGAGAAATGTAACCTTGCTATTGTGTGCTATGTGTGTAAATTCCGGTCCGAAAAGGAATGAACGTATTCAGGCTAAACAATCCGATAATTGATAAACAAATCATCCAAGCCATATTTAAGGACACACACAGAATCACCCAGATTATCAATGCCCTAACAACCACCCTAGCAACCTAAAATGTAAAAAAAGTTAAAATTTTGTTTTTATTTGCTGTTCAGTGACTTCAAGATATTCAGTCTTTGTTGTAGATTTCTTCCTTCGATTTATTGTGACGGATGTGTTTACAGAGATCCTGGAAGGTGGAGTTCAGATCATCCAGAATAAATTCCTAAACTATGCGGTGCAGATTAATTGGTTGGATATCGTAAAGGACAGTGGGGCAGAAGTCATCATTGAAGGCAACGGAGACAAATGTAAGAAGATGTAACTGCATTTATTTAGTACTGTATATCTGATCATCATGAGCGTGTTTATCAACGGTTTTGAGTGTGCGTAGACTCTGTATCACTTTCAAGTTAATCCCAAAGGACTTTTACATCAGTTAATGTTCTGATGAAAATTTAACCAGGAGAATTATGTTTTTGTTTCTTGTACATTTAGCTCCATGTGATGAGTCTTGTGAGGGTCGATGTTGGGGTCCAGGAAATGACAGCTGTCAAATCTGTAAGTTTCTTGTGCACACAAACACCTTTATTCTAGTATCTTAGCCATAGACTTCTATTGTGTTATTCTGACCTTACTGTTTTTCCATCCCCTAACCACAACTGTAACACACATGCATTTCTCACCAAGTTTCTCTCTGTGATTCAGTGACTAAGACGGTGTGTGCACCGCAGTGTAACAGCCGGTGTTTTGGACGCAGTCCTGGCGATTGCTGTCACACCGAATGCGCTGGAGGCTGCACCGGACCTCTCGACACCAACTGCTTCGTATGTCCAAACAAACACAAACCAGCTATTGAACATTTACTTAAAAAGGAGACGTTTCTCGTTTGGTTTGTTCAGTTTTATTTATGTGTGAGTGTGTGTGTTCACAGGCCTGCAGAAACGTCAACAACTCGGGCTCATGTGTGCCGCAGTGCCCGCAGGCTGTGATCTACAACAAAGTGACGTTCAAACTGGAACCCAATCCTAACGCCAAATACCAGTACGGCTCCATGTGTGTGTCACAGTGTCCACGTAAGTGATCATCCGATTCCTCACTTCACGTCACTGGTTACGAATCATTACAGCCTTTCAATAGTGCACAGTTACCTGCCGTGTTGCATTGTGGGTAATCTGTCAGTATTTAGGGTTTATGTAATCTAATAGTTTGGCTTTATTCTTTCTTGCTCTGTTCTTTTTTTCTTTAGCTAACTTTTTGGTGGATGGCAGTTCATGTGTTAGAAGCTGTCCGGCCGACAGGATGGAGGTGGAAAAGAAAGGGGAAAAAGTGAAAAGATGTGAGCCGTGTGGGGGTCTCTGTCCGAAAGGTAACGCTCGCACACAAACACACATTCACACACAAACATGAAACTAGGCCTTAAGATTTATGTGACATAACAGATTTTATTCCATCATTCCTACTCACATACTGTAGATATATTTCAGTAGATCACAACATTTTAATATAGAAAGCATCCAACAATGTTTTATTTATATTTATAATTGATTTTATAAACAGTGTAGCTATAATTTTATAACATCAAATAATTTCTTGTAAAATATTTTGCTGTAAAGGTGTACTTATGTGTGCTTTTTTGTTCGTCCAGCGTGTCCTGGCACCAGTATGACCACCAGACAGACCGTGGACTCACAAAACATTGACAGCTTTATAAACTGCACTAAGATTCAGGGCAGCCTTCAGTTCCTGGTCACTGGAATCGACGGGTACGTAGACAAAAATAATGCAACAGGGAAATTCTTGAACAGTTGCAACTTTTGTTTGGCAAATGTTTTGGCGGAACTGCATTGTACAGAAGACTAAACCCGTTCCTTTTCTTTTTCTCTTATCTTTAGAGACGTATACAATAACATTAGTGCTCTCGATCCAAAGAAACTGAAGATTTTCAGCACAGTCAGAGAAATAACAGGTGTGTGTGTGTGTGTGATGCCGTATGTGTGTATATACATATACTCTCTATACACTGTCTAAATCACATTTCTATGCCCTTGCTAGATATTTTGAGTATTCAGTCTTGGCCTGAAGAGATGGAAGATCTCTCCGTCTTTTCAAACCTGACAACCATACAGGGAAGATCACTCTACAGGTAACAACATTCTCCATCTTTTCTTTGTTCAATAAATCATTTATCCGTCATCTCATTTCTCACAATGCCTCATGTAAACAAACCATTCTTGTTATTTATTGTTGTAAAACCTTTGTTAAAATTTGGGGAACAGTTGTTATTGTTTGTATTTATGCTTATCACTCCTTTTTTTGCAGAGGAGTGAGTTCTAAGAGGTAGGATTGTGACTTTAGCTTGCACTGCTTTTCTTCCTCTGTGTTTTATGTTCAGATATGAAACATTAAAATCATCTCAGGGTGTGGTGTTTCCAAGTTTCTGATTATTGGGTGAGATCATGCATGGGGAATATGGGTGCTGCAATTCTTGATTTTATTTTAAATCATTCCTGAAACGTGATTTTGAGAGCTTTAAAGTCAACATAAAATTTGCAAACGATAATATAATTATAAAACGATTATGTTAATTGTGTATTTAAAGTAAAAGTCCAACCAAAATAAAAAATCCTTTCATCATTGACTCCCCGTCTTGTCATTTCATACCATTTTGAAGAAAGTCGGTAACCGAAAAGCACTGGACCCCGTTCACTTCCATTTTATGGACACAAAAACCAATGCGAGTGAATGGGTGCCAGTTATCAACATTCTTCAAAAAATCTTTGTTTGTGTTCTGCGAAAGATAGAAAGTCATTCAGGTTTGAAATGACGATGTTAGCGAGTAAACAACAACAAAAATTTTATTTTTGGGGAAGTTATTTGACTTATCTAAATGATTATTGTCACTTGATTATATTTTATAATATATATATATAGAAAAAAAAAATATTATATTTGGTGCTGTCAAACTGTAAATCGTGATGAATCGCATTCATAATAAAAGTTTGTATTTATAAAAACATATATATGTTTAAATGATTGGTTAATATAAATAAATACATGTAAATATCTCCTAAATATACATGTACTGTATGTGTGTATGTATGCGTTTATAAATAAAAACTAAATCTGCACAGTACACAGAAATATAATATGTCAACACAAACTTTTATTCTGGATGCGATTGATCACTTTTAATCGTTTGACAGCCCTAATTATATTATGTTGTCTCTGTTACTGCAAAGCTGCAATTCATCATTTTTGCCTCTCTATCGCCATCTCTGTTTGAAACATAAAATTGCAGATTCATTAATGTACTTTTCTGTACATGGGCTGAACTAAATTGACGTCAAAGTGACATTTTCTACGAAATCATATCGAACCGCTCAAATTGCAAATCAATATTATAAGCTTACTCTTTTGAATTTGGGTAAAAAATTTGGTGATGTCAGCAGATGATGAAAGTCCTCTAAGATTCCCATTTTGTAAAATATCTCTCCAATCTTTCAGGAGTTACTCACTGTTAGTGATGAAGATTCCCACTCTGAAGTCACTGGGTCTTCGCTCTCTCAAGCGGATTGGTGACGGAAGCATCTACATCAAAGGAAACACGCAGCTCTGTTATCATCACACTGTTAACTGGACACGTCTGTTTGGACATCGGCCCATGCGCCGCCAGAAGACCCAAGACATCAAAGAAAACCACCCGGAAGAGGAATGCAGTGAGTGCATGTTTAGCACATTCAACTTACTACTCAATTCACTACTAGTCTATCTTATATTTATCTGACCCTAACAGTGACACTGAAAATATTTGGCTGTTTTGTGTGTTTGTGTAGTCAAAGAAGGGCACACCTGTGATCCCCTGTGTTCATCTGAGGGATGTTGGGGTCAAGGACCCGATCAGTGTCTGTCCTGCAAGAACTACAGCAGAGGAGGAACATGTGTACCACACTGCAACTTTCTGTCAGGGTCAGTATGGGACTTTATATCATTAGTAAAAAAGACAAAAGATGCACCATGATGATGCTCGTAAACTTGTGTATAACTTTTACACTTAATCTAAGGCCCTTTATATATGGGCGATTTTATAGTATACTTGTATACTACTGGTACATTGACGTTAGCATATCTACTACACAACGTACACTTAGGCAGATGTAAAAGTTTTGTGTGCAAGGCAAAAACCTTCGTCTGTGTTTCTCTCCACAGTGTAAATCGAGAGTTTGCAAGTGAAAATAACGAATGCATGCCGTGTCACGCGGAGTGTGCGGTGCAGGAAAACAAACACACCTGCAGAGGACCGGTAATCTCATCTTCTCTGAAAGAACGTCACTTGGGTGCATTTATGTACTGTTGGATTTTGAACATTCGCTCTGTCTCCTCTCTTCTCCAGGGGACTGACCAGTGTGAAGCCTGTGAGAATCTGCAGGACGGGCCGTACTGTGTGTCCTCCTGTCCAGAGGGGGTTCAGGGGGAAAACGGGCTCATCATTTATAAGTTTCCAAACAGCCAGCAAAAATGCCAACCATGTCATGCCAACTGCTCCTTGGGGTGAGAAATCTTACAGCGTTATACTTGTAAAGACAATGAATGAAATACTGTTAATATAAATCAATTTTGGAATTTAAAGTGGTTATCTAGAATAGCACATAGGGTTAAAAATTCTGCGTTACCATAAAAAAAATCCATATTTGACCGTAGAAACCACTCCTCATTTTTTAGCGTAATAAACCTTGGCATGTAACTTTTCCTGCACCACTTGTTTTACGGATATGCGTGATGTGTCAAAACATGCGGTTTAAGAGGCGTTCTGTGTATTCTCTGTGTTAGTTGTCTGGGTCCGGGTCAGAGTAACTGTGTGGATTCCTCCAGGACAGTCGCTGGGTAAGTGTCTCCCTCTTCTGGTGGTCTTACAAAACGCCTGCAGTTAACTCGGTTTGTAATTGTTCACATTTCTTTGTATTGCAGGTTGCCGGTGACAGGAATAGTGCTGGGTGTTATATTTGGAGTGTTCGTTGCATTCGCAGTGTTTGTGCTCAGTGTTCTGTATCGGAGAAGTGTTGCCATTCGACGAAAGCGTGCCATGAGGAGATATCTGCAGAGCGGAGAGGTGTGTGCTCAAATACAGAGCGAGACAAAATGTCTTTGATAAACTGCTACAATTGAAGTAAAAACGTGTTGATGTGAATGTTTCTAGAGTTTCGAACCACTGGATCCCGGAGAAAAAGGTGTGAAAGTTCACACTCGTATTCTGAGAGGCTCTGAACTTCGGAAGATCAAACCTCTTGGCTCTGGAGTGTTTGGCACAGTGCACAAGGTACTTAAACACTCGACACCTTTACAACAACAGTCCAAAATGTTCTCATTTTTCTTTGTATGACCCTGTCTACTCGTTTCTGTTTTCTTCATAGGGAGTGTGGATCCCTGAGGGAGATACTGTGAAGATCCCAGTGGCGATCAAGACTATTCAAGATCGTACGAGTCGACAAACCTTTCATGGAGTTACAGATGTAAGATAAACACATTTTTTTTTAATTTATCGCTCCAGTTGACAGAAAATTTCTGTTCTTTCAAGGATATTTAAGAATTGGCTTTACCAAAAAATAAACAAATCTGATGACATAAAACAATCCTCACTTTTTATTCCCATTTTGCAGCATATGTTGGCGATGGGAAGTCTGGACCATCCGTATATAGTGCGACTGTTGGGCATCTGTCCGGGTCCCAGTCTACAGATGGTCACTCAGCTCAGCCCTCAGGGGTCTATGTTGGAACACATCAAACAGCGTAAAGGGAGTCTGAATCCTCAGAGGCTGCTCAACTGGTGTGTGCAGATCGCCAAGGTAAAACAACACGTGTGGAATCAGTCTTTAATCTATATACTGGTGGAAAACCATCCAACTCACTCTGTTGGAAAAGTCACTCTGTCCAACTCTGGAAAAGTTTAAGTTTATTTTAACAACAAATGTTGTACCAAAGTGCTGTACAATTGCAAAAATATAATAAGAGAAAAAACATCAAATTAGGTCAAAAGTAAAAAGAGCGAATACTAAAAAAGGGCCAATAAAACAAACTTTATAAGCAGCAAATAAGACTTAAACAACTAAAGACTTATACATCACTAAATTCAAAGTAAATATAAAGAGTTTTGTTCCAAAATGAGATAACTCTGTTTTAAAAAAAATTCAAAAATCATGTTTTTATTATGTTTTATTGGGTTAGTTAACTGCATTTTTTTTATCGCTTAAATCAAAACAAACCAACTTCAGTTTGACTGATATTAATTGGAATGCACAATAAAAAAACATAATTTATATCATTAAGTTATCTCATTTTGGAAACAAACTCTTCATATATAGTTTGGATTTGCATTTACTTGCCAAAAATGGAAATGGACAGATTGTTCAAAATAACAACGAATTTGCAGTGTTTCAGACATCAAATAATGCAAAAGTTAAATAAAACTACTTATGTTTTTACAAAATTAAATATTTTATATTTTTGCCAAAGCTGAGCATCTCTCGAAAACATAAAAGAGACGACTCAATTATTTCCTTTTTTTCTACATTTACTATTTATATATATATATATAAATAGTAAATGTAGAAAAAAATGAAATAATATATGAAACATATATATACTATATATATAATATTGATATATATATATATATATATATGTGTTTGAAACCATAATTTTTGTTTCATTATGTAAACTACTGACAAACTTTCTTTTAAATTTAAAAAAATGTGTATTTGGATTAATCTGCAGTAAAATTATTTAAATACTTTCCGACCTCAAATAATGCAAAGAAAAGTTCATCTTTTTTTTAAAACACAATAGATATTTTTTAAGAAAAGTTAGGAAAAACGTTATTAAATAACGCAAATTTTCAACCACAGCTCTCTCTCCTTCACAGATGGTTTCTACTTTTGTTAGAATTGAACAGACACTTAAAAGGAATGACAGTGATACATTTAGGGATGCTAATTAAAAGACAATTCGAGAGCTGTTTCAGAGCTGTTTCCGAAGTACCTTGTGTGTGTCTTGTGAGTCTAGTGCACTATGTAACTAGTGTACTACTGTCCCTCCTAGGGTATGTACTATCTAGAGGAGCAAAGAATGGTCCACAGGAATCTGGCTGCCCGGAACATTCTGCTCAAGAGTGACTTTATAGTTCAAATAGCCGATTATGGTATCGCTGACCTCCTCTACCCCGACGAGAAGAAATACTTCTTCAATGAAATCAAGGTAAACCAAAGCTTCCTTTGACCAGTGGTGATGATATCGGTTATCTAACCACTAAATTGTGCCTCTAACATTCTGTTTCTACATCCTCTAAGATGCCAATTAAGTGGATGGCCCTTGAAAGCATTATGTTTCGGAGATACACGCATCAGAGTGATGTATGGAGTTATGGTATGTGTGTGGTGATGTTGTAAGATAAAACTTTACTGAAAGAAATCAAACTTAGAATAACAGACCATTCTCTTTGTAGGCGTGACAGTTTGGGAAATGATGTCATATGGGGCGGAGCCTTATACGGCTATGAGACCACAGGAGATCCCTGATCTGTTGGAGAAAGGAGAGCGCCTCTCACAACCTCAAATCTGCACCATAGATGTCTACATGGTTATGGTCAAATGTGAGTTTCTTGTACGCTGTTCGGTATAAAGACACACCTTATATTTATTACTCAAGTTAGGAAGTTCACAAATGTATTTTTTTAACAGGTTGGATGATTGATGAAAATGTTCGGCCAACCTTTAAGGAGCTTGCCAACGAGTTCACGCGAATGGCCAGGGACCCGTCCCGGTATCTTGTCATAAAAGTAAGGCAAACTTATTCGATACATCTGATATGTCATGACAAGAAAATAAAGCTTAAGATGACTGTGGTTATTTGATGTTCTCCACTAGGAGGAACACAAAACTTCGGACGCCGCCTCAGATGAGTCACATCAGAGAGGTACAGAGATGGATATTCTGGGGGTCGCAATGGAGGGCCAGGAAGATGAAGTATTGGAAGATGCGATAGACATGCAACCCTATGTAGCGCAAGCTAGAAGTTTCTCTAGATTGCGTATGGATTCTCATAGGGTGAGTTGAAGTACATAACAAAAGCTAAACTGTAAAACCATTTTGGTTGCTTCAAGTTTTTAACCACAATTTCAAAGTCATTTCAGCTTACTATTTGAAGTTGAGTTAACTAGTAAAAAAAGTAGAAATTGCTCATTTTAATGAGTTGCAGTAATGAGAAAATGTAAACATTTTGAATTGTAAGTTGAAGAAATGACTTGTAAAGCCAAGTTGACTGTGCTTAAAAACTTAAGGCTGCAAAAATATTTTACATGGCAAGACCAAGAAATAGATTGATGTTATGATTTAAGTTTCTTGGATGCTGTTTATGTTACATGTTATGTTTTTCATTCTGTTGCTACCTCAGTCCAGTCTGACTCCATCCAATATCGCTGGATATTTGCCAATGACCCCTGGTCTGGAAAACTCTGTGCAGGTGAGCATTTCACACGGTTCAATCCCGACCAACGTTCATTTAAATTCTCGTTTGAGTAGACTTGTGTTGTCTTTCTGTCTACCAAAATAAAAAAATAAGTACAGATTATGTCATGGATATACTGTATGCCTAGACACTGCTGGACTGGGCAGAGAAATTGGCCATGGCATTTTTTGTTGACGGGGGGGTGGCGGATTTGCGCATGGTACATGTTGACCGGGGGGCGGAGTGGTGCGCATGGTACATGTTGACCAGGGGGTGGAGTGGTGCGCATGGTACATGTTGACCAGGGGGTGGCATCCCTAAGTGTCTTTTGCATTCTCCATGCGTGCATTTGTTTTTATAATTCGTCCGTCTGAGCGGCTGAAACGTCCGATCCAGCCCCATATGTTTATATGCCCGGTACGCCAGATGGCCAGTCCGCCCCTGGGCCTAGTCATACAACTACTGAATGCAGCAAACAAGCACTGAGATTATATGGAGATGTTTATGTGGTCTATCCTATTGGAGGAATTGGAAGCAGTCATAAACTAAATGTTTTCCTCCTTATTTTGCTGTAGACGGTGTGGCCGTCTCGTTCCCGTCTCGACTCTGCATGCACCGAGAGCTCCGAGGGCCACGGCATTGCTGTCGAACTTGAGATGAATGAAGACTTTTCATCGGTGGGCAGTATGAGGAAGGTCAGACATCGCGAGGACAGCGCTTACATGTCACAGCGGGACAGCTTATCAGGGCTTCTGGAAACACCCTTTCAGGGGACACAAGGAGAAGAGGACCAAAATGGATATGTGTTGCCTGGATTTGGAGAAAGTCCAGAGAAAGGTGAGTGTGGCAAAAACGTACAGAATAAATCATTTCATGACTTTCCTTCTAAGCAATACTAAAATGTTAACACATCCTTTATTCTTCAGAGACGATTCTATTTACGCCGTCCCGTGCCAAGCGTTCTCAAAGGAGACTGTCAAGAGGTCACTCCGGGGACTTTTTAGAAGGCCGCAACGGGACAATTGAAGAATACGAGTACATGAACAACCAGACCCTCTCTCTCGGCCACATTCCAGGGCTGCTTAAAGATTACACTCCGCGGCCGACGCGAAACCGCAGTTCCTCCTTTAACCCTGCGGGATTGTACAGCACTCACAAGTCTCAAAGCTCAAGCAGACCCTCCAAGAGATCGTCCATCGAGGGCTCGGAGAGCAGCGGAGGTCTCTCGCTGTCCTCCACCGAGCAGAGGAGTCACAGTGACGGTGATTTCCTCTCCAGCGAAGCCGAGTACACGGACGCCGATTTGGATCCCCATGAGGTGCAGTACGAGTACATGGACATCCGTGGAGGTGGCAGACCACGGTCGCCAATCAAACTCAATCTCCCGAGACCCGTCTCTCATCCTCCCCTCAGGAGGTTGTCACAGGACGATGAAGACGAGTACGTGGAGGAAGACTATCAGTACACTAACCAACAGCCACGGCTGAGGAATTCTCTGAGGATGCTGGGGTCACCGGAGGGCGAGGGTGCAGTATATGAATATGAGGAAATGGACTCATTGGCCGCTGGTGGAGCTTCGGCAGTGGAATATGAAAACCTGGAGGGAGACGGAGAGGAGAACGTCGGGTTGAGGGAAGGAGAACTGTCTGGCGGACCCAGAAGCCCAGGGGTGTACGTCAAAATGCACGCAGGGTTGAGAAATAACTCTTTTGACAATCCTGACTACTGGCACAGCAGGTCGTTGCGTAAAATGAACGCCGTCCGCACGTAGGAATGGAAGATGGGTTGTGGAATATTGTGAAAATGTACGCTCAACTGTCTTCAGTGATCAAAATTGTGCACTTCTCGCTGGTATAATCCATCATGACTAAATAAATGTACTTTTCTTGATGTAAATCGGGCCATTAAGTGTCACACCGCATGAAGGTCAGCCAGAGAAACTTATGAAAGACTTTTAATTGCTTTATGTAAAAATTAATGAAATGTTATGTTAATACAATTGTCAAGCTTTTCAAGAGAAGTCATGCTTTTATGTCATGTGTAAATAAGAGTTTGTTCTTACATGTCTGTTATTTTGTGTTCTCATGAAGTGCCGTATTCAATCAATAGCTGGTATTGGTGTCCATCATGCATCTATTCAGATGCGCTCATGTTATTTCCTTATTTTGGTTTAATTTTAAACACGGGAAATCTGAGACATCAATTTGGCCAGTTTATAATAATGGAATGTGATCATATGGTCAGTTAAACAGCATTTTGATTGAATCTGGAAGAACTTTTTCCTCTAAGAAGTGTTTGAATGCCTCATGAACAAATGATAATGAAGTACTTGTGTTATGTTTCAGATGAAATGGCCAGTAAAGCTTTACAACAAAACCAGTTTTGTACAAATATCAACAGTTAAAGTATTTTCTCGTTTGATACATTTAATGGTGTATGTTATGTCATCGTGATGATAACTTTGACATTTTTTTGTATTGACTATGTTGTATTTTAAACTTTTAATAAAATATTTTATACATGAACCTGAACTTTCGCAATTTAGAAACTTCAAACCGCCGTGTTTCTTGTTTTGCTTAAATGTGCCAGTCTTAAATAAAGATTTTTATTTGCATTTTACATATTTTACATTAGTTTACATTATCAATATTACCACTGAAAAGAAAACGGGTGCAAAATCAAATCAGATGTGCAGATCACCAGATTTATGTGAATCCACTATATGGATAATATAATATGATCTTTACTACATCTGTCATATATCTATGTTATTTTTTAATATATGTAAAAACCTACACGAAACCTCCGCTGTGTGCAGAGATGTACTCACAAGGGTTAAAGAGACTATTGTGAACTATCCCTTTAATGTTTTTGAGAATAACCTATAGCTATCTTAATGCATTATACTCTTAAAGTATAAAATGTAATCGATTTAATTTACTTCTAAATTGAATTTATCCCACAGGACGAAACGCTTAGGCTACTACTGTATAGTATTTATTTATTAAAATCTATTAAAAATGCAAAATCTACTACCTAAGTGTTTTTGAGGCTTACTTTAGTATTATAGTTTTAAAGTATTGAAGTATACCCAGTGTCGGGTTAGTTACTCTGAAAAAGTAATTAATTACTAGTTACTAATTACATATTCAATAGTGTAATTAGATGACTGTACAAATGACTCTATCTAAAAAGTATTTAGTTACTCATTACTAATTACTTTCTATATCCTACATCAACCTTGATTAGTTCAGTGATTCAAGGGTACACATGAAACGGCTTATTTAATTCTTTCAAATAAATAATATAAAACTACATAAAGTAGTATTATTAACTGACCAAAGTATTATAAACGTGAGGATTAAACATTAAAGCATGGATTTAGACTTTTAATTTTGATGTCAATTCCACTATATTACACACAGTATTTAGTTCAATTAGTTTCATTACATCAAAAGTAACTGTAATTAAATTACAGAAAAAACAAGAGCAATCCCTTACTTTACATTTTCACGGGAAACGTAATTAAATTACAGTAACTAATTACTTAGTAACTAGTTACACCCAACACTGAGTATACCCCAGTATTTACTACAGTTTATCATTTTACTAAAGCTATAGAATGCTATATTATAATAAGATAATAATTTATTCTACCCCTTTTTACAGTTGATTACTGTAGTAAATACTATAGTATACCAGAGTATCTTTATATGAAATGTAAATCCAGATCCAGAAAACGCAATTAATTAAGTTTTGGCGCCAGATGCCTCTGACGAGCAGCGTGGTGGGCGGGGCCACGCCGTGCGTGCTCGGAGTTCGTGGGCGGAGCGCGACGGCCGGTGAACCGATCGGTAGTGGCGTGGTTGATTCCTGCTGTTCCATCGAGTTGAGACAGACAGACCCTTCGAGATGTCCGACGACGAGAAGCAAGAGCAGACCATCGCCGAGGACCTGGTAGTGACCAAGTACAAGATGGGCGGTGACATCGCCAACCGTGAGTTTGACGTCCGAGTGATGGAGACGTTGAGTCTGTGCCACGGGCCTCCACGTGTTAGTACAGCGTGGGACAAAACTGGTCCGGCTCTGGCTTTACGCAGGACGCTGTCGTATCAGATGTTGACGTACATCTGAGCACAAGCATGACGTTTCCTTAAGTGTTTATGTGAAAACACAGTATGCATGCTGTGTGTTGCCGGTGGTACGGAGTCGTGCTGGAGCTAGGGCTTATGCTAGCTAGCATTAGCTCTAGGTGCAGTGGGCATACGCGATTGCCAGCTGTTAGGGGTTATTGAGTTGTGTACATTGACAACAGTGCAGAATCGGTGAATATTAATAATCTAGTACACGTGAACACATAAGTGATGATATCATGGACACACGGGGTGCGTATAACTAGTGCAGGGATGCTGACATGATTGTTGACTTTATCAATGGAGAGCAGCTGGTGTTTGTGAGTCATTGTGTCTTTGGCACATTGAATACTGCACTGCTGGTTGGACTGTTGTTTTGTCTTATACGTTTTTTCTAAAGCAAGCATCACTTTTACTGTAGCTTGTAATTTGAGTTTTTTTTTAGTTCTTGATGATTCATGAATAATCATGAATCATTGAATTGAAGTCCTCATGCCATATTTTGAAAGTTAAAACCACATACTGTCAGCGAAAATGTTTTTCAGTTTCTATCAATATATTGACAATATAACGTCTCTGACATGCTCAGAATGCACCTGCATTATGCACACTGTCCGTGTTTCTTGTTGTCTTTGTAGAATGTTTGCAAACATTAAACTTTTTTATTTCTTCCACTCTCACGAACTCCTGTCTTTGTTTAAATTTCTTTCTTTTTTAGAGGCACTGAGGCTGGTCATTGATGCAGCCAAGCCAGGAGTGTCTGTTCTCAGCCTCTGTGAGAAGGGAGATGTGTTCATCATTGCGGAGACCGGGCAGATCTTTAAGAAGGAGAAGGAAATGAAGAAAGGTGGGATGACTCGATATTCGGCTAAATGCTTGTGCTTATTAAAAATCAGAAACCGTGTATATTATTGGAGATGTGGATTATTGTTTTGTAGTGAGATGTTTAATGACAAATAAGTTTGTCCGTGACCATAGTAGCCTTTTTTAGCCACAACGAATAAGTACTTAGGAGAAATCCACTGGTGTTATTTGCAATTTCTCTCTCCTCGCACATTATTCCGATGATTGTTTTGTTGAAGGTTGGTGGTTGTCCTTTCTTGCAGGCATTGCGTTCCCAACCAGTGTGTCAGTCAATAACTGTGTGTGCCACTTCTCTCCCCTGAAGAGTGACCCAGACTACATGCTGAAAGATGGAGATATGGTCAAAATGTAGGCACACATCAACCCTCACATGTTCGTCTGCGTTTGTCTAACCTCACCATCTCTCTTCCCTCCTCTTCTTCTCCTTGAAGTCACTACCCTTCCTCTTACCGGCCGAATATCTGTATTTTCCATCTTGTGTGAAGTTTTTCCCTACCGTGCCCCTCAGTGATGTCCCAGTGCTGTCTGTGACCCATCCAGCTGTGTGTTCCTGCTTGTTCCCATCCCTTGTGTTTCTGTGACTACACAAATGCAAGTGTGCATGTAACTGGCACAATGTTTGTACGTGTTATTCTGCAATGTATTTGTTAACTTAAAAATTTGACCCCATTTATGGGTTACTAAAGATTACTGTCAAGTCTGACTCCATTCTAGTTTGAATAGCCACGTTTTAATCACCAATTTTTCTTATTATTATTTAGACTCACTTAATTCATGTAATGTTATGCGAGTAAAGGGCATTTCAAATGTCATTTATTGTAGTTTATCCTCCAAAAAGTTCTGCCCTGATCAGGATATGATGCATATGTGGCCCTGGACAACAAAACCAGTCTTATGGTTTAATCTGTCCAAATTGAGATTTATACATAATCTGTACATAGATAAGCTTCCCATCGGACAATATTTGGCTGAGATGCAACTGTTTAAAACTCTGGAATCTGAGGGTGCAAAAAGATTGTTGTCCAAATGAAGTCCTTAGCATAGCATATTACTCACAAATATTAAAGTTTTGACTTATTCAAGGTAGGGAATTTCAAAATATCTTCAAGGATCATGATCTTTACTTAATATCCCAATGATTTTTGGCACAAAACAAAAAAAAACAATTGTTTTGACCCATACAAAGTTATTTTTTTGCCAAAAGAAATCCTGTGCTACTTATGACTGATTTTGTGGTCCAGTGTCACGTATGTCTTAATGTTATAAACTCTTGTTCTTGTCTTTATTTTAACTTGTACAATTTGTCTCAACAGTGATCTAGGAGTACACATTGACGGCTTCATCTCCAACGTGGCCAACAGTTTTGTTATAGGAGCCACTAAGGTGTGTTTTTGTTTTATTTTTTATGTTTATTTACAACTTCATAAATGTATAAACACTTCAAAGTGCTGTTACAAGTTATTATACAGCTTTCTGGAAAACTTCATCCTGATTGGTCGATTGCAGCTTGTTTTGCACCTTGCACATGTTTGATTGTTGTCACAAACTCTACATCTTGTCTGGTGTTGTGATGTCTTTTAGGAAGCGCCTGTGACAGGAAAGAAAGCTGATGTCATCAAAGCAGCGCACCTGTGCGCGGAGGCCGCACTGCGTCTTGTCAAACCTGGCAACCAGGTTAGTGCATGATGTGGGGAACTTGGAGGACTGTTTAACCTGGTTGATCTCACGCTTTTTGACTTTCTGATCCCCTATTGTCAACTACAATATTTGAAGGCCCGCCCTTCGTATAATTTCTACCCGATAAAATACTTGGCATATCCGGAAAGATGCATATTTGTTATAAAATAATCAAACACTGAGAAATGTCTTTTTAGATGTTTTATCTTATTTTAAACCATTTTATCTTCTCCTCCTGTTCTGAACTTTCATAGAACACACAGATCACTGAGGCCTGGAACAAGATTGCCAAGTCATTCAAATGCAATCCAGTAGAGGGTGAGTCATTGTTATTGTTTTAAATGGGCTTGTCCCATCACTATAAAAACACTAGCATTACACCTTAAGAGACAGCATAATTATCACATTATAAAGTTAATGTTATAAGGTGTGGTTAGTCTGAGTAAACTCATTTCTGCTACAGAAACGTGACATCAAATGGTGTGATAATGTGATGTTTAGTGTAATAACACTTAATAACTTGAAAGAACCGACCAACCCAAAGTTCCTCCAGATGTCAACAGGAATGTTTAACAGTCTCGTGTTCATTGTTTTGCCATTGTTCACCCTTTCTCTTTTGCTCGTGGATAGGAATGCTGTCCCATCAGCTAAAGCAACATGTTATTGATGGAGAGAAGACTATAATCCAGAACCCAACAGATCAACAACGGTACGAACTACACAAAAGTCGTTGACCAGTCTCATGGTTTGATTTAGTAATAACATGAGTGAGATTGCTAATTCAAACATCATCACCATTAGTTGTTGTTCATACCAATAAAGGAAGTCACGTCCTTCTGGGATAGTTTGAGGTTGAGTAAATTGAGAGATTTTCATTTTTGGGTGATTATCTTAGTTTAGAAAAACTTTTCAGGATGTCACATCAGCTGATTCTGCAGAAATGTCGCCCTCTTGTGTCTGAATTAACAATGAAGGCCTAACAGCTGCATCTATATTCATTTCAAAGTATTTGCCATACTACACTGTTGAACATACTGAATCGTACAGAATTTTGTTCAGGGTGTTCTCGAGGATGCATAATAAAGAAAGCAGTTGTATGTGTTTTATTACAGCAAAGACCATGAAAAAGCAGAGTTTGAAGTTCATGAAGTGTATGCTGTGGATGTGCTGATCAGCACAGGAGAGGGAAAGGTAAATGAGGATCACAGCCTCAGGAACAAACATCTGCCATTGTAAATCTTGTGAACCAAATCTGTCTTTAATGTTCATTGGCTTTGGTGTATATAAACTGAAGAGAAACCTGCACAATAATAATATACTGTGCATAATAAACATGATGGTAATAAAAACCTTGATACGACACATGTAAACAATAAGAACATAAATAAATACAAAAAACAAATGTATTTTTAAAACATGAATAGTTTTCTAAACAATTGCATTTTTGTTGTCATAGTATTGACTACATTCAATATATAACTGAACCTTTATGTAATAAAAATTGAATAGGTGTTTCATTGAAATTTTATTTTTACATAAAATTAAGAAAAAATATAATAAAAAAACTATACAAAGTTATTTGTTGATCCAGGTCAGTTGTTGGCAACTTAATCAATTGGAATAAAGAGACAAAATAAATGAACATAGATCCTCTATACACAAACAAATTATATTGTGACTCCTAGCATATTAAATATTGTAATATTTCTCTTTCACGTGATCTCTTCCGCAGGCAAGAGATGGAGGTCAGAGAACAACCATCTACAAACGGGACCCCAATAAGCAGTATGGACTGAAGATGAAGACGTCCAGAATGTTCTTCAGTGAAGTGGAAAGACGCTTTGATGCTATGCCGTTCACTTTAAGGTATCTATACTTTTCTTGTGTTTAATATTTAGGCCATTGGAAATGATTATTTAGTTGAAGTGTTATTTCAGAAACATGTCCTGCATGGCTAAATCACGGTGTGTTAGAGAAGGTAGTGAAGAAGGCCTACAAAGGTCACAACATAAACTTTCACTGGTGTATCTGAATTCTAATATTCTGTTCTTTCCTAAACAAAATTCTTTACGTTTTTTTTTAGAAGCAAAGTTTTGAGTTGTATTGCTCTGCATTTCACACTGACTGAAGAATGACTGACTTAACTTGTCACTATTGAATGAGATTAAACCTGGGCTCTTTGTCCTGTAGGGCGTTTGAGGATGAAGGAAAAGCCCGTTTGGGGGTGGTGGAGTGTGCCAAACACGAGCTTCTGCAGCCATTTAGTGTACTGCATGAGAAAGAAGGTGAGCCTTGGTATCAGTAAAACCTTAATACCTCCTCTTAATAATTTCTTTACCTGCTAACCAACCTCTCTCTCTTTCTGTCTTGTTCTTCAGGCGAGTTTGTGGCTCAGTTCAAATTCACAGTGCTGCTGATGGCCAACGGGCCTTTGAGAATCACCGATGGGCCATTTGAAGCAGAACTCTACAAGTCTGAACATGATATACAAGATCCTGAACTCAAGGTTTGTTACAACCTTCTCTGAATTGAACATCAAAATATGATCATTGGTTTTAGATTTTTTTGTCTTATTGTGTATTTTTTGTACAGTCTCTGGTACAGAGTTCTGCAAGTCGCAAAGCACAGAAGAAGAAGAAAAAGAAGGTGAGGCTTTTGATCGAAGCTTGAAAGAACATTTTCATTGACATGAAACTTTGGTGTCCACTGTTTTTCTGACCCATAATTGCTGCTTGCAGCTATATTTTATATTACAGTGCACTATTAATTTAAACTCTTATAGTAATTGTGGTGTTACTAAAATGTATCAGTCATTAATTTAGTCCCTCTATGATTAATTTTATTTTGTTTTATAGGCCTCCAAAACTGCAGAGAATGCTACAGGCCAACCAGCTGAGAATGAAGTTGCAGTCGAATAGGGGCGACACAACACTCAAGAAACCCTCGACAAGCAAAAAACTAAACATTTCAGTCTTGCCCAACTGTTTCAAGCTCTTCCTCATCAAGGCTTTATTTGAGAGTCCCTGTTAAAACTCCTGTTGTGGAGAAATGTGTGATTTAGATCTGGACTCCAGGTTAACTGAAGCAAATTTGTACTTTCATAATGAATCTCTTTACTCTTTTGAAGCACTCATTTACATTTGACGACTGCAATGCAATGCAATGCCTTTTTCAAAATCGAATAAAAAAACTTTGCAATTCTTTTGAATTTGAAACTGCATTAGACTAGATTTGATTCCGGAGAACAAAGCCTGAGTACGAAAGGCTTATTGATTTGCATGTTTTTCCTCAGGGTTGAAATTTTATAAAGAAAAAATTAGGTCTCTTGTAGAAGTAGTAAAATTTGGCTCAAGAACACAGAAGGTCATTCCTGCACACTCCATTCTTTTGATGCTAAAGCATTTTAAAATGGGGAACATAAACTCTTGACTGCCATCCTCTAGTCTTCTGTAAGCAACTCTTAAATGTTAATTTATCACATTCCTGCCCGCTCCTTTATTAGTTTTATTAGCTAGTTTCATAAAAGG
Organism: Triplophysa dalaica; assembly: GCF_015846415.1. Taxonomy (NCBI): domain Eukaryota; kingdom Metazoa; phylum Chordata; class Actinopteri; order Cypriniformes; family Nemacheilidae; genus Triplophysa; species Triplophysa dalaica. The sequence goes on along the minus strand of NC_079547.1, from coordinate 2,319,793 downwards.
TCTGGGTCCAGACTACACTAAAGCTACTTCTAACTAACCTGGTTAAACTGCTGGAGATCTCTGTAACTCTCATTTACAAAGGACAACATAATATCTCTTTTTACTGTATTGCTATTTCTCCAAGACTGCAGCTGACCGAATATTTAGATATGCAAAACTAGACAGTCAAGTTATTTCTTAAGAGGTTATGTGAAGTAGCTCTAGAAGAATTCTGGATCTGGTTTATTTGAGTAGGTTTAGTTGATTCTGTGGGATTCTTGGATTGTCATTTCAACATTTTTATGCGGGACAGGAGGAGGTTTGAAGTTCACACAAACTTGTTTTTTGTTGTACAAACGTGAATATGGGACTATTTTACAACTAACAAAATAAAACAGAATTTTGAATATGTCTTTTTTAGACTGCCATCCTCTTCAAAGATAAATGTCCCCATTTGTTGTACTTTTGTATCGTATTTATATTATTGGTTCGGTATAATTTTATCTTCGAAAGTTGCAGATAATTCGTTTAACGTAATAGCACTTATACTTTTTGTGTAGTACTTTTAAAATTGATATAATATATATTAATTTCTCTCAGAATATCTGTTATGTTGCAGCCAAGGTTGAATGTGAAAAACTGAATGAAGTTGGCCACAGGAGGCGCTCTGCGGCCATTAGTAATATTCCAACCCTTCTTGGTTTTAATGGTTTTCCTTTGAACAAATTCTTCCCATTAAAATGACCAAAAAGAAATAGACCATAAAGGATAATAAACAACATAAAACTCCACATATGTGACCCTGGACAACAAAACCAGCCTAATGGGTAATTCTTTCGAAATTGAGATGTTTACATAATCTGAAAGCGGAATAAATAAGATTAAAATTGATTTATGAGCTGTTAGAATAGGACGATATCTGGCTGAGATACAACCGTTTAAAACTCTGCAATCTGAGAGTGCAAAAAATCTAAATGTTGAGAAAAAGCCGTTCGAAGTTGTTTATCAGAGACACTGTGGCAGGCCATCCACTCACAAAAATAAACTTTTGATATATTTATCATAGGAAATTTACAAAATATCTTCCTGGAACATGATCCTTACTTATTTTCCTAATGATTTTCGCATAAAAGAAAAATCGATCATTTTGAGCCATACAAATGTATTTTTGGCTTTTACTAAAAATGTTCCCGTGCCACTCAAGACTGGTTTAGTGATCCACAAATCATGTCTATCAGGCAACATGCTAATTAATTCCTTAATGTTTTCTACATGTTAAACGTTTGAATAACAAATAATTAAAAAAGTTCTAAAAAAGCCCCGCCCCCTTTTGTCATTTATTTCAAGCTCTATGCTTCTCTACCTGTGGATTTCTACGGGTCCCGCTCGAGCTGTGAGAAAGCGCAGACGAACAATCGCGTTTTGTTGGGGTGTAATGTTAACAAACCAATAGCTTGCGGTCAAGGGCCGTTACGATCCAATCGCCTCTCCATACGGGACACGGTGGGCGTGTCCGGTGGGTGCTGCTGCGTTCGGTTGAGGAGTTCAGAGCAGCGGGTCTGCAGACGGCGGCATCGGCGCACAGGGGCGAAACAAGAGAATATTTGGCCGACTTTCAAAATAACTGGATTATAGAGAACTGGACGCGCTGGATAGCGACCCATTCATCTCTTCACGTACGCACGTCTCATCGCTGACAGCCCGTGGTGAGTTCACGCGTCTTTCCATTTCGCTCCCGTTTTCCCGCTGTCGTATAACGGATTATTTTTCGCATACTTTTTCAAGGGATGGGGAGTGCTCACGCGCTAGCGAGTTGGACACTGCGGTTAATTTCAAGCGGACAAATGCATTTTTAAAATGTCGAATTGGTGCCGTAGTGCAGCCTTGGTCGCCGTATGCTTCCTAATACACTTATTTATCGTTTACACGCCTCGTCAGGCCGTCTAACGAGAGATGATGGTGGTGGTGAGTGACTGAGGAGGCGCGTGCGCGCGGAATGAGCACGCGCTAGGCGGCTAACTAACGGCCGCAGAAAGAACTTCAGCCAGTGCCTCAGATAACGGTCGCCTGGTTGTTATTCTCGGTAATATGTGGGATTTTACGTCAGTCGAGTCGCTGGGGTCGTGAGGAAAGATGGCTGTGAGGGAGTTTATCATTGAATGAATTTCTCAAGGACTGAGCTTTACTGTGGATTCTCACCACATTTAACGGCCCTCGTCTGTGGAATTGCAGCAATGACCCATTTTTTGGCCCGATTATCTTATTTTTAGGTCTCTGTGAGATTTACAAAACTATCAGTCCAGTTGTAGTTTACAATAAATAGACGATAATCTGTTTACTTCTTTAATGGGTTAATGTTTTTGTGAATGCCACCAACATTAGTGCGATGGCCAATGAGAAACAAGTAACAGATAACTCATATTAACTAATAAGTTGCTTCTTTCAGCAAATTTCATCTTATTTTATCTACGTGTTGGTGATATTCCATTATCCATCACCTATTAAATAGGTGTTATGTGATATAATATGTGCATTTAAAATACGCCCTAACGTATCTTATCAACATAACAAAGTTAAACAATGTTATAATAAAGAGGACGAGAACTTTGTTTTTATCATAGTTCAGATTTATAGTGCTCTATAACTAATATAGTGCTTTTTCTGTACTGTCATGTGTAGTAGTTGTGACTAAAATGTGTAAAATAAGAAACGTTAGACCCTTTATATCCCTCAGGCCAGGGCTGTCATGTCAGATATACTCAAAATGAATCCTTGCTGTTCCATCACCAACTTGTCTTTTTCCAGGTGGCCGATTTTTAGTTCCTCATGCCGGAGATGGCACAGCGGAGTGGGCAAGAGGACCCTGAGCGGTACCTCTTTGTGGATCGGGCCGTGGTCTACAACCCAGCATCCCAGGCAGACTGGACGGCCAAGAAATTGGTGTGGGTGCCTTCTGAGCGCCATGGCTTCGAGGCAGCCAGCATCCGCGAGGAGCGAGGGGAAGAGGTACTCGTTGAGCTGGCGGAAAACGGCAAGAAGGCCGTGGTGAACAAAGATGACATCCAGAAGATGAACCCACCCAAGTTCAGCAAAGTGGAGGATATGGCGGAGCTCACCTGCTTGAACGAAGCCTCTGTGTTATACAACCTGAAGGACCGCTACTACTCTGGGCTCATATATGTAAGTGTCATTTTTTTATTTTGGAGATGACATTCTGGTATGTTTTGTTGTATAAGTGCTTAGCGGAGTGTAATCGATACTACTGTCCTTACATTCCTACTGTTTAACAACAGTAGACGTTTTGTGGTCTTGACCCAGTTTATAGCACATACCAAGATAAAGAAACTTAGGACTTTTAGTGGTCAAAACAGGTAGAACGGCAGGCCAAGAGATTCCATGAGGTCATTATGGAATCTCAATGAGAGGGGCCACTTGTCATTTCCCAGTTTTTTTTAGAAGAGGTTTACTGGCTAAAGAGAGTCAAGCCAATAGCACGTTTAGAACCATGGTGAAAAAGTTGTTTCAGGTTAACATCCCATTTGTCATTATTTTAAGCTATTTCAGGTAGTCTGCAAACATGATCATCACGACTGAAGGTCACTCGGAGCAGTTCAGATCCTTTAGCTGTGTACAACACTGTCAGATTGCGTCCTAAATGTACCTTCATGCTTCATAGATCTAGTTTTATAAAGCCTCTGTTATGTAGCTGTCGTGTGCCCTCCCCTATAGACTACAGTAATTAGCTGTGGCGGCCCATCAGAGCTCTACTGTACGTTTTTTGCATGTAGCGTTAGTGGTACAGAGGTTTAAAGTTTTATAGCATAGGCTAAACAGTTGTAGCACAAGTCTAAAACGTCTTTAATAATAGAAATATATATATATACACAAAAATATATTTGCATGAAGTTTATCACATAAATAGCCATACATTTTCTGTTTTAATTTTTCTTAAATCTTTATTTTCCATATATTTTTACCAGAAATATATATTTGTCCACATACTTTAGTTTACTATTATATTATGTCCTATTGTAAACTGCAGTAGAATTTCTCATTTTTTTAATCTTACTATAGTAAATAAGAGCAATTATACTCTAGTGTTCATGTAGTTTACCAGTTTAGTACTGTAATACTACAATTTACTATAGTAAAGGTTATAATACAATTGTGTTTTTAATCTGAATGTTAATCAGACTTTTATTTTGACGGGTCGTTGCAAAGGGTGTGTTGCTGATGATATAACATATAACTTTTCTCTAACAGTGAAATGCTAATGAAATAAACTCTCATATCAGCTCTGGCGATGGATTTCATGTGTTCAGGTCCTCATACAGAGATGCAGACCAATGCTCAGGTGCCACACACGTTTAGTAATGCGTTAAACTGCGAAGCTCATTCACGCAAAAAAACAGGTGACATATTAAAAAATCTGGATGCCGCCTCCGCTTTCCACATCTCAGAAACCACAGGGCTCTCAATATGATCTTAGTGCAAGAAGCTGTAAACGCAAAAACAACTAGAATAGCAGTGCACCATTGATTTACATCACAAACAAACACTAGGTCAAACTTGCCTATATCATGAGCAAAACTACATAGAATGTGTGCTACACTGGCAAATTTATTCTTCGCACAGACAGTGTTATTCATAGCATATGTCCCACTGTACACTACAGCCCTGCCCATGCTCGGCCTAGTAAAAGCATGAAGTTTTATAACAGGCCCTTGTTTTTGGCATGGTATGAGTTTCAATTGGCTTCCAAAATCTGCTGGATGTCAAGACGCAGACTGCCTGTTGATAACACCGTCACAACCCCATAATCAGCATTCTCCTTTCATTGAGCAATATTTCTGTTTTCCTCATTAGTACCGGCCATTAGCATCTAAACCTAGTGTTTAAAAGAAAAACAGCCTGTATTAAAACAAAGTGGAAGCACAGCTTTATGTATAAACAGATGAGATATATTCTGTGTGTGTAGATTGTGGCCATACATCGGGCTGGTGTGGTATGTGCTCTTATATCTGCTGTGTGGGCAGCGTTGCTGCATTCCTCTGTGCTTTCCCACAACCCTCTGTTCTTGGACAGCATGATAGGAGATGACAGACACTGGATGAAGTTCCAGCACTTTCTCTTTATGGTTGATTTAACATTGATATTGTCCAGTCTTAGGTGAATTAAACTGTGCAATGGTGGCGTATTCAGACTTTTTTGCTGGAGATGAAATCATTGTATATTGAGTATATGCAGACTTCCTCTGTCTTTAGAGGTGAGGAACACTCATTGAGGGTTAAGATGGAACTCTGAAAGCAAATTAAAGGCAGTATAGATGATTTGGTAAGATGCTAACTTTAGCCTGCTAGCACTGAAATCACGATCCCACCCTCCATAGGAATCGCCGTCCAAAGCCACGCCTCCCCAAAAAAACATGAACACATTCAATCATGTCTCATTCACCAGTGAGAATATGTTATAGTACAAAGTACATAAAATTGCTACAATAGCGAAAACAGCTAGCGTAAACAATAGCTTTAAAATGGGATTATATGTAGCATAGTTCATGCTAGACGCAGGGCAACGATGTTATACATAAAGTACCACAAACTTCATAAGCAACATAATCAAAACCCATCAGCTCGGAGGACAATGATTGGCCAAACGTTTTTGGCCCTACGCCATTCACTTTATAATCGTGATGGATCAAATAATCTTACACTTACTTTATTTTTATATATTTTGGTAGATGCTTCTGTTCAAAGTGACTGACGCGCTTTAAGCTGTACATTTTATCAGTATGTGTGTTCCTAAAAATGGTGTGCTAGCTGAGCTACAGGTAGATTTATCTATATACATATTTATCTCATTTTTGTCATAAATGTGGGCGCCGCCATCTTTGTGCTGTTTGTATTTAGACTTCTGTTGAGCCGGCTAAAGCTAATGGCACTTGTATTGCGAGTGAGACAAATCTGCTGTTTTGACTGGCTTGTTAATATTTATTATGGAACCCAAAGGTAATGCTTAATCTGTGCAGTTAGAGGTTGCTATAATAGCCGGTACAAAAAACTTAATAGGCTGAAGCAAACCTAACTTGCCTGCCAGAGGATCGCAGCTATATGACTAAGTTCCTGGGACTTGCCCTGTCTTTACATTACATTTTCAATAATTAATTTAAAGGATCCAGGAATGTTTCCTCCACATTGACTGGAATTCACATCTGATTTTAAAAATACTAATTCGTGGTCGGTCGTTTACAAATTTTGACCGACTTTATCACTGTGCATGTACTGGTAAAGTCACGTCTCTGTGTTCTTATAGCTGCGAATCGAAGACCCATCAACTTCGATAGAAAATAGGAAATAATTTAATATATCTTCATTTGATCAGGCTACTTCATCCTCCAACTGTGTAATACACCTCACTTGTTAAAAATATTTACAAGAGCTGTTTAAATGGTGTATTGAGCTTCCTCACGCGACACCACTTCCATTGTTATTCACCGGTCAGCTAATAAAACAGAAGTGTCAAGACATAAAGGAACTAGTCAGATCGTTTACTTTGCATTCAAAAATAAGGGGAATAAACATGTTGTCCTTAAACAGGTAAACTGACGATTTTTTAAACAAATATATATATTTTTTTAAGTTGACCAGTTCCCAGGCCTATTGTTCTGATCATCTATGGTCATGTTTGGCAGGATGGTGTTGTCTAGTTGGGAGTGGGATGTGGACAGATTTGTCCTTAGAGAACCCCCAGTACTCCTCTACACTCATAGATTTTACACACTCATAAACACAAGCTCAGCCAATGGAAAGACCCCCTTTAGCAGACAGGGATTACCCCACTCCTGATTTGCCTCTTCACCCAGTGTCTGGGTCGCACAGCAGTGTACAAACACATTTAAACAAACAAGTGGTACTAAATTTAGGCTCTTATGTAAAACAACCTGAAGGACAGGGTTCGTTTCCTCTGTATAATGTAGTGCATGCTTACTGTAGGACTTCTGAAATGTCAATGAAAGGATGCCAGCATTAAAATAAATACCTGTGCTGTTTTATTCTGGAAATTGTGTGTGTTCTGTATACAATGAAAATGTCAATATTATCATGATGATCAGTAGCATTATTTCACCTGAGAATGTGATTTTATTTGCCCGTCCTCGGATCATTATGCATTAGTAACCATGCATTAGCTGGAGACAGTTTTGTACACTCATTTGCAGTGTTAACCTTTTTAATTAATACATACTTTAAAACAATACATACTTTTACTTTTGGTATTGTAATGTAACAATTGTTTCCCTTATTGTTTGTGTCTCTGTTTGTCTGCAGACATACTCAGGGCTCTTCTGTGTGGTCATAAACCCTTACAAAAACCTCCCGATATACTCCGAGAACATCATTGAGATGTACAGGGGCAAGAAAAGGCACGAAATGCCACCTCATATCTACGCCATTTCTGAATCGGCCTACAGATGCATGCTTCAAGGTAAGACGGTACATATAAAATACCACATCTGTTGGATTGTCCCTGTGGCTTTCTGTTACAGAAATAACAGTTTGGCTCAAAGTCTTTGGCTACGTTATTTTGCATTCCTAGTTTTCGAGATGAATGAAAAGTGACCAAAAATAAAAATTATGTTTACTAAATCTATTGCAAATGCTATCTTACATAAGGTAAAGTCTTGAAAAAGTTGGAGTTGATCATCTAGAAAACCATGTGTCAACTTTTGTTGGCTGTGCTTTGTGGTTCTTAGCGTAATGTGACGTAGACTGCATGGAATGGTCACTATTTCCAAGAGCATCATGTTTCAGTTTGGTTTCCATCTCATGAGATAAATTGATTTCTTCACCACAACTGGAATGCTTGGATAAGCCTAGAAAAAGAAAAAGAGACACTGCGTTTGCCTTGTTACACTGCATTGGGATTGGGTTTTTTTTTTGCCCCAGCTATGGAGCTTTCCATATACGCAGAGTGCAAAGGAAAAGATAACTAAGATATATAATTTTCACATGGGACATGTTTTGGCTATATTTAACTAGACTCTTCTAGACTACTTTTGGGTGCACCTTCAAAATTAATAGACAATAAAGCATTTGTTAAGCAAAAGTATTTCAAAGTTGTTGGCAGTGAATACTAAGGCTCTCTCTATCACAGCAGAATAATTGCTAAATTACCCCCATTGCTCTTCCTGACAGACAAATGAAGCTTTTTAAGACCACTTCCTGTGAGTGTTTTCTTACTGGTTCTCTTCTCAGTAAGGCAGATTGGTTAGGGTTGAAATTAAAAGGTGAGAAGAAGCCCATAATTTTGTTCTGCTTTCAACTGCTGTCATAATCTTTATGACTTCTCTTAGTAAATGTGGGACAGTTGGGGCAACATTAGGATGTGGAGACTGGCAGAGATGTCTGTTGTGTTCCATCAGAATTAATGTAAGCTTTAAGCCCTCGATTTAATGTACTGTAATGTAATGCATTTAACATTCTTTATAAGAGTTTAATCAGTAATCAGCTAATGAAATTAGGACAAACATTAAATGCACTTGTTAAGTTTGTGATATGATGTGATATCGAATAAGTATCTGGTGTTAGCTTTAGTATAATGTGTATGTTTTTATCTAACAAAAATGTTTTTCGTAATTAAAGTTGTTGAACTGTGTTTCATCACCTAAACTCCGATATCAAAAGTGATGCAAGTAGGTTAGTGAGCGGTGAAGCATTAATGCAACGTTAAATTCTCTAGTGAAGCTGACTCTTTCACATGGAATAAGAACAAGCCAGTTGTCCAGATCTGTCAAAGGCTTGGGGAACCAGGCCCTTCCCAGTCCGGGGATGAGAGGCTGACCTGCATTGCGGGGTACAATGATGCCTTTGTGTGAGAATGGTGGTGGGGGGGTGGTAAAATCTGTGACGTGCTGGGTCAAGTGTGGCCGGGAAACACAGATCCTGGTGTCGGCCTCTGGAGTAAACACCCCCAATAATGCTGCACGTGCCGAAATCTTGAGATCTGGATAGATTAAGGCAGTGGAACCAAGCAACCACATTTGTGGTTGCAAGTCCCTCTACCCTTCTGTTTAAATAGTTTCTATACAGTTGCTTGCCATGCCTTGATCTTAAGATGTGATACTGAGTGCTACACTGACTTGAATTGAGACAGTTAAAGGGAAAATTCATCCCAAAATCTAATTTGTGCAATTTTTTTTTTTTTTTTACTCAACCACAGGACTTTAAACATGTTTTGAGATCTCCCGCCGTCTTTGGAGCACAAATAAAGATATTTAGGGGACATCCGGGAGATTTCCAGGCCTCCTAATACACATAATGCTTCTAGTTGTTGTCAAGGACCAGAAACGTACTAAAGACATCGTTAAATTGGTCCATCCGCTCATAGTGGCTAAATAATTTTCTTTGAAGCGACGAGAATGCTTTATTTCGAAACACAAACCAAAATAACAACTTTAATCAATATATTCTATAAATATCTTTATTTGTGCTCCTAAGATGGCGGGTCTACGTAAACATGTTTAACGTCTTGTGGGTGGGTAAAAATTCACACAAATTAGATTTTGGGATGAATTTACCCTTTACAAAGATTTTATATTGTCTTTGAAGCAGCCAGGCTAGATTATAGATCATATGCCCTCATATGCTGGGTACCTGTCTGCTTTCCCTTTATTATTTGGGCCGTATCATCCATGTTTTTATTTTTAAATTTTATGACATGATTTACACATAGATATCTGTATTTGTCAAGAAAACTATATTCAGGTGTTTAGATGTAAGCCTTCAACATCAAAAAGACGTTTCAAAATCCGATATGATATTTTGCAGATATTTTGTCCAGATATTTTGCTGGTAATTTATGTCATTTCATTGACCGAGTCACTGAGGGATGTCTGGTCTTATCAAAGCGGAATGTTTCATAAGTTTGTCTGACATGCAGATTTTAAGGTTAACTGGGATATAACTCTCACAAAGGTACATTTTATAACATCCCCAGAGATAGAGTTGCACAGCTGTACACTCATGCACATCTGTCTTTTATTAATCTGACAGATACTAGCCATAATCTCTCTTTCCTAGGGACAATAATAACCACATTGAGATGTTTGGAAGTTCACTTTAAAACATTTTTATAAATTACTTAGACAGTAAACCCATGGAGACCCTCTTCGCTGGAAGCCAGGAATGCCAGTGCCACTGATCCCTACAAGTCATATGGAAGCTATGAAATCTAAACTCAGTCACTGACAGGAAAGTTTTATCCGAAACATATAATTACAGCATTCAAAATGGCAATCTTGCAGTCGCGCTTACCCTGCATAGAGGCGTACTTCAGTTTCAGCCTTGCTGAAATGAGAACTCCGCTAACTTATCAGTTAATCATTGAATTGATTTTTCTATATTTGGATTTTTAAGTGTTTCCATTGAGTATCTTTTAAAGCATGGATCCCAACAAATCAAGGCTTGCGCCCTATTATAACAGTCTGATTGCCAAGATAATACACCAGAATCCCATTGCTGGAGTCTGGAGATGGCAAAGAATTCCAAAACGACAGAGATTTCTGATTTATAGAGTGATGAGACATTGCTCTGTTGTTTTCTTCCCTTCAAATGGTAAAGCGGTTGTTGCTTTGATAGAAATATCCAAATAAAGAATGCATTGGCTCTGTTTCTAAATCTAGTGAGCTGAATCACTGGGTACTGCCTACATAAGCAGCTGCCTTCTGGGGTAACATATACAAGCATTCAGAGAGAGAACCTTTTAGGTGATTAGATGTAGGCAGCAACTTTTCTTGACACATAGTTAGTGGTTCACACTTGAATTGCATTTGATTCCCAAACATGTTGGGATGTTGCAGAGCTAATGAGCAATACTATAAAATGCATAGCGACCAAAGCTGTTGGGTAAAATTATTTTGCTTCGCACCATTTGCAGATAGATTTTCAGTCTTTCAACAACAGCATTTATGCCATGTACCTTTCCATGTGATAAGATAGTAACAGGGTTTGGATGTTTTTGTCCCACCTGTTACCAATAGATGCGTAATGAGTTTTATGATTCTGTCCTTTTGAACTTTGTTGTGGTCTATGCAGCCAGAACATCATCCATCCTGTGCCCTGTTGAATGTATACTGTACGTAGATCTCCATCTTTTCTAGATAATGGTCACCATTAGGGATGTGCGCTACGACTAATTTAAAACTTGTTTAAACAAAGGTTTTGTCACCTTGTAGTCGACTAGTCTAAAACGAATAAGGGCCCAGAAGGCGGTCCAAAAACTTTGCTTAGGGCCTATTTAATACATTTTAAAGACTAAAATATCTAGCCTATACAAAATCCATTTTATTTTCTCAGTCTCCTGTTTTTTCAGACTCTAAAAGTTCAATACAATTTTTGTAATCAAATTACATGATTTTTTTGTAAAAGTGAGTCTATCATGAAGCTTAAAATATTTGACAACAATTCATTTTTCAATTCAAAAACGAATGTTTCATTATTTGTTTATTTAAATGATGTTTAATGAAAAAACATTGCTATTTTTAATTGTCGCAATTTAAGTAGCCTACAAGTTGTAATTAGGGTAGACCTATAGCCTATCAACAAACAAGATAGCCGACATTATATCATGTTTTTATCTTTTATAAAGCAAAACAATTTGTGTAAACAATGCAAATAGAAAGCAATGGACAAAAATGTACAGAACAAGCTACAGAAAGCATTTTATCTCGCACAAAGCGAATGAAAAAGCAGCTAATAAAGCATACTGCCCATTATAGCTCATTTATAGAACATAGGCTAAACACTCCAGTCCGCATGTGGTTATGATGTTAACTATATTATGTTCTTGTTGAGGAAATGCAAGCATTATGCTCAGATGAAAGTCGGCTCAATGTTTGTGAACAATGACTCCATCTGAAGAATCTGCGCAAACTCTGCAAAGGCACACAGATAACAGTGCTAAGCGATCATGTTTGTTCAAGCACTTTTTGGGATAAACATTATAATAAAGGACATTTCAAAGTTCTGTGAATCTAGAAGCGGAGACATTTTCATCTCAGTTTTATTGAGTATGCTCAAGATGCATTCACCGCATTTACAGCTCATTCTGCCATCAAATAAAGTCAATCCGTCTTTCATGCATTTCAAATAAAAAAATATTGATATTATATTTACATAACTGTATGTAGCTTTAGATCATTATCTACTTTTTCGTTTTATGCCAGCATTCCACGCTTCCGTCCGCATTTTCTGCATTGCGTCAATTACCCAATACAGTATGGTTACGCATGGCTCCAGTGAAATTATTATTATGCATCTTTGATATGACATAGTTAGCTTAAAACCTACCCGTTTTCCTCCTTCAGAACACCCCCACATCTCGTCTTTCAAGTGGGCATTTCTGAGCTTCCTGAAGTTGGCACAAAGAAATCGGATGCAAGATTTGACCTAAAATCAATACATTTCGTTCCTGATGCACTTTTTTATTTTATCAAACATATTGTTTTAGTATGCAATTTAAACGTTTTTTAAACGAAACATTAAAATGAAAGTCATTTCAATTAAGATTTTGTGTAATTTTTTGTTGTTTTCAATGTCGACTAGTAGGACTTTACCAATTAAACGACTAGTCGATTAGTCTCGCGCATTCCAAAGGGAGCTCAGAAATGTTTTGGTACCTGTTTTCTTAGTTATAACTTGAACAAATCATCTTATTTTATGTAAGTGTAGACTTTAAAATCGTCTGTAATATCTTTGTACTTGTTGTTTCCACATGGGATGAGGCAAAAACTGGCTTCCTACACAGCATGGCTACAACAGCCCATAATGCCTCTGTGAGCTGACCCTGTAACAAAGCAGATGAGTTATTCTTAGCTTTTTAGCTTTAAGAGAGCGTATTTTATCTCTTGTCTATGAGTGAATCCAGCTGTAGATTATTTCTACTGATGCTGGCAGTGGTGTGGTTATGACTTAATGAATCCCAAGGTGATGATGATTGGTGCAGCAGAGGTGCATCTGAGTCATTTCTCAGTGCACGACGGAATGGCTCATCGAGTCAAACAGCTGCATGCTAAATTCCTGCGGCGAACAGTTGCAGCAGATGGGACGCTCTTTTCTTCTGTTAAGAACGCTTGTTGCTGTCCTCTTGTTGCTTTGTGCTTTTGTACTGCACTTCATACAAATGATTCACTCGAGCCAGATTACTTTGGCATCTATGAGCTCATGTAACTTGATTCTGTCAGTGGTGGACGAAGTACACAAACCATGTACTTGAGTAAAAGTAGAGATACCCAAGGAAAAATATTACTCAAGTAAAAGTAGAAGTGCTGTCTTTAAACTTTTACTTGAGTAAAAGTACAAAAGTATTTGCCTTCAAATGTACTGAAGTATCCAAGTACTATCCATCCATCCATCCATCCATTTTCTACCGCTTATCCGAACTACCTCGGGTCACGGGGAGCCTGCGCCTATCTCAGGAGTCATCGGGCATCAAGGCAGGATACACCCTGGATGGAGTGCCAACCCATCGCAGGGCACACACACTCACTCATTCACTCACGCCCAAGTACTATAATTTTTATTAAAAAAATTAATATAATATATTTTATGTGCTTTTCTTTTAGCATGTCATAAGAAATACAGAGTATATACAGAGTATATTATTTTCAGCATAGGCTTAGTTAGATCAGTCTTTAGAAGCTTTAGAAAATAACAATACCTGTTAATAAGGAGCAATCCACTCCAACAGTCAACTGTTTTAGCATTATACATGCACCAATGCAAAATTTTCTTATAATATAATCATTGTGTTCCCAACTTGTAATAATTACTTTAATTAGCTCATTGTTTCCTTCTTTAAATGAATACATGATGTTAGCTATAACAGCATGATTTGTATTATCTTAAAACTGTACATTTAGATAACTTAGACAGTCACCTCTCATAACAGATCACTCAAAATATTTATGTAAATTCAAGCTGCTTTGAAACTATATGTATTGTGAAAAACGCTAATACAAATAAATGTGAATTGAATCGGTGCAGCCTAGTCAAAATATAACTAATTTAAATTCCAACATAAAATGATAAATTCGATTGATTCCCATTTCACAATATCAGAGCACTCAGCTTGAAAAGTTTCAAATTCAAATATGAAATAAGCTGAAACAGCTAAGTTTACTTGTCTGACGACGTGTACAATGTTCATGGTAGCGTAACAGTCTATATTTTAACCAAAATGTGTTCTGCAAGCTACTGTTAGATGTATATCTCTTTATTTTAAATGAGTGAAATTAAAATGGCTTACCTCTATGTGTTCCCTTATTGGAAGGAGAATTCTTGTATGAAGAAATTGTACAGGACCGAGGCAGGCAGAGAAGGCACTTAAAAATGAAAGACTCGTTCTTCTTTTAAACGATGGGTTTTGAGCAAGGTTAGATTCTGCAGTTTCTTCCATGATTTCACTAAAGATATTGCCAGTCGAAATGTTATGTGTTGTTGCAGACAGTTGCACTGAATCTGATGTGTTTAATCGTATTTTCGCGCTAAGTAGATAACGTGACCAAGGTGAAAACGGGGGCAAAACAATACAAGTTCAAAATAAAGCGCGCGATGTTCTGTGATTGGTGGCTCGTTTTACCAGTTAAGTTTTTACTGACTTATAAATAAAAAGGAACGACTGATTTTGAAAATGTAGTAGAGTAAAAAGTAAGATATTTGACTTTGAAATGTAGTGGAGTTAAAGTAAAAGTCTCAAAAAAATTGAAGTACTTGAGTAAAGTACAGATACACAAAAAAACTACTTAAGTACAGTAACGAATTACATTTACTTCGTTACTGTCCACCACTGGATTCTGTTATATGTTGACTTGCAGGCGCAATATACTAACCTTATTATTCTGACCTTTTTTAACAGAAAAGTTCACCCAAATACGAGAGTTTATGCACCCTAGTGCCGTCACGGATGTATACGACTTACTTTCTTCAGTTCTTGAATCTGAAAACAAATTCTGTCTTGCTATCTTCATATGTGGGTGTCAACATGGCAAAGTTTCCAAAAAAAAACATGCATACATTATTTAAAGTACTCCGAATTACAAAAAGATAAATTGAGTCAATACATTGAGGATTATCAATGTCAACATTTCATATAAACGTGTTAAATTCAAATAAGGCGGATGATCAATAACGTCAAATCTTATTGGCTCTCACATGTCTTGTGACTATTTGCCATATGTGCGTTTCATCACATGCCTCAAGAACCAGATTCTGTTTTTGGAAGTATTTCTTTCCATGTAATTCTAAATTCAAATTGCAGAAACGTTAAACTTTTGTGATGTCACATTACAGTCCTGTTATTTAAAAATTACCCATTTGTTTTTGGATTCAGTTCTAAAGAAAGTTGTTTTTTGCTGTTTTTGTTTGTCCAGAAGCTCACAGGTTTGTTTTCTTGCTCTGGCACACGCACTTGAGGTTTAATGAATGTTTATGCATCCCATTATACTGAGGGAAAGTAAATGTAGCCCTACCATTGTAAGGTTTTTACCCTCTATGCCGTCTCCACTCTCTGGTGTTTGGCAGTGATGTGGTCTGGTATTTGAGGAATGTGCTCTATCGTAGGTTAATCCAGTAGAAGGGGGTAGGGTGGGCCAGCTGAGGGGTACAGAGGGAGATTTTGGGAACTGAAGCTCATGGTGGTGAGGGTGTTGGTGTATGACACGTAGCCTGATATTAAGCGTATATGGGCGATTTCACAGAATTCGTGCAAACTGCTGTCGCACATCAAAAATACACATTTAAAAAGCATTCAAGTATATTACAATACACATTGTAGAGTGATGGGGATATTTTACGATACGATATTTCATTCTATTCATCGAGCGGTCAAGACACTGCCTACCTACTCTGTGCCAGCACGTCACGTGTGCTTATCTGTCACGTGTGTAATTATAAAATTTGCTCATTTAGCAATTTTTTCCTATTTGAGTAACTTATAAAAATAGATCATGCTAGAATTGTTATGCTCCATTTTAAAGTTTGGATAAAAAAAAACAGAATATTGTCTCATGAAGATAGCAGGTGTTTGAATACTTTCTTGTGAGAGCCATTTGATAGCGTAATTATTGTATCCACACAATCCAGTTAGCTCGATATGTGCCTAAATGATGTCTTTATGCTTTCACTGGCATCTCTGTGATCAGTGTATTATTAGTCAGAAGAGTTGCTAAGGTCTTCACAAAGGACGCAGTAAAAAGTCAAGAGCCCTTTCGTCGCTTGATTATATCCTTACCATGTCTGCAGCTGTGCTGATAGGAGAGGCCATTCTTCACGATCCTCGGCTGCCAAGTCTGCATCCGAGACAGATAGGCTCATGAACATCCAGAGTCACGGTGTTTGCCATAAAAAGGAAGCCTATGTGAGATTCTCATGGGAGAGGCCTCCTCCCTGGGATCTGCTTCCAGTAACCTGAGCTCTGAACTTTTTTTCTGAAACATTGTTTTTGGAGCCCTTTCGACCATGCACAGTTTCCTAGTGCTACTTGTTACATCATCGTTCCAGCGTCCTTTTCCTGTTAACTCGTGCGTAAGGCACATGGAGTTTTATTGTGACTGTCCGTCTTTTACATGAACCATTTTTGCAGTATTATGAGTTTCCTTTTATGGAAATAGCGTTCTCTCTGAGGTAAGGGCTGGGTCTCTGGGTTTGAATACTAGTTAGTTAAGCAAGGCTAGTTGGAGGAAACCCTGGGCCGAAGATCAGCCCAGCTGTAAATCCACTCCATCCCAGACTACCCTGACCTCCTGCTGCCAGAACAGGAAAACAGTCAGCACTATTTTAACTTTAGACATCCTCTGTTCTCATTGGTGGACTCGGTCAGATGCCCCTGTGTCTCATTAGAAGACTGCGTAAAAGATTTCTTTTGATCCCTGTGAGACATAAATTGGTTTTGTCATTTTAAACAGCCTGACTACTTTTAAAGAATTTCATGAATTCTCTGTCTTCTGAGGGTTTAAGTTATTTATGGAACCAAACGTAATTCTGACTGCTCAACCAGAACAACAATTTAAAGCAAAAGTCTGCTTCTGCAACACAAGCTGCTCACACATCGAATAAGGAATCTAGGTACCTATAATCATTGGTCTGAGCTCATGTGATTGTATGGAGGTAAGGACAGTGACTTTGTCGCCAGTTTTTCGCTACGGGGTCGTAAGAAGGCGTTCCCCACTTTGGTTGTCCTTGAAACATTTATAAACAAACCCAACAGCGAGTAATGGATGATGTGAGCTCTGCTGCTCATCATTTACATAAAGTTGAGCAATGCTGTGTCCAAAATCGCCTTCTTCCATACAATATAGTAGGTGAAATAGTATAGAGTCATGAATAGTATGTCCAAAACCTCACTATGCCAAAAAAAGTAGGCGAGAAATACCCTGATGGTCTACTACTTCCGCAGAGATTCGTGAGTGTGGATCGGATGGACCCTTCTCTATCCCATAATGCCTAGGGAGCTGAGCAACGGGTTAAATTTCAAAAGTAAATCAAATAAATATAGCTTATTATAATATAGCCATTTTTAATGTAAGTGCCAATAAATAAATTTCTCCTGACTAAATTATGTTTTAATCAGTGCTACGTATAGGTTGTTGTTAATTCGTAACATGACCATAAAACATGGCGGACACGGTATGTTCGAAATGTATTCATACTATCCCCACTCATACTATATAGAGAGTTCTGTTTTAATGGCAGATAGCTAGGTACTCAAATTCAGTACGTACTGTCACAGTATCTGATTTCGGACGCAGCGCAAATCTCAACTTCACCGAGTTGCTATTTTATTGCTTCAAGGTGAGTTTAAAGTGACAACATATTCAAATGCAATGGGACTTTAACGATCTCTATCTTTTAAGTGTAATGCAGCTTTAAAAATAAATATGTCTGTTTTTAGGACAGGGTTTGGCAAATGTGTCTTGTCTAATTCTAATTAGCTCTAGCAGACATGCAGATGTCTACATTTGAACGAGGAACTTCACTCAACAGCAGTCTGATAATGCTGGAACAAAAGTTTAACACACCACAACGTCATGTATCTGCATCATTAGCTACATTCTGCTGCTACAGATTTGGGAGCTGAGACACCACTTAGTCATCATTTGGATCATTTCCAAGTGTGCGTTTGTGTGCTGGGTACTCCCAGGTTTCCAGATACGGCGTTCAAGTGAGAATTAAAAGTGATATCATACAAATGAATACTTTTCTGTGAGGTTTAATTGGATACATTTCCTTTGTTGTTAATCATACTGGAACATCGTAGGCGTTTGTGTATATGCATCTTCGTCATTTATTTTGAGCTTATTAAATTCATTTTCCTGTGCGTGGAGGATACCGCAGGACGTTAGGTATTGAATAAAGTCTGCTGATCTATGTTCATTCAGATGCGGCTTGCGCTGTCTCTCCGGATCCAAATAAGACCTGACCTGGGGCCAGTGTGTCCTGAAATTGTGGCCGGTATTGGCCCTAGTCTCGTACTTAAAACATAATTACCTGCAGTCCACAGACATCACAGTGTGATTCAACTGAGCAGAAGCTACAGAGATCGATGTCTGCACTGAAAACATACTCTGTCAGAGGTTGTTTTACCCGGAGGCACAGAATGATGATTTTTGTGCTTTGTCATCGAGTGGATTTGTAAAGAGAGATTATGAATTGTAATGGCAGTGCTTTATAAATAAACCTGACTTTATTAAATTCATATTCTTCAAAGCAAGTCAGCAAAGGTGCTAGAGCCATCACTTCTGTAACACTTTCTCTGCCTTTGAGTGTAAATTTTCTTACTGTTACTGTCAGACTTCTAGCCGCCATCATTAATGATCTGTTTATTGTGCCTAACCCACAGGTCTCTGTTTTTCTTTTGCAAGGAACTCCAAGTGTTCATTTATTTAGCTGTTTTATTGAAATTACAGACACTTTATCACAAAACTATGCTTAGCCTCTGTATTCAGTGCTTAGTGTAAGTGTAGTTGTCTGGTGATGCTTCTAACCTTTTATTTTTATTCTTTTTTTCATCTGCATGTTTTGTTGAAAAACAAATGTGTATTGAATTTGTGTCCTTCCAAGTTAAGGAAATCACATTTTGTTTGGTTGACAGTGAAGCAGGCTTCCGATATACTGACCTTTAAATTAAAACCCAAATCATAAGTAAATGTATAAATGTGTGCCATTTTAAAAGTTGTGTCATGGTGTTTTGAAATCCTTATCTTCCCCTTGCAGAGGTAGAAAAATCTGTTTGGCTGCTTCAGAACGTTGGTGAAATACTTGACTTTTAAAGTTCTGAAATCGTACCGTTGTGTGGCGGTTCAGCCCGTTTATGAAGTGAGATTTGCAGGAGGGTGACGGGCTTACGGAAAACTGCTTTGAATAAAAATGAGATGTGCAAACGAGTTTCACAGATGGTTTTCTTGCCCGTGTTGCAGGCCAACACATCAATTTTATGCTGGACCCGGTTTACATTTTTCCTGTTCCAAGCTGAATTTTTTTCTTAAGACTTAATGCTAGACAAAACCATAGTCATAGTATACAATTGTGTATAACAGTGGTTCTCAAACCTTTTCATGTAAGCCTCCCTATGTGTAGGGTGATTCGCTTTGTGTGTAACGATAGGCTTTACGATAATAATGTACGCGGGGTGATTTGAAAGCACAATGAGCCAGTTACTCTCATATCGCTCTCGAATGACAATAGTAACGTTTACATGGACACATCGGATTGAATTTAATCAGATTATGCAATCTGAATGTAGTGTTCACATGAAAGATAAATTAAGTGATCTGATTGATGTTCAAATCACCAAAACAAACACACCCCTACCCCCATCTTTTGCTTTCGTCAGCGCTCGGCTCGACTAATGTCCATCCTTACTGCTGATTGGCTACAAGGTTGTTTTTGTAATCGGCCCGACTTGGTCTAAACGAGCGTAATTCGGAAATCGGACATCCAGCCTTTAATCTGATCAAGTGTTGACCTGTCCTATCTAGCGGATTACAAACGGCATAGACCACCCCTTACAATCCGACTGAAATTTCAATCGGTTTGGACATTTTTAATCTGATTGACGTGTTTTTATGGAGCGTTTTCATTCGGATTGGACATTTAATCGGATCACATTGGTCCGTGTAAACGCAGCTAGTGATATCATTAGCGGATCGGTCTGTGCAGCGTGCACATGAAGTTAAACACACACTATATGCCACAAACTGAACATTATGATGATTCTGTTGTACTGAGAGAGATCGCTTTGTTTAGATTTGCTTCAAAGCAGTCACATCGTTATGATGAAAGCGTGCTCAGGTGCCGATGGTAAAGGACAATGTGAGCTCAAGCCAGTGGGGAGTGGGGAGGAGGGACAATCGCTCTCGGGCACAGTTGAGAGCAACTGGGCTAAATGCGTATACGCACTTAGGACCCCCAGTTTCAGAACCAATGGTTTATTAAAAATCCAATGTCCTGTAATACGACCAAGCCCTTCATGCAAATAAAAACAACTTTATTGTTTCTTTAAGGTTTGTTCAGTTGTTCATGTCTTATTAAAGGATATTGATTTGAATTAAAAGCTTTGGTAAACTAAAAACGCTGACCAATTTTCTCTCCGTCTTTCTTTTTACAGATCGTGAGGACCAATCAATTCTTTGCACGTGAGTAACCGTTAAATCATCACTTTCAGCTTTCACTGCTTACATCAGTCAGCCTGTACTGAGGTGATGTGATGTCACTAAGGTTGCACTGAAGTTTTGGAAGTTGGCTTTTCTGGATTCATGCGTTAGAGAGTCATGTACAAGCATGAGTCATGTATCATTTCATGTATCATTAAATGTCAGCAGCTGCAGTTGTTGGGTATGTAGAGCACTTCTGATCTGAGTCAGACCCGCAGAAAGCGCTCTCAGTCAGTCTGTAAGAACTTATCTGGAGATATTGTCTGAATTATCTGTTTAGCGCATTATAAATAAGTAAACAGAACCTTTGGCTTTTAACATCTACTCTCAATTACAACCTCCCCGACCTTCTGACTCCGCTAGAGTACATACCGATCTGCACGCCCGGCTTATGAAAATGAAGCCATTTGTCCATATGGCTGGAATGCCGGGTTAGGGAATCTCTCTCTCAACAGCGTAAAGACGAGCAGAAAGCCGACAAGCAAGCAACCTGATACTGACATCACCCACTTATTTGAGAAATGCATGGGAGTTATTAGAGGAATTATTTTAGGCCCATTTCATTTTTTGCATTGGAAAAAAAATCATTTGTCATTACAGTAATGCAATCTGAGTTTATTAAGTATTAACAGATTTAGGAAAGAGATTTTAGTACCTCTAAACTAATCCAAGCTGTCTTGATAAATAATTGACTTCATTTTCTTTAACAATTCCTTATTTGACGTGAACACTTCTTGCATGAGGTCCTGGTCTTATGTTTCATTGAATAATATTAGTTTTAGGTTAATGACTTTACAGGACTTTGTGGAAATCATCTGGATTTGTTTCTTTCAAAAGAACTTTTCCATTTTGGTATAAATGGAAAGAACATATGAATCAAACTAACAAATGCATTGCAGGAAAAATGTGATAGATGGAAATACGATAGTAAGTCTCATCTATTTCATTGTGTTATTGAAACACCATTCTAATAATTTTCCATGAGAATTTTATTAACAATGGCATAATGAAACTGCTGTATCGTGTAACATCTGTCAGGCACTGAAAGTACAGCTAGAAAAACAAACCGAAGAAAGTTATTAGATGCATGATGCATGATGTGAAGCCTGTAGGTTTATTCAGCTTGTGAAATGGATGCAAAAAGTATTGTATCTAAATGTTTTTCAAAAGGTATTTTTCACACTTCCCTTTGACTCATGCTTATAACGTTCGCTTTAACTTTAAATTGTCTCTCACAGAGGAGAATCAGGTGCTGGAAAGACGGAAAACACCAAAAAAGTCATCCAGTACCTGGCTCATGTCGCATCCTCTCACAAAGGAAGGAAAGACCACAACATTCCAGTGAGTTCCTTTTCTCTCGGACATCCTCTGATTTCTATTGTTCATTTGGACTATTTGTTGGATTTGCCATCTTATAAATAGGGCGTCACACCACGTTTTACAAGGGCTTACTAGTTGAAATCTATTTGGGTGAAATTATCGATCAATCACAAATGCCATTCACATACTGTACATGAGTGCACCTATTGTTCCAACTTATCAATAATGCATTGACAGTAGAAGCTCTCATAATTTACTGCTATTTTTACAAAGACAAAAGTGATGAAATGACATCAGGGTGCTTTTCTTGAAGAATAGTTTTTTAACTGAATTAACATGGATAACATGCACTTGTATGTCATTGCTGGTAATGTCTATAGACTGTCATCCAGTAATACCTCGTCCACCGCTGGTTCTTACGATGTGCTATTCACACAGATGGGCCTATATTCAGAAATGATCAGATTACAATTGATGTGGATTTTCCGTAAACATTAAGAATTTGTTATTGTAAATATGCTGCAGTCATTGATCATCCTTGATCGCTAAAGGCATACTTTGAGAGTGTGGCCACTGATGCCTTTTTAACATTTTATCTTTGTTTATTACATACAAACAGCCAGAATCGCCTAAAGCTGTCAAACTCCAGGCAAGTTCTTTTAAGCTTTTTCTACCTGCTCTGCTTGTGCATGCAAAACTAACCTGCTGTATTAACACAAATTAAACCAATATGGAGAAACACACCACTTTATAGTAACTGTTTCTTGAAAAGCGTGAAACAATAGTATCGTGAAACAAAAGCATGGTGATCTATTGTTTTTTAAAGGGATATTTCACAGGCAATATAATTGTTTTACTCACCCTCAAGACATCCTGATTGAATATGACTTTCTTCTTGAAGAATAATGCAGTCGGGGTTATAATACCATGTATCATATTGTTTCCAAGTGGTAGAATGGGAGTGAATGGGCGACGACTTTTTGAAGCTCCAAAAAGTGCATCCATCCATCAAAGAACTGCTCTGTGGTCTTATCAAAGGTCTTTTTAAGCGAATCGATGAGTTTGTTTTAGGGAAATATCCATATTTACAGTGATATTAACGTTGATGTCTAGCTTCCAATGCCCCTTTGCTGCGCATGAACCTGAGGCTTGTTTTTCCAGCAAATGACGGTGACAGGATCTCCCGCGCAGAGGAGACGACTTCCTATTGGAACAAAACGGAAAATAATGCGTTTGTCACAGGAACGTTTTGCCTGTTAAATATCCCTTTAAGCTTTACAGGTTTGGCCATCAGTTCTGTTATTTATTGAAGCCTTTAGGTAAACTGGGTGAATCTTTAGCGGGTTAATGTAATCATATCTGTTGTGTTGACACTTGGCAGATCAGTTACAGCCCAAACACAAAGAGAAACGGCTCCTGCAACATCCTAAACCAGCAGAGACAATGTCCTGCTCATAAACTGTGCATGAAATTCCCAACATTCCCAAACCGACCTTTGTCTATGAACGTCTCTGAGTTTAATACGAGTTGAGCACTTTTGACAGCGTTTGTGTCCACTACAAAATAATTGGGACTGTCTCTATAAAACAACATTGTTTAAAGTAATACAGTGGACATATTAGGGCAATGCGTTTCTTTAGTATAAAATTTAAAATCATGCGGTAACCGAGGAAGCAGTTGAATTTGTCTATTGCTCAATTTGCATTGAATCCTGAACATTTCGTGATGTGCGTATCTTGTCTGTTGTTTGTTTCTGTGTACATGACATTAACACCTCTTTGTTTCCATGATAAACGTTTGGTCACAGAACGGAATCCTGTTTTATGTGAGTAGTTTGTAGTGCCTTGGGTTCCTCTCTTCTTGTTGTCGAGCACATGAACCTTCTGTCGCCCTCATTTCACATTTTTTGTTTATTGGTATTTCTAAATGGGGTAATTTTTATTAATGACTTTCATAGTGTTTCATTCTCTCTGGGTCCAGTTATGCACGCTTTTTTTGGGTGGTATTAAGTATGAATAGAGGTTATTTACACAACTTGTTTGTAATACTTCAAAGCAGGCAGTGTTGCTTGTGAGCAGAATTCAGTGCTGAGTGCTCCTTTCTGAAACACCTTAGATTGGAAGCTTGTGGAATGTCCATTTACTCAATTACAAAGAGGAGCTGTGATGCCAGTCATACTTGGCATTCTTTCTATAATGATGGAAGTGGCTTTTCAACTTGATCTATTAACTGGTTATGATTATCTATAAACATTTTGATCGAAAGAGGCTTAACGGTTTGAAATTATATTAGTAAAGAATACACAAGTAGTCTGGATATGAAATTCTATCTAGACAAAACTACCATCAATATTTACTGTTATGGCTGAATTGGGCAGTGGAGGAAAGGCCAACAAGTGATCAGAATACAGGATGTTGACATCACACATTTTAATGGCATTTTAGGTGTTCTTTTCAAACATTTTATGATAAACAGGCAGCGAAGCTTCCCTAGTAATGTTTCTTATGATCGGCGTGTGAAATTCATAACCGTTTAAACTTTTTAAGATTTTTCCACTGTGCATCCATTTTTGGAATTGGGATACGCAATAGGAACAGTTTCCAGCAGTCGGAGGTCGCACACAAGAGCTCTCCTCTGTCATGTGGTGTTTCCAGCTCATGACAACTGCAGTGTTTTGGAACAATGGAACACCTGTCAAAACTTCCTATCAGATGCACATGGAAACTATAAAGGGCTTTGACAGAGTAATGCAGACTAACTTTGTGATGGTGACGGTGGGGTTCAGACATCCGTCATTTGATAATTTTAGGAGTTAAACTAGGGATGCCCAGATATGTACATTTTGCCCAATTACGATTGCCGATAATTCTTGAACATTGGAAGCCTGATGACCGATATATTGGCTGATAACGGTATCTAAATATTAATAACAATTTTCTGAGAAAAATATTTTCCTTCCCTAAAAATCATGTAGCCTACTTTACACAAATTAAAGATTCACTTAACATTTCAACTTTTCTGTTATAATGCTTATTTAATACACACAGTAAAGATGTCCTTCCAGAGCAACCCAGAGAGTTGTTCTCAATAGCCACAAGTCCGACTGGTCTCAAAACAAACAGCACAGCGGTCGGCTTAGAAGAATTTGCTTTAGTTCCTATAATTTACACATTCGTAAATATCTACATACTACATCAACAATGTTTTGCTAATAACGGTAATAGAATGATCATGACAGAAAAACCGTACTGTACTGTATTTTAACTGTGAGCAGCTGGCAGCTGAAGTGGTTCAACCAGTGGAGTTGATTCAGAATTTATCGGCTATGATATATCAGACTACAGTTTCTTACCGGACGATACCGATAAAACCAAAAATGATCATTTATCGGCCGATACCGTTATTGACAATCATTTATCGTGCACTACTCAGTTTAACATATATTTGAGGCAGTCTGTGAAAATCTCGATCACAGATGCTTCTTACGGCCATTGCACATGGATTTGAGTCTGAAATCTCTGCACGTAAAAAATAAATATGAACTCAGGTTGCGTCAATCACATTTACACACTGTCTAATAAAAAAATAGGTCTTGGTTCGATTACTAGTTGTTTTCGCATCCGTAGCAAGCATTTTGAGTGTCGTTTTGACAATTCAGAGACACCGTACAAACGAGCGGCAAAAATGAAAACTCGTATGAAATGTCAGACTGCATGTGCTAGGACCTTTATGGCTACACGGTTGTAATTAGGTTTGTAGGGTGGTGTATTTTTGCTCCATCTAGAGGATCTGCTGCCGGATTTGAGGTCAAATGAAAAGAAATGTCTTTGCAGTGGAGGCAAGCTAATTTTGTCAGTCACACTCACTCTATCGCATTGCACAATCCTGTACTTTCTCACCTAAAATCAACATTGGGAAAGAATAAAGGAGACAAACGAGATGAAATGAGGTGGGACAGAACATTAAGAAATAAGTCCAACCTTTTTTACTGATGTGAACTAACTGTAAATAATCAGCATTATAATCTATTGCTTTATAAATACATGTTCAGGAAATTGTAAATGTTTTCTTTACTGGTGATTTGTCAACGGGTTCCTTCTCATGGTCGGACAGGCCGCATAGTTTCATGTCTCTCTTATCCGAGTTACACATCACCTCTGAACTTGAAGTCATTTGTATGTGTTCTTGTGTGAAGCTCTGTTTGATCATATATCATGACTGTTGCGTTACAGGGAGAGTTAGAGCGTCAGCTCCTGCAGGCAAACCCTATTCTGGAATCCTTTGGGAATGCCAAGACTGTGAAAAATGACAACTCTTCACGCTTTGTAAGTTTCCCTATTTGGTCTGATATGAAATCCTACCTTTTACTCTGTCTGTGTAAATGTATCTAAAATAGCCTAAATATACTTTTTACTTGTGCATGCAGTGAGAATGATAAACATTTGGGATATATTTCCTGACGGTTCATTGATATAGTTTGTTGGCTCAGTACACTCACTGAAATCTTGAAAGCTCAAGGTGTTTAATACATTATTTCATTGGCCAGTTGCATAAGATTTAGTTGGCATTTGTCAAAGTCAGCTTTTAAAGATACGCAAGTCACGGAGGGGTTTAATTTTTAGGCTTTCCTCTTTTATTTTGGGTGCATTTGCAGTAAACGAGCGTGTCTGTTATCCTTTAACACACCCTTTGAAAATCCAGATGTCTTTTAAGCAGATCCGTTGAACAATATCCTGCATATCGTGCACGCGTAAGCCCTTCTGTCTGAACTGTCTGAGTCAGTCGTCTGTTTAGATGGATTCTTGGAAATGTTGATTATAGGCCCATATGATATAAATGAGTTACACGATGCAGTGACGTTTTATTAATGATCCTGACCAGTATGCACATCTGAAGTGTTTGTCTTTCCACAGGGCAAGTTCATTCGCGTCAACTTTGATGTGACGGGTTACATCGTGGGGGCCAACATTGAAACCTGTATCCTGATCTTATGTCAACCTAGGCTTTTTTATTTCTTTTCAACAGTAATACGCTGGAATGCAAAACAGATTTTATCTGGATCTGGTTTTAGAATAGTGAAAACATTACAGGCTTAAATGCTCCCTAACTCGATCTCCTGTATAAGATCTTCTTGAAAAGTCCAGGGCTATACGCCAAGCCAAAGATGAGCGCACCTTTCACGTCTTCTACCAGTTGTTGGCCGGTGCTGGAGAACATCTAAAATGTAAGTTTTGGATTGATGAAAGCAGGCTTTGGATGTTATTTGAAGTCATCTGAGTGAGTACGAAGATTGCAGATTTCTGGAGAAGATAGAAGCTGTTTTATTAATGCTTTTGTTCCCGTGACTACTAGCTGATCTACTCCTCGAAGGCTTCAATAGCTATCGCTTCCTCTCAAACGGTAACATTCCCATCCCTGGACAACAGGACAAGGATAACTTTCAAGAGACCATGGATGCCATGCATATTATGAGCTTCACGCATGAAGAAATCTTATGTGAGTATTTATGAAACTTACACACGCTCACATTCTCTGTGTTTTCTGTTTTATGCTGTTGATCATCTGGACCATGTTTCTGTGTGCAGCGATGCTGAAGGTGGTATCATCCGTTCTCCAGTTTGGCAACATTGTGTTTAAGAAGGAGAGAAACACTGATCAGGCTTCTATGCCAGAAAACACAGGTAGTAAAACAAGGCAAAAGCACGCACATCAACTTGAAATGGGTGCTCAATCAAAAACAAATGAAGTGAAAAATATATTCAAAGTTAGCTCACCAAAGCTCCAAAAATCTCAAACGTTTTAACCGACTTTTACAAAACGTGTGAGGTTTCGAGCACACATGCTTGTTATCAAACAACACAGGTAACACATAAACACACAACTCTTTTTAAACTGTGCTTGAATGCAATTTATTGAAACATTTTAAGGTTTGGATACAGAAATGTTTAAGATCTAACATTAGCTCAGCGATTGTTTAACGAACAGCAACAGAAAATATGTGGTAGTTAAAATTCCTCAGTAACTCTAAATCTATTGAGAGCACTTTATCCACGCACCACCCCACTATCTCAGTCCTACACCATATGGTTTTATGCAGATCTCTGGTGGGCTATTTGACGAATTCCTCCTGCCGTATATTGGGCTTTCATAGATTTGCAAAGTCTTGAAAAATCACACATTTACTGCACCTAAGAGTCTCAAAACCAGCCAACATTTTATCGTAATGATGCATTCCGTTTTAAGTAATGAGGTTCGATCCTCACCGTTCATGGTGAGATGTTTAGACCTTCGTATTTTCAAGTTGTGTCATTCACGGCGCAAAGTAATGTTCCTCCTGGTGGTCCTAAAGGGTAAACCTCAGGGTTTGTTTTGGTGCTAAACGGGCTGTGAGAGTTGTAGAAGTCAATAAATTGCAATAATGGAAAAAGTGTTTCTTTTTATTTGAAAGAGTACTTGCACTCGCACAAATACGTCCCATACGAGCTTCTCTCAGACCTTGTATGTCCATAAGGGAAACTGGTAAAATTCTACAAACAAGAAAAAGAATGTGACCATTTTTGGTGAGTCTGTGTTACGGTGCTTAAAGGTTTCTGTGTTTCTCAGCTGCTCAGAAGCTTTGCCACCTGCTCGGCATGAACGTCATGGAATTCACACGTGCCATTCTGTCCCCACGGATCAAAGTGGGCAGGGACTATGTACAGAAAGCCCAGACTAAAGAACAGGTAATATACTGGACATTTCTCGCTGAATATCTGTCAGATTTCCCAACGTCTCTCATAATGAAACCCAAACGATCTGTGATCAGATCATTACCCGATCTGAAGTGATGTTGGAGCAGTGTTGTCCTTTTGTGCCTCACTTCCTTCCCCATTTAAAACAATAGGCTCCTACTCTTCTCATAAAAGTGTCCTGGACTTGTACTTAAATGTCCCAATCCTGCATGATAGATGATGTTTGGATGTTGTTTATTCATGCTGCTCCAGAAGGCATGTTTACATTAAGACCTGCTGCTGACACACATGGTTAAATAATTAATGCAAAAATGTATCAGTTTAGCAATAGTCAACTAGAAACTTTCATTTAATAAACATTCATTGCTAAAAGTAACTTTTTGTAGTGATTTTATTAAAAGTGTACATTATAACATAAACATGATGTCTATGTTACGTTCCTTGTGTGTTCCTGTGCACAGGCGGACTTTGCGGTGGAAGCCCTGGCCAAGGCCACATATGAAAGGTTGTTCCGCTGGCTTGTTCACCGCATCAATAAAGCTCTGGACAGGACCAAACGCCAGGGAGCTTCCTTCATTGGCATTCTGGACATCGCTGGCTTTGAGATCTTCCAGGTGCGGCTTCCTCAGATTTAGTCCTCAACCTCTGTATCACAAATCATAGACATGAAACACTGACCATTGCTTCAAGTCAGAAGTTTACGATATGGATTAGTAAATGCTCGTTTTGATGTTAGATCCAAACAATGCAAGATCATACGAATGATTTTTTGGTTAAAGTGAAGTTTAAATGTTTGCATTGTAATTCAATATCGGTTCTAGACTTGAAATACTGATGATCTGTTTTATTGGTCTGTCTTTCTGCAGCTAAACTCATTTGAGCAACTCTGCATCAACTACACCAACGAGAAGCTCCAGCAGCTCTTCAACCACACCATGTTCATCCTGGAGCAGGAGGAGTATCAGCGTGAAGGCATCGAGTGGAGCTTCATCGACTTCGGCCTCGACCTGCAGCCCTGTATCGATCTCATCGAGAGACCGGTGAGCTCTTACCTTGGGTTTGCACGTATTTATATTCGCCCTCAAAAATGTAGATTGCTGAAAATATTTTTACCCCAAACATTGACAGAATGTAATGTGATTAAAGTTAAAAGTGGAGACTGCTTTGTTTTTGCTCCTCTATACATAAACCGAATCGGTTTCATCGGTTATATGATCACTTTTCCAGGCCAATCCTCCTGGCGTGTTGGCTCTGTTGGATGAAGAGTGCTGGTTCCCAAAAGCCACCGACAAAAGTTTTGTGGACAAACTAGTGCAAGAGCAGGGAACTCACAGCAAGTTCCAGAAACCGCGGCAGCTGAAGGACAAAGCCGATTTCTGCATCATTCACTATGCTGGCAAGGTACGTCTGCATTCGCGTTGGCCTATACTTGTTGTTCCTTTTCAGAAATTCAATTACTAGAAAGCAGGATCTTACACGGTAAAGAATGTATATGTAATTGGGTTTAGTCTGGTCATGCTGGCCTGCAGTGAAATGCTGTGGTGCCGTCTCGCCGCGCAGCAGCATCCAGCTGTGGTATGTGGGAAACGCTGGCCACATCTGTTTTACATAAGCAGACCCGTTCGGAATAGAAACTTGACACTGCATGAAATGAGGAATTTAATTCCATTCAAGCACAATTTCTGTATAAAGCCTGAAAATTACAAGTTGCTTTGTTTGCTTGTAGAAAAAGAAAAATGGAGCGTTGATTTGTACGTTAGCACTCAGTAGTTACATAACATCATACAAATAGCCAAAGACAAGCTAAACCTGTAAACTAATCTATCCACACTCAGACCCAACCGAAACTGGCCGCGTTCCAGTATTTTCGTCTTAAGTATTTTAGCGAGTGTTTTTGTTTTTCTCTCTGCAGGTTGACTATAAGGCGGACGAGTGGTTATTGAAAAACATGGATCCTCTAAACGACAACGTGGCCACACTCCTGCACCAGTCCACCGATAAGTTTGTGGCCGAACTGTGGAAGGACGGTGAGCGATTACATTCCGTAGCGATGTTTCGACTTACACTGACCAATGAAACGTTTAACAGGCCGGTTATTTGGCTCCATCCTCCCACTTTGTGAAGAAAGAAACTGTTTCACTTTTCTTTGACATGAGTTGTCTGTGAAGTAAAAAGCAAGCTATGCGTTGCGGTGAATTGGTGTAAATATTTTTGATATTTCATAAATGCAGATTGGGTCATGTTCCAAACAAGTCAAGGTGTGAACACAATTCTTTTAATATAGAATTGGATAATTTGCAGTCAATTGAAGTGTTTTTCAATGGCTTAGAGTCAGATTTCTTTTCTCCTACGTCTGGTCAGGGCAAGATTTTGAGATACATGTAAATTCTACCCTTTCATCACTAAAATCTGAAGCTTGTGCAAATGGAACGATGACTTATTGTTTTTGCTTGGACTTGCCTGTGTTGCTCAGCACTAACCAGTGTGTTTACTACCATATGTCTTTATGTGCTAGCTGTGTTCTACTGTTTTCGTTTTATTTTGCTTTTTCCTCATGTTTATCTCCCTTTTGCCCCCTCTCTGTCTCTCGACCATAGAGATTCAGAATATCCAAAGAGCGTCTTTTTACGATGTCTCTAGTCTACATGAATCGCCAGGTGAAGGTATACGATGCTGTAGGTCTCTCAGCGCATTGTGTACTTTCAAATCTTCCCATGGCTTGTAGACCTGGGCCCTGGTCCATCTAGCTGGCTAACTTAGAGTTAGCTGAAAGCAATCTTGACTTGGCTGATGCTCAAACTGACCATTTAAGAGGTTCGCATGAAACTTCAATGCATGAGATTTAACATGCAGATCTGATGCTGCGAAGCACATAAACGGTGTGATGTGGAACTCTAGGAGCTAGCTACAAGGATTTAGGGCCCTGCTTGTTTCTTGAGTGCAATTCTGCTCACTTCCCCTGCACTGTTCCCACATTACATAGTAGAAATAGATTTTTGTGTTCACCATATTAAAAATACTGAGTAAGCCAAAGCACAGTCACTTCAAGTGGTGTTAAAGAAGACTGATGAATCTCATGAAACCCTTTAAACACATACATTATAAAAACACTAACAAAAATCTTTATTGACCATGAGAAATACAAAAACACACAAAATAATGTGAGGTAAATGTTCCTAATTATTATTAAAATGTCCTTTCCTTTATGCAGATATAATGGAATAGCTTTGAAACATCATGCAGAAGTGTTTTCATGAGATTCACAGCTTTGCTTTTAGCAGACAGCATGTGTGGTACTGGGGATGTCTCTTTGCCTCTCACAGTCAGACAGCTTGTTTGTTTTAAGTGTCAGATGGCGTTTTGATAGGCCGTGTGAGGGAGACAGAGTTTGGGTGAGGGGTGGAGGAATTCTGTGGTGTCTCCGACGAGGAACTTGGAACAATACATGTCTTGTTTCATTGGAATCCAAATGATTCGCACTCCCCGTGCCAGTCAACGAACATTCTCTGAAAATTACAGGAGTCACGTCTGGAGTCCTTATTAGGAAAGAACATTGTTTAGAAGCAATTCTTGCATTTACAGGAAGTTAATGGTTAATAGTAGTTTCAAGTCAATTGAGTTGAGTCCAATAAACAGTTACATGTGTTGAATGAAAGATCGATTCAGAAAAAGTTACTGTCGGTACTGACCACCTGATGTAGATTTGATGTGCCAGGAATCTACCTCTGTTAAAGTCTTTTTCATTTCTTGGTATATCTGATCTGATTTGCCTCAACTGCATTGAGTAAATAGAGCAACTGTAACTATCTGACCCCAACATCATTTTTATTTATTTAACTGATAACCGTGTTAGATTCTTGTTAAAGATTTTGGTGGCACAAGTCAGGGAATGAATGTGTACAATATACAAGATTAAATAATCTTTTAACTAAACAAGACACAATATACAGGATGAAATAATCTTTTAATTGAATAAGACACCAAATCTTATAGTGCTTATGAATGTCACATATTTTAAGCTGAAATTAAAAGAAAAACATTAGGCGTTTTTTGAACAGTTTTTGCATGTCATTTTCTTTAATCTTTAATGCGGTAAAAAATATGAATATAGTTGCAATCAGCATGAATACTTCAAGACGACAAATTCACTAAAGACGTGTTAATAATGATAACAAGTCATGGATCCAAAT
Source organism: Triplophysa dalaica (assembly GCF_015846415.1). Taxonomy (NCBI): domain Eukaryota; kingdom Metazoa; phylum Chordata; class Actinopteri; order Cypriniformes; family Nemacheilidae; genus Triplophysa; species Triplophysa dalaica. Next base: position 2,286,869 of record NC_079547.1, on the reverse strand, counting down.
AATTGAATACAGATTTTTGTATTACGGTATTAGAGTAGGGCTTTGTTCCTCACATTAGAGTAATGGTAGTAAGAATTAAGTGGAAAATCTTTAAGGGACAGTTGCCCAAATAAAAAATTCTGACATCATTTTCTCACCGTCGAGTGTTTCAAATCTGTATAAATCTCTTTGTTCTGTTCTGGGTTGTTTCTCAACACTGCTTGTAACCAAACAGTTCTCTGCCACCATTCTTCAAAATATTTTCTTTTGTGTTCAACAGAACAAATACATTTACCAAAAAATGTCCTACTTTGATAGTCAATGATGGCCAAGAACTGTTTAGTTGGAAGCATTCTTTCAAATATCTTTCTCTGTCTCAGACATCAGAACAAAGAAATGTATACAGACAACTGGTAAGCGATGACTGAATTTTCATATTTGGGCTTACTGTCATAAAATTGACACAATATGTTTAAAAATGTGTTTATAAGAAAATTTTCATCAAAAAATCTAAATGTCACTGTTTTCATTTTGGAGTGAACTTTGGTCAGGTCATAATCTTGACAGGTTTTTTTCAAAGTTCACATTATGAGATGTTTCCTGTTTCAGACACTGAATGTTTTCTTTTGCTGCTTGTGCTTGTTTAAAGATGTAGTCTTGGTCTTGGCACTGTTCATCTATTTCACATCTCCATTTGCCCTTGCATAGTCATCCATGATCTGTAGGGGCTGTTGCCACTCAACTGGGCTGTCTGAACTTTTGGCGTCAAAATACACTGTACTATGGGAAACGTTTTATTTTGAGTATGACTTGATTCTTTTAGATCTTTATTTATCCAAGGAGAGTTTCTGCCTTTTGTAAAATCGCAAGAATACACAGCGTATTTTGACCCTGACTTGCTTGACAATGTTGAAGTAGAGTTCTAGTCGTAGACTTTCCATCATCCATCCTGATTTGGCTTTGCTGTGTGACTGTCCTTTCATTACATTCTGTGTTGTTAACTTCAACATCAACCTAACTGTTTGATTACTTTCTCTCGCTCTTCATGGCAGTGGACCGCATTGTTGGTTTGGACCAAGTTGCAGGGATGAACGAGACTGCGTTTGGAGCCACGTATAAGACCAAGAAGGGCATGTTCCGCACAGTTGGTCAGCTCTATAAAGAGTCTCTTACCAAACTCATGGCCACCCTCAGGAACACCAACCCTAACTTCGTCCGCTGTATCATTCCCAACCATGAGAAAAGAGTAAGTGATGTTCATCTCAAAGACCATCTAGAGTGTCTGTGTCCTTTAGATGTGCGCCGAAACTATGCCTAGTTTGACTATTTCACTCATTTGACTCTCTTGTCTGTAGGCTGGTAAACTGGAACCCCATCTTGTTCTAGATCAGCTGAGGTGTAACGGGGTGTTGGAAGGTATTCGCATCTGCAGACAGGGCTTCCCCAACCGTATCGTCTTCCAGGAGTTCAGACAAAGGTCTGTTTCAGATGTCTCACTAAACGTCTCTTCAATCACGAAAGCAGCTTTCATTCTTTGTGGTTTACAAAAACCTTTTACCTTTCAAGATATGAGATCCTCACCCCAAACGCAATCCCCAAGGGTTTTATGGATGGCAAGCAAGCTTGTGAAAGAATGGTGAGTTTTCTTAAGCTTCATACTGACAACATCTAGATTCCTCTAAAGAATCGCTCGCTCATAAAACGTGGAAGGGCAAGAGTAAATGTGCGTGTAACAAAAAGTGAAGAGCAAAGACTTGCTTAATTCTTACACCGGTCACATTTATAATATTATATCTAGAAGTCAGTCATCCGTTTCAATTCAACACGTATCTTTATAAATTAAATTTATTTACTGTGACTGCACATTTATGTATATATTCATATTATCTTTTTGAAAACCCTGCTTTTGAAACAGGTTTCTCTGTTTAAGGACTTGATCTTTTGCACTTTTATACTCGTTCTCAGAACTACTTTATTCATTGATTTGTCAGATTAACTGATTAATAAGAATGGCAATTTTTTGCAGGAATATTTTGCTCTAGAGCTGTAATAAAAATGTACCCATATCGGGCTGCGTATCGTATATTTAAGTTGCTGGCGATACACAGCCCTATTACAAACTAATATTTTATGTGTAGATCCGAGCCTTGGAGCTAGACCCAAACCTCTTCCGGATCGGTCAGAGTAAGATTTTCTTCCGCACTGGAGTTCTGGCGCACCTTGAAGAAGAGCGAGACCTGAAGATAACAGACATCATCATCTACTTTCAGTCTGTCTGTCGAGGGTACCTGGCTCGCAAGTGAGTCCGAATGTGAATGGCAGATTTAAATAAGATCTGAAAGTGTCAGCGGCATACACAATGGGACCTTGAATGTGAATGTTCTGTTTTGTGGTTGTGTTTCTCAGAGCCTTTGCTAAGAAGCAGCAGCAGCTCAGCGCTTTGAAAGTCCTCCAGAGAAACTGTGCCGCTTACCTGAAACTACGCCACTGGCAGTGGTGGAGACTCTTTACCAAGGTTAGTTTCTCAGAGACAATTTACATTAATGATCAAGTCAATTGACTAGATTTTGTGTGTGAACAAACGCAGGGCTGAGAACCAAGAACTGGCTTCTATTAAGAACCGGTTACATTTACATGTAAATTAAAAACATACTAAAGGCAAAATTATGTTCATGACCTTAGGTTCAAATAGCTGTTCTCTAGCATGCATTATTTTGTATTGAAGATGAGCTCTAACGAGTCTTTATTTCGTTGAATTTTGGTAATGAACGTTATTTGGAGATCAATCTGAGCTGTTGCAGATTTTGTCCACCGAGGCAGTTTTTCCTAAAGCCAGAATAGTTTTTACAATTTGCATTTCTGGACTAAACATTCAAAGCATTTATTCCATGTACAGCTTTGATTGCCTAGATTTGAAAAATGTTTAGCTTTGGGTCACTTTACTCAGACATGCACAGTGGAGGAGGGGCGGGACAAATACCACACCAACCAATCATCACATCCTACTTGTACATCGACTTAAAAATGATGCAAAGTTAATACTTGTGTTCTAAGAGTATCGACATCTGTACCAGATGAGACCCCCAGGCTGTCATAATCGTCATATTTTTTGACTATCTTCGAAATCAGATGCATAACTTTGGCTGATATTCTGTATCATGGCAACCAGAGCACCTTGGCTGGAAAAAACGTCGTTGAGCGCCCACTGCTGGCATTTTCAGTACATTTTAAAAAACGGTTTACCGGACGAAGTACCTAATCTCCCTTGCTAAAGTAAAGTTACTACTTTTGTTGTGACTTACAAATGAATTAAAAACCGTCATCTTTCAATATCAGATTCACTGTATGCGTGACATTTGTGTGCAGGTGAAACCGCTCCTTCAGGTGACGCGTCAGGAGGAAGAGATGCTGGCAAAGGATGAAGAGCTCATTAAAGTGAAGGAGAGGCAGGTGAAAGTGGAGAACGAACTGGTGGATATGGAGAGGAAACACCAGCAGGTCAGCATGATCCATCTGTTATATAATCCTGATTATGACAATACTTTATTAACGGTTGGTAATAAACCAGATCCTGTTCTAGGCCCGAATGGATTGAGCTTCATTCAGAGCAATTGTAAAAAGGCAATATCCACACACCTGTGACCCCACAGAGGTCCTATCAGTTGCTTGGTAACCGGTTGAAAGCCTACAGAGAGGCTACACCACCATAAAAATTACTCTAGCACTGATGCTTGTGTCTTTATGATCTTCTGAGACCTTAAATGACCATAAAGACTTCCTGCTAATTAAGAATCTTGTGGAAATATCTTGTGTGATGTTTGTTTCAGATCATTGAGGAGAAGAACATTCTGGCAGAGCAACTGCAGGCCGAGACGGAATTGTTTGCTGAAGCTGAAGAGATGAGAGCTCGACTCGTGGCTAAAAAACAAGAGCTAGAGGAGATCCTACACGACCTGGAGTCCCGTGTGGAGGAGGAAGAGGAGAGGAACCAGTCTTTGCAGAACGAGAAGAAGAAAATGCAATCGCACATACAGGTCAAGACTCAAGCCTTTGTTGTCACCGGAGATATTTGTATTCTGTATAGTGTACTGTACAATGAATTGTGTTCTGGGTAGGAATTGTAGATTTCATGCAACCCTACTGCTGTCCATAAATCAGATGTGTGTGTTTGTGTTAACAGGACCTAGAGGAACAGCTCGATGAAGAGGAGGCTGCAAGACAGAAGCTTCAGCTAGAGAAGGTCACTGCCGAGGCCAAAATAAAGAAGATGGAGGAGGATATTCTGCTGTTGGAGGACCAGAACTCCAAATTCCTCAAGGTCGGTACACAAGTCACATTGTCTGAAAGAGTCCAGCTTTGTAAATGTATGGTTTGGTTCAAGACCGATTAGAGAAACAAATCATATGAAATTTGCATTGTGGCCAACAAATTTAGATTAATTTCAAACCCTTTCGTCCCTTTCTGTCATCTAGGAGAAGAAGCTTCTGGAGGACCGTGTGAATGAGATGACCTCCCATCTGGCTGAAGAAGAGGAGAAGGCCAAGAACCTTGGCAAGGTCAAGAACAAGCAGGAAATGATGATGGTGGACCTGGAAGGTAAGGACAAAATTAGATCTGGATAACTTGTTCAGCATGGGATAAGGGCTTTTTGGAATTACTTGAAAACAGCAAATGGTCTTATATCTGTACGTCTGTCCCTCAGAGCGTCTGAAGAAAGAAGAGAAAACAAGACAGGAGCTGGAGAAAGCCAAGCGTAAGCTGGACGGAGAGACCACTGACCTACAGGATCAGATAGCTGAGCTGCAGGCCCAAATCGAGGAGCTCAAGATTCAGCTGGCCAAGAAAGAAGAGGAACTGCAAGCTGTACTGGCCAGGTAAATCCATAACAAAGAGCAAGAGAGGGGGAGAGATTACTCTTAACTGTATCAAAACATATCTTCTTGATGCCAAAGTAGTTTGGCTGTCACGTCTGGGTAATGTTGGGGTCAAATGAATTGATTTAGTAGTCATGGAATGTTTATTTCTCTGGATTTATTAAACCTCTGGGTTTGTTTACTTTGTATAACTGTAAAGAAACCGAAGCCCAATGAGGCTGTAAAGACTAATCCATCTTTATCACAGACCATAATTGCATTCCTTATTCATTTTTTTCTTCTGCAGAAGTGAATTGCATATTTAAAGGATTACAGCCTTTAAAGGGAAATTGTTGCAGTTTTTTATTATTGCTTCATGAAATGGAGTTGGTAATTCTTCTGATGTGCATGTACGTTTGTTCCTCAGAGGTGATGAAGAGGTCACTCACAAGAACAATGCCCTAAAGCAGGTGAGAGAGCTTCAGGCCCAGCTCGCTGAGCTGCAGGAGGATCTCGAGTCTGAGAAAGCGGCCCGGAACAAAGCAGAGAAACTTAAGAGAGATCTGAGCGAGGAGCTGGAGGCTCTGAAGACTGAGCTCGAAGACACCCTGGACACAACTGCTGCCCAACAGGAGCTGAGGTACAAGAGTCTGCTTTAGGAACCAAATTCAAGTCTACAGAATCATTTTAGTCATTTAAGCAAAGAGCCATTTAGATTAGAATGAATTGGGATCTGACTCGTTTTGTAAACCTCGTTCCTGGTTTGTCTTACTTTACTTTGCGCATAAAGGACCAAACGTGAACAGGAGGTAGCTGAACTGAAGAAGGCGATTGATGACGAGACGAAGAACCACGAGTCTCAGATTCAGGAGATGAGACAGAGGCATGGTGCAGCTCTGGAGGAGATCTCTGAACAGCTGGAGCAGGCCAAGAGAGTAAGCCACTGACATAGAGAGTCATTTAATCATTAATTGTGGGGAGTGAGTTCTCATCTAATGTCTATATTGGACAGCTGCCATTCACTGTTGTCAACATGATGTGTTTGAAATACATTTCCTTACGCAGTGAACGAATGCAATATAGGCTCCAGATAAAACAGTTAAGGGGAAACCTGGCGGTCGTTCAAACTTTGTCTGAATCTATCTGTGTTAGGTTAAGGCAAACCTGGAAAAAAACAAACAGACCTTGGAGAGTGATAATAAGGAGATGGCCAGTGATGTGAAGAGTTTACAGCAGGCCAAGAGCGAGTCTGAGCACAAGAGAAAAAAACTAGAGTCTCAACTGCAGGAGGTTATGGCCCGTTTCAGCGAGGGCGAGAAGGTTAAAGGAGAACTTGCTGACCGCTCCCATAAACTACAGGTCAGTGATGTGACTTCCATCCATAAAATTCAGACCAGCACTATAACACAACTTAACATTAGCTACAGCATAGTACTTCCTTATGAACCATAATATAAACTACAGATCAGTGCTGTTACTTTCACTCCCATAAACTACAGAACATCACTATTACAAATCACATAAACCACAGATCAGAGCTTTTACCTTAACAGCCATAAACTACAGAACATCACTGTTACACATCACATAAACCACAGATCAGAGCTTTTACCTTAACAGCCATAAACTACAGAACATCACTGTTACACACAATCATATAAACTACAGATCAGTGCTGTTACTTTCACTCCCATAAACTACAGAACATCACTATTACACATCACATAAACCACAGATCATAGCTTTTACCTTAACAGCCATAAACTACAAAACAACGCTGTTACACACCATCATATAAACTACAGGTTAGTGCTGTTACTTTTACTCTCATAAACTACAGAACATCACTATTACACATTATTCACACAGTTATTAAGTGCTTTTACTTTAACTTCTATAAACTACAAACCAGCAGTGATCGACCCCACCGGCCAGTGACGAAACTGGGTTTTAGATTTATTTAATTTTGGAAGTTTTCCAAATTCCTAAAATGCAAAATTGCGTTACAGACGGAACTGGACAATGTTTCTGCTCTCTTGGAAGATGCTGAGAAGAAGGGAATCAAGCTGGCCAAAGACTCAACCAGCTTAGAGAGTCAACTTCAAGACACTCAGGTAATAATGTTTTCTGAAAATACAAAGTGCTGGAGATGATGATTAGGAAGTTTAGTAACTACCTGTAAGGTTGAGCCTTGAGATTCTTCCTATGAATTAAATTGCTGAAACTCTGTCATTTAAGCTAAATGCTAAAATAATTTGTGGCCGAGCGAGGAGTCACGATTGTATGAAATGGTCTGTGCAGGAACTGCTTCAAGAGGAGACCCGTCAGAAGCTAAACCTGAGCAGCCGCATTCGTCAGCTGGAGGATGAGAAGAACAGCCTGCTGGAGCAGCAGGAGGAGGAAGAGGAGACGCGTAAGAACCTGGAGAAACAACTGGCAACCCAACAAGCGCAGGTGCACATACATGTGGACATGCATTTTTTAAGTTTCTGCTCCGAAAAGCAATTAAAGCTTCCTAAATGTTTATAAGGTCATCACTTTTCTGAAACCCTGTTTTCCTTGACAGCTGGTAGAGACCAAGAAGAAGCTAGAGGATGATGTGGGAACCTTGGAGTGTCTGGAGGAGGTAAAGAGGAAACTGCAGAAGGACATGGAGGTGACCAGTCAAAAGCTTGAGGAGAAAGCCATCGCTTACGACAAACTGGAGAAAACCAAGAACAGACTCCAGCAGGAGCTCGACGACCTTATGGTGGACCTGGACCACCAGAGACAGATCGTCTCAAACCTGGAGAAGAAACAGAAGAAGTTTGACCAGGTAAAAGCGTTGGAACGCTTGTTTTAGAGATTGTATTGTTGTTGCGTTTGTCAGTTGTTTAACGTAAGATGTGTGTGACAGATGCTGGCAGAGGAGAAGACCATCTCGGCACGTTACGCTGAGGAGAGGGACCGTGCCGAGGCGGAAGCCAGAGAGAAGGATACCAAAGCTCTGTCTATGGCCCGAGCCCTGGACGAGGCTCTGGAGGCCAAAGAGGAATTCGAGAGGCTCAACAAGCAGCTCAGAGCCGAGATGGAGGACCTCATGAGTTCCAAGGATGATGTTGGCAAGAATGTAAGTGTGTTAATATAAACTTCAGGTCTGGAGGCCAGTGAAGTTTATGAACATAATAAATTCAAGCATACATTAAAGAATTTCCGGCACATTTCGTTGCTGTCTTAGTGCTTTTAAAATCAACACAAAAACTGCTCTTACAGAATGTTTTATTTTCGTAATTATAATATTTCAGAGTATACAAGATTTTACCCATTGGTTGAATCGCAACACATGGGCGTTCCAAATGAGAACGGTAGCACTTATGAAGGGTAGTGGAGTTGAAAACGTGTTATTCCTAAAAACGTGTTTATCGCAGGTGCATGAGCTGGAGAAATCCAAACGCACTCTAGAGCAGCAGGTGGAGGAAATGCGAACACAGCTTGAGGAGCTGGAGGATGAGCTGCAGGCCACTGAAGATGCTAAACTGCGTCTGGAGGTCAACATGCAGGCCATGAAAGCTCAGTTTGACCGAGACCTGCAGGCCAGAGATGAGCAGAATGAAGAGAAGAAGAGGGCGCTGGTCAAACAGGTGGGTGGAGTTTGAATAAAACCACATTTATATAAATAAAAATATAATTAAAAGTTTAAAATAAATGCTTTTTCACCTGCCACTGTGTTATACAGAACTTTACAAATTAGGGATATGTGTCGAAAATTTGAGCTCCTGATTAGGAGCGCATCGATACACCTGCCTCCATATCGATTCTGCACCACTTAAAATATCCAATTATTAGGCAAAAATATTGTGATACGATTATATGTGATGTAGAGGATCTGATCTGAGTTTATGTGTGGTCTGTACGGATCGCCCCTCACGATTCTATATGCATGTGACCTGAAGATTAACTGCAAAGTTTCACCATCATAAAGTGGAAAAAGAGTGCGCTCTCTTACCTTCTCACTGCTTCTGTGAGCACAGTATACATGAAAGCACATTCTCGTATCATTCACTTAAAGGGTTGAGTTTAAGGCAAAGTGTTAGGTTAGTGTCGTGTAGTCAACAAACACATGAAGCAGCACTGCTTCTTGTCCACTTTAACACTATTGCACGCGATTAAAATCGATGAAACTCCCGCTGCTGAAGTTACTGGATTATCACGGACAAATAGCGTCTTGATCTTGTGTGAAAGAGGGAGAAATGAAGATGACACAGATATATATTTTATGTATGACTCTGAAGTATTATTCAGTGGTTGGTGGTTAATGGCCACCTGTACAGAACATCATTGTGTATGGAACATGGTCAGTCTACGTTAATAGAAAGTGAAGAGCAAAGACCTGCTTAAATCTTTCAGCACTTTACATATACATCTATAAATCTGTCATCTATTTCAATTTTAAACATATCTTTTTAATTAAATCTATTTACTCTGACTGCACGTTTATGCATGTATTCATATTTATTCGTTAGACATAATAGTCTATTTGTAAAACACATGCATATAGATGACGTCGCCTAGAAACCCTGTTTAAGAAGGAGTCTCTTTATAAGGACTTGATCTTTTGCAACTTTATACTCATTCTCAAATCTACTTTATGCATTGATTTGTCAGATTAACTAATAAATATTAACTTCTAATAACTAAATTAGAAGTGGCAATATTCTGCAAGAATACTTTAATCTTAATCTGTCATATGAGAAATGTAATAAAATTGCATTGTGGGCTTTTATCGGGATGGGTATCGTATCGTGAAGTTCTTGGCGATACACAGCCCTACTCCAAATTCATAATACATTTAATGACAATAACAATATGTAGGTTATTTAAAAAAATCAGATCTAGCCTTTTTACTCATGAGCCCCGCCTACTCAGGTGCGTGAGATGGAGGCGGAGCTAGAAGACGAACGGAAGCAAAGAGCTCTCGCTGTGGCAGCCAAGAAGAAGCTGGAGATGGACCTTAAAGATGTGGAATCTCATATCGAGGCTGCAAACAAGGCCCGCGATGAAGCCATTAAACAATTACGTAAACTCCAGGTAAACATTTCCCTATTCAATCTCCAGTCCAGTAGTCCAGTCCACATATTTATTTATTATTTCATATATATTTATTAACTTGTGCACAGTCACTTTCTTGGTGCACATTTGTCATTTGTCGTCACATGACTTGAAAATCTTCCATAAAAATGTTCTCTGTGTATCCTGCACTTTAAATTTATATAGTGTGCTGATTCTCCTTTTCGGTTTTCTATTAATTTCACATTACAGTAATCTAATGTTAAATGTCACGTTATGTTTTTATTCATAAGCTCCTAGCTAAAGTGCTAAAGCAGTTGAGAGAAGTGATTTGTCCAGAGCTTCCCGTCAGTACATTTTAAGCCTCGGGAATCATTGTGGAGATACTCCCATCTGTGCTTCTCACATTTTGGCTCGCGTCTGTTTTCAAACCAGGCACAGATGAAGGACTACCAGAGGGAGCTGGAGGAGGCGCGCTCCTCTCGCGATGAGATCTTCGCTCAGTCTAAAGAGAACGAGAAAAAACTTAAGAGTCTCGAGGCTGAGATTCTGCAGCTGCAGGAGGTGAGCCAACATCCTGATGTCTCAAATACACAGCGGCTAAAGCCTAGATTTCCTCTGAGTTTAACTCATGTTTCTTAACACAATGTGTATTTTTTTGGAGGATCTATTGACAGAAACGCATTATAATATACATAACTGTGTTGAAAGGTATATAAAGACCATATATAATGAAGCGTTATGTTTTTATTACCTTAGAATGAGCTATTTCTATCTATATACACAATGGGTCCACTTGCATGGAATTCACCCTGTTGTTTCTACAGTAGCCCCAAACGGCTCTAAACAGTAGTTCCGTAAACATGTTATCTACTTCGCAAGAGAACAAAATAAAGTCACGACATCTTTGTCCTGAGAGAGAAGCTGTAGTGCTTTGAAAGGCAGGGACGGCGTGAGCGCATGTTACAATTCACAACCTCGCCATTAGATGCCACTAAAATCTCCACATTGTTCACTTTGAGAATTTTCAGGTTTCTTAATGTGGATGTAGCATGTAAAGAAAATCTCCTGAGGAACACTCCACATTGTTTTATTGAAACGGTTTATTAATGAGATTTTTATTAATGGTGTTTTTAGGACCTTGCATCTTCAGAGAGAGCCAGACGCCACGCTGAACAGGAAAGAGATGAACTGGCGGATGAGATTTCTAACAGCGCCTCTGGAAAGTGAGTCTCTTGCATATCCATATAGTGTATGCCTCGCGTTGTGTTATTTTCTGTGTGTTCATAGCTTAACGATATATTTACTCAAGTTTGTGTTTTTGTGTTTGTCCATCAGGGCAGCCCTACTGGATGAGAAGAGGAGACTGGAGGCTCGTATCGCTCAACTGGAGGAAGAACTAGAGGAGGAACAGGGCAACATGGAGCTCCTGAACGACCGCTTCCGCAAGACCACTATGCAGGTGAAGTGTTGAAGAACTCTAAACCATCTGTCGAACTATACAGTCTTCTCTGCAGTCTTCAGTGTCGTAACAGATGTGTGTGAATGTGAAGGTGGACACACTGAACACAGAGCTGACGGGAGAGCGCAGTGCTGCCCAGAAGAGTGAGAACGCCCGGCAGCAGCTGGAGAGACAAAACAAAGAGCTGAAGGCCAAACTGCAGGAACTAGAAGGATCCATCAAATCTAAGTTCAAGGCCTCTATCGCCGCCCTGGAGGCCAAGATCATCCAGTTAGAGGAGCAGCTTGAGCAGGAGGCGAAGTAAGCAGCAGATATCAAGTGTTCTGTGCAAACCTGTGTCACTGTCTCTGTATTAAGACATCAGTGTGTAAGTCTATCTGTGCTCTTTACAGGGAGAGAGCTGCGGCCAATAAAATCGTACGTCGCACAGAGAAGAAACTCAAGGAGGTGTTCATGCAAGTTGAGGACGAACGTCGCCATGCCGACCAGTACAAAGAGCAGGTGAAAAGACATTCAAGAGATGCATGTTGCATGTGTTTTTAAGTGAATGTTCAGCTCCTTAGACTGAAGAAATGAAAACAAAATCAGAAATTAACAAAAAAATTTGCTTCAGTGAGTGCTTCAAAGTTTAAAGGTGACCTGTGGTTGGTTGTTTTACTTTCCAAGTGAGAAACAGGACCCTTTCATTGCATAACACTATGTAACAATTTTTTTAAAGTTGTGTTTAGCTTAATTTTACTGTTGAAGTTTACATGCTGAATATGAAAATCACTTAAAAAAAAATTACCATCAATTGTACTCGCAAATTAGTTTTTTGGTATTATTACTCATACACAGAAATGACAAGATACTGCCATAACACTGAGCGCAAAACAGCAGTTTGACATAAGTTACTAAAATGAGTCATCCAAAGCTTCAGAAGTGTACATTTTTTGTCTCGAACTTTGTTCCCGAGGACATTTTTTGTCACCCATCATCGCTTCATCCCTCCTTCCCTGTGCTACCGAAACTTCTAGAATTTTTCTTAAAAATTTGTGGAAATGTGTACAGCTTTTGTTTATTTTAATATATCGTGATTAGTGATATAAGCTCAAAATGTACTTGAGCTAAATATAAACTAAAACACGCTCCATGAAAATAAATATTAGCACAGTATTAAGCACCACAGAATTGTACAATTATTTAGTTGTAGAAGCTCACTTAACCTTTTGCTTTAGATGGAAAAGGCCAACTCGCGCATGAAGCAGTTGAAAAGGCAGCTGGAGGAGGCCGAGGAGGAAGCTACTCGAGCGAACGCCTCCCGCAGGAAGCTTCAGAGAGAACTGGATGATGCTACAGAAGCCAGCGAGGGTCTGAGCCGCGAGGTCAACTCGCTCAAGAACCGGCTCAGGTAAAACACACATCACATGCATCTGTTTGGGCATTAGTTCATTTTGATCCTTGGTTGTGACTATAAGAATAAAGCAAAAAAAGTTTCTTAAATGAAACCCCCTGACATGTCATTCACACTCCTCCAGACGAGGAGGTCCTGTTAGCTTCTCATCCAGCCGCTCCGGCCGCAGACAGCTGCAGATGGAGGGAGATTTATCTGACGATGATGCAGACAGCAAGGCCAGCGACCTGAACGAGAACCAGCCGGCTCAAGCGGAATAAAGCACGGCGCCCTCCCGTGGCCATCAAGCCCCACTGCATCAACCACTTCAGAACGTCTCACAGCACCTCATTCTCCTCACCGTGGGGTCAGCGGTACAGAAATTGGACCAGTTAGCGACACACAACACTACCACATATCTCTCATGAAACATTTATCGGTTTCCAGTGCAACACTGAGCTCTAGAAACATAGAATAACACACAGACACACATCCTACGTTTCTGTACTCTCCCTATTCAGGGAGCATCAACTCTGCCTTACTCTAAAAATGCTTCAAGACCAAGCGTACATTTGCAGCCTTTAGAACATCAAATACTACACTTCAAACATGCAAGTGCATTTCACACATCAAACCTTCCCTACACATATTCATGTACACAATGAGTCTTGGATTCAATGTAGTTTAATGATGTAAAACTATTGCCTAGCTAAGCAGACTGATTGGGTCTCTGGTTGTCCAATAAACCCATCCTGCAGTTTTTTGGTGAAGAGATGCATGTGCTGCTTGTTTGAATCCTGTGGCTCTGGACCGGATCTCAAAGATAAACTGTGAAAAGCTACTTGCTTCTGCATCTCTCCATTTAAGTGCATTCAACTAGTTTAAACGTGACGAATAGCGCAGGCGACTGCATTTGTGATTTATCTGCATTTGATTCAAGGCTTAACATGTCGGGCGATCCAGAGCCGTTTTAAGAATTAGGATGTTGTCGCGATACGCAATTAGCTGCACATTGTAGAAAAGCCATATAAGGCCACTTCAACTGGAAAGGAATTTTGGAAGCATACGCATGTCAATTTGAAGCTTTTACATCCGTTTTATTCCCTTTGTATGTGAGAGAATTTGATGGAACTTCTCAAATCCAGCCGCTTTATCTATTTGATACATTACATGTGAATACAGCCATTGGAAGAAACGGACCGGGCAGATGAAGGAAGATCTTCATCGCACTCGTCAGTGCGAAAGCAAAATGAACTGGACCAGAAATATTCATAAAGCACTTTTCTGAATTAGCTCAGCTGTAACGCTTTGAACGCTATAGTAGATTTGCTCTCGTCAGTATTAGTAAGATGATGTATGGAAACTGTATTAACCCGTTCCACTGTTAGCAGTGAATGACGCGTTTCTAAAAAAAAAAGTGCCTTAGACACTAACTAGAAAACATCGGTGAATAAATGAAGTATGTTGAGTATGAAAAACGGTGTAAGAAACGCTAACATGAAGGCAAAACTGGCTGATGGAAATTGAAATAAACTTGCTTTGTAACCCTCGTTTTGTTATTTGGTATTTTACTGTGCTATGAATCTTATCCAAGTATACTGCTCTACTGTCCCCTGTGTTCTCATTGTGTTGTGGGGAAAAATCTGTGTTATCCAATATAAAGAATCCTCCGCGATGAGCGAGCGTGATCTCATTGGGTGAAAGCTTTATCATCCATGATCTAGTCACTATTATTGCAGTTATTATTATTGCTATAGTATCATTCTATTATCGGACTGGCTGTTGACAACCAGGCGTTCAACTGCAATGTCTCTCCTCTTGTTTTTCTCTTGTATACTGTATTTCTAGAAGACAGTGAGTTTTGTAAAGGAAAAATAAAACATTCATTCTAGAAGCATGCTTTTCTTTTCATTTCTGAACGTGGTCCAAATTACTGGTTTGAAAAAAGGGGTACGTGTTTTTCTTACAGTTTCATGTTGGCGATTGATCAGTTTAAAAATTAAGATTCAAAATGTGCAATGTTTCTATATCAACATCAAATGATTCACGACCCATTTTATATGACATTTATAAGTATCCATAAAACTTGATTGAGAATTAGATTTTATGGTGTAGAAGTTTTTGTGCCAATAAATAATACCCATGAAGATCAGGAAAAAACAAATGGGATCATTAATGGCTGATACATTATATAACATTAGCTGCTTTGCCAATAATCTCACTGATGTACAAAACCACCATATCCACTATTTTTTTATTGAATTTTTCAGCGCTCTCACTTGAGACAAAAATGACGCATTATTCCAGAATCAAGACAAAAATAATCGACTCCTAAGAAAGTCAAGACGTGAGCTTCATTAAAATCGTTCCCACCCACTTTAGCGTTTTAGAAAAGAAAATCAAGCAATATAAAATTCAATTTAGAAATGTCCGTCATCACACTATCCACAGAGACAAGACCACACTTTTAGTTTGGCCTACAAACAGATACAGAACATTACAATGACAACACACACACAGACACCTGACCTGTTGCTTGTTAACTGAGCTAATGCTGTCATCTTTGGTGCCCACTCTCATTTCAACACAGTCATAAGATGCAGGTGAACAGTGCGAGACATCTTGAATTGATAAACGCGTCATGGGATGAAATGTGAGAACTAAATATCCAGTGACTTATTGGGACAAAATGGACACACACATACAAACAAATCTCCCCAAAATCCACACACACACAACTACTGGTTAGAAGTAGAGAGCTAAACAACAGTTTACGTTTGCATTGAAGCATTGTACAGTCCTGCATAGTTATTTAAACTTACAAACTAAGGCGTTTTATTGAAATTGTCGGGGGTTTGTACTTTTAATAATAAGCAATAAAATAAAATTGAAATAAATTTCAAGTAGAATATAATCTCAATAATCTATGAAAAGTTTGCACACAATTCATTCTTCATACATGAAAGAATATTTTCCAAGATTTTTTCCACAAGGTCCAGTGAGATACACAGCACCAAAGACAGCGAGACATCTGCGCACACAGATGATAAACATCATACAGACTGACCTTGAAAGAAAATATATCACGTAATATTTATGTATATTTTATATACATATGCAATTTATTCTACCAATACACATAAACATCGTAAGTCCCTGTGTCAAAAAATTATAAATAATTTACCCATTTGTATTATTATTAATAGCTACTATTCTAACAGTCTTTAAGGAAACGGTTGGACGACAACATCCCTATAGTTCCAAACAAAAAATCTACTAAGAAAATAAACAAGGGAATGCACGTCTCCAGCCGACGATAACTTAAATAAAAATTATCTGCTTTGTTTTCTTCCTCTCAATAACTATCTCTGTGTCCACAGTGATTAAGGTCTTTTGTAAACATGTCGACAAAAATATTAAAATCCACCCAGCTTTCTTCTGTTCTCCAAATGGGTTTAAAAGCAGTGTGAGGTTAATTTGAAGAAAAACTCATTGATAAAGTCCTCTGAATTTAATCTCAATGAAAGTGTAGGAAAGTCTTCCCCGCAACATTGATTCCACAATTCAAGCTTTTCAGTTCTGATTCCGAGCAGCTGAGAAAAAAAACATCCGTCTTGGACGCCGCCAGCGTGTACATTCTGCTTGTGGTGGTCAGTGGGACTTCCTCTTGGTGTCTCCTCCCTGACTTTGGTTTGTATCTGCAAGAATAAAACATGGAGTTTTACTGCATTAGATATTGCTTTTGTCCAAACTGAAATGCTCATTACAAAACACAAATATCAGTTTCAAAATCATTTGAGCTCACAAAAAATGTACTAACATTTTTGGGTCAACTATTTTTAACCGCCTATTTTATATTCCGCCTTTGAAATGCATTTCAACTAAGAAATTAGGGATCCATCGATGTATCGGCGGCCGATATTGGATTAATTTAACACTATCAGCAATAGCATTCAAAAGGTGTGACACATGGAAAGTAGAAAACACGCCAGAAAGTACTGCTGAACAGCTTATGAAATTAATATTGTGCCATGAATAGTGCTAATAATAATTCAGCTGCTGTTAAATATGCAATCTGCTTGTTCTACGTGTGAATGAGGGGTGTGGTTTTGTGTACTGTAGTGGAATTTTTAGCATCTGGTGGACGTGAACACATAAACTGAATCAGCGCTGCTCTAAAAGTGTTTTACCGTTTCATTTGAGTGAAGCTGCTGTCAAACTTTGCAGCAAGATGTCAAAATTAAAGTTCGTCGTCAAAATAAATTCCAGTTAACCTCAAAATAAACCTGCTACTAATAATGTACAAAACTATTAATTAAATGCAAGTAGACTTAAAACAGCAAAAGAAAAAACAAGATGTAAAATACTAGTTCATATTGACATAGAAAAAAAAAACCAGAATCCAGAAAAATAAAAACAGAATTTGAGAAAGAATCAAAAGAAATTTAGGAAGAATTTTTTTTTAAACTGATTTAACAGGTCCCTGGTTTATTAATGAACTGCAAGGAGTTGGATGTCTGAATATCCTATTTTTCTCTGAGCAAAATAATAATGTAAATAGCAACAGCACAGACTTTATTTAAATATATTTAAGAAATGATCCATTTAAAGGCAAATATGAGTTCATGTTTTTAATAAAATAAATTTTGGATAGCAAAAATAACCTTTGAAGATTGTCATGTTGTCTCATTGTATTTTCATCTTAACTTACATTTAGGCACATTTACACTTGTGCCTCTTTTAAAATGTTAAATGGATCCAATTCATGTTCAGTAAAATAAAATAAATTGAATGCAGAAAAAGTATCTAGTATTGTATAGTACTGTAAGCAATTTACCAATATCGGTATCGGCCAATAGTTGTTTGTATTGGAATCAATATTGGCCCAAAAAATCCTATCGGTGCATCCCTAGAAGAAATTTACTAGGTTTCGAAGCAAAGCCATTGTCACACAGTGCAACACAAGGATTCAAACAAGCGGAGGGTTTAGAGCATGGCGCTAACAACATCACGGTCGTGGGTTCCGTCCCAGGGGATTGCACATACTACAAAATGTATAGTATAATGCAATGTAAGTCGCTTTGGATAAAAGCATCTGCAAAATGCATAAATGTAAATAACACGCCATAACACAGCGACAGTGGAGGGATTTGCAGCATTTACCTGAGAAAGCAAGCTGCAAGTGGGGAGGTAGAGCAACCTGAGACCCTGACTGCAGGCTCTTAAATAGATCTGGCGGAACGGGTGGAAATAAAGATGGACAGAAAGAGAGATGAACGAGTGCACATCAATCCAGGGGCAAATGAGATTGCAGAAACGCATCACCCAAGTAAGATGTGAGATGGAGAAACAGAGGGGGAAAAAGGAGGAAGCAAGGTTAGGGAGACAGAAAAAAACAAGGTATCTACTGACGCACACACAATACATAACACAACCAAACACAATACAGGCAAACATACAAGCCACTGGAGGAAAATGGGTGCAGCTACAAGGAGGGCGTGCTAGTGAGCATAGAGACACTTACTCTGTGCCAGGGTGTATCCTGAGTTTGGAGTGGGTGAAGCCCCCATGTTGCTGCAGCCTGGAACTCCAGGACCTGGTGGATTGAAGTTGAGTAGCGAGGGGAACTGGAAGGGTAGAGAAACAGGCACTAGACCCCCGAGCATCCCGAAACCCAGGGGGAGGGGTGAGGTTATTGAGCTCAAGAGGTTACTTCCTGATGCTGTTGAACCCTGGAGGAGGAGAGCGTTACACAAGTTTAGCATGATTGAACTCTTGATAAAAAAAACAGGGGTGTTGTGAGGCAGAGTGTAACAGATCGTGAACTACAGAGGGTGCACCGCTTACCTGTGAGTGGTGAGAGGAGACAGGAGGAGGAGACTGTAGGGTCATGGCTGATGCCCGACTTGAGGACTTGGCACTCTGGCTAGCCCCTACCATTGGTCTCTGCCGCTGGCTGTGATTGGCTGGTACTGCTGAAGGGGAGGGACTGCTGTCCTGGCAACCCCCTGACAGTGGCGAAACCATCAAGGTGGCTATAGTGTTGCTCGCTGCGCTACCCTGTGGACTTGAGGATTTTTGACCACCTGCAAAACTGTAGATTGCCTGTCCAGATCCGGATTTGACTCCAGGACCATGTGTGGTAAACGGTGGTCTGAAGCCTTGGCTCTTGGGGGTAAACTGGTGAGGGCTGGTGATCATCTGAGGTCTAGGATGAATCAGGGAGGGAGATGATGAAGGGGAAGGAGAGGAAGAGGGAGGAGGGGTGGGAGCAGGGGGTCGTGGTGTGAGTTTGATGATGGGAGAGCTACTACTGTGGGAAGACTTAGTAAGCGTGGCTTGCATGGGGGTGATAAAGTTTGACTGGTTGTGTGGCATAGAGGGAGTCCTGGCCTGTGATACCAGGGTGGAAGAGTTCGTAGGGGGAGAACTGGGTACCCGTGACTGCTGAGGGCTTTTGGGGTTCAACTGCGACAGGTGCGGGCTCATACGAGGCTGATGGGAAACTCCGGTACTAGTTATCCCACCAGCGACGCTGGATTTGTTAGCACAGTTCTTGGCTTGTCCGACAGGGGTTGGAGTTGGACCCATCTTAACGATCGCCCCAAAGGACCTCTGCTGGGGTGGCAAGAGGGGTGAGGCGGTAGGGGGTGGGCGGGGCTTAGCAGCCTGCACTGCGTTCATCCCAGACACGCTGACTCTGTGCGCACCAGTTACCGGATGTCTCTGCAAGGGTCCGGTATCTTTCAACATCCCGAAGGTCTCTCCTCGCATGGAAGACAAAGGAGATGAGGTGATTGGAGAGGAGAGGGAAGGAGAGGTAGTTAAACTGCTCTTATTCGAGATAACAGAGGGCTCCATCTTTCCTGGATGGGAGGAATGCGACAGAGGAGAAGAATAGTGGCTGACCACCGATAAGGATCTGGCAATTCCAGGAGATGAGGCAGGTACGCCGTTGTTTGGCGTCAGACCCTTGGCAGCGTTACTGAGAAGAGCTAGAGCCTGGGAAATGGAGTCCAGGGAGTTAGCGGCCAGATCTTCGTCCAGTGAATCTGAGAGGCAGATAGGTTCGGAGGGTGAGGACGGCGGTCTGCACGCAGGTAAGGCAGGAGAGGTAGAAGTAGTTCCAACACCTGGGGCGGGTCTCTGGGTCCAGCCGACCTCCTGGATCCGATCATCAGAGGAACAGACGTCAAAATATAAGACATGAAACTTAAAACTGAACTGTTTCTGAGTGTAAAGACATAACTGTGTAGTTCAGTTCTACATACCGTCATTTTGGCAACTTTGGGGGTTGGAACAACTCTTTTCTTACCCCTGTAGGACAAAAATATTACAACACTCAAATTGAGAATCTATTCTTTTTTTGGGACTGGTTTATGAAACGGATATACTTTGTTTTGTCCGCATCGTGTAAACCACATCACCGCTAATTTAGAACATTAGTGAAAAAAACATATACTCACAGGCCTGTAAGGTGACCGTGTACCACACGACTTTCCTTAAAAAGCATCCTGAACAAAAAAGACGTTTGGTTACATAGTCCCTTGGAACCAGACAAAGCATCAGCACAGGGTTACGACATTGCACACACACCTGGCCTGCATCCAGCCTTTGGGCCAGAGAGGTTTGACTTCATTCTCCATGAATGCTTTGAGATAGTCTTCCACAGACAGAGAACACTGCTCCAGCTCATAGCAGCTGAGCTTCACACGCACCAGGTTGCACAAGAGAGTCCTGGAGAAACAAACGCACTCGTGTTTACTATCTGAAGACCATAGCCTGTAAATGACAACTCATAAGTGACCTTACACCAAACACTTAAAGATTAAAACCTGAGTTTGTCGTCCCATATGAACTTCTTCCTTGGTCCCATCACCCTCTTCCTGGTTTCTCGTCATCATCGTCCTCAGATCCGTTCTTCTCGCCCTCCTCCATCTGCTGCCTAGCACATTTAAAACAAGCTCTAATTCCGCAATGCACTCATCATTCTGCTAATCACTTTTAGCAAATGAAATCCTGTAGGCAGGAAAGTTAAAAAGCTCAGACTTACTTGGCAGCAACTTTCGCCATGCAGTCCATGTTATATTTGGCGATCTGCTCTGGCATGACACTGCACACGGCCAGTTTGAGCTTTAATAAGGGTGCGCGCAGACGGTCATCCTGATAGACAATAAAAAACATTGGGACATATGGTAAGCGACGACAGAATTTGACAAAGTATTCCAGTAACCCTCCTGGTATGGAGTAAGGGAAGTGATGTACCTCCCTCACCTGGATGTTGAGGCTGAGTTTTTTGAGGCGTTTGAGTAGCGCCTCTTTGTTACAGGGCACGAAGGCCTCCAGGTGAAAGTACACCTGTGATCGGACGTCTACCGGCTGCTCCTGAACCTGCAGCTCAATGCTGGGTGAAGAAAACGAGACGATAAATGAAGAGGACATGATTTCACAGAAGACAAATTCAAATTTTAAAGGTGTAATGAGAACAGATTGCGATTTCACTCACTCCAGCAAGATATTATTCATATCCAGAGTGAAGAATTTCTTTCTGCCTTCTTGATCAAATTGCCTTGATGCCTGAGTAAAAATAAATACAAAAAAAATCAGGTTACTCAGGAAAATGGCATTACAGCGCGAACATAAACTCCCTGAAGTGCTTCAAAATGGGAACCTACATCCTACAGATTTCATCAGATTGCCAAGAGCCGAGTAAAAGGATTTTGTCAACAACTCATTGTAGGTCTAAACTGCATTTTTACTTTCCTCACGGTTACTTTTTACTTTTTGAAAGGTAACATTTTTGTGTATTGGATTAGCCTAGACATTATGACAATATTATACAATAGTAGAACGATTGTTGGGTCAGTGTATTTCAATTAATGCAAGCAAGGCAAGTATTTTTTATTTACGTTTTTCCCTTAATGCTTCTATAAAATGGAGAATGATGATAAACAGGGATATTAAAACATTCACAAATAGCGACTCACAGCTCGTAGGTCCTCGATCCGTTTGATCAAGGGTGCCGGAAGTCCCTCAGGGAGAGGTGGAGGAGAGATGAGCCCTCGACTCAACACCCCTCCGCCCATCTTGTGCCTAGATGAGCCCGTCTCGACCTGTCCGTTCTCCCTGCCCGAAGGGGTCATCTGAAGACCCCCATCCAAAAAACTAAAGTCCAGGTCCTGCATGATATCCTGAATTTCGCTTTCGTTGGCCGAACTGAGCAACGACATCATAGCGGGATCGGCTGTCAGGTCAGCCAGTGAAAGGTCGTTGTTGTTGCCGTGGAGATGAGAGTTCTGCAGGAGGTTGTGGGAATTGGGCATGCTGGTGAGCCCAGGGCCCACGCGAGGTGTGTTAGTGTCCAGTTTCCGAAGTTCTTCCTTCTCTCTGGTGAAACGCCGGAGCATTGCAGCAAGACACAGCGAATCCTTCATCAGTTTCTTTCTTTTCTTCTTTTCAGGACGGTGAAGGTTGAGGCCGGTCACTCTGTGAGAAAATATAAAAAAAATTGTATCTCATTAGTCATGTTGTACTTCTGCTGTGTTAACACCAAACGCGAACAATCCCGTTCCTTGATCTTTGAGAAAAGTTCATCATTTTCATGTGAGTTACACAAGCTGACAAATATTTTCAATTTGCGCGGAAGACGAGATTGCGTTTGTATAAATCGCGCCGCCTGATTTGCGTCGTTCACATCGCCAGCTGCAAGTGCTCGTCTATTTACGTCATTCCATTGACTTTTTATGTAATTTACTGACACAATTCACATTTGGTGTGAACCCCACATTAATATTACTAATATATCTGTTAAAAACTTGATTCACACACATGCTTAACACCACTATGAATGGAATCATATGATAAAAAATATTATTTCTTAAAACATTTTTAATAATGTATTTTTACGCTCGTAGTGAAAATACAGCAATTCCATAAATTTTATAATTTCCTTTGTTTTTTACCTTTGCCACTACTACCTAACATGTAAAAGCTGCATTGCAACAATGCTAAACTTCGCCACAAAAAATATGTTTCAATAAAATATGTATGATCTGGAGGTGATGTTTTAATTCTGTGTCATTAACAAAATCAAGTCATTTTAAAGAATAATTACCCCAAACATTTGTATTGTATGATAGGGCAAAAAGAAAATGAGGTCATAAAAACTGCTAAATTGTTTAACATATGATTTTGTCTAAGCACAAGGCTTTGCTTCTAAGTGACCAATATACTATAAGATAGTTTAAACTCCAAAAAGGTTCATACATTTTAATAACATTTCTAACTTCAGATTTACAAATAAGGTTCAATTCTCACCCTTGTTTGGATACTTTGTTCTTTCTGGGTTTCTTCTCTTCTATACTGGTACCGTCTTTCTTCTTCCTTCTCTTCATCAATGGCTCCTCTCCAGCTCTCATCTACAAACGGACACCAGAAATCATCTTTCAAAATATGAATCATGATCAAGACCTTCCAAAAAGTTTGATGGTCCAATCTTATAAAACGCATGCCATCATTCCACCAAATGAGGTAATTTTACGGATCACATGTTTGACTTAAATGAAAAGTACAGTCTGCATAATTTGAAAAATATTGAGTGTTTAAACCATACAGTGTCATGGATCATAAAGCTAACATTGTTTGTTTTGTATTTCAATTAAAGGAATAGCTCACTCAGCAAAGAGATTGTGGGAACTCACCCTGGATTTTTTATCTTTTTCTCCATCCTCTCCTTCAGATTCAGAGGCGGCTCTGAACTGCAAAGTACCCGTGTTGATGTAGAATCCTCCGAGCTTGGTGCTCAGAGATGCTGGAACAAGCTCATCATACTAACAGAAAAGAGACACAAGGACATACAGATGTGTTTGGGATATTTGTGATCAGTGTTTCTGATATCACGTCTGAGCATGAGCTCTATGAACACAGAGACTTTGTACCAAATACCTAAAACGTTAACATAAAAAAATCACTGTTGACACTTAAACACAAACATCCTTTGGCCGGGTTTAACAGACGAGGCTTAAGGCTAGTCCCAGACTTAAATGAATGTTTGAGCCGTCTCAAATATAAATATTTGAAAATATGTCAGTACCATTATTTTGTCTAAAGTAATGTTTCTTCTAAAGCATGTTTATAAAGGTGACTTAAATATCCTCAACTAAGACATAGTCCTGGCTTAAGCTAAGCCTTGTCTGCAAAACCGGGCCATAAAGTTCAGGCAGCATTAAGAGTGTCGGTTAAACAGCATGTTAAATGGCAATCGATCATCTCCATAGCGATGCAGGTCTGTCGCCATGGCAAGTGCCCACTCACAGCTTCCGTGTTGTCTATGAAGGGGTCACTCTCATCATATCCGAAGCCAATGTCAATCAGATCCTGCATCCGATCTTTCCGCCTCTTTTTCCCCGCGTTACCCTGTAAGGCCAACATCGACGGCAAAATGACAAACACGCCCTCATTTAGCTTTTGCGTGTCCATCCATCTCACAGAAAACAAACGAACTTTAAACACTTACATATTTGCTTTCAAACTTTTTGGCCAGCGCCTCGACTTTCTGCCGTTCTCTCTCATCGTCGTTAAATGGGTCGTTTGGGTCCAGGACAGACGTGGATACTCGTGGGACCTTCTTGGCCTGCAAAAGATGATTTATATGTCAATAAGTCATGGTGAGGTGCCCTGATCAGAAGGCCAAAATATTTCAGACACTTCTAAATATATAACAGCTACGCTCCTGTTCCCATCTAAAAAGAGCACAACTATTTCTGGATTCATTCAATCCTGTTGACATCTGAGAAATATGCACGTCAAACATCAGATTGACATTTATGCAAATGTTTATACATGGTTATATCAGTGTTCCATGGGATCGAACCCATGACCTGCGTGTTGCAAACATCATGCTTTACCAACTGATAAATGCATTTACAAAATAAAAGTTACATGGACGTCAACAATGAAGTAGCTAGCAATCCAATCCTGCTTCGTGGTCTTCACACTCCTAATGCTCAGGGCCCCTGGGGGACACCAGGTCACGTGCTCAATAAAGTGATCATAAGTTTATAAGCCGAATGATGTGTAACACGCTCGAGACGCGTCACAAATGACATCCACGGCATATTATTAAGACTTGACGCGTATGTCAAGAGCGGCTTTTAAAAAGTTTACGAGTGACATCCACCCCCACACAGCTCTGCTAACAGGCTAATGCAAGTCAGCAGAAAAACACCAAACGTCGTCTCGATAGCAACAACCCAAAGACAACGTTCAGTTCCCTAAACTGCCCCGCACGTCACCTCATCACATTTCGGTACCTGTTGAGACTGAACGAGCTCGCTGTAGTTAAACTCGGCCGAGCGCTGCTCGTCGGGCTCGGACAAACACAGATCGAGCCGCACCGTCTTCCCTCGGGGCTCGTCGCCGTCTCTCTTCCCCATCGAACCCCCGCGGTCACCCGTCGCCGTCACCCCGGCGCCCGTCATCATCGTCCTGCCCTCTATGTCAAAGCTGGTCTCCGCATCTCCGTCCTCTTCCAGCCGCCGTCTCCTGCCCTCCGCGCCCGGACCGCCGGCCAGGGCCGACAGGGTGACAAACTGCACTTTTCTCGGTTCGGCCATTTGGATGATCAGGGTTCTTGGACACACACTCGGCAGCGGGGCCAAACAACTTGATTTAAAGAGCTTCGAGTCGGACGGACGGGACGCTCGGAGGCCGCGCGGATGCTAGAGTCCCCTCCGCGCCTCACGGGAAGCTCGCGGGTAGAGATGGCAGGATGAAAGTCGATTTTGGAGGCGAAAGCATCCTGGATCGCTACGCTCGGGGGACCGAGTCGCTCAGAACGGCCATCTTACATGAGAGAGAGTAAATAAAAGAGCGGAGACGAGCGAACTGAGCATGCGCCAACACGGACGCCGGAAACGTCGTGCGCGACGGAGACGTCGAGGTGGCCAATCAGAGGACACCGAGGGCAGCGGCGTGTCCAATCAAAAACGGAGACCCCGGCGACAGACGCTGTAATGAGCAATTAAAGACGTTACAGTGATGAAAGGATTCCCCTTGATATTGAACTAATACACAGACATGAAAACTAATGCTTTCAAGTGTTTTCCTGATGTTGTCAAGTGTAGTTTTTATATTTCGAGAAAATGTTTTTTTGGGCCTTGACACACAATTTATTGTTACCTTCTTACGAGTTTATAAATAATGTTTCTTCCAAATACTAGAAATGAGCAGAAAATACTCGATATTCAATTGCATAAAATATTTTAAAATATTTTATAAAATCAAACAAAAAATGTAATGTTTTAATAAAGATGTATTGATAAAGTCTTGTTTTTTTTTACATTTGTCAAAGCTTTAAGAACTTAATTTTGTCACAGTATATGTTGAACAAAATCAATTTGCTTTTGTTGATGTTTGTGCCAAAGTTGTAAATTGATCATGCCAAAACTTCTTAAAGGTTCTTGAATATTTTGAAATGTTAAATTCAGACATATATAACATTTATAGAATGTTGATGTGAAAAGACAAAACATATACGTTTAAAAAAAATGAGGGATTGTACATAAGGGTGTTTTTTTATGAATTATATACTTTAATATATTCTTGAATATCTATAATACAAATAAATTTTGAGTAACTTTATTGACATCATAACAGCAGTTTCTACACAGCGATTATTTTAATCTGACAACATTTGAACAGAAGTTTTATGCCAGAGCAACAGTACATAACCCTGTTAAAAGCACTATTGATGTTCCCAGGATGAATCATATAACGGTATATTTTGCTCCAAGTATAAAGAGACGTTATTTGCTACATTGTCTGTTTAACAGAAAAGCACTCAAATTCACATGAACTGACATTTAAACAAATATTATAAAATATGCATTTTACCTATGTATGTAGTGGGCTCAAAAATATGAGAGAACGTAAAATAACAATTAAAAGAAGTTGAAAGTCTTTTATTTATAAGATGCATCTGATATGTTGCATTTCTCACATTTTGTAAATGGACAAACAAGCTCACAAAACAAAACTAAAATATAGTATTTTTTGACAAAAGTAGAAATGCTCCAAAAAGGGACAAAGTATTCCTCAAGCAGAATTGTGTGTTGGCTGATGGGGGTCGATCAGAGAAGCACTCTGTTGTCTTTGGCCCATTTCTTCATAATACGGATGATGTACTCAACCTGTGGGTTTCCACTGTTCTTCAACATTGGCAGAACCTCCTTAAGCGTTTCTCTGCAGAAACAACAGCAAATATAACCCCAGAGGCCATTCATTGAGCAAAGTTCATCTGAAATAGACCTTACAACCATACTATTCTCATCGAATAACAACTAGGATAATTTGGTATCGCTTCATACCTGGACTCTCTACCGGCCAGAATGAGCTGGAAGATTCCCACACATGCTCCCCGTTTCCCCTCCCAGTACTCCGGGTTTTGATCCAATCTCTCCAGAGCATCAAAAGCTTTAGCTGCATAATAAAACTGTCCCATCTGAAACAAGATCACATAACATCATAGATAACTGTATTTGAGCAACGTCTCTCATTGCACTTTGCTGTTTTTGAAAGTGAAACATTCAGACTCTGAATCACCTTGTAGCAGTCATTTGCGATCAGCTGAAGGATGCTGAACGAGTCTGATGAGGTTTCCATCCTCAGATAGAGTTCCCAAGCCTGACGCGCCTTCTGATTCATAATGTCTAACACAGAGAATGACATCAGTAAATCCACTATTCAAAAAACACCTTTCTTAGAAGAGAAGTTTTCAACAACTGAGCCAGTTATGTTTATAATATATAAAAACATTATGAGAACGGGTTTGTTGGCCCAACCTCAAAACCTTTGAGATTCAAAGAGACATTGTTGAACCTACAGCAGCGTGCCAACCAGCTCAGGTACACATAATCGCCCTTGATCTTCTCGTTCTGGATTAACAGGAACACCTTTTCACATTAAATTCAGATTAAGTGTCAAAGCCCTGGAAAATCATTAAAATGCATTTGACTTTCAAATGACATTAACTGAAGCACATGTGATACCTCTTCAGCTTCTCTGTAGTTTCCCAGCGCTGCTTTGGCCTGAGCGTAGTCGAAGTTAAATGTGTCGTCATTGTAGAAATAACTCTACATGGAAACGAGATCCATTTTTAAATTGGAATATATTCATGTTATTTGCTCTTAATCTAAAAACATTTAGCATGCATTACCTTGACTGAGTTGAGATAGATAAGAACATCTTCAAACTGTTTGAGCAGGAAGAAACAAGACGCCATACACTGCCTGCCTGGTATTGTGTCTTATAGGATGAGAAAAGAGAGAAATCAGACATCAACTTGGTTTAAATATATCCAAATAACTTTATTTCCAAAGAAACAAAGTTAACATCTAACAGCCATTGAGATGTTTGCTCCAGATTAGCACAAGAGCCGACCTCAGAATTGATGACACGTCTTCACCAGTGGAGTGGACCAGTAACTATGTTAGGAAGCATAATATAACACATGGTTTAAGAGAACTTTTAAAACAAAAATGTGCAGTTCAAATTATAGTTGTAGCACCAACCGTATGCAGGGGGCAGAGTTATATTCGATAATTTTCTGGTAGCTATATTCATATTTTGAAGGATTTGTTTTGATATAATTGAGCAATTTGCTCATGTTATTGTTTATTTATTTATAATATTGGCATGCAAGTTTTTTATTACAGTTTTAAATCATTTAAAATTTATTTTCAGTTAATAATTTTAGTGATTACATTAATTTCAGTTTATTCCTAAAGCAATATGATTTTTTTGTAGTATTAAGGTTTATAATTAATTTGATTTTTATTAACAGAAATGTTTTAACAGTCTTTTTTTAAGTGTAACAATATTAACAAAAATTATGATTTTAGAATATGATATCTGTTTAATCTTAATGGTCAACTGCGTCAACATTTCCAATTTTTATTTTTATACTGCTTTTACTTTTAATGTTTTTTTTGTGAGAGGCCTATTTCATTTTTATTGCTTTACACAATTCAAACTTGAACGTCAATTCTATAAGTTGTATATACAATAAAAAGGTTATTTAAAACTGTTCATGTTTCGGAAATAAATCAGTTATTTAAATGTCATTGTTTTAACATCTGGTTAAAAAAAACAATACTATCTTACTGTAAACGCGGTATTGCATTTATTGTCTATTATATAATTATACCCCTATCATCTACTCAAGAAATATGCAAAAAAAGCTAAATATTTCAACTAAATGAATTAAGTCTTACGGGGGCATAGAAATTCATCCACTGCTAACCAACACTGAGTTTATTATTATAGAAGAGACACTGAACGGAAACTTTAAATGTGATTTTTGTATATAGGACAAAGTTCAGTGTTTGTGGAGAATATGAAGCCTGTCATTGGCTCTTTTCCGCACAGGACAGGGGCCGGGTCGCTGAACCAGCGCTAATATTGTTATGGTTAGCCTAAACAATGATGTTACCGCATTCACTGGCTGAACCGCCAACCAACTGGAAAAACTGCTGGGCAATTTTCAAATGGTCCCTCTGTAAAAAAACACACACAAACAAATGTTTAAAACCCCACACAAATAAAAATATCATTATCGTCACAACAGATACGAATAAACTTCACAAACCGATCCGATGTCTTGTCCCAAAGCTGCATTCACCACCCCCTTCAGAATGTACTCCTGCAAACGACACCAGAGAGTATAAACACTCACTCTAAACACTCACAAAGCCTAATCCAGATAACTTGCAAGTGGCAGTAATACCTGAGGTGTGGTGGGCTCGAGGTCTTTGATGAGTTTGTAGGCCTCCTGAATGTCATCTGAAGATGACATGACACACACACGGTTAATAATTAAGCTGGCAAGTCTCAGTGAATCTGTTGGACAAGAGGTCTAGTCTGATCACCTTGTCTGAGATAGTAAATGACCAGATTGAGTCTGGCCTCTGGTATGACATCGATCAGAGGAGGCAGAATCTGCAGCGCTCCCTCGCCACCGCGAAACACCACCAGATTGTGCTGGATGAGCTCTTTGGCAAACTGAAACGAGCTGCAGGAGATGTCTATCAGGTTCTTCAACTCCGTCTACAAAACCCAGAGGGTGAAAACAATTCATTACAAGATAATAATCCTGAATACACACGAATAAACAGACAAAAATCAAATCCATGTTTATATTCATAGTAAAACTGACTTTAGTCTTATTGATCATTGGACAATGAAGCCTAACTTGTTATTTATAACCACCTAGTTATAGGTAAATAAGGGATAATCTACGGCTACGTGGAGGCCAAGAAGTGCATTAAAATCCTTTAATGCACGGCTAGCCGTGGATTATCCTGTTTATACCACTGTCATTTGCGAAGTTAAAGCTGTCATTGTTGTTGACAGTGCAATTTTTGATCAGACAGATTAAAGTGACAGCTATTTTTGTCAGTTATTTTCAAATGTTGACTGGAACTACCCGTGCATTAAACGGTTTTAATGCACACCTTCCAGCCAATCAGAATCGAACAGACCATGGTACAGTATATCGCAAATGAATTCACAGTTTTGATCAGTCTTCAGTGCGTTATTGCTTGTTATAACACAACAGAGCTGTTTCCATGCTTTAAACATGAATCCTGTGTTAGTGTGTGTGGTAAAGTATCTGACCTCGGCAGCTTTGCCGTTATAGAGTCTAAAGTGATTGCAGGCTTTAAGGTTGAGGGCGATGGTGGAGTCAGGAATACTCTGTAGATACACAGCCAAAACCTCCTGAGATACATCATAATAATCCATTTTATAGTAGCACAGGGCGACGTACACATTCAGGGCAAGAAGTTCTCTGTAGAATTGAAAGACACACGTAATTATTTAACGTTTCAGCTTTTTCTATTGCTGTCCTAAGAGTATTTGACTTTCTATACAAACTGTACAAGGATCAGAAAGTAAAAATCTTTACAAAATTGTTGTTTTATTTGCAGATGTGATAATGCATGGCTGCTTCTGCGTGTTGTGACCTACCTGTTCTGCAGTAAGATGCGCTTATAGATGTCAATGGCCTCTTGATAGTGGGATCGCATGTAGTGAATGGAGGCCAGACTCAGTTGATCCTCCGTCACATCCTCCAGATTCTGATGAAATCCCATCAGCTTCTTTTCATCATTAAACTTCAAACAGAAAACACAGAAAATAACCCTCAGACGCCTTCATGATAATGCAAGTTAGATCAATGAAATAAACGCTTGTTTACCTTATGAGCTAAATGAAAGAGAAGGCGATTCTGAATCTGACACTTCGATCCTGAAAACAAAAGCACATGGCAAGTTTGGTTGATATGTTTGCGTGAATGCATGTACAACTACAACTATGAATGAAGGCATGACAAACCCTTCAGTGCCGCCTCTTCAGCCTCTTTATAAAGTCCCAGAAAAAAGAGAGCACAACCCAGATACACCCACACATCCACTGGACAATCTGGTTTCAGAGTCATGGCCTTGTACTCCTAAATATAACAATATGTTTATGAGTGCGATCTTAATATTCATATTCACATCAATTGTGTCTCTGACTGACCTCCATCGATCTCTTGTGGTCCCCCAGATGAAAGGCACAGTAAACGATCCATAGATCTTCATGGTCCACGGACACCCCGCCGTTACGCTGGAACTGACATCAAAGGTTCAAAGGTCAAAACAACATGAAGATAAATCTCAGTGCTTATTTACTGATATCAGTGGTGCTTATACCTCCAGTAGAGTCAGGGCTCCCAGATAGTCTCTTTGGTTTAGATAATCCTCAAGTTTTGGGGTCTTCTTCGTCTTGTTTTTTCTTTTCTTCTCACTGGAACTGGCGGAGGTCTCGCCACCCACTGCCGGTTTCATCCGAGACAAAATCTTCATGACAGAAACAATAGATTTGCAGTATCTGCGAGCCAGCTAATCTTTTCTTTTATCATGTGCATATCTAATTCCTCCACACTCAAAATGTATGTTTGTCTACTTATTCGCGACAACACCCTGAGCTAATCTTCTTATTTCATACATGCATTTGTACATTTTAATCATGTTTAATTGCCCGCCGTTATGTAATAAAAAAATGATTTGCACATTGTATTTGCACAACATTGGAACAATAATTTGCAATAAGTATTTTAGTGCAATCTGAAGTTTTTGCTTATATTCTAGAATTTGTAATTGTTTTACAATTGTTGTATTAAAGGCTCATATAGTAAATTATTGTAATAATAATAATTGTTATTATTATTAAAATGATTTACTTTTCTTTTGAATGGTTTTTAGAAGAATTATCTAAACTTTTTGAAATCAAGACATGTTTAATTGAGAAGCAAAATGACTTGTAACACAAAAATGGTAAATTTTAAACTATACGCCAATTGGATAAGAAAAATAAGTCAAACTTAGATATTTTATATTTATAAACAAGACAAAAATACTCAGTAGGAAATATATGTGCAATAAAAACATAACAAAACACCTAGCAAGCCTAGCATGTTGGTTGATACTCACCATGGTGACGATGCTCAGACTCTCCCCAGTGTTGAAATGAGAAGACAGCTATAGGTATAACCTCTATAATAACATTCCAGCCATCATATAGCCAACGAAGTGTTTCACAATACGAGCTGGAACTGTATAAAAATATACATGATAAATAATAAATAACGGCAGATAGTAAATTAGCACAGATAGCTAAGCAGCTAGCTAAAGTTGGCGTACGAGCGCGCGCTTCTGTACACGATCAGTCAAGAGGTCTGCATATAAACACACTCGATTTTTACCATCCGAGTTTAATTAATCACGTCTAAAACCGTAAAGCACGTGCAAACGTCTTCATCACCTCATTATCAGTCCTCCTCTTAGCTAACCTCGACTGCCATGTTTGGTCGCGAGGCGTCAGGCTGTTGCTAAGCAACGCATTCTTCATCAAGAGGACAACGTGTTATGTGATTCACGCACAGTTGTGTTCTGTATGATCGCGAATAGAAACATGATCTAAATATGTCAGACTAACCAAAGCAACAAGCTAAAAGGAAAAGAACTGATGTACTTTCTAGTGTATATGATGAGATCGCTCATTTTTGAGTCATTGTTAACAAGCCCCAGTGGCCTAATGGATAAGGCACTGGCCTCCTAAGCCAGGGATTGTGGGTTCGAGTCCCATCTGGGGTGAAACATTTTCATCACATGCATTTCTGAAAGATCGTGATCGTTGACATAGCAATAACACAACTGCAAATTTATACAAACGCAGAATGTGTTAAAAATCCTGCTAGCCTAGACAAAAGTGCCCGAATAGTTGGGTTGTGTTCTGGGGCACCCATTTGAAGTATCAGATCTCATTTGTTTTAGAAGAGATACTGTGATAATGCTAAATAAGATGGATTTGTGTATATAAAATCATCTGAACTGTTAACTTATATTTTCTGCTCAATGTTAGTGTGTTTGATGTGTTTTAAAGTGCAATATTATATTATGTAAAAAACTAAATTAAATCTTTTTACTAAGACATTTGCCAAGTGCATCCTAAATGTTTGGTTTTGGTCCAGAATTGAAATGTTTGCATCACTACATATAAAATATTGTATAGTACAGGAACTCCCCACAAAAATAGACACAGATTAAATACCGTTATGATTTTTTATAATTTCCTGTCTTTTGAGCATTTTATGAACATCTATGATGTTTAGGTGGGGGTCCAACCTTAACTTATTTACAGGTTCAAATATGTGAACACATCAGAAAAAGAAACCTTTGGTCACATACCATTTAGTTTGTTTTTTGCATTTATTCAATGAAAAAGTTAAACATGTAAAGAAAAAAGCCACACCACATATTCAAAACGACTCAACATGGTTGAGAGCATGAATAGATCCTTCCATATTAATTTAGGTGAACCCAGCTATTCAAGATTCATCAAGCGAAGACCAAATATAATTCTTAAATATAATTTACTAGGAATTAATGTTATTGAAGATCTTAAGGAAAAAATTACCAGCATTAACCTCCTATACAAGGCCCTATTTTTGTGCATTTTATTGACTTCCAAAACAAATGTTCAGAACATAAAAGATGTGTATTAGCTTACAAATGATGCGTGGTTTGTGACCTTTGAAAAATAACAAAACAAAGGAGATAAAAATGCAGAGAATAAAAATCGGTCTTCCCATGTTTAGGTGTAAAGCATTATTAAATCTTACACGATCTTAATTTTATCAATTTAATGTATTTGTTAAAACTTTCATAAAGCCCACAGATGCATTAATTGTGTTTGACAAAAACAAAAGATTTTGATAGACTTAGAATTGTAATGGAATACGTGGACATAGGTGCCAAAGAAGAGCCCTGATAATCCAGCCTTGCAAACTGCTATCACTTATTTTAGGCTGTAGACAAAAAACACAAGACAATCTTTTAAACAAACAGGTTTATTTTATCCATGTGACACTGGACTCTGTTTAACTTCACTTAAGACCAGTCTGCGGTGGTGCCGCCCCAGTCTCCAGCCTGAGCCGTGGGGGCAGCAGACCAGTCCTCTGTGGCAGGTTGAGCGCTCCAGTCCTCTGTTAAAGAAGATTCACAATTACACATCATTTTCATGTATTAGTGAACTCAATTTGATTCAGTTTATGATTCTGATTTCCAGATCTCTGCCTTATATAAAAGTAAAGACGGCATTAAATGTAAAACCGTTGCTTACCTGCAAACACCTCAGCAGCGGCAGGCTTGGCAGGAGCAGCTGAAACAAAAATAGATTTAGTAAACTCAAACTTTTTATGGCACAATCAGCATATGACAAAGACGAGGGGTTTACCTTCAACTGCAGCTGGGAACTGCTGGATGGGGACAGATGGAACCGGAACACCCTCAGACCAGTCAGCCACCTCGGGCTGGGTGAAATCGGACACAGGGGCGGTCCATTCACCCTGGAACTCCTCCTTACCAACAGCCTTCTCAGCGGCAGCCTGCTCTTCCTTCTCAATCTAGAGGCAGGAAGGAGAATTGGTGATCAGACGATCGCACCAAATGACTCGCAAGCTTAAACCATTTAAAAGTACGGCAGCATCTTACCTCCTCGGGATCTCTGTAGAAGTAAAGATCAGGCATGACCTCCCATGGATGCTCTCTGGAGATGGTGCCCCTCATCCTGAGAACCTCTCTGGCCAACATCCACCACATCAAACCCACAGAGTGGTGACCCTAAACACAAACCTAAAAACCTTAGCCTCTCAAAAAGACTCAGTTTTGTTTCACACCTAGAAGCATCAGTACCTTGTTGTTGCAGGGGATGGCAATGTCGACGTATCTCAGAGGAGAGTCTGTGTTGCACATGGCGATGGTTGGGATGTTGACGTATGAGGCTTCAGTCAGTGGCTGATGGTCAGCACGAGGATCGGTCACGATCAGGAGACGGGGCTCTCTGAAAGCAGCCTGAATTTGATTGGTGAAGGTTCCGGGAGTGAAACGACCAGCGAAGGTGGTAGCACCAGAGGCAGAGGCGAACTTGAGCACAGCTCTCTAAAAGAAAAACACCATACACATGATCTCTTTAAAAAAGGACAAGCAGACATGCGGTGGGCTACAAAAACTGAAATGCAAGTAGCTTGTAGCTCAGGTTGCTATCAAACGCCATTCATTGGGCATCGGCCCTAATGGTGTTAGCGAATCCCGGCCTGCTTGCTTTAGCACACATCCGACACCTGAACACCGATAGCAGTGCCAGGCTTTAACAGTGTGCGTCCTCAAATTACTGTTATAAGTTCACCACATATTACATTTGTTTTCTATAGTTCTCTATACCTGGCCAGTGTTTCTGGAGGAGATAACACACACGTCAGCTGGATTCTCAATAGCAACAATAGCACGAGCAGCCAGCAGGAGTTTCTCCCAGGTCTTCTTTAGATTGATGATGTACACGCCTATAGAAAAACATCATTAGTAAATAACTAAGGTTAGTAAATGCAGTAACAGCATTGGGATGGCGGGTCATCTTTTCTCTTACCGTCACTCTTTCTCTTGTATATGTAGTGCTCCATCTGGTAGTCCAGGTTGGTACCTCCCAGATGGGTTCCTGCGGCCAGGAACTTCAGCACATCCTCCTCCTTCATTTGAAGGACATCCAGACCTCCGGACATCGTGACCACTTTTCCTGTGTTACGAGTTTAGCGGAAAAGCTGCAAGGGAATCAAAAAGAGCCAATTGAGTTGTGTTTATGAAGTGCAAATGAAGAGTCCGTTTCCAAAATGAGAACTGTTTTAGTGTCAGTTCTTTTAAATGAGTAACCTCATTTTGGAGTTAAACTCTTCATAAGGTCGTTTAAAATGCATGTAGCACAGGTGGGAGTCAAACCCATTCGCGGGGCAGAGATGAGCCCTATAGCGAAAACCCGGCTGGATCACTTTAGCACACTTCCGACACCCAAACACCAACAAAAGTGCCGGGTTTTAATAGTGTGCGTGATATTTAAACGTCTGATCCCAGATCATTTATATTACGAAGAGCACGAGAGCTTCGCAACTTGCTCGTGTTAACCAAACACGCACATATATTGGTAATTCGAACACGGTTCTAATATTTTACATTAATCCATCACAATACGTATCTTTCAAATTAATCAACTGCACAAAGTAAAGTCAAAAGTTTGTAAGATTCACGAACTATCACAGTAACGCTACGTGCTACAGGCGTGCACGCGCTTCATGGCGCCGAACCGCTCACACGACGTGGTTTAAACCTCGATATTTTAAACTGATTTGAGGGGGAATTTGCTAGTTGAATGTTAATAATTCAGGAATATTCACATTTCCCTTTCGCTGAAGCGACTCTGGTCACAATCAACGTTTAAAAAGTGGTCAAATGTACAAAAATTTGCTCACCACGAGACAACGCCGTATAGAGTTCTGCGCTTGACGGCAAAAAGAGGGCGGTAGCAGGAAATTACGTACCTTATATAGTCTTCTGTCTGCCAATCAGACGTCGCATTTTCTTCCTCTGTGGTCTGGTCGTCTATTCCATTACGCAATGATGCCTTCTAGTGGTGGAGGACAACAATGAAGATAACTCCGTTTTTATATTTGCAAAACTCATGTTTATTTTATTGCGCAAACTGCAGTTTGATTTACGCCATAATAAATAAATAAAAAATACTCATTCTGGAAACGTCTCATTTTGGAACCGTTCTCTGCAAATACAGTTCTGCAATGCAGTTCAAACACCTAGAATACATTTTATAAGGGAATTTATATTTAATTAAATTAAACATAAACTAAGCTATATTAATTGATATGTCTGTGGAGATTAATGCAAGAGAAAAATACTTTTGTGAGCACAGTAGATAAAGTTCAATTCTCTGACTAAATTCCTCTTACATTAACATATTGTTATACCAAAGTGATGTACAATCATGAAAAATACAATACATACAAGAATGTTTCCTAACATCAGGATCATACGGTTATCAAAAAAATATTTTGTGGTTTTGGAGGACTTGAAGTATTTAATAAACATGTAAAGCTTGGTTAAAGTATATACTTCTAAAGACATGTACACAAACACGTGACTCAGTGGCAAAAGCACATGCACGTGCATATTTACTCAATAACAAAAACAGGCTGCATTAAACCTTATAACATTTATTTATAAAATGGGACAATTGTATTTGTATATTTACAAAAGCACAACATTTGCATTTCAACACAAACCAAATACCAACAATAATGGCAATAAGAAATGCTGAAAATAAAATACTGACTGTGTGAAGGCAAAATATCTTCACAGTACAGCACAAAGCATAATGGCTTGCATATAGTTTGACCAACACTCACACACATACCAGCTTCAGTTCGAAAGAAGTTAACTTCACAGATTTCAAAGTGCTTTCACAAACTATGAGGTGGAGATCCATGTAGTGTGATCCAAATGTACTTATTTCAAAACGGACATAAACTGGTTGGTATTATTTAACTCCAACTGTTTTTCACACTCATCTACACATCGTCGACATTCAACAATTTTATTTTTCAATGGTTAAGCCTGTAGTGTCAGGATAGAAAATTTAGTTAATCACATGAATAAAATAAAAATTGAATTACTACACTGATTTTACCTCTTGACATTTTCATGACTTCAGTCAACTTTCTCAATTTAAATGCTCGACCTTACACTTGACATAACATGACATGAACCCTCCAAATTTATTTGTGCATTGTTAATGTAAACTCACACATCAAGCACATTGTTGTGCACAAGTGTTAGTAGGCAAAATACCATCACAAAGACAAAACATTGAATACCTGATAAACCCCAAAGGTGAATTTCATTAAAACACGTTCATGTCACATTTAAAAATCAAATACGAATAAAAGGAATCACACATCCGCATGAAGACAACTCATTTTGAATGACTGATAGGATTTCTTGCAATGTTAAATTAACATTTAAAAACATTTCTCTCCAAATTGTTATAATGATGCACTGAGATGTTTGCTAAATAAAGACTGCGATAAAGTATTTTTATGTCACAATGTGAAAATCCGAACAGCGTTTTTTGTTTGGGGGTTAAATATGACTGGACATATTTTTTTAGGTATCATGAGACAACAGCACACTACACTGTCATGTAGACACTGACCACCACTGATGACATGATGGTGTCTTACAGCACGTTTTACACAAAACAACGTCAATCAAAAACAGACTGACAGCACACTGGCAAATAGAGTAAAATAAAATTGTAGTATTTTCTGACTGATACTTGTAAACATACTTCACCTTCACACCAGAACTATAGCATTTTTTGATCATCTTTTTTTAAAACAACAAAGAAGAAATTTCCTGTTCAATCAATGCCATCTGTACCCAGGAACCTCTTGTTCATTTCAGGCAATTTCCAGTTTCAGTGTTCATTGTTTGTAAATATAGCCAACTGATGAATCCCAGCAGTCTCTCCTAACATCAGCACAAAAGATCAGCAGCACGACACAAATCATCGCATTGAGACGCACAAATATCAGTCAGTATATTGGGGTCTGTGAGTGAGTCGTGTGGTTTTAGTTCAGTTTCCCAGCCCTGGGGTAAGTCAGTCTGATTGTCTGAGCGCTGGAGCTTTATAAAAACATTAAGACTCCTCCAAGACTAGGATTTTAAACTGAGGAGACGGGGCTCGAGAACGGTCTCAGAACACCGGGGCCCAGAAAGTCTTTGTTGGCAAAATGGCCACTAAGAGTTCATTGGTCGGTTGCCAAACGGAGGATTTTCTCGTGTTGGCTGTGAGCGCTCTGTCTCTCATTGGTGTGTTTCAGTGCTGACATCTGTTTGAATTTGCAGACGTCAACAGTCTAAGGCTGACAAACTCCACAGCGATTT
The DNA here is from genome assembly GCF_015846415.1 of Triplophysa dalaica. Taxonomy (NCBI): domain Eukaryota; kingdom Metazoa; phylum Chordata; class Actinopteri; order Cypriniformes; family Nemacheilidae; genus Triplophysa; species Triplophysa dalaica. The sequence continues at coordinate 2,247,773 of NC_079547.1, read as the reverse complement.
AGGAATGTCACTGTCAGAGGTCTCACAAGATCACTCACTTACAAAATACAAACATAAAAGGACAATCGCACACGTACAAGCGACCCTTCCGTCGTTGATAGCTTAGCCAGCGCTAGCTGCTTTCGTTCTATTAAATTGGTCTGTCATCGTCTGATCAGGTCAAACACACTCTGTAACTATCACACACGGTACGAAAGTCAACAGATAAAGCGTGTCTGCCAGGCATCTTTAAGACTTCAGGTCCATGCGAGCCATCAGCTGCTCATACACCGTCCAGGCCATCGCAGCCATGAGGGTTCTCCTGACAGAACGAGGAACAGCTCCACGAAAAAACCCATTCAACCCATGCTTCTGAAACAAACAGTTGATGACGAGTCACTATATTTTGCACCATCTGCAACTATACAGCTCTGTTAAGTCAACGAATTAAACAACATTCATAATGCATTTATTGTTTGTAATGTGATGTATTCTATGAGGAACTGAAACATGCTAGCCTGTAATATAACTTTTTTTTTCTTACTATGTATTATATTATATTTTTAGACCAACACAAGATCAGAGAATTAATGTGAAATTTAAGGTAATAAAATTCTCATTTTGTATCTGACTGCATTTTATTTTCATAAAGATTTTCAAATGTCAATAAAATAATGGGCTAGTTGCACAAGATGGCACCAGTGAGCTTTTAGGATTCCAGAGTCCACAGACTAATTTCCAGTCGTATAATACTATCGAGTTGTTTTGCGCTAACGAAGTGCTCATTAATGTAAAGAGGATCTGTCATATTGCTTATATATTACTATCTTCTTTTTCATCAAAAAAAACACCCATATTTTCTGGCCCAAAATCCTGCTTTTCCCATACAGTATTATACGACCGGAAATTACTCCGCCGCCTCTGGCGTCCCAAAAGCTCACTGGCGCCATCTTCTGCAACTAGCGAATTGCAAGTAAATAACTTGTCCTCTGATACTTACAGCATAAACGAAGCGTACAGCATCGCTGGTCCTGGGATACAGTGCTGGGTTTACTTGCATGTGAGTTTTTATCACGTCTGCTGGCTGAGTGGCCAGAGAGGCCAAAATACCAGCAACCACACCACAGCCGAAATTAACCAGGGGGACAAAAGATGACGAGCTGATCTCTAAGTGAGACAGAAGCCGAGAGAGGGACATTAGTAAACAATGCCAGATTCTTCTAAATAACTCACATTTTTATTCATCTTGATTATGTTCAGGAAAACTACAAATATTTATATCATATAAACTCACCCTGTGGTAAGCTTTTTTTGGCCTGACTGTAGAACATGACATATATCCCAGAGAATGGGGCGTCTCTGAGCAGGGTCGCCGTGAGCCCAGAATACAAAGCCCTCGGACCCTCTTTCTGACACACACTTTTGAGGGCTCCAGCTACACTTGCATAGTTGTATCGCCCACTCTGAAAAAAATACAAAACATACTCTTAAGACATATAACAGGTCTTTAAAATGCAAATTACTTATCAAAACAGTTACATTTTTCATAATCTCACCTCAAAACGAGTTTTAATGACTGTGATGGGCAGCATGGCCACACCTGCCACGCATCGAGCCCCCGCCCCGAGCAACACCGCCTCCCCTGCATTTGGAGACCCATCCAGGAAGAAATGCTGCTTCAGCGAGTAAAATGTGCTGAAGTAGATCCCTACGCCAGGAATACAGCGCATAAACGACTGCAGGAGGACAAGAGAAACAAACTTTGTTATGGATGGATTTTACATCAATCAACACAAACAGGTGTCTAGCAAGTTTGGTTTAATCTAGACAACAATAACATAGATTTCATTTTATTTAGATAAATCGATTCAAATTTCAATGGTGGTGAGAATATTACGCAATGGAAAAAAAATAACAAGAAATGTATTTTGTCTGGTGACAATTTGTGTTGTTAAAGTGGTGTGTGGAATAAAAAGACACTGTGTTATGAAAACCCAGGTGTGACCCTGACATAACAAGCAGATTTCTGTCCCTCACATCTTTGTTTTCGCCAAATAAATATGGCATCTGCTTTGACAAATTAATACATCCATGTTCCGTTTCAGCCAGACAAGATCAAAATACTGATGCTGTTGTGAGATCAAACTATGAGAGGAGACCAAATAATATTGAGTGTCCAACAATGAACTCTTTTCTCTCTACAAAGGTACACAATCCAAGTCTACCTGATCAGCCGTGTCTCTCACAATTTTCAAGTAACTTCTAAAACGTTTTTTTCACTCTTCAATGTATTTTATTAAACATCTGTCAAAACTACTGAAACCTATCAGATCTCATATTCTCTCTTTTAGGATAAATCATTTGATGTACTTCGGATTGAAACATCTACTAAATGCTTCAATGTAAATTTGTAATGTAAATATAACTGACCGGTGAAACCCCCTTCCACAGGCCGAGCAGCTTCTCTGTGCGGATCACGTTAAAAAATACTGTCATCATCCCGACTTTAGGAGCCCTGAGAGACAAAGAGAGAAAGAAAAAAATAGAAAGTCATGTCACCATGGACACAAAGAACGAAAGGGTGTAAACCAACAGAAAGAGCCCCGAAAACATCATTAATTTCACGTTCACCCAAATGGCGTTTATAATAGCAATTCATGAGGACACATCAATTGCTGTGGTAATATGTTATTCTCTGTAGAGCAGAGAAAGCCAGACAGTTTAATAATAGAGAACGTGTGACACCCACAGAGCGCACAGAAACACAGAGAGAGGGCACAGTTATATAAACACAGACCTGACAAAATCACACTCAAACACATCAGACCAAAAATAAACCTCATATCTGCCACTATATCAAACACTGCAAACCCAAACCAGTTTTGCTGATATGATGCTGGAGGTGTTGCTAATGTGCTAATGAGTAGTGCATCGGGAATTCGTCGCTAGGGTGTCGTGGCCAGGTGGTTATCACAAGTCCTCTTTTTTTATTGTCTGGCAGTAAAACATTTTGAACAACACAATTTGAAGTGTCATTCAAGTCTGTAGTCCAAATCGTGGACAATATCAAGGGTTTCATGTCGGTATATTTTCTACCAATATAAACGATTAAAGGGGTCATATGTGTTTTTCTGTGTCTTTAGTGTGTTATAAGTTGCCCATGCATGTATTAGACACTTAAAATTGCTAAAATGTATGTGTCGGAACAAAAGATGCATTCTATCTAAAAGTGAATGCTCACCCAGACCTGCCTGAAACGACTCGAGTAACCACACCCCCACAAATCTACGTCAAATCTGGTGGTATGACTTGACTAAGACCACCCAAATACACGGTGTGTGGAAAATACAACGTTTTTGAACCTTAAATCAGGTATAAACATTGCACTTCATCTAAAACAAACCATGAGATTCGTTTGAGCCGTGTCATATCATCCCTTTAAGATGCTCATGTGCCCCACCACACAATATTTTGGTGTACAGGTGGCATTTACGCCCTTGATAGAAGGGCATCAAAAAGACAAAATATCTGAATTATGTTTCACTGATGTCTTTATCCCAAACACTGATATCTATTCCCAGACAAAGATCAGGCAGAAGGTCAGCAGACGTGGTCAGTGAGGGTAAGGGACGGCTGCGGTAGTCTCACCCGGGATGCATATTGTTCTGGAGGGTCTGAAGTCTTGTCTTCACCAGATCCAGAGGCTGGAACAGCAGAGTGGAGCAGGTGCCGCTGAGAGAGCCGCACATGAAGGCCTTCAGGGCAGGATGAGCCTGAGAAAACAAATCCAGAGAAACACTCTTAAGAAAACACAAAGTGAAGGTCAAAGAGAATACAAATGGACGAACAGAAAATGTGGGAGCTGACATCAAGAGATGCAGCAACAGTTCTTTTTTCCAGTTCTCTGAATTAACATATAAAACCACATTTTAAGATAATATTTAAATCACATTGAAAAGGCCAAGCTGAGCAACACTGACATCCCAGATGAACGGATATCCTCAAGCACAGAATACCCAACCTGCATTTGATGCCCTGCTTGGACACCAACCTCACAAAACATCTTGTCGTTTGAATGTTCCGGTATGCAAATTAAACAGACAACACGTTGTGTGTAAGTGTGCTTGATCACACATAAAAACACATTGATCATATTCACACCCAACACAGACGCACAATCACACGTTGACAGTCAGCAACACTATCACGAGCACACAGACATGCACAGAGACTCAAGCAGCACTACCGTCAGCCTCCACAGAGCGCTGTGATTCACACTGACGCATGAAAATGGACAGACGCACACAGAGCTGTCCAGAGATACACACACACACAGACAAAAGCCACGGATACACACGTTAAGGCACTGACTAATCTGCCCTACCTTTCCCGGGCTGCTGGCAGATTTGGGCTGCGGGTCCTTTTTCTCCTGCATCTCTTTTCTCACACTTTCTATTGCCTCTAACAGCACATGACAGAATAAGCTCCCATCTCTCTCTCCAACAAAATCCCCAGCAATCTCTCTCGCCCCCCTCCCACCCACTGTAGGAGCATTCAATGGGTTAATCCACAAGCTTCCACGCTTGCAGATCTCAGCATCGCTTCTCCAAGCTCGTCATCACTGCCTCACACCTTAACAAGCACGATATCTCTCTGCCCATTTGTATTCCTCTCCTCTGTCAGTTTGAGGACAGCGTGACTCATACAGTCGCCGACGCCATATGTGTATAAGGCAATATGAATACGAGCGTGAGCGGATGTGACAGAGGGAAAGTGGGTCATCCAATGGAAGCATGTACTGCATCCAGCAATTCCAACAAAGTTTCAGCAGGGATACACAGTTTGAGCCGCTGAAAAAATGAACCATTCCAAATTTTCATTTCAAATTAGCTTTTCTAGATGTATCGTGGGGATTCTAGTCCAGTGTTTGTGTTTTAATAAAATCAAACCTCAGGAGTGACAAAGTCATCCATCAGCAATTTGAAAGACTCACGACACATGAAAACTGTCATAAAATCCAGGTTATCACGTAAAAATATTTTGGGGACTTTTCCTAAATACATGAAGAAATGTGACTGTTGTGTTGCTTAAAAGTGAATACAAACTTGTTTTCTTTGCAACAAATACATCTGAAAAAATACAGATGATCTTATCTGTTAATTTTACCTGTTTCTCCAGTTTTCATTTTCTGCAAATAAATGCAGTTAGAAACTACATTTTTATTTGAAATTTGGTAAAAAATATTGTTTGTAGTTCACAGAACTAAACAAAAATGATCATTTTACCTGAACACATAACTATAAATAGTACATTTTAAAATCTGAAAAACTGTCTCTGAAATGGTCTCTGCATTTTTTTCTACAGCAGTATAATGCTTTACAGATCTTTAGACAAAAGTCAAACCTCATTCTATACTAGTGATTGACTGGTGTATCACCTGATGTCTGCATTTTCTGAGATAATATATCAGCAAATAAACAGAAGTGTCAGTTTCACAAGATTTTTCAATTGATTATGCACATTTTGTTTTCATCTGTGTTCATGTAAAACAAGTGTTCGTTTTTTCATGCACGACTTATTTGCATTAATCAAAACGCATTATTGATAAAAATACCTTATAAATATATCTATTTAACAGCTCTCTGAAATTCTTAATTCTGATTGGTCAGTTGTAACAGTCTAAAGTATGTTATTCCCTGATAACAACACCAAACTGATAACACTTATCCAGACACTACAAGTTATCTTGACGGGTACAGTTCAAAACTTATGAATAATTTACATTTTTAAATTTACAAATTATATTTCATTATTGCCCGGTTTAATGGAGAAGTCTTAAAGCTAGACCCAGACTAAAAAGAAATTTTGAGCTATCTTAAATGAAAATTAGTTCTTCAAATATCAGTGCCATCGGTAATGTTTTTTACGAAGGCATTTTTATTTAAGTAACTTAAATATCCTGATTTAATTTCGTCTCGTTTGAACTTCGGGTCTCTCCATAAAGCCACTAGAAAATGTTTTCTCCTCGCAGAAGGTTTGCATTTGTTAAAAATAAGTTAATAAAATATTTAAAACGAATGATATTTCATGTCTGATTATTTAAGCATACGCAAGATAATGTAAAACTAGACAGTTAACCCCTCAAAATAAACCCCTTCAGGGTAAAACAAAACCCTATTACGCCGTCAAGGTTTATTCTGCGATGACAGCCGGCTGGCTATGCGTAACTCTTAATATAAAATGTTGACATTATATCAAATCGCTTTCGAGGTATCTGTACTGGCTATTGAAAATTCTATGTTAGATCCCTATGTTATAGTCAGTAATGTCACACATTGAAGCACATGTTAATGTAACATGCAATCTGCCGTCTAAGTTCCAACAGCAAAAGCATCACATTGAGTATTACCCAACCAATCATCCAGACATGTTCATGATAAGCCTGTTAAATCAACCTTTATAAAAACGACACTCAAAATATTTCACACTAGTATTCATTCAAATCTAAGACAGATGTATATCAAATCAAATAGGAACGGCTCAAACTCACCAGGACAATCTCCATTGTAGACGGCGAGGATGATGAAGCTGGCGCAGAGGAAGAGGTCAACTCCCTCCTCTGATCCCTTTCTATGGCCGTTGTGATGTCTGACACGTCCAAGTTTTGATTTCAGACTAAATAAGAAAGAAATTCATTCAATACCCAACCTCATCAAACAACCACAATGTTGTGTAACATCACATTCAATACGAATCTGAAGTGAGGTGCATGAAAGGTCATTAACATACAAATGCATTGGTGGTGGTGGTGATATATAAACACAGTGTTCCAGTATGTTTGTTTAAAGTTCATGAATTAAAGGTTAACCTGTGTGTCAAGGACCAAAGAGGAAGATTGAGTAAGGGCTGATCTTCATCATGTCGAATTCCTCTTCTTTCTGTCACTGCACATCATTTATATCATTTATAAACAAAAACTTTTCATTTACAAAATATAACTGAACAACTGCATTTCATAGGTCATCCTAACAAGTTACAGTATAATAAAGATATCAACTAGATGTCATGGCAGGCTAATGCTAATTTCTCTCATACCAAAGTAACGATTAGCATTACATCTAAGGTTACCCGAAGCTTAACAATTCAATCCACTTTGTTTGTGTGTAAAAACACAAAACTGACCAATTGAAATTACAATATTACAGTCAACCTGATGCAACAGCTGATCAGCTGATTTCTGTCAGTTAGCCGGGCGGGTAACTTATGCTAAATCAACGTTCCCTCATATACAATCTACTACCTTTATACTTACATAAACTGCGTTCTTTCCTGTATATTTAGCGGCGTATTGTCTTAAAACGACCGGTAAACAACGACAGCCCAGCAAAAAACTACTTAAACGAATTGCGAATATGTTACACAACAGTTTTCAAAATCGCATTCGTCTGAGGAGCGTTGGCGTGTTCATGCGGCGCTGCGCCTGCGCACTCTGCCTGGCGGATGACATCTAAGTATCGCGAGAGGGATCCGCGCAAACAACTTTCGAGTTATTCTCGCGATATCTTGATGTCATCGATCATCTGCTACGTGCCATGCCACGCGAGTTTGAGGTTCACAGGGTAGTTCTGGGCTGGCGCTGTGCGCCATTTGCGTTACCCGTTTTCTTTGCGTAACTTTGTTAACCGCTCTCTACGTATTCTCACCAACGGGTGCGAACCGGTTTTAGCCCGATTATTCCAGCGGTGCCACCCGATAAAGCACGCGCTCCCGTACAGACTTTCGATGCCCCCCATTGGAACACGGATGCAAATACTTCAAAAGGAAGGTTTAAGCACCGTCATGCTTAATTTATAATGGATGTAAGGATTGGAATTGTGAAATACAAACGAATAAAATGTCTTTTACACTTTATTATATTTATAAAATAATTTTAATTAAACTAACTCAGAATCCGGTTCATTCTAATAGCATTCACTGTAGGCCTTCTTGAGAACGCTTACAAAATATTAGCCAATAAAGCACAAACCAATAAAATATCCCAGTTGTCTAAAATATATTAATCTTCCCCTTTGAGCTGTGACTTATTTTAATGCACTTTGTGTACTTTTACACAATTTCAAGTCATGTTTGTGGATCCCTGGTAAATGTATTATTTTTGTTCCTTTTATCAGTGTTTGCAACTGGGGTCAAGGCATCTACACGAAACATTGAAGGGATAGTTCACCCTAAAATGAAAATTCAGTCATTTCATCACATTCCAGTTGTTTTAAATCTGTAAAAAGGTCATTGCTCTGATAAAAACAGAGAAAGATATTTGGAAGAATGCTTATAACGAGACATATCTTGCTACCCCATTGACTGCCATAGTAAGATACAAATAAAATGGTGGTCAAAAGTGCCCCAGAACAGTTTGCTGTCATACACCCTTCAAATTGTTTAACAGAACAAAAGTAATTTTTCCTAGTAATTTTTTTAGAATTTATACAGATTTGGAACAACACAAGGTGATGACAGAATTGTCATTTTTGGGTGAACCATCACTTTAATGACAGCTTTATTATAGAAAAAACAAAAAGGTTCTGGGTTATCTTAAACTCCGAAGCCTGGTTTCACAGCTTTTTAAAGATATTTATGTTGCTTTTATAAAAATGCCTTCGAAGAATACATTCGGTGTGCATCTTAAGTCAAAACAATGGCACTGATATATTTGAAGAGATTCTGGATAAATTGTTTTAATTGAAGACCGGTCAAACATTCATTTTAGTCTGGGACTAGCCTTGAGCCTGGTCTGCGAAACCAGGTTAAACCCGGTTTCTTGGTTTAACCCTTGAACCACCCTATTGATTAAAAAAAACTGAACCCATTACAACATGAATGTTATTGTGAATGAAATACCACTGTTCTAAAAAAACAAATAAAAATGTAGGGTACAAAAGACCAAGCTTTAATAATTTGATCAGATGAAACAGCATGTGACATTAAAAAGAAGAGGAAAAATCTTAGCCATCACGAATACACAAAGACAGTTCTTAACACCGCTACTGCACTGAAATGTTCAGGGTTTCAATATGCAGAGGTTACAAGCAAAAATATTCAGGTCAACACGAAAAAGCATATTAGCAAATACATTTTCAAGTAGCAAAAGTTGCAAGTTGAATTAAGAGCTTTATCACAGAACCCTCCCCTAAAAGCGTGATCATTATAGATTTTTATATGTTAACAAAAACAAAAGAGAACAAACCAAGTTTCAAACTAACTTTGCTATAATAAGTGATGCAAACTTTTTTCCTGAGTAACAACTTCAGCAAAACTCTTGCAGTATTTTACAAACTTAAGGCAAACAGTGTTTTAAATTGAGTGGAAGTGTTAATAAATGGTAAACTATTATGAAAAGGCAAAAATGGTGCTGAAGTGCTCTCAAACATTAAAAAACCTGCAACTATCTCTCTTTGGCTGATAATATTTTTAACATTTTTCATGTAATGAGGTAACAAATGGGAGTTCCTCTGTTATTAAAACGGACATCATTTATTTTGAAAGTGGATATAAATTTGTCGCCCATGTAAAACATAAACGGGAAATATTCATTCAGTTGTAAGGCAGCAGGGTAGACAGATCAGGCCATCGGAACTTTTCCAGTTTCTAGGAATGGAAAAAGCTGCATATCAGTTCTGAAATAAATTGCTCAATTATGGCAAGTACTAGTTTGGCTCAAAACCTGCTTTAAAATATTGAAAAGGGCAGTGAACACCATTAGCATACAATTTCTCCAAGCATACAAAACTTTTCGACAGAAATAAGCTTGGCATATAATAGGTCCTCAAGAACAATATCTGTAGGACCAGCTGCCATACGCCGAAATCAAACCGTCAGGATTGGGGGAATTACTCCTGAGTCGTGTCTGACACTTCGTTCTTCTGGTCCATATCCTCATCACTCTCTAAACCAGAGCGTCCAACTGTGCGTCGTATGTTAACGTTGAAATCACCACGTCTGGAGGAGACACGCATGGGTAACAGTTTTCGTTCTTTTTTCACAATTAAGAGCTGTATCGTAAGTGATATTTTATAACTTGATCAGACTACCCACCTGAGTTTGGTCTTTAGGGTGCTGACCTCTCGGTTCATTGCATCGGCGGATTCAGTGGCATCTTCCAGCTCTCTTTGCAGTTTCCTGCGGGAAGCGTTCGCTCGAGTCGACTCCTCTTCTGCCTCCTCCAGCTGCCTCTTCAACTGCTTCGTACGAGTGTTAAGCTTCTCAATCTGAAAGATTGTATCAAACATTTGTTCTTTTTCCCAGAACGAGAGATTCTGAAGAATGTTCACACAAATTGTGACCACTCAACATCACCTCCACCGTATCACCCTTTTCCTAGTAGTGTGAATACAACATGTATGAGTTTCCGCTATGGCCCACCTCATTCTTGTACTGGTCAGAACTGCGTCTCTCATCCTCGACCTGCAGCAAGACCTCTTTCAGTTTCTTCTCAACACGGCGCACTTGTTTAGTGGACTGCTGCCTCTCCCTGAGGAGTGAAGAAACCGTGTAAATGGAAGGAAATCTTATTACTCTAATAATGAAGATCCTTAAGGGTTATTGGAGGGTTTGAGAGTGATCATTCTTAAACTATGCAGTATTTCAAAAGCATCATCACTCACTTCATCTCAATATCCAGTTGCTCTTCAAGCTGGGCGACTTTAGCCTCCAAGGCAGCAACAGCAGACTTGTACTTGCTCTTCACTGCTCCTTCCAACTCCTGAAGCTTCTGCTTTAAATCTTTGTTCTGGCGTTCCAGCTGTGAGCGCATGCCCTCCAGACGCTGACTGTTGCCACGCTCTGCAGACAGCTCCACACCCACTTGTTCAGCCTGAGGTTTGATAAAAAAACATTACACCAGTAATAGTAAATTAGACATCAAAATATCTCTGCTACATCTCAAAACTATACCTGCAGTGTTGCCTTCTTCAGTCGATCATTGACCAGTTCCACATTGAGATGTTCCTCCTCGAGTTCCTCCTCAAGCTGAGTAATACGTGCCTCAAATCGCCTCCTCTCGTCGCTGCTCAGCGAGCTGATGGAGGAAACAATTAAGCCTCAATTTAGGACACTTTATGTGCAAGATAAAAATCAAGGTGATGTGTATGTAGGATGCCATCCCAGACAACAACAAAAAAAGTTGGTGACTCACTTCTTGGCATTCTGGCTGTTCATCTCTTCCTGTAGGTCATCTCTTTCTTGCTGGATTTGTCTCTTTGCTCTATCAGCAGCAGCTAGATCCTGTAGAGACAGTGGGATAAGGGATTTAGAAATATTCATTCTTAAACTAATCCCAGAACTCTCTTGTCATCAAAAGAACAACGACGCACCTCGTGCAGCTGCATGATCTCAGCTTCCATGCTTTTGATCTTTCGCTCATTTTCTTTAGCCTGGTTCAGGGCCTCGTCTCTGGACAGGCGCAGATCTTCACACTCTCTTATTTGGTCTTTCATCTGCACCTGTGAAAGCAAGAGAAAATAATCTTACGTATACAAAAACAAGTCACTTATCCATAAGTCAATCTAAGCATTTGTTGTGTTGACGGGACATGTGTACCTGTAGTTTCTTGAGCTGTTTGAGGGCTTCGTCTCGAGCCTTGTTGGCAGCGTCGATCTGAGCAGCCAACTCCGACAGGTCCAGCTCAAGCTTCTTGCGCACAGATACGGCCTGCGCCCGCTGTTTCCTCTCGTCCTCAAGCTCTACCTCCATCTCACGCACCTAAACCACATTTTAGCACAACGTCAGAGAACGGAAGTGGGAAGACATCAAACTGTGTTGTGAATTTATTCAAGATCAATGGTCAATCAAGTTCCAATGAAGGATTTAACCGAAATCAAGGGTTTGGGAACAACTTAGATTGTAGAAGTCAAAGAGTTAAGGCCATACCTGTTTGACCAACTGCTTGCGTTTCTCTTCACCCTGCTCATCTCGGCCTTGGAGATCCCTCTCAAACTGAGCCTTCATGGCCTGCATGTTGACCTCCAGACGCAGCTTAGCATCTTCAGTGAGCTGCAGCTCATCCTCCAGCTCCTCAATCTGTGTCTTCATCTCCACCAACTGCTGTTCCAATCCACGCTTGGCTCTATCAAGCTCATGGACCTAAACAAAGAAAAACGTGAGCTCAAGTATTAGCAACACCAAATAGATGACTTAAAACTAGGAGCAGATTTATGCAATGCAGTTTGCGATGCTTTCCACAAAATACAACACACAAAAGATGTCCATGACATCTTCACAAATTTTGGAGGCCTGACAAGCGACATACTGCGACATATTGCTCAAGTTTTACATACACTCTTGCCAACATCATCCTTGGATGACATCAGGTCCTCCATTTCAGCTTTGAACAGCTTGTTGGCACGCTCAAGTTCATCTTTCACGTCGGTCATGGCCTCCAGCTCTCGGGCCAGATTCAGAGCTCTGGTCTCTTTCTCTCTAGCCTCTGCTTCAGCACGATCCCTCTCTTCGCCAAACTTCATAGAGATATTCTTCTCCTCAGCAAGCATCTGAAAAAAGCAGGGTGGTTTAACTTAAGGACCACAAAACAACAACAAATCTTCCATTCAATGATTCCTTCAAGAAAACAACTCTACCTGGTCAAACTTCTTCTGTTTGCGTTCCAGTTCCTGAACAGTCTGACGGAGATGAGCCTGGTCTACAAGGACATCATCGAGCTCTCGCTGTAGACGGTTCTTGGTTTTATCCAGTTTATCGTAGCCGGAGTTCCTCTCTTCCAACTGTTGCATGAGGCTTTCCACCTCTCTCTGCAGTTTCTTCTTCCCTTCCTCCACGCTCTCCAAAGTCTGGGACTCATGCTCGACTTTCTTCTTCATCTCTACCAACTGAAAAAAGCAAACATGGAATGCTGATCGAGAAAGCACTGTCAAAGGCGTTATAGACCTGGAAAAACAAGGTTACACACCTGAGTTTGAGTGGTTTGGAGCTGCTTCTCAACATTCTTCTTACTCTCCTCTTCCTCCTCCAGAATCTCTTTTAGGTTGTTCTGTTCATCCTCAAGCTGTCGAAGACGGGTAGAGAACGCAAGCTTTTGCCTGGTTTCCTCCTCCAACAATGCCTAGGCCGAAATAAAACAAGAAATTTAGGTTCCAAAGCTGTTGGGTTTGGTGGTATGATACGTAGTGGCACATGAGGACCATGTTGTACCTGTGTGTCTTTGAGCTGAGATTCAACGGTGGAACAATCTTTTGAAGCTTTGATGGATTTGCTTTCCACTTTGCTCAAGGAGCCTTGCAGAGCTTCAATCTCTGCCTGAATGTTGAAAAGGCAAACATATCAAGCACAAACATCTACTCACTGTGATTACTTTGTCAAACGTGTTCATCGTTCAAATACCTGCATCTTGGTCACTTTATCGGCCAGCTCCACTCGCTGCCTTTCACTCTCTCCGTGTTTGACCTGTAACTCCTGGAGCTGAGCTTCAGCTTTCTTCCTTCGGTGTTCCGAATCATTTTTACCTTGCGTCAACGTCTTAAGTTCGATCTGAAGCTCATTGCGTTCGCTCTCCAGAGCCTGTTTAGCTTTATCAGTAGATGCCTTGTTCTGAGGGACACAGCAAGTTGTGTTTAAAGCAGCACAGATAATCATTAATGCTTTAGGAGAGTTCAATGGTTCTTACTCTCTTGGACTGCTCTAGCTGTTCATTGAGCTCCTCAAAGGCCTGGTTGTGTTTCTGTCGCATTTCAGCAGAGAGCTGTTCGTGTGAACGGGCCTCATCTTCCAAGTTCTTCTTCAGCTGAGATACCTCGGTCTCTCGCTTTGCCCTGAAGAGAGCAAAATAACCATTTTGATGATGAACTTCAATCTCTCATTGAGGTTCAACAAGCTTCATTGTTCCACCACTTTAACTTCATAGGTTTGATGACTTTCATGTCATTCTAAAGCATTAAAAATAGACATCGTTCCATCCTTACTAGTCCTGTTAGTTTTACTCACGGCTAACCTGAGCTCTTGCTGGGCTGCGGTAGAATCCAGAGTATCTTCAAGTTCAGTCTTTAGAGCCTCCAGTTCTTCTCCCAGATCCCTGCGGTGTTTTTCTGCTTTGGTACGAGCAGCTTTCTCCAGCTCCAGGTCTTCCTGCAGCTCTGAGAGCTGTGCCTCCAACTCACGAATGTTCTTCTGGGCAGCGTTCTTCAGCGCAGCTTCCTCCTCAATCCTACAATTAGAAACAGTAAGGATCAGCTGAAAGAGCTAGAGAGGAAGTGGCAGGCGCAGGATGAAATTGAGAATGCTTGAAAGTTAGCCTTCTGCTTTATTGTACTTCAGCAAAGGAGTAAAAGCCATATCATTTCAATCCAACCCTACAGATTAAGGACCTGGTTGGATTTGTAAAAAAAGAATAGTTCACGCACCTCGCCAGTGCAGCCAGGAGCTCTTCCTCTTTTTTAGCTAGTTGAGCACGGAGCTCTGCGATTTGAGCTTGCAGCTCTGCGATTTGATCATGGAGCTCCGTAGAGTCACCCTCCAGCTTCCTCCTGTTCTTCTCCAGCTCCTGACGGAGTTTCTCCTCCTTCCTCAGACGATCTGACAGAGTGTAAATGTGAAATCTGAACTGAAGCTTTAGTTGTGCAACAACTTGTAATATTGGGACAGTTTTTGGACTGCACTTCCACTTAGATTATCCCATGGCTCTGGATGGTCTTACCCTCTAGGTCAGTGATCATGGCCTCATGTTTATTCTTGAGTTTCTGCAAACTCTTGGATTTCTCCTCCTCTTCGGCCAGGTTAGTGGTGAACTCTGAGATTCTTTCCTCCAGCAGTTTTTTCTCCTGTATACACAAACATGAATTGAGTTTTTACACCAGTTTAATAGACAGTTGCTGAAAGTGGGTATAAACCATTGGAAAATGGTCCAATTTATATAACTTTGTATTGGTTCTTGATTAAATATTCCATAAAATTTGGAATGAATAGAGAACCTTTACAATGTTGTGTGTAGGTAAAGGGATAGTTCACCTATCATTTTCATTCTGCAGAGCATAGTTTTACATACACATGAATTAATGACCATTTTTATTTTCAACTACACCTTTCAGCAGACAACAAAGTAAGGTTTGTAAAAGCATTTGTTGTCAGACCTTGGAAAGCTTGGCATTCTGGTCATCGAGAACCATGATGTCCTCCTCAATCTTCTTCATTTTAGCATCCATGGTGACCTTCTCCAGCTGTAGTTTTTGTCTGGCGGCTTCTTCCTCATCCAACTGCTGCTCCAATTCCTGAGGAAGAATGAGAACCTGGCTAAGTTGTCTTGTGAAATCTTCCAGAAAAAGTAGCCAGTTGGTCCAAGAAACAGCAAAGCTCAAATGATGCTTCCCAAACTCCATCCCTACACAGGTGTAAATCAAACTAGTACAAAAATCCTCTCCATCTCGCTCCATCGCTTACCCCAATGTTCAGCTGCATCTTCTTTCTCTCAGTCTGAAACTGCACGACTCTCTCCTCCTCTTCCTCCAGACGTGACTCCAGGTCATGCAGGACCTCCTCCAGCTCCTGCTGGCGTGCGGCAAGACGAGCCCTCATCTCCTCGGCCTCCTGACACAGCTCAGTCTCTGCCTGCAACTGCTCTTGAAGTGCCAACTTCTCCGAATTTAACTGTCATGGAGAAAAATGTTAAATGTTGAATTTATGAACTGACATTTTTTTTTCTGCAATGATGGCATCACCAGTGAGATCTACAAATACCTGCTGCTGTTTGGTCTCAAACTCTTTCAGCTGATCCAAAACCTCCTGCTGTTTCTCCTTCATCTTAACCAACTCTTCCTCTCTAGCGATCATTTTCTCTTCCTCTCTGGTTACCTGCAGCAAAGGCTTGACCTAGAGAATTGAAGATATTGCTTTAAATTCTTAGATTAACATATTGAGGCAAGGTGCATTAACCTAGAGATGGAAATGAGAATTATATTTGGATGGCTACCTTGGTAAAGAGTCTCCACCAATGCCAGTTCCTGAGCTTCAAGTAAGCAGCGCAGTTTCTCTGGATCACACGCATAGCTGTCAGCTGCTGTTGCCTCTTAGCAAAGGCCCTACGTAAAAATAAACCAACGCTATTATTGTCTAACAGTCCTGAATTATATTTTCAGTTTCCTGATGAGAACAGTCACAGATATCTCGGTCTGTAAAGCTATTGACCAAAGGGACCAGCTACCTGATGTAGGACATAGCATTTCAGGACAAGTTTAACCAAATTACACATTAAAGGTTGCAAACATGGTTGCAGAGACGGACCATTTTTAACCGTTCTCAGTTTGCAAAAGATGCATTGTCCTGGTAAAGTAACCCATTTACATTTATAGTCTTGCAGATGCTTTTTTTAACAGTACGTTTTCCTTAAGGAACAAACTCATCAATCTGTATCAAAATCTGGTACTGGTTTCTACCTTCTAGCAACATATCCTCTACACCAGGCTTGAAAGGTGATAATAACATCAGTGATCTTCATGTCCCTTTCCTCTTCCAGGTGAGCAAGAACTCCAGCCCTGAAGAACACTTTACTCTGACCTATACGGTACAAGTTAGCATCCAGTTCCAGACCCTTGATCTGAGAAAGACAAGAGTTTATACTCCATTGATATGCATGCAAGTTGTGCTTTTCTTTCTAAAAGTGAGTGCAAATCATCAAGCAATTTTAAAATGTACAGTCTTAAAATGAAGAACTATTTATTTGTGGGACCTTGAACCTTAAAAAAAAAAAATGAAATCCTGCATCAACCACTTACCATGAGGACACAAGCCTGCTTTCCATCCATAAAGCCCTTGGGGATGGCATTTGGTGTGAGGATCTCATATCTGAAAATACATTGAGGAAAAATAAAGAGCAGTCCGAGAAGCCAGTTAACTTGGAGAAAATAAATATTTATGCTTTCAAGTTGTCAAATAAACAAATAGCACATTTATGCCCGAAATCTTGTCGATTCATACCTTTGTCTGAACTCCTGGAAGACGATGCGGTTGGGAAACCCTTGCCTACAAATTCGAATTCCTTCTAGAACTCCATTGCACTTGAGTTGATCTAGAACAAGGTGGTGTACCAATTTACCAGCCTAAAACACAGCGGTTACAATTGTGAGAGGACACCAAAAGGCAGCACATAATTTGTCATGACAAGACGCAAATTTCATCTCTCCTCACCTTCTTCTCATGGTTGGGAATGATACATCGGACAAAGTTAGGGTTGGTGTTCCTCAGGGTGGTCATTAGATTGGTCAGCTGCTCTTTGTACAGTTGTCCTACAGTACGGAACATTCCCTTACGGGTCTTGACGGCTCCGTGCATGGATTCGGCCATTCCTGCCACTTTATCCAACCCCACTATTCGGTCCACTGATTAAGCGAAACAAACCATATTACAAAGACTTTTAAGAAGAACCTTCAAGTTAAATTGTGGAGTCTTTTAGTGTCCAAGATGAACAGTAGCAGACCACCTGCATAATACACACTGGCATAGGAAGACTCTGTTTACTCTATGACGACCTAAAAGCCTGACACACAAAAGCTCAATGTAGCAGGTGGATTGTCGTCAAACTCCTTAGATATACATGCAATCCTTTAAAACTAACAACATTTTAAAACATCTATTGTTTTGACACATAACATACCATCCTTCCAGAGTTCAGACACAAACTTGTCTCCGGACTGGTTGAGCAGGGTGGTCACATTGTCGTTTAGAGGGTCCATGTTTTTCATAAGCCATTCATTTGCCTTGTAATCAACCTGTGGCGGGCCAGACAAACCAATGGATGAAACACTTCTACAGAGAATTGAACGGAATTGTCTCAAAACACATAAGGGTTCTCACCTTGCCAGCGTAGTGAATAACACAGAAATCGGCATCATCTTTGAGCTTCTTTGGCTTTTGGAATTTGGGATTGTTGCCCAGTTCCTGGACGACCTTCTCAACAAATGATTTAACAGTGGCTTTGGGGAACCAGCATTCTTCATCCAACAGAGCCAAGATTCCTGGAGGACCAGTCTGGGAAGAGAAATGAGATACTAAACCCGCCTTGCTGTTTTTGAAAAGTCCCTAAAAACTCATCGGATCTTACAAAATGCAAAGAAAGATAAACCTACATTCTTTTCAATTAGATCAATACAAGGCTGCAGGTCGAGACCAAAGTCGATGAAACTCCACTCGATGCCTTCACGCTGATACTCCTCCTGCTCCAGGATGAACATGGTGTGGTTGAAGAGCTGCTGGAGCTTCTCATTGGTGTAGTTGATGCAGAGCTGCTCAAATGAGTTCAGCTACAGACAGAACAATTGAGTAAATCTGGTCTATTGGAACTCAAAATAAGATATAAGGAACTAATTACAGCCATCCATCAACACCTCAAAGATCTCAAATCCAGCGATATCCAGGATTCCGATGAAAGAAGCTCCCTGGCGCTTAGTCTTGTCTAGAGCTTTGTTGATACGCATAACCAGCCAACGGAACAACCTTTCATATGTGGCTTTGGCCAGAGCTTCCACGGCAAACTCTGCCTGTTCCTGAGTCTGAGCCTTCTGTACGAAATCACGGCCCACTTTGATGCGTGGCATGAGTATGGCACGGGTGAAATCAGTCACGTTCATGCCCAAGAGGTGGCACACTTTCTGAGCAGCTGATTAGAGAGACGCATATTTAAATCTGATTGATCAAGCTCAACAATTGAAAACAATTATTATGGACAGCCAAATTTCTATACCCGTGTCATCAGACATGGAGGCCTGGTCTGAGCTGCGTTCTTTTTTGAAACTCATGTTTCCCAGTTGCAGCACAGCGGACACAACCCTAAACAGACCTGGGACGACAGCAAACAATACAAATTACACCTCAATGGACCTTATGACCTGAGAAATCTTCTTCAACCCATGACACAGTTAACACCATAATAACCGAGAGCGTCCCATTTAAGTCTCAATACCTGTCTGTTCATCGTCCGGGAAGCCCATTATCCTGAAGGCATCAATGGTTTCTGCAAAAAGCTCTCTGTCCTGTTGTCCAGGGATGGTAACATTGCCATTTGACATGAAACGATACTTGCTGTAGTCCTCCAAGCAAAGCTCAGCTGTAAGAGAGGACAAACATTAAAATTCATAAATCTATGATGTTGAGACTCCATCTTTTAAGAACCCACTTCACCGCTACATGAGAGTTCAGGGTTGAAATCATTGGCTAAACTTGATAAATATCTCCAGCTAGAGGAAAAAGTTCACGTTAAGCCCTGTATAGATGTGAAAACTACATACGTAGTGGCAGCTTGCAAGAACCAATGAGATTCCACATGGAGCCGGCGAGCCGCCATTAACTTGTGTAGTTTGCACCTATATACATGTTCAAAATCTAACGTGACTTCAAAATCTAAATCTGGTCAAAATATTGTCTTTTAAGCTTCAAAACAGGGGCTTCACAAAGCTGGGAAAAGACAGTTTTTATTTTAATGATTCAGATTGTTTCCTGCTGTAGAATGAAACTTGTAATCATCGAGGATGGCATGAGGGTGAGTAAAACATTTCTCCTTTAAAATGAATATTAGACTATTGACGACTGCTTTCATTAACTTGACTTCTTGTTGTATGTTAATATTAAAAGCTCAAATGTGTTCTGCATGAAAATGCAACAATGTAAGTGGATCATTCTCACAGCGTAGTTTGTCTCCCACTCCTGTCAGCAAGTAATAGAAGATGTGAAAGGCGCGCTCATCCTTGGCCTGCCTGATCGCACGAGATTTCTCCAAAAGATCTGAGACGATTGTTCAAGAACCAACTGATTTGGTGACAACACAGGCCTTGAGATCTCAATAAAAAAAAACACATTCACCTTCACACAGGTGGTAGTTAAAGCAATAGTTCACACAAAAAGGAAAATTCTGTCATTAACTTTTTTTAAATTGTACCACCGTCCTGTCATTTCAAACCTGCATGACATTCTTTCCTCCACAGAACACAAAAGGAGATATTTTGAAATATGTTGTTAACTGGATCCCAGCGCTGTTCGGTTACTAACTTTCTTCAAAATATCTTTTGTGTTCTGCGGAAGAAAGTCAAAGCTTTGAAATGACTAGAGGGTGTTTTAATTTTGTTGGGTGAACTCTCACTTTAAATTACCTTTCATAAATGTGCTTTTCACATGTGACATCTTTTCTTAAATTTCCATTAATGCATCAAGCAGACGTTTTGATCTAAACAAACCATTGCACTAAAGTTATTTTTTGTTTGGTTTGATGACAAACACACAAAATGACCTTTGCACTGCTTCTGCAATGCTCCACCAGTTTATCTACAGGAAAACTTTATATTATTAGTGTTCACACATCAGCACCAAAATGAAAAGGATACATGTCTCAATGTTGGCTCCAACGATGTAACCGTTCACATCAAAGTTGATCCTGATAAACTTTCCCTGTGAAATGAAAGCAAACAGTGATTTGTACCAACATCTAGGACATTTACAAAGGGCTGAAAATGTACTTTCATTTGTCCACTTACAAATCTAGAGGAATTGTCGTTCTTTACAGTCTTGGCATTGCCAAAGGCCTCCAGAATCGGGTTAGCCTGAAGCAATTGTTTCTCCAACTCCCCCTAGCAGACAAAATACATTAAATCCATAAAAGGCAGGAGACTGAAATATACAGTGCGTTCCAAATGGGATACATCACCCTCCGAAGGGCACTTCATAGTGAAAACAAGCCTGGACGCCAAATTGAAGGGTCGTTCTAAACCGAAGTGCTCAGAACTGGCCACTTCAAAGGGCCCTTCGGCATGAAGGATTTCAAAGGGAACAACTGATGGACCCTTCAGGTTCCCATGATTTTTTGTGCCGATGGCGCTCCCTTATGGGCACAAGATGACGCAGAAGGGCACTTTAAGAAATATTTGTTTGGTCCCCTACACCCTTCAACCCTTTGATGCTCTCACTCCGGAGGGTAAAGCTTTTGAAAGGCTTTGGAACGCAGAGATATATAGACCAGAGCTTAGAAAACACCCAACAATCCCAAAACTACCAATATGGAAACAGATCCCAGATTTTAACAAGATTATTAAAAGTGAAGACCATTTGTGCACCCACATCTGCGACACACAAGTGTTCGGATGTTTGGTGAAGCAGTTAGGAGGAGACTGCAACACAACACCATATAATTAAAGCCCCAGAAGACCATTGTGAGGAGACAGATCACATGAGCAGACAAGGAAAACATGAAGAGAGTTGAGAAAGGTATGGTTGAATGGGGGACTCACATGTGACAGGGTGATGCTGCCCTAGGAGACGAGAAAGAAAATCTCAAATTGGCAAAAAACACAAGGAGTTGTTCCTTTGAGACAAGCTCAACCGTACAACTGAACAGGTCAACAGAACTCTCTACAAGAGCTTAACATTATCATAAACCTGCAAGTATTTAGACACTCTTGCTAATGGAGATGCAGAGAACGGGTCCAGACCTGATAGAGGAATGCGTAATATACAGAATTCTGACTTCCTTGTTCAAATGACAGAGAGAGGAATCTAATCAAACCCACAGGGTTTAAATAAACAAAATAATCACTATGACAAATTGGGGGATGGAATGGAATGAAGACGAGCTTTGTGCATTTAAATCTACAGAACTTTAGGGGCAGAGACAAAATCAGAACACAACATTTCCCTGATGATTTTGTGTCAGAAGCAAAACAAATATTTTTCACATTTTAATGCTTTAAAGACAACAAGGACACTATGAGAACAGCTCCGAAACTCACTGGATCTTTCTTCGTTTTGGAGGACGACGCCACATGTGCGAGATACTGGATGACTTTCTTGGTGTTTTCGGTTTTTCCTGCACCAGATTCACCTCTGGTGAAAGAAAATGAAATTAAAATTTGGACAATTTCTTACAGCAGTTGTGTCATCACCTGAATGCCAAACTTACGTGCACAATATGGACTGATCCTCTCGATCTAAACAGAGAAAGAAGAATGAATGTGTTAATCTATTACGATAAACGGCAGCTAGCATGTGTCATCTAAGCATTGCACCGAATCAAAATGAACAAGATGTTCTCACCCTGCATCATGCTCCTGTAAGCCGTGTCTGTGATGGCATAGATATGAGGCGGCATCTCATGCCTCTTCTTGCCTTTGTACATATCAACGATCTCTTCTGTGTAGATTGGCAGATGCTTGTATGGGTTTATCACCACACAGAAAAGACCCGAGTACGTCTGAAATATTGTTTTTTTGAACAATGAAAGTTTAAGCCATGGCAAAACTGGGTTTCATACGTCATCTTTAATCAAGTAACCAAGTTCCAAAAACTCCTGAATAAGTAGCAGTGACAAAGTCTAAGTTTTCAATTTCCTCACGGAAAAAATGAAGAGACCATTTCAAATGTTCATTTAATCAGCATTTCTAGATGTATTGTGGCCATTTCAATTCAGTGTCTGTTGAATTTCAAAAAATTCAAACCTCAAGAGTGATAAAGTCACTCTTATTGTGAAAGACTGACAGCATGACACGACAAATAAAAACCCAGGATATCACAAAATAATTGTTGAACTTTTTACATTTAGCACACGCTTTTTCCTTAAATGCATGTAGAAATGTTCCTGTTGTATTGCTTAAACTTGAATATGAACTAGTTGTTCAAACAAAAATGATAATTGACCTAAACACACACTTCTAAATAGTAAATAAAAAAACTGAAAATAATTTTAAAATTGTCTCTCAACTCTTTCTGCAGCTGTATATGTTAGGAACAGATGTTTACAGATCAGTTTAAAATGTAAACATCCAGTGCT
Source organism: Triplophysa dalaica (assembly GCF_015846415.1). Taxonomy (NCBI): domain Eukaryota; kingdom Metazoa; phylum Chordata; class Actinopteri; order Cypriniformes; family Nemacheilidae; genus Triplophysa; species Triplophysa dalaica. Next base: position 2,224,993 of record NC_079547.1, on the reverse strand, counting down.
AAATGGTTCTCTATTATACTATAAACGGTGCTGTGGATCCCCTGAAACTACTAAAGTTTACTATGTGGAACTGAAAATATCTCAGGCGGAAATAAAATATTTTATAACATCACTGTTCCTCATCATAAAATCAATCAATTTTATTACTTCTGATATATGCTTCTCAGTGCTTGAGCCTCGTCTAACACTGCATTTTAAATCCATTTGTGCACAAACATATTTTTAAAATCACCTATTTTTTTTATTATTATTTAACCATCTCAACTCCCAAAATGGTCATTTATTTCCAAAAAAATAACCAAACATAATAAACAGACTTTAGCCAGACTTACATAGATGAGCCCGGAGAAGTATCTCTCTCTCAGGTTGTGTAACACAGAGGCTTCATTCAGGCAGGTGAGCTCGGCCATATCCTCCACCTTGCTGAATTTGGGTGGGTTCATCTTCTGGATGTCATCTTTATTCACCTTGATCTTCTTGCCGGAGTCGATGAGCTCCACGAGACACTCGTCTCCAGTCTCCTCTTTGACGGAGCCAGCCTCGAAGCCAAGCTTCTCCGAGGGAACCCAAACCAGCTTCTTAGAAGACCAGTCGGCCTGAGCCAAAGGGTCATTGATGGTGTTGCGGTCGCCATAGAGGAACCTCTCTGCGTCTGACATTTTGGCTACATGCAAGAGATAAAGTAAACGTTAAGTATTAAGTCATCTGATAAGACTAACGTCACAGAAAGAGGATTTGAGAATTACAGGGACAGTTCACCAAAAATCATTTTATCACCCACATATCTTTTTAAATTGGTAGGACTTTCTTCCGCGGAACACAAACAATTATATTTGGAGGAATGTTGGAAACCACATAACACTGGAGCCCCATTGACGTCTATTTGTATGGCCACAAAACCACAGAGACATTTCACGAAATATCTTTTGTGTTCCACAGAAGAGTCATGTCAGGCCTGGTACTAGGCTGGCTCGACTGGTGGGCAATCACATATTCTGGTTGGGCAGGTATATAATCATGGTTCATGCATCATTTTTACATTTTTCTGTGATTCATTGACACACCTTTACAAGTACAAGTAAGTGTTTAGTAAGTTTTGATTTTAAGTATTTAATTTGTAATATTTTAATTGCAAACTGGATATTTTGGAGGAGCCCAGGAAAGATCTGGGGGGGCCCAATGTCCCCCTACCCACCCCCAGACCCGGCATAAACAACCAATATCATCATTATCAGTGCATGTATTCCATACAGTCCAGTCAAACATCTTTATCCTCATTACCCAAATTTCATACATTCCAACTCCGCCCCAATTTTCCTTGCTCAGTTTCTTATCTCTGGACAAAATATTGGAACATTTCAAATCCCAATGCTTTTCTCCATCAGAAGCTGGGCAGTCCATCAATTGAATCTTCCTATGCTTCGCACATTAATAACCATAAATCATTCCTCATCCTGCAAACATATAGCATATACACACAGACAGACCCAGAATCTCTTTGAAGTGGAGAGCACATCTGCTTTGAAGGAGTCATTCCTCAACAAGTTTGGACAAAGATAAATATCATTTTCTGCCACACCTTGCTCAAGACTCAAGGGTTTAGAAACAAAGCACAAATTTACATCTTGCGTCAAAAAGAACTAAATTTCACCTGATAAATGTCAAGTGCTACACTTTAAAAAAAATTGCAGTACTAGTTAAGAAACAGTCAGAGGGCAAATTAAACCGTTGAATTTAAGTTATGCAAGTTCCTTCTCCTTTTCAAGACCAAGTAAACGAATCTTAAAAAAATATAGTGTGCTAAAATGCATGATTTGAATCACACATTTCTTGTGAGAATAGTGATGCTTGATACTCTCCAAAAGCTGATTGTCTTTTCGTGTGAATGGAATCTCACCTTTAATGGTCCAGTGTGTATTTTTTTGGAGGATCTATTGACAGAAATGCAATATAATATACATAACTTGTCTTCAGTAATTCACCATGTTCTTTCTACAGCAACCCTAAATGGACAAACTGCTCTTTAGAGTAGTTCCGTAAGTATAGTCAGACATTGGTTGCAATTCGCAACCTCACCACTTGATGCGGCCAAATTTCATACACCGGACCTTAAAAGGCATTTTCCAAACCAAAGTACAATTTAAAATTGTTTGCTATAGAACTAATCTAAAAATTGCTTTTGCAGTCACACTTAAAATTCGAAATTCTGGCAAACTAGGTTGCTGAATTGCATCTTCCAGTTGGGATTAATCAGATTCAGGTAAATACACCAGTGTCCTAAATATACCCATCCAAGAAAAGCAGGACTTACGGGAAAGCAAGTCCTCGGACTATTCACACTACGCATGCACAAGCAACCCATGAACTCTGAACACTCATTTGAAACCAGCAAATCCTAACCTAGACCGTCAGAAAGAAGAAACAGGATCCTAGAAGCAGCCAGGAGACCAATGCAACATGTGAAGTGAAAGAGGTAAAGTAGCTCCTGTAGAGCGTGTAAACAGATGCCAACAGCACAGCTTTACTGTAAGATTGTGTGTGAGAGACGTAAGGAGATTAGTGTAGGGTCATCTCTCTCTCTTCAAGTTCATTAACAGCTCAGATACGGTCCCTGTGAGTCAATGCTCGTGACAGGCACACGTTTACTATCTGGCTAAGAGACACAAAATGTGTGCATTCATTTCAATGACAAAGCAGAAGAGGAACAAATTGCCCCTCGTGAAGGAACAAATGGTTTGTGGAGTGTTGATATTGAAAAGTTGCTTCACCGTGCTGACACACTTCCTCAAGAGCGTCAGGCTTTGGCACAAGACTTTACAAGGCAACATGTTTGTGCTCGTTCTCTGAATTTCACGTTAACGCTCCAAGATAAATGACAAAACGTGCATACCACGCAAAAAAATAATAACATTCAGTTCACCCAAAATAAAAACTTGATTCACCTATCAAGACTCGTGTAAGATGACCCCTTCTGTTGAACACAAATTCTCTATATTGTGAGGAATGTGGTTTTGTGTCAACACAATGCAAGACGACTTTGAAGTCATACAGGTTTGTCAGGTATGACAAAAGTTTAGGCAAATAGGCAAATAATGCAAATATGCCGACTTCTAAGCCAAATGCATACATGTAGAAGTATGCGTTTTAAATACTCCAGTCAGGTCTTCATTGTCACCTGCATTAGCATGCCTTATTTTATCCCTCCACCAGCACATTCCTGATCTTGGCTGATGTTCAATCCTTCATTAGGCTATAGTTTAAATGCCAAAAGCAACGCATGGAAGACGAGCACACAAGTTAAAACAGCTCCAGTGCAAAAGACGTTACTTGGAAATCTAATCATTTATATTCAACTCTGTTACTGTCGCAATGTTCAGTGTAACAGGAGCTGAATGTGTATCCTCAGGGCTGAGCCAAACTGAGACTGGGCGTGTTGCACAAGCAGTTTGCAGATAATCTGACCAGAGATATGTTACAGATAACGGTCGACCTGTTGAATAAGAAGTTAAATCGCGCAGTTTCTGTAAAATAGTAAAGTCAAATAATGTTAAATAATAATTAAAATAACAATTCAATCGATTCAACTTAAATGAGTTCAAACTCACAAATTCAATCCAGTTTTTATTGTGTGGTTTCAATTGCCATGAAAAAGTGGAATTTAATCACATAACGCGCGCGCACCGGCTGATTGCGCAGAACAGATTCAGGTGTGCGCATCTCGCGCTCGACCTGAGAGGACGTAACAGTGTTTTAAATGTTCGCTCACCTGGTGATTTCTCGCCGGCGCTGTTTCGTAAGACCTGCTTTATCCAAACTGTTTACGGATGACGTGACAAATATACTCAAAGACTGTTGGAGTTTGTGATATTTTCCGGACGGCTCATCTGCGTTCTGCAGTTTCCTCTCTTCTCTTGACAAACTCCCTCTCTCTCTTAAATCAGCTGTGTGGGCGTGTCCAAACGCAGACGACTTCTCGACATCGCCCCGCCCACCCCTGTGTCGATGTAATTTCAGTTGTCCATAAAATGTCTACATTTCCCAAAATATTAGTTAAATAAAGCAATTCATATATAAATAATGCACGAATAATAAACGTCTTTAATATAAAACTTTAACACAAAAATGCCTAAACATAATTCGATCTGAACTCTTGTATGTCATTAAATATATATGCCTACAGTATACGGAGTTTTGTGACAAATCATTTTGCCCAAATTGTAATATTTAAATAAATATATTTAAAGTACCTGTATGATAAAGAAGTGCAGAGCTATCTGATGGTTTGTGACATTGCATTTTATTAATAAAAAATCAATAATCGATTTATTATTGTGAAAAACTGCATGAGAAATAACTCATTAAGAAATTATTAAATCCAGTAAGTTTTATTCTGGCAACAACACTCACTTCAATGTTAATATGTCATGGTATTCGCATACTCTTTGGCTACACCTTTATTTATTATTACAATAAGAGCACATACTTTTTAAACCAAGTATAAATTGGGACACAGGAAGTGACTACGCTCCATCAAAGCATAGAACATAGTTTTTGGAACATCCCTCCTCGATATGCTGGTATTGTCATTTGCAACTAAACATTTTGGATTTAACAGAATTCAAATCATTTTCACTATTGTTCTCTGATTTTTGAACATTCACTTGAAACAAATTCTTTACATTACTGATCTTTTTATGAACTATTTCTTTATTCACTTCATGCTTTATAAATATACTTTCAAACTAAAGTCAGGTGTTAGTCAGAGTACAGCAGCAGTTCAAGAAAGCCAGACATTTATGATGCTAATGAGTCGCACGCTACATAAATCAACATGTTTAATGCATGAGGGTCATATGAGTGCTGCAAAAGTGCTGATGGGGGGTGTCAGTGGGCAAAGGAATGTGCAGCTTTGTCTATACCTGCAGCCCTGCAGTGATTATTTTTCAGAGTTTAAGAGTCGTGCTGTGGAGAAAAGGAGAGACTCTGATACCATAGTGCATGAGTCACCCACAGGATATCATGAAACATGGGGTCAAGTTATGATAAACTGGGTTAGAGATGTAGATTATTTTCTGTATTTGTATATGTGGGACAGTCGATTGATTATTGCAAATGCTTTACTGTTGTTGTAAATGAGGCAAACAAAACTCCTTTGTATGCAAATCGACAGGTCAAAGTTCAAGTGAGGTCACAGTAAGAGGGACAGTTCAGCTGAAAATTAAAGTTCTTGCATCATTTTTTATCCCCAGGCATTGCAAACCTGTATGACTTTCTTTCTGCAGAACACAAAAGGAGATAGTTTAAAGAGTGTTGTTTAAGCAAACAACATTAGCCCCCAATTGGACACATTTCTCAGAATATCTTCATTTGTGCTTCACTGGGATAAGAGTCATATACAAGTTTATACAGCTTGAAACAAGACAAAAAACACAGTTAAAGTAGTCCTGCTGGTGGCAAAATGTCAGAACACTGAAGTGTTGTTGCAACAAGGAAATAAGAGTCTAAAATCGAATGCAACGTTATGAAACAGCAAAATGTCAAAAAAGGAACGAGCACTGAGTACTGTAGCTATGTGTCCACCTGCCTCAGGTGCATGATTCTGCCTTATATGGTATGCGAGAGAGTAAGGGGCGTTGTCTAATGCTGGCAGCACTGGAATTAAACCCCATCGCCCCCCCCTCCTCTAACCCACGAAAGATGGAGAGATAAATTCACAAGACTTGTCACTACACGACCACTCACCTGATAGGACAATAAGAAAAAAAACAGACATCTAACTTCCCCCAACTTAAACGGCAGTGTTGTGCTTCATATACGCTGCAGTATTCGTAATCTTATCCATAATGTAAATAGCAGGCATACAAAGGGTGTGTTTCTCAAGATGATGGAGAACATGAAAAAAGCGCCTGCCCAGGAATGTGCTCTTGCCATGTTGTTGTCTCTGCCACTTCCTGTTTGACATAGTTTGTTTCCTGTTGATTCTACGCCCAGAAGAAAACGACAAACATGCAGCTGACATGTCACATCAGTGTCGTGCAGTGTTACGTGCTACAGCATCTGAATTTTTTTTGTATTATAATTCTTAAAGCAAAGGGGGATTATAATGGTGTGAAGGTTAAAAGTGCAGTGTGTGACATTTAGCGGCATCTAGCGGTGAGGTTGCGAAGTGCAACCAACGGCTCACTCCATACCTCCCTTTCAAAGCACTACGGTAGCTGACACAGGAACAAGATGTCGTCAGACTTTCATTTCTTTGCCGAAGGAGATAACGTATTTACAAAGCGCTCTCTTTAGAGCAGTTTGTACGTTTAGGGCTACTGTAGAAACAACATGATGAATTCCATTGAAGAGAATTATGTAGTATGTAGAAGCTAATAAAAACATAACGCTTCATTATGTATGGTCTTGATACACCTCTGAAGACATAGTTATGTATATTATATTGCATATCTGTCAATAGATCCTTCCAAAAATTCAACACATTTGCATTTTTAAAATAAGTAGCCTAACAGCGCAAAGTTTATAGGTTTAAATGCCAAGGAACACAAACTGGTAAAATTTACACATTGAATGCATTGCAAGTCACTTTGGATAAATCATCTGCCAAATGTGTGAATGTAAAAGCTGAAAAAATGCACGTTACCAAAAATTATGTTAATGTTAAAATGTGAACATGTAAATTTTGCAGGATGCATACATATATTATGCCATTTAAAATGATCAATTTCTGATACTTTACACAGATATAAATAGTAAATCTTGGCAAAATAAATGAAATGTAAATGAAGCTGTCATTATTAAGGTGCATGTAATGTTATGTATGTGTGTGCTGTATTGAACAGTGAGTGTCTTTAAACATAAAAAAAAGAATTCTTTCGAAATAGTTAAAAAATAAGTAAACTACTACGTGGAATCATACAAACAGTGCAGACTTGTGTGCAAATGTTGAGTCATGATCTGCAAGACCATGTGACTAAATCTACCCAATCTGCCATCTGTTTCAAAAGACTCAATTCAACTTTCAGTCACCACCAGGAGGCGACACACAAAAATAATTTCTTTGAATTAATTGTTTAATTTATCAGTTCATTCGTTTTTCAAGAATTATATTTCCCCATATTGAACATTTCTTTTTACAAAACGACAATTGAGATAAACCTGAACAGTCACATCGAAGCACCATGTCACATACAGAGGCTTAAACTCGCGTCCTTCAGTGAACAGACTGTAAAAAATACCGGCTCACAAAATAGCCAATAACATCAATAGACAAGATGTCAGAATATTTCCCTCAGCTTTACAATCTCTCATTATAACTCGCACAATGTGTCAAGACAACGAAAACCTGACGGATAAGAATGTTATGTACAGGTAATAATAACATCATTTTTGTCAATGTGAAAAAAGCTATTTACTCCTACTTTGAGTTTGGTGATTTGTGATACAGATTCACAATTATGAATGGTGTCAATGAATATAGAATATGTAAATAATAATTGAGATATTATTTAAAATGAAAGGGAAAACATTCATGTTTTATACAATGCAAAATATAAAACATTTGCTACATCATGTACATATGTAACACTTTTATATTCTTCAATTGGGTATTTGATTTCTTTATGGTTTCTCTTAAATGTGTTATAGTTTTGAATGCCTTCTGTATACTGTATCTATAGTTATGAATTTTGTTATAATCTAATGTCTTTACCATATTCAGTACATGTTTCCATAAAAATAGTGCTAAACTATAAAACAATCCACTTAATCCCTTTCAAATACATTTAGAAGTTTGCTACATTCTTCCAATATCTCAACATTTCAAAAATAGACGTATAATATTTTTCCTTCTTTTACCATTAAAGTCAGTGAATTGTTTTACATTTCACAGTTGATATTCAGTATCAGTATGGCTGTTAAATAAAGAGATAATTTTTTTGTAATTGTTCATGTACAGTATCAACGTCTTTATCTTCCAGAGGTGAAAGACTTTCATCTGCTTTCGTTTGATAATATAATTCCAAAAAGAGAGAAAAAAGGGGATTCCGACACACAATTCTGATCACAAAACGGCAATCCAGAGTCACACAATGAACCCATATTGCTGTCATTGGCATCCAGTAGGGGGCAGTAGATGCGAGTATGGGGGGGCTCTAGACCTGAGTCGAGTATGATCTTGTGAGAGAGGGTCTAGGGCGGGCACAGGTGGAATATTCGGAAGGCATGTCTAGACTGCGCTGGAGATGGAGCGACGAGAGTGGATGAGCACATCGGGAGGGGTGGGGGCCAGGTATGGCTGATGGTCATGTGATGCCTGTGTACAAAACCCCTGGAACCTGCTAAAAGAAAACAAACAAAACGTTTCTGAAAAAGTGTGAGGGGCTCAATAAAGGACCTCAGATATTGAAAGTGACAATATTACACAGTTCAGCATCTAGTGCTAAGACTCCTCCCCTCTCTATTCGGATGTCAAATGCACCCACCCGTCACCCCTTACCTGAGAGCCACTTAACTTTTCGAGTGGACTTTCTACGCAGGGCATGGCGACCACGGGCATGTTGAGCGTGGGTTCTGGACGCGGGGGCTGACCGGGCGGAGGCATCGCTTGCAGCAGAGGCTGTGTCTGCTGGAAGTTATTGATCACACACGTGACCTGGAGGTGTGAAAAGAGGACAGCGATGAGAAGGTCAACGTCGTTTACAAAGATGACACTCTAGGATTATTTTGTATCTGTCCTTTGTGGATGAAGGATTTGAAATCCAGAGCATATTCAGCTGTGATTGGACTCGTTTTAAGAGGATGATGGACGGAGTCTAAAGCTGGCGGATAAGCTGCAGGTATGTGCTAATGGTTTGTTTTGACAGTCAGACCTTCACGTGGCTGTGTACCAATTTGCAGTGTCTGCCCTACATAATGCATACTGAATAATAGCATGCTGGAAATAGTGCAAGAATGATATAATAATTCCAGGTGGATTTTTGAAGGATGCATTCGTTTAAGAGATTAATCCCCACAAACATACAAAGCTTCAGAGAAGGGCAAGACTTTTACTGTCAAATATGCCCTTCAAAGTATGTTTTTTTCCACATCACCGGCAAAGTATATACTTTATGTGCGCACTTTCAGGGTCGCAGCCCTCAACTGAAGAAGATGAGAAACAAGATGTGTCACAATTCACATACACAATATGTGACCCCGGATCACAAAACCAGTCTTAAGTAGCACAAGAACAGTTTTAGTAAAAGCCATAAATACATTGTGTGGGTCAAAATTATCGATTTTTCTTTTATGCCAAAAATCATTGAAATATTAAGTAAAGATTATTTTCCATATAGATATTTTGTAAATTTCCTGCTCTAAATATATGAAAACTTTAGTTTTGAGAGTGGATGGACAGCTACAGTGCATCTGATTAACAACTTTAAAGGGAATTTTCCTCAATATTTAGATTTTTTTGCATCCTCAGATTCCAGAGGTTTAAACCGTTGCCTCCCCGGCATGTATTGTCCTATCATTACAAAACATATATCAATAAAAAGCTTAATTATTCAGCTTTCAGATGATGTAAAAATCTCAGTTATGACAAATTTACCCATAAGACGGTTGTTACAGGGTCACAATATACACTAATTTGTAGCATAAACAGTGTTCACTTTGAAATGACCACAAGAAGTGCACTTTAAGTGATGCACTCATTCAACAGAAAAATGAAGTGTGGAACGCTGGACACTTCATGCACTGAACAGTCGTAGTTTGCTTATGTAATGGAAAAGAGGAGGGGCTACCCTCTCAAAAAAAGAGTTCATTTTTAGTTTACTTTTTCACAATAACCATAAAAAATATACTTCTTAATGTAATTCTCAGAAATATATTTACAATTACACTTATACGGACAGAAAGCTCAGTATAAATTCTGAAAAAAAAATTCTAAGTAGACTTCGCTTGTAGCTGTGTTTACTCTTATGATGGAGTTGTGCATTGAAGACCTGTTAATTACCATTCATTACTTTTGAATATACTTCAAGGTGTGTATTTCAAGTAATGAGCTACTATCAGTACACTTATATGTTCACTTGTAGTATAGTTGCTTAACAAAAAAACTAGTAATATACTAGTAGTAGTAATATGTTTTGTATTCTTAGATGAAATGTAAGGGCATGTGAGCAAAAGTGTGCAGTGACACATACTTAGTCTGAGGTCTTATGGGGCAAAACATCTATATACTGACAACACATTAAGTGTTTCATTTAAGACAATACTTCTCTTCTAAAATGCATGGACTAGATGGTAAGATGGTAAAGTAAACAGTGCTACAGTCTGCCTTTGTGAATGTGTTGACTGGCTGAACTCCATACTGAGTGAAGATCTCCAGGGATGCCAGATCCTCACCAGAAAAGCGGCAATGGCTCCGCCGGTGAGATATCCAGCCAGAACGTCAGACCAGTGATTGCGGTACTCAGCTACACGTACAATGCCCACCAGAACGGCCAATGAGACGAGAGTCAGACACAGAGTGGGTTTGGTCAGCCTTGTGCCTTTCGTCCGCCACACCAGTGTTACATACATCTGCAAACACCACACGCACCAAAAAAATACAGACACGTTCACTAAACATTACAGTACAGTACAGTATGCACAGCACAATATACAGCACATCGTTTGTAAATGTATGAAAAACCCTAATGATTTACATTCAGTCCAGATTTTCTAGATTTGTCCACATTTGAACCAACCGTGCACTGAAAACATCCCTGAATATAAAACTATACATGCATATTTTCATGCATCTGTTTACACGCGTTCAAAATATTCTCATCCTAACATCCATGCGGAATAATAATAATATTCTCTTTAGTTTACTTTCGTCAGATCTGATCCCAGAGGAGCTACATGAATGAGAGACTGTCCACATGTGTCCAGTAAATGAATGGGTCAGCATTAATGAGAGGAGGAGGGATTTCATCTCATCGTGTCTGATCTCTTGTTTGTACTCACCACCGTGTAGACGGCCGAGTACATACTCAGCGCTGCGTCCTTCGAGGGGAAGGATTTGCGTGCGGTGATGATGAGATAAGGGTTACCCGTGCACGCCCGCCGCTCCGTAATGTACTGCAGCGGCGAATGACATCCCAGTGCCGTGTAGTTTGGCCGGCACGTGGACAGGAAGTGAGGCGTCTGGTTTCCCGTCACCACCTGTCCTGCGTTAGCAAAGATGGTGGTGGTGAAGAGACCAAAGGAGTACACGCCTAAGAGAACAAGAAAGACGAACCAAGAAACTACAATAACTCAAGCAAGAATTTACATTTTTTGGAAAATATTTGAAGGATGCTCGCCTCCACGATCCTAGCATTGCTTACCCAGAAAACGGACGATTCGGCGTAGCAACGGGTTGAAATAGCAGCAGTCGGCCGTAACAATTGTCTTCTCTTGCGTGGCCTCAGGTTTAGTGAAGAAAGATGTCAGCTCCCCCAGCAGTATCTGAAGTGGACAGAGACAAAGAGGAGATTTCTCAAGCGCTCACAGATGAATGCTCGAGGAGGAAAACAATATATTTCTGATTCAACTGATTCCCAAAAGTATGAGAGACCATCCATCATTGTCAAGAGATTTCTTGCTTCCAAACTAGATTTTATGAGAATATATGATCATTTGGTCTTATTTTCATGAGAACGATACATTCTCATTTTCAGTCCCATGAATGTATAAATACTAAATGCAGCGGCACAGCTGAGACATGCCACTTGTATATATTTAATCTACCTTAATAGCGTGACATCCGTAAAGCATGACTACTCACAAATTACTTTTTTTTTTTCTTTGCTGAGGAATAACACATCACAGCAAACCCATTTCTATTGGTCGGACACCAAAAATACAAACTCTTATTTTCTCACCCTCATGTTGTTCAAAACCTGTATGCGATTTTTTCTTCAGTGGAACACAAGAGAAGAGATGATAAGAAATGTCTCTGTGGTTTTGTGTTGATATTCAATTCAATGGGATTTAATGCCGTTTGGTTATCAACATTCTTCAAAATATCTTCTTTTGTGTTGTGCAGAAGAAATTCTGTCATACAGGTTTGGTATGACATGAGGGTGAACAAATGTTATCCTTACAAAGCCATTTAGTCAAACTCTACATTAATTCTAATGCAACACTCTGGCATTCTTTTTTTTATTATTCGGCTATTAGAACAATCTTAGTCTTCAATTCCACACCACATAAATAAAGATATAAACAAATATGCATTGTAAATAACTGGGAAATTAAGTTATTTAATATTGTTACTACAGGTCATGAATTACTGTAATTTCCTCTCTTCGACCCTCAAAATAAAAGTGCTTGAAAAGGTTCTTCACAGCGATGTCATACAAGAACCAACATTACTTCCACAAAGAACCAATCAAAGAAGCATTGATTTATTTTTTATAATCTTAAGTACATTTTTGGCAACATGAACCTTTTGTGAAACAGAACCGTTCTTCAGATGTTAAAGGTTCTTTATGGAACCATTTCAATAAAAAGGTTCTTCTATGGCATCGAAGAACCTTTTGAAGCACCTTTGTTTCTAAGAGTGAAAAACAGAAACATAATCATTTCTGTCCTGTGTTTCTGTATGTTTGAAATCTCATTATTTTTGCCGCATCATTATGAATGTAATACTTTGCATAGCAAATTCATCAGAACGGCGCCTTTTAGCGATAAAAAACGATGTGATTGGTCTTCAGATGAACTCTTCACAACTTCACAAGAAATTATAACAGATTACTAGAGGTTCATTCAAAACTTACATCAAATAATATTTCCATCAAGCAAAAGAAGTTAAACTAAAAGACAAAGAATTATCCTCAGTTAAGTGAGTGCACAGTTTGTTTTTTACTTGACTAATCCAAAAAGTCTTTAACCTCCGCAGACCTAAATATAAGGTCAGAACATAGTAAATGTAGCACTTTTACTACATGATCTTCCATTGTACATAATAGTATAAAACTCGACTAAAATTCTCGCATTTTCATTCTAGAGCCCATTGAGTTCATGAACGGCACTCTCTCTCCATGAGCAAAATGGAAATGATTCATGGATGGATTGAATAAATGGAACTCAGTGTAACCTTCAAATGCTCAGTGAGGTGCGGGGAATAGTTTTTTGTGTGGCTGGTTAAGAGCTCTTGTGAAATAACAGAGCGAGAGAGAGAGAGAGAGAGAAAGAGAAAAAAGCAATATTTCCCGATAACTTTTTTGACACAATAGAGCGCTCGGCAGAAATGAACAAGGATCCATTATGCTTTTAAATCCTCAACACACATCGCAATTAAAACACATCTGATCTGAAGAGCTTTACACCTAGGAAATGAATTTCAAATGCACGGCTGAAACATTTAGCAAAGTTCATGTATGCAGATATATGAGAGCTGTTTTGTTTAGTTCCACGTCATACTAATGCCGACTCTATCATACTTCTGTCATTTATTCAGATTCAAACTGCAAACCCCAAGGGAAACATCATCCCCACTAAACAGAACGCAAAACAGCTGTCAGTGTCATTGAATTGAAGACACGGGGTTTAAAGCAGTTGTTCACTTTCAAAATAAATTTTCATGGTTATTTACTTTCTTTATTTTAAAAAAAACACACACAAGACAAGGTACTATCACGACCCTGTCTACAAGTTTGAAAACTCAGGACAGGAACCTGACAGAAAAGGTCACGCTTGACATAGGCAGAAGAACCGAGTCAGTGTTTACAAGTTGAACTTGCAAGTTTTCAAAGTAATTAGTTATTACGTGAAGTCATGAACGCGCATTGCAGAATGGGGTTGAGTAATTTATCATGAAAATTTATTTTGTACACCTTTAAGACATCTTACAGAACCTGGAGCGACAGGACGTGAGGTCTTCACAGAGAGATTGATAGATGTTATTGGAGTGAAGCGTTCCGATGTCTAATTGGTGCAGGGTTGGGTAAGTTCCTATGAAAAAGTAATTAATTACAAGTTACTAATTAAATATTCAATAGTGTAATTAGATTTCTGTACAAATTACTCCAAAAAGTATTTAATTACTTTCTATATCCTATATCGACCTTGATTAGTTAAGTGATTCAAGTATAGACATGAAAGGACTCTTAATTCATTCAAATAAATCATATAAAATGACATTAAGTACTTATTAACTGACTAAAGTATAACAAATGCATGAAAGATACATTAATGTGTGCATTTTAAAGTAAAACAGTTCCACTATTGTATACATTACACAGTATTTAGTTCAATTACTTGAAGTAACTGTAATTCAATTACATAAGAGTAATCCCTTACTTTAATTTTTAAAGGGAAAAGTAATAAAATTACATTAACTAATTACTTGGTAACTAGTTACACCCAAAACTGAATTGATGAAACACTTCGTGAGTGAGACACGAACGGAAGCAAACCTGGATGGCAAGTTCAAAGCAGAAAGAAATCGATTGCGACATCAAAACGCAGACGGGAGAAAAATGAAACAGCGGGAAAGAGAGCCGAAGAAGGTTGAATTGAATAGAGGGGCGTCTGCTTTCACTGGGAACTTTATACGAGTTTGTTGATGTGCGCTTTCACAGCGGATGGGAACGCTGTCAAACCAGACGCTTTGAAATGGAAAGTGGAGCACCTGAAAACCCTGTGGTTTCCAGATGAAGGTGTCAAACTGCCGGTCAGAAAATAAACTCAAATAAACCTCTCCTGTGAAAGAGTTTCTTTAGAAATGTAAATCTTTAGTTTTATGTTGTGGGATCATTGCATTTTATTGTGAGTGACAACAGCAACTAATGTGGCCCATTTCAAAACAGCGGATGTGTAGACGTGTCCAGAGCATCTATGTTTCAATGTGAATGTGGGTCATTGTTATAGATGGTCCATATGGTCCGTGCAAGGACACACCACTGACCTTCACACCAAATATGGTACAAAGAAGAACATTTTGTGGGTCAGATGGGATGCCAGTGGGTAATACTTCAACCACCAACCGTTATTTTACCAAGATAGACAAAAAGTTTTAAGACATGAAAAAAAGAGAAATGTCTTGAGAAACTATGTAAAAAAACCCATATCCTATTTCGACGGTAGGTAAACGTGGGTTTACTTTGTAATTTCGTATTCGGATTGTGCATGTTGGGTTGAGACGGTGCAACAAAACCCACATTTACCTCAGATCCTCCGGGAAAACAAGTCCTGTTCAAACAGAGCTAAAAACACACACATCAGATTCTGTTAGTCTGCGGCTTACTGAACAAACCAGCATATATTTCCATTCTGATCAAGGCTGGTTCAAGACTATTCACACAAAAAAATCTTCATATAACACACTCTTATCATTTCAAACCTGTTAGACTTTCTTTCTTCTGTATGACACAAAAGAAGATATTTTAAAGAACATTGATAAGCAAACAACATTGGCCCCCATTGACTTCCATCGTATGGACACAAAACCATTTTAAAATTTCCAAAAAATTCAATACTTTGATCAAGGAATAAAAATGTGTGCCATTTTAAATCTGGTTAACAACAATGATTTGCCAGCACAGAACATAACTTTACATGTTCCCAGCGGCGCAGTGCCCTGGGCATTGACCCACTTCTGTCCTGCAAACTCAATTCTCTCAGTGCACTTACAGCACAATATACTTTGCAGTGACCAGAGCTATGTTAATAATTCAGAACACGCTTCATATGCCTTCATTTTGAAAAAAAGCAAATCTGCAAATGCAAGATATGTTATAGAAATTGTTTATCCAGAGAGAAAGATTCTGTTATTATTTACTCGCCTTCAGGCAGTTAGTATGAATGTACAGCAGTATATATCAAGCCTCATGACAGTTTGTTTAAAACAGACCAAAATGCAAATCATCAGAGCAACCTGAAAAACCTCAAGTCTGGCACATCACACTAAAACATAGTGTCATCATTCTGCTCCATTTGTTTTAGATCAATAAATGGTTCAGAAGACAAATTAATTCACATTTAAACAGGAAGTTTATTTGTTGATTGTATGTAAATAACTACACACAAACACACGTTTTTTTTGTTTGGGTATCTTTATGGGGACTTCTATTGTATTTATACCACCCTAATATTATTTCATCCCTCAACCCAATGTTATAATACTTTGTTAGAACTAAAACTATTAAAACATTTCTGTTAATTAAATTCAATAAAATATTTGAAAAAACTTCAGGAACTGAAACGAAAACAAGTTTAAGTAAGTCACAAAAATTATTAACTAAAAATAAAGCTAAAATTGAAATAAAATAAATGCAACTTATATACCTGTAGCATGATAAAATACACACAAACACACTCAACCATTCACCCACACAAACCACACACACGCACAAACATACACTATCTCGCTCTTTCTCTCTCTCCTTTGGATCATTTCACATTTAATACACTATTTAAACACACAACACATCACGTCATGGTTTGCACAGCTGTCTGTCCTCACAAACACACTCCTTAAGATGTTTCTGGGTGACATGCTGGAGGCTCCAGGAGGATGCAGCAGAACACACAGTGTTGTCACAGCGTTACCATGGCATCAGTATGATGTCTGCGTGCTCCCGCTAACACAATACAGATCACAAACACACATTCAGCACATCACACGTCCCATCCACATTTACATGCTGTCACGTGAGCTAAATCTTTTAACTGTCATTTAAAGAAATCAAACACAAACGGCAGTGCATGTGTCATTTAGAATATCTGTTGTCAAAAACAACAACAGTCTCACAACCTTTATTATATTTCTAATTATTATTCACACTCTGTCATTCTTAAGCCCCACATCTCTTCAGCTCTTCTCACGTTTGCTTCATTTTATAATTCTCCATTTTTCTTCCTACTCCAGCATCACCTTCTCTCTTTTTTCATGCCCACATGTCTCTCTCTCTCCCTGAGTGTTATTAAATCTGAGTAGGAGTGTTAAACAAAAGCTGATGTCTTATTAGTGTGTATCTCCACAGAGAGAGGTTCACCACATCCTTTGGGCATCAGTGTAAACTCACACGAGTGCAGGTGACGTGGACCTCAGAACATCATCTTTGCTTTCGTCTCTGTTTATCTCTCCCTCTATTTTCTTTCACACCCCGCCTTTCGTGTTTTCCAATTTATTTTGCTTTCGATTCCACTTACATTCTGTGTCAATCCATGTACATTCAGGATTGACATAGACATAGTCATGCTGCCTCCCCAGATACACGCTTTAAAATAAAGGTGGTTAAAAGGTTCTTCACAGCGAGCGATGCCATAGAAGAACCATTTTTGGTTCCACAAAGAACAATTCAGTCAAAGGTTCTTAAAGAGCCATCTCTGTTTTACCCATTTATTATCTGAGGAACCTTTTTTGTTCTTCAGATGTTAAAGGTTCTTTATGGAACCAAAGATTATTCTTTGGTATCGAAGAACCTTTTGAAGCACCTTATTTTTTGGAGTGTATCCCGTTTTGACCAAATGTTCAATAACCAACAAATCCAACCCAGGATGCACTGCAGCATCTGTAAAAAACAAATCCAAAATAAAGGGAATAGCTTACAAAGAGATGGAAGAACATTTTTGGCTGTACGGTTTTGTCAAGAACCTTTAACATCAGAAGAATCTTTCTGTTTCACAAAAGGTTCTTTGTGGCAAAAAAGGAAAGAAGAGATGGTTCTTTAAAGAACCTTTGGGTGAATGGTTCCTTGTGGAACAAAAAATGGTTCTCCTATGGCATCGCTGTGAACCTTTTAAGCACCTTTATGTTAAAGAAAGAAGATTGCAGACAGGATGAGATAAATGGTGATTTAGGGCTCTCACGATATCAAATTGCCAAAAGGTTTTATGATATTACAGCAATATTTATATTTAAAATAAAAAATCCTATGTTACATTCTATGCTATCGGCCAGTATTTCTGGTTTTAGTCGAATGGATTTATCCAATGTGACATACAAGATAGTTACTAATGTTAGTGTTTATGGGTAATGCGTACAGTATTCCCAAAGTTTCTATGTGGGCATGAGTTGTCAAAGTTGATTCAATTTTACTGTGTGAGCTTCAAAGAGGATCTTTGACTGCAATATCAAACATCAAAAACACGTTATGTAATAACGTTACATGTTTTTTCCGTCTATCTGTGTTTTTGGTTATGGTGTGGGTTTGTGAAGGTTTGTAAGGACCTCTTTTTATAAACCATCTCTACTGGACCCATTACATAACACCTGATGTGTTTGACATTACCAGCTAGAACTGCTGTGTCTATTCCCGTTCAGAATCCAATACATGTGCTGATTTCCTTTTATTACACTCCACTTTCAATGTTGGCTCAATCTCTTTTGCATACATTCATGAAAGGGGTGTTCCATCATTACATATGTATGGCAGAATTTGTATTTTTA
Source organism: Triplophysa dalaica (assembly GCF_015846415.1). Taxonomy (NCBI): domain Eukaryota; kingdom Metazoa; phylum Chordata; class Actinopteri; order Cypriniformes; family Nemacheilidae; genus Triplophysa; species Triplophysa dalaica. Next base: position 2,206,584 of record NC_079547.1, on the reverse strand, counting down.
TAAATCATTTTAATCCATTGGTTAAATAGAAATAAAAGCCCACCTAGCTGAACTGAAATGGAAGCGACCCAAATCTAGTACACCATCTATAGCACACAGAAACATGTGACGGCTGTGAACTAGAGAGTCACTTGACATCTTCAGATTTGAAGAAGCTACGTGTCTCAGTAATTAAACCTTTCAGCGGAGTTCTAACGCCTGTTTACAGAAGAAAAAGCCAGAACTGACAAGAGACAAAGAGCTTTTCCTTTCCACTACCACCGTTTCCAGATTTCACTCCAAAAGATAGAAACCTCAAACCACCCACACACACTCTCCCCCAGCCCACATATTCACTCTCGCACACACACACACACATACAGAGAGAGCGTACAAACCTTCACTATCATCCTCAAGACATAGACATGCTCACACACACCTATTGCACGTGTGTATGTATGTAAATTCACACTGATGTATGTTTATCTGTGGGTGAATCGTATGTCATATTTCACGCCAGAAAGAAAGAAAACAAAGCTTATTCTACAACCATTTCACAATATTTTCATGACAACAATAGCAAATGTACTCCCTACAGTCTCATTACTGGAATGTGTAAAAACTCTCATTACTGTTGGACTATGATGCTTCTAACCTCCACCTGATTTACTGTAACCATCACTGTCCATATGAAAAACAGCAGAAGACACACAAAAACACAACAATAATCTCTCTTGCTAATAAAAGACTCTTGCTATAAATACAACAATACAATATTGGTACTGTGTATATTGTTTTAAGCATTTTATTCACATTACTGTACACCAAAATGTGTACATATAATTTTAATTGTGATTTTTACCAGGTAGATAATAATTTTTTTTCGTTGAAAATATGACGTTGCTGTTTCAGTGGTGCTCAATCATTGGGAAAATAAATGTCATAAATAATCAAAAACGATCCTGTGGCTTCATTGATTTTATCAGACAATAATATAGAAAATGTGGAAATTATATGGTATAAAAGATAATATATATTATTTGATACAATATGATAAATGCAATGAATATAATATAATATAATATAATATAATATAATATAATATAATATAATATAATATAATATAATATAATATAATATAATATAATATAATATAATATAATATAATTACTGCAATATAATATAATTTATATAATATACTATTATTTATATATAATATAATATAATAAAGCATAACATAACATAATTTATTTAATTAATTAATATAATACAGTACAATACAATATAATTACTGTAATATAATATAACTTATATAATATAATATCAAATAATATATATTTTTTTACTTTTTATTGTGAAGTAACCTTTGAACGTATTTTTTATTATGTTTCACAAAAACGAAACATAAAACAAACAATTGCATGCCGTGAACACACACACACACAGACAAAAGACACTAAATTAATTTCTTACTATATATATTGCACAGACTGCATTTGCACACATACATGACAAGATACATCCAGAAATGTCATAGGCTACTATATCCTCGGCTCTCTCTCTCTCTCTCTCACACGCACACAGACCCCCACACACGCACGTGCACAGCTTTGTCCATATGAAGCTATAGGTGACAGGTGTCACTGCGCAGGCTGCTGTAATCTCCATGTGCAGAGGGAAACATGTTGAGCTTCACCCTCTGCTCTCATTTGCACAGATGAGGATTGTGTGTGAAAACACATTTAAAAGTAAAGAAAGCTCTTTGGCAGTCTAATGCTGTTTTATCTCACCATCTGTTTCATTGTGTTTAGACGGAGACAGATATTAATTCACATTTCCTCTGACAATGCATCAATGACACCTCTGGGGAATCAGAATGTCTTCCCTAGTCAACCAAACACAGTCTCTTGCATTGACCTCATCTGAGTTACATTCAATGCATGGCATCACTGTAAACATCAGACTTTGTTGATGTCACTTGTTCGATCTGAACTGACCTAAATAAAGATGACACGACGTTCCGACCGCATTCACTCTAAACATTCACAGATCATCGGTTCTAAAAGCCTAGAACGTTGTTATGTTCATTACTGCCTAAGCTTTTATGCACAGGCTAGAGTAAAAAAAATCGTAACGCAAATGCGTTGCATTCTTATTGGCGCCACAGGGGGCGCTACCACAGGCATGAGCCTAAATGGCCAGTTCAGCTCAAGTTTTGTATTTCAGGTTAACTATCATCATAGCGCACAACACTTTGAAGGGAATCTTTCGAAGGAAATTGGATTTTAAACTCTGGATACGTGAATAAAAATGTATAAAAATGTAAATACTTACAATGGAATCTGTTTGGTTACTGTACTGCGTGTTTTATGGCCATATGATGTGATATAATAGACTCAACATTGAGGGATCTTTTATTGATCTATCCTGGTTACAAACAGACAAGATAAGTTTGGACCAAGACCAAAATGTCAACTAATTTTAGTCTCAACAGCATTGAACATTTAAAATGGCAACCATTCAAACCAGTTTAAGTGTTGCTTATTTAACAGGAGGGTCTAAGTAAACATATTATTAATACAATTATTTCCATGTCTAAAATCGGAAAGAAAAAGTCACGGATCTTTTTCCAGGACAGAATCAAGATTTTTCTTTTGGCTGAAATCAAGTCACAGGTTTTCTGTATGAACAGGTTTATTTTATAGCTATACCACTAATCAAATGAATGCATTTGTGTTAAAGACATTTTAGGAGGACATAATCTAGAAAAGAAGAACATAGCAGCTATATGATTAAAACATCAGAATCACGTTCACACACATTCACGCGCGCACACGCGACAAACAGAGGTACACACACACACGTGTGAGTTTATGAATGAGGGTCTTACTGTGACGGTGGGGATGGCAGTGACCAGTGAATACACCAGCACAGGTGGAGCTTTGCTGTCATCTTCAGGTCCTGGATGCGGCTTTGAGAAGGCTTTATCAAAGCAGAAGAATCCTTGAATGTGCACAGGGAACGTGTCCGTATACTCAAAGTAGTACGCCAGGAGAACCGTTCCGGCCATGATCACCAGCTGGAAATAAAACATGATTCCAGTTTAGAGTTAAGAATCCCTTCTAGAACGTGGACGACGAGAAACGCATCAGAGGCTGAAATCTGAGGTCTCAGGCTGTGAATGAGTAAAGCCGACATGAAACGGGGGCAAAGAAGAGCTTGAAATTCAGCCGTGGCTCTCTATAGAAATCAAATAAGAGGCATGAAAGACGCAAGAAAGCAAAAGAGAAAAATCCACGAGAAAGAAACAGACAGTTGAGAATGATCGAGGATGAGATGAGAAACAGGGGAGGAGGGAAAGAGATGACAATATAGAGAGAGACAGAGAGAGAGAGAGAGAGAGAGAGAGAGAGAGAGAGAGAGAGAGAGAGAGAGAGAGAGAGAGAGAGATGGTGGAAAGAGGGGGGTGTGTGCATCTGTGCATCTGCGCTCACAGCAGGAGAGGAAATTGGTAGATTGCCGCAAGGAGAATATAAATTTTTTTAGATAAAGGGGAGAAGAGATGAAATAGCATGATTTTTTATTATTAATGTGATTTCATTATTTGAATTATGAAATAGCAATAATTTCTCAAAAATTAAGGTTTCATTTTGGTCAGTAAAAAGTACAAAGAGGTTCTGAATTAATCTTAAGGAATTGTTGGATGTCAGCTTTAGGTAATTAAAATAAACATTTTATGAGTATTATTTTAAGAACATCAGTTTACATGTAAGCATTTGCGCTTTCTGGCCATAAACATTCAATAAACATCACAAATGACAGTTTTCATAGATTACTATTTTGAGAATATGGGTAACATGGTTGACATTATCCTGAATGAGGCTAGAGATTCTAGCTGGTTTACACCAAAAGTTGCTTTTTAGTTGTTAGAAACTATCAAAAATTTTAATAAAGTTGTTTTATGATTTAATTGTAATAATATTGTTTGTAAACAGGGTTGAACAGAATTTGAATTATATTATATATATATATATGTATATCTTAACAATTATATTAATGATATTATATTCATCAAATATATTATGATGCTTTACAAATGAAATGAAAACTTTGTGATACATCAAATGATAATTTGCAATGTACGAAACATGCAATATAACACACATCATAACAAAATAATTTTATTGGTGATTTGTGAGATTTAAAAGTGTGAATTATAAAAGCATAGCAGGACTGGAGGCTTTGGACCCGTGACCCTCTTGTGTCAGTGTTTCCATTAATGTCCTATAAAACATTAACATCATTGTGCCACAAAGCACTCCATGTTCAGGTTTATTTATAGACATTATTTATAGAATCAGATGCTTTCTCTAAAAATTCAATATTACAAGCAAGCAATGTTCCTTCCATTGTGTTTTCCATCTAAAATTTAAACGTCAACAAATCGCATTTTAAAATGCAGAACAGATGTTTATAAATGCAGAACTGCAGGATCTGAGCAGCTACATTAACATCATTATAAGTGCATTTTATATACGTCTTATAATGAAATACAATACATCATGTTGCCATTGCTAAACAACGTACTGGACAAACTTTGGATATTTAGATAGAATCGTCAGTTCAGATGCAGCATGTGCCATTCAAATATGATTTTATTTAGACTTCAGGGTAAATGCTTTCATTTAAAATCAAACTAACCAGTATGTGCAAACACAAATTGACACTTAATTTGGTATTTCATTTCATCTCATCTTTCACATCGCTTCAAACCAGCATTTACAAAAGGGGAAACCCAGTTTTACACTTTTACACCCAGTGTGCTTTTCTAAACTGTGGTCTAAACTCTCAGGGATAAAACACCACCTCATAGGTCCAAAAGCCTAAACAAATGAAGGAGGATTGCCAATTTAGTTTCCTGTTGCTGCACCCTGGACTTAATGAAGGCAGTCACAGAGAGAAGGGGATAATGGCCAAGTACCATCATCCATCTGTGCTCGATTACACGATAAACAAATCTTTTCCATTAAGCTCTTTTATAGTCCATTGCCTTTATTGCACTAGGATATTTCTATTGCCGCCTCGGATTCTTCTTCCTGCTGTGCACCTCCATGTTTTTCAGCTGTTGCATAAACACCAGTTTTCTGTTCTCACTCATCTAAAAACTATTTCACAGGTCTGCAACCAGTTATTTTAACTTTAATATGCTGGGTGACCCGTCATTTTGACATTTTAAACACATTCATTTGGCAGAATCTTTCATCCAAAGTGATGTCAGAATATATTCCCTGGAAATCGGGGAAGATCTTGCATTGACAATGTCATGTTCTACCAGTTAAAAAACCGCACAGACTCATCAGCAAGGCACAGAAACTAATTGTGAATTCATTTAGAAATGAAAATCAAAGCAAGATGTTAAAGCAAACTGAAACCTTTTTAAGTAACGCTTGGAAACGGTTTAATTATCCCTCTGGTTAAACACTCCTGGATGGAAAGCATTGCTTCAGGATAAATAGATATTTGGCAGTGTATTAGTAATTTGGCTCATGTATTTTAACCAAATAAAACGTGCCAATTTCAAAACATGCCATATTCAGAAAGCACTAAGTGGGTTTGGTATTGGCTTTTGTTTCTTTTGTCAACAGACAGAAAAATCTGTCCATGATTTCTAAGAAAAATGTGTGAAAAGTGTGATGTGTCCAAGTTGGCTACAGATAACAATTTTAAAGACTTCCTCATTTATTATTGACAAAATAATTTGATAATTTACTCATCTCAGGGGTTGATTCTAAAGAGAAATACAAGAAACTTCAGGTAAACAAGAAACCAACATTTTGCTTTGGAATAATACAGTTATTCTCATCCAAACATTACGAATGAATGAATAAATGAATGATGTTTTCAAATATACAAGAGCAAATAAATGTATATATATATATATATATATATAAAAATCTTGACAAGATGAAATAACAGCTTTAAGATGTCTAAGATGAGAAAGTCAAACATTTCTATCAGTGTGTGTGTTTCTAAAGAATATGTCACAGTGGTTTAGATTACACAAGGGACTTTTAAAAAGCACCCAACTTTGTGTCCTCATTTCTCAGGGTGAGTGCATTGCTTTGTCAGTTTTTAATTTTTTTCTTCACCGGCAATGAATAAATAACAGCTGTACCTGCTCCACCATGGTCAAAAAACAAAAGGTCCAATGTATAATTTTTGGAGGATCTATTGACAGAAATGCAATATTATATACCAACCCGGTCTCATCAATCTGCATATAAATAACTGTGTGTTCAGAGGTGTATGAAGACCTTATATAATGAAGAATTATGTTTTAATTACCTTAGAATGAGATATATCTATCTACATACACCGCCGGTCCCCATACATGGAATTCACCATGTTGTTTCTACAGTAGCCCTTAATGGACAAACGGCTCTATGGAGCACGTTTCGTAAATATGTTATTGCCTTTAGCAAAGATGAGAAAATTTGACGACATCTTACTCCTCTGTAAGCCGCCGTAGTGCTTCAAAATGGAGGCCGTTGGTTGCAACTCCCAATCTCACCACTAGATGACACTAAAATCTCCCATATTGCTTCTTTAATGGTTCCTTTAGTTAGTATCAAACCTCTGTTCAGAATTAAGGTTAAACCAAAAGGCACCTAATCAAAGCTTGGAAGGCTGAGGCACCAGTTGAAGATCAGTTAAACTAGAGTTGAGCTAAAACAGTTTAAACCAGCTAACAAGACCATCAAACCACTTTAAGCTTGTTTAAGAATTTTATTATTTATAATTGTATTATGGGTGATCCTATCTCCATTTTCTAATAGTTTCTAACAGTAGAAAAGAAGCTCAATTAGAAATAAAAACCCATAAACAAGTTTGATAGTCTCTACATTTGATACATTTGTCAGAAAGCTTCAGATCCAGATGTATGGTATAACTGTGCCCTCTGCTGTTGACACAGTATATTTCAAATGCTGCTGGAATAAAGAACATCGGACTATGTTTTGTCTATGAGCATTTCTTACATTTTTCAGGTCTTATGTAGAGGACAGTAATCTGAATTTGGCATGAAAATTAAACAAACACCAAACACACTCAGACGCTTCTGTATATGAAGAGTTTGGTTTAAAAAAAACTGTTTTTATTATGTTATCATGGTTTTATTGTGTTAGTTAGCCTAACACAAAAAAATGTTGTTTGATTTATAATAAAAAAAATCTTTAAAATTTGGAACCAAACTCTTCAAATTTGTGTGTTTGGTGTCAATACATTTACAGCGTTTTGGCAGACTTTACTCACATAAAGTGCGTTAGTTTTACATGCGAGACTGCTGTGGTAGACAGATGGCAGACAATGCAGAAAGTGTTCTTCCCATGTTTTATTTACAGACGCTTGTAGCTGCATTCGTTCTTTAATTAAATCACATTACTTAAATACTAAAATCTGCTTGATTATTCAAATATATATATATATTTAAAAAAATGTTTGGTTTGATTTTGTTAAGAAATAATAAAAAATTGAAACTAAATCTGCCAATATTGCAAAAAGATTTTAAGGATTATTTTGCAATAATAACCGTCTGACTGTATCGTAACATCACTCTGCGTCTATTGAAACCACACAACTGCATTTAATACAAAAATACACCTGAAGTATTCTAGACATACAATATTTTCTGTGACATTTAAATGTCATATTTTGCAATTTGTTGAATTTATACTTCGCTTCATAATTTGAATGAAACAATGCATAATAAAGCGATAGTGTAGGATCAATAAAAGCTTGTGTAGGAAGTTTAATGATTCCCACACGATGCTAAAATATCTGATCTCAGATGAAAAGAAATTGGGTCTGTAAAGCCCAGAGGACAAACACTCTGAACAGAACCCACACTTGTTTAATATTGTTGTTTACTACATCAACAGATATCTGAATGTTGATTTAAGACTCGAGTCTACCACATTGAAGCGTTCTCTGAATTTCTGTTGACAAGACAACAAGTATTATTATAAATGACACATAAACTGTATTTTAAATAGAGAGATGAGAAATGACTGTAATATTTTTGTAGGAATATTAAGTGTTTCGTGCTCTCCTAAATCACTTTTTACAGGCTCAAACATAAAGAGATTTGAGTGATAGAGATCTTTCCATTAACATTTTCATCTAACATTGTACCAGGATTATTAATTTTAAAATATAACGTTGTTAACATTTACTTGAGTGCTTTACACCGCTTTATTTCCTCAAATGACATATCTTACATGCATTTCTCCGCAACACATTTTTCATTGTGTTCTTTATCTAGTTATCTTGCTTTCCGAGCCTGTGATAGACTAAAACTAATTTTGATCAAAGTAAAAATCCTTCCTTTTGGCAACGAGCTCCTGTTCCGCCCACAGCTGTTGTCTCGTGGAATGAGTCTCTCATCTCTGTTCTCATCTTCAGCAGCAGACACACTCAACATCAAGGAGTTTTCTCCTTTGGGGGACATAAGCGAGAACTTCACAAAATGATCCTTAACAAAACACGTCTCAGAGATTACATGGATGATGACCAGTGGGAGCTCGGGCAAGTTCAAATCCCGGAAGACATTATTAACCAATCGGAGACTATATCACAATTTAGCTCTTGCTTTGGTGTTCTTAAAGCAGTATGAATAGGGATAGGAATAATCCCCCCCAAAATAAATCTAAGGAACATTCCTGTCATCCTTTATTCATGCCCAATTATTTCACACCTGTCTCTTCTATTTTCAAACGATCCGATTGCAGCAAAAACATAATTCAGTCTCACACAGAGATATCAAACATCTTCAGAAGACTTGCATTATACTTACACGATGCCTTTGAATATCTTTAAATCTTAAAAGCTCTGTTCCACACACATTCTTCACAGCATTATGATCAGTACATGAGAAGTGAATCCGTACATCATAGTTCAAACTATAAAACAAAGATGAATAATAAACAACCTCAAAAGAGAAACTCGACTAGAAACATCAACAGGAGGACTATGACAGGCCTAAAAAAAGCCCTGTCTTTAGTGATGTGTGCAGCCCGTCTGAGAAACTCCGAGCTGAGGAATCCTCAGGCCTATAATGTGCAGATAACATTCGTCCCACAGCGCTGAGATGGAGCACAGAATGAAACTGAGCCGAAACAGCTTCAAGGGAAGCGGAATGAACAATGCCAGAGACAATTTTACCAAACGCAACTGATAATGAGATGCAAATGTAGAACAAAGGATTATGGGTCACAGGGGAGGACTGGATTCCAGTAGAGAGCGCTACGGCGCTACAGTTTCACAAGAGCGTCTACTGGAGGCAATGAGCAAAGATGAACATGGCTGGTTCCTAACAACCACTGACTACAGAACTTTTGAAATGAAATGCTATAAAGCTTGCTGCCCAGTGTACACACTGTTTCTTTAAAGAGAAGTTGAAAATTTGTCATTATTTGCTCATCCTCCAATTGTTACACAACTGTATATAACCAAGCCATTTTGGGTCACCATTGACTCCCATAGTAGTCTTTTGTCCTATGTGGGAGTCAATGGGGACCCAAACAGCTTAGTTACAAAATTTCATTAAAATAACTTTAGCACAACACAGAAATGAATTTTTTGGGGTGAACTATTCCTTTGATTATTTTAATTAGGGTCTCTTATGCAAATTTTGCCACAGAAAATTTTAATATTAAATATTTTCTCAGACGGATTTCTAGCTGGGGTTTTGAAATACTTGGTGGACAGGGTGTGCTGTACATAAATTTAACTTTAGTTCAAAACATCAGTTTAAAAGCAGCCTTTAAACTTTTGAGTTAAATCAAATTGGCTTTCCAAGTCATTTATTTGTCAGGTAAATATAATTAAAGTAAAGTAAAGTTGCATGCGACTTAAACAATTAGTGTAAGGCAGCTTTTAACATATCATTTGGTGAAATCACTACCTGACAAACCTGACCAATCTCAAAATATTCAGCAGTTAACATGAAAACAGGTTTCGATAATAAGCCGATTTTTTATGATATCTGCTTATTTTGTGCATGAACACACACTGTGTCTTTCACTACTTGACATTACATGTAAACCTGGATTATGAAGTAAACCAGATGTGGTTTTATGGTTTATGCTACATTAACTCAGAATTGAGGCCCCGTCCTGCATTTTGTCAAACATGTACATGTGGCTTGTAGGTCTTTGGAAAGCAGGGAGATGATCTTTCGTGTTCGCACGAGAAATATCTACAGGATGCAAGACTGATGCAAACATTTGGTCTGAAAGCATGGCAGACTCTGTTATGGGCTTTAGGCGATTCAGAGGATCTGCTGTCAAGTGCTCATTAGCAGGATTAATTAAGAGCGCTTTCAGGGTATTTGATGTCCTCTGAGCCAACAAAGACTCAGGAATGATGGGATGTGGGAAGATCACAGACAAATATAGAGGTCACGGAGTACAGTATACTGTTAGTTTCAAAGATGGCAGCATTTTTCACGTTGAGGTTAAGCGACTTGTTTGCCAGGTATATGCAACCGTAATGTGTTTGGTGCTGGATGGTATTTTTTCTGCAGAATTTCAGGAACATTTCATTGTGTTTCTCTCCAGAGTTTATTAAAGACGGCAGTGCAGCGGAGTGCTTTCTCCCCAAAATAATTGTCTTTCCTGCAGTGCTCTATGAATTCATAATAATCACACCCTGTATATCACCGACAGAAAAATTACAGAAAAAATCTGTATAATGGAGAAACAGAAATATACCGTTAAAAATGTTCGTTCCGTAAAATTACAGGATAAGGATATATTAAATACTTTTCATTGTTTTTTTTTAAAAATGTGTTGTATTTTTCTGTAATGATACAGTTTTTGGCCGTATTTAAAAATTAACTGTAAAAAAAATTATCTTGTTAAAAATACTACAATTTTCTGGCAGCTGGGGCACCATAAATAAACTGTAAATAAAAGTTTTTTTCCCTGTAAAATTACAAATTTTCTCCAGTTTGCTTTTAAATAAGCAGTCTTTTTCTGACCGTGTTTGAAAAATAAATTAAACAACCTGTGAAGAAAATACCAACATGTAGTTTTTTGACATTTAATGACGAAAATCTGTAAAATTTCATTTTTTAATAGTAAAACAACACCTTCGATGCAAAATGGAAACAAAATGATGTCGTTGTAAACCTGTATACCGGTGTAAACCAACATAACCAAGATAGAGAGTAACAATATTGTTTTGAAAGATGAAATGTCATTTCAGACAAAATGTGATCTGTTTAACATGCATGTAGATAGGAAGATGGGCCAACCCTTGAAGACTTCTTAACTTCCATTTATCACCAACAGAGGGCGGAGCACAATGAAGATGACAGAAACACTTTGAAAGTGTATGGCAGGATGAACTGATGGCTCAAAGACGAGTAGAAAACAGAAGTCACAACTCACCTCCACGAGGAGAAAACATGGCACAATATATTTGCTCTCCTTGATTCCTCCTCTCACCACAATTCTCCTTCTGTCCATCTCTGCAATTTATCAGCGAGACCTGGAAAAATATATACAGAGAATAGTTCGATTTGCATAGTGGACAGATAACTTTGTTTGATGATCATTATATAAATTGCAAAATTGAGAATTATTTATTCTTTGAAAATAAATAATGGGACATGTTAAAATTAAAAGTATTTTTACCTTTAAATGCAACAATACTTTTGCATTAATAAAATACCCCATAAGAAAGAAAAATTAAAGAGATCTCTTTTATATCTCAATTATTTCTCCTAAACATCAATGAGATTTCATGGAGAGCAACAGGAAACTTTTGATTGAGTCTCATTTGCATCTCAAATATTTCTCCTAAGAAAACAGGTTTGAAATCTCACAAATGTCTCCTTTAAAGTTTCAGAAGAGATGTCAACAATGTCTCAAACTGAGCTCAGATTTGTCAAGTCTGCAATCAAAAGTCAATATTAAGAAACATTTCTCATCACATTTAGTCAAATCCAGATTATTTTATCCCTACAATACATTCATTTTACACATCCGTGCCCTTCACGTGTTTCAACAATTACACTCTCATTTGATTATATTGGTAATTTCTCACAAGCAATTTAAGGAGAAACATCTGAGACTAAGTTGATACTTAAATGAGACGAAACAAAACTAAGAACTCCACAAATCTCCAGAGATGCAAAAGAACGACATCTGAGCAATAACATTTTAATAACATATTGCAAAATCAACAGACACGGTAATAAAGTTTTTCTATAAACTGTGGTATCGCGAGTCAAATTGCCAAAATATAGGTAGTGAAAAAATCTTCAACTCTTACAATAAAATCCAGCCTCCCAGTGCGACATAAGGAACATTATCAGCACAGCGACGGCAGAGAACTGAAATCAGAGAACCAGCCATGACGAAAAGATGAGTTATAAAACAAGAAACTAAGATTTGGGATTAGAATCTACATCCATCTAAGAACGGAGAGACAGAGAAACTGAGCCTCGAGAGAGCAGTATCCGCTCTCTCTTCTATGTATGATGTGTAGATGACAAACACACAGGCATACAGTATGTCTCCCTCCGGTCAGAACACATCATTTATAGACACCATCCACATGAATATAAGCTCTTTTCTGCAACTGTGACAGTCACAGGGAAAGATGATTTTTATCTTATTTGCACCATTGTTATATAAAGCAAGAGAAATGGAGGGATAAAAACAGATGAATAAAACATGAGGTTTGGCTTCTGTGTTCAGCGCTTGCTCCTCAGGCCTGCAGCAAACATCTTGTAGCCGTCACCGTTTACAAAACTCAGAAAAAAAACTAAGGCTCAGATTGAAAAGGGAAGACAGCGATGTAATGCACTCTATTTATTATAGCCTACATTAAAACATTACATTTGTTCCTGGTTTGTGTTCTGAAGTTCTTCTTTAATGTTTTAAAAGTATAAGAAATAGGAAACATCCAACCAATGACGTTTAGGAAGTATCAGTTTGAGGATTTAAAATTATCTTCTGATGTTAAGAGCTGGTTCATATGTGGTTTATGTGATATATCTGCACAGTCATAATGGTCATCATATAACTGAAGGACACTAATTATATTTTGGTTCAGATATGAATAGTTTATCAAAAAGATTAAATTTTCAGTCTTCCAAACCTGTTGTTATATTATCTCTATACAAAAGGTGAACATCTTAGCACTTTTCGAGCGCATTTTTTACAACGTAAGGTTAGGTTGAACATACAAGAGTACAGGATTTTCATTGCTTGGATTTCTTAAAGAAGATATATTTAAAACATACTGGCGACATGCTGTAGAAGGGTTTGAAGGAATAAGAAGTTATGACAAAAAGACAGAAACCATATACTTGGAAAATAAAAGTTGACCATTTATTTCTTAAAAAAATTGCCTGTGTTGTTCTTTCAATTAACAACAGTTTGAAAAACAGTCGACACACGATAAATTCTCACCAGACCGAAAAATGGATCACTACATTTAAAGCAAACACAGCGCAGGTTCACTTGCTCAAGCGATCCATCTTCAAAGAGAAATCTACTGCTCTCCTCATTACACATCTGTGCTTCTGAACTCCTTATAACACTATTTTAGCTACATAGAGAGAGATAAAGAGAGAGAGAGAGAGAGAGAGAGAGAGAGAGAAAGAGAGAGGGAGAGAGAGAGAGAGAGAGAGAGAGAGAGAGAGAGAGAGAGAGAGAAAGAGAGAGCGAGAGAGAGAGAGAGAGAGAAACGGAGAGAAAGAGAGAGAGAGAGAGAGAGAGAGAGAGAGAGAGAGAGAAAAAGAGAGAGAAAGAGAGAGAGAGAGAGAGAGAGAGAGAAAGAGAGAGAGAGAGAGAGAGAGGGAGAGATAATTCAGGTCAACGCTAAAGAGGACTTCAGGGATGCACATGGAACAAAAAGGACCACAGAGAAGAACAAGATAAGAAAAGATAACTAGAGAAGAATCTCCTCTAGCGCTTCAGCACATATTGAAACCCTTGTAGCAACAAGGTTTTCTGTTGAAGCACTTGTTTCCATTTAAAGGTGAAGGGTGTAATTTCTTTGCCAGCAGGAGCACCAAACAGAATTGCCACAGAAACAGTTCATTTGATTGCAGGAAATAATAACATCTGTTCAGCCAATGCCATGTGTGTTTAAAGCAGCGCGACCTGACTGTTCCAACAATAGAAGTGTGTTTGAAAAAGTCATTAACTTGCCATTTTGTTTTCTTTCCATAGTGGCACAAAAAGTACATACTTGGCCTTTAAAGGGATAGTTCGCCCAAAAAAGAAAATTCTGCCGTTAATCACTCACCCTCAAGTTGTTCCAAACCTGTATAAATGTATTTGTTCTGCTACGCATAACGGAAAATACTTGGAAGAATGTCAATAAACAAATGGATCTAATCCTCCATTGACTCCCATCATATTTATTTTCCCTACTATGGCAGTGTATAGGGGATGAGATCTGTTTGGTTACTGACATTCTTCCAAATATCTTCCTTTGTTATACACTTTTGGAACAACTTGAGGAAATGATTAAATCATTTTCATTTTTTGGTGAACTATCCCTTAAAAATCCTTGAGCAAACACTAATTTTCTGAAAATGTAAATGCATTTATACACCCTGATTTTAACACCTGGTTATAATGTATGATACTGAACCATCCATCAGAAAATTCGCCCATGAAATCTCTTTAATATTTTTCCTAGAAATAAATGAAATTATGTGGAGAGGAAATGGAAACTTTTGATTGAGTCTCTCATCTGCGTATCAAATATAAAAGAGTCAGAAATCTCACAAATGTAGTAGAAGAGATGTCAACAATGTCTTAAACTGAGCTGTCAATCTGCCATTAAAAGTCAATAGTATTGAAAATTTCTAAATGAAATCACGTTATTGAAAACATGCTATTTCAGCCCATATCTGAATATATGAAAGCCTGTAAATTTGACATGAATGGTTCTTATCAGATCAGATCAAGTGATTCTTTCTCGTTCTTTCAGCTATCTTTCATTTCAAACACCAGCAGGGAGTCAAAGGCATGTCCTTTATTCATATGTATGATGTAAACAGAATGGTTATGTTAGCGCTCAGATGCTCAGGGTACAGATTCAGATACAGACACGCAGGTCCTGCGCATCAGTGCAAAAATACTCTGTACCAGCTGCTGACTGGCTGCTTCAGTCTCGCAGTCTCTGTATGCCTGCCAAGACACGTCTATAACAGCTTTGAGAATATAAAAGTGTGGTCAACATCACAGCTAATTCTTTGCAAGATCAGCCAACCTGAACAGTCCATTTGACAGACATGAAAATGGATCAGCCTTGATTCTTTTTTTATTGTACGTGTCATTATTGGAATGGTTGTCAAAAATGGATTTTATCACAATACACCAGGCTGAGAATAAACTTCAGTCCTTGACCAGCTAGGGCCATTCGTGGCAATGCATGTAGTCTTTTCATTACAACTTTCTATCTATCCCAAAGTATTACATATTATTTAACACCTGTATGGTGTTCATGGTTTTTCAAGGTTTTAGATTTTTTTGAAAATCAATACTGCCATAAAAATCCATGAAACACTTTACAGATGTTTACTTTATCCTACAAACAAAGCATATAGGGTTATTATTTGTCAATTACCTGTTCAATCCCATTTATGAAAAGGTGCTATTTGTTTTTTGTAAAAAAAAATGTACTGCCGTAAAGAAAATCAATAACACAGATGAAAAAACAAAAACGTTTCATTACATTTTTTAATACAAGCCCACATAATCGAAAAAAAAATAAAGTTAACTTTATAGTTTTGCTCTTTTTTATTTGTATTTACTTGCTATAAACCAACTGAATATCTTTTAAATATTCAATACCATATTCAACACTGTCACAATATCAGGTTTTCATTGCACGGTTGTCGTGCCCAAACACATTTTCCGGTAGTGTGTATCACAGTATTACATATATTTTGGAAGAAATAAATGATGCCATCTGTGAAATTCATCTTTTATTTATTTATTTTTGGTCTGTTATTTAGTCAACAAATCACACTCATAATACAAGTGTGTGGAGGCGTAAGAGAGAGTCGGTAACCACTGTAACACTTAAGGCAAAATTTTGAATGGATGCTGAATAGTTCATGATATTACGGTATGTGTAGAATTAACACAATATCGATCATCTTGGGGGGGGTTATATCACGGTCACACTGTGACACCCCACATCAAGTTGGAAGTTGGACAGGGCAATTTGATTAAAATATTTTAATGAATATTGATATTCATGAGGTCAGAGAACAGACAGTGGGCGTCAAGACTGAGACTCCAATTTGGAGGATGATGCATTTTGATTATAGGAATGCATTAGGGCTTCTTCTCACACACACAGCACACAGATTTACGTTTCTTCACTAAGTAAACCCTTTTCCACATTGAATTTACTGTACAAATAAGATTGCATTTCATAGGTAAATGTAAACATTTTTTTTCCATGAAACAAAAGACGTTACAATATACAATTGACAACTAAGACACTATTAAGTATCTACACTATCAATGCACACATAAAAAACACACTTCAAGTACAGAAAGTCAAACACACATACTGCAGGAGGTAGCTTTTCCTCCTGCAAAACTCTTTGCATCAAGCGAGTTTCATTGCTACTTTTGTTCCAAAAACACACTCTTTGTGCCATTGTGAACTCCTCAATGTGGGTCAGAACCCAAAAACTAGAGGTTTCTCCTGACAAGAGCTCGATCGAGTAACGCCTCTGTTGCGTTCAAACGCTCTGAATCTATTCATCTGGCCACAGCGCACGTTCACCATTACAAACCTATCAGACTTAGAGAGAGAGAGAGAAAGAGAGGGAGAGAGCTTACCTCTTATGGTTGTACTGTAGGTGTGATGGAAGTGAAGGTGCTATATTACAACCATTTCAGCTAGATGTGAACAAATGAACCGGGAG
The DNA here is from genome assembly GCF_015846415.1 of Triplophysa dalaica. Taxonomy (NCBI): domain Eukaryota; kingdom Metazoa; phylum Chordata; class Actinopteri; order Cypriniformes; family Nemacheilidae; genus Triplophysa; species Triplophysa dalaica. Next base: position 2,189,633 of record NC_079547.1, on the reverse strand, counting down.
CCACCTGCCTAAATCAGCTGTCTGCGTGAAACAGGGTGTCTCTTCGGCAAAAGCATACTTCTCTCTCTCTTTCTCTCTCTCGCTTTCTCTCGACAAACACACACACACGCACATAGCCAATGGCATCAGCGCCACCCCTCTGAACATTTAGAGATGCAATGTGCACAAGCTGGACTGATGATCCAGAGCAGAGATCAAGCTAATTCATTACTAGACTATGATGGATTGAGAGTTTTTGAGACAGAGAGGAAGAGAGAGATTAATAAATGAAAAGGGATTAGAAAGCAATGGAGGGTGCAAATAAGTGCACCGAGCAAAGGATGTCGAGGAGTAGAGTTGTGCAAACTCATATCTGCATGTAATGCATTTTTTTTGCGTGCATGCATGCATATGTGACTATTTCTCAAAGCTCAACCTGTTGCTTGCAATGCTAAGCTTGGAATCCCATAGGTTTTCGTTTAGCATGTGAAGCCATGCAATGCAAATCACTTTGTATAAGAGCCTCGGCCAAATGCACAAATGTAAGCGCCGCTTAAGTGTCATTAAAAATATTATACAGGTAAAATAAGCAGCTCAAGCTTTGTGACGTCATGCATCACAGCATTAAAAAATAACAAGATTGTCAGATTTTAAGTGCCTCTCTTTGTATGAAGAGGTTTCGTATACACATTCATTGGTATGTTATTTATAAAGCAGCCGAATCAAATTGCACCCGCGTATGAGAATTATAAGAGAGATAGAGAGAGGGAGGGAGAGAGAGGGAGACTCCGATCAACCCACTCCTTTTAGTGAGCTAGTTTTTCTGCATGACATTGTTAAAAAATATCACAAGGTCTACATGTAGGGCGGGAGGTGGATTCGCAGTTCCCATGGAAACTCAGGAGAGAGCCTCACGAGAGAGACGTTTCCTAACACTCTTAACATCGTAGAATCCCTTAGACGATCTACAGTATGCTAACGATTGCAGTGTTTTATGTCGACTGCAGCAAAGCTACAAAAGCAAAGACAAGCTTTAACAATCGGTGAACATTGACTCTAAAAGGATCTCAACAAAGCAAATTATTATATTCTCATAAAGTTTTGTGTCGCAAACTATTTCACGAACGATGCATTTCAAGTTAAAGGGGTCAAATGGCACGGTTTTCCTTGGTGTGTTATAAGTAGCAATGTCATATGACCCCTTTAAAACATGATCATTGAGAACAAAATCCAGGTCTGGATTGTGAAAGTCACAGGCTGGATTAAATACATAAGAGGGACTTGTGACGTTTACCTATAAGCAAAGTTGTTTTAGTGTGAAGTAAGTTAATACATTTTGATGAAAGATAAAGAAGACTGAGTTGTGCACACGGCCGGAACCTGTATTGAGAAAATAACAATGAAACATTTGGTTATATGAACTGAGTAAACAAGTTTAAATCAATAAGATGGTGCTTAATGACAGGTATAGTAAAATAAAACGACAGTAACACCGTTTCAAAGAATGAATAGTGTTTTGTGTGATGCTTCATCCACACCAATAGGTGTCAGTATAAAGTCAAAGACATCTATTGGATCTGCCAACAAAACACATAAGGCCACTTTGGTGATGCAATGGGTAAAAGTCCACCTTGGAGTTGTGAGCACCCTTCTTAAGACTTTAAAAGACAAATGAGACAATCTACGGTTTTGTGGACTATGCATGGTGGCAAGTGCACATTAACAGACGGCATTAATGACCGACCGCATTTTTCCTCTGTTGTTTGCAAACCCGGAATCAACATTTACTGGAGTTATTGAAAAGCTGGAGAAAATATTTATTCTGCAGTGTTAAAGAGCTTTGTGTTCAACAACCATTTCCGCTTCCAGCCTTTATTTTTAAGACCTGCCACTTTAGTTCTCATGCTGCTCAACGGTTTCCCTCCTTCCATTCAATCTTTATCAGATAATAAACACAGAAAACAGAAGGAAACCCAGTTGTTGACAGAACGCTGAGACTTCGGCCATGCTGTGGAACAGGCACTATTCTTACACATTTCTCACAAATTTCACCACTTCTTAGATGCCTCAAACCACCAGTGCATTACACCAGGGATCAAAAGTAGGTCGCCTAAACTTGCACACCCAGATTTACGTCATGTGGACGGTTACCAAGTCAATTTTATACAGGAACAGCAGTGGAATTTTAAACAGAAATGGATCATTTATAAAAAAAAAAACAGAATGCAATCGGTCCATAGCTCAGATATATGCTGTCATTGAAATAAAATAGGCTCATGCCAAAAATAAATATTCTAGTTGTTATGATGATCATTTATAATGGGAAAAATCTTTTGCAAGAGCGTTTTAGACTACACGCATAAAAGTTCTTAAAATAATCAGGCTGTGTGGATTCATAAATATACACAATGTTTAAGGATCGATGTAATGAATTTGCAATGCAATGTAATGTATTATTTTAACATTTGGCACTTTTTCTAGCTCGTTTGTCAAATTTGCAATATTTTTGGACTTACCAGGTCAGATGGCCTAGCTGCTTGGGTAAAGATGCTTTTTGGAAAGCCTTCAAATCATGCCGGGACTACATGCCTCATTGGGTTTAGCACAAACTTCTGGAGTCCATGCTGTCATTGCATAAAAAGGGGGTAAAACAAATAAATCTCAATTTCAAATCTGAGTTCAAAACAGATTCCTCATTTCATTGAATGAGAAAAGGTCATTACACTTCTTGAAGTCCACAAATGCACGGATGCTGTAGACATGTAGGTCCATATTGAAGTTTTATCAGATTGGACATATTTTAACACGATCGTAAGACAAATTAATTGAACAAATAACTGAATGGTTTACGTGTATAACTGATTAATGTCATCAGATGCTCTGTAAACTTACTTTAGTCGATGCACCAGTTTTGTAAACGGGTCAATAGTCGCTTAACCACACACACCACATGAGGGGTTAATGTTTAACAGGTCTAAAAAACAAATAAAAGCAAGCCTGGCAGTTTAATGAAGAGAACGGAAAGCTGGTAGCAGAAGTGGGTTGCGCCTCACAAACAGGAACTGAAGCAGGTAACCAGACACCTCACAACCCCTTCAACCGATGTGCGTGAGGTGGGAAATACACAAACTAGTCAGCCGATGATTGTAACACAATTGTAACACTTTATGCGATAAGTGCGTGTGTGGAGGTCGGCAGCAGATTTTGACGGACCGGTTTATTGTCGAGCTGAAGTCATCGACGCGTGCCCGCGCTCCGGGCGAATCTCCTCAGGTGTTTGTGCTGCTGCTTCAGCTGGGGAAACGATTTCAACTTTGTGGATTAAATGTTTCGAGAGAAAAACGTGATTTGAACGGTGTTAGTTCCGCTGTTTTTACACTTTCTTTTTTGACTTTTCACACTCATTCGGAGGGATATACTCAAGAGGCCACGTGCAACAGGTAAGACGTCTTAACGATTTTTTTTTAAGATTTCGGATTCGTGTCTCACATTGTCTTTGATTAGAAACATGAATCTGTTTTGATTTTGTATTAATATACTTGTTTTGATCTTTGCGCGAGCACGTGCATAACCGAAGTCGCGTCCGTTGCGCGCGTTCTCGATTAGAACGGCGCATGATAACGTAACGTAAGATTCCCCTCATTCATCAAAGATCAAGAATAAAGATCTGATCAAAAATACATACAATTACTTTTTACATATATGTTTTAAACATAGAAAATACCCAACGAAATATATACTATTATTTAACTGTTGACCACAGTTTTTTGCTTTTATAGTAACAATCGGCTTAATATAGTAAAGTTTAAGTATTACATTTGTAGTTAAACTATTCTAATACATATGCTAGCTCACTACGCTTCTTTTATAATAAAACTAAGGTTCATTTTCCTAAGGGGTGCATTTGAATTTAAGAAGTTCAAGGTTGTTTTTTTATTCCCCATCACAATGAAACAGCAAGTACAAAAGGATCTTTTAAAGCATTAAACTGACAAGAAAATAAATGAGAACAAATACTTCTTACACAGCTTGAAGGAGATGACATATTAATTGAAAATGCTTCAAAGAAATAGGAGAATAATTCTCGAAACTCTTATCTGAACTTAATCTCACATGGACTGATATCACTTGATATGCCAAGCAGGTGTCTCTGTGTGTACGGTGGGAGTTTGTAACACCCTTTACAGTTAATCCCATCATCCAGCGTGACAACAGAGCTAAATACATCAGTTTAGTTTTTACAAGCTATCAGTTGTCATTTGATTCAAGGATCAGTACCTTAATTTAAGGTGATAGATCCGTTCCAGTCATCCACAGTAATCCAAAAGCAAAAGTCTTTTTCATAGACTACAGAGGATACACTGTATGTATATTAGTGTTAAAATCTCTGGAATTGAATTAGACGGAGAGAGAATATACCCGGAGGTTTCTTCACTTTCTTTAAACGACTGCTTGTCTGTGCAAGAACAGAAAACAGAGGATTTGAAATGTATATACAACAGCTCTGGCCGAGCTGGAAGTTTCAAGTTGTTGAGGTGCTTTCTCACCCATGAAGGGAAGAACTTGAACGAGCGTTCAGGTCCACCGGAGTGGAAAGCCCGGAGGAGATTTCAAAAGTGAAAATAAGTCAGCGGGAGATTATTGGGTGATACAGACAACGGTGAGAGAATGAATGAGACCGAACGACAGCGGTTTCAGTCAACCGCCGGGCATTCAGAGAATCGTAGATGATGGATGCTCCGTTTGCTGAAAGAAAGTCTTGGGTGTCACGGGGTCGCCACGCTGTCAAACACACACTTACACCAAGAAAAATGACCAGTCCAGTTTGAAGCATTGCTGTGCCTCTGGATTGGAAGCAGGACACTGGAAACATTTTTGACAGACAGTGATAAACTGCTCTCCTCTCTTGTGCTTATAACTTTTGTGTAGTTTTTAGTTGACTTTCTGCTACAGTTTCCCAGCTAGATTTAGGCCTGTAGTCAATAATACGGTTTATCCTGATCATACCTGTTAAGACAATAATAATTCACCCAAAAATGAAAATTCTTGCTTCATTTATTCACCCTCATATCGTTGTTATCTTGTGTGACTTTCTTTCTTCTGCTCAAAAGGAGATATTTTGAAGAACGTTGGTAACCAAACAAAACCGATCCTCATTGACTTTTATTGTATGGACAAAAAATATCTTCATTTGTGTTCCATAGAAGAAGGTCATGTTATGACAAGGGTGAATAAATTATGACAGAATTTATTTTTGGTTGAACCATCCCAACAAATCACGATGAATTTTTCATTTTTACTTTACCTCCCAGGCCTGCGGAATAAGCTAGGAGATGATAAAATACTATGATAGGTCTTTTCATACGGAAAATACAACCCAAATGTGTACTGACAGTATCGGTGAAGAATAACGTAAAAAAACACGCCTGTGAGACCACATGCCTAAGAAGGGCCATAATTGCTTTTGGCATTATGAACAAATCTACTTTGAGACTTCCCATCAGACACATTTCATTTTGGATCCTAAGTTTCGATTCCGTCTTCCAGAGAGCATCTCTACAACAGCCTGAGGAGCTGTTCCTCTGTGTGTAATTGTACAGAGACTATATTTCCCCCATTGTATCCGGCTGCTGTCTCAGGACGTGTGTGTTTCACAGACACCCGCTGGTAAAAGAATTGGCTAGCTGCAGGAGACGTGTTTACTTTTGATGGGGAACCGCTGTGGAGATGGAGAGGCAGCACCATGTTAATGATTTTTGTGCACATGCTCACGCAAAGAAAAGTTTATAATAAGATTATTTATGTATTGTAAACAGTAACGTGTGGTTTAATATGTGGTTATAGCCCATAGAATTGCCAACTGTATTTAATGACCAGTGTAAATAAGATATGATATGAAATGATGAGAGAGGTTAGCGAATTGGGTGCTAAAACAAAGCAGACATTGCACAGGTGTGCATTATATGGTGCTATAGCGAACGCAATTCAGACTTTCCCGTTCTCACTGGAGGAAAGAGTAGGCTAAATAAACAATAAAGTACATATCTAGCTGTTTCTCATCTACGTTTCATTAGTTATTTTCACCATCAGATCCCTATGGACTCCGTGTCACTCAGATCTTGTTATTACATCATGAAAGTGAAGCTGTCTGGCTTTAGGAAGCCTGCAGGTAATACATCTGAAGTTTAGTGACTCGGTCTGTCAAATGATTTTCTGGCTGGCTTGGTGACTCCTGAGAGGTTTCGCTGCGTGCTGTGTTGTTTTGGCTTTATAGGAAGATCTTTGTGAATTGGACCCGATGTGACTATAAATTTGTATTCTTTAATAATCGGTTTTTAAAAGAGATTTAGTTCTTTTAAGAAGAATTCATAGGAAACATGTTTATACATCAGGATCTTTAAAGGGACCGTTCCCAATTATAAAAATTATGTTGTCATTTACTCACCCTCGAGTTGTTATAATTTCCTCGTTCTCATAAACACAGGAAAAAGAGATTTGGAAGAATGCTTGTAACAGTTCTTGGCCAGCATTGACCACCATACAACCATCACTTTTGGGTGAACTGTTCCTTTAAACCACTGCCATCTATTTATTAAACGGATTCTATAAAAGTACGTACTTTGTCTTGAACTCTAAAATTTGACACAAAAATATTCAGCAATTGTACAAACGCAGCGACACTCTGCAGCGCATGAAGGATACGAGGTCACAGCCCTTCTGTCATCTCTGCCGTATGGAGCCGCAAACATTTTTGAAGCTGTTGGTGTGCCACCTTAATAACTTTTTCTGCATGCATGAAGGGCAGTTAAGGATGCTTGTAATTATTAATGAACAGAAGCCTGGTATCATTTATCTTCAGCTTGTGCTATGAAAGACATGCTTTTATCACCCTTTTGGTTTCTCATTTTTGATAAAGACTGATAATCTGCCGATATGACTGCATGATTATGACAAAAAATACTTTCATTTTGTACCATTATCACATTTTTACGATCTAAAACAAGTAAAGATTTTTTCCTGCACCACTTTTTTTTATCTGCAAATCAAAATTCCGCCATAACTTCACCTTGACCTTTTTAGCAGCATGACACACAAAAGTGAGCAGTATCCTATTGTACTCACTAAATGAAGTTTCTATGACTATAATAGCCCTGCTGTTCAGTGTTTACTCACCGACTGTCAAATCTGGCACTACAAAACCACGCAGCAAAATAAATCTTTTACACCTTATCCACGCCTTGATTATAATGGCAGGAAGCACTTTTCGGGCGTTCCACCAGCTACGTTACAAGTGACTGGTGCGACAAGTAATGTGTTAGTAATGGAATAATCCCAGATTTTCTCATTGAGAGCCAGGACTCATGTGATGTGAAACATGAATCACAGTTTATGGGCTGAGATCTGATTTAAAGGGACAGTAAATAAAAAGATCTTAAAGATATTTTAAGAAATGTTGGTTTTGTGTTCATAATACAATGGAAGTCAATGGGGTTCAGTGTTATTTGGTTACAAGCATTCTTCAAAATATCTTGTTTTGTGTTCGCAGAAGAAAGAAACTCATACAGGTTTTATAATAAGGATGAGTAAATGATGACAGAATTGATGACAAAATCTCTTTAATTGTTGCAGCCGTAATCACAGATGTGATCATTAAATGGATTATTTGCTCTGCTCCAGACAATTCTTAAATCTTTTTTACCTCTGTGACAAATTAAACTATTATCTGTCGTGTATGTTACCTCAGCTGTTTTATTGACTCGACTGTGGAGTGCCATCAATGTTTTCTGACCTTTTCACCACCTCTCTATTATCTCTTGATGTTTCAAGGGTTTGTAGAAAACCGCTATGAGGTTTGCCAAGATGTAGTAGTTTGCTTTAAGGTATACTCCACCCTCAAGTTTTTCCAAACATGTGTACATGTTTTGTTCAAAGAAAGATATTTGGAAAAATGTTAGCAAGTGAGATTTCTGGAACATCATCCACTACCATGATACACGATACAAGTTTGCAACAACTTTGGGAGTAATTCATGGCAGACTTTTCATTTTTGGGTGGAGTATCCCTCTAAGACTTAAGTGTAGTTTGATGTTACAGTACATTGTAAAGTGGGTTGAACTATCAGGCGTAATTACCTGATGCTGTCAGTCAAAGATAACCGAACAGGTTGTGAGTTTGCAGAGGCAGCGGAAGAGAAAATACGTTTCTTTATTTAGGAAAAACCTTTTAAAAGTATTTTAAATAAAATGTGTTTTGAATAAAATGTGCTTGCTTGGGGTTTTAAAATGAGGCCTTATTATATCAGCTTTGTATTTTGAGGGTCATATTTTGTTGACAGTCGCTGTGATTTGTGACCGGTGTTAATAATGCATTTCTATTTCAAGGGCAAAAGCACGTGTGAGCTTAACTTTAGACACGTTATCCTCTGAGACAAAACAATGACTCTAAAATGCTGATATCTTTTCGATAGGGTGAAAACAATCAAAGCAACACATGATTTCTGCACACGTGTACAAATGGACAGGCATACAGTCAACACAACATTGTGTTACATCTATAATGTGATCTGTGCAGAGTTTAAGATGTAAAGCAAGTAAAATACAAAGAGAGATTATGTTAAGAAAGATCATTAATGTGTCTTAAGAGTAATAAAAGCAACATGTAATTAATAAAGTTATGACGTTCTTCTGTGGAACACAAAGATGAAACCCAACGTGGGCCAGTGCTTTTGGTTACCAACATTTTTCAATATATCTTTTGTGATCTGCAGAAGAAGAAAGGTTTGAAATGACAATACAGTCAATAAATGATGAAGGAATTAAGAAAGAACTATCCCTTTAAAGTGATCAAATATAATTGCTCCCATCCTCGTTTTTAATTTCCCACAATTACCAGCTCATAACTGCTTTTCATTTGCTCAATAGATCAGCCAGTAATGTACATTTCATAAAACATATGGGCTCACTGAAACTCATTCCAAAACTGTTCCACATATCCATCCAATGGACCACATCATTATTAACTAATGGACTAAACTAAAGCCATTGTTCATCCCATCGCTGGGTTTACACACCATTCTGTTTTCTCTGAGACTATTTTAGCTGTGTAGCTGAATCAAGGCCACGTGTAAGTGGACACAAGCATGCGAGGAAGGTCAATAATTGTGTCTTGCGGACTATAATGACATGCTTGAGGAAGTATGTACAGATGGCTGTGTGTATGGTTTAGACAGGATTAGGCTAGTCTCACATTCTTCTCTAAACCGGTTTAAGAAAATCACTAATCCGAGATAATAACAGCAACAAGTCATTACATGTCGCTTTGCCTGCCTGTTATGATCTTAAGAACATCCGGCGGAATATTTTGAAACGTTTCACACAGCAAGCGTGAGACTCTTTGGAGGCCGAGTGTGTTTTTGATTTCCCGTTGGGGAACAAGAGGCGTTTAATCATTGACCGTGACTTACTATTTGTGGAAATTAAATTCAAAATGAAGAAATGAGGCCGAATTTGGGATGAATTTTAAGGAGTTTTCTCTCTTGTTTTACATATTTAAATTCTGATTATGCCTAATTTTCTGGCTATATTGGTACGCCGGCCTTTTTCCTTTAATACACAATAACTGCCTGATCACAAATATTTGTGCTTTGAATTACAATAATATGTTACCATCCAGATTTTAAATGCACATATTTTCTCAGTCAAATCCACATTATTTCGTGAACGTTTCTTTTAAATATTTTGTTTGGGTTTGAATATCCTGCGTAATTGAACAAAGCACTCTGGGTTAATTTTCAAAAAAATAAATATATTTCAGTACAGCTTATACAAATGTGAAAGTTGAGGGTTTAACTGAAGTATCATAAAATGTGGAGAAATTATGACCAAAATATATTACTTTTAGCAATAGCAATTCAATCGCATTATAGCTTTTTCTGGGTCAAAATGGTTTTAAATGGGACCTTACATTCTTGATCATCCACACACTTGGGTTATTTCAACCCATCAATGGGTCAAAAATGGACACCCAACTGTTGGGTTAAATTAACCCAGAATATAGTTGTATTTGAACCATTAAAACAACCCAGCATTTTGGACTGAAACAACTTGGTTCATTTATAACCCAACAGTTGGTTCTGTCCATTTTTGACCTTATGATGGGTTGACATAACACAACCACGACTTCATTCTAGTTGCCTAAACATTAATTGTATTCCTAACACAACATCATTACTAGCATCATCTCCAACATTTGGAGGCTTTTCAATTCAACTTACTTTTACAATTTAACATTTGGTTATTTATTTATATAGAACTACTTAACATATTCTAACTAAAATCATGAGAGCACAGGAAAGCTTTGCAGTACCCACAGGAAGTGCCGTCCGACTAGACTGAAAAGCATGTTTGTTAACCTAGTTTTTCACATATAATTTAAACCTTGCAAACTTTAGTATCGCACAGTATGTTTTGTCTCCTTTGAAAACTAACTTTCTTATAAAAACCAGTGTATATCAACCAGTCAGTAGGATCTGTCTGTAGTTCATCTGAGGGCTGTGAGTTAATATGACACTATTGTTGTTCGGAAAATCATCAGTTTCAGTGACACAGAAGTTAAGAAGTTAGTGTTCTGTTATGAACCGCTGATGTCATCTGAACCTGTCTGAGTAATAGGCTGATTCAGCACAGATACTGCATAACAGCTGAATATAACACATTCCAAAGCGATAAATGTATAAAAACGTATTTTAATGCTCTCTGTATCTTTAGCGGAACTGTTAGTTGGCATTCGTCAGGATGAAGTGAGTAGCAGAGGAATGTCGGGCGTTTTCATCTGGCAGTGACGTGCTCTTTACTACCTGAAGTCTCAAGGTGCTGTCAGGGCCCGTCAGAACAGATGTCTCTCCATCTGGGTCTCCTTTGTTACTTGCTCTTACTGTCTTTTTTCGCTTAGAAATAATGTTCTTGATATACAAAATGATTTACAGGTCAACTATATTTGACATTGATAAAGCATGCATTTGAATGCCTAGGTTGCATTTTCACAGTTATGATATAGAGAACTACACTAAACATAATGTAATGTGGTGTAACCCAGGTTGAAGTGCACTATAACACACTTAGTTTTTACTGTACTGTTGTACTCCACACACTTTATTTTCCTATTTCTTTGTGTATTTTCCTGTAAAGCTGCTTTGAAACAATGCAACATTGTAAAACGCGATGTATACATAACGTTGAATTTACTTAAAGTGGCCTATTTTACACACTTATTTTACACTTAATAGTGTAATAAAATCCAAGCGTATAAGCAGCACTATTTTAAAATAACATGATAAGTAGTACCATAAAAACTTTATTTGTAATATACGAAGTATATATTAATATATTAATTGTACATTTCGAGGTGCACCGACTGACCAGCCAGAGACCGAGATTTGGCTCGTTTATACTCGTGTCTGGGTCCACCGCAAGTCTCCGATGACTGACACAGGAATGCAAAGAAAATTACAATCGGCGCATCTCTAGTCATAATAGATCACTTTAAGTACATTGTAAGTATTACTTATTAATATTAAAGTGCACTTTTTTACCTGGAAACACAGCTGGTTTAATAAAATAAGATAAAGACTAGATTATCTGAGCTGTGCATTCTACATTCATTTTGTAGCCGTGTAACGGGTCATGCAAAGTATTTTGAGAATTTCTGAGTTTGTCCCAACGACACATTTTGAGAAATCTTCCTTATAAAATAAGAGTTTTCAAATGTTCTAAAGAAAAAACAATGATTTATTTGGGTATACACGTGGTTACCCTAGTGTCTATATCTCAAAATTCACGAGTCAATCTTATGACTTCTATAATGTATATAATATTCTATAATATTTCCCTTAAGGAATGGCTTGAGAAACTTTGAGACGCGAAGTTTATACATCAATGAACACAGCTGACAAACATCCAGAGTTTCATCACACAGTTAAAAAAAGAACAAGAAAGAAGTTTGGGTAAAATTAAACGGCAGATAAAACATAGCTGGAAGGTGTTGTTTTGAATTGGAGATGGAGGATCGAATTAAAAAATGGGCAGATGAATAGTGAGAGAATTCAAGTTTACGTTCCTCTCCTTGACAAGGGCTCTTCCCTTCCTGTCTGTAACCTGTGTGTCACAGAAAGAGGAAAATAAAAAAGCAAAAAACACATTTTAGTCAGAATTGTGTTTGCACCATAATAAATACCTAATCCTTTGCAGCAATCCCTGTGTCACGAAACAACTTTGCGTCTCTAAATTTATTTAAAAATGCAGTTAACATGAACAACAATGAAACCGAATCAATTCCTGTATGATTAATTTATAACGCCTGACATCCGCTGAAATATCGTGCCACCGACATCTATTGTGCTCTTTGCACGTCTTCCTGCGGTGTGGCTTGTGGTTATCAAGACTCACGACACGAGTCACATCTCAATCCACAGCCTGTGCTTTCTGATGGCCGTGTTTCTCGTAAGATGTTCAAACGAGCCTTTTTTCTCTCGGCCTGATAAAGAAGCCTCCAAAACAGAATCGGTGGTGATGAAACCTACTGGATTTGACGAAAGTAATCCAACTTCAGGAGATTACAAACAGAGTTTGGCAACTTGTAGCCATGTTCAGTTTCTGAAGCATTCAGTCACAAAACGGTTCCAAAAGAAATCCTCTTATGAATCAGGATTTGATGGATTTTCTGGTTTATAATTAGCTTAGCTGTCATCATATATATGTCAATGAGGGCTGACCTTTCCTACGGTTGCTTCATTTCCAAAAGCATTTCCTCCACCCCTCTTCAAACATCCTAAATTGATTAAATAAAGCTTGCTTATCTAAAACAGACATTCTAGTGTCTACTCCAGCGGACACACACAACTAAAATGAAATATTACGCAGTGTTAAGTCGCAGCTCTACTGTTAAGCTGGCAGATGACAGCCGTACTCCTTAAGTCTGCAAACCTGTTGACAAGAACCTCAGTGTGATGATTTTCAGACTTACTGATTTATCTTGAGTTATTTCTTATGTAAAACCTTGAGCATTCTCTCTAAATAGACCTTTGATATCCAACACAACAATTAGCATTCACACCACATTCAGTTGTCCAAAGAGATCTCACGTACTACATTTACTTTGAAGGAACTTTACAGAAGTTTATATTCAATATAAAGTATTCAAAATATCCAATAATGTCGCCTTCTGCAAATTATCTGCTGCAGTTTGTAACTTTTCTTATGTTAAAAATGAACAAAAATCTGTTATTGAGCAAGACAATAAATGTTCAGTGATAAACACTTGAAATTCGTACTTTAGGCCGATTTGGAGCGATAAGCTTATATTGATTTTTTTATTTGAGCTGCCAGGTGCAATTTCACAGGTGATGTCATGGCGTTATTTAACTTTGACCAACATAATGTTGGTGTTCTTCCAAAACCTCTGATGTCCAATTGGCTGTTCTTCAGAAAATGAAAAAAAAAAGTGCTTTTTAAGTGACTAAATAGTCAATAGTGCTTTTTATTGATTAGATATTTGAAAGCCCAGTGACAAACATAAAGTGTGACTAGTAAAAATGATTTCTTATAACAGCAAAAAAATCCAGAAACAGAGATATGAGATTTTATTTCATGTTTCAAACCGAGATGGCGATAGAGAGGAAAAAGGTCTTTAAAAAAACCTTTACAGCTTAAAGGTCAAGTGTATGACATTTAGCGGCATCTAGCGGTGAGGTTGTGCAACCAACAGCTCACACTACCCCTCGCTTTCAAAGCACTACGGTGGCTGACACAGGACTAAGATGACATCATGTCTTTATTCTTTGCCGAAGGAGAAAATATATTTACGAAACACTCTGTAGAGTAGTTTGTCCGTTCAGGGCTACTGTAGAAACAACATGGCGAATTCCATGTAAGGGGACCCGCTGTGTATGCAGATAGAGTAATAACTCATTTTAAGGTAATAATAACTTCATTAGAGTAAGGTATTTATACACCTCCGACGACACAGTTATGTATATTATATTTCTGTCAATAGATCCTCCTCAATCTTCCACGTTGCACCTTTAAATTATAACATCATATAGCTTTAGCATGCTACGTCTAATATAAATGATTTCTGACCTCCACAGTCGACATTGTTACATTTTTTTTGCTAAATTGCGATAGTCCCGTTGAGTTCTGGTTGGGTGTGGGACGTCGTGGAGGATTTTACAGACTATAAACTGTGGAGGTTGTCAACAGCTTGTTCCCGTCCAAACAGAGACTCTATTGTAAGGAGCCACTAAGGTTTAGCACAGAGGAGCACCTGACAGAGAAGCTATTGATCCGTTTCTAACCTCCCTACGCAGTCCAATAACATCCCAGGCAAGAGGGACGCTAGGAGAGACCGATGCTGTCCGCCGGCCAGCAACTTCTGCTCATCCCTAGAGACGTTTAATGTTATTACACCAGTTACTGGACTGAAATGCAGGCCAAAGGGTGAAATAAAGTCGACTGGAGATGGAAATTAATAAAGCCTGGGCTTAAGTTTCTCAGACAGCAGGTCAGGCTCCACAATTAATTCAATAAATAAGAGATCACAGCTGCATGGAACTAATGGTTAATAGAGAATTTAAATGAGATCTTTTCCCAGAGTCGGAGGCTATTTTTACAATTCATTTTATGTATGCGGCATGCACGCCCCATAAAACGAGGTCTTTTATAATGTGTATTTTATTAATACAAGTCAATAATGGCAGACTTTCAAGAAACATACCTGAATGCTAAAAATGTGACCGTACATATTACCAGGAGACAGACATCGGTATGCACCGTCCGCACCTACTGTATGAGAAAACAGCAGATTGTCTCGTTTTTCTGTGTTTCCCAAGTTTGCTTGTCATTGTACCATTGTGATATCGCCCTTTAGAATCTGCCTCAGGGGTTGTCTTGCAAAAGTTGAGCAATTTGTGAAAAACATCCGTTGGTTTCATCGGAATGTTTTCATTCACTCATCCAGACGTCAGTGCACGGTTACAACCGGTGTACTAAACGTTTTAAATTCCTTTCATACCCCCCCAGCGTTCACAGACAAACATTCAGCCGCACACCCGCACTTTTCTGCAGCACTACGGTCAAGTTCCAAAAACCTGATTTGGGCGTCTCTGGCCTGAGGAGGACTGAAACGGGGCCAGGCTGTGAAAAAGAACCGCAGTGAATCAATACTCTCATAGAGGAGCGATACAGCCGCCCCCAGCGCCAATACAGTCAGAAATATCAACCAAGCACTTGTGGTAAAAGAAAACACAAAGTTAAAAAGAAATGAAAACGAGTTAGCTGTTTTATTTATTGTTTATTGTTTAGACCACATTTCAGTAGGAATATAATATAAATCCCATTTTGCATTACATTACATTAAAGTTAGCCGCCAAAAGAGGATCTGTAGTAGAGTAGGCGGGGTGAGACCGTGGTTCGAGTCCGGTGAGTAGTTGTGAATTAGCGCCAGCTGTGCGCACACCGGCCTCGAATCACGTAGGAGATTGGGAGCATATAAGAGAACGAGCAGACCAGACCGTCGAAGAGAGAGGACCGTATATGTATTTATGTTCTAGTGTTTTGTTCGCCGGCGGTCGTCCGTGAGGGGCCGCCGGCTGTTTTTATTTCTGTTATTAAATGTTTAAATGTTTGCCGGTTCCCGACTCCTTCCTTCCATGAGATGTATTACAGGATCATAAAGGGATAGTCACTCCAAAAGTAAAAATTCTTTCATCATTTATTCATTCTCATGTCACTTGTATGACTTTTTCTTCTGCTGAACACAAAATATATTTTGAAGAACGCTGGTATTTTGCCCCCACTGACCTCTACTGTATGGAGACGAAACCACATCTTATTTTGTGTTTAACAGAAGACAAAGTCATAAACTGGTTTTGAACAACACGAGGGTGAATGAGTCACATATTACAGTGACAGAAACTATCCCTTTAAACTCTTTCTAAAGGGTTTAAAATGTTATGGAAATGATAACAGAACTTGATTTTGGGGCGAGTCATATCATAACAGTAGGATGTTAAAGTGCCATGGAAATAAAAATTCATTTGAATGGGAATGAAACGTTAAAAACTCTACAGCAGAAGAAATTCCTCATTTTCATGCAAAGCGAGTTACAAGGTTCAAAATTACAACATAAACAAACGTTACTGCGCATGCGTACTTTTGTGACCACAACCAAACTTCCGGTACACATTCACACATCATACAGTGCATGTAGATTCTTTCTGATAACAATCAAAAGAAACAGAAAACAACAATTACTTGGCTAAACTTGCCTCTCCAGTATTTCGAATTTAGACTGCGATACCACGCTCAACCGCTAGACGTCGGTGTGCCATACGGTTTGTTTAAATGCGACCGAGCTACTTTACCATTTAACAAATTGTTTATTTAAAAATAATAAGCATACAACAAAATTCAACAAATCATTCATTTAATATAATTATTAAAAAATAAACTGATAATTCAAATTAATATTAAAATAAATATCAATAGTTGTATTATTAGACACTAGTCAAACACAAACCAGAACCAGACAGGGTCAACAACAACTGTCAAAACGATGTCAATTAAGGCATTGGATATTCTTTAAAAGCAACAACAAAACTGCTCCACACTCTTCACCCGACTCATTTGTCTCCTGATTTCTCATATTTTTGTCAATGCTTATTTACTAAATCTGCAATCTCAGGCTAACAGCAAGAAATCCAGCCAGGAAACAGCACTTGAATTCATTCATGTTGTTTGAATGATGAGTAAATGCATTCACTGGTAATTCTGTAGGTATGTCATTGTTAAAGTTCCTTCTATTTGCACAATTGCAGCGCATTCGTACACGCATACCCCCATTGTATATACGTATATATAATCTCTGCCTCCTTTATGCCGCTAGAAATAGATGGTTCTGAAAAAAATATTTGCATAGTTGATATTATTGTTTTTGGAAGCTTCCACAAAGAGCTTCGCCTTCGCTGGTGCACAAGACGATCAATTGTGATTCAGAACCAGACAAAATATGAAAAACACCATTCAATGAAGAACATGTTTTTATTGTATTGCTTCTCAGAGTAAAGAGCTTTAATAGTCCTGATCTAAGACGAATAGCATAAATATGCTGATGTGTCAGGCGTGTCTGTATATGAAATGTGAACGTGTGTCACGTAGATCTTTCAACAACAGTTACTGATGTCATGTTAACACAGATTAACACTCATGTCTTTAGCAATCCATCCGAACTGCAAAACACAGAGTCATTGTTAGATGCATATTTGCATGTTGATTTGTTTTCCAGGTACAGTAAAGCTTTGTTCCAAATATAGTGAGTTGTCTACACGGGCAGCATTTTAAAGCCTCACAGGTGTGAAGGCTGTTGCAAACTGTAGGGATCATAATTACACACTCCCAGAATGCAGCACAATGAGCAGTATGCTTTAAATGGTTGCTGGCTTCTAGCTGTTCCTACTTCAAAAACTTGTTTGGGGCTGGATAGACGTTAAGAGTTACCATACAGTAGTTTTACTACAAACGAAACAGAAAAAACACGCTGGTTACTATAGTAAATTCACGGTAATCGTGACCACAGTTTAAATCATGATGTTTAAAACTGTCATGAGTACAAATGGTAATTAATCTACCATTAAATTGTTTACACTAACTCTAAATCCATGGTTAATTGAATTTATTGTAAGGAAGTCTATCAGATTGATACCTCCTGACCAGTTTGTTTTAGCTAGACACCAACTACCAGTGTTCCAAAAGATGTGATGTATTTACAATTTCATTTCGGTTACGATGCAACAAAAGGAGCTGTTCGCACAGGACTTTTAACAAACATTTTTAAAAGTTAAGCTGTTTTTAACTCGACACAAGATGTTAAAACTCAGTGCTAATGATGATGACGATTAAAAACAGTGGCACATTATGGAACCGTGCAGATGGAGTGCAAGAGCTTGTATAAACAGCCACTAGGAAGCTTTTAATGGCTTAAATAAGTTGCTGGTGTAAACAGAAGCTTGCTTTTGAACAGATGGCTTTAATATTAAGAAAAACGCCAATTTGCAGTTGCCATAGAAGTATCTGAAAATGTTGATATTGTTTTAGTCTTAAACACTGTTGGCGCCTGGTAATAAGCTCCCAACGGCTCATTGAAATTCTCATCATGCACAAACGTAGAATATGAAAATGCTGTCAGGTCAAGACTCAAAACACTCAGCGATCGCATCAATGCAGCTTCCTGTTGGCGTTTCGACTCTGGCGTGCAAGGTTAGTTGAACACAGATGTGTTTCCTTTCCCTGCGGAGGGACCTCGTGCCCCGTTCCAAGTGCCCTGTTGACTGTTTCTTTCAAATTTGCGAGCGCTATGCCTGCTGGGCACCTTTACGACGTGCTAGCTGATTTTTACTGAATAACTAGGTTAAACAAAACACCACAAGTACAAAAGGGATGGCTTAAAAATATTTAAACCCCTCGATCATCCCTTTTGAAGAGTGTTGAAGGTCTTGAAGTGCATAACTGCAGGCCACGATCACATTTTTACACGCAGCTGATACTAAGATCACCAAACTGTTCTCAGTGTCTGCGATGAGAACTTTTGAAATAACGCTGTTTATCACAACCAAAGTGAGCAAAGTAACGGTCGATCTTGACGAGTAGCTGTTCTCCACGGCCGGGCTGAGTCACTTGAGGTGAACCACAGGAAGGGCTTTGTCGCTTCTTGTAAATTGAGAGAAGGAGGGCCGGGGTACAAACTTAATAGTTGTGGATTTTGTCACGTTTACGTCATGTGGTGACGCTTTATTGCTCTACGTATCAGTTATTGAATAAAGGCAAAAGTTCACAAACCTGCGGTCAACCGATGCTGCGTATTTCAATGAGATCAACATTTATGCATTTGGTGTCCAAAGCACATTTCGGTTGTACTTTTTTTATGAGCAATATATGCGTCTCTGATAGCACACACATACATCTGGGAGATGGCTTTTTGATTTCTGCAGTTACATCTGCAAGACATGTTTTTTTAATAGTTTGCTCATCTGCAGTATGTCTCTGAGATGTTTCCTAGAAGATATCTCCTAATATCCTAGAACGTATGTAAAATGGCTTTTTTAAGCCGTTTATAGGATGTTTTTACATAGCAGATGCTTTCCAGATGTCCAGATCTTTAGCAGACATCTTAAAGACGTACCTGCTGTTTTATGTCAATTCCTTGGGAACTGAATGTTTTTGGACCTTTTGGAGATCTAGTTGAGCTAAGGGAAAGTCGTATAAGAGTTAAGGTCTTAAACTCCGTAAAAGACACCGTACAAATGAGCACCACATTTCAGACTCAATGCTCAATGGTCTTAAGGGATGTAAAGAATCACCATGAGCTGGTTGAAAATCAATAATAATAAGTGATGATTCAAGACTCATTTCATAAAAAAGTAATTTGTTTATCGCATCGTGAGCTGAGTGAATCGTTACATCCCTAATAAGAGTATAAGTTGGTTTAATTGTTTTAATTAGTCTGAATTTATTCATTGGTTTGGTTTATCCCATAATGAAGCATTAAGCTTTTGTGCTTAACTCATCTTGCAGCACTTCATTTTTCAAACACATACAAACTAAAACAGTGTCAAGTGATTGAGAGTGAGAGACCGTTTGAGAGAAAAGACACAAAGCTAGTCCTGACCTGCTCTCTCTCTCTCTCTCTCTCTCTCTCTGTCTCTCTCTCTCGCTCTCTATGTCTGTGGAGCTTTAGCTGCAGTTCCACAAGAATGTGTGTAATTCAGGGGATGAGTATTTTAGATTAAGTACAGTAAAGCTATGATGAAAGAGCCATCATAATATTATCTGCTACATTTGAAGCTTTTCTTCGTATGAATGGGTAAAATATTGCTGAGGCAGGGTGTGTCAGCATATGTGTGTGGGCATGAAAAAGCATTTCATCTCATTTCCCATGATCCCGTCCCCCTGACACTCTCTTGATCTCCCACGGTTCTTAGCGGGGTTTGTCAGTCAGGCCTGGTCTCCAGCAGGGTAAATATACATTGAATGCCGCAGAACACACATTTGAACTCAGAATCTACCGCACTTTCTCAACTCAAGGCTGTGCACAAGCCCTCTGTCCTCGATGTAAACTTTTGTAGTTGTATGAAATATTTAACAGGTCTGAAATAAATAATTTTTCAAGTTAACTTTATTTATATAGCACATTTAAAACAGCCACAAGGCTGACCAAAGTGCTTCAAAGTAAGAAACAGCATCATAAAATAAGAAATGCAAAAACTGTAACCAGAAAGATAAAACACAAATTGGAAATGCAATGGGCAAAAATTTAATTTCTATTACGCCACTGAAAAAAAAAAGAGATTTTAAAAGAGACTTAAAAATAGGCAAACAAGGGGCCGTTCTGATCTCAACTGGCCCATCATTCCAAACCATTGCCACTATATCATCATCGGTGTTTAAAATGTCAAACTACAGATTTCATTTTTTTGCTTTATTGGTTCTTACATTGGTACAAATTTTACCATAAATGTCAGTATGACGTCATTTTACCTCAACCAAACTTATAAATTATAAACTAAACATAAAAATGATACATTTTTGTGCTTGATCAGTAACTTAATTTTAAACGGAATACAATTAGAGGTGTAACAATATATCAAACTATAACTTGAACTCGCTATAAATCCATTTTGATCAATTCGATTAAAATGTGTTTTCTTTACAAAGAAAGTGGCGAGATGAAAACCACTACTTTCTGTTTCTAAGTTTCACAAAGCATCTTTAGGTTCAAGTAACATAAAAAATTAAAATCCTGATTGTGATTTTAAAAGATTTATTATGAAAACAGATCATTTCCCCCCAAAATATAATAAATCCATGACTTTTTTTTTTCAAAATGCAATAAATCCATTGAATCAAGAAGTTATTTTTCATATTGAAACTAGAAAATACACACCGAAGTGAGTTGATCCACATTTTACAGCCTCTGAACCCAATACAATACGAATCTTCCATACAGACACTTGTGAGTCGGCAATGATAAAAGCGTCTGCTTCATTAATAAAACTCTGTTTAAGGTCATCACAATCAAAGTCAACACATTTTTCTGTAGTTTTATCTATAAGTGTTCTTGACACTTTCAGTTGACTTATTGTAAATGTATGGGAGTTTGGTCCATACACACGCTTTAGATCTGAAGTAACGTTAGGCTGCTGTAGAGATACATCTGTTTTATCTGCATGACCCCCTACCAGCGACCTTGTAATTGTAAATCATTTTATTTTAGTTTATTTTTTGTAACTCTTGTGCAATAGATGAACATTGAATATTTTTTATTTAGACAGTCCCTCAAATCATTTATTCTCCCGTGTCCCACACAGACGAGTGTCTTACCGCCCAAACCTATCACATCTTGTTGCAAAGCATTCCCTATCTCTTGTTTTATTTATCAATGATGTCATTCGACTTTATCACATAATGGTCGAATTCAAAAATCTGAGGTTGTTCAACCCCTATTGTGAACGGCCTAAAAGATTAACTACACGATCGATCCGCTTGTACTTAAACTTAAACAACACTCTTAAACTACACTACAAGACTTTTGCTCAGATTTTGCCCAGATTTTCAGTCTGGACTTATTGCATAAAGTCTCTCCCAGTCTGCAGATTTAAATAGTTAATGAGTTTCTATCTGAAACTTTCAAAAAGTGCACAAGTGTATGATGTCTAGTTTAAAAATCTGTTTAGATTTAGTTTTGTAGTGTATTCCAGCCATAAGGAATCACAATCCACGTTCATGTCAGAATGAATCAAGCATGTTAAACATGTTGTCTACAGACTATAAGCAGTGAAAATGAATAGAAATTCGCAAAAAATGATTGTGAGAAAGACAACCATCAGAAATACAAAATGTCGACAAGAGAGTGTGAAGGATAATATGAGGATTCACCACATAAACGAGAAATCTGATGGGCGTATAGTTTATCGTCTTCTCGTTCCTTCGTCCTTTATTGTCTCTTGTCTTTTTTTGTGCCTGACAAATACACAGAGCTTCACGTTTTAATTAGCACCAAACTTTCTGCTGCGAGCTGACGAAAGTGAATCATCAAAGGCTCGTTTTTGTTTATTCGTCTGTGCTATTCCAGGCAAAGTTTGTCTCCAGAACTCAGATTCCCCTCGCGGCCGTTTGGAAGTTACCCATTAGCCTTGGGGAAGAAGATGAGTAAATGCTTTCTACCTTGGGAAAAGCCTCTGTTTCTACCTCGCTAGACACATGAGAGACACCGAAAGGTTCTTTGTCACAGTATAGGTCTCATTTGACATGTCTTGTTTTTTCCATTGCGATGAACACTCGGTCTCAAAAACATGTGACAAAACAAGCACCGCGGCAATACTCAGAAAGAAATGAGAAGAACGGGGAAGATTTCTCTTTAATCTTTCTGTATTTCTGGGTCCTGCTGTGTACATTGGAATAAACTCAAACAAAGGTGGCTTTTTCTGTTTAGCCTCTCTACTTCCATATATTTAGTGTACACACCCATATTGTTTCCCGCCCCAAGAACTCCCTCCTGCCGGGTGTTCCAGGTACCAACATTAGGATCAGCGAGGATCAAAAGGCTCTATTAGTATGTACGTGCCTGTATGTGGAGTCTAATGTGACCCAAAGGGGCTCCTGTTCACACCGCTGAAAGGGATTTTTGAGCTGAACTTAGTTTTTTCCTGTTATTGCCTCCGGCACGGCATGACTGACAGCTGTGCATGTGAGAATGTTGAAATGTCTTCGGTATTTTGGCCACAGTTGATCAGAAATGTGATACATGACTTGACACATTGCGCTTTGGCAATGAAAATTAACAGACATAATAAAACTTGAAGATATTAATATTTCATAGTAAAGCCGTTAGGGCTTTGTTTTGGCAAGGACCTTGCGATACGATACATATCATGATAGATGGGTCACGATTCAATATATTGCGATATGATTAATTTATGAAACATTACGACAGCGGTTCTCAAACTTTTTTGTAAAGCCCCATAAAGTGCATTGCTTTGTGGCCCCCAAATAAAGACTTATAATCTTAAACTTACCAATTTAATTAAGCCAAAAACGCATTCAACGCTGGAACATCAATTCTTTTGGTTGGTGATCTTATTTTTCTTATGTTTGATTGCATAAAATCTATGAAAAATGTATATATTTAATAATGCCATAAAATCTGTGGCCTCCCTGGATCCAGCTTGGAGCCCCCAGTTTGAGAACCACTGCATTTCATTTACATCTATGTACTTGGCAGATGCTTTTAACCAACGAGACTTCGGGTTGATTCAAATTTAGCGTCTTACCCACGCTATTATATTCGTTACTTTAAATGTAGATGTGCGGTAATAGGGTGCGACGCGGTCTTTTTTCAGCATTGAGATGAAAAAACGTAACTTTTCATAAAGACGCAAGCGCACCGCAGGTCATGTGACAAGAACCAACCAGGCAATACAGTATAGATAAAGTCAATGACGATGGAGACACAGATGATCACAGCCTAACTAAATCTAGTTGCGAGGTATTGCAGATATTTTCATTGCATATAATCCATATATCCCTTGTTTATACCTCCTCGTCTCAACTGCTATCGTGGCCTATGGTTGCTTAGCGACGACAGATGCAAGGAGAGAGCAAAGTCCAGGCGCTTTGGAATAAAAGGAGAACGCAGTGCAGGTCGCCTTTTCCGCACGGTTTTAGACCGGCCATTGCATTGTACTATGGATTTGTTTCTAAGTATGTGCAATCCCTGGGTTCGATCCCATGAAAGTGACAGTTTTGAAATTGCATTACCGTTAAAGTTTGTTTTGCAAACCACACAATGAAATTGTGCATAGATCAATAGTTTGCTGATCAATGAGCTTAACTTGAACGAAGAACGTTCTTTTAACAGAATATGCAATAAAAGCTGCAGTGTGTAACAGTCTCCTTACCTTACCCCACAAAAGTAAGTTTATAGTAATGATTTATTAGAGCTTTCATATCGGATTCTGCAGGAAGTGTCCACTAAACTTTAAATCATTATTATGAGCTAACATTTTGAATCCGGGTAAGATAAAAATGGTTTAACTTTTCTTTACAAACAAATAAAATTAAATGAACAAATGTGTCTTTTATTTCAGGTCCAGGATGGAACATGAAGCAGAAAAATACCAGCAGCGACTGCAGGCTATAACGGTACGGCAAACAGGAATCATTTTCATTTATCACAGACCAGCCTGCTAACAGAGTGTATTGACTCTCTTCTGAAAGAACAGCATCACTTAAGCACTTCAAACAGTATCATGTTTGAAAAACACACTGACACATCCTTCATAGCCGTGGACGGTGACGTTTCATGTCAAAAAACATCTGTAGATATCCAATGGCAGCAGTTATACATTGCTTTTCAAATATAAAAACTTTAACGACTCACAAACACACATGTGGGCATTGAAACCGTTTTGTGATCTCAAACCTTCTGTGGCCTCTGAATTATTAAGAGTAGTGGAGTCTGTCCAGGGCAGGTAAGATAACACCAGACGACAGTAAAGACGCCTCTTTACCTGCTGTCTGACTTACTAAATATTCAAGCTAAAAATGATTATCTGTCATATGCAATGCTTATCTCACGGCAAATATTGTCTCAACGTCACCATTTAAACATTTACCAAGCGTCATAGAATAGATCAGATGGTTACAGAACTGAGAAGTATGTTTAAAAACAAAATCCAGGTGGAGAGATGATACGTGTTCACAGGTTTTCGTATTTTTGTAAAGTATTTTGTGTTTCCTGGAATCATTCAAAACCATGACCTTACCGATGACAGATAACTGTTTAAAGTCAATGAGTGTGACTGCATCTTAAAGTGCTTAAAATTACAAAAAGTCTTCAAGAATGCTGCAAAACTATTATCACAACGCTGTCTGAACAGGAAGAAACTTGTTAGCTTTTACACATCATGTTCTTATAAATCTTCTCTTTCAGGAAAAACGGCGTCTACAGGAGGAACAGGAGCGTGCCAAGAGAGAGATAGAGGACGAGAGACTGAGACTTCAGCAGCTTAAGGTGTGACACACACACAGACCTGCGTGACCTGTGACCTTGTTCTGTTGTCAGACACGTCAAGTCACGTTTGTGCTACATAGGCTGCGTCACAGGGTGGAATTTCACAACTGTGTCTACACACACATGCACACACACCAGAGCTTCATGAAGAACACCAAAACAGATTATAGTTCAATATTCAGTGTATTCAAACACTCCCTTCGTGAGAATGACCTCAGTGTGTGTTTGTGTGCGTGTGTGTGTTGTGTGATCTTTCTCTCCATTGTTTCCACAATATTTCCAGATTGGCGTTCCCTCTTCCTATTCCTTTGTGTTCCTACAGTCGCTTCCAATACACATCTTGTACATGTGCATATATACAGTAAATGTTGGCACATGTTTTTTTTAACTGTTGTATGGGTAGTGTGGGCTGGCTGGAAATAAACACTTTTCACACTCTGGTTATCAAACTTATTCTAACACTACAGAAGTGTCGGAACTAAATATAACATTACCATCTGAATTTAACATTAAATGAACATTCAGACTTAATGTATAAAGAAAGAAACGTGCTTCTGGATCAGTATTTACTTCTATACTGAACTATACTGCCGTCTCTTCGGTAACAAAGTACATTCACATCAGATTCAGCTTATATTATGAGCAAAATTAATGGTTGAGACGGAAACGGTGCCACCATTAACAGTTATAATGAGTGCATGATTGATCTAATATGAACTTCATAAATATTAAAGTCCCTGTGAACCGAAAGTTGCGATCGTTTTTAATTCTGTATTCCGTCACATTTCCGAGTGAAAAGGAATTTCGTAGGAGAAAATTAGTGGGCGGGCTTGTCTTTTTCACTCCGCATTGATGGGATGTGTGAAAACAGCCCTTGCATTGATTCTGAAATGAAACTGGCAGGTGACTGACAGTTGAAGGGGAGGAGTTAACGGATGGTCCAGCCAAGTTTACGTCATTTCAGATGGATGGTCATTTCAGGATAGTTTGTTAGTTAGTTGAAGATTATGAGGGTACATGACTTTTAAAAAGAAAATGACGCACACTGATAAGCTATTTAGTAGTAATGCTGCAATATTTCATGAAGAAATAATAATTGTCATTCTTTTTTTCACTGGGAGGTTAAAGCTACAACCTGTAACTTTTGGGGTAAAAATAAACAAAAATCAGTTATCGAGCAAATGTATAAAAAAGAATCAGTATTCAAACCTGTCTGATAATGATTTATAGTTTGAGCAGTTGGCCAGTTGGTGGTTTTTAGTGCTCATTTATCTTCAACCCCGCTAAAGATAAGTATATAAAGTAATCTGCAAATGAATGTTTCAAAGATAGCGATAGAGATAAGAAAATGATGCATTGTCGCATTGAAAGAGTTTGATTATTCTACTTGATATTAAGATTGTAATTTTTCATTATAGTACCAAAAACAAATGGTAAAACAGTTAAATAAATAATCCTTATGTTAGGTAGCACTACATGTGTGTTATGATAGGGTGTCTCTTAGTTATACATAATCGTAATGAAATTCTGAATGTAGATAAAGGTGCACAGACGGATTAAATGCGTTGAGTTTGACTCCTGCAGCATAGATGCATCTAACATTTGACATTCACTCACGGCCACCAACTGCACACTTCTGTTTTATGTTTACATCTACAGGGATAGTGTTCAGATCTACTGTATCTGTGTGCCGAACAATAAGAGAGAGCCTTGTTTTATGACGGCTAAAGAGATAAAACACAATCCAGGTGTCCTGATAATAGATGTAACCTTTCAGATACGCCTCCTGTTCCTCTTGGAGATAAAACTAGCAGAAGCAGAAAAGTACTTAACGCACAGCTGGGATGCTAGACTTTAACATTTAAAACATAAAAAAAATCAATTATTTAAATAGGTTAAGTTTATAGATCATCGGAAAATTGAATTAAAATGGATAAACCGTATACAGGTCTGTTCTTACCAGAACAGCATGACATGAAAAGTGCTCGGCACATTTTTCTCCAAAGTTTGCACGCATTAAAATAAAACACTATTTATTTCACTTGCTTTAAATGCTAAATGAGCCAACAAACTAAACTTCCCACTCCCAATCATTTGAGTAATCATTAAAAAGGCACTACCTGAAAAACTACACATCGCCATTGTTTAACTATAAGAGTCATTCACATTAGCTGATCACATTGATAAAAATACATAAACCCTGAAATATTTGACAGTCCGTAGTGCTCATGAAACACTGAAGCACACAAAATGCAATTCAGCCACTTTCAAATTCATCATCAGGTCACAAATGTTCCTCCACATCCCAACTCAACGTTGAACTTTTCTGAATTATTCCAAGTTTGACCCTAATAACTCCAGTGGAATGTGTGTAAACATCATTCTAGGTAAAATCCTCGGCAGCATCCTGAATACTAAACCCTTCCCTTTCCTCAGAGACACAGACGTCCTGAATAAATGTCATCCTGGCTTCTTACCAGACTATCAAACCCGACTGTACACAGCGCACTCAGATCAACTGAAGTTAAAGCAAATGTTTTTATAGTTCACTGACCTAAAAAGCTCTGAATTCAAGTTGAAGGGTGTGGATATAAAACACTACATCACTACATCAACTCACACGAATGACACCGGTGCAGCTGCGGTTGTTGACTCACAACACAACACAACAGTGTGATTTTTCTCCTTCTTCAGCTGGATTCTGAAGGCAAATGTCTCGTGATCTCAACTTCTTCTTCTGAATGGCCAAGATAAAATATAAAAGCACAAATTTAAAATGTGCTTATTGGTCATGAGGGAACATTTATTAGTTCGAACTCTTTAATTTTTCTTCATGTTTCTATCACAGAGGAAGTCTCTCAGAGACCAATGGCTGATGGAAGGACCCCCCACATCACCTGACAGCACAAGCCCTCGATCGCCTCTCTGGGGCTCTAAAGCTCAGGAGCTCGAGACGCGCGTTAACAAGTAATACATCTTCTCATTTCTCATTCTCTTTATGCTCACAGTTTGCATCCAAACCGTACTAAGGATAATAACAATGATCTCCGGCTGTGCGGGAGCAGCACCCGCCCCAGCGGTTCAGAGCAGGTGACGGGTCTGCGGTCCCCCAAAATATCTTTCTATTTCTGTGCGCGTTTGATGTTCCTCCTCTGCACATCAGCTTTTATTTGCTTGACTGAAGGAGATGGTGATTATTGTAATAAGTTGGCCTGTGAGATTCTGAAGCGAGCTTTAATTAGACAGAGAACAGTTTGGCCATAATAAGCTGCTTACAGTCCCAAAGGGAACAGACTTTCAGCGTGTGTAAACAGAGGAGTGATGCATTAAATGTGAGGATTTGTCACAGTGTAGTTTTATATGCAGATAAAGCACACTTTGATTTCCTGGGAAAATGCATCGACTCTGAAAAAATGTGAGCGTAGCTTTAGCTGTGTGTGTGTCTGGTCTTGTTTCTTAGATGTTAAACCTGTGAAAATCTACATTAAGAGGGCTGACATACAGTTCAGTCAGCTGGTGTTTATACAAAAAAATAAATGCCGGCAGGGTGGTCTTGTATCACAGCGAAGGGGATTAAACTGTGTGTGATACAATGATGCTTTAAAATTGTAAAATCTATTTGAATGTTATTAAAGTCTGAAAATTGTAAATAACTGAAATTTATGCAGCTAACATGCATGTTTTACACTCTTTTTGGGAAAATAAAAAGAATCCCAAAAATCTGACTAAGTTATCTTAAACCAGGGGTGTCCAATGTCAGTCCTGGAGGGCCACAGTCCTGCAGAGTTTAGCTCCAACTTGGCTAAACACACCTGTTTGGAAGATTCTAGTCTGCTTTGTGAGGCCTCGATTAGCTGTTCAGGTGTATTTGATTAGGGTCGAAGCTAAACTTTGCAGGACACAGGCCCTCCAGGACTGACTTTAGACACCCCTGTCTTAAACCATTGCAATATGCATGTTAGATGTCAGACATTGTTAGATTTGTATATTTAGATAGTTATTGTTTTATTACATGAAACGTTTATTTAGCACAGGTGATGTAGCTCAGGTAATCTGTCCCATATCAAATAATGCTGACATGAAGTTCTAAAAATGATCAGACTGCTGGACGGCACCGTTGACCAATCAGAATTGAGTATTCCAGCTTTCCTGTAGCTCAGCGGTATGAGCATTGCGTTGGCAATGCAAGGTTGTGGGTTCGATCCCAGGGGATTGCAAATACCTATGTAAAATGTATAGTATAATGCAATGTATGTCGCTTTGGATAAAAGCATCTGCCAAATGTCTTGTTTCACTTGTAAAAATGCCAATAAGTATCTATAGTGTAAAGTTAAACACTGGTTTTCGCCTCAATAAATGATATTAACCAATAGGAGCTTTCCATAATGATATAAACCATTTGTATGTGTGTTAGATTACAGGAGACGTCCGAACGGTTGGCAGAGGAAGAAGTCAAACTGAAAGAACATATTGAAGATGGCTTTGATCTAACAAACTCAGATGCTCAACCACACGGAAAGGTGAGACGACACATCTAGCAGCATTCTGTTGCTGTCAAAAACAAGGTAGAGGTGTTTGATTCCGGGATTTTTGGAGTCTACTCGGATTTGACTTTTTACTGTCATTCAAATGGGGTCAGGATTTGGGAACTTTTGGCTGACAACCAATCCCCAAAGTCACTAGCAAATTTCCAAGTGCACGGACCTTAAGGACATGACGGCCCAGGTCTAACCGTAGCTATAGACTTCCTCTATTATTTTTTTAAATGTTATATTACTTAAGACCCCACGTTTCATTGTTTTGAATTGAGACTTGGTAAATGTGACGAGCCTAAATGATTTTATTCATTTTGATTAAGAATTTACATATTCACCCTAGGCTAAGTTTAACAGTTGTTTTAAAGAGAAAAGATGTTGAGCCTACCTTGTGTTCTTTTCTTAATGTAGGCTAACTCATTACCTTTCTGTGTTGGGTATTTCACAATAAAAAGTATCTTAAAAGATTAAATCCAACAAAAAACAACAATATATGCTATAATAATAACCCATCAACATTACTTAATATAGGATTTGTGACTTCCTGGCTGTTGCTGATTTTTTACGTTCTTAAACTGGATGAAACGCTTTATATTTTTTTTCACAAACTAGGTTTTGTTTTGTGTCTAGTTATGCGCACAGTCTCGCTTTTAAGCAACCTGACACTTTCCTTCACATCAACTTAAAAACTCTCAACAGTCGTTTAGAGGAATAAAAGCTTGGCGAGGGACTGACGAAATATAGGAGAGTTTTTAATAAGAATTTGAGAATTGAATGTGATCGGATTGACGGTGTAGAATGACCAGGAAATATTGCGTGACCTTTTGTGAGAGTACCAGTAGGTGTCGCTCATGCTCTGATTACCGCAGTGTTTTGGATCGGATGTAAACGTGTGCAGTCTGAGAGAGAGCGGAGGTATGACTTTTAATATAAACAGGGTTTTTAAATGTTATTTGATGCTTTGCGCCAATCACAAAGAATTTAACCGATTTGAGTCAATGACAACATTAAAAATTACGGAGTCGATTCCTGTCTTGAAGACGAATCTGACTTTAGAGACAATAAAAGTCTAGGAATCGATTCTTTTGGAGTCGACTCCCCATCCCTAATACAGTATCACACATCCCTATGCTGATTTATTCAAACTATTTCTTCAGATGCAAAACAGTGGTTCTCAACAGGGAGGCCGGAGCCCACAGGGGGACCAGAGCCCACAAGGTGGCCCAGCTGACTTCTAAGGGGGCCTCAAGATTACTTAAATTAAAACCAATATATGTCTTATTATTTGGCTTTTTCGGGTTAATGACAATCTCTGAATTATATTATTGGGTAAAATCAATGAGTTTTTGTGAGTGGGAATGGGGCCTTTGAACATTGTTGAACGTGTTTTAGCTTTTCGCAGGAGTAGAACAACAAGTTCTTCCACAAAATGTAGTTAGCGAGCACTGGGCATGATATTGGTCTAAAGTGACAGCCTCCTTAAGAGAAATGAAATTAGTCAGACCAACTGAACCCCACAGACAGGAGAATCCATCCATCCATCCATCCATTTTCTACCGCTTATCCGAACTACCTCGGGTCACGGGGAGCCTGCGCCTATCTCAGGAGTCATCGGGCATCAAGGCAGGATACACCCTGGATGGAGTGCCAACCCATCGCAGGGTAGACAGGAGAATGTAGATTCATAAAGCTAAAGTTAACCCTCATGTCCCATAAAGGTTGACACAATAGCCTGATTACTGTGGACTAAAGAAATACTGTGTGAAAGTTTCCTATAAAAGCTGTAATGTCATTCTTACTCCCTCTTGTGGTGGATGGTACACGTGCGTTTGAATCTGGAATTGCTCTCATGTTTTTCATAATGTTGGATAGGAAATGAAAGATCTCATTATATGATCAGAGTGAGTGAAAAACAAAACATCACCAGTCGTCCCATTGTGAGATCAGGAAACACATCAATCCGTCTGTGAAGTACTAACTAGATAATTACTGATCTATATCTGAACAAGATGAGAGACAAACGCAGAGCAAAATCAACATTCACATTTATCTAAAGCGACTGTACTTTACATCAAAATATGTGAGATTGCAAATTCATATTTTTTACTTTTTTCATTTGTTTATGATCCAGCAAACCAGAATCAAGTTTGCGTGCAATTTTTGATCCAAGAAAAAGATCAGAGCCGAGCTATTACGCCCATATGCTTCATAACGCCTTGATAAAATATTAACAAACGGAGCAGATGATATGAGCTGCTAAACCAAATAAAGTTTTTTCTCTCTTGTTCATCCAGCAGGAGGAGGAGGAGGCGGAGCCAGCTGTAACAGGTGAGTGAGGGCCACCTGTCCACCCTGTGCGTCACTTCACTTTAGCTTGTTTTTCAATCTTGTCTACACAAGAGTAATTGTTGACTGCGGTCGTGATTCTGTTCATTTTCTATTTGGACTAATTGAGGCTTCATTTGTGTGCGCAAAAATTAAGTTGCTAAGACTGTTTGATCTAAATGGGCTATGATCATGTGTAATGAAAAGCAAAAAATGTAATCTGAGGGGAGATAAAGCTGTCTGATATTAACTATATTTAAATGTTTATCATTTACAGTAGTTACTGAGACCGTCTCTAATGGACCCATCGTGGAGAATGGACAAGATGACAAGAAAGGTACAATATCACTTGTTTCTTTCTTCTGCTGCTTCTGCTTCGTTCTCTCTAGTTAGTCACACTTTATTAATGGGTCAATGACGTATGACGACCACTATGTGGTACAACCAATAATATCAATAATTGTATTGAATTTAAAATGTATCTCATTTTTGTGGCTGAAACACAGAATGCTTAAGTAATTGGTATTTTAAAACATTTATATGAGTTGTATGCGATTTTCAGGAAATTTTAGTTTAAATTTTGTTCATTTAGGAAGACAAAATTATAGAACAAATATATGAGATGATTACTTACCAAAACTCAAAGAAATGCAAGTACTTTGTTTCTAAACACTTTAAATACTAAAGATTTGTAAAAGGCATGTCAAGGAAATGCATTTTGAGATAAATCACGATCACACCACATGACACATGACTCAAATCTATTAGTTTTACATTTTTAATCTGCATTTATTAGTACACCACATTCTGAATGTTCAAATGACTGCAATAGATATTATTTTATTTGTGTTTTTAAAATCGGCATGACGAAAATCCTTAAACGCCATTCACCCTTTATGGCCATTCACATTTTGCATCTAAAACCGTGCAGAAAACGCAAGCCGTGTCGCTTTCTCTTGTCACATGACCCGCGTGCGCGCGGCACTCTTAAAAGTTGAAATATTTCCATCTCGATGAGCCGCGCAACCTCAGCGTGTCTACATTTCAAATAATGAATTTGTGCGCACAAAAGATGCGAAATGTGAATCACCCCTTGTACAGTTGTGCTTGCCATTCAACTTGGCAGAATTGAAATGTGAATTTATTATAGAGCCTTAATGTCCTTAAAATGCACAAATAAATTATACAGATCCATCAAAGACGACTTCAGCTTTAGATATGGCTGTTAAATGTCTAAAACTGACTTTAGGTTCTTTTGCTTTTGGTTGCAGATGAATCTGTGCACGCTGAGAAACACAATTCAGAGGAAGCAGAAGCGATCATTGATGTTGCGGTTAAAGCAGCAGAGACAACAACATCTGGTGCTGTTATTAATGGAAGTGTGGAAGAAGAAACATCACACAAAACCTCAGAAGAAGAAGAAGAAGCAGAAGAAGAAGCACCACCTCACACTAATGGCTTGCACCTGGCTGAAGGTGTTGGAACCGGTGGCGTCACGATGACTTTCTTGGGCTTCAAGGAGGTGGAGCCTGGGCAGGGAATGAATGAGGATTCTGATGCTGTAGCACTTATCCGAGCAGAAAGAGTGATCATTACAGATGAAGGGGAGGAAATTGTTGAAGAAGATGACGGCGGGACGCAGGAATCTGCAACGGCTGATGTGAATGAAGAAGAATCGGATGCAATTGGGGTGTGGGAGGAGACAGAGATCCATCCTGAAGCTGCTGTCGAAATGAAGCGAGATGAAACACCTGAAGCCGACCGAAATGAAGACAGTTCTGCGAAGGTGGTGGTTACAGACATCGCAGAGAGAGAAGGTCAAGAGCGTCCAGATTCCCAGACGCAGAACCAAACCGAGACACTAGACGCCCCTGCCGAGGTTTCCCAGGCTCCTGTGTGTTCCACAACACAAACATCTCCACCAACCCGATCAAAGACCGAGGCCGCAGAATCACAACCCCCAAAGGAAGTGAAGGCCGTGGCAAACCCACGCATCTCCCTCAGCGAATTTCAGGAGGTTCCTCTGGATGGAGGAGACACGCTGGGGCCCGCTACTAAGACGGGAGGTAAGAGACAGCCTGCTGAACAGGATCCTCTGCTCACCTCCAAAACGGCTGCCCAGACGGACGCCAGCAGCCCGAAAAGGGCAGAGGACGCGTGTGCACCCAAACGCAAAACCTGCCAATGCTGTTCGGTCATGTGAACTTTACGCTGTTGTTGACTGTTTCTTCAATTCTTTTCATCCTGCTCTCTTATTCCTAGAAGAGAGGGGGTACTTCAAGAGGTTCAAAATTCCAGCTGTACGTTATACAAACACTCGCAGCGGAACAAATCTTTTCTCTTCATTAAAGTTCACTATGTATTGTTACTAAAAAAACTAAAGGAAAGTGCAAAATCTAAAGACTTCCTTCCTTGCGATTCTCTCTCAGAATTGGATTCCCATCATTCTCATCTGCGTCAATGAAAATTCCACACATGGACTTGGAGGAAAAGAAGAGGCGCATTTTTTTGAGGAATGACTCTAGTGCATTGGATGCTGGGCCTTGATGGTTTTAACACTACCATGTAAAACGCTTTGTTTTTATTAACAATATGGAATCCAACTTGCGACAGTGATGAACTATTATCTACCTACAATTGCGTTTTACTGTATCACAAAGCATTTGTGTGCCCTGAATATCAATCAAAAACCTGATCTTATATTTTGCAGAGAGAAATGGTCAACTTTGATTTTATATGTGCATTATCATGATCATCTTTACAATTTTAATTGCTGTTGCTGTTTCAATGTGTTTTTATTATTACGGTGCCCATAGATGCCTGACAGAAGTGTTTGAGGCCGAAAGTGACATTGTGCAACTGCTGTGACCTTATGAAAGAAATAATATACGTCTGTTTTAACAACAGAACCTTGAGATTAGCTTTGTTTTTGTGGATGATTTTTAACTATTCAATACCGCTTCATACGCATGTAATCACTATTATGTTAAGTTTTCAGTCGACTCCGGGACCATCGTATTTTTGAACGTGGAAATCAAGTCTGATGCAAATTCTCAGTGCCTTTACTGAGTGCCTTGTATGTACAGTATGCTGTATATGAGATGAATGCAGAGTGGTTAAGGATTTTGAAAAGAAAGTTGACTTTGGAAAAGTTGCAAGAGAAATGAATAAACATGATAAAATGTTATCTGGGATGTTCTTTTGAGGCAGAAAGACTGAACAAACTCTCAACAAACTGAACATCTGATCTTCCCAAATGTAAACACCGAGATAAAATATTGAAGGTATAGTTCACCCAAAAATGTATTATTGATTCACACACTTTTCTCTTCGTCAGAACACAAAAGATATTTTGAAGTGAAGCATAGACATTTGTCAATATATATTTTATGTTCCACAGAAGAAAATAGGAAAGCCTAAACATTGTTTGAATAACAAGAGTAAAAAAACAAAAATTTCACTATCCTTTTATTTTTAAAAATCTTATTTTGTGGGAAGTGAAAGCAACCTATCAGCAAAACACGTAACTCGTAAAAAAATTGTTGTGCATTGCAAGTAATATCATTCAAAATACAGTTTGGTTATTAAAATAAGTAATACAACTCACAATAAGACACGATAACAAATAAATCAACAAAATATATACATTTTTGCAAATGAACTCTTCAAACGTAAACTGCTTTTACAACTGCCGAATTCACATATATGTGTTTTATAGTGCAGTCTTGCCCTTTCCAATATGGCCGACTCGTTGATGTATCGACGTAACAATCCAAAGCTCTCAAAGCGGCGTCTGTGCATGTGCCGACAGTCGAACAAACTGACTCTCACAACTGCATTTCAACATATTTGTGTGAACAGAAACAGTTACAGGAATATTATTTCGTCTTGTACGTCTTACAGTACATTGCATAGGCCGACGTGGATTGTTTTATAATTTACTTGCAGAGATTTTAGCTGCGTGTCATATGAAGTTTTTTGTTCCAGTCGCTCTCTTCATCTAGACCTGCTCTCGTCAGTCAGACTGTTTTACACTCAATATAAAATAAAACAGTACAAGATACTGACGGTTAATAAAAATTTGAGCTCTCACTTCAAGCTTATGAAGTCACTTCCTGTCTGCTGTTTTACTGTTTGTCACTACAGTAACAGGTGCTCTTTAAAGTTATTGCACAACAAAATGAATGAGCTTCAGCAATTTCATATGATTGTATTGTGATTGATTGTATTGTATTTTCTAGTATTGTGAGTTAAGTTTGTAAATAATATAAAGACTCTGTTTCACTGTTTGTTTTGTTGGGAAATGATCATGGCGTATGAGACGGCTGTTTGGATTAGTGATGCAGGGCCTGTGGTTTATTCAACAGCTTAGAGATTCACAGTGAAAGCTGAACTGAAACGAACAGCACAGATTTTAACCTCGAAATCGGAACAGGGGTTGAAAAGAGAGAGAGAGAGCGAGAGAATATAATAGCATTGAGTTAGAGGAGAGAAGGAGGGTTAAAAGGAAGGACAAAGAGGTAGAGAGGGCAGAACCGCACAAGCGTCTTAAAATCAGTTACAGTACTCGTGTCGTCCCATCAGTTGGTAAGTCCATTTTTCCTCAGATATTACTGAATTTATGGTTATGTTACATGACATACCGCTTGAGTCCAAGTCACAAGATGTAATATTTTAGTCTGATTATATGTTATGTATTAACTTAGAATAACTAAGATAAAGTTACAGTATATAGTTGAGCTAAAATGTATAATATGTGAACCTGCCTGTGTAAACCCAGATAAAGTAGTTTTTTGTGATTTACTGTTTTCTACATAAATCCATCCATAATATTTATTTTTCGTTTCTTTTTATCTCAAGCTCTCTTAACATAAATACCATAATATCTTCCAGGTCTTTGATCTCCCTTTTTAACTGTTAATGATAAAATGAGTCTATCTTTATATTTTAGGAGACTCTCAGCGCTTAAAACATTGTTTTTATTTTATTCCGTGCATCAGAATTACCACGTAACACTCAAGGCCACAGTGTTATCTGATTATACAGTATTAATCTCTTATGTAATTAGCATTATAGGTTATGACGAACCTTTAAGTCCTTGTGTTTGTTTCGACAAATGCAACACATAGCCTGAATATTTCCAATTCAATGTAATGACTAAAATTCAAAAGTGGTATATGTAAAATCTGCCTTATATTTTAAGCTTAATAAAATTGACTTTACAAATCACTTGAGTTTAAATGATATTAAACCGACTTACAAAATGAAGTGGAAATTGCTTAAACTATTTTTTATATGAAATTCAACTTCTTTTTTGTAATTCAGTTTAATATAATTAAAATTCAGTTGAGTTTAAAAGTTCAAGCTTGAATTAACTTAAATGCAGATGATTTTAGGTTGAAATAGGTGTTTTTTTACAGTGTTGTCTGATAATAATAAAAACTATTTTTATGCACTCTTTGCCAACTGCTTGACCTACAAACCTGATAAAACGTGTGCCCCAGCAAAGTGATTTTATATTAAAGTAAACAGACCTCCTTTAAATTTTACTTTCTACATATTTACTCGACTTCTGTGAAGGTGAACGAAATCTCCACTCCCATCTCTGTGCTGTTTGAAGTTTAATAAACTGGTTAATCATTTCATGCCAACATGGAAACAATGTATGCATCAATGAGCAGGTGTATATTTTGAAATCCCACTGCACAGTGGTACTGCATAGCATTTGTAAAGAGAACTGATCTGAAATGTGATACAAAGAAACAAAGAAAGTTCTATTAGAAATTGTTCCAGATGAAAAGTTTTAAGGTGAGTCTAAGACAATAAAATGACTTGAGACGTGTGCGTTGAATAATAAATGACCTGATGGAGTCCATTAAGAGGTCAAAGAATTGTGAAGGTGACTGAAAGAGACAAATAGTCAGCTACCAAACCTAAAAGAGAAATGTTTCCAGCCAGTTACAGACTTAATTTTGCACGAGCTTTTCTGGGATTGACACATAAGCTGATTATAGTTTGCACCAAATCAGCAAAAAACACAAAAGAAAAGCCTCTAGGGTTCTCACCTTTATACCACAAATATCATTTTTATTGGTGCATGCAACACAATAAACTCAGGAATACAAAAACAACACGACTATACCAATGTAATAATCCAATACAGACATGAATGTACAAAATAAATGTACAGAAAATCATTAAATAATGTTCACTTTGGCTTTCTTTCAGACAAATCAAGTGCAAAATGGAAACAGACCTGTGCCCTGAGAGATCTGAATCTCAAGATAAATGTAATAATGATAAAGATTCCCAATTCACAGAAAATAGGGAAACACCGGGAGAGCCAGAAAAGCAAGAGGAAGAAGCAACTTGTGTGATTGAAAGAGTGGAAACGCCTCCTCAACCTGACGGTGCTCACACCTCCTTACCAGCAGATGGAGCTGTTGAGCCAAATGTAGACGACCTCAACAATGAGTCGAATGTTGACCAGACTCAAGAATGGCCACCAGTGCCTGAACATGAACTTGCTTCCCAAACAGAGAGTGTTGCGTGTCAGGAGGCGGTAGACGCAAACACTGAACCCGGTGAGGATGTTTTAACCCATGTGCAGGTCGCTGAGGGTGTGCAACAAGAAGGGTGTGCTGTTGAGCATCCACTCGACTCACATGATGACTCTGATGTGTTTTTGTCCGAGAACAGCGAAGAGCAAAATACAGACTGCAAACCTGTAGCTGAGTCTGTTGGAAATGCTCCGAATGTCCAGCAGGAGGCGCTTGAGCCAAACAAGACCACGAGTCTGAATGAGAATGAGGCGGAGCAGCAGGTGTGTGACGATGCTCCGCCCCTAGATACAGTTACAGGTGAGCCGGCCAATCCAGAGGGAGAGAGCCGTGCCTGTAGCTCTACTGAGGATCAAGAGCCATTGACAATGACGGGGGCGAGGAGAGACGGTGAGAGGGAGGAGGGGAGAGAACGTGGTGACACAGGTGAGGAGCGAAAGCAAACAGGTGGAGCAGAAGAGGAAAGGCAGGCGGGAGAAGTAGAGACCCATTCGGACGCAAAGACAGAAAGGAAAGACGGTAAAATGGATGTCGATGAGAGCCAGAGTGACAGCGGCGTATCTGCAGATTTCTCCCCCAACAGTACGACAGATGCGTCCGATTGCCCCGCGAAGCCCGAATCTCCTCAGAACGAAACACCCATCGAGAGGGAAATCCGTTTGGCCGTCATGAGAGAACAGAACCTGCGGCGAGCTCGAGGACTGGACGACGCGCCGGACAGGGCAAAGGAGTTTGTGGAAATTCCCACGAGGAAACACATC
Source organism: Triplophysa dalaica (assembly GCF_015846415.1). Classification (NCBI taxonomy): domain Eukaryota; kingdom Metazoa; phylum Chordata; class Actinopteri; order Cypriniformes; family Nemacheilidae; genus Triplophysa; species Triplophysa dalaica. The sequence continues at coordinate 2,150,354 of NC_079547.1, read as the reverse complement.
CTCTCACAGGATCCCAAGCGGAGTCCAAGCTTGGACAAAGACAGGCAGTTTGCCGGAAAGAAGATGCAGATGGAGATCAGCGCCGAGGCGGAGAGAGAGAAGGTTCTGGTGGACTTGGGTCGGCTACCGGGATTCTACGACAAGGGCATGGAGGTACAGGTTCAAGAGAAAAAGCTTCTCTTTGAATCGCTGCAAGATCCAAATGGAAGATCGAACTCCACCAGCGGAGAACAAGCTGCCGCAATACAAGACTTTGAATGTTCTGTAGATATCAAACAACGTATGATGCAGTTCTCCCAGAATCCTCCCAGCCCACCAGCAGCGGCCGAACCTGAAGGGTCGAAGAGTGACCCACCTGTAGGACCTGGTCTGACCGAATCCAACACGGCTCAGGTAATAATCATCGAGACAACCACAATTTTTACACCCGTACCGGACTCGAACAGCGCTCGTGAAACAACCTCAAGGACTGACGGAGGGTCCAGGACGGACCAGAACGTGTCTTTTTCTGAGCCCGTAGGGACGACCCGACAACAAAGTTTTGAGGATAAAGACGACCAAAGTTTGGCGAAAGAGAATCCTTTCTTCAAGCTTCGATCCTCGGCTATGCTTCCTCAGGTGGAACAGGACATCAAAGAGGCGAAGGAGAGGGAACGAGAGCTCCAGGTGCAGAGGAGCAGTCTTTATGGTGAAGCAGCCGTGGAACCTGAAGCAGAGAGGAAAGGATTGGAAATAGAAGAGCCGACGCAAATAGATTCAGGGATGGGAGGAAGAGAAAAAACTGAAAGAAGAGTGGGAGAGGAAATAATATCCCCCAGCGAAGAGATTCTTAGCCCCTCAGCTAAAGAGACAAATCTGAATCTGACAGCCTGTCAGTCAGAGGTGTCCACAACCCCGACATCAGGTGAGTCACTGGAGACCCCACGAGTCACGGCTGTGGTTTTGTGTGCAGTAAGGCAAATGTGGTGTATGATGGATGACTCCAAGAAGTTCAACCAAATCACCGGTATGAGACTCTTTCTCAGTGGAACGCAAAAGAAGATATTTTGAGAAATGTCTCAGTGGTTTTGTTCATACAATGGAAGTCAGTGTTGCTTTCAATTTCAATTTTATTTATATGGCACATTTACAACAGCCACCAAAGTGCTTTACAGGAGAATTAGCGAAAGAAACTTAGCAAGACAAAATAAAAAATGCCATACAACAATGTAAACTAATAAATCGACCACTCAAATCTCACATTAATGTATTTAGAGTTTTAAATGAAGACTCCATTACTGTACATCCATAGGGTGGACTCGTCTGATTAAGTATTCATGAAACCCTTCTGTATCCTTTCCCATTTAAATCATCAGGCCAAAAAATAGAAATATTTGATCACCGACATTCTTCAAAATATCTTATTTTGTGTTCTGCGAAGATTTGAAATGACATGAGAGTGAGTGAATGATGTTGTTCTGTCCTGTTCGGCAATGGTCAGTTGTGTAATGATCGTGTCATTTGAATGCAGGATGGTAGTTTTGTGCTTTTCCGCAGAAGCTAACAAACAAACAGACTTGTTACGTCTGACATGCTAATGTTGAGTGATGGCGTCTGGACTGATGTGATTCTGTAAAAGGAAAAGTTCTGTGTTCTGGAGAGGAAATTTGATTTGAATGTCTTTTGAAATATATCTTGTTGCGTGTTTGCAATAGCCAGGGTCAAAGGTGATTGATCTTTGTCTCTGTGAGTCATCTAGTCTAGTTCAGCAGCTCTGTCTATTGCTAGTTTTCATATAGGGAAATGGTCCAGATGATCCACGCTGACATCCAATTATAGACATTGAGAACTGAACTGAGAGGGAAAGTGAGAGAGAAATTCACTTTTTCACTAAAATTCATGAGTACTTCCTTTTTCTATTTTCTCAGAAGTGGCCTGATGATGTGAAAGGAAAAGGTCACAGAAGGGTTTTATTGAATACTTGATCAGATGTACAGTTCTGAAGTAAAAAAATGAAAATATTTTTTTTTACAAATGTTTTCAACCTATAAAGGTGTAATACAGTAACATGAAAATGAGTTAAATGTACAATATTAATGTGATATTTAAAAACCATCATTAATATTATGTTAATTCTACACATATTGTATATCATAAACTATTCAGCACCCATGAGTCACATTTTTACAAACATTCTCTCTGCCTCCATATATTTGTATTTTTAGTGTGATTCATTGACCAAATAAAAGACAAACCAAAATTAAAAAAGGAATTTGATTTTTACCATCATGTTTTCTAAATCACATTTATTTTTCTAACATATGAATACATCTAAGAAAAAATTAAGACACCGTTCCAAATGTTCATTAAATCAAACCTCAGGAGGGACATAAATTCATCCAACAGCGATGTGAAAGACTGACAGCAGACTCTTATTTTGACCTGTTTCTCCAGTTTTCATTTTCTGAAAATAAATGCAAGTAGATTAATAATTGTAATTCAAATACGGGAGAAATATTGTAAGCAGTTCACAGAATGAAACAAAAATGAAAATTTCACCTAAACACATACCTAGCAAATTCAATTCTGGAGAAAGATATATTGTGTATAATATATGTGTGTCTGGTTTCAAAATTTGATAACTCTGTTTTGTTTTGTTTTTCTCAAATCATGTTTTTTATTGTGTTTTATTGTCATAGTTAGCTTTATTTGTTTAAGTTATTATGGTTTGAATCAAAACAAATCAACTGCAGATATTAAATTGACATCTCATTCTAATACGCACAATAATAATACATGATCTTTGAAAAAAATGATCTAATTTGGGAACCAAACTCTTCATATTTATATATATGCCAGTTTCAATGATACTTGTTGCATATTATCTATGTGCATATCATTTTTTACACAACTGTTGTTTAACATATGATGTAATTATATATCATACTTTATGCGTACAAGCTTTGTCACTGTGGATGAATGACATTTACGTATGTTGTTGTTATTTGATGGCGATGATAACTTGAATAAATGTTCCGCTCACTTTCTCTCCAGTGAAACAGTCCGCTGGTAAACTGGAGTTAATGTGGCCGCCACCCCAAACTGATGAAGAAAAGCAACAGTCAGAGGTAAAGGACTTTATTCTTCTACTGTCTGTTCTACCTTTTGACATTCACTTACCTTAACACTACACGTGTCAAATCCTTTAACTAAACTGGTGTTGTTGGAGTTGAAGATTTCTACAAGTCTGACATTTAGACTTAACTGGGGAGATATTGGGCTCTTAATAGGATCCTTTAGTATTGTTGGCTTGAATCACAATGAGCAAAACACACCCCTCCAGGGACACTACAGTAGGAGAGAGGTTACTGACAGTCACTTTGGATACAGAATGTCTGCCAAATGACACACACACACACTACATCTCTTCACCTTTTAATAGGTAATGAAAGAGTATATAAGTTTCAATAACCCTCCCTGTGCAAACAACCAGACACATTTAACAAGTGACACAGACTAGTATCTGCATTCATGATAGATCAGAGAGAATCAATATAATGTACAGTAATATAATATGACGACTGGATTATCATTATGACACTGATTTACATTTACATTTACACGTAATGTTTTTCATCTACATCCATCAAGAAAGAAATCTAAACGAGTTAAAGTACTCATATCCATAAAATTGATGAACATAGTTCATGTGTGTTTATTGCTTTATGATAGAGCATAAAATAGACTTTGAGAACGAGTACTTTAAAGAGTTTTATAAATACTAAAATGAATGATTTTATCAGCCATTTTAATTTTGCACAAAAAGATTTTAAATGTCTTTACTCAGTCAACATAATAAAATATCAGGGTTATATTTTCACAGAATGTTTCACAGAGAGAACAGAAAATCACACTAAAATAGCTGTAGTTTTTCAAAGACAAAGTTAACAATATGTAAGAGAAAATTATTCATATTTTGACCTTACCAGGTTGAAATGTAAACAAACTTCAGAGAGCTGAACTCAAATGTGGCAGCAAACTGGTTCTTCAAAAATAGTTTTTTGTGTGTCTTAAGACTAATTGTCATATGCATGTTTTTATGACTAAAATCAGCTGTTTGACAGAGGCATCATCGTCTTATTTTTCTAGAACATTCATTCACATTTAGGAATGTGAATACTCTCTGTGTTTCATTTCAAACAAGCTAATGGTCTCGTCCTAATACACACAGAAAGCATCAAGGACCCCACGACAGCGAAACCCGTTACTGGATCGCTGGGAGTCAGGGATGGTGAACGGACACGTGGAGGACAGCAACTGAGACGAAGAGCATCACAACATATTCTTTTATTCAATCTACCTGCGAACACATGATCAACTGTCACAGAAATCTCATTGATCTTCTAATCTTAAGAAGGAGGAAAGGCAGCCGGGGATTCAGGTGGATTCAAACAGACCTCTGCCTCAAAAAGACGAAGGAGAAGTGACAAGTACAACCCAACACTCCAGAAATGTCTGTGAAATCACCCGAAACACTTTAATAATCATGTAACAAGTAGTGTTTGTGATTTATAGACTATCACTAATGCTGCTGGTTGGTTTGGCACGGCCTAAAATGCTTACGATGCGTTGTGATTATAAACATTTATTTTTAATAAACATAACTATCTCATAGGGACTGAAAGGTGGTGTCAATTAAAATGATGAAAGAAACATCAGGTAGATAGTTTATAACTCTTTTTACACGGCTCGTTGGAATGTTTGATTCTGATTGGCCAGTCTCGACATTTGCAGATTCGTTATACCCAGATAACAACCGTTCAAACATAATAATACATGGTAACCCGGATGCAGCAAATCATTTTGACAGGTTTTTTAGACAAATCAAATGTAAATATATCTTTTGATAACATATATGACATTATATTTACAAATGATTAAACAAAATTGCCTGTTAACAGTAAAGTAAACGGCTTTTCCTCGTGGAAGGTCTGCACACGGTAAAAAGTAGCTAATAAAATATTTCAATATTTTTTCTCATGTGGCAAGTAGCTGTGTAATAAGTGATAATGTTCAAGCAGCTGGCTGTTATTATCCCTTAGAAAAGTCAAGGCAGCAGTGGTAAATCTTAACATACAGTATAATTGTATTAAATCAACTTTTTGTTAGTTCCGATTGTTTTAAATGCATTTGTGAAACTCACTTTGACTGTTTGAATGTTATTGAGAAGAAACCGAGTCGACAACCCACTACCTGCTCGCTCATTTATTCAAAGCCATTGTGCGTGGCATCTGAAACTGCATTCACAATAGGTTGTAATGTTTATTTATGACATGTGTATGGTATTGAATTCAAGGTTTGACTAATAAAGAGGGTACAGTTCAGTTTCCAGGTGAAAATTCTTTTGCTTGTTTTGTGACATCACTGCATTCTCGTGTCTGTGAATGCACACGGCTAGGCTACCGTGACTCCACACGCAAGTGGGCATTCAAATGAGTCGCCATGGTGATGATGGTACTGTTTGAAAGGTACAAAGAAATCGTACAAGCCCGAGCGAGATTAGTCATGAGTGAGGTCACAGCACACAGCGTGCTTTACTGAGCCCAGAGTCGTCGGTGAATAATTCATTCAGGTCTTCATTCATGCCGATGCTCATTTGCAGAGATGGACATTCTTTGAAACCACTGGAGAGACGTTGCCCTTTGAACCCAATAAACAAAACACGTCATAATGGGGGATTTGTTAAGAATGCAAAACTATTTTTAGTGATGTGCACACAAAAATAATATGTTGTTTCAACCCATGGTTGTGTTCTTATGCAGAACACAAAAGAAGATAATTTGAAGAATGGATAACAACGGCAACCATTCATTGTATGGACATAACACCCAAGAGACATTTATCAAAATATCTTCTTTAGGGTAACACAGAAAAAGAGTCACATAGAGGTTTTGAACAACATGAGGTTGAATAAGAGATGAGCAATTTTTATTTTAGGGTGAACTGTACCTTTAAGTTGCAATAAGGATAAGAAATCAGAGAGCTGTAAATGGTTTATGGTTTGATAATCGATTTTCAAAAGATCATAAATGAAAGGCTGTAAGATACAGATGGGTGTGAACCAAAAAAACATATAAAGGAGTCTTACAAAGAGTCATTCGTTTTGTATTCAAAGTGTTGGATTTGTGTCGGTTTTTAGTTCATGGGAACTGAAAGAAGTTCGAGTCTCTTGCTGGTACACGCACACTTTCTTTTTTGCCTTTCAGGTGGATCTATCAAAAGATTTGCAAAGATTTTACCACCGGTGCATTCCTGAAACATGCCTAACTATTTCAGAGCCCCCTGCTGACCCTCCAGTGAACTACAGATTCCAAACCCACAGCAAACATGTACTCGGTCATTCTTTTATAAATATACAAAACACAACTTTTAAATAAACAGTGAAGTATAAACATGTAGATCCACAGATTCATCGATGGATTCTCAGTAAAGTGGGGGTTTAGCAAAGGTTGACATGGGGATGTCGTAGATGGGCTCCGACACCGAGGGTTTTCTTCGGAAGTTCTGCAGTGGGTTACACAAACAAAAATAAAACACGATGTGAAAATGACAACACAGTGGATGTAATGCAACAGGAGGATGTTAGCAAACGCTGTATGGCGTGAAGAGATGTCATCTGTAATTTAGTTAACAAGAACTTCCTCACACGCTACTTCAGGTTACTAGTTTTCAGATGATGGATTTCTCTTTTTGTGATTCTGGTGGATTTCGGAAAAGGAAGTCAGTATTCCTTTCACTGTTTGAACTTGTTCCAATGTGGGTGGATGTGTGCTGAATGTTACCAGTAAATATATTGAAAGTAAGAAATGATGCATCATACTTGAAATTCATAGTCAGCACGCTGCAGTGGCAGATCTGATGAAGAAAACAGAAATAAAACATCAGAAAATCAGGCGGTTTATGAAACAGATACGTGATATGATACAAACGTATACACAATGAGAAAATGATGAAGAAACAGCTCACAGTGACTCACCAACAACATGATCTCTGGAGTGAAGCTTCTGCCAGAATTGTTCTTGCTCTCTGCGGACAGAATATGTTTAAATTATATTCTTAATAATTTCCACTTATTGTTATGCGTTTGATTTCCAGGGAACACACAAACATTAAAAATGATCGCTTTGATTAAACTTCAAGCTGATTTAAAAAAACTGAAATCTAAACAAATGAATTTAATTTTAATGAAATACAGTATAATTTCTAACACAATCTCACGGGAGTTTGTAACTATTTTACAAGCTGGCTAATCTGTATGAATTTGTAAAATCGTATCATACCTTTTAATACAATTTGTGATGTTATGGGGACTGGCTAACACTGAAAAAAATCAAATTTAAAAAGCTTGGTTTAACAGCTTCATTTCGTTTTTTGTTAACTCAAATTAGCTTTATGAGTCAATTCAACTTTTTCTTTGAAAACACAATTTTTTAAGTCAGTTTAATATAATTAAGTTCAGTTGACTAATAAAGCTAATTTGATTAAACTTAAAAAATTAAAGGCAGCTGAAATTGGTGAATTATTTGGAGGGGCTTCATTATAGATTTTTCCTAATAACCATATGTTTTTGTAGGATTAACATCGTACAAATTCATACGAATTGGCCAACTCGTAAAATAGTTAATAGTTAGAGTTTTTACTGTCAAAATCATTACCTTTTTCTTCTTTTATCTGCCAGCGTTTTGACTACAAAAAAACAGGGAGAGATAAACACAATTTATATCAATGAGGATTACACGCAAAATTAAGAAACTAAAGATGTTTTTAATGTTATTTTGTTAATTAGACACCAATTTAAGGCCTGTTCACACTATAATCACTATTCCTTTAACTTTAGACAATAGGTTGTTTGCACATGATGTCACACCACTGCATAAAACACAGATGGAGGGCAGCATGTGATTCTCTCCTGAGCAATTCACTATCACAAACTCAAAATGCCTATGTTTTGCGTTGATGTACAAATCAATCAAACCATGACACCACAAGGTGTTTTTATTGTGTAGCAAAAGTTGATATTCATGAAGATCATGCGAAGAACATGTTTTGGTAGGTTAGCCTGTTTCATGTAATGGACCCCTACGGGGAAGAAATTCTTAACGCAAGATCATTCGTTTTATCCATTTAATATGGACAAATTCACCAGAAGTTGGTGTTTATTACAAGTAATGGTTAACAGAAATTTTCGACTTCCCTTGTTGTTGTTTAGGTTGTTAAACATAGGTCTTTTGAGTTTGTGATAGTGAAATCCAAACCACGTGATTGCAAACAACCTATATGACAAGACAAGACAATAAATAGATAATATAACAATTTATTGTATATTTAATTGACATTCATATTTGATTGTATATTCATAATATTACATTTAATTCAAACTCAACGCTCTTTACAAAGATACCGGAAGTTAAGTTTGGGCCACATAACGCTGAAACCGTCCATAACTATAAATGTATTGAAATGTATGAATTTTATGTCATCCACTAATATAGTTAGATATGGTTCTTGGTGTTTAAAACTTGTAGAAAACGTATAAGATATGCAACCCTCACCGCGTCTGTGTATGGCAAAACTCAAGAGCACCACCACCATAAGGAAGAGCACACCAGCAGAAACAGAGCCAATGATCAGAGCCAGATCTGTTCTTCCTGTGTTTCCTTTATACACAAACACACAGCAAACATGATCTGTAAACATGCTCTTTTACATCAATATTGCGTATTTCACTTCTTGAATTAATGCGGCGGTATACAATCACAAAACTGGAACCACAACGTTACCTGCAGGGGGTGATGTGCAGTGTTCTGAAAAATAATGTAATGTGTCAGAACTTACTTTTGTTTACTTTTGTGATGTTGGTAACACTTTACATTAAGGTACCCTTTATGAGGCATTTATAAATGTGTTCATTAATGATGAATAAGTCATTTACAAATGCATTATAAAGCACTTATAACAGCATGAATTAAAAGGGGGATTCGGACAAAATACCTGCCAAATAGTGAGATAAACACCGACAGCCATCAAGATAATAATGAATCTGCGTTCGAGTCACATGTTGTAAATGCTTAATAAATGTTTTTATTCATTATTCTTTTGAGTTAAAAATGGCTCACTATTTGGCAGACATTTCATTGGAATCCCCCTTTTTATTCATGCACTTATAACTGCTTCATAATGCATTTGTAAATGACTTATTAATCATTAATGAACACATTGTAAATGCTTTATAAAGAGAACCTAAATGTAATTTGTTCAAAGTCCATTTAATAAGAGTACACACCTTTATTGCATGGTAGATTTACTGTGTTGCTCATTTTGGAGGGCAGGTGGGAGTTACCCATCGGTACGGTGTACTGACACTGATACAGTGTGTCGTGATCATAGCGGTTGGTTATGGGAAATAGTGCACTGTGTTTGGTCAAGGAAAACTGCCGGGAGGCCACGGGTGACGTGGAACCCACACGGAATAAAGAGAATGAAGCTTGTGGATATGAGGCTGAACCCAAACACTCCAGAACGTCTTTGGATAAAGACAGAGTGGGAACGGGAAGATCTTTAGGAGAAAAGCACAGTGATGTGGAAACATTAGTACTGCATAACAATACATTCAACACACTTCTAAAAGAAGTCAATGTTAAAAATGGACAGCGACAGATAATCTTGCGTGTTTGGAGAGATCATTTGAATAAATGTAAATCAGGTTTATTTATGCCGGTATGATGCTGTGGTGTTGTGAGTGGTTGCTATGGTGTCTCGATGCATTTGCTGACATGTTGCTTTGGACGTTCCTACAGTGTGTGGTTGTTTGCAGACCATGTCAAAAAAGGTCATCTGAATGCTTTCAACAGCACCACTAATTTTAGTTGAATGCTCTTTGTTGTTTTATCCAATCTTTTTCAATATAAAACCCTTTCGGTCTGATCTGATCTTACCTATGACTGTAATGCGGACGGGCCGACTGGTGGTAGAGTTCACCCGTCCCGTCTTTGGCAATGTGAGCTGGTATAGACAGGTGTATTCCCAGCTGTCTTCTCGTCCCATTGCTTTCACACTGAAGGAAGGCTTTTGAGAGCGAGACACCAGTTTGGGTGGAGCGAGCATGGAGCTCGGGGTTCCTCTGGATGTCCGGATCAAGAAGAAAGCGTCAGGGAGCGGATTTAGAGGAGCAGGTGAGGTCTGACAGGTGAATGTAAGTGTCTGACCAGTCCCAATGTGGTCGTTGGAGGGGCGCACCGTCAGCACAGGGGGTGAAGGGGGGCTTGCAGAGACTTTGGCTGAAATAAAATAACAGCCTTGGATGAATGTTTGCTTGTAGATTTTGCCAAATGCATACATGTTTGTATAAATCATAACATACATTTTGCAGGAAAAGTTGTGTTTGAAGCGATTTAGCCAGCAAGCCCACATAGCCTATATTGTATACTAACTGAACACTTTCAAGTGAATATTGCGCTCATGTGCTTGCTGATATTTATTCATAAATCATATTGATGATGTGTATAATCCTCTTCACTTTTCATATAAGTGCATTAGAGATGGACCAATACTAAATTTCTCCACCGATACTTTTGCCAGTTAGTCAGAGTAATATCTGCTGATGCCGATTGTAAAGATTAAATTAATATTTCTTAACTTTCTTAGTTTAATTATTCACATAATGACTATTTATACTGAACATTGAAGGGGCGATGGTTTTTTTCACACTTTTTAAATACAGAGCACAAATTCATTGAATTTCCGGTTCTGCTTTTGATTGACAGGATATATGGCAGATATAAAGGTGTATGTCTAAAATATATACAGTATTTGTGTGCATGTAAAAGGAGCTGTTCACAAAATGATGAAGGTTTAATATCATTCTAACTTAAAGAGAGAAGCGCTTCTTCCACAACTATAGACGGACAATATTGATATATTAACCACATGATGAATGACAGTGACAGCCAATTAAAATCCATTCTGATTTAAAATGCGCCCACAAAATGTGATATAATGTACAAAATAATAGAATAACAGTTACACTCTTAAAAAGAGGCACATAAAACCAGGTGCTTCAAAGGGTTATATAAGAACCTTTTGGTTCCATAAAGAACCTTTAACATCTGAAGAACCTTTCTGTTTCACAAAAGGTTCTTTGTGGCGAAAAAATAATCTTTGGATTATAAAAAGTAGGACAGAGATGGTTCTTTAAAGAACCTTTTGCTGAATGTTTTTTGTGTAACCAAAACTGGTTCTTCATATGACATTGTTGTGAAGAACCTTTTAAGCAGCTTTATTTTCAAGAGTTTATGTTTACAGGCCTGATGTTGTTCTTGTTGTAAACCGGTATTAAACTGAGATACAGACAGATTTATACTGAGGAAAGAAGCGCTGCAGGGTGGAGTAGAGTTTGGTTTGGTGGTTTTTGAAGGTTTCAACGTTTAACAGGATTCTTTAACCGTCACACCTCAATGACCTCAAAACATTTCCCGTCACAACACAGCCGCTTACTCTTAAACGATATCCACCTGTCTAACAAGCACACATCATTCATCCCAACCCTATAAATATGTTATTTCATTATTACAAATCTTTCTGGAGTTTGATTATCTTTTATGTAGGAAACAAACGTTGGACCATTCAATGACACAATGTTGCAATATGACACTATTTTAAATCCACTTTGTTTTCTGAATATTTTACAAAATCTTGACAAATCAGAGTCATGTTCAAGAGAGCGTCATAAATAATACAAATAAATAGAGTTTTACTTACATTTCATCTCTAGACTGAAATAAGAACTGATCATGCTGTTATCATACTGGCAGCAGTACAGATTCTCATTCTTTGTATCTTCTCCCTTGAGCACAAAAAGAGCGTCTCGCTGTTTACTGGAGTATGTTTTAGTATCAATCATCTTGTGTACTCTGAAGAGTTTAAATTCAACACCTCCGGAGCCCAGAGGAGCCTGACACAACAGCTCCACCGATGAACCCTTCACTGATGATGTCAGGGTCGGCGCTTCAGGGACGGATGACTGTTCAGCGTCTGCAGGATTGGTAAAACAGCATATATTACTACGGTGTACATTCTTTATGTTATAAACTCTATAGTCTTGAGTCAATATGAAATACAATTCTGTTGGGTAAATCATAGAGATATTTATATAGATGCCTCACCAGCACCTGTTATATATGATCCGTCATATTGGAACAGTGACGTGTTGTTTAACGTTGGAAAACTGATTACTGGAACAGCAGATGAATTATTGACCGATCTGATATGGCAGATGCATCTATGTCTGAAGTGGTTGAATGTGGCATCTATGTATATACTCTATAAATGGCATACATCTCTGTAATCCCAAAGTACTCAATGTCTTTCTGCTAAAAATGGAATTCTGCTGCCCCCAGTAGACCCCTAACAGGGTTTACAACCCAACGAACATCTAAAAATATCATTCTTCATGAGTTATTTCATTTTTCTGTTTCTATGATCAACTGAAAAACTGACAAATTCTGGCATTTTTTTATTTTTATTGTACTATTTGCAACTTTTTCTTGGCACTAAACATCATGATGCTCCAAGATTGCTTTGATGTGATTTGTGTTGGGACCATCAGATTACTTTTCTGAAGTAGCGAGTAATAGACATTATTTACGCATCCCACTTTATTCTAATTCTAAATAAAGTTATGTTATTAGACGTGCACATGAACAGATGCTAGTCATAAAACAAAACTAGAAAATGTAATTTTATTATGACAATTCTCTCTGGACTTTTTATGAAAACTCTAAATTCAAAACTAGGTCTAATCATTCAAAAAGTATGAAACACAATAATAAAGTTGTACAGTAAGTCACATAATCACTCATATTAACCCAGAAAAATGATTTCATGTTGAATCAATGTAGAGAAAAACAAAAATAACATTGATTCAACACAAAATCAAATGTCTTTGCTGTCTGGTAGGAGATCTTTTGTATAGAATAAATAGCTCTAAGGGGGTTATGAAATATTTGAAGCATGGAATATAATAAAAGTAAAAAATGAATGTACTGATGCAAAACAAAGGCAAGGCCTGAATCACAGTGAGCATCAGGTGAAAAAAACACAAATGTCTCATTAAAGGTGATTTTGGACACATTACTTTTCCAAATGTACTTTGAAAGATTAAAAATGTATATTGTCACTTTCCTATTTAGATTGCATGTTTGCATGTTTATTTGCAGTCAAAAGAATTATTCATTTAAATGTGATAGTTAAAACATAATTGTGATACTTACCACAGAAATCCTGCCCAAGAATGATGAAAACAGTGAGGAGAAACCTGCAAAATGTCATTCTTCTGCTGACCTCAGATAATCCAACGCTCACAGTTGTGTGTGTATATTTGTGTAAATGGGTCTCTATATAAAATCAGCACTGGTTGTGGAACTTGCGTAAACTTCCTTAACCACGCACAAGAGCAGCAACATATTGTTTCATGTGTTTAAGAAAACCACATCCTTGACATTATCAAAAGACGCCCCGCTAGAGAGTGCGCGGCCTATCAAACAATGACAGGAAGCACAGATACACACTTCACCCCTGCATCCAAACAACCTAAAATGTGTTTGGTGATACAGGTCAGAGGTCAGCTGGGCTGTTTACCACCGTGCACCGTGAGGGGTCTCATCCTCATCAGCAGACCGATAAACTATTAATACCCTCAAGTGTTTTATATTTGGGATTCAAAAATGTAAAACACGGTGTTGCATATGAGTTGTGTTTTGAATCACACATGACATCATGTGTTGTTTGCAGCTGAGAGGAACTCTGGTCATTTGATTGTTCGGTCAGTAATTGTGTCACATGCATGATCAGGAAAAGACAAACATTGTATATTATTGTGTCACTTTGTTGTTTTATCTTTCTTTCAAACTCTATAATGTTTTGGGAGTTATTACACACATAGACAATTAAGACGGATCCAGTAACACCTAACAGTGAATGAGAGAGACCACCTGAGAAAAGACTTTTATGTATTTATATATGTGGTATATACAGTATATTGTGAATGAAATGAGTCTTCTTTATTGTCTAGTTTTTATAAACACCTTTTATTTTCATACTTGTATTTATTATTGAATTATTTCTTTGTCACATTAACATGCAATACTCGTCTTATTGTTCTTTGTTTAGCTCATTTCCGAGTGATCATGTAAAATGAACATTAGTCTTTAGTCTTGTGGTTTGTGGTTCAAAGATCTAATGGAAAGTTCACCGTGCAAAGTGAAGTGGCAACATTCTGTGATATAAATAATGATGACTGACTATGAAACTATTTCTTTGTATTAATATTCTATAAAAAAAGGATTTATATTCAGTACGAAACTACTTAAGGAACCAAAATACTGAAAAATGCCCCAGACAATTTCTATTGTATCCTGCTGATTTAAATATCACACCAATCAAAAACTTTTCTATAGAAATTCTTTTTTAAACATTTTAGAAGAATCGCTCATCTATCAAAACAACAAATACCATTAAGGTAAATTATCGAAAGGACACATCTATTTAAATTGAGGTTTAACACCAATGCTAATCTTAAGCATTTGACCACAAGACTTTAGTTTGTAAGATCTTGACAAGACGGTTTCATCGGTCACACGCACCTGGCCAGAAGTGAACCTCCGGTCTGTGTTTGGTTATAATATGACAATTTATTTGATATTTATAATAATTTAAACAAATATTTTGTTGTATATTATTTTTATTCAATTCAATTAAAACTCAACAAAAGCTCAAAGCTCAACAGTTATAGATTATTTGTGGAGGTCTCCCAGAGGTTACATTTTGGCCACATAAGGTTTGTTTATGTTGTTGCGCTGAAACCATCTATACAGGGAGGTTGAACTAGGCCTTAAACTACAAACATGCTTTACAAAAACAATGACGAGTGTTTCTTAAGACTAAACAATAAATGTTAATCTGTTCATGGTCATGACAGCTCAAACATGTATTTTATTCTGAGACAACCTTAAAGTCACAGTGAAAAGGAAGTTGTGATTTGTCTTCTTGTCCGTATGGTGATGTTACATCCGAGTGAAACTTAAAAAAAAGTAGGGCAGAACTTTTGAAGCAAATTGAAGCATTTGTTTAAGAGAAATATCCAAATTTATTTTATTAAGAAAGAACTTCGGGAAATAAACGGAAGTTAGAAAATATTCTTAATAGCTGTCAATATGGATATTTCTCTTAAACAAACGATTCACTTCAGAAGACCTTTGTTAAGACCACAGAGGCGTGTCGAGCACTTCTTTGATGGATGGATGCACTTTTTGGAGCTTCAAAAAATTGCTCCCCATTCACTCCCATTCTATCGCATGCACATAAAATGATACTTGGTATTATAACCCCGACTGCATTATTCTTCAAGAAGAAAGCCACATTCAGTCAGGATGTCTGAAATATCCACATTACATTTAGTCATTTAGATGAGAGAAACAATGAAAGCAATTGGGACAACATGAGGACAACAAAAAGCCTACCACAGTATACAGAGCTAAGTTTTTAATATTATGAGTAGAAAAGAGTTGGAAGTCAGAACTGATGCCTTTATAGTCAGAAAAATATCCCTTTAAGGGAACATTTTTAAAGAATGATCTTCTGGTATTTTTTGTGTTTTCACAAGGATTTTTTCTCTATTTGAACCAAAACATATTCAGTTAAACTTATATATATCCAATACGATAATTCAGTGATGAAAGTTATATTCCCTCATGTGCCTTCAATTGTGATTTAACCAAAGCAAATATTGTACAAATATGCCGTATACATATAGTATATGGAATGGGTGCGGATATACAGCAACGTCCAAATTTAAAAAAACATGTCAAAATTATTTTCAGTTATTATTAGTTAAAATTATCCTTTTGTTTCATTCTGTAAACTACTAACAATATACCTGCCAAATGTTAAATACAAATCTTGTTTCTCTTTGCAGAAAATGGAGAAACAGGTGAAAATAACAGAAAGGTTTTCTGTTTTCAGATCTCAAATAGCCTACCACAAACAAGTTCATATTCACTACAGTATAAAGCAATACATGTGGGAAAATACATGTAATATTTATACATGTGGGAAAGTTCAAAAATATACATTTTAATGTGATAATCTGGATTTTTGTGTCTTGTCATGCTGTCAATCTTTCACATTGCTGTTGGATGACTTTGCATCTATTGTAAACACGTAGTTGTGTGAGTCTCAGAGTGAAAAGGTGAAACTCAACACCATACAGACAGTGTTGGAAAGGGGTCAAATATGCCGAAGATGCTGGAATAGCAGAAAATGGGCAGGAACTGGACAGCTTGATGGCCCAGATTGCACAAGAAACTCATAAACAACTACCATAAAACATAAAAACAGACTACACTGATCCACACAGCATTAATAATTATTCTTCTGTATTCTACATTTAGGACTATGTTTCTTGTTTATGGCAATACAATTGAAAAGAAACTCAGAATTACTCTTGTTGGGTGGTTGGGTGCACAATTGGTGTTTTTTAAAGCATTGGTTGGGTCTGTCCAATTTGACCCAACCTTGACTTGAAACAAGCAGCATTGTTTACAGTGCAAGGTGTATGTAAACTTCTGACACCAGCTGTGTGTTTTTTTAGGTAAATGTGGAAAATATTGGCTGGTTCTTCTACGTGTAAACTCTACATGGTTGATAAAAATAGACACAATTGCATACAACAGTAAAAATCTGTTTATGGTGAGATTATTCTCTCTATCTAGAATAATTCTTTGTGTTGTGAGAGTAGTGAGCTTACATTGGAGCAGTTGCCCGTGTCACTTTTAAAGGATGCTGACCATACCGAGTGGCCGGTGTTTATTCAGCAACTCATTTGAGTGCCCTCACCCTATTTGAGTGTGTGTTTTCTTCTCATGGGACGGGAAACACAGTGCGTAATACATATGAAAATGACATTTTCCAATTCAAATAAGTCTTTCAACAAAAGCAACACTAGAGTTCGGTTTCCTGGTTAAAGTGTGTGTTTTGCGGTTATCTGTGTGGAGTGAGGCATCAGAGACAGAGATATTAGCCACCACTCTATTATCTGAAGCGGGACATGCGTAAGAGCTCTGATAACAGCTCTGAAGAACATAATCACCTACTGAACACAGGTCTTCTGAGAATCACACGCTTACAGAGACACTGAAGCCCGTTTGAGTGTCATGTGGGTTTTGGGAGTCAATGGAGAGTCTGGACGCATCACTTCAGCTCACTTGACACTCTTGATACCGTCTACAAAGGGTTCATAATGTGCCGCAAATCAAATGTTGAGATACTGTTGTTACCAAATATTTACACAAAGCATTTATTCAATTCATTTTATGTTGTCATACACTTTCATTGACAAGTTTGGGTCAGAAATGGGAGAAATGCTTCTCTTCACCTTCCATCAAACCTTTCCATCTGAAGGTAAATGCTTAAATGGCTGAAACAAGTTAAGACAAAAATGTTTTTTCATACTTTAAAAAACAAAACTAGATTAAATAGAAATAAGGTTTAAATAATGTCTCGGGTACGTCAAAAAACAGCTCGATAATATAACAAGACAGCATTTTGCAAACTCTATATAAAGACCATACTGTATACCTAAGATGATCACATATAACGGTTTATATTTTTCAGTTTTTTGGAAGTTACATGTTTCAGTGGAAGTTACTTGTGTGTTATTCCATTGTTTTTCATAGTTTTCTGTTACTCTAATATGTGAAATATAAGAATAAAAGTGACAGTAAACTTTTATCCATGTTTTGTTATGTTACATATCTATATTGCTAAATGCATACTGTTGGCAGAATACATGATAACAAATCTAGTTATAAGTTCATATAAAATAACTTCTTTCAAATGAACTCATCATCAATGTACATTTTTCATGGTCGAGGGTCAATATAATGATGTATGATACAGTATGATACATAATACAAGTTTGCAAATGAAATGAAAATGGATGATGCACAGCAAAAAGTCATCTGACTACCCAACTTGGCCAATGTATTGATCTATTAGTACTGTATATGATATGAAATACTAACAACAGCATAAACAGTATTATTATAAGAATTATCATCTCATTTTAATTTCAGAAGGACTTCTATAACAAAGATTAGTTTTGGACAAATGTATACAAAATTAGAATTAGATTAGGTAGAATGTGTTTAATGGCTTCATTCTAGTATTCATTTGAGATATTAAATTACAGAGAAAAAGTACTTTTTCGAAATTCTGGACTGACATTTGAGCCCCACCCACAATCACAACTGCCAGGGGTCTTCAACTTCAGTTGATCACTGATAGAGAGAAAAAGAGAGGGAGAAATAGATGACCAGCACTTTTCTGAATATGTGATCTGAATTTGACACTTTGTAAATATCATTTAAACACTAATTGCTGGATTACGGTCCTCTGGCTATTGCACATGTAAAAGTATTTTGTGCCAAATAAGAAAGACGACGTGTTTATTTGCCTCTTCTGGAGACATTCAGGATAGTTTTATCGTACATGCACCGAGCGAATGGCCGTGACTGAAGCCGTGCTGCCGTCGTTTAGTTCGTTCTCAAACATATGCAACACATCTGAAAACATGAAGGTATGTTTATGTCACACAATTTATCATTAAGTCTCTGCTCCTGGTTAAAAACTGAACAAATTATATTATAATATTTAATAATTATTACTTAATAATATTTGTAATTATAATTTGTGCAATTTTAAAGATTTCAGTATGATATGAAGTCTGTGTTTGTATGTAAATGCTAAAATATTTTTCATAATATATATTTTTTGTTTGTGAAATGAGATAACCAAAGCATCACATTAAACCAATAAAATAATTGAACATTTATATTTTGTTTACTGTGAATTAATCCAGACGGTTTGATTCGGGACCAATAAATGTAAATTTGTTTTTTTTGTATTTCATAAATAACTCTGAAGGCTTGGAAGTTTGAAACAGGACTTTTGGATCTGAGTCAAAGCAACGGCTTTAATGAACCTTCACAGTCCCTAACAGAACACAACACTGAAAGCGAAGGATGCTGGGATATGGAGTTCTTGCTGTCAAATTGGGGCGGCACATCGCCCGAACGGTCCAACACTTCTCAAAGAGCACCCGTACATGACCAGGTCCACAGTCCTGATCTCTACTACACTCAGGATCTGAACGAAGACAGAGACCAAGCAAGACTAAACAAACATCAAGTTTCCATTACAAGCTCTCTGGCTGAACTGATTCCTAACGAAGCGTCTTTAAATTCTTCACTGCCGGACCTTTTTAACGGAGGATATTTAGAGCAGCAGGTGATGGGAAAATCATACTCGCAACCAGAAAGTGTCTCTCTCGTAAATGACATGGACAGAACAAATGAGAGAAGCAACGTGGGAAAATTGAGATCGTGGGATTTTGCACACTACCCTCAGTCTGTACCTCTGATACCCATCACAGACTCCAAATATGTACCCACATCGGGGATCGCCATGGACACGCTGGTGTTTCCTCCACATCATAACTATAACTACATCCAAAACTACTCTCATCCCAGACTCTACCAGCAGCAGCAGGTGAGCTACGTCCAAAGCCAGCCAACAAGCCACTATCCAGGCAGACAGTGCATGATGCCTGACTCCACAGTGCCACCTGCAGGTCAGGAGGGGAAGCGCAACCGGCGAGGGACGGTGAAGAGGAGGGTGACGGTACACAGTTGTGAATACCCAGGCTGTCACAAGACTTACACTAAGAGCTCCCATCTCAAAGCTCACCTTCGTACACACACAGGTAACCACAAACACAGAAGTACACAACTGAATAAATGATAGAGTGTTAGAAAAGTGGTCCAATCTTTGATAACCTATAGAAAGACGAAACACAGACCAGATCGCTTTAATTATTTTTCTTAGACATCAATGAGATTGGACACCTTTGATTATTTCTACATAGAAAAATCTCTCAAATGACTCCGGCTCAGATTTGTCAAGTCTCCAATCAAAAGTCAATATAAATGAAGACCTCAATATGAACACAAATAAATCTCATCACATTTACCCAAATCCAGATTATTTTACCTTCTATTTCTGTTGACTTCAGGTGAAAAGCCGTATCACTGCACTTGGGACAGCTGCGGGTGGAAGTTCGCCCGTTCCGACGAGCTGACGAGACACTTCAGAAAGCACACGGGTCAGAAGCCGTATGAGTGTGTGCTGTGCCACCGGGCCTTCAGCCGATCTGACCATCTGGCATTACACATGAAGAGACACGCGTGAGATCAGGAAGACATATAGATACACACAAAGAGAAACACAGATACAGTATATACACGCTAATCTGGTTAGTTTATGCCTGTAATGGCATTTAAATGTCTTTGAGAGGACCTGAGGTTCAGCAGATGAGGCGCTGACAGTGTTTATCCAAAAAAGGTCCTTAAAAGCACTATGATGTTAACATACAACTGACATGTACATACTGTACATTATGGTGCATTATGAAATGAAATTTCTTTTCATAAGAAAATAAACATGGTTTAGTCGAAAATAAGAAGCTCCAAAAATGTAGGTACCTTGGGTGCGAATTCCACGCGGCCTTTGAGCTGTATAATTTGGGAAACTGTAAAGAAGCAATTATATCAAACTCTTTCCGTTGCAAATTATACCTGTAAAAAGAAAAATGAGAGGTTATAAAATTTTATTAGAAGAAAATCTGTACATTGCTGTAACATTCCATACAAGAAAGTGCTGTTGAATTTGAATGACATCATCTACTTAAATATTTAGAAACTTTTAGAACTAAAATAGCAAAAAATGCAAAGAATACAGCAGGTATAATGTTTATTTTACACTTCTTTTGAATATCATGTTATTTTATGACTTTCTATTTTTAGTCTGTAATTTTGTATTTATTATATACGTTTGTGTGAAGGGGATGTAAGGAAAAAGTCTTTGTGTTATGGATATTTCGCTATTTATAATCACCCCCCAAAAAAACATCAAAAGAAAAACAAATATATTCTGTTTGTCTGTGCTAAAGTACTTTTCGTGTGTGTTTTAGGAAGCATTTATGATTTATTTATATTATCTCAGCAATAAAGAAACGAACTTATGTGCAAGTCTCATTTCCAACCAACAGACGGCAAACAAACAAAAAAATCTCTGTGAACAGAAGGGAAAGTTTATAGGAAAATGTTTAATTTCCCCTCTTGAATTTCATATAAAAATCATGTGACATCACATGATATTCAGTGAATTTGCAGTTTTCATGGTCATTTTAGGACATTTCATGTACATGTATATCTGCGAAAAACAAACAAGGCTCTACAAAAGCATAAATCACTTATGCACAAGCAGTGGTTCACAACCAAGGCTGAGTTTCTCACACTTGAGAAATTCAACAAAAATAAGTATCCTGGGATTAGTCTTGGTTATTCCCGAGCGTCACGATGACATCCCACACTCATGTGTTCAGTGAGGGAGCACATGAGGACACAAAGCATCATGCGTTTGCATTACATATATAACGCCTGTTTAAGAAACAAAGCCGGAGGAAATTGAATGGAAATTTGCCCTTAGGTCAACGTTTTATTTATGTTTTTCTGTCTCTTTTTACAGCTGGATGATGTAAATGTATCACAAATCTCAACTTTCAATTTCTGTTCTGCATCTTTACATCAAATTAGAAAAATATTCATTGATGGATAGCCATCAACAACACTTTGTCAGCGTAATCTCAAATCACTGTGAATATAGTTATGAGGGTAAATGAGGATAAGCGGTACTGCAAGAGAATGAGAGATATGGAAATAACAGGGGAATGTAGGACGTTCTTTGGAACACATTTGAGAACTGGGTTAACTAACACTTTACTTATACAAATAGTTTCACACTTTGTTTACTCACAAGCATAACATTGAAGAGCGATTTTAAAACAGTGGACACTAAAATCATATCTGATCAGAATGAATTCAACTGAACTAATGTGAAATGTCTTTCTTTAAAGAAACGACATGCCACAGTTTCTTATTCTTCCACTTCACAAAGTAAAACAGTGTTTGGCCAGCGTTTTGCTCTTGCTAGTAGATTTTATGAAAAGAAATTATTAAACTATACTTAACATAACTATGTTCCTGTTCTTAACCAAAAAAATTTTAAAATAACATAAAAATCTGCTAATTTTGGTCGTTTAGATTTTAATTATTTTGTTTGAGTAATTTCGATTGAACAAATTATTAAGTAAATCCAACTCAATTTTCTCAACTCAATAAACACAAGTTTACTTATTTATTTTGTGGTGAGACTAAAGAAAAGCATGTGGTCTTTGTGCTATTTCAGCATTGGTACAGTTTATTATTTCTCATTTTTATATAGTAAAAGAAGCGTGTAAAGGTATTGAAGGTATGCCGAAATCAATTACAATCCATTGCAATTATGACACAAAGTAATTTGTGTTTTTGCAATACCACGTAGATTTTCCAAGAATAATCGATAATAAGATGCAGATAGTACAACATACTCTGGGGTTTGTTAAGAAGCTCATGGATTACAGTTCAGCTAAATCACATGGAAGAATATTTTGTTGCGCAATGGCGTCTAATCCTGCGGTAATGTGCACGTTGGAGACGCAGATCGGGCGTTCTGACGCAGGGTTCAGTCCGGGTGAGCTCAGGACCCGAGATGAACTCTTCTGAGAAAGAGCAGAATATGAGTAAAGATGAGGACAGAGCCTGACACTGATAACAGGGACGAGGACGACTGCGGTGCTTTCAAATTCTATAAAAATACATAACCTGTTATTTATTTGATCGCAACATCGAAATTGTATTCAGCTGGTTGAAGTGAAGAGTGAAGCGTTAAACTGGAAGGTAAGCAGCAGATCTAATGTATTTTTATTGTTAAAAACCACTTATGACAAAATGAAATTTCTAGAGAATGCCGATAGACTGAAAATAATGACAGGCTATTTGAACACATCATCTGACTTTAAAATGAAAATGAAACGTTTCTAAGTGGGAGCGCGTTTTTAACCCACACGGCGCGCGCAGACGCGTGCGTATTGTTGAAAAATACAGGCACATGTGCGACAGGTGTTATATGGTAGTTTATTTAATTTAAGAGTTATTTAAATTTCCTTTATTCATGAGTTTCCTTCTTATTGATTTAGAGATACAATAGGTATTAAACCACGAGTAACAATTTGCATAAAAAGGCTAAATTGTTCATTCAATAGGCTACTATAAATCAACAAAGACTGCTAATTTGGGGTTTTTCGATTTATAATTTGCACTTTTGCATACTTAAATTGACTTACATGTAAATATGTTGCCATTTTGCATTCATGATACAGTTATGTAATACGTGCCTTCATAAATGCCTTACATTTACGCATTCAACCACTAGGGGGAGCTAAAGATCCTCAGACTCCAAAACGCAAAGAGAACCAAGAGTCATTCAACATTCAGACTGAGTGAATAGTCAAAGCATGAGGGACCAAACCATCACGCTGGCAGAGCAGGGTGTGATGCTCCAGGAAAACACAACAGATCCGGTTGGTCAGGATGACGCAACATCTTTCACAAAAGAAGCAGTGTCCACCCTGACATCCAGCAGCATGCTGGCACACTCGTTTCTTATCCATCCTAGAGTTCTGACAGACAAAGATTCATCTGACACTGACGGTAGTAGCATGCATGGCAAGCGTGAGTTCACCCCTACTGAGAAAACAGACGACAGTTATTGGGACAAGCGCAAAATGAACAACGAGGCCGCTAGGCGTTCACGTGAGAAACCCCATGTGCCTACACGCTTCCCATACCAATAACCTCCAAAATTGAAAAAAAATGTGTCAGACGATAATGAGTCAATAACTAATTTCAGCTTTTTATGCATTTGCACAACAGTCATGAACACGATTGGTATTGCTAGGGACGTGTTCAGTGTTTTAGTGGGGGAAAAATGCATCGGCCTTGTCAAAGTGATCAATATTTTTGCATGAGGATACTTAAACGAACGGTGAAAAAATTAGATATTAACTCCGGTGTCTTTATCATGGGTTTTGATGACGGACAGCTCTGGCTGACAACAGAAACAGCTTCAATGACTGCATCAGCCAAAAACAGCTATTTAAAGACACAAGAGTGAAAGTCATCCATTCTCTGTTATAATGTGTGACTGACAAACACAATGCTAATAGAAACACTTGGTTAAGTGGACAAAAGTGTTACTGCCCCAAGGATCTAATGGTACAAAACAGAAAGAGGTTCTAGAGGTTCCCACAGTCCTTGTTTGTGTGAGACAGTTTATCGCAGCTACACGTTCAATGTCAACATCAGCACTTCTGTGGCTATTTTAGGCTGTGAGAGACAAAGGTATCGATTTGCGTATGCATTGTGTTTGCCGTTAAACATGCAAGCGATGCAGAAAGAAAGGACGTGTAAGCAGAAGAACACGGAACAGTTAAAAGCGCATGGGCCTAAAATCTGCTTTCAAAATGCATTTTAACATCATGTCAAGTAGAATAATTGACCCTATATGGATTGAGAAAGTCTTGGACTAGATTTGAATTACATGTTAGTTTTAATAGGACGAGCACTTTAATAGCAATGCTTTCATTTCTTAAGATACAATGCAAACCTCGATGTCACATTAAAGGACATTAAATAAACAGTTCACCCAAACATGAAAATTGTCTTCATTTACTCACCCTCAAGTTTGCTTCCAAGCATTCTTCCAAATATCTTTCTCCATGTTCATCGTAACAAAGACATTTATAAAGATTTAGTAAATTGTTATATTTTCTTTTTTTGGGGTTGAACTGTTCCTTTAAGCGTCAAACAACTGAAGAATAAAAATAGAAAAGGTTATAAATTGTACCTTCGGGGGGAACTGGCAAGCTTTGTTTGTACTGTGTACTGTAAATTGTTGATGCAACAACTGTGATAAAATAAAAGTATTGCACTCCTATTCTTCACTTAAAATAAAACAAAAATGATTGCATCATATCTTCACCCTGATGTCATTTCCAAACCTATATGGTTTGTGAAACACAACTGAAAAGATTTTGAGAAGTGTTTTAGTGGTTTTGTGTTCATACAATGGAAGTCAACGTGATGAAATTTTGTTTGGTTATCAACATTCTTCAAAATATTTTCAGTTGTGTTCTGCAGAGGAATGAAGTCATACAGATTTGGAACGACATGAGGGCGAGTAAATGATTTTTCATTGTAAGTGAATTTTATATTTTCAATGTGTTAATCATTTAATGTTACATCTTGATCTGTAAAGACCAAGGTGCTACATTTATTAGAAATGTTGGTTTTCTGAATGAATATTTGGGTGGGATTTTGAAATATTGACCCTGCACATATCTCACATCTGTTTTCTTCGATCTCAGATCTACTGCTGGACTGGCGAGTGAGGTTGCTTAAACAATAAAGCTCCACAGAGGATGCCTTCACTACTAACTGATCCAGATAAACACACATTGGGTTCTTTGTCTCTACCAGCACCCCTGATCAACCCCTCTCGGTTGAAGGAGGGGTGTGAGGGGGGTGGGAAGGGAAAACCAGTTGCTAGGCAGGCAGCATAACGGTTGCCTAGGGAACTGTAGCAGACGCAGCTGTGAGTGAATCGGGGAGAATGCGAAGGGGGAGGGATAGGCAAGTTCAAGGCCAACACCCCCAATCTGTAAAATGTCCGTCATCACCTCAACAGATGAATAGAGAGTGCATTAGGTGATGGTGGCGCAAGCCTAATGTCGGCGTATCTCTTGATCCCGGCAGGTCGCATTACTGCGGCACGGTTTCTAACAGGATACAACGATGAAGGTTGCTGTTAATGGAATTGCTTTGTGCCAGGTGTCATTTGATTCTAAAGGTTCAAAGTTACTTAGAAATATGGTACAAGTGTCATTGTCATGACCTTTATTCCTTAATGACACTTTCTTTCCTAAAAACAAAACAAGGATCAAGTGCATATACATGTGATGATTACATAAGCAGATATGCTATTTAAGAATAACTAAGCAGTTAAAGACACGTACAACAGTTTGTTTATGCATAAATAGCTTTTTCTTAGAATCGTACTGGTGCCAATACCATTTTTCAGGTCAGGGAACTTGCAGACAGTTAAAGCGGAAGAAACTCTACCATCATTATTGTTCTGTAATACTTGCACAAACAAAACACAAGCATACCCACACACCAAAATGATGCATAAACAAATATTGCTGAAAATGTTACTTGATACAGGCCAAGAACAGGAAGGCAAGTTGGTATTTTGAAACTGGCACCGTGAGTACAGGACAAGCATTCTTAAAATAAACAGTGAATGGTATTTTTGGAAAAGAATGAATATGGATAAACTCTGGATAGACAGACAGACAATATAGACAGATACATAGACAGATAGATAGAATACTGACAGACAGATATATTATATTGTCAGTTGGTCAGACAGACAGATAAATAGATAGAATACAGAGAGACAGTATTTTTAGACAGACAGACAGATCTAAACAGAAAAACAGAGAAAGAGATAGAATAGACAGACAAATATATTATACTGTCAGTTGGTCCGACAGACAGATAAAGAGAATCCTGACAGACAGACAGAATTTTAAGACAGACAGACTACAGGTATGTGCGGAAAGAAAGATATACAGACAGACAGATAGAATATTGACAGACAGACACAAAGGTAGCATTTTTAGACAGACAGATATATAGACAGAAAAACAGATACACAGAGAGAGAGAGATTATACTGTCAGTGATCATACAGACAGATAAATAGACTGACAGACAGATAGAAATGGACAGACAGACACACAGGTAGTATTTTTAAACAGACAGATCTATAGACATAAAAGCAGATACAGAGAGAGATTATACTGTCAGTGGTCAGACAGACAGATAAATAGAATCCCGACAGACAGACAGATAAAATTTTAAGACAGAAGGAGTCTAGACGGATAAATAGACAGAATGCTGACCGACAGACACACAGCTAGTATTTTTTAAGACAGACAGACAGATATATAGAAGGAAGACACACAGACAGACACAGAGAGGTAGTATTTGTAGACAGACAGTCAGACAGATAGTACTGTCAGTTGGTCAGACAGACAGATAAAATACTGAAAGACAGACAGACTGTATTTTTAGACAGACTGAATATTGACAGAAACACTTGACAGACAGACAGACAGAATACATACATAAAAATATAGAATATGACCATACAGATGGAGTATTGAAAGAAAGAAAGAAAGAAAGAAAGAAAGAAAGAAAGAAAGAAAGAAAGAAAGAAAGAAAGAAAGAAAGAAAGAAAGCTTGTTGTCTGAGCCAGTGTCTTTACGCAATGGTGAATATTTACGCAACAGTTTCAAAGTCTCGTAACCTCTTTCTCTGTAAGAAGCTGAAGTGTTGAGCACACAGAGGTGAGTTACAGCAACAGCACTCTGGTCATACACCGCAACTGCCGTATCTGTGATCGGTAACCGACCGCGTGTCGTTACTGTAAATGGCAATAGAGCATCTCTGACCACCTCTGTCTCCTCCACGACCATTTCACCAGGAGTCAAGGCTTGTGCATCTATAGCCGCGATGAACAAAACGTGACTAGGCACCCAAAGCTCCGTGTTATGCAACCGCTGACCTACTAACACACATTCGAGGACGACGAGGAGAGAGAGTGCGCGCGCGTGTGTAGAGGAAAACTGGAGCAAAGCCTCCGACATAACATAAGGACGAAGAGGGAGGGAGAGACAGACGCCGAATAGCAGCACAGTCAGTGAGTCACACTAATCGACACAAAGCCGGTGAGAGGATCACGACACGCGCGGGACATTTTCACCCAGATGCGAAGTTGCAGTGGAAAGATAAAGAGAGAAAACAGAGATCCGGGACAAGGAACCGCACTGAGAGGCGCGGAACACGCATCCACTGAAGAATAAAAGCGGAGTGATCGATTTAACATCGGGAACGTGATATTTCACATCGGTGAGTTTATGCAAATATGTGAAATGTATTCTGTATATCTTGCGTTATGTCTGTGACATTGAACATGCCTTTATCTGAACCGGGCTAGGCAGTTGTAGGCTAGGCTTTACCTTGCAACGTGGTCAGGGTATGTTATTGTTCGCATGGAAACCGACTCGGGGTCGGCGTGACTCTCAAACGCTCCGTTAAGAAATAATTGTAGGTTTTGTTATAGGTTTCTTTGTTCTTCATCTCAAACGCGCGTCCGTGAGATTTTAAGGACCATGGCATCCGTTCATCTTTTCATTGTGGATTGCCTTTATTCTCATTCAATGTCAAGTCGAGACGGTGTGGCGTGGGGGAGGTGATCGTTACGAAATCCGAACGCACGAGTGGTCGTGGGGTCAGTGATTGTGTAAGCATGGCGGCGGCACAAATTCCGCGTATTCGCGAACGCGACGCGTAATACACGGGGATGACTAAATTGCAAATCAGCGTTTCTTTGAACGCGTACGGTTGTAAAATAACAATGCGTGGCGCGGCGCCCATCGGGACAATGCGATGCCATGCATTAGATTGTCTGAGTGTTCGGCGGCCACCCAGCGTGACGCTAAAGGGCTTTTGACTTCTTACTTTTGACAATTACTCAATTGTGACGCTCAACACATCCTGATAAAATTTTATTGTTTCGCCACTTCTGGTTGGTTTGTTGTGCAATAGATTAACAGATTCAGAACTTTTGGGCAGATGAGTGGACGGGTTATTGATGAGGACTACATTAATATTCTGATTTTGTAAAAAGCATACTTGCAAATTTACATTTTTCAATTTGGCAGACGCTTTTATCCAAAGCGACCTACATTGCATTATCCTAGACATTTTTGTTTCTAAGTATATGCAATCCCCTGGGATCGAACCCACGACCTTGGCGTTGTTAGCGCCATGTTCTTACCACTGAACGGTAAAGAAAATGTATTATATAACTTAGCCTTTAATTTATATATGTAAAATGTATAACACAACTTATATAAATTAAAGGCTATGTAAAATGTATTACATAACTTATATAAATTAAAGGTTATGTAAAATGTATTACATAACTTATATAAATTAAAGGCCATGTAAAATGTATTACATAACTTATGTAAATTAAAGGCTATGTACTTTGCTTGTGTAAAATGCGAGGACTTTATGTTGGTGTGACGTATTGAACTGTGAAAACCTCATGCTCTTCATAAAGACTGACTTCTAAAGTTAACAGGTCCACCACTCCCTGCTCAGCAATGCCAGGAATCTCAAACCGCCTCAAATTGCACCCAAACATCTTGTAATACCCAACATCTCCTTGAAAACCTATACCTTTTTTTATAATGGCTCCAACCTCAGAATGGATTTCCATTAATTCAGGTGGCAAAAATAGATGATTCCTCCAATTAATCTCATTTGAGGAGTTTCCGAAATGCATGACATCTAAAAAACATTTGTGCCGTTGACTTTTTTTCACAGACATCTTTTGTGTCTCCAGTACTAAGCCCTGTCATTAAGAGTCTAGCCAACACAATATATCTCACAGTCGTACTGGCCTACTTGGCCTTTAGGTTGGAAGAAAAACTGAAGGCGTTACAGCTCTGCCTGCATGTGACTGAGCAGACACATGCAGAGAGGCTTCCAGTTGTAAACACTATCCATCTGGGACAACACATAACGTCGAATTGTGGTCTCTGGTTCTTAGAAATGGAAGTATGTGGTCAAAAGTATACAGTATTGAATCTAACTAGTGAAGAAAGGGCCATTAGTATAGCAATCGCTAGTCAGACATTAGATAAACGGTCTACAGACATCATATGGATAGTCACTTGAACTTAACTCAGCACGTCCTAAAATGATTCCTCAACTATGGTAACAGTCTGGCACCGAGCCACAACCCACGGTTTGAACTGCGCAATACTGCATGCTCTATTTTCTTGGCTGATCCCAGAGACATTTCGAAAGCAGGACTGTGTTTGACATTTGCAAGCATTGTGACGCAACCACAAAAGCCATCATTTTGTAATCATTCCACCTTACTGATTACATTTCAGATACATACTCCAGCAGCATGTCTGAAAACGCACATCGGTGCATCGCTGTTGTGATTCGCGGCCCACTTTAATCTAATATCCTGCTGCTGACGTATTCTCTCCTTTTTCGTACCTCCGCAGTGCTGTTAAATTCCTCTCTCGTCCCCCAATTGGAATCCTCAACCCCTCCCTCACCCTAGAACACTATTTTTGGTCGGCGCTATAATTCCTCACTGCTTGCTCAGGCGCGCACACTGTCTCTCTCTCTCAGACACGCACACACTGTTGCCGCTCCAGTGACCTATTTTACAGCGCGCCATTGGATCGGGCGAGCGAGCGCGCGCACGCACGTACCGTTGTTTACGGAGCAGGCGGTTTCTAGGTCAGTGGGACACATGCGCACAATTTCCAACTCCCTCGCATTGTGTTCCTAAAGACGGGAGTCCTACGTGAAACTAAAACATTTGTCATGCCATGTGTCCAAGATGTTACCTAATCCTCAAAATGTTGTGAGGTGGACCGGAGTGCAAAAAGTGACCCATGAAGATGTAGAAGTATTCCTTTGTTTGATAAAATTAGACTCGAAACATGGCACGTACAAAGTTCTGATTTGGATAAGGAAATATTTGTCTCCGTGTCTAATAAACATTACTTTTCTTCTTTGTATGGGACTGTTTGTGTTTTGGAGATGGTGCAATAGTTCTGGGCGTTATGTAACATGAATTCAGATTCTGAGATTAGCTGCAAAATATATGAGATAACAAATCAAGACTTAATAGCGTTATGTTGTAAATAATGGTTTGAGCCAACAACATGAAGACAAGTCATTATTCTCAAATACAGAATAATGAAGCACAAATCTTGCGCTGCAAATTTAACTGTAAAATAAATCAAATTGAACAAAGTCGTCTGAGATAGTTTGGCCTCCCATCGTATGTGGAATTTGCTTTTAAAAAGCACTTCCGTAACGCTTGATTTTGTGCAACATAAGTAAACAGCGAATCACATTATGTACTCATTCTCAGTGAACCAAATATTTGTAGTTTTGATGTAAATAAAGATATTTGGATCTCGAATAAACAATCAAATGAGAATTTTTCCACAGCACAGCTTAAGTTCCTTTCTGTGATGTGTCCTTATATCTCTGTCGACTCATCTTTTCCCTGAACTCAGTCTCGTTGAGAGATAATATGACTGTGCTGGTCTTACACAATACGTGTCTTACTGCAGCGGGGCATGATCTCTACGTACACGTTTCATTACTCTACTGACCTTAATTTCTCTAGTGCTCCTAGGACACTGGCAGAACGCAACTTTTTAGTTGATGCCAGGTTTATATGCATTATTTGAAAAGAAAGTTTTGCACTAGTGCATGATTTCACATTTAGTCAAAGCTGAAGTGTTTGAAATAAAACAAATGTAAATAAACATATTTGTATTTTTACAAAAGTACGTATACACAACTACAACACCATTACAAGGAAATACAAATATTTTGTTCTGTTTTTCTTGCTGTTCTATTTTTACCTCAACTGTATGATGTATTTGTTTAATAGTTCCTCTAGACAGATTTTCGGTAATCTAACTCTGTTTCATTGTCTCTACAGATCTGCTCAATCGAGACTGGGAAAAAACAGTGAGCCAAGACCAAGATTGTATATCGCCGATAAGACACAACTTGGGATCAGCAGTTTCTGGAAAAGGCAGAGTCGACAAATTTATATTGTCTTCAATCGAACAAAAGCAGATCAAACACAAAAAGGGACTCTACCCATTTTTCTGAGAATAAAACGCAGTATACACGTAACCAATGACGGTTGTTTTTGTCGCGTTCCATCTTTTTCTCATCTTTTTGACCAGTCTTCTGGACACTTGAACATTTTAAGACTGGTTGAATCTGGTTCAGAAAAATTCAACACAGTTCCTGATTGAAACTGCTTCACAGGTCAATAAAACTCTTATTTTCAATGTTCACAGAGTGTCAGGTACACAGACCGCTCTCAATAGGACCACAATGGAAAGCCTAAATCTTCCTACCCAAAACAACAGTGCCAGCTTGGAAACTCTAGAAACATTCTCAAACTACAGCGAGAGTTTACCATCACCTCAAATCTCCAACCCGGGTCGTCAAGGCAGAGTATCAAAACCCAAACCCAACGCATCCTGCCGGCGGAAACGCGAATTCATCTCGGATGAGAAGAAAGATGCGTCCTACTGGGAAAAGCGGCGCAAGAATAACGAGGCTGCCAAAAGGTCAAGGGAGAAGCGGCGGCTCAATGACATGGTGCTAGAGAACAGAGTCATAGCACTGAACGAGGAGAACGTGCGACTGAAGACGGAACTCCTGCAGTTGAAATTAAGATTCGGACTCATAAGTTCTGCCTCCTACATGGAAAAAACACAGCAGATCAGCAGTAGCACTGAAGCATTGATTAATGGTGCAAATGGTACTGGAGCAACATCTGGAAATCCATATTACTCTAGCAGTGGATACTCGAGTGCGTCTCAAGTCATGATGAACTCTGATTCCTCAGAGGCGGAGCAGCCAACCAGAGGTGAACGGCACACAGCATTATCCAAGTACTCGCCTTGTGGATCGCTGTCGGACATGTCCGATTGCTCTTCACGGGACAGCCCTGAACCTATTAACTATGACATTAAGCATGAGAGCTCTGCAATGGATATTAACAGGCTTGAGGCAAGCGTTCTTAATGGCATCTTCAATGGTCATCATGCACGATTAGAGACTCACGAGCCACAAGAAATGGAGCAGCAAGAGAGCGTCAATGCCCCAGCCCCTCCATCCGCCACGCCTCAAAGAAGTGTCATCCTCTTCCGGTCCGGGAGTACCTCTTATCCCGTTGAGAGCCAAAGGGTTGAGGACATTGAGCAGGTGCTGTCCCAAGCACAGCAAAATGGACAAATTGTTCAATTTCCTCAAACAGGGTGCAGCCTGCCTTTAAGACCTGATGGTTTAGAGACTCTTTCAGAGGTGGCACAGCAGCTGGCCAGGAGGTCTTTGGATTCCCCAAATTTTGAGTTTGCTAATGGCAAGGCCGATGCTGGGGAAAACAGACGGTTTGTCATACAGCATAAAGACCAGAGTGCTCAAGGACAATGCAGAATCCAAGTGCAAGACACCACCCAAAATTCTTTCGCCCCAGACCTGCTCAGCGAAGCTGGGAAAGCCCAAGTATACCAGCGGACAAATCCCTACCTCTCCACTCTAAATGAGGAGCCCCCGGTGCTAACTTATGAAGGTTGCCCAAGAACAGATGGCTTCTATCAAGAGCACTCCTCAAGCAAGGACACCTCCTCTAGTGACAGTGACCCCCGCAGTTCAGACAAGGAAGCCTCTACGGACGATGAATCTCCCTCATCCTCTTGTTCGGATACCGGTGGCTACCACACCATCCACCAATCAGCGTCCTCGCCTACCATGGCCAATGGTGACGTTTGCCAATATGGGGACAACCAAGGTGAAATGAAAGCCATGGCTCTGCCACACAAGCTAAGGCTTAAATATAGGGCACTGTCCAATGGTGGCCCCCAAGATGTTCCCGGGTTAGCTACAACAGCGATGTCGCCTGATTTCGCTCTGCCTCAGCACCCGTACCTGGCGTTATCGCAGGTTAACCAGCAGCAAGGCAGCGGATCTGGAAGCAAAGATGTGGAGAGTGAGATGTCAGATGAACTTTGCAGACAACAATCTCCCTCCAGAGAGAAAGAAGAGGGAAGTAAGGACAGAGGAAAGAGAGAATTGGGAGGGCGAGGTAGCAGAAACAATAAACGTGACTGAGACTGTCTGCTAAGACAGGACTTGATTGATGTCATCTTTACCATCCTATAGAAAGAAAAAAGGTACCAATTAATTGCATGGAAGTCAATTGCTTATACTAAACATCAACTACAACCAGAAAGTGTAACTTTTGTTCTTGGTCAGTTCGCTTGTCAAAGCGATAATGTGACATTTTAATGCCGCTCTGTTCTCGCTTTCTTTCATAAGCACTTACTAGTAACTCAAATGAGTTAAGATGGAAAAGGAGCTTTTTTTGTCCTCTTTCACAACAAACTTATACCATGACTCTGTATAGCAACCTTGGACATTTGTCTCCACCTTTGAATATTTACATATCTCTGACATGTTTTGTAGCTTAGCCTAGTTAATAGGTCATTTCTGAACCCAGTACTAGACAAGTTCATGGACTCAGACACAAGTCTGTTTCTCCCTACTGATATTCTCACTCTCCTACTCTGCCTTCTGACTTTAACATTATTTAAGCACTTGGATTATAAAATACTGTGACATGACTAAACATATCATATTTTATGAGAAAAAAAAAAACATGTCAGTCTTTTAAGAGTAGAAAAGTGGGAGAACACGGTCTACTTTTTAGCATTTGGATTCTTGTATAGTTCTGTCCGAATGTTTCTGTTTGATGCTTCCAGTATGCTTTTAGTTCATCGAGTTCCTTCTATGTATTACATTGAATGAATGATACCTTAATCTCTCATTCGTAGTGTTTAAGTCAGTCGTAGGTCAATGCTAACCAGTGAAAATGACCATATTGCATCACTGTAAAGGAGCCTGATGGATCGACCCGCTTTGAAGGTCACTGTGACCAATGTTTTTACTTTAAACATTGCAATCTACCTGACATTAAGCCAAATTAGAGTCGAAAGCCCTTTGAGAAATGTCAATCTGAGCGAATCCAGACTGTACAAAGTGTAAGATATATCATTGCCGTCTAAAGATGGTCTCGTCCTTTGTGGTCAGGTTTCAGAGATGCCTCACAAGCTACCTCATGAGAATAAATTGTTGAGGTTACACAGAACTAAAAATGTTCTCTTCATCTTAAAGGGGAACGAGACTTTGATGTGTGTAGCCCATTGCATCATCATACCCATCAGTTGTTGTGTATAAAAGTTACCACACAGTGAAATGCTGCAGCACACAAGTGTTACAAACTCAGTAGTAAACGTAGACACAAATCGAGTCCCACTAGTCGTCTTTGTAGACTTTACCACAGCTGTAAGCTGCTTCTGCACTGAATTTTTTTCCGTCAGATTTTATACAATCTTTGTTTGTTTTCCCAAACAGGTGCCTGGCACTGGCCATTATGTAAAAAGTGTACAGACAAATTCTCTTTTGAGTATTTTAAGTTTGTATCGAGTTTATTTTGGCATTCAATAATTATTATTATTAATATTGTATTTTATTTTGTATTCCAATGCTATTATTCTTTTCTCGTGTCCGTTGTCTGTTCACCTCAATGTGAAACAGTATATATGTATTTTCATGTCCTGTTCATCTGTTTCGCCTCTGTACCCTGGTGTATTGTGTGGTATTTACTGAAGTTTTAAGGAAAAAAGATAATGTTTGTAAAAAAAAAAGAAAGCCCAACTGTCATGGTGCTCAGAATGACACAAAAGTGGCAAGAAAAATAAAACATGTTGTATGTCAAATTTAAGCCGTCTAATGTTGTCATGTGTACATTACACAACATTTCACACCACTCAAACAAAAAATAAACCTTTACCATGAATGACCCCAGCCTGCACTCTTAACATTCACCTGCCAGATATCATCTCAGACACGACTGATAACCTAAATCAAACAGAGATAGGAAGATAAAAGTTTTGTTTTCTCATCTCTTCTCCCACAAAGGTATAATAATAAAGTGAAATGAAAATGCATAGGAACACTTTGTACTCCTACAGAGAGAAATAGTCAATCTGTATGATGTAACACTGACCAAGTCACGACACGGCTCAAAGACACGTACACCAGCAATACCCAAAAACAAGTGTACACACACACACAAGATGCTTTCTCTCCTCCGAAACCGCACTAATGGATTACATTACCAGGTAATTGCAAATGATACAAAGCACGAAATCCCACAAGATACTTGGAAAAGACACATGATGTGCTTCTTATAACGGGTCACAATGTCACTGCTTTTAAAAATATACACGGTGCACAGCTTAAAAGATATAAAACAGACATGCAGAAAAGAAGTTATGCAACTCTTCACATATCAAATGATGCAATAAAAAGAATGGCTTGAAAGCTACATGATCTAAACCTTTCCACCCCCAAAAATGAGACCAGTTACGGGTCATTAATCTTCTGGATTTGGTAGAGTGCCAGTGTGTTATGTGACTTAAGCATTATGTAACAACACGCGGCACTTACGCAACCTGCTCACATTTGAATGTGTGGTACCTGTTCTGCAATAAATTCACACATAAGTCAAATTTTTTTTTCTATGAATCCAGTTTGTCACACGAATATTTTTTAACATGTATCGGATTTTGTAATTAGCCTGCTTTGTTGATGATGCCACATGACGCACTGAATTGACGTTGGGCGACCGGTTGCTACGGCAGCAAGAGCGAAACGCAAGAACAAAGCCAGGGTGACTTTTAGCCAGAGCTGCAGTGCTATGATCTCTCCTCCCGGGTGTTTTTCGTTTTTTGATTCCCCTTTTTCCAGATTTTTTAAGAATAAGAATCGAACATGCAGAACCTTATGAAAGCAGGTCAGCAGAAAAGTAGGTCAGTGTGGATGGGAGGAGAGGAATGAGAAAAGGGGAATTCAGAGAGCGAGGGTGGAGCGAGAGAGAGAGAGAGAGAGAGAGGATGTGCAGACACGTCATTCAGCCTGCAGAGAGCTTAAAAGGGAGTAGGCAGTGGGCTGCAATGTGATCCCATTAATGGCTGAATACTACTCAGATTTGAATGCTTGAACATGGTAGAGTTCAATGATAAAACAAATTAACATCAAATCTCTTTATGGTCTTCAGGAATGTATGCTGCTTGATGTCTGAAAGGCTTTTCAGTCTGTCCCCTCTATTAACTTTAACCTCATCTTCAAGTGTACTCCTAGACAATATTCGCATACTAAATCTTTCTCCGTCTTCTCCCCTAAAATAATTGTAGATAAAATTAACATTAAGTGACTTGTTGAGTGACTGTTCAAACCTACATTTACATTTATGCATTTGGCAGACGCTTTTATCCTATACATTTTACATAGACATTTGCTATCCCCTTGGGATCGAACCCACAACCTTGCATTGTTAACGCAATGCTCTTACCACTGAGCTACAGGAAAGCTGAGTTAAATTGAAACCTATTATCTTGGCATGGTCTATCAAGTTATGTAGAGCATTACATGTACTTATAAGTGCTCTACGCAATCATAAAAAATAAACAAAGGAGGAAGGACAAGAAGAAAAGGAGGGTAAATAAAAAAACGAAGTGGGAAGAGATGTTGTTTTGTCTCTGAACATCTGCAGAAGCGCTGGGATTCCAGAGCGCAACATAACTCCAGTTACGTAACCCAGCTGCATGAGATGTAGGTCAAAAACGAGGGAGTGCAAACAAGGGAGGAAGTGTCTCAATGTGTGTCATGTGGAAGAGAATTAAAACAACAAATCAGTGAGGGCAATTTGTGTGAGCTTGTATGTAGGTCTATATAATCATATTCTAATGACTGTTTCAGTATGGTGTGCATGTGAGTGTTTAATACACACGACACAAGTATGTCATAAGTTTTATAAAAGGCGATGTGATTCACACAGATTATGGAAAGGGCAACCCCGTATGTAGGTCAGCCGGCCTTGCCCACACCGCACCTGATTCTCTTAATCCTGCAGGGTTTGACCCGCTCAATTTTATTTCTCTTATGACATAGGGTTATTCAACATTCTGTATTAGTGATACTTACATGAATATAAATCTGTGC
Source organism: Triplophysa dalaica (assembly GCF_015846415.1). NCBI lineage: Eukaryota > Metazoa > Chordata > Actinopteri > Cypriniformes > Nemacheilidae > Triplophysa > Triplophysa dalaica. Next base: position 2,112,499 of record NC_079547.1, on the reverse strand, counting down.
TTTGATACCTTAAATTGTGTGTCTTGTTGAGGACAGATGTTCTATTACTTTTCTACGTGATCAGACTTAAGTTTCTCAATTTGTGAATAATAAAATTGCACAATGGCAAATACTTTTGCAATGAAAAGCAATACACAAGGGCTTCTCAAACTTTTTCATCGTAAGGTCCCCTTTGTGTAGGGTGCATCATTGTGGTCCCCCAAATAATGACTTGTGATTTTAAACGTACGATTTTAACCAAAACAAAAAAATCTGTTATTTTTCACAGAAACCAGAAAACGACCAAAAAGGGGGGGAAACATGTAATTTCACAGTAAAAACAAATATTTAACAGTTTATTCTGTTTTTTTACATGTTTTTTGAAATACGGTAAAAAACTGTACAATTACAGAAAATGTTGAAGAAAACAATTTATTATCCTGTAATTGTACAGGAGACATTTTTTTACTTTACGGTATATTTTTATCACTCCAGCTCACAGAAAATATCTGTTTTTTTACATATTCGTTTACAGTGAACATACAATTACACAATGCTGGAACATCAATTCTTTTTGTTGGTGGTCTTATTTTTCTTATGTTTGATTGCACAAAATGTATGATATATTTCATAAAATGCCTAAAGAACTGTGCCCTCTGGATATATGCTCGGGACCCCAAGTTTTAAATTCCCCCGATTTACACTAACAGAATGTATTAGCAGTTTACCTAAATAAGTAAATCCTCCACAGTTTATACACCATATATTGTCTATCATTGTGTTTGTTTGTGAAAAGGAGTGTGTTATCCAAAAATATATTCTAAACAGTAGAGGGCTATGATCTATTACATACTGTACATTTTGGCAAATGTAGCATGTCACATAGTCTTTCAGAAGGTTTGCATACTATGTGCATACTGAAGTAAGTATACAGCCATGTTCTACTCCCTCTATTTGATCAAACCTTACTCTCTTAAGTCTTAATATATCAATCTACCTCCTCCACAGCATCTGTCAGTCATTAATTAGCCACCATTATCTTCAGCTTGCGTTTAAATCGACATTTCCTGTCATTATACACTCTTTTGTGATCACTTCTGCTAATCAAACCCAAAGCTTCCTAAACAAAGGGAAAAAGAGGAGGAGGGATATACTATTGTGAAGAATTCCTCCATCTCCCACTGAATTCAAGTGAAGACTGTATGCAGCAATGAGCTAAGGGTCTGTGGTCTGGCTTTGTATTGCTGCATTCCTGCTATATTTAGCTGCTTGGTATTAAGAGTACCCTAATGGAAGGTGTTTGATCATGAGACTGACAGGCCGACTTAAAAACAACCATTTCATTCAAAGATGTTGGGCTTTCACATCATGTAAAATACCCAGTCTAAATCATCAGTCATATGGAGTTCATATTGAAATGTTTGATGGCAGATTCTGAGATCTTAACAAATCCGAGTACAGTTTGTGACATTGTCAAAGTCTCTTTTGAAGAAAATACACATGTAAGGTCCGAGGTAAAAAAGTACATTGCACCAAGTACATTTTATTTAAGTACATTCATATAATGTAAGTAAAGTGCTCTCTTGTCACACATTAATTTTGTACCATACATTTTTTTAGTGTCTTAAAATAGCATGCACACTTGAGTACATTTTGATCTTAGAAGTTAATGAAGTATAAAAACATTGATTTTTGTATATTTTGTACATTTTGTACAAAAATAGTGCGTGCAAATAGACCATTTTCCGTACATGTACGTGTATTATAGTGCACTTTATCCAACCTGAGATTACTGAGAGACTCCGTTACTATTACTATTACTTGTAAATTTTGTTTTGTCAATTGTTTCTCTACATCAGTTCTCAAAAAGGAGAACAACAAATCATTTATATCTTTAAAGGGATTTGTATAATCTGTGATCTTGTGCATAATATTGCAAACATAACCAGCCCTTAAACCAAACATCTTTTAAGTGGAATTTAGTGTATCTTGATAACTACAGAGATTTTTGAGTAGGCCAGCTAAATAATTAAGCAGAGCATCATACAAAATAATCTGTTTAAACTATAGGGATGTCAAATTATGAATTGCTCTTAATTGCATCCAGTATAAAAGTTTGTATGTACATAACACAGGTCTGTGTACTGTGCATATTTACATTACATTTACATTTAGCAGACGCTTTTATCAAAAGAGACGAAAAGATGGGGTAAACAATGGAAGCAATTAGGACAACATACTGAAAGGACAACAAAAAATCATAAGTGCAATAAAAAAAACTGCTCTCATATAGCCTACCACAGTATACAGAGCGAAGTTGCACACATACATGCATATATTTAAGAAAAATATAGAAACGAAGAAATTTTAATATAATTTCAACTGTTGCTAAATATAAATAAATAAATGAAACATTTCCTAAATATGTATACATATACGTGTGCTTGTTCGTCTTTAAATACAAATTTAATAATGCAAACACAAACTTATATTCTGGATGCGACTGAACGCAATTAATCATTTGACATCCCTAGTTTAAACAGCACCCATTTATGATTTTTATCCGGTTTTGTTATGTAAAGGTAGCAGGTTCCATCCCTCGTATTAGATAATGATTTGATTATCTAAGTAAATCTTCGCAAAACATTTGTGTGTCTTCGCTTTGTTGGAATGAAAGGTTCTAACAGCCCTACACCCAACACTGAGAAACTGCTAATGCAAAAATGGCCTCTCATGCCATACAAGCTATTTTCAATAGAATACATAATAAAAAAGCTCCGGACTCCATAACAGCTCCCTTTTATGTCATACAGTCAATCACTGTAAATAAACCATCAGACTATCCATTATATGAGCACAGGAAAGAGATTACACTCATGATTTACATTGATGTATTTGGCAGAGGCTTTTAACAGACATACGCAGCATGCAAGGTATGCATTTTTTATCATCGGTTTTTGTGTTCCCTGGGAATCTAACCCTTGATCTTATCGTAGCTAGCACCATGCTTTATAAACTACAGGAACTTGCAAAAATGTAAATCGCATGAAAGCATGAATGAAGAATGCCATTAGCTTTAAAATAGTTAAGAAAAGGATGTTGTAATCCTAAAAAAGGCGTAAGATGAACTGCTGGTACAGTTTGAAAATTGAAAGAAAGTGGGGCCAAAAGTATAAGCAAGGACTAGATTTCAGCTCACCCTTTAAATGTGAAAGATAAAATAGGCCACTAGAGCAATGAGTCAGCCCAGAGTTATGCAACAAAAGCACCGGGGGTATTGCCACATTCTGCGCATGCGTAACGTGTCTGTGTGGATGAGGGTAAGTGGGGGTATTGCGTAACAGAAAGAGAGGGTGGGAGAGAGAGGTTGTTTTTCAGGCATGCATCTGCTTATGTGTGAATATGACTGACATATGTTGTGAGTAAAATGTGTGTGGATGGAACAGCTGTCTTCAATGAGAGGCAGTGGACCATACGGTTTGTAGGCAGATAGTGTTACTTATTTTGCATACGATTGTTTAAATGTGAGAGGCAACTAAATGCGTGCTGACCTCTGTAATGAAACCACTTCACAATACAGGCATTAATCTGCAATCGTAAATCAAAATATCCGAGGGTGTGAGCATTGTGCCGTCACCGTTTCTGCATCAATCTTCCACCTACAAGGCCACTTAACGTTAATAGAGCACTTGAGTTTTATAATGCCCAGATCAGGTGTACCCTTAACCCTATGATCAGAGTTATTATTATAGATTAAATATAAAAGCCTTCTTTTTGTAGATGGATTTATTTATTTGTATAAAACAGTGCTGTTATGAAGTTTACCCTTGAAACCCAGTGTGTGCACACAGCGTTACCTACACATTAGCGGAAGTTTACTTGTTAACCCGATTATCCATTAGATAAGCATCTGTGTTCACCTTCTGTCCAGTTACCTGCAGCCCGACAACCTGTACTCCCCCCGCGTGTATGACCCAGCACAACACTTCCTGATACAGCTCAGTCCTGACCTACATACGCGGCAGACGGACAAATGTTAATCTTACAGACATGATGCTGATTTGTAAAAGTAGTCTGGAAATGTAAGTAATGAGGGACCAGAATATCTTTTGACCGGAATCGAGACACCCTCGCAACTCGATAAAAAAACTAACTTTTTAGCGACCACCTACGACACATTTGCATGCAATAATGTAAATAAATACATATAATAGTTCTAAAAATACAAGAGTGAACGGTAGATAAAGTAAGCATAGAGATGAGAACAGAATGATTGAATATTCCTTTCTTTCTTTCACCAACATAATGTTTAAATACTGCTAGTTTGCACATAGCATAACATCACATAACATAGCGTAACATATAAAGGTTGCATGATATTTAATCATTAAAAGTAGACAAAAGCACACACATCCAAATGAATTAAGTACGAATTAAGTATTGTATGAGACTACAATTAAAAAACATCACTAATACTTTAAGTATAAACTTCCTAAATGAATAATGCACATGAGCAGAATTTGTGAACTCTAGACTATCACAAGTTGTTGGCCTATATTTCATAAACTAGGTTCTCAGAAACTCCCTAACAATCTCTCTCCTTTGTTCACTCAGACACACTCACATCATGCCAAATAAGGCATTTCTTGAGGGCGGTCATGCTGTCTTGAACTCCTCTCTTGTAAGCGAGTGTGACTCAAGGAATCATCATAATGAGTTACAGAGCTTTACATCTACAGCCAAACAAACCCGCTGAACACATCGCAGAGCCTGAAGTGACCGGCAGCTGTAGGGAGGAAACTCTCTGACTCACTGGAACAACTATATAAATCTGTTTACAGCGGCAGTCGTTCTCCGGTGCCCGCTGGAGAAGATCAGTGTTTCCCACCCACACCCCGAACGCTTCTTTCTGTTTTAATCCCAACACCTCCACTGTTGACTGGAAATGTCGACACGTGACCGAGGGCTCACATGAGGCCAGTCGGCCAGCATGAAGACACGCCTGAAAATGTAAAGGCAACTGAAGTCTACGTACAATTATATGGTCGCTTAGTCCAAAGAGGCATTCAACATCAGGCTATAGATTGACTGTTAACTATCCACAAATGACCGTAAACAATTTAGCTAATTCCAATGTATTCATGTATATATATACTCATTGATTTAAATGCAACCATGCCAAGATATGCTTTTTAATCTCATGCATTTTTTTTCTGTGTAGGATTTATTTATTATGTATTTGTAATTTGGAGGTACCTTCTGGCGTGGAATTAAAATAGAACTGTTCCAGGAAGTATCCAAGCAGTGTGTTTCCAATTAGCTGCTGTATCGAGTCCAGACAGGACATGGGAGAGATGGAATAATTTAAGTGGGTTAATCAACAACACCAGGAACATGGGCAGTAACAGAGTATGAGTCTTTCAGTTTGGGTTAACTTCAGGAGGGAGATGTGTATGGTTGGCATCATGTGCCAACTCACCCATGCCTGTTGCATGACATTAAAGGGATAGTTCAACCAAAAAATAAAACACTTACTCAACCCTAGGTTGTTCCAAACGTGTATAAATGAATCTGTTCTGATTAACACAAAGGAAGATATTTGAAAGAATGTCAGTAACCAAACAGATCTCATCCCCCATTTACTGCCATAGTAGGGAAAATAAATACTATGGGAGTCATGTTTGGTTACTGAATTCCTTAAAAATATCTTCCTTTGTGTTTAGCAGAAAAATGTTTTATACAGGATTACTTTGGAACAATCCGAGAGTAAGGAAATGATGACAGAATTTTCATTATTGGGTGAGCTATACTTTTAACAAGGACATCTCATAGAGTTCTATTGTTTCTATTGTCAGGCTAATTATATGTCCTAATTCAACCCCTGCCCCAAACCTAACCCTCTAAAACATGTGCACGACATTAGATTTACACTCATTATCTATAACGTTTATAAGCATTTTTAAGTAGTCACGAGTCCATGAGTCCATGTTCAACAGGTTTCACTTTTTTAGTGAGTACATTTGAACACAGAGGTTATTTTGGCGCATGCACGCACGCACGGACACACACACACTAATCAGATTGAGATGTGTGATACTGCTTCAAGCTCTGACTGATAATATCTTTGAGACAAGTATGAAAGAAATACCACAGTTGGTTAAACTAACCACAGTTTTATTATGTAAAAGTGTAAAAATCTGAATATTTTTGGCAAATGAATCACCTTTTCTATTACTATATTTCTAATGCACATTTTGTGGTTAAACTATGGTTAAATTTCCTAAAATCATCCTACACAGAATAAAAGTTGGGTGGCACTTAATCCTAAAGTGAGAGACAACTAGGTATATTATAGCCGATAAATCATAAATCATTTTCTCTGTTTAAACTTCTCCAGCTTCAGCTCAAATACAGTACAGTACTATTTTTCTGTTCTGATCATTCACTTACTTTTATTAGCGAAAAATTGTTGATGTACATATATATTTATGAATGTGTAAAATATAGGAACAAAAACATCTGGTTTGAAGCCGACTGCTGTGAATGCTTTATGTCTTAAGTGTGAAGTGAAAGTGAAAGTGACCAATTTGTCAGTTATGGTGACCCATATCCGAGATATACCTCTGCTTTTAACCCATCCAGAGAGTAGTGAACACACATACACCGAGAGCAGTGGGCAGCTATCGCTGCAGCGCCCGGGGAGCAAGTAGGGGTTAGGTGCCTTGCTCAAGGACACCTCAATCGTTTCCCGCCTGACCTGAGGATCGAACCGGCAACCTTCTGGTCACGAGTCCAACCCTCTAACCATTCGGCCACGACTGCCCCCTATTCGGCCACGACTGCCCCCTATTCGGCCACGACTGCCCCTCTTCACGACTGAAGACCTCTTGCTCTGGAAGAACATCTATTATTTGTTTATTAAATAAGAAAAACATAAGAAAAGTTTGAAAGTTAAATAATTGTTAACCAGTGTAAAGTAGGCCTAGTGCATGATTTTCAAGGGGGGAAAGAGAACTAATGGTTACCTAGTTTTCTGCCATTAATGATTTCAAATAAAAGCAGTTGTCAACTTTTTGTCTTTTGTTTTATAGTCTTAGGGAATTTAGTAGTTATATTTAGATACTGCATTTTGACCATATATCGGCTTATGTGTTAAAGAATTGTTGGTTATCATTATCGGCCAAAATGTACATATTGGTGTATCCCTATAGACAATTTAAATCATGACTGTGAAACAAAAACACAGACAAACCACCCTTACAAAAAATACCATGGTTTTATTATGGTAAAAGTGATGTAACCTTTGTCTTTTGGAGGATTGATAACCATTTAATATTATTCTTATTATTCTAAACCATGGTTACTACAGTCAAATAATGGTCGATTTCTGGTAACTATGGCTGTAGGCTACTAGAAATAGCATTATTGTTCTTGTGGTTACCATGGTTAGTTGCCACCTGAGCTAAAGTGAACTCTGAAGTGAAAGACGAAAAAAAATGCTGAATAAAACACCATCTGAAAGATAAGTCGGTCAGTCGATGTTCTGGCTAATGACTTACGTCATGACGGACATTAAAACGGAGTCTATTAGCTTTTGGTCGATTGCCTCACACCTACAGCGGCGACAGGTGTAAAAACTGAGACCCAAAGGAGATTCTGAGTTCATATTCAATATAAGAGAGAAAGGTCAGTCGATTTAATTCCGAGTTTGGCTGAAGTCCAAAGATCGCAGGGACTGATTTCTGTCAGCCTAAGCGCAGTGACGTCACAAGGTCAATTTCAAGAGTGAGAAAGAGCTCGAGCTCAGCTTTCAAAAGCGTCGCGACGGTCACCTGAGGTAACAGATGTGATTCAGTTTTTCACGGACCTAACAAAAGTAAACTGCTCGCCAAGGTCTAAAAAACAGTACGTTTGAAAATTAGGAAAGTAATTCAGTAACTTACACAGGTTCTCGTTTAAAACTCGACATGCAACGTATGAATCTTTGCTTCCCTCTGCTGGATAGTCTTCAGTTAGGTTACTCGACTTCACACTGCGCAGAACGATGATGTCATACGCCGATTGGTCTACGCAGCGACGCATGACTTTTTCAGACGACCGTTGTTTGTCATTAGATACATTTTTATTCTAAATATATATTTAAATTGAATTAATACAACTTTTTTAAACTGTTCAAGACAAAAAAAACAATTTGTCAAGTCATCATCATTTTCCAGTAATCACTGTGATTGGTCCATCCGGAACAACGCTGCAAAAAGTAAAACGTATCACACGACAGGCGTTTCCGGTATGCAGACCGGTACCTGAGCCCCAACCATTTAAAAAAATTATATTTAAAAAACGTAAAATAATTTCTTTACAATTTAGAAATGACTCTTGCAACAGGATACAGAAAATTATTATTTCGAGGCAACTTTATTCCTAAAACGCATTTTTAATCTTACATTCTGATAAAATGCATCTAAACCAATCCTCACTCTGTAGACTTTTTTCCCTTTACGTATGGATCGGACAGTGGAAAGTGAGACGGAAAATTATGGGATGAGAGAGAGGGAATTGGAGGCCGGGAAAGGACCACGAGCCGGAATTCGAACTCGGGTCGCCGGAAGTTCTGATGCACAATATGTCGGCGCACGGTCAACTGGACTTGGCGGCGACTTCTTTTTTTTAAGTCATTAAAATTTAAGGTTCTGTTTAATGGTACTTGGTTGAAAGTTGTGTTTACAATTAAAAGTGATTAAATAAGTTGAGTAATAGCATTGACAAGCAATATTATTAGAAATTCTTTTTTTAAGCAGCAGGAATTCCAGAATGACAAAAAAAGGAGAAAGAACACAAAATGTTTAATTATTTTTAATTATACACAGAGGACAAAAAAACAGATACACACATTCAATGTTTCAGTCAAAAGATGTGGCTTTCTGTGCATTAAAAGTGCGCTTTCAATCAACATACAATCCTATTTGGCAAAACCTTTCAGCATTACACTTGTCCCGCAATTCAGCTGCAAACCACTTCACCCAGAACAAGCACTTACTTTTAATAAACCAACTTACTTTAACTTTCACAAAACACATACTAGTTCATCTCAATGAGCTCAGCGCCCTTGAGATCGCATTTGCTCAGAGAGTTTGAGGATATCCAATATGGATAAGTAGCTTGTTCATTTGATGCTGTTAGAAAAAAACATCAGAACAAACACACTGTTATATAAAGCATCTCTGATGCAGATAAAGACTGGGCACTTCAATTCAGAGAACATCTTCCATCATTCACTTACAGCATCGCTAGCTGTGAAAACTAGATTTTAGTGGAGAAACATCAATTTCAGATTATTGCACATAAAATTTGCTAAAACTTAAAACCATAATAAAATCAGAAGAAAACAGACAAACAAACAATTAAGATAATGTGCACATATGAAATTAATAAATTAAATACCCTAAAACTGAAATGCAGCAAAACATAAAAGCATTAAAATATTGTGATTAAAATAATCTGACCTTTACAATTAAAATCTTAATATATTATCTCCACATTATTATGGTTTCACATAGAAAAGTACTGAGGTGTCTTTTCTATTTATTCGGTTACATTTATATTGGATATTTTCTGTTCACTAAATATTAGCTACATAAATATCTGAATGAATCTACATCCCCTGTGTGACCTGCTGGCAGTAGATGTGGCTGTATATTACAGTTTCCATTTTGAGTACTTGTATATGCGACTCTGATTCTTCCTTCAGCTTCGGCTCTTTCAGAAGGCGAATCAGGGAAATTTACACGAATGGAAACTTTTTCTGCAGCCGATGTAAAGTGGCACAGATTTCTTAATATCTGATTTTAGCACACTGGTCATTGGTCAACTGATGAATCCACAGGTTTTTTTTATCTGTCCACGTTTGAAATCCAACAGTCATCAGTTTTCCATGTCAACTTCCACCCTCTTTGATTTCAGTTTTGTTGCCTCATCTTGAAACAAAGTCACCAGAAGCGAGTCATCAGTACCGTGTTTGATAGCCACTGAAACATGAAGTCTATAATGTTAATGGCAGTCCATACAGGCGCTGTCACTTGTGTCCACGTAGACTCCAGGTCGAGCTTTGTGTTCTGCGGTGATTTTTGTAACGCTGACGAAGCACAAAGTCATAATTGGAAGTGGTGCACATGGCATAAAACACATTAGCTTTCTCCGGGATCAGCAACTCTACAAAAGATAATGACATTTATTTATTTAGTGACTGCTGAAGAATGCTTGAATATACTAAAGGAAAAACACATGGGAACTCCTTCAATATGGTTCTAAGGTTGTTGAAGTTCACCTTTGTCGTCAGAAAGCACTTGAGTGAGAGTGAAATCCTGGCAGTTCATGTCCTCTAGGTTGTGCTTCTCCAAGGCTCTCTGAATCACATGAGCCATCTTGTCCTGGCTTGTAATCTACATTTAAAATAATTGTACAGTTTTAACAATTGGGTACAGCTATTAAGCCCCTATATATAAATAAGTGGAGACCAACTTACCAAAATACTTTTATACATGTTGCCGTTGTTGCCAAATTCCACACTGACCCTGACGATACATGAATCAGCAACCTGCTTGTTGTACAACGGATGCGGGACTGCCTGCTGTTGGAGGGGAGACGATGAAGACGATGAAGATGATAATATCGATGATGACGATGATGCAGATGACGTAGGGGAGGGGCTTTCACAGTTCATTTCCGACAGATCTCCATGTAAGGAACCTCGGAAGGAGGCGGGCGGAGTTCGAGACGACGGGGGCGTGTCCTCTGAGATGTCCTGACAAGATACAGATGGCGACTGTGAAAGGGAGAATAAAGTAAGTCAAATTGATGATGTCTAAACAACCATAAAGCGTATTTAATAACGTAATCATTTTTATGAACAGGTCTGTGTGTTTACCAAAACTGTTTGAAATGAAAGATAAATTGGAGTCCAATGTAAACGTCACAGGCCGGCGGTCTAATCTGATACACCGTGTTCTGTCAACCTCATTATAGATCACACCTTTTGTTGATAGTGTAAACATGAAGTACTTTATGACAACAAGGTTAAAGAAAGTCTTGTTCGTGAGAAAAAATTTCAGGCAATAAATACTCTGAATAATTTTTTTTTTTTTCTGTCTGGACCTATTCATTCACTTTTATAGTGTATAATTCTTTAAATTTATATTTTTGTGGAGTATAAAACATGGGTCTAATCTTGATAACTTAAAAATATACATTGTAAAGACGCTTAAAAGGGATACTTCACCCAAAAACGAAAATCCTATCATTGTTTACTTACCATTAGATTGTTCCAAACCTGTATACATTTATTTGTTTTGCTGAACAAACAGAAAAATATTTGAAAGAATGTCAGATCACACCCACCATTTACTGCCATAGTAGGAAATATGAATACTATGGGAGTCAATATGGGGTGAGACATTTATACAGGTTTGGAACAATCTGAGGGTGAGTAAATAATATCAGAATTTTCATTTTTGGATGAACTAACTAGGTCAGTTTCACATTTAGTTTGATTGCCTGGTCCGAACCTTGTTTGATTGCTCCCCCTTCCCCCTGCACCCGCTGGACTGTGTTCATATTATTATTTTTGGGTCTGAACCGCGGGTTGTTTGCGTCATCAACCTGCAGCTGTTTCCCGTCGCAGGAGAAGGCGTAAAATGCATTACGTTGCTCGCGTCACTTTTATACATTTATGTTTTGAACCGTTAGTTTGGTTTCCAACGCCTCAGTACGTCTGTGAATGTACTGCAAATGCTCTTGAGAACGCTGAAGGTGAAGAAAAATGAGATAGCCTATAGATTACTGCTCTCTGCTTGGAGGACGTCAGTCACGCTTGTCAGAAAAGTGAGTGAAACACACAAAAGCAGACCCCAGACCTCCCTTTTTAAGCGGACTCGGATACAGTTCGCGGGTGCGCACCCGTTCGGAAGACAGCGTTCACATCACACAAAGAAACGAACTCTGACGTGTATCGTACCCGGGTGCGCACCAAAAGTGATTAAACAACTGTCCATGTGCTCCTTCTGGATTGGAATCTCAAGGTTTGAGGTCATAGACAATTTAACATTATAAATTGTCTGTTGTGCTGCTCTGCAGGTTTTTTTTGTACCTGTCCTTTGTATCTAAGGGGTGACATGTTGGGGCTGCTGAGATCTTCCATCTCTGAACCACTGGAGCCAGAAGACGATACACTGATCTGATCTCCCAGACTCTTCTTAGAGAGATTCTCACCACCTGACAGCAATCTAAAGAGAGCAAGAGAGAAGCATGTCAGATACCGAGAAGAAATGTACAGACACATTTTAAGATCTAAATAGACAAAGCAAAACATCCCGCATCTTATAAAAACAATTCCACTCACGAGGTGAGTTTTTTGGAGAAGAGTCGATGGCTCCAGGGGTTTGGAGAGCTGGGACTGGGGTCAACAGGAGGCTCCAACTCTCTTGACAATTCATAGCTAAACGGGAAAAAAACAATATCGCAACTTAAAAACCTTCCTTCTTTTCATGAAATGAAGGTTTCATTTCTGTTATGAAAGTCATCTCACCTCTTCTGATCGGAGAGGGGTATCCCGCTGTTGATCCAAGCACCAATGTGAGGATGTGTTTGGAGGGTGTAGTGAGCACACGATGCCTGCAGCTGTCTGATCTGAGACAGAATCTCAAACTCCTGAACGCAGAGAGGAATAAGAAAGCTGCACATCAATACTATGAAATATCAGCTCTGTTCTGAACCTAAGAAGCTGGCTAGCTAGGCAACCATCTAAGGGAGCGTTGCATATCTCCTTTACAAGTAACACTATCCCAGAATGCATTGCAGTGAGCTCAGTGATAAAATAATCCAAGATGCCAGAAAGAATGAATGGCAGACATAAATATACTTGGATAAAAAATATTAAGAATTATATCAATACAAACAGAACATTTGACTTACTTTTCTACGCTTCTCAAAGTTAATGAGACCCTGTGAAAGAAAAGAGAAAAACAACCGTTTTCATTCACAAATTAAAATTCTAAACTATATACACATACAGACAACATGAATTTAAGTCTGATCGAAGTGCTTCTAACCTCTATGTTATCACTTAGTGCCGTGTCCAGCATGGTGAGAACGGTCAGGTAAGTGCCCAGGTACGGCACTTCACCACTAGTCGATGTCTGTCAAAACATAAACATCAGGCCAATGAATTGGAATGCATGAATGCAAACACGTATGCATACTCAAAAAGAAAAGCTTCCTCTTATCGCTTCCACTTTAAAAGTGTTTTTGTGGTTTATGGGAGTATAAATATCTCAGGAAGAGGAACAGGCTGTTGAGTGGCGATACATGTGATAACATCCGAAAAATAGCGTTATACTTAGACGCTGTGTTTTTTTTACTGATGTGTCAGCACTCGGCAGATTCATGTAAAGTGGTGTTCTTGAGTCAAAACCTAAAAGCAAGTCAGCTGCGACAGACAAATTCATACTTCCTTGACTTTCGTAACAGCATAGTCTTTAATCACAAATGACAGCTTTATATGTGTAGGATGCAGTTTTATATGTCCCAGTGGCTTTGAATTATTGTGAATAAACCACAGATATTGACCAATCAGCATCAAGGACCAGAATTGCCCATTTTCTAAAATAATATTGGTCAATCTTACCATTTGTTTAGATGCAGGACTTGGCTTTGGAGGCACGGTGTCCACCTCTGCTGCCTGGTTTCCTTCCTATCAAACATTAAATGTATAGATAAGATATATATGTTGTGTACGATATATCATAGCACAATATCACGAGACAAAAAAGCTATTTTGTAGCGCTGTGATGATTTTAATGATGTCTGGTTGAGCTGCCAGCGTCTTATGTGTCAACACACATAATGTTTTGATAATGTGAGCTGAGTTATTCCCTTATAGACTGGATAAAACCAAACACAACCATGCATATACACAACACATTTTAGATAAGAGTATGAACAGCTTTAAACAATCGTTCAGGCAAAAAGCTTAAATGAATCGCTTTGGAGGACGTTGAAAGGCAATATCTTACAAGATTAAGTCCATTGATTTAACAGAACTGACTGAAGCAAATACGATTAAAAAAATCATAATGATTTTCTCACAAACGAGATGACTGTGCATTTTTAACCTCATCTGGTCACCTCATCCATCCCCCTATTGATTTACTCCTCACACGCAAGCTGCAGAATGAAATATGGTCGGGAAAATCTCAAATATTGCCTGATAGCGTTTTTAAGAGCAGCCAGCGGACGAGAACACAACTGAATCTTATCAGTTTTCAAACAATGCTATCAGCTCCTGTTGGATTGAAAGCATTATGCTAAAGCAATAGAGGCGCCTGTTTGCGTACTGCAGGTTAGGTTATAACTGAATTTTCACTCTGTGTACACGTGAAGGTCCTTAGAAGGTTCTGAAGGTCAGATAAGTGAATGGGTAAATCAGAGATCCACACCTCAACGAAGATTTCTCTATTTGTCAGCACACAGTTCTCATCGGGAAAGGTTTCGCAGAGATTATCAAATACAGCAACGCTCTCCCTGAAATCAGAATATTCATGAATTTAAAAAGTATATTGAGCAGGAAAGTGTGTGTGCTTTACATGAAAATGCAGGTTTATCATCTACCTGCTGATTGCTGCCCATGTTTTCTTGAGACGGTAGACAGCGTTGGATTGAAGTGCAGATAAGATGGCTCTTAAAGAGGAAAAGTTCTTCAGCTGACGGCACTCCTGGAATTATATTACAAGCGTTAAAGCCAGTACATAAACACATTGCAGCTAAATATGAGTGTCACTCCTCTAGTGTTTGCTCACTGCTGTGCTTAACACACAAAATTTGCTTATTTATGGGTAGGGTTGGGTATCGTAAGACATTTTCCTATTCCGGTTCCATTTACACTTTTTTTTTACTATTTTACCATAATTGAATGAAGTGATGCTGACTGTAATGTAGTAAGTAATGTTGAGTAATGCTAATCCATCAATCACATGTGCTTTAAAGTTGATGTTTTTACACTCATCAATAACATCCAAATAGTCTGATGAGGGCTATGACACTTGCTCATTCATTTCAATTGATTCATTCATTTCTCAAATTTCATTATTTTCCCCAAACTAAAAAATGTTTTTTAAACGGTCATTTACAGTGAATTAAAATAAGTATTTTCATTCATTCATCATCACTCTTGAAATGACCTGTACTCTAAATAATCTAACACTCCTATGTACATAACAACAGCAGCCTAACGGTCCATAGGTTGATCAGTATGTAAATGCCAATATAGTAATATATATGTAATTTAGTGGCGGCAAGAGCTGCGCGCTGCCAGTATGTTTAAAGTCAAACAAAACAATGTGGCTAGTTATCAAGGAAAAAAGGAAAACGTTGTGTCCGGCGAGATGAGGCGCGAAGCGTCTGTAGATTGCCCGTAGAGTCAATAATGTGTTCGGCGAAGACCAACCGAAAGACCCAATGAAAACAATGTTTGGTTTATGACATAATTTAAGGGAAACAGTGGTGCAAGGCTCCTCCCAGTGCTTGGCCACGCGTCATACCAGAACCAAAACTAATAAATTGCGCTCGGTTCCGGTTCTTTTAAAAAAACAGACTTGGTTCTGGATAAGAACAGGTTCTCGGTTCCAAACCCTATTTATGGTTGTGACAACTGCATTCTTTAACTGAATTAATTCTCTCTTTTTTTGGACACTTTCACTGAGAAAAAGTGATTTTGTTTAATCTTTTTTATATGATCAAGATTGCAAGGTTTATACACACCTGAGCCACGGAGATCCACATCTCAATGATCTTTGCCCTCTGTGTCGGGCTGCTTTGAGGGGAGGACAGGGAGCTGGGTGCGGAGGTGGCAGGTGGGCACAACAGTGAGGTGATCACACAGTTTGTGACGGCGTTAAACTGAGAAATGGTGGCACGGACAGTGGGCGCTAGATCCCGATTCTCTTTCTTGTCTCTCTGAGACCAAATGCAGCCAAGGCAGTGAAACGGAACCACTTTAACAAAGAGCTCCTGAGAAATAAATGGAACGAGAAAACTTAAGTAGGGGTCATTCATGATGACTTTCCTTTCGTGGAACTTCGTAAACTTTAAAAGCATAATGTAACTTTCAGAACTACCCATTTCAAAAACAGCATTTCATCAAACTTGTGACATCACAAAAAACACTCGTAAGACGCAAGATTTACACCTACAGCATCCAACATCGTGAGCTGCTCTGCAATGTCTTGTGTAGGGAACTCCAGAACATTTCCCATCTCCTCTGTGTCCTGTGTTTCCACAGTTTCCTCTGTTGTGGGCTTCACTACAGAGGGAGCACAAACTGATGATGATGCGCCATCACCCGTCTGCGTATCTGTTTATGCAAAAATATTTATTTAGCTACAGAAAGAACACTTCTTTGTGTGTATGTGGGTGACGAGTCGTAAGTGAAGACTAGCCTTCTGTCTTAAACGCTTTGAGAAGTGCTTCGGCTTGATGAGCCAGACGTCTGAAGCACAAGCGATGACGCAGATGAACGCCGAGCAGACGCAGAGCCTGGTGATCCGGAGGGTCCCGGAGATCTTCGTGATACTCGTCTAACCACAGCCGGATCAGACGGGGCAGAGTGCTAAACAGACGCACTTCTTTTTAGAGTTTCATTGTGACAAAGTGACAGTAAAACAACAGAATGAATAACTAACATGAATAACCGGTTCAAAGCAAGCGTGTATAGGGCCTGTCCTTGTAATTATGGTATAGTCAACAAATACCAATAAATTGTACAGTTTAGTCTTACAAGACGGTTTGATCATAACACCCCTGACCAATCAAAATCAGAGAAACGTGTAAAATTTACCTCCTGACACGGACACTTTTGTCCAGATTGGTGTCCACGTCCTCTCTATAGAGACAAACACACATGTCCAAAGTTAATATTCAAAATATCACAAACGTCCTAAAACCTTGCAAAAATTGTTCAGACATGGATTGGTGTTTTTTAAAGAATTAAGAATATGAATATTGCTCCTTTTTCAGTTGATGTTTTGAGTACTTGGAAACCAACACAGAAATGTGTCATAAGACCTTAAAGCCTTTCATGGCCTTTTATCTTTATTTATGCTTAAACAGAGCACAAAGGAAAGTGCTCTTCACATACAACAAAAGCAGCAGCAACGTCGGACTAGTCGAGTGCAACCTGTTCTGTTCCTTTACACCGATTCAATGATCTGTTTGGTGTGACTGTCACAGGCATTATAGGTGTCTGGAAAACATACTGAATCTTAGAAAAGGAAATACGGGCTTCCTCTGACTTCATTTCGGCACACATTGTCTTTGTTTTAAAAATTCCGCTGTGTCTATAGAAGTCTTCATATTTCTATATGTCAAAAATTGGAATTACAGTATACCTTACTGTTCCTACATATAGATGTGATTTCCCTGTAAGTCCAAATTTATATAATGCAAACGTGAAACGCAGATATTAGCTTTGGGTGGGTTTCATTTGAATGTTTTTCACCTGTATTTAGTTGTGCTATTGCTTGTAACTTGATTATTTACTTATATTTGACTACTGACTATTTACTTGTCTTTAATAATATTTGAAATGTGTGTAATTTTATTCATTAACGTTACATAGGTGAAAAACAATGAAAAAATGATCTCAGCCTCAGTCCTGTGAGATTGCGACCCATTACAAATTGAAATCTTTAATCACGTGCTTTTGTTCTACTGCTCACCTTCGAAACAGGAGCTTGACCAGAGTATTTGTGTCTGTAAAGGCTCTGTAAGTGGAGAGAAAGATTTGCATGTAGTCTGGGTCAGGGCACTCTGGGTTCACCAGTTCTGTCACGAGACGTTCCAGAGGGGCCGCTTTTATCCTGCGGACCTTCAGTGTGCGGTACTGCATGAAACCATTGACACAATCGCTTCCGGCCGCGTCCGGCACGGGCTGGATGGGCTCTCTGTGAAGAGTGATCCCATAAATGGCCCCATCCTCTACCTCCTCGCCCCACTCCTGCACCGGGTCCTGAAAACACACATAAACCCAATTGGTCATCATTCAAGTCATGATCTTGTTAGATGAAAAACGACAAAATTGCAGTGCCCTTGTTTCTAAGAACTGACGGCATGCAACGCCCTGACTGACCAAACACGTCACCTGTACAGGGAGAATATACAAAATAGGGCCTCTTCGGAAAATACAGGCAAATGGTTAACCAAATTACAACTCAGTGAGCATGCTCTATTTTCACTGGCTCGGACAGACAAAACATCAAGTTCTCACAACAGAGTGACTAAGTGTACCAATTATGCAATGGCCAAATCGATCTTTTATTTTGAAAATAAAAACAATCACATCATTTCTCAATTTCTCACACATGATAGGAGTTGTTATTTTAAGAAAAAGACAATATATTTATTTTTGCTTCATATGGGGTAAAATACATGTAAAGGTTTGAAACTCTGCCACTTCCTTTCAAAAATCTCCCTTTGCTATGTAGTAAAAATTAAACCTGAATGATTTGTATAGCAAATAGAACATCCTTCCTCAATGAATGCCATGCAGCTGTGGGCGAATAAAAAGAAGTGATGAGTTAAAACAAAGACATATTGTGACTCATTGGAGTAAATTAGGTCCAGTGTTGTCCCGTACAGAGCGAACAGGGCTGTTGTTGACTGTGACCAGTAAACATGACCTCAAAACGACTGGCCCGAGAACAAACTGACACAATGGTGTCACCTCTCACAGCTGGGACAAAACAAGCCAAACTATTTGACCATTTCAGTACTTAAAAAAAAAGCACAGGTTTTCAGACTCAAATATATTTACCCACGAAAATGGGTGCTTCACGGTCAAGGTCCTCAATATATAAAATAAAACAAATATTAAATGGGGCTCTATAATATTGAAGAAAAAACATTATGCCTCATGTGATATAATAACGCTCAGTTTGTATGATCAATAAAAATTATATTTAAATATATTTAAGAAATGAACTATGTTTCGCATTCTTACTTGGAAAAGACATGACTTTCTCCGTCTTGTCAGTCTATCTGCAATCTCAACTGATCTAAAACTTAGACTACACATAATTATTTATATCAGTTATTGCAACCCATTGTGATGTGCACAATATTTCAATAATTTCCATATATTTTTCCAGACATACGATTAACTATAATAAAAAACAGAACTATGATATTTACATAAACATAGCCTACACTTCTGTAGCTGGTTTAGTCCCATGTGGCATACAGCAGTAACACAATTAATAATATGTAAACCACATTTTAGGAAAAACACAAGAGATCAAGAACTCCCTGTTCCTTTAACAAATCAGTTGCTGTGCATGTTTCACAGAAACTCCAGTCAAGCAAGACAAGAGACTTTCAAAGCCAAAACCTCGTTTCTACTGTAAAACTGTAATGGTATAGAGATAATCTTTAACCACAGAAAACATGACAGGACAGACGTGAAACAAGACACTAAAGGCTGTAAAATAGCTTACGGTGGGTATCTGAGAACAAATACGAAGTCAGCTCTATTGTGAGAGGGAACAGTAAACTCGTCCACACCCTCTCTCTCTCTCTCCTGTAAGAACTTATTTCAGTTGTACCCTCAGGCCAACACATGATAAACACAAAGCTAATATCACATCTAATTGCAAAACCATTGAGCAAAGTTTAATGAATGGCAGAATCCCATGAGCTCGTGCAGAGAGACTACAGTGCGGAGAGCAGGACATTCGAAAACTGAGGAAGATTTGTACGGAACACAAGACGCGTTTCAAATCTCTTAACACTCAAACCATTATATTTATTATTTTAACTATGAGCTGTATTTATAATGTGTGGAGACTAAATTACTTCAGAAAATCACTTACCATCGTGAACTGCCATTTTCCCATGTTTGCCGCTTTCACTTCAGCCGTACAAAAGCCGTTTAATGAATAAAACTTTCCATTAGAACAGAAAAACAAAACTTCGTTAAATAAAATCCTTCGTCAGTTTGTGACATACTGGATTGTCTTGACAGGCAGCAGCGATGGTTAACTTAGCGAAGCGCTGTTTAATTTTTATTTACATTAAATAAAATAAAGAGTTAAAAGAAAAAAGACATGTTTTCACGTTGTTTCATTGTGGAGACAGTCGGTTCTGTCGCACTTGTCTTTGCAGACAGTGCACCTGTCAGACTGCTTTAAACGGCCAGTGGGTTGGTCTCCATACGACGAGGCAACTTGGTTCATGAATATTCATTACGTTACGATGACGCATTCGCTCATGAATATTAAACACGTTCAGAAAACGAACTGCGCCTAAACATATGATAATTTAAAACATTTACACATGACTGCTGCCTATATCGAATTCTTTGTTTTTATTTATTTATTTATTTATATATTTTTGTTGTGATAGAGTTTGTATATGGACAAATTCCTCCTCTCCATAAACGAAAGTATTAAATAAAGACTTTGAAAAATTGAAAATAAATCGATCAGAAAACATAGGTGTAATCACTATTATGTTGGCAACATTATTTTATAAAAATATAATCCCCAAATGAAAATGTATATGTCACAGCAGCACATACCAGACAATATTTTATAAGTAAAAAAATGAAGTAAGAAACACACATAAAACCATTCAACCACAATAGTAGGTCAATTCAACAATCAATTATTAATTTACATTTATTCAATTGAAACTTATGTCTCTAAGAAATCTAAAGTCTAAAATTTAGAAAAACTGTCAGTATTTTACTTGAATGATTATTGTGTTGATCCTACTCTGGATGGTCTATTCACAAATAAACCAAGTTTTCATGAAAAGTACAAATGAGTCTGACGCTGATGTAACCTTGAATAAAAATTATAATAACTGAACAAGACCCTCTTAGAATCCTTAAACTCAAATGATCTGAATTGAACAAAAAATGATTGTTGGTTTCTGGCTATAAAGCGAGTATCTGTTCTCTCTGATGTGGATGTGAAGCATGCAATGGCATTCGTGGATCCCCCCACGCTCACACAGACACAAAAAGCTACAATGGGTGATGATGAAGTTGCTACTGACACGTGAATTTACTCATAACCATTCACAATAGCACTCATATCTGAGACAGAGGTCACACGATGATGTGTGGACACTCAAACATGCCAACAAACACACACACACACACACACATACACGCATGTCAAACAACTATAAGTAGACTCAGATGAGGGACTGAGCCCATGTCATTTCTGCTTAAGATAACAAAACATATTTGCCAGTTATAGCCTGTCAGCACTTACCTCAGTGTGTTCCTCAAGATCCAACAGATGGAAGCTTCTCAGCCAAACGCCAGGTTCCTCGTCCATCTGCACATCCACATGATGCCCAGCCTGGCACAGCCGATGCCGCATCCTGCCCAGTCGTCCTCGCATACCTCTCTCTCCTCCGGACACCACCAGAGAGGATCTCATCCCCCACTTCTGAAGTATATTCAACTAGAAAACATTGTTTTTTTTAACTATCACTTTGCATAGATGTACAAATCATGGAATTTCAAAACACAAAGAAACATCTTAACTTTTAGCGGTTTTAGATTTAATGATATTATTTGAGAAATGCTCCGGATCTGAATGGTTGAACATTAATATAACAGATTTAATAATGAAATAAAAGGTCTAAACTTGGAGCATTAAGTCCTATTAGAAAAAAATAGTGGGATAGACTTACTGTGAATGGTAGTCCTTATCATGTGTGTTGTTTTCTCTGTAGATCGGATTCTTATGAGATGTGATGCAGAGAATCTGATGTCTTCTGCTGAAATGAGGAGGTGATTTAAACTGCAGTAACCCTGCATCTTTCCATCATTCTACGTGATGACTAACATGCACATGCCAACAATAAACTGATTGTCTAGAGAAGCTAATGAGCTGTCAGTTTGGTTCATTTCACTCGTTGCTTCCTTTCACAACCACAGTCTGTCCTTTTTCTGACATCGTTAAGATGTTCGTTTTAATAACCAGTGAATGTTCAATTGCGCACGTGTTTAACATATCTGCACTACACGTGACACGTAGAAGCATGACATGCAACTTCTTCAAGATCTACGTGCATTTCCACCAAACTTATACATACTTTGCATGACTCTAAACAATTAAAGTGGTTCTATTGTTTTTGCATTCATATTTGGCATTTTTGTTACAACAGAAGGTATACATTTACTGAACAGCGTTTGACACACCTGTGAGTCTCTTTCTAATCACAAGACTGAATTTGCGACTGAATTTCTCATATTTTATAAGATATATGGTCAGTTTTTACCTTATTTTTAAACACATGTGCGTCCAATAGACAACATTGATTTGTGTATGTTGTGAGGAAACAAAACAAAAGGCCACGCGGCGTGACGTAAAATCGCGGGTACGTTTCCCAGAAGCGCGCGGTTGCCAGTCGGCAAAATTTAGATGTCATTAAATAACACAAATTAGGTAAATAATACATACCTTTTAAACATAAAATAACAAAATTATTTCTGTATTTTTAAACTAGCATCATATACAGATGTAAAGTATGTTTAACAGCAAGCTAAAATACAACAATTTATGAGACATATTTCTGATTGTTTAGGCTAATAATATTTTTTTCTTTAGGATGATAAAAAAACGAACAATATTAAGAGGAATTTGATTTTGGCTTTCAAGAATCATATTAGATAATAATTGTGAATAATAATTTATTAACAGAACAACTTGGAATCACAATGGAAACGCGATAAACTAGCGCATGCGCATAATATACTCAACTTATTAACTTTATTTGTCTAAGATCAAATATTTTGATCTTTTTCATCACACAAACACACACACACACACAGCCCTGTTGTACTGTACATGCATTAGTGTATCTGAAGTGTTATGTATCAAGGTTAGACAATCTAAACATATCATCAGAATGATGTTTTGCTAAATATGCTGAAAAAACAATTCTGATAATAATCATTCGATCTTAAAGAAATGTTTTTGTTATGAATCAGCTCTAAAGAAATTGGTTCTTAGCAAAGATAACTGTGATCTGTTATGACAAAATATTTGAGATCTGAGAAGTAGAGGAAGCCAGACGATTTTGCATATGTGTTGGTAATAAATCATGAATAAGATCAACAACAGGAATGTACTGAGAGCTACTATGTATTTGGAGCACAAAGGTTCTTGATGTTCCTCACAACATTTTTCAGATTGTTTGCTGAGAATTGATCTCCGTCTTATCTTGAACGCAAGCAGGTGTCGCCTTAGGATTGAGGTATTCAACAGGTGTCACGTTAACTTCATAAGTTGTGTCTTTCGTCTTGTATGAACTCGTGCAGAAGATTTTAAGCAGATCATACTTTTAATGAACTCAAACTGTGCTTATACACAAGACAGAACCTTCCACAACTAAGGAATAAAAATTTCAGCTAAAGTATCTGGATCAGATCAGATTTTTTCTTTGCTCTTTTTAACACGTGTCCTCCTCTTGGTCTTTGCGTCGATGATCAGCTGCGACCGGTGCTTTAGGATGGCACGCGTGACGACATCAGCCTCGTCCTCGCCTCTTTCCTTCTCATCTGTTGACAGAGAAGATGTCAAGTTTCTTTTGTACATTTGGATAAACAGCATTCTTTAAAGTGTAAGACCAGACTCTCACACGCTGCACACGTCAATGTGTTCTGGCCCCTGACACCTTTAAATATTGAGTGTAACACGGTGTATCAGAGATCAATGGTTATGTTCTCATAACATGAAGTATTTGTACGTGTTGTGTGAGTACTGGAGAAGATAACAAGACTTTCTTCAGTTCTTAATTCACACGCCGGTGATCACTGGGCAATAGTGGCGAAATTTCCCCAAATCCGTCGATTTGTAAGTATAATGGTGTTTAGGTGTAATGTTGAGGTGCAGACCGTGGTTATGTTTGGCTGTGAACAGGTGTGGTAGCTCACCATCAAAGAGGTCCAGTTTCTGAGCCTCGGGCAACTGAATGCGTGTGTTCTGCTGGGGCAGTTTCTCTTCCATACTGGCTTGAAACTGAAGGAGATCACAGAAACATACAAACGCTGTCAACTGTTTCGTATTAACAATGTAAATGATGTGATTTCAAGGTCTTCCTGTAAAAAAATGAACACGATAAGAGGATTCTCACCTCATTTTCTTCCATCTCTTTCATGACGGTTGCCAGATCTTTGCCCTGCAGATCCTCCTTCAGCAGTATCATTTTTTGTTCGGCGTCAGACAGCAGTTGCAGCACATATTCTTCTGAGTCTGGGGTCAGCTGGGGTCCCGGCTGCTTCGTCTGCCAGCAGAAAAATATGAATTCGCCTCAATTAACTACCTTATATATACAGTTTCACTGTAAGTCAGTGTAACTGGATTTCTTTCATAACTTCATACACAAATTATTCCAGTGCACTTAAACATTGAGTCTTTCATTTCATCTACAAAAACGTACACAAAAACAATACCAGTCAACATTTCTTGGTGCATGTGTCATTTTCTATCCCATTATTATGACTCACTTGGATTCCCCTTAAATCATCTATAAATATTTACATGAAATTCTAGGAAACACTTTGCAGAAACCGTATAGATAATATGTGAACTCGTAGTACTTGAAATTGTTGACATATTTACAGATGAATGAAACATAGTCGTGAAGTGAATCGTGAAACGTTTGTCATGTTATTGTACAGCATTTTGAACATTATGTACCAGCGGCATATGCTGCAGTTTGTCGCCGAGATGCTGAACTCCAGCCCTGACGGAGCCGAGTGTACGCGTGAGCCACTCCAGACGATCTTTAGCCGCATCCAGACGCTGCTGCTCGTCCCGAAGATGACGCTCACATTCCTCCAGAACCTGCTGCTCACTAAAACATCCAAACATGAACATCAGTTGTGTTTCAATGAAATTTGATGAGAAATGTTTGAGTTCATATTGAGATCTTCAATAATATTTACATTTGATTGACTTTGTTTAGATCTCTCTTTCTTTTCTCAGGAAAAATATATGAGACTTCAGTAAACTATTTCATTTTCTCTCCATTTAATCTCATTGATATCCAGGAGACAGATCTGGGGCCTCATGTATCAACGCCACGTTGCATATGGCAGCTTTCATGTCACTGTCGGATGTACTAACAGTGAAATTAACGTGAGAATGTGCATTTACAGCTTTGTCCGTACGCAATGTTTTAGTAAGAATTCAATGCAATTCTTTGTACATGAGACCCCTGGTCTGTGATTCACTGTCCCATAAAAGAAAATCTGGCAGCTGGGGCACAAAAGAATACCGTTACAGTTTATATCACTAAATTTCAAGTTTTTTCTTGTAAATTGTAAAAAAAACTTTTTCTGCAATTTGACTTTTTCGATAGCATATTTCCCTGTTAAAAGTCCCGTAAAAAAGGAACATTTCTGGCAGCTGGGGTACCAGAAAAAATCTACACGTAATATGTTTTTTTCTTGTAAATTTTTTGTCTTTTTCTGTTTGAAAATAAAAATGATTTTTTTACCGTATACTGTAATCATAAAGCACAGGGTCTCACCTTGAGAGTTTAGTTTCTCCTGAGTATTTAATATCCTGAAAGTGTTTCTGCAGCTCATTTTTCTCTTCGTTTAACTGAAGAAGAGTTCTCTCATTTTCTGCCTTCATGTTTTCCAGATGTTTCTGACTTTCTTCCTGAGAGATAAATCTGTCCACTATTTCCTGTTTGTGAAATGATAAAATAAATGACATATGGTTACAGTATGAAACTAGATTTGCAGTATTGACAACTGACTCAGGACACAAACTAATATGCTGGACAACAATTCGA
Organism: Triplophysa dalaica; assembly: GCF_015846415.1. Classification (NCBI taxonomy): domain Eukaryota; kingdom Metazoa; phylum Chordata; class Actinopteri; order Cypriniformes; family Nemacheilidae; genus Triplophysa; species Triplophysa dalaica. Next base: position 2,086,651 of record NC_079547.1, on the reverse strand, counting down.
AATTGAGATTTTACATCATCTGAAAGCTGAGGAAATAAGCTTTCTATTGATATATGGTTTGTTGGGATAGGACAATATCTGGCGGAACAACAAATGTTTACAAAGCTGGAATTTGAGGGTGCAAAAAAGCAAAATATAGAGAAAATCGCTGTAGCAGGCCATCCACTTACAAAAAGTAAGTTTTTATACATTTACGGAAGGAAATTATGTCTTCATGGAAAATTATCTTTACTTAATATCCTAATGATTTTATGGCATAAAAGAAAAATCTGTCATTTTTACCCATACCCTGTATTTGTGGCAAGTACTAAATATGTTCCCGTGCAATTTTATACTGGTTTTGTTGTCCAGGGTCACATATAAGAAATACAACATGTAATTACAATTCAGTAGGCAAAGATTGCAATGACTCGATGAATCAAATTATCAACATAATCATGATAATGTTGAATTAATGAGCAGCTTTAATCTTAAAAAATAAAAAAGTATAACGTTTGCGAATACCAAAAGAGTTTTCTACAAATCAAAGCTTGAAATTAGTTTTTAAAATTTAGGGTTAGAAGTGTAACAAACTCCTAACACCGTAACCGGACGCTTCACTCGGCATTGTCCAGTCTGGACAAAATGTAAAACTATAATGGGTTCTAATGTCTTATCGCATTGCGTCGCGTCCGGTGTAAGATCAATTCTATATAATCGTTTGCTCCTCACCTGTGAGTCTGTGACCCCGATGGCATCTTTGATGCGCTGGTAAGCTTCCTCGAACGCAGACATGGTTTCCTCTTCCTCCCCGACTCCAGTGGCACTGCGCTGGGCCTCGCTGCCCATCTCATCAGGGTGCATGGGTGCCCTCTGGGGCTAATGGACAGGGATAGAAATCATAACCCAACATTCTCACAACATATTTTGAGAGCGGTTGCTAGGGTGGTTACTAGGGCTTTGTAAGGTGTGATGGATGATACTCACTCTTCTCTCCATCCTTTCTGCATGAGCCTTCATCTCCTCCGCCTGTCTTTTATAGTGGGAAAGGATTTTCTCTCTCTCTCTGCGCTCTCCGTACACCTGCTCCTCGTGAAGCTGGTGCTCAGCCTGCACACACACAAACACACACACAAACACACTTCAACAAATGTCAGGCTGACATCTTTACCTGTTTGCTATGGGTATTAATCTTACAGTCGTGAAACGTTCCTCTGATGTTTTTACCTTAGCAGACTCTCTAGAAAGCTGAGGGTCACTGTTCATGACCTTCAGTTCTTCGAGTTCTTGTGCTTGTTGCTGGATATCTGCCTCCAGCTGGTCCAGCTGAGAATGAAATGTCAGACTCTCCTCCTATAAAAAACAGGACCGAAGCAACCTTAGTCCCAACCAAGGAACAATGTGTAATGGACTACAGGAGGCAGTCTGTTGGGTTTGAACTCATCCATACGTCAGCTCTGTTACCTGCAGGTGCTCTTTCAGTTTGTGGTATCCCCGCATGATGTGATCTGCTTCATGGCATTTCAGTTGAGCTTTCTCAAACCGGTTTTCCAGTATGCGTAATGTCTACACATTAAAAACGTATACCAGCATTTAATCATTCGTATTTTCTGAGATGTGTTGTTAACACATCTAATGTTCATATCAGAGAAACAGTTAACTACAGAGAAGAGAAAAGGACAGGGAAGGACAGGGAAGGATAACCTTTTGGCGAGATTGATCGGCGGAGTCCCCTTCTTTCTGTGAATGAGGGCAACATGATAGTTACCATCACTCCAGAAGATATAACTGAAGTGTGTGAGTGTGTGTGTATGTATGTTAGGGACAGTATTGCGCTTTTTAAACTCATTTAAAGTGTAATGAAGGTAATTGAGTATAAATGTCTTAAAAGGTGACATGAATATATCTGATTGATATTTAAACCTCTAATATGTGATCCTGGACGACAAAACCAGTCTTAAGGGTCAATTTTTCGAAATTGAGATTTTTACATCATATGAAAGCTGAGGAAATAAGCTTTCTATTGATATATGGTTTGTTAGGATAGGAGAATATCTGCCGGAACAACAAATGATTACAAAGGTGGAATTTGAGGGTGCAAAAAAAGCAAAATATTGAGAAAATCGCCTTTGAAGTTGTTAATTTGAGGCGCTGTAGCAGGCCAGACACTCACAAAAAGTAAGTTTTTATACATTTACGTTAGGAAATTTATTAAATATCTTCATGGAACATGATCTTTACTTAATATCTTAATGATTTTGGGCATAAAAGAAAAATCTTCAATTCTTATCCTTACCTTGTATTAGTGGCGATTACTAAAAATGTTCCCGTTCTAATTAAGACTGGTATAGTTGTCCAGGGTCACATATGGGGTTCATGTATATAAAATCTCTAATTTTTTATTTTGTGGAGAAAAATAACCTGGTCATTTCTTGGTGAGATTCATGTCCCAATATTTAGTTTATTCCAATTGAACGATCAACATACCTTGTCCTCTTCTTCTGGTTTCTGGACATCGGGCTGAGAGCTGCTGCTGGCTGGCATCAAGTTTTGATTCTGGAGCTTCAGTTTGTCTAAATGGCGTCTGTGAGTCTGTGTGGTGTGTTTCAGAGCGTTGAGCTTCTTCATTTTATCACATAGCTTCTGATCCAGCACAGTCTGAGCTGCCTGCACAACAAAGATTTCGCAGATCTTTTATGGAGTAATATTCCATATAATTGTGAACAAAATATTTCTAACAAAAAATGAATCCTGGTTTGAAATAACATATTGAAAATCCAGATACAGAAAAGGACCAGATCGATTCTCACCTTCCCAGACATGTTTGAGAAAGCGGCTCTCTCCACCCCATAGCTCTGAAAGGCCTCTCTGATAACCTGTTCATCTCCCTGTGCATTAAAACCAAATTCTTACATTTACATTCATGCATTTGGCAGAGGTTTTTAACCCATGACCTTAACACACACAAAAATATTGCATCACCGGATGTGCGTTAGTTACATGTTTAATATGAAGGTTGATTTGAAGGTGTTAGTGCTCATAACATACAGCAAGGGACTTTGCCAGCTTCTTGTGCAGATCTTTATTTTCCTGTCTGAGCTGTATGACGGTGTCTCTATTCGTCTTGATTGCAGATTGAGAGCTTTCTAAATACACGTTTTTGTCTCCCTCTAGCGGACAGTACAAAAATAAAAACCAGAAAATTAAATGTCATGTCATACAATATTTATAATAATATACATTTATAGAGCTCTTTGTTTAATGAACCCAAAATGCATATATAAAATTATTGAATATTTAATGAAGCCATTTTAATTACAAACACGTCAGACTGTACTATTATAACGTAATATTGACCAACTTAAAAAGAAATAATTAACAACGATTAATTATTAAAACAGACAATAATAGTGCAATGTAATAAAAAAATTACCCACAATTCTTCTCCGTTAAGAGGGTTCAGGGTTCACTCAAGGTTAGAATATGAAACTTACCCAGAAGTTGATTTTTTCGCTGTAGTTGAGTGATTTGATCATTGAGATGGGGCGCGAGCCCCTCTGCCATAAACATAGTCGTCATTTTTATTAAAATATATCGTTTATAAAGTTTACAGTTGGATTTATCTCCCCATATTACCGCGGTCGATACAGGTTCACTTGTTTCTGTAGCTCGTTGCCTAGCAATTTAGCCACGCTGCATTTCGGCGGAGCGATGACGTCACGCGTTCCCGACACCTCGGAGATATTTCCCACTTCAACACGGAAATTACGTCTTGGTTTAGTTAGTAGCATTTAACTTTTAGTAAGATTAAAACATCAATATTAGTTACATAGACATATGAACTATCAATAAAACAGTTTAACTAGGTTACGTGTTAACATTAAAACAGCGCCGTTCCAGAAATACATTCCGGGGGAGGTAGGAAATACTCTAAATCCGACGTGTGTAGAATTGTATTTCAATTGCGAACTATTTGTAAAAGTATACACATGAAAGTTACACAGCTGTCTGTTATGTACGATAATTCTGTAAATTTTCCTGTAATAAAGAAAATAGCTTTTCCTGTAGCTCAGTGGTAAGAGCATTAACAACGCAAGGTTGTGGGTTCGATCCCAGGGGATTGCAAATACCTATGTAAAATGTATAGGATAAAGCAATGTAAGTCACTTTGGATAAAAGCGTCTGCCAAATGCCTAAATGTAAATGTAAATAAAAAAATAAGCAACGTAGCTAACAAAGTCTTATTAATATTCACTGACCACACATTCGTACACACTCGGGAATAACTTTTATTGTCATACCAAAATGAATGGCTTCCATTCTCTTTTTGAAAACTTCAAACATCAACATTGTGAAATATAAAACATTGTTGTAATATCACAGTAAACAAAAGGTTATCACGAGGATAGTGAATTAAAAACTATAGTGGCTTTGGATAAAAGCGTCTGCCACGTGCATACATGTAAATGTAAATAACACATTATTTTATTTCCAAAAGCATAACTTAGAACTTGAAATGAAAAAAAGGTTAAAACCTCACATATACAAATGACATCACAAAATAAACATAAATCTCAGTTTAATACACAATAAAGCATCATTATGTAATACTTTTGGCTTTAGTTATGTGGCATGTATTGTAATGTTGACACATTGTTGTCACTGAAACCTCAACCAAACTGTCAGTGCAAGTTAATCCAGCCGTTTTCATTCCTTTCCCTCTTTACTCTGCTGTTTTTGCCCCTTCGTTGGACTTCTTAAGGATGGACATCAGTGCCAGAGGCATGAAGTAAGGTTTGTCTGATGTGCCATCATTACGTTCAAGATCCTCCACTGTTAGAATGACATTCACATTGAGACAACAAACAACACATCTGTAGTGCAAGTGGTCATCTTAATATACTGAGCCATTTTCCGACATGTGCAAGAGAAGGAATGAGATCCACAAAGAAGAGAGTAAAATTTATTAAAGCACTGTATAAGATCACATCAACAACATGCAAAGACTCAGAAAAGTGAAGGACAGAGGTAGAAAAGAGGCAACAGAGGCGCAAACATCAGCGACAAATATCAGGCATTAAAAATTCTTGTCGATGCAATAACCAGTCACAGCAGACCAAAATATAACAGCGATACGAGTTTTCTTTCCAAATTTGATTGTTTTTTGTAGTTTTTTCACAAATGATCACACGTTTTTCAGTTAGGTTTGCACAAATTCGTACAAAATGGCATCGTTTGGTCTTGGCTGGCATCACTGTAAACACTGGGCATTTTGTTTCGTGGTTGCTGTAAACATAGCGATACTGCGAAATCTTTTTGCATTCATCAATATGATTAAGACATCGATTAGTAACAATATTTAGGCACGAGCCGAGCACCTACACTTTAACACGTCCTTACGTTAAAACGTTCCACATAAAACACAAATACACGTTCTACAAGTGCAATGTAGGCATATCTAAATGGGGTTTAGGTCCACGTTACCGAATCGCTTCCACACTTGAGTACAAACCTGATTCTGCTTATTTATTGTCATGCCATCCATTACGACGAGTTACGATTTATTAAAAGTTTGAGTAAACAATACGACTCGAATGAGGGGAGTTTCTTTCCCAAACACGCTTCCAAAGTCAGTAGCACACTTCATAGACATCTATTCCTGAGGGGTGAGCAGAGTCTCACTCTCCTGAGGTCCGTTTTCTTGAGGCTTCGCTTCTTCTGCGTCTTCTTGTTGGTTCTCTGCCTGCGGTGGTTCTGCTTGCGGTTGGGCGGCCTGTTCCTCCTTGTCATCGGTGTCCACCTCCTGCGGTCCGTTTTGATGCGCCGTGACCTGCGGGGGGTCGGGCTCATGCGTCGTAACTTCTTCGGGTTTCTCCTCTTCTGCGGGGGGTTCCTGCGGTTCTTGGTTTTCCAGAGGGGGTTCTTCAGCGCGGGTCTCCTGATTTAGCGGCGTCTCCTCCTCGTGCTCCTGTTTGAGGATGTCCTGCTGTTTGAGCCGAACCTCTCCGTTCTCCTGCAGCGGCACCTCCTCTTCAGCCTGCACCAGGACGACGGGCGTCTCGGCGTGGTCCGCCTCTTCTGCGCTCGGTTCGATGGATAAGATCTTATGCAGCTCAGGGGACATGAAAAACGGCTTGTCGGAGGAGCCGTCGTTTCTTTCCAGGTCTTCGCCTTGGGTTACGATTGTGCGTGATGGGCAGATTTTAATTGTTAGTGTTTTTGAGAGCACGTAGCAGAAGGCAGCGCAAGGACACATGATTGGATGGAATCATGTGGAAACGAGAGAAAGAGAGAGAAAGGAGGAAAATGGTTAGCAAGCCAAAAGCCCCTTTAAGCATTGTGAAATTGAGATCGCAACAGATATCAACTATGAGGTTCCCATTTATTTCTTTATAGAGAAACTGATGTTCAGCGATACGGCATGAAAACGACACTACTCATAATAAGAGTCTAACATAAATGTCATTATCTCATTCCAAGATTTTCTTTTTTAATTTAAACGATCAATAATATAGACATTTATATGTGAGCTGGTTGATTTTATGTTTTTTTATATTTATAGCAGAAATGAATGGGAATACCTGTGACCAAGACTTCTTAAAAAGAGGCTGATAACTGTTGCGCTCTATTGCGTTAGAAGAAATGTTAAAAATCTTTCAAGACAGAAACAAGCCAGATTAACACTGAAAATACATTTAGTTGTTGACAACAGTCAACAGATCTGTGATGAACATCTGTGACAAATACCAAAAACTTTTGAAAAACATTCTCATTCATTAAAAACAACTCTTAAGCACTTTTACATACATTATGAATTAAAATAAATACTATTAAAAATAGATTTATAAATAAAATGTATACCTTGTATTTTAAAACCATATATTGCCTTTATTTTATCGATTATTATTGTTATTATTTATGTCCATTGTAATGTATGTAAAGCTGCTTTGCGACAAGGAAAATGACAAAAATAAATAAATTTGAATTGCAATCCAAAACTTAGTAGGGCTGCACGATATATAAAATAATTAGCTAAATAATGCGATATACAATATGCGATACAGTTATGTTATAAATTTGTGAATCAATCTGAACTATATTTAAGTGTATTTTAAAACTGGAAATTCTATAAGCAACATCCATATTTCCGATTATTGATCATCTTACAGACATCAGAATACAAGCATGCATGACATCTGGAAGTATCAAAATCATTCATGCATTGCACACACATCAGCTTGTTTGTGCCACCATCCTAGTCACATCATGTGTAATAAATGAATCTTTCACACTTACAGAAACAGAGGAAGAGTGTGTCCACACACATCGCGTAAACACTGAAGAAGCCGTGAGCGATCAGATACGCGCCAAACACCACAGTCTGCAAATGATAAAAACATTATTTTAACACAATCCGCCCATGAAAAACTGCCATTGTCTGACCAATCCAGTTTCCTCACCAATATAGGGACCCAGTAATAGTTAAGAGATGGAGTGGCGTCCTCCACAAACTTAATCTTCCCCGTAAAAAAGAAGAAGGAACAAATCCCTGCAAAAAAAAGAAAGACACAACAGGCGTCACACTCATTCATTGTTCATTACAATGAACATTACATACTTATGTTCATTAAATAAGATGGATTCATGTGACATCCGTCAGTGACCAAATCACTCACCCACAATTCCAACAATCAGAAGTTTCCCCAAAAATAGGAGAAAGTCGGTCACCTTGTCCAGAACCGCGACACTGATAGAGAAAATGGTTTAGATATGAAATACTAAGATAAATTTACAAAACACAAAAGCGACTAAATGGTTAAGATTCAGCCAACATACCGCACTATGTTCCTCATCAGAAGGAAGAACGCATCTCTGGCAGACGTGCAGAAATTTTTTCCATATATTGCCACCTGAGAAGATAAGACACATGATGAAGGTTGAAGTTTAAGCAGTTTATAAGTAATTCTTAAAAAGTCAATGAAGAATTTCTGTACCATGATATAAGCATTTCTGTTCAGGAACTTGATGAACTTCTCCAGACACCAGAAACAGCACTTTAAACAGCTGAGCAGGAATTTGGCACACTTGTTTTGTGCACCTGGGGATAGTAAATCACACAATAAACCCTCAAAGCATAAATCACAATATAATACATGTGTAACTGCATCTTCTGTAGTTCATACTTCATGTTTTCCTCACAATGTATTATTTTGACCATCCAATAGCATATAAATTTAGTCAGGATAGTCTGAAGGGGGATACATTTTGCTCTGCTCTTAATCTCATAATATTATAACAGATCCCAATTGTGTTTAAATTCAGTAACTCTTTCCAAAGTGAACTTTCCGTCAGCCTCTACAAATATGACTCATGTGCTATATGCCAAACGTCTTCTGAAGCCATGCAATCTCTTTTGTGCTCCGAAGAAAAGAAAATGATATGGTTTTTAATCCACACACGACGAGTAAGAGTGAGCGACACAAACACTGTGAGAAAAGTGAAGGGTCTGAAAAAGTTTCTGGAGGAACATGTGAAACATGAAGACGAAGAAAAAGCTCGACACAGGAGCAGTCAAACCTTTCAGCTTCTGATCCATATATTCCAATATCACCCTGATGATCTGAACGATAGAAAGAATGAGTGAACCAAACGCCAGAGAACCGGTGTGGTACCTGAAAGACAAGACCATGCATACATTCAATCTATAACAAGAATCAATCAGTCATAAATATGAACCTTTCCCAAAGTATGAATCATGAATCATTAAAAAAATCATAAAAAAGAAGTGTACATATATTTTTAGAATGATTCTATTAGAGATTATTAATAATAATAAAGAACAAATCAATCATAAAACAAATGACTTTTTTAATAAATTTATTCAAAAAAGTATTTATCAAAATATTTAAACCAAGAATAAATCTATGAAAGAATAAATCTATTAAAATAATGACTGTATAGTAAAAATGTATCTTAAAAAATACGTAATACATTTACATAATAAATCTTTAACAAATCTGTGCATTTAAGATGCATGCAGACTTGTTTATTTAATCTACTCGTTGACTGAGTGCTAAATTGTTAGTGTTTTCTTCTGTTGGGTACCGTGTTACTGAAGTCACATTTAGTTGCTGTCATCCGCTCGTTACGGCTAGACATTATTGTATTGCGCTTAAAAGCATGGAGCTAGTTGATCGCTGTTTGATCTGTGGCCCATTCAAGTCGTTCAAGCTTTGTTTTGCTATTCGAGAAGATGCGTTCAGATGTATTTTGTTTGTGCTAATCTAAGCGGTCATTCTCTCAGGTTCCCCGCCAAACTGGAAGAGGAGGAGGCACAGGTTTGCTTACCAACAATAATTGGAAATATTCCACACTATCTTCTCTATGCAACAACTATTCATTTGAAAACCACGCTGTTAATATCACTTCTCCAACTCAGCTCAGTGTTGTTGTAGTTTACCACCCCCCCAGGTACTCTTCACAACTTCATTGAAGTGTTAGATGCTCTCATCATTCCCCAAGGACGGTGGCCCTCTTGTAGTCTTTGAGGACTTCAACATACACCTGCAGAAACCCTATGCTTCTGGCTTCCACACCCCCACCGCCTCGTTCGACCTCATGCGCCTCGCCACAGCCAGTACTCAAAGATAAGCAAACCAGCTTGATCTAATCTACACCTTTAACTGCCCCACAGATAACATTAAAGTGAAGTGAAAGTGACGTATTTGTCAGATATGGTGACCCATACCCGATATGTGACCTCTGCATTGAACGCATCTAGTGAGTAGTGAACAACCGCACAGCAAGTTGTGAACACACATAATAATTTGCCCCCTCCTCCCCCCCCCCATTCATATTTGACTGCGGAGGACTTCGCTGTATTTTTCATTGAGAAACTATTTTTCAACCATGTGTCTTCCTACCTATCCCAGAATAAACTACTACATGATAAGCAGTCTGGTTTCAAAACAAACCACTCCACTGAGACTGTACTTCCACAGATGCACTGCAGCTAGCCAAGGCGTAATCTAAATCCTCGGTCCTGATTCTGCTAGACCTATCTGCAGCGTTTGACACTGTCAATCAGCAGATACTGCTAGCAACCATCTTATCTCTACCAGATAACTCCTCTCCGCTAGTTCAAATCCTACCTCTCTGGCAGATCCTTCAGGGTATCATGGAGGGGCTGGGTGTCCACTGCTCACCACATGATCACTGGGGTCCCTCAGGGATCGGTGCTTGGACCGCTGCTTTTTTTCCATCTACACGACATCCTTGGGACCCATCATACGGACACACGGCTTCTCATATCACTGTTATGCTGACGACACCCAGATCTACACCTTGTTTCACCCATACGATACCATTGTAGCAGCTCACATTACAGCCTGTCTAGAAGACATCACACATGGATGAAAGAGCATCACCTTCAGCTGAACCCAGCCAAGACAGAACTACTCGCGTTTCCGGCACACCCCACGGTGCAACACGATCTCACCATCAAACTTGGCAATACCACGATCACTCCTTCCAAAACAGCCAGGAACCTCAGTGTCATACTTGATTAACATCTGTCCTTCTATGATCACATTGCAAAGACAACGCGGTCATGGCGATATGCCTTTTTCAACATTGGAAAGGTTAGACCCTATCTCAGTGAGCATGCGGCACAACTCCTTGTCCAGGCCCTGCAATGCTCTCCTTGCTGGTCTTGCAAAGGCTTTCAAACCTCTCCAGCGGGTTCAGAATGCAGCAGCGCAACGTCTTCCAACACCCCAAAAGGGCTCATGTGACACCCCTTTTCAGCTCTCTCCACTGGCTACCAATTGAAGCCCGTATCAGATTGAATCCACTAATGCTTGCCTAGAGAACTATCACTGGATCTGCAGCGGCATACTTTCACACCCTCCTAAACTCCTACACCCCGTGCGTTCAGCCAACCAGCGGCGTTTTGTGTTGCCTTCTCAAAAGGGCAGTAAATCGCTTTTCCGCTCATTCTCCTGTACAACTCCTTCCTGTTGGAACATTCCTCCTAACTCTGTCCGGTCAACCACATCTCTCACAACATTCAAAAAACTAGTAGCTGTGTATTAGCAGCACCTATTATATTATTGCTCCTGTATTAGATATTGCTTATTGCTCCCTGAACTCTCTGTAAGTCGCTTTGGATAAAAGCATCTGATAAATGACTAAATGTAATTGAATCTATTGAAAGATTCAATCATTTATGAGAATAAATCTATCAAAAAAACAAATCTCTCATAAGAATGACTCTATTATGAAAATGAATCTGATAAAACAATGACTCTATTATAAAAAGTAATCGATTCAAAGAATGAATATATAATAAGACTTAATCAATCATAAAATTAATCAAATATAAAACAAATCTCTTATAAAAATGATTCTGTTTTAAGGAATCAATTTATTAAAATAATTATCTGCTATAAAAATAAATCTTACAAAATGAAACAATAAGAAAAATGTATCAAAAATATAAAAATATTCAATCTATTTTAAAAATGAATCTATAATGAATGTATTATAAGAATAAATTCTCTAAATGCACACCTGAGGGCGCGTCCCAGAGAGTTGAACACAGGGTATGCTGGGATATCCTCTGGTTTTTTAAAAGCCCAGTAATAGGAGGCAAACGTCCCTGCCAGCGTGACCTGTCCCAGCGCTGTCACAAAGTTGGCACACCAGAAGAAGAGGAATAAATTGTAGAACTGAAACACGATCAGATACTTGTGGTATAGCGTCTCTCCTCCATAAAAAGCGAACAGACACTCGGCCTCTGGACATTCATCCGTGACGTTTGAGCTGTTAAAAGTCTGTGGCGAGAACAAAGTGTATTTTTTAGCAAACAGGACAAACAGGACGCTGACTCATATTTGGATCAGACAATACATAGGTAACGGATGGCAAAATGAAGCACTAACCTCAGGGTTGCAGGTGTCTCTGGAATATTGACACTCTGTGGTATTGTAAACCTTGTACACTGGCTCATTGGAAGTTGACAAGAATCTAAATAACAGTTAAGGAGATCACATTTATGTAGAAAAATGTACATAAACTGTATATATGAAGAGTTTGGTTCCAAAATGAGATAACTCTGTTTAACATAAAAATGTTTTTATTGAGTTAGTTAGCTGTATTGTTTTTAGTTATTATGCCTCAAATCAAAACAACCAACTGAATTTTGAATGATATTAATTGGAATGCACAATAAAAAAATCATTAAAAAAAAACGGATTTATCTAATTTTGGACCCAAACTCTTATATATCAATAAACTAATATCACAAGTTAACAATAATTCACAATAAGTGACTTAGTTTTCTGTAGGATACACGGCCGTGATTGCCCAGTACGCGATGACCAGAGACAGCAGGGCAAAGGTGAGCAGGGGGTAAAAGAGTGATGACATCACATGACCGATGGCTCTGGAAAACAGAAGTAGATTTGTGTGTTAACCAACCCCCCAAAAAACCTGCTGTCTGAGTCTGACACATTGCTGGTCAACGTGTGAAGTGCAGACCTGCTGGCCTCTTTAATGAGAGCAATAGCGATCAGCAGCCTCTTCCTGAGGAAGATCAGTAACAGGATGATCACCACCTCCACGACACACAAGATGATCACTGACAGAGAGAAAATAACACAATAAATGTCTCATCACTTAAGTGACAATTTGCAGAATGAATAATGCTATGATGCTATAACACATTTCTATTTCTATGCATTCTATATAGCTGTCTTGACTTGAATTTTTAACTAGGGGTGCACCTTAAAAAAATTGTTTAAAAAACTTTAATCTTTATTAAACAACTAAAAATGAAATAAAAAATGCATATTGTGCACAAATGCATTGAACACATACTGTGCAAGAACGGTTAAATATACTTTAATCAGAAGATACTCACTAAACGCAAGCCAGGTCTGCTGGATCTGTAAGTAAACAGAGAAGTCTGTCTGAAGACCCAAATCTTTGATAGTGACATCAGAACCCGCCTGTCCTTTCAGACTCGCGTACTGCATGTAACAATGGAAAATACCTGCACGGAAACCAGAAAAAAATAAAAAATTAAAACTATTATTAAGAAAGTAAATCACAAAAAAACTATTGACCATCAAAATAATTGGAGAAAATAAGAAAATAAATGTCTTAAAGAAGAAAGATTTATGAAATCTCGTACCGTATCCAATCACAATAACCACCAAGATGATCATAACCCAAACCATGACTCCAGCTAAACACCGCAGCAGCAGGATGAAGATCAGACTGACCAACATGGCGATCAACAATCCACTGACAAAGGAACATACATGTGCTTCATAATAATCTGATTCATCATTAAAGCAAGCAAATGATAGGAAGACATTCACTGTACTTACAGAAGTATCCAGTGCCAGGATTGAGTATAATCCTCAAATATCCTCATGGCCACCGCCCGCGCCTCCACCACTACATTAGATTTCCTGTAAAAATGCAACAAAATTAATAATAATAAGTATTATGAATAGGCAGATTCAAAAGATGGCGTTTCAACTACTATACAACTAAACTTGAATTCAACTTTTTCCATTTACATGCATGAGCATGACTTTACTGTATGCAGATACAACGCAGGACTATTTCTGGGCATTTGGTATCCGATAGGTTTTTGAGCTAAAAACAGTGAATCCACCTCCCTAAAATCTCATAAACAGACGCATAAAATGACTTACTTCGAAGCTTCGAGAAGATCCGTTGCATTTACATTTTCTCCTTCATTATCCGTAAATGTGGTTTTATTGCCAATCACGACCACGCCGCCCTTCAGCGTCTCCAAAGCAGGCAAACACCTCCGCGTGACTGAAATACAGGTGTACAGAAATTGACTTAGAGGATAAACAACTACGGTCAAATCAGAGTTGTTTGACTAAAACAAAAGATGAAATCACTTACAAGCCTTGCTAGGTGTGAGCATTGAAGGACACAAGCGGTCCTTCAGGATTTGAGGAGCATTCTGAAAAAACAAGTTTAGGATTATTTGTGTTGCATATGTTTCAAAGCACCTATTACACAAATTGCATTGACTATTACTGAGAATTCACTTAATTCATGACTTAAATGTACTGTTTGGATGTGAACCGAGATGTGAACGATGCAAATTCTGGCCTCGGTGCAGAAACAGCTGCTTGACATTATATAACACTTGAGTTACATAAAAGACTCAAAACGGTGATTCATTACGGATCTGTTTCGAAAGCTAGTGAGCTGTCCTGCATAGGCAACATGTCTGCGTGACACACGGATATCATTCCACCTCCACCTTTATTATCCATCATATCAGTACAACCGCTGTCTGATCAAATGGGAAAAGACAAAAATCTCTTATATGCTTTGCTTTTCATTTCAAGCGCCCATGAACAATAAAACCTGATAGTTCTAACATATATTCAAATGCTGCATCATATTAAATGTGCTTTAAATTAAAAATATCTCCATTGAGTCATTGAGTAACTCACCATGACAGTGATGTTGGCTCCCTCCTTACAGAACTGCTTGTAGTATTCCCTGTCATCTTGAGTTTTTAGGGCCTTCACTAAAGTTATGAATTTATTTGGACAGCTTTCCACACAGATCTGTCAAAACAAACATAAAAAATCGACTGTGACGTGCCGTCGTCAGATAAACGCTACGGTCACACGGTGCTTTGAAAAGACGTTCACTAGACCTGTGTAGTAGGACACTGAAAGTCCAGCAGAACCAGAGGACTGGCACACTTCATGATGTTGAAGTAGAACAACAGGGGCTTCTTCCTGAATATTCACATGTACAAAATCAGAAACACCATTTCATAACAACAACCGCAGTATTGCGTTAAAGATCTAGATCTGTGTCTGAATTCCCTCACACGTATGCTAAATAGTCCACTATATGGGAAGGAAGTGAATGAACATTTCGGACACTGATGTAATATATCCTGAGTAATGTCGCCATAAATGGCTTTATGGAGTGTTTTGTAAAAGTTCATTTTACATTATTTGTCATGTTTATGGTATTCGTTTTTAATAAAGAGGATAAACGAATGTTCGCATCATGGGAACTATGAGTGATCGGATGTACACTCAAAATCAGAATGCATTGTGGGTAAAAAGTGGTGAACAAATATAGGGAATGGAAAATTACTCATAATTTGGACAACACTACAAAATGTTGGACACTCGATTTAGTGCACTATTTAGGAGAAAGGGGGTGAATTTAGGCACAGCCATTGGAACATGCAGAAACATGCATGACTTCACTCACTCAAGAGGGGTTCCAACCTGTCCACAAAACTGACCCCTACTGTCTGTTGGGTAGATCACCTTCCGGGGGTCACCCTGAGACCACCCTACACAACATGTCAAAATGCAGCATGAAAACTATGAATGGTTTACTCGGTCACATTAACGTTCACCAACTGCACATCGTGCGGATAAAAACATACAAATATGAGCGTTTAAACTTACCCAGAATTCCAACAGCAAAGTATCCCAGCAAGGCCAAGATGAACAAGATACAACACAGAATGTCCGTGCATCCCCTGCTCACCAAAAAAGCAGATTGAGCATGAGATCACATGTTTTTGAAGTTTGTAAACAACATATGAGTCATTGATGCTCATAAATATCATTACTGTGAAAAATCTGTTGTCTCACCTGTTATATATTGGGCCTTTAAATGTGGGGTCAAATTTTCTCGGGTCGCCTGTAAAGATATTAAAGGTTTTTATTTATTGCCAGAAGATATCCATACCTCAAATGTACTATATTCCTGTTTATTTATTACTTCAGTAAGCACAGTGTGTGTGCGTTCTTGTTTCTTTCTCCTGATGGGGAAACTGAGGAATAAACATTTAAAATGATGCTATTTTGAAAAAACAAAAACGCAAAGATGATTTTGTGAGAGTAAGGGTCATACGAATGGCATCATGTCAGTATAAAAACAATAGACGTCTATGCCAAGTCCCCCAAAAAGTTCCCCTCTTATCTCAAGAATGTGTTTCTTCTTCAGGCCGTACAGATGACTGTGCAGGTGGGCATGTGTTGTGATGAGGATGCGGTGACATCATGCAAACGCTGTGGCAGATTTAACAGAGCGTGTTAGTGTAAGTAAATGCGAAACCTGATGGAGCGGTCCAACTGATCAATAAAAGTTTAACTCAGTTTAAACTGCCTAAGGTGTCATGTTGGCTAGATAAAACTGCTTCTGTTCATTTTATAACTAAATGAGTCTGTGGGAATGTGCTGTGTGTGCTGCACTTGAAGGAGTCAGTCCAATGCATTCATGTAAATGTATTATAAATGAGGGTACTTTTACACAACAATGATGAAATAAAACAGAAACATTTTTGTGTTTTAAAAAGGCATTATAAAATCTTAAGCAGCGTTGTAGTAAGCCATTGTTGTTTTGGTTGTGAAGTAGGCCTACGCACACATGCATGCACATGATGTCACCACATTGACGAATTTACATTTTCTGTTGTTTGTCGTTTCAAAAACGTCAAAAACTTCACGTTTCAGTTCTTTGCCGAAGGAGATAATATTTTTACGAAACGCTCTGTAACCCAGTTTGTCCATTTAGGCTTCTGTAGAAACAACATGGCGAATTCCATGTAAGGGGACCCGCGACGTACGCAGATAGAAAACTCTTTCTAAGGTAATAAAAACATAAGGCTTCATTATGTAAGGTCTTTATATACCTCTGACCACATGGTTATGGATATTAGATTACGTTTCTGATAATAGATCCTCCAAAAAAGGACATACTGGACCTTTAATGTAATGCACATTTTGCAAAGAGTCTGTCGTTGAAAAATTGGTTGGGTAAATGGGTCATATGATACGGCTAAAATGTATATTATCGTTTGTTCTAGATGTAATGCAATGTGTATACACGATTTAAGGTTCAAAGACGCTGTATTTTACATTTACATTTACATTTATGCATTTGACAGACATTTTTTTCCAAAGAGTATCAAAGTACATTGCATTATATACACATTCTTGTTTTTAAGTATGTGCAATCTCACGGATTGTACCCATGACCTTGGCGTTGCTAACACCATACTCTAACCACTGAGCTACAGCAAAGCTTTTCCACATTCTGTGCATGTTTGTATCTCCTCTTTTCCACGCCTCTCTGAAAGTGACATGACTGGGTGAGCATTCACTTTTACATAGAATGCAACTTTTGTTCCCACACTCAAATTTTCTTAATTAACGTGTCTAATACATGCATGGGCAACTTATAACACACCAAAGACAAAGAAAAACATGTGTTAGCGCCATATGACCCCTTAACACGTATTAAAAAGAGACACAATTCTGGTGCAAAACATTTTACAATGTTCAGTTATGAAACACCTGTATATTTGGAGTCTGGGGGGGATTAAAATATATAACAAGACCGTCTTCCTCCAGAATATTTGCATTTATATTTGAGGTATGTTGGGTGGTGTTGCAGAACAGGCCTTTTTCGCTTGAGGGTGTGGGGTATTCACATGAAAAAGTGTGAGTGTTGTCATGTTTGCAATGCCTCACACTAAACGCAGCCAAGTGTGAATTTTGGCAAAGACATGTTGTCTATTTAGGGAAGCAGGTTGGGCAGGGAAAGCGCATCCTGTGGTCTCTAAAGTAAATGCTATGAAGCTCTCCGTGCCTGGAATCCGGCATGTTCATGAGGATCACTAATACAGTGCATGAGCTGTTTTTACCCCAACGGTCAAAATTTTACCCTTTCCAGTCATTTGATTTACACAAATCAGATTAGATGAATTTGTTGAACACTGTCCACACAAATAAACAACAACTTTTCGTGGTTTTCGTGAGCATTTACGTTGATGGATTTGGCAGGTGCTTTTATTCCAAAGAGAATTACAGGTATAATTTCACAGTTGTGTTTGATTAACTTTGTCAAAAATTGCAAACAAAATCGTCTCAGGTGTCACATTGTTGAGATTTCTTCTAAAAGTCCAAGACATTTGTAAGATTTCTGGGTTCTTAGATAAATTTCTAGATAAATATCAGACACATTAATGACTTGAGGAAGGTTTAAAAACACATTCTTTTAGATTTTCTACTTTGTACTATAGAGAGAGAGAATAAACTGTTCTCCTGTTATATCTGTGTATATTGGTTGGGTTTTATCCCTGGTGACTTCCAAAAAGCATGGCCTACACTGAACTGCCCTTCAGCCCTAGTGAACATATAGACCTCGGTTTGTAGTAATGTACAGCGTGAGTGTCTGAGTCCTATTGACAGTTTATTTTATTGAGTTGGCATCCATTGAGAGCAGTCATCGTGAAGTAGACAGATGCACTTAGTCTTTCACAAACAGCTCCCTAATGACCAGAGCTTTTGAGAGCTCTCCAAACAAGCACAGTCAAAGCTAACCGTGCTAAAATCACACATACAAACTGATCTGATATCAGCTTATCATTCATCTGATATCATCAACATCACTGGTTTCAAACTTCTATTACTATTAACTATAAGTAACAGCGGTTTAGTCTCTGAACGTCATCAACGATTTTTTGTTATTTTTGTGGTTATAATTCCTAGTACACATATTTATTACCACTTCAAACTCTCAATGCTCTGAAACGCAGAAAATTCAAATATCAAACCTTGTTTTCCATCATGCGAAGCTCTTCCCATCACTGTCGATGAGTATCTTCAGAGTATTTTTAGTCTTATTGTTATCGTCAGCTACAGTAAAAGACTTATCGGTTGACTTCCGTCATGAGTGTAAAACAGGAAACCAGTCATGTCTTTCCATCTCTGTAGAGCGTTGTGAGTATTCTACCCTAGTAACACACTTCTTTAAAGAACCCATGAACTGGCTTGACTTATTCTTTCCTGTGTTGAGGAAGTTCCTTTTTTAAACGTTAAGTTGGGACGGGGCAAATTTAAGAGCCTCTCTCTTTTTAAAAGAGCCAAATACCTTTAGCATTCATTACACTCATAACATAAATCATGACTAAAGATTGATTGGTTGGTTTTTATTTATCTACAAATTTGCATAAATCTATCCCGAACTCAAACTAGGTGCTGTAAATCACTCCAGGGTTTGTGCAACACAATCGGCATTTTGAAAGTATTTCATGAGGAAGCGAATCCATATGAATTTGTACGATCTCATTCCTACTTTTCATAGAAACTGCTTTTGCCACAGTGACTGTTAGGTTCAGCGTGGACCAAAATGAAAATGCCTTCATCATTTTCTCACCTTCATGTCATTCTAAACCTGTAGGAAATTTTGAAAAACATTGATAACCGATCAACATTGAACCCCATTGACCTCCATTGTATGGACACAAACCCTCTGAGACATTTCTCAGAATATCTTCTATTGTGTTCCAATACGATTTTCAATCATATGGGGATTAATAAATGACGATTTTTTTCAGCCAACAGCTGTTTACATGGCAATCTTTAGTTCACAACTGTTGTTTATGTGCTCATGTGATCATGTTTCTGTGTCGTCACTTTGTCCTGTTTCGATATTCCAGCCTGATCTGATGCCTTGATCAAACATAAGGCCGGAGGGCAACCTACAGCTTGATTCTTATCACACACTTTGGCCCCTGTCTCAAACTGACCTTTTCCACCCGCAGAGTCACGTGATCTCCTGACACAATACGGCCCGCTGATATCCGAGATGCCTTTGTAGTTATAAAGCCTTTGCAATGATGTGAGATTGCTAGGCAACTGGAGAAAAATGTTCGTTGTCATTCATGAACCAGCCCTATGCAAAAGTCTTTACACAGATGGTTTTATAGTCCTCATTAGTGTACAGAGCGTTAAAATGAAAGACTGGATCCAGAGGAGGTGAGTTAGAGTTGTGAAAACGGAAAATCACGTTACGACTTGTCCTGAATGAACAGAAAATCTGCACTGACATGAGCAGACACAGAACTCCAAAATCCTGAGTGCAAAATCTACTTCAAGAATGCAACTGGATGTCTAGAATGTCTCTAAAACTGCATAGGGGTTAGAAAGGGGTTTACAAAAAGTATATGTCGTCCTGGCATGTCCACACTGTCCCGCAATTGGAAATAAGGCGTTGTCTTCGGGGTTTGTGAGAAAACACCAAATAGACCATTTTAAGTCTCATCTGCGTCTCAGATATACTGGAAAAGAGTCAGAAATCTGACAAATGTGACTCAGGACAACAAAAGCAGTCTCATGTGTAAATTTTTCGAAATTGAGATTTTTACATAATATGAAAGCTGAATAAATAAGATTTCTACGGATGCATGAGTTGTTAGAATATGACAATATCTGGCTGAGATACAACCGTTTAAAACTCATGAATCTGAGAGTGCAAAAAATCTAAATATTGAGAAAATGGCCTTTAACGTTGTTTTGGTGAGAAAGGCGGGACGAGAGCCGTGAGGAGGGGCCGGTGGCACAAGTGTTAGTTGGAATCACCTGTGCGCACTTCGGTCCCGCATATCCCACGGAGGAAATCGGGAGCATAAGAGGACGAGTGACGGGACTGCTGACGAGAGAGGCCAAGGCCTGGACATATGTTTTAAGTTTGTTTGTATGTTCTTGTGGACATTTTACCACCGTGTTTATTTTGATTAAACTTTATTTAAATGTTCGCCGGTTCCCGCCTCCTTCCTTCCCTACTTTGAAGGCCATCCACACACAAAAATAACGATTTGACATATTTAAGGAAGGAAAAATTACACAATATCTTCATGGAACATTATCTTTACTTAATATCTTAATGATTTTTGGCATAAAAGAAAAATCAAGCGTTTTCCCATACAATGTATTTTTGTCTTTTACTAAAAGTGTTCCCGTGCGACTTAAGACCTGTGATCCAGGGTCACAAGTGTCTCCATTAGCAAGTCATCAATGTCTAAAAAAACTGAGCTCAGATTTGTCAAGTTTGCAATCAACTGAATTTTATTGAACATCTCAATATGAACTCTCATCACATTTACCCAAATCCAGATGATTTTACTTCATGTGTTTCAACAATCGTCTTATCTGTTTCTCTTTCTTTCTACTAAGCAATTTAACGAGAAAAATTCCACACTAAGTTGATTTAGGTTTCTCCTATTTTTATTACAAACTCCATAGTTTCCTTTATGAAACCCCACAGACGTTACCATGGTAATGAAAAGTCATCCGTGGTTTACCTGTGGTTACGCCTTATTACAAACACTACACATTTAAGATCTATAGTAAAACAGAACACTCACACTTTTTAAGGATTCTTTATATGATAGAAATATGTACAGTATGTCAAGGTCTACTAAAAAAACTATACATTCCGTTTATGAGGCGCGTTCTAGTAGGCTAATGGAGTAATAAGAGCAGATCAATTTCTGTTCACACACCCATAAATCGAATCGAATCGAACACGCAAATGTAATTCGCAGTGATTACTGACCCGAAACCATGTGTTTCGACAACACGAGCTTATTGTTTTCCCTCTCGCCCCCGCCCTTTAATATTCAGTCAATCTCAGACGGGACAAATGCAACGCCCGTGTGTTTTTGGGGTCGAGTACCGGCGGATCACGTGCAATTCTGCATTGTTAGTTTTCATTAAAATCCGCGAGACCCACGCCCCACGCATTAGTCATTGTTTCCATGAGAACCGTCCCTTTAAAAAATGAAAACCTCTTACCATATTTGGACTCTTGGTTTTTCTCCTCCGGCTCCATGTCAGACGGATGCGCACTTGTGGCGGTGTCTTAGATGTCAAAAGAAACGGTATCGCTTAAGCTTGTGAGGAATTGTTCATCAGTCTCATACAGCAGAAGTGTGCGGTACATTCTAACAGTACGCGCATGATGATGTATTTCGCTTTTCCAACGGGAGAGAGAGAGCGTGGGCTGCGTCCACCAATCAAAACGCTGAATAACTGACAGACAACCGCATCAGCCAATGAAACGTCAACGATCTTCCTTGGAATTTAGCGATTAATTTAAAACTAGAAATAATCGTAAATCTTTTTTATTAAAATAAACAAAGTGTGATTTTAATATATTAACCAGCAGACAGATGGATCATATCATATTATTATTTTATTCCCACTAGAAGACGTTTTTGAATCAATTCCATAAGTTGCATTACAAAAATGAACCATGGTTAGAAATCATATTTTTTTATTTGTAGCCAAACTAACCAGAAATGTACTAATTGTCTCATCACAAAAACCTGAGTTTAACCATGCAGCCTATTTGTAGTAAACTATGGAGATATTTTCTACAAAAAACATGGTTGTTATTCCTGAGAGTGCGCGTTATAATAATTAAACCATCCTTCATTTTTCTAAGGGTTTTATGTTTATGCAAAATGTTATATAGCCTACAACATTATTGTTCCTAGTCTTGGCCTGGGTAGAAAAAAACAGTGCAGGTCAAATTCATTCAGCTCCTAGAAACACCAATTAGAGAAGTGTTAAAACTACTAAACAAATCTGATACGTAATGATGAATAATGCATTAAACAGCATTAGGTTTCATTTCTTTGTCACCCTCTGCCTGGAAACACACAAGCCAACACAGCAATTAATTAAACATTTAAAAGAAATTGGACCAGTTTTTTACTCCCTGTGTCATAGATGGTATGGACTTTCAAAAGGCTTCAGACGGTAGTGCAGGACATTCTACTCTACTCTATTCCCAACATTCATGATTTTACTAACCATAGTCTTTGGTTACCAACAAAACCATATATAATTTTCCTAGGACATTGATTCATAAGTACCAGTGTGTATACAAGTTGTATTCATTTCTTTGAACCATTATTGTAATTGCAAAGAAATTGTACATGTTCAATAATTATAGCTATGTACAATAGGTATGTAAAACACTAGTGATTAAAAGTTTAAAACAGATTAAAAAATCTATGTTTTGAAATTAAACATGCAAATGAGGTTTTCAATAATGTCAGATATTCTATTAAAATATTTACTTAAAATATCAGGGAGTACTTCAAGTAAATATTTGAAATCAAAGGGGTTAAGCTGACAAAAATGTTTGAAAACCGCTGTCCTAGAATAATGAAGCGTACATATTCATAAGAATAACATTCACGACACCAACTGAGCAGTCAAGGGTAATGCACTTTAAAAAAACTCTTTAAACGCGTCGTAAACTATGCTTTGTGATCATCCAATCAGATCGCGCGCTGCCATAAACGCCTACGACGTTACGACATTTTGCAGCGGTTGTTATCAGCCATTACGAGTGTGGCCAATTTAAAATGTTTGGTGTGGCACGGTCAAAATAAATAAATGTAAAATACTAATTTTAGATACTTCCTGTCCTTTGGGAAAATTAACATTTATAAAGGTAATTGTGAAGTATGAGGTATTATTTAAGATGATGCTTGTATTAAAAATGCTACGGAATGTATGCAGTTCGCCACACAAAACATGGCGGATGCGTTGCGCTAAATGCGTGACTGTTCCAAGCGCAGAAGCTCTTAATATACGTAACGTCAGTGTTGCTTCTGAAAGGGAGATCTGATCGAAAAGGTGAAGGTACAGTGTTTCATTATATTAGCCTTCGGTATGACTTCATGACACACACCTTTGAGATTAGAGCGAATCTTAGATAAGAACGAGGATGTTTAAACTTGGTTTTCAGTGCATGTGCTATAGAGTTGTGTGAGAGTTTGCTGTATGCATGTTATGTAACGTAAACATGTCCACAGTACGTTTAGTAAGTGACGTTGTGTAACCATGCATGCACCTTCAATAGAACGATACTACAGATAAATGCTTAAATTATAAATGGGGTTTAGTAAGTAAGCCTACTCTTGCCTATTTATACAAAATAAACATTACAGGTAATTTAACTCACGAGTTCAGGTCAGACTTTGTCGACACATTAAGTCATTGTGCGTTTCTTAGGCTGCTAACTTGTAAAAAACAACCTGAAATTCAGGTCAGATTACACATGCGTTAATGTTTATTAAAGTGAAAGTGACTACGTTTTGTATGATGTAAATAAAATACAATTTTATTTAAACAGTTGCTTATTCAGGACTATAATACAGTATTGTGGTACATTGATACTCTAATAATCTTTATTTGTTTAATTGGTGTGTTTAATGTATATGTGAATATAATATATATATATATATATAGTTTCAGATTTGAAGAAAATGGCTTTAAGAACAGCTGTCTCACGATTACTGGTGAACTCACAGAGATGTTCTGTGGTCTCTGTGTCACGACCCCAGGGCACCGCAGCATTTGCACGACAAGGTTAGAATTAGATCACTAACGTTAATTTACAATTTCATGTGACTGTAGCCATGACTTAAAAGTAGATAAAAGCAGAAAAGATTTTTACCACACATTTATGATTTCTGAACTAAGTACTGTATCCCAATTTTTCTTTTTTATTTGACGCAGAGGATCTGAAAAAACCAACCAAAACACGTAAATATGTTTCATATATTTTTAGTAGTGTACCCCCCCAAAAATTGTCTCTTTCTTGAGTGGAACACAAAAAAAGATATTTTGAGAAATGTCTCCATGTTGTTGTGTTCATACAATGGAAGTCAATAGGGTCCAGAGTTCTTTGAACACCAACATTCTTCAAAATGTCATCTTTTGTGTTCATCCAAGATTTGGAATGGCATGAATTAGGGTAAAGCATAACTTTAACATGTTGTAGTCTATTTAAGCTATAAAATAAGTTTTTCTTGTTACTTTTAGCTGTGATCGAGTTTAACTGGCGTGATGCTTTGGATCTGGAGGGCCAGCTCACAGAAGATGAGATCATGATCAGGGACACTTTTCGGACCTACTGCCAGGAGAAACTCATGCCCAGGATCCTCCTGGCAAACAGGAACGAAGGTGAGTGAAAAGTGAGAGAATAAAA
This sequence comes from Triplophysa dalaica, assembly GCF_015846415.1. Lineage (NCBI taxonomy): Eukaryota > Metazoa > Chordata > Actinopteri > Cypriniformes > Nemacheilidae > Triplophysa > Triplophysa dalaica. The sequence goes on along the minus strand of NC_079547.1, from coordinate 2,061,781 downwards.
CACCACTATGTATTCTGCCTTAAAATCAGGCTTTCATCTGTGCCTCTTGGTTCCAGTTTTTCATCGGGAGATTGTGAACGAAATGGGAGACCTTGGTGTCCTTGGACCTACCATTCAAGGTACATTAAAACACTGGCCATCATTGAGACTGTATGCTATGTTGTTTACATAAAATATTACATGGATCTCTTTTGTTGCAGGTTACGGATGTGCCGGCACCAGTTATGTGGCTTACGGTCTGATTGCCCGGGAAGTTGAAAGAGTGGACAGCGGATACCGTTCCGTAATGAGTGTTCAGTCCTCACTGGTCATGCATCCCATCAATGCCTATGGAACAGAAGCACAGAAACAAAAGTACCTGCCTAAACTGGGTTAGTCAAATCTACATCTCGTGCACATTTTAAAATCTGTGAAATGTGGCACCATGCTAAAAGTGTAATGTGTTCTCTTTTTAGCTCGGGGAGAGATTCTGGGCTGTTTTGGACTTACAGAACCAAACCATGGAAGTGATCCTGGCAGTATGGAGACCAAGGCCAAATACAACCCCTCCAGTGGTACCTATTCCATCAGTGGAGCAAAAACATGGTAAATGCCACGGAACAGTTCGCATTTTAGTTTAGTCAGGATCTTCTTTGGTGATGGTATATTCATTAAGAAAAAATAAGGGCAGGGCTTTGTTTTGTATATCAGAGTAGAACCGTGTTATTGGACAAGAGGGGTTGTAAAAGAAAAGAACGAGGGATTCAGAGTACAAGTTTGTAAGAGAAAATATGTATTTTATTTGAATGGAGTAAGGTCCACTCATGAATTAGTCACATATACAGCCGTGGGGAAAAAGTAAAGCGAGCATTTCAAAATTATTTTCATAGTTTTTATGCGTTTAATATAGGTATGTGTTTAGGTAAAATTATAATTTTTGTCTGTAAACTCTTAACAATCTCCCAAATTTAAATACAAAGATTGTTCTATTTGCAGAAATTGGAGAAACAGGTGAAAATAACAGAAGAGATGCTCTGTATTTTTTCAGACCTTAAATACTGCAATGTATTGCAGTTTTAAGAAATACAACAGTAAATACAGTATTTACAACTGCTTTGTCAGGATCCTATATGTGCAGTGAAGTTGCACAACATCAAGTGTTTTCATCAGTCTTGTCTCTTATGTAAGAGACATGGTCCATATTTAGATTCTGTAACTTAACCTCTACAGGGTATTTGTCCCTCACTGCTTTAAAAGCACACTGAAATCTGCCATCTGTTGACCTAACAATCAGGAATGCAACATGAAGTCCGATCTGAAATCACTGTAGAAGAATAATGTAATATAAAGATATAAATCTTTACAGATCAGAAGTCAGTGGAATGGATGAATGTCTTTGCACCAGTGATCAAGGAAAAATAATGAAAAAAGATGAATATTTCAGTTCCTCAAAAAAGACATAGTTTTGTATGTATAGCTGGTTACAATACAATACAATACAATCCGCAGAAGTGAAAAGCTAACACGATGCTATAAACAGACTACACTTAAGGTTGCTTGATATCAACGTCACCACCAAGCCTGAAGTCTTTAAAACTTGATTAAAAATGTGTTCCCTATTAAGTAAGTACACTGTGAATGAATACGCATCTACATTTTAAGAGATTTGTGCCAATATTGCAATATTTGTGAGCACTAAAGGAAGTAGGCCTTGTAACTTTTAGAAACTTGTAAGCAACCACCGTTTATAAGACACAATCAGGCTTTAAAAAATCACGAGCGGATTATAATTGGTGTGTTTTATGTCATAGAATAAAACATGAAAATATTTAGATGTTTTGTTTACCACATAGCTTATTTTGGGCAATTTATCAAAAACCCCCCCCAAAAAAAAAGATTTTAGGGCGATGGAACCAGAAGTCCTGAAATGCTTGGACTAAATCGATTCGGGGTTCTGCATACACAAATGCCTCATCTCTCAGCCTCCCTATACTGACCACCAGAGCACCGGTAACAAAACTGACATCAGCTCAGAATAAACACCTGACTATGTGTTATTTGTCTATGAACAGGATTACTAGCTCCCCATATGCTGATATCTGTGTGGTGTGGGCCAAATGTGACGATGGCCGAGTGAGAGGCTTTATTCTCGAGAGGGGAATGAAGGGGCTGAGCACACCCAAGATTGAGGGCAAGTTCTCCCTCAGGGCATCAGCCACTGGCATGATCCTCATGGATGAAGTCGAAGTGCCGGAAGAAAACTTGCTACCACATGTGTCTGGCCTTAATGTGAGTATATTTGAGAACATTTACTGTTGATGGACAATAATGATCAACCATCGAGAACACCCTTGCAATTTTATAGCGATGCGTATTGATTGTATACTTGTGTTTTTGTAGGGTCCCTTCGGGTGCCTGAATAATGCACGATATGGCATCGCATGGGGTGCACTGGGTGCCGCAGAATTTTGCTTTCATGCCGCCCGTCAGTACACCTTGGACAGGTGAGCAAATGTCTTTTACTGTGTTGCTGTAGTTTATTAATTCCCATCATACGGCTTTGATTTACAAAAACTGTAAAACGTTAACCCCAAATGCACTGTCGCTTTGAATAAAAGCAGCAGCCAAATGCATAAATATAAATACAGTCAAATGAACTGCTCAGAGATATCAAAATATGTATGTATGAATGAATGTTTTCGTAACATTTAGAATCCAGTTTGGAGTTCCTCTGGCCAGAAACCAACTCATGCAGAAAAAAATGGCGGACATGCTGACGGAGATCACGATTGGACTCCAGTCTTGTTTACAGCTGGGTAGACTCATCGATGAAAAGAAGTGAGAAAAAGCGTTTGCCTAACTTGGAGGTTTCTCAGCTTTGCATAAGATATGGTTAAACATGATACATGGCATTTAAAAGAATATAGTGCAAATAGACCACAGCTCACTGAATTTTCTAACGCAGATACTCACCAGAGATGATCTCCATGCTGAAACGCAACTCCTGCGGTAAAGCCCTGGACATCGCCAGACAGGCCAGAGACATGCTGGGTGGAAACGGCATATCAGACGAGTATCACGTCATACGCCATGTCATGAACCTAGAGGCGGTCAATACGTATGAAGGTACGAAGACTGGGTGACTGTAACACAAAAAATGCACAAAATACTAATTTACTGTGGCTGAAATCTGCCAAATGCATTGATGCAAATGTGTAGGTTTGGCCAGCAGAGGCCAGTATAAGCTTTAATGTGGCTATTAGAAACGCTCTCAGCCACCCTTGTTTTAAGTTTGTAAAAACCTTACTTAAGACATAACAGTTTTGTCTTTCTGCTCCACAGGAACTCATGACATTCATGCTCTGATCTTGGGCAGAGCCATCACTGGACTCCAGTCATTCACTGTTGGGAAATAAATCTCTCTCTAAATAAGGCTGCCATGGACTTTTAGACTCTCGCTCTCTGTAATGACTTAACATCTATATGTGTTGCTGTATTCTCTCAAACAGTATTAAAATATGATAGTAATTTCTGCAAGTTTAGTAAATGGGTCCATTTGTAGCTCTTTGTTCACCTTAAGGCAAACGTAATAACAAAATGGTTAAAGCATTAATTCACTCATAAATAAACACTATCGTTATTTACTCAGACCTTACTTTAAGTAAGTAAAGCTACTTTATAGCACTTATATTTAAAATATTTTTAAAAACAAAATGAAAGTTTGGTCACGTTTACTCAACTTCCTGTTTGCATTGTAGTCGGTTGGGACCCACTGTTTAGGATTACCGAGCTCTTGTATATTTTGTTGTATTTATGGATTTGACTTTAAAAAAATAAAGGATTTCAGGATTATGTGCTTTCATTCGAACTAATAATAATGTTTGGAATTAAAACAATACATTATTTACCTTCATCAAGTGTAACAGCGGATTTTTGTCGGATGTCCGTGAGATCAGCCCGATTTATATATCACCTGAAGTGACCCGTGCGCGCGCACTGATGAGATGGAATCGACCAATCAGCGCGCTGCGCGAGTAAAGATCATTACCGCTGCGCTGGATGAGAGAAGTCACTAACATCGCTGCCCAGCGAACGAAGTGTCCGCTTTTAAGTGTCGTTTCTGAAGTAAAATTAAACGAAAATCTTTTTCTTTTAATTCGTGCCATATGCGTCTTATATTTTGTTAGTCTCCAGTACTGTTTTTAACTTTTTTACATTATGAATAGGTCAAATTCTAAACGTAATTAACCGAGCAGATACAAAATGAAAGATTATTTTTCAACACGATATTAGAGAGACGTACATTTACTTTGGATAGACTACCTTTGAGGAGAGCAGTTTTCTTTCTGAGAGGATCTGAAACGTGAAGTTTATATTTGGAAATGAACCCGGTTAATGTCGGCAGAATGAACGCATCCGACCTCGGAAACCCGGTGTATGAGTTTGCGTTGTACGAGGCTCCGCTGTATAAGGATTATAAACCACCTGCCAGAGACTTCATCCAGATCCCCAGGACGGTACTGTACCTCATGATGGCCGCTGTGGTGGTGGTCGCGGTCGCTTATGCCATTGTGGGACATTTAATTAAAGACCTCGCCCATGACATCTTAGGTAGGCACATCTTGTGAGAGTGTCATCTATTAAACATGAAGTACATCTCTTGAGGGTAAATCTTGCGAAAACTGTCATGAGCATATATAGAAATATGTAATTATGTTTTAAAATAAGAAGCAAAACCTAGTCTACAGTCTATATGATATACTGTATACTTCAGGATTGTAAATTATAGGAACATTTCAAGATTTTATTTTTTTAACCGTGTCAAGTATATACAGTATTATAGTATAAATTTACTACAATTGATCATATTAATCTTTTGTATTTATATTAATAGCAATTAATAGTGTAACAGTTCATATAATACAGCTACGACAGTAAAGTTACATTGTTTTTCATGTGGAAAGCCTTTTTAATTATTTTACTTTACAGAAATAGCAAAAAATAAAAGTTTTATCACGGTTACAAATAATATTTAACTGTTAATTTTTGTGGAATTATTTGTTACAATGTCCTCACATTATAATGTTCATTTTCAATTTATGCATTTAAAAAGAACATATTACTATATTTTTAAATGTAAAAACATCAGCTTTGAACACGTGATTTATTTTAATTTTGCAGTGAGATTTACATTATACGTTTGATCATTTCTCTATTTCCTGTAGATTGGGCTTTGGGTCCGGATGAGGAGATTTTAAAGGGCAGCAGTGAGGCAGGTGAGGACACCACCGTCACCCACATGCCCTCAGGCCTCACACACTCTCATCCCAACGCCTTCCACGTGTGGGATCAGGATGACGTGGTCATCCCTCTCTCTCTGGAGCACAATCCCCAGGTCAGCCCTTTTCAGGCTGTCATTCCCTTTATTCCGCATTTCTTCCCATCTCACAGCGTGATCAACAGCCCCGCACCTCAGATCCAGTGGGGGGAAACCAAGAGCCCCAACAGGATTCCACAAGAGGCCTACGTTTTTCCCTCCCCGAAAAACACAGGACAGCGCTGTGCTTTCTCAAACGTGTCATTCCATGACAGGAGAGATGACAAAGTGTGACTGGAAAAGCAATCACACAGTGAAATGAATGCGCTTATTCTGCGAACTGTTCATCACAGACATTTAACCTAAACGCCTCCACAATAGATTCAATCAACAAAGGTGTTGTTTACTTTATTTTACTCTTTGACTACAAACGTTTGGTCCCTTCGTATCATGTGATGATAAAAGGCATAACCTCATAACACATGTTGCTGACCCTAAACAAACTCCATAAGCCTCATTACCTGCCCGTGTTTGCCAGGTAATAAAAGGACAGGACGAGAGACCGCAGGTTTGTGCCAAACCTCGAGCTGTGCTTTCAAGTTCATCTTCTTAGGCCACAATATCCTCTGAACAGTTCATCACAGGACAACTAACAAGCAGGTTATAGATGCGCACAGAAATGTTATAGAAAATAAAACTACACTTGTGTGTTGAGCGTTCACAAGCCAGTAAAACCGGATTCATGCGGAATCGAAACTGAGCAAATGCTAGATCACACGCTTGGATTAATTTCTTTGAAATAAATTCCACTTACATGCATTTGATACGTCGCCCATCAGTGATTTCAATATACATTTTATCGGAGGATGTTTTCTAGGATATCAAACCCATGATTTTTGTTTTCTAACAACGTTCCATTTTTTCTTTGTGCATACTTGCATACTCCTGATCCGCGTGTGATGCCCCATTACAGTCGTGCTTGAGGTCCACTGAATGTGATTCTAAATATTGTCTGCATTAAAGGATCATCTTAACTCCGGTCAGGTGCAGGTGTTAAAGTGTTAAGTAAGGATGACATTAGATTAAACATCTCTTTCTGCCCTGTGACTGGGCACAAATTTCAACTTGACTGGCATCTACAAGTGTTGTACAGTTTGTGTTTACATCTCTGGTAAAGGTTACATTCCAGTATTGTTAATGTTTTAAACATATTTATGCATCTTTTCTGTATAAACATGCAGTACTTGTTCATTTTTGTATCGTTTGGGTGCTTGTCACCTCTTCACAAGATAAATGATTCTGTGTTAGTTACACAACTTCATCAAACTTGATAAATGTATTATATATTATAAAAATGTGTTTTTCTGTATTTTGATTTATATATTTAAGGGGGGTACAGGAACTTTAGCTCAAATGATTGGTGCAGGATGGACACGATTACAAAACATACTATGACGATACACTATAAATAGAACAACTAAACCAATTAGATAGCGGTAGTAGTTCACGTGTTCATGTCAGGCTAGAAATCACCATACAAGTGGGTAGGGAAGGCTTAATATTACACAAACCACATAAAACCGCAAACCCACCTAGGTTCTCTCAGGACACATTATAACTTGTGAATAGAAAAACAGCACTTAATTTTTAAGTCATCAATAGTTAATTATCCTTTTGTGACCTTTTAATGCTTCAAATAATGGCAAAACAAAGTTAAGATGCTGGATTTGTGAACTGTTGAATGTAGATTTAGAGAATAGTTCAGATTAGGCCAGATTGAAGTGAGGGCACAACATGTGCCGAAAGGATTAGTGCCTCATCCAGAATGCCACAGCTATTTCACAATGCCTGGGATTGGTCAAATCAGGTCATGAGGCTTACATGATCGGTTCAAGACAAGTGATGAAAACCTTTAACACCTCAACCGAACAGGGATTACACAGAACATATGAAATAAAGCAAAATACTTCAAGACAAACCAAGTTACCATTTTTAGGAAGGATATTTTGAAGCAGCACTGATTCTGTACCGTTGGGTTTCTTGCAACAGCAGGTCTTTAAGCTTCTCAATGTAGAGATGAAGCGTGTTCCATAAAATCACTCTGCTTAAACCGTTCCAGCCAAATGACTCAAACATTAAACACACAGGATGGTGTCTATTTTGAATGTTATGTCATATTGAACACCACGGATTCAGTTCATCAGCACAAAAGACATCAAGCCAAGCGATCGCATCTAGTTTTCCCCCACAGACTGTTATGGTTTCGAATAGTACATCAGTAGTCTATCTAAAAATGAAAGCACACAACACTTTGACTAAAGGTAGAGCCCATTGATTTATGGGTGCACAAAAAAAAAAAAAAAAAAAGTTCTGGGAACACAAGGAATCCCAAAGCACACCCATCTTACACCACAAATGTCACAGGACCAAAAAGTTTGGAACGAGTGCCCTCAGGACAAAAAAAAAAAAAAAAAAAAAACTCAGAAGGCACCGAAAGTTGACATGGCTTAATGAGAACATGTTTCAGCTTATTGTGTTGTGCAACCGGCCATATTAATGAGTAGCATTGACTGAAGTAGAACACAATTACAAAAACGCCACAATTAGACTACTACACAGACTGGGGCAAGAAACTAGTCAAATTAGTTTAAAGGAGTTATTTAATAGTTCTTTTAAAACAGTAACATGTCAAACAAACCCATGCATTTCTTCCTTAAAAGCACTAAAACCTAAACATCTATAAATATTTAATGTTCAACATATTTGTTGTTAAGCTAAAATCCACATTTAAAAAAGTTGCTTAAACATTTCAAGCATAATCCTCATCTTCTCTTAAAACATCGTCACGCTTCTTAAGAACAGCCTGATAGAGAGATGTCCCTCTTGCCTGGATGAACGTAACCGTCATCTGCTTCTTATTGACCTCCACATGGGCAAACCCACCGAGGGTGGAGGCGTCCCCATTGAAGAACTTGAGGTAGCCTCGGGGAACCTTGTTACGGTGCCGCACGTCAGGATCCATAAAGTTACCAGCTCCACTAACCACATAACCGATGCCAGACTCCTTGATGTACTGAAAGACAGTTGATACCAAAGTCAACATTTTTTTGCACCCAAATGAAACAAAGAGGAAAATATCTACCTGTAGATTATGATCATGGCCACACATGTACGCCGTGGCCTTGTACTTCCTCAGCAGTGGCCTCAGTTTCTTCAGCAAGCAGTCAGTGGGTCCATGCTCAGAGATGGACCACACTGGGTAATGGCCAGCCACCAGGAGATAATCAGCCTTAGACCTGGCCAAACGCTCCTGAAGCCAGATCAGCTGTTTGTTGGCCTGAACGCCACTGCGTGGAGCTTTAGGCTGCTGGTCTAGGAAGTCATCAGAGTTGCCGCACAGCAACACAGTGTCAAGCATGATGATAGTCAATGTGCTCTCAGTTTTAGGAATGCGGAAGTTCATCTCGTAATAGTAGTAAGGGAAGTTCCTTGGGAATGGAAGACCTTATTAGACAATGGACACTACAAGAGCTCAACAGGTCAATGAATTTGCAGAAAGGTCACACATTCAATTCAAGCAATACTTGTGGGCACTGCAAGTTATTTTGGTTGTGTTCACCCGAAGTGTAGATGTGACGTGGATTGTAAAATTAGACTCACCATCGTTTTGATCGTTGACTGTACTCAATTTGAGCAAGAACATTTCCTGCATGGTCGTGATTGCCAGCAATGACATACCATGGAATGTTAAGAGAATCTTGAGTATACGCGTTTTCGAAAGTGACCTGAACAGACAACAGGGGCATCAATAAAAAAAAATGCAGGGTTAATTTTAAACCATGGTTGGGTCAAATATTGACAAACCAAACATTAGATGGGATTGCCCAACCATGGGCTAAAACATCACAGGTCAATTTAAATCTCACATTTAGACGCAATCATTTGAACCCAACCACAGCCTACAACACAAAGTCCAACAGAAAGATGAAGACAGAAACACTACATTCAGTCATTGGTCTAAATTTATGTAGAATTTTAACTTCAATCTCACTTACAATGAGGTTTGAACAGAACACATACATTGAGGCATGTTGGGTCATTTCAACCCACAGTAGGGTCAAATACAGACAAACCAAGCCCTAGATTTCACCAAACGGTTAGGTTTGTCCTTTAACAAGCTACGAGTTGAATAAGCATATTATGAAGATTCAAATTAGTGTCAATTCCCAAACACTGCCAAAGAATGTGTGACAAACCTGAAATCTAGGGTCATTCACATCAGTTACACCCTTGTAGTAAAAGTTGTCTCCAACAGCAAGAACGAAGTCTGAGCCCATCGTGGAAGCAGTCTTGGCCATCATGCGAGCAGTGGCCGTCTCTATAGGGGTGACGTAAGGAGGATACGGCAGACCTCCCCAGTCTCCAACAACCAGGAACCTGATGGAGGACTTGTTACCTGATGACACCGAAACCGAAGATTTCAAACATTACCACTTAAAAGCGGAAGTAAAAGAAACAAAACTCATAGGTAAAGTCAACTCACTTCCTTTAGCTTCCAGGTCAATGAATGAGGAATGGTAGCAGAGGACCACAGGGAGAGCAATAAAAAACACCAACATCAGTGGTGACGCCATCTACAGAGAATGGGGAAAAAACAACAACACATCAACAAACCATCACAAAAGACCATTGCGTTACACACACAAAAAAAGTACCCAAATCACACGATGAACCCTCACACCAGTAGCTTTTACTCCACAGTGATCCTCTCTCTACACCTCAAACCCTGTCAGGGCACTGTCTGTACATTTATACCATATCTGACATCTCTAATCTACACCCTGATTTCAATCCCATCTGTTTTCTGTTTCCTAATCAGTAAACCGACCTATCGGACGGCAGAGATACTTTGAAGTTCCTCCTGATATCAGATAAGCACACTTGAAACACAGTGGCTTTGATCTTAAAGCAAAAAGTGTACTTGGTCGATTTAAAGCATCTTGTTTCAAAATCATGTGAGTGAGATAAAAATTTGTCTTGTTCAGCCAGTTCAGAAACCAAATCATGATTCCCTGTGATAGTTAATGAGGAAGCGACTCTTTATTTGGTGTACCAATGTTATATTTCAAACACAGATAAACTTAAAAAAACATGCGTACCTAGACTAATCTGTGACTAAACATCAAATTTTTATTTAAACATCATTTATATAAACATCAAACTTTATTTATATTAATATCCCGTGGATTAAAACTGTAACCTATTGATTATCTAGAGCAGAGAAATACCTCACAATATGATCCTCTGTTCTTGATGTTTTCTTATGTGAGCAAATCCTCAACTGTTTGTTTCATTTCTGCTTATCTACTATTTATTAGTGCCCTCGTAGGGCTGACAATGGGTGTGACTTTAGCCGTACAGGCGAATCACATTCCCGCTGACCCAGACGCATGTGACAAGTCCATTTGTTTCAAACAATTCCAGAAAGACACCAACTTTCCATCCAGTCTCCATTCACATGCCTGTCAGCCACAGACTCGAAATGCAGTTATCATAAACACTTAAGGCTTTAAGGGATAGTTCAGGCAAAACTTAATTCTTTCAATTGTTTGAAAGATATTTTGAAGAACGTTGGTAACCAAACAACTTCAGCATCCATTGACTTCCATTGTATGGACACAAAACCACAGAGACATGTCTCAAAATTATATTCTTTCGTATTTCACACAAGGGAGATCATATACATGTTTTTACTAACATGAGGGTGAATAAATGACACAATTTTACATTTTGGTTAAGGTGTGTTAACTAAAAAAATATCTGCCAATACATGCAGGTATTTACAGGCATGTGATCAGCCAAGGACAAAAATGAAGGAAGAATGCACGCATCCTCGCCAACCCCAATTGTTTAATGTTACTAATTAATTGATTAACAACATGATTAAAAACTGGCAACTGTCGACAGTCAGTTTTCACTTAGCAACACAAAAAAAACTATTATAATTACCCAATTTTGACTGGCAATTTTGGAAATAGCAGCTCAAATGTTTATTAGTTTAACAGTCACCTAAACAAATATCTTTTCACAGACTCTCTAGATATAAAGATAGCAAGCAAAACTATGTTCTGTATGAAGCGTTTGCTCTGCATTTATAACAAGCGTGTGCATGACTTGAGCGTGGAAAGGATCCGGTTGGCCGGCTGCATTTTTTTTATTTATGCGGGTGATCCCTGCGGTCAAAAAATACGGAAATCCGTATTTTTCACGAAAAATCTAATCCCAGGATTTATTGATTTGACAGGTAACATGTCCACATCTGTCACACCAAGCTTACTTCAGTTCTGGCAATAAAAACCAAACAATGAAAAACAAACGTTTATTTTTGCACAGGTCACAGATATGACACACAACAATCGTCTGATCGAGAGCAGAGACTTCAATGTAACACTGAGAAATGCAAAACAAACATCTTAAAAATCCTAACTTAGGAACATCTTAGTGGTTTCTGGAAAGTAATCATCCAAATGTGTATTCGTTCTATCATTCACATTCAGTTGAAAACCAAAACCTGCTAAAATAAAAAAAGAGGATGACCATAAATATAACACAGGGGAATAACAAATTGTAAATCACCTTTAAGAAATTCCACTTGAGTCACATCCACCATTTAGGCAGACAGAAATCGACTTCCGTCTTCCAGATGTGATGTTTCCTGAAACCTACGGTGAATCAAAATCACGCTAATCTTGTTAGAACTAAGGCGCAAAAATAGCACAGACACCGTATAAAATCGACTAAGAGAGTGAATGTTTAGTGAGCCTACAGTACAGCAGAAATGTCCGAATCTGGATTTTCACCATGTGTTTATCTGTACGTATAGTCTGCAGTATTGGTTCCACTGGTGTAGCCCCCCAAGTTTGGGTAAGCGCTTTGGGTGTAGCCGTATCCCGGGGGTGTGGTACCGGGTGGTCCGAATGTCGCTGTACCAGGTGGTCCACTGAATGCTAAAAACAAAAGAGAGTTTACGACAAACTTGTCATGAGTTAAATGAGATGTACAAACCAAAATTCAGACACCCACCTGCGTAACTGTAATCCGCTGGTCCTCCCATACTCACTCCAGGAGGTCCCCCAAATCCGTAACCGTAGTCTGGTCCTACAAGAGGCGCTTGGATGGAGTTTTTGTTCTGGTTTTGAACCTGAATGTCCGGTTTCTTGAACTGGGAGTAGGTTTGGCTGTAGTGATTGTAATAGCCGGTGACGGGCGGAGGGACGGCCTGGTAGGTGGCTGCGTTTGCAATGGCAGACTGATCCGCCGTGACATCCATGGTGGAGGTGCTGGTAACTGGCGTGATTGAGGGGACTCCGGCAGTGGACCCTAGTGAGTCAGAATAGAAAAATTAGCGGTGCAAGGATATATTGTGATAAAAACATGCTTTCCTGTAGCTCAGTGGTAAGAGCATCGCGTTAACAACGCTAGGTTGTGGGTTCGATCCCAAGGGATTGCAAATACCTATGTTAAATGTATAGTATAAAGCAATGCAAGTCGCTTTGGATAAAAGTGTCTGCCAAATGCATAATTGTCAAATGTCAAAAATAAGGCAAGACTAATTTTTTACAATATTATGCATGTTTAAATCTATTTGTTGAGCTCCCAGCATGTGACTTTCGTCAACATAATTTTTTTCAGGCTTTAAGATGTTCTCTCTTAGCCATCTTAATTCCATCCTTATTGTAGTTTTTTGCTAAATCTTAGACATAGTTACTTAATATTCATTCACACGCCGAAGATTCAAATGAACCTTTTTGTCAATCCTAAAACAAAAAAAGTTTGTTTGTGTTTTTCCGTCTAGGAACACATTTGTGCATCTGTAATATTTTTTTGCTTTCTTCAGCATTCAGACTGCAACCCTGCTGTGACTCATGACAAACAAGGAACTTTAATCTTTTATTATTCTAAAAGCGTACCTGCAAACTTGGAGCCTGCGTGGTTGAACCCTCTTCCTCTCCCACGGCCTCTTCCTCTACCTCGACCTGCATTGTAAGGTACACCAGCCATGCCGAAACCCTAAAGGACAAACGTGTTCAATCATGACTGTAAAAGGAAAGACAAGATCTAAACGAGCTTACAGAGGATTCCTAACGGTTGCACTGAAGTTACCGTTGGAGGAAATCGCTTCTTCTTCAGCGGGTCTGCAGGAGAACCTTCTGGAAAGAGCTGCTCTAATGCCGCCAGCGCTGCGTTGGCTTTGGCTAATTTCTTATTTGACCCAGAGCCCTGGAACTTCTTTCCGTCAACGTCCACCTGAGAAAGAGAAATGCACAGACACGCCTCACATCTCTGGTCAAAATTTGTGGAAAACCTTAAGACCTACAGATAAACTGTGGCCACCAAATATGAGGAAGAGGCAAAGTGATATCATGTCTGACCTCGATAGTGAAGGTTTTGTCGTTGAAACGGCCCTTGACGCCGACAAGTTCATATTTGAGACTTCTGCGCTTCTCGTTGAGCTCCATCACAGGATTTTTGCCGTGTTTGGTGAGAATGGGGCCGCCCTGCGATAAAAGTCACAAACAAATCAGACCAATCTGTTCATGAACTCCGAGACATTAAAGCCACAGATGTCTGTGGACACCGACCTCAGCACCGTCTTCAGATCCGGTGGGCGTAGTTTCATCTGAACCTGTAAACGCAGCCGCGGTTTTGTTTTCAACAGCAGGCTTAACCTCCGTTGCCATGGGGACACCCAATGCCTGCAGAACCTGCGTGTGGGAGATGTGACGTAGAGAATGGTTGCTATGATGCTAATGTTTAAGAACAAATCATCGAATGACTATCAGCTGACTCACTTTCTGGGCGACGTGTAGTTTGGCGCTGCGTTTGGAGGCGCCTGTAGCTTCGTATGTGACTCCGTCCACCTCTACAGTCATGGTGAACTCAGGTTCATGTTCAGGACCGGTCTGTGATGACAGTTTGTAGAGTGTTCCGGGACGTATCTGATTCAGCTTCATCAGCGCATTCTCCGGCTTGCTCTTTTCTGTTCGAAAGGAGAAAAGGACCTTTTAAACAACCGAGAAAGGATTGTGTGTCACATGTGAACTGCTATTCCCATATTTCCATCTGATACGGCAAAAGTGTTTATATGAATGTTTCTGTTTACAAAGTCTAACAACTAGCCACCTTAACGGTCAAAAGATTTGTGCTGAGAACTACGAAAAAATTTATGACAAAGATGACTTTTCACATTATATAATGACTTCTTCATCACAAAGATGCTTGGAAAGAGATGTGTACCTTTTCTTGGAAACTTTGGTCTCATGTCATGCTCCCCCGCTTCAAAAACTCTCGGCCTCTTTGCTGGAGCATCAGTCACTGCTATTTAATAGAATGATCATATTCACAATCCTTTGAAATATACAATATCATTATCCAAATTTCAATAAAATAGCCCTTTCAATATCCCTCATTGTATTTCGAATTCAAACATGACTTCCAGTGAATGTAGGTCTGGCACTCCTAGCAAAGATCATTTACATGTCAAAAACAAACACAGTTGTAGTTTTTTACCTGCGCTCTGGGTGCTGAGCATTCTAGCGACTTTAGAAGAGAGACGATCCATTCCAAGAACTTTATACAGCTGTCCGAATGCCGACAGCCTTAATGCAAACTAGAGACGAGAACGAGACAAACATCATATCATCAGATGTGTCCATTTCCACAATGTTGCTATGAGCTACATAAGCAGTGTTAAAACAGCCCTATTAAGGAGACCACAAAAACCTGTGCACTCTGGGTAATGTCCTCCCGCTGTTGCCGGGTGAGATGGGCAGCAGCATTAGTGCTCTCTCGCTCACAGGGATCAATAATGCCCGGACCATCTGTAGAGAAAAATCATACTCTATAGATCAACTGAAAAAACTCAAAATAAATCTACAGTTTGGACAATTAAAACAATTAAAATGGAACAATCACAAATGCATTACCTTCCATTAATATGCCGGACGCAACACATTCCAGAACTCTCCGAAATGCCTCTCCAGGTCCCAGCAGCCTCTCGCTGGTTGAAATGGCTTTCTGGCACAACAGTTCCAGAACCTGAATACAAATATATAGTTAAGATTCCTATTCAAGAGATTCAGGATCACTGTTGGGTGTGTAACTAGTTACCAAGAAATCAGTTACTGTAATTTAGTTACTTTAAGGGATTACTCTTATTTTCTCTGTAATTTAATTACAGTTACTTCTGAAGTAATTAAACTAAATACTGCGTGTAATATAAGTGTGCAAAAGTGGAATTGACATCACAATTAAAAGTCTAACTTAAAAATCCGTTCTTTAATGTATAATTCTCACATTTGTAATAGTTTGGTCAGTTGATAATATTACTTTATTATTTATTTGAATGATTTAAAATAGATGTTTCATGTCTATGATTGGATCACTTAACTAATCAAAGTTTATTAAGGATATAGAAAGTAATTAATAATAAGTAATTAAATACTTTTTGGAGTAATTTGTAAATAAGCAATTATTTGTTGATAAGTTTTTCAACTAATGCTCTATAAGTGAAAATCGAGTTGTTAAAAATATCTGATCGCAAAAGCGTTGCTGCAGTGCTGTTCTATGTGTGTTTTGTTTTTTGCCTTAAAACGTTGGTCAGCTGAATGCCAAATGGATCCAACATTTGAACAACAAAAATCATTTTAACAGTTTGTTAAAATTGTTATCAGTGCATTCCTAGATACCACGTTTATTTGCGGACGACTCACCCAGCCCTTCAGTGGGGCCCAAGATGAAACGCGGGAACACAGGTCCCGAAATATCCGAATCACGATCATGCACGACTCCAGCTCAGAAACTTTAGCCTGTCAACCCAACAAACAGCAATCCCGTTAAAACAGCCTCACACACCCCGACAGAGAACTTCTAGAAGCTTTTAGAGGACGTTTTTACTCAAAAGATTACAATCTGGCCGAATCATAACGTCTGACCAACACGAATAAATTGCAACCTGGGTAAGATACAGTACATCAGACACAGAAGCGGAAACTATTCATACGCAGTTAATGCATTCTTAACAGCATGTTTTCAAAAAAGGCTTTAAATATGTATATTCCCCAGGTCAAAGGTCAGATCTTACAAGTCGACTTTTAGACAAATAAAGACGGGATGCAAACCTGGAACCACTTGGCCTGGCGGAGAGACGCCAGAGAAGCCAGGCATTTCTGCCTGTCCAGAGCGTCCTGCGGAGAGCTTTCCGCACACGATTCTAGTGACGAATGGAGTAAGAAGACAAGGTACAGTTTGACCAAGGGGGGTTCTGTCATCCGGCCAGGGGGAGAGGCAGTGTTCCCGTGCCCACAGGCGAAAGGACGAGGGGGGGAAGGTTATCTACACTGCCTTTAAAACTATGCTATCTGTCTGGAGTATCACTATGGGCATGTGCTACATTTACGCTAACTGAAAGCTTCTTCCTCCCTTCGCCTCTCTGGGCCAACTGCATCCCGCCCCCTCCCGAGACAGAGTGTTTCCAGTTGGTCAAAAGTCCAGCGACCCTAAAAATTGACAAACTAGAAGGTTTGGTTGAGAAAGTCAATTTGCAACCACAGGCAACAATAGCAATTTCAATAAACTCATGGTGTGAACAGGGTAAATACTGCAGCAAAACGCATGTGACATCTGCTCATGGTGTGAACAGATTTACTCACAATTAAATACACAAAGTGCAAAGCTTTTATATAAACAAGAAAAAAAAATCTAGACTTACTCATTGTGCAATGTGAAAAAGAATAAGGCGTCACATAAAAGCAAGAAAACAAAAACAAGCTATGAAACTAATCTTTTGCTGCAATGCTAACCCTTCGTATCGCTCTAGAGTTGAACACGCTCGGTTTCCATGGAAACGCTTTCGGGTGATGTCACCATCCAGAGCACGACATTAACCTGTGTTGCTGTCACTCCTCTGATGGGACGGAAGGTCTTTATGCTCC
Source organism: Triplophysa dalaica (assembly GCF_015846415.1). Lineage (NCBI taxonomy): Eukaryota > Metazoa > Chordata > Actinopteri > Cypriniformes > Nemacheilidae > Triplophysa > Triplophysa dalaica. Next base: position 2,044,492 of record NC_079547.1, on the reverse strand, counting down.
AGAAATGAGAAAGGGTGCGTTCATACCTCCGGCGGACTCCTTCTCAACCTGCTCCCTGACAATGGGTGAGGTCAGATGGATTTTCAGTTTCAGCAGGGGCGACGTCGTGCTGGTCACGATGATCGCAGCTTCTTGGATGGATGAAGTGATAACGAATTTCTCTTCAGTAACATCCTGTCAGGAGAAAACATTTTCATTTTATTTATCGACTGGTGGCTGTTTATTCAATATTTTGAATAAGTCTATAAACAGTAATACACTGATCTGCAGGACTCCATTTTTGCATTTTATAGGCCTAAAAATATAAATGTATAACCCAGGATATAATTTTTTTTTCTTAGTAACACAACCGTCCATGACCATTTTAAGATGGTTTGAAAGTTTCACATTTCCATTAACTAATGGTCAGTATCCATAGGTTTATATTAGGGATGTACCGATAGGATTTTTTGGGGCCGATTTGAACAAACAACTATCGACTGATTCCGATATTGGTCAATTGCTTACAGTACTATACAATACTAGAGTTTTTATGCATTCAATTAAGTTTACTGAAAATGAGTTGGTTCCATTTTACATTTTATGAGAGATACAAGTGTAAATTTGCCTAAATATAAGTTAAGATAAAAATACAATAAAACAACGTGACAATCTTCAAACTGTCAATCTTTTGGCAATCCAATGTTTATTTTATTAAAAACATGAACTCAGACTTGATTTAACATTTCTTTAATAAATTTATATAAAGTCTTTGCTGCTGATTTATTTACAGTAATTATTTTTCTCAGAGAAAAACTTTGGATATTCAGACATCCAACTCATTGCCTCCATGCAGTTAATTAATAAACTAGGGCCCTATGAAGTCAATTTTTTCCTAAATTCTGTTTTATTTTTCCTCAATTTTTTTTTTTACCTTTTTTATTTTTGCAGGATTTTTTTTGTGGTGTACAACTATGCTAATATCAACCAGTATCACACAAGTAATCCCTGGCCCTTGTGACTGGTGTCTTAAATAAAGCGAATTGATGGATCAAAGAAACTGAACGCTGTTATCGCATCTTGGGGTGAAATCAATCGCATTCATTTGCTTCACGCACTTAGAAGGGCAGATCCTCTGTAGTGCGGTTTCTGGAGGGAGATAAAGAGCTGTTTTTCATAAATATAGCCGTTTAAATCATACATAATAAACGCAGTAAAAAAATAACATCGTTTTCCGTTATCCAAGACGACCGTTCACGTAGTGTTCCCATCCTGCACTTACTTTCAAGGGCACATCTTATGCTTTTTAAAGTCTACTTACATCCAATACTAATTTGTACATTTTAAGTAGAAGTTTTGTCATGTGTTTAACCAGACTTTTATTTTTGACGGCTTGCCACAAAGTTTGACAGCAACGAAACGGTAAAATGCGGCTGAGATAAGCTCTGTTAGAGCAGCGCCGATTCAGTTTATGTGTTCGCGTCCACCAGATGCTAAAAAGTCCACTACGAAACACAAAACCACACCACTAATTCACACGCAGAACAAGCAGATTGCATATTTAACAGCAGCTGAATTATTATTAGTGCTATTCGAGGCACAATTTGACTACTTTCTGCCGTGTTTGCTACTTTACATCTGTGATTTCCGCATTAAACATAGAAAGCCTTGGGCTCTAGTCTAATAAACCCTCGGTATCTGCCTTTTTCATGCTATTGCCGATATGCCGATGGTGTTAAATGAATCCAATATCGGCCGATTCATATCGGTGCATCCCTAGTTTATATAAAAAGGTTCTTCCACAACAATCCGAATTCAAGGATGAAACATACACAACCTTTATGAGCTCTAAAAGTTTTCCGGAGATCAGTCTGAGCAGAGAACTGGTGGGTACGTCTCTGGAGAGAAGCACCAACTCCAGCTCCAATTCATCCTTTATTAGGAGCCCTTTTGCCACCAGCCCCACTCTCAAAAGGCCACGCAGTTTATTCTGTGAAGAATTACTGCATAGAAGAAAAGACAGGAGAATATCACACCATCACCATCTGCGGTGAAGCAGATTATTTGCTTGAGATGTCTAAGGTGCCCGTGTCTCTGTGAAACACACACGTACCCTTCACTATCACCAGCGGCCTCATTTTCTTTTTTATTCAGCCACTCAGAGACGGCCTTCAGGCCACACTCCATGTTAGACACCATGTTCTGGACGCCCTCCAGCTGCTCCGCTGATGGGTATATTGTCGCATGCTTGGCTCTCACATAGCGGTCCTCATTCACGAAGGTGCGCATGGGGGGCAGCTTCATTGCCTGCTGTAAATTATTAATACATAATATTATAATGATTCATATTACAAAGAACACTTTCTGTATAGGGTGAGACAATAGTGCTGTCATAGGTACCTCTCCCGGTTGCAAATGCTGATCTTCCCACTTTCTGTACTCCACCACATAATCGTTGTACTGCCTGAGGTCTTCCTCATAACACAAGCAGTCAAACCAATACCGCAGCTCTTCATATCTGCAAACAACATTTATTTACACGTACGCATGTGGAAGACCCTTTCAAAGCGAAACTTTACCTTGTGAATCTAACCTGCCGTAAAGATACATTTCACGCAAACTGCTGGGTTCACACCAAACGCAAACAATCCCGTTCCGCGCTCTTTCTTACTCGAGGGAAACGTTCTTTCTTTTTCTAAATGTATAAATAGGACCCCGGACCAGTTTTTTTTACCATATCCACATTTCTTTTGTATTTTTGTTATTACATTTTATACTGTCTTGCTGCTGTTACTTTTAGGTCATATATTAAAACATGAACACAAAATTGCATCCAGTATTTTTGCCTTTTGTTTATCTAATTAAGAGGGATAATGTCTTTGTTTTATTTTACATTCCAACTCAAATTAAAATTGCTGTTAATTGACTCACCCCCAGTCCCCCAGGACATCCAAGATGTGTGTGGCATTGTTGTTTATGAAGATATTTAGTTGAATTAATTCAAGTCAAATCAATGAAAGTAAAACACTAACACATACATCACACAAGTAATCCCTGGCCCTTGTGACTGGTGTCTTATATAAAGCGAATCAATGCATCTATGCAAGAAACTGAACCCTTCCTGCAGTTACTTTCAAGGGCACAAGACGCGTTTTGGAACCGACCTGTCGCGTGCGCAACCGATTGTCGGTGGCTGTGGATTGCCGCTTATAACGTTGCAAATAAAATTAAGTTTCATCAAATGTCTCTGTTGGAGGTCAGTGTATCGTTGTGAATTACTTTTCTATTCAATGCATGTTGCGTTTTTATTTACAAAGATGTGCATTTCTTAAAACAAAGTTTTCTCTTCACTTATTTGAAATGTTAAGGCGGGTCAGGTAAAGATGACTCGCGGGCCGCATGTGGTCCACGGGCCGCCAGTTGACTAGCCCTTCGCCTATTTTTTATTTGAGAAGCCGGTTAATTATGTAAAGTATGAGTAGATATAGACGAGCATATATTCTCGTGGCATGCGCGAGGTGTCATAAATGTATGAGGTGTTTTACCGTTCGTAGTCCGGCGGGTGAAGTCGGACTCCCTCCTGAATCAGATTATCCCAGTACAGCAGCTCCTCATAGGCCTGATGTTCGTCCCAGGACGGCGGTGGTCGAGATAAAGGAGGCCGCGCAAAATCCCCCATGTGAGCCATAACTTCCAGAGACCTGTTTACCGTAAACAATCCATTCAAACCGACCTTTACTAGATATCGTGGTAATAAACCGACTAACGTTACACCAAATCAACGTTTGCATTCGGATATGACGGTTTCTAATGCGTCACGTTAACTCCACATATAATAACAAATCATTTAACGTTATAGTAACACTGAAATCATTGGGGAGCGATAGCGCACGCGGACATGCCCCTTTTTAAAACGTAAACTGCAGGTAAACCAGTGTAAGCTTTCTCGAACCGTTGCAACGGTTGAATAAACTCGAAGACTATATTGAAAGCAAGTCAAGTTTATTGCAAATGTAAGTATATGCTTTATGGAATGCTAAAGATATTTGTTTTACTTACCGTCCAATCGGTTTAATAAATGAAAGCGCAAGAGATCTACTTCCGGGTGAAGACTCAACGCGCATGCGCATTCATGTTACACCGCCTAGCGGATTTATGTGCAACTGCACGCATTTTATTTGAAATCAACGATGGTTTTATGTCCCTATTAGATGTGGTTAATGTATGCAGACTATAATCAAATACCCATAATTATCGTCTTTTCTACCACTATAAAAATATTTAAGATCGGGATGGAATGATGAAGTTGTAATTCAAGTTCAAATGGCTTTTATTGTGTCAACAATATACAGTACAGTACACAATGATACGAAACAACGTTCCTCCAGGACCAAGTTTCTATACATACTTAATGGATAGAATACACGAGACATCAAACACTTGTAGACTTTTTGAAAGTTTCAGATGCAGACAAACTAACTGATCAAATCTGCAGACTGGCACAGTTTTTCTAGAACAAAACAGAAATCTGGGCAAAATCTCAGCAAAAGTCTTGTAGTGTATTTTAGCCTTAAGACAATCACACAACATAGAAGTGCACATGTGCAATCTGTGCAAATTCAACATTAAGTGGAAAAAAACGACATTTAGTACAAAATCATGACAGAAAAAACACAGTACACAGCGTTAAATGTCAGAAAGCAAATTCTTAGTGAAACATTGATCATGTTATCATACCACTCGTTCAATGAGGAACTAGCAGCGTGTTGATGCAAAAATATGCAAATAAGGCAGTTTGGGTGCAAATATGCAAACAGGATGTTACCGTGTTTATGTGTTAGTCCTGAGTCTTTTTATTTAGGAGTTCGAATGGCTTGTGGAAAGAAGCTGTTGCTCAGTCTGCAGCTGCTCAGGGTGCTCTCGATAGTCCCTCTGTATAAAACGTGGTCAGGACGGGGGGAGGGAGTTGGGCTTTTCTCAACCTTCGAAGGAAGAACCTTCGCCTCCTGGGCTTTCTTGGTGATGGAGATGTTATTGAGTGACCAGGTGAGGTTCTCCGCCAGGTGGACACCAAGGACTCTGGTACTCTTTACATTATCCACCGAGGAGCCTTGATGTACAGCGGATAGTGTCTTACTGAAGTCAACAACCATCTCTTTGGTTTTGTCAACATTCAGAGACAGGTTGCTGACTCTACACAAGTCCGTTAGCCTCTCCACTTCCTCTCTGTATGCTGAATTGTCTTACTGATGAGACCCACCACGATCGTGTCATCGGCGAACTTGATGATGTGGTTCTAGCTATGCGTCGCTGCACAGTCATGAGTCAGCAGTTTGAACATCGGAGGACTCAGCATACAGCCCTGTGTTGTTTCCGATCCAGACTGACTGAAGTCCTTCGGTCACAAAGTCCAGGATCCAGTTACAGACTGGCCCAACAGGTTCAGCTTCCCAATCAGGTGCTGAGGGATGATGGTGTTGAATGCTGAACTAAAACCTATGAACAGCATTCGGACGTAAGTGCTTTAATTGTCCAGATGAGTGAGGGCCAGAGTGTGGTGGAGATGGTGTCGTCTGTGGAGCATTTTGGGTGATGATTAATAGTTTTAAAAGGCACTACATAACATCTTTTAGCGCTGGGACTCCTCCATATATCAGTTTCAAGCGATCTCCAAATCCAGCGTTATATCCACAGTTTATATAACATTCATCACCCAAATGCAGTAAACAAACAAACACCTGAACTTCGCAAAGGTATGCTCCCTTTCTTTCCTGCTTACAAGTGACGTCTGCACATGCTCCTTCTCCTGCTCTCCTTTGGCGGTGCCGCATGCTTTTCCGGGTGACATGCCCAATGAGGGACTAAGAAAAGTTGTTACAAAACAGTTTTATATGTTCGAAAAAAACTTTCTGAAACCTGTACGATCACTGGGGGAGTGTATCGAGCACAGAAATACTACGTAATACGCCCAAGTCGTTTTTTGACAAGCTGGCCATGTTAACCATGAGAAGACAGCACATTTAACACTGTAAAGATGTCAGAATGCATGACACATCGTTGCAGGGCCGCTTTAAGCTTACTTCATGAACAAAACAATTATCAAACAAAAAAATCACAGTTAGCAATAGAAATGAGGTTGAACATGTTTTTTATTTATTAGGTATAATGCTTTCAATAAAAAACAACACAGGTAGCCTCCAGAAAATTGGAGGGATAACACAAGCAAAAATATGTAATATAAATGTTTACATCCACATTTATCCACAGTAACATACATATCAGATACGCATGTGGTAAACTAGCTTCTTCCAGGAAAAATAATGTTCACTACAAAAATGTACTGGCACTTCAATGTTATAGTCCAGAAAATAAATACTACAGGAGTCAAAACAGGATGAAATCGGATTGGTTACTGGCATTCTTCAAAATTTCTTTTTCGCAGAACGAAGAAATTTGTAAAGGTTTGGAACTATCTGAGGGTACGTAAATGATGACAGATTTTCCCTTTAATGCTGTACAAAGATTGACAACCATTAAATGTTTGATGAATTAAGGTTTGGTGATTTTCGTCCAGTTAAATAAAGGAAACATTGTTTTTGCGACCATTTTGCACTGTCCCTGCTGCTATGGCAATTTTATTAGCCCAAGCTATTGTTACACATTCTAAATAATCTTAAATGCACAATAATCTATCAGTGAATGTTTTCATGTTGTATACTGTGCATTAAGGGAATAACAGGAATGTATAAAGAAGCTAAAGCAATATGTCCATCTCTGTGCAAATCAGTAATAAAAATACTGTACATTCATCATCACTTCATGACTTAACATAGGAGATCATTGCAAAGGAAGAAAAAATACAAAACAATTATACACATAGTGTGAAATGCCCCAGATGTGACAATGTTAACGCTGTCTGAGTTTGATGATTTCCTCTTATACTCTACTGACAGTATTTTTCTCTGAACTGGGAAAGGAATGGATCTCCCAGCAGCGTAAATTGTTTTGTTTGAAGTCTGTCTGACGTTTGGTGATGAGGTAAATCTTTCGGAGGACGGCTCGGCGGAGAAGAATGTAGACCCACGGGTCCAGGATCTGGTTCCACGAAGCTATTCGCACCCCCATTATCATCAGGGTTTTATAGGTGGGAAGGTCATCTCCTATAGAGCCCTCGTACGACTGTGTTACTGTAATTAGGCCAACAATCTACAGAGAACAAGACAGAAGAAAGATTATTTATGAACATTTTACAACATTGTTTTTCATTTGAAGATGTCAGTTTCTCATAGCAACCCGTACATTTTCAGGCATTTAGCTCAAAACGTATATCTTTCCGAGAGAACTATCCATTTTAACTCAGCGGGTTAAACATTTATTGCACATGTGGGCAAGCAAAATAAATGAAATAAACATGAATAAGAAACAATACAAAATAAAACAGTATTATTTATTTGAAGCGGTTTTATATATTTTGCTAGGTTGCTAAGTAATAAAAAACCTGAAACAGACATTTTCAACCATTACATGCATGTTGTGATGACCTACATTATGATATTGAGACCATTTGTAAAGTAAACATAGATGGCACTAGATGAAGATGCTTAATACAAACAATAAAACACCATAATACAGACGATACAAAATAAAAGAGAATAAAAACACCAGACAATATATAAAAGAATGTTTTAAATCAGCATATTTTGTTTCTGAACCATGACTCATACTCACCAGCAGAGGGCTCCAGCAGATACATGACGTGACCATTATACCCACAAGTTGCACCACCATCTCAATGTCATGTGACCTAGCTGACCGACGGTTACAGGTTTGCTTGCGTATCCTGGCCAACACCAGCGTCAGTCCGCTCACTGTGTTACAGACCAAAGCCACAGCCAGAGTTGTCATCCCCAGACCGGAGAACAGCATAACGAAGGCCACGTCCGCCTCTTCAACGTCCTCCAGAACTTTAATGAAACACCAGGTGCCAGGGTACTGGTAGGTATACGAGCCCAGCTTGAAGCAGGGTAGAAGGGCAACGCAAAGTGCCGCCAACCAGATAAATGAAAGCGAGACTTTTGTCCTTGTGATCGTAACCAGCGAAGCGTGGAGCAGTGGCTTTGTGACCCCCAAACACCTCTCGGCCGCCATAGCGCATCCAAGAAAGAGCGGGCACAGGCCGAAAAACACCATGCTGCCCCCTAGGAACTGGCATAAGGGATCCGACCTGTTGTATTCTGCAGAGGGTACGCCTCCGGAAAGGTAAAGCCTCATGACTATTGAACCGGGTATGACATGCCCCACGAAATCTGTGGCCACCAGTGAGCTTGCGAATAGAAGGAAGGCTTTGGAACGGCGTCGCAGGCGGGCATACGCGTTCGCCAGGATGAGTAAAGCCACAATGTTCGACAGGATGCCCAGGGTCATTGATAGCATGGCAGCTATAGGTCCGCTCATGGGACGGTCCGAGGTGACGTTTTCAAGTGCTGAAGAGGTCACATGACCCTCCCACTGACTGTGATTGGCAAAGGGGCGGAGTGGCACGAGCCTGGATGTGTTGCTGCGGTGCATGGCTACCTCAGTGGAGTATTGAGATGGGAGGGTCGCATCTTCACAGAGGAATGCTGAAAGGGTGGAGACCCAAAAGACAACATTGAAAACCAGGGATTTTTTTATTTAAACCTGTAAACAAACAGAGAGCTTTAGGATTCTGAAAAAGCCAACACTGATCACACTTGCTGGATTGTTTCCATCCATGGTTGGGTCAAAAATGGACATTTTCCAAAATCTTAAGGTACCTGACCTTGGGTTATCTTGCACAGACAACCTCCAAGAAACAATAACATTTGCAACTCTGCTTAAATGAGATTTATCCAAATCATTTTTCATGTCTGATCGTTATTTTCTTCAGCATATGAAATATGAAAAGGGCCACACCAAAGCTGACAGAGAACAAAAAAACAGACAAGTTCTGACAGAGGCTATACGGACATGCACAAGTTGTATAGAAACATTCCTCAACATTCTGACTCTGCAATGCTGTCAACATTTCACTCTCAAAAAGAGAATCAGTAAATCATTAATATGAGCATTAAATATGTTGCTTAGATGCGCTCTAACGCACTTTCCAGAAGACATTCCATAAATAAACATGCTGGAACAAGTTTCCTATGACACAGCATATATGCCCAGTATATACAGTAAGAACAATATAAGTGCTTACCATCAAATCCATGCAGTTCCATTTGAGTTCAAACAATCCATAGATCAAAACAATGTCCTATCACGCGCAACAATAAATAAAAGGTTTATAAAGGTAAATAAAAAATGCTAAAAAGTTTGAAAGACCCAAACGGCAGTAATTGCTTATATTTTGTAAAACAATCCATGTAAATCCAGGTATATTTCTTACAAAATGTTTTCAAATTTCAATGGATTCTTAATAGAAAAAATAGTAAAATATTAAAATAATAATAGTAAAAACTCCGTTTACTGCTGCGCATCTTCGCATCCATATAATCCAATCGTAAGGCAGATCATATTTAACTCAGAAAACAGTATTGCAGGAGATTCACTTGGATCATGAGAAGAATTTCCCTGTAGATCTCAATGGTGCCGCAATACGAACTGATACATGTATCGCGGAGCTGAAGTTCATCCTCCTGCAGACGCATCCGCTTCAGCTTCACGTGTCTCGAGACGGAGGCTGCAGTATATAAGCCCTCCCACCTCAATGAAAATCAATCTCAATCACACATACGATCAGCCAGACACATTTGTTTCTATCCAAACGTTCTTTATTTCAAACAATAAAACATCAATGTTTACAATTCAATTTCAAGCCAATTCAAACACATAAACATGCAGGTAAATTTTAACAAGCAGGTTTTTGTTATGTCTTTCTATCAGTCAGGTACTTAGAGGTTCTTATAAAAATACTACTTCTTTCTTACATTTTTATGTTCTATAGAATGTTACAAAAGAACATTGTTTTGCAACGGAATGGGTTTTGTGTATGTAAAAGATTATTTACAATCTGATATATTTTCTTTTAGAAACTTTATGATTACTTTTAAGAGCTTTTTAAAGTGTATTACACATTTTCTGTTTCAGCAAATAAAGTCAGTCAAGCTTGATAATTACTAGACATCAAATACTAATAAATGTAATTCAATTGTTAAAGTTATTTTTGATATATAGATCCCTGATCTAGTCTCTCTCTCTCTCTCTCTCTCTCTCTCTCTCTCTCACACACACACACACACACACACAAACACACAAACTGACCTTGAACATACCTTCAGATGTTCCACTAAACCAGATGTTCATTGAAGACAGGTGTGTCTGCTTGCTTGCTTTTTCAGCACTCTGGAAGTCTGGAGTGGCTTCTTGCGGTTTGCAATCCGACTGAAAGCAATATTCGCATACATGGTCTGGATATATTTGAAAGGGAAAAGAAACTAGGATGTTGATTACAGAAGTGACAGGGGAAGTTAGAAGAAGTGCTGTCTAGCTTATGTGTTTTAATATTGACCTTTAGCACACTGTAAAAAACTCAAAGAAAGTTCAGCGACTATTTTTGTTGTGTTGATTGAGCAAAAGTCCACAGAACTTCTCTTAATAAAGTTCATCAATTTTAACCGGACATTTTCCTCATTAACTTTAAATTTGAGTTGTGTGAAAAATTATTTGCAAATTCACTCAAAATTACCTCTATAGATGTAAAAAATGGAGTTTTGTCAATTATTTATTCATTTGGCAGACACTTTTATCCAAAGCGACCTACAAGTAGGAGAGTATATAAACATTTTGTCAACACGCTAAACAGTATCGTTAGTTTACAAGGTCATACTAGGAGGATTAAAGCTGGAGTAAGCAAAGGAGAGAATGAACAACAAGGTTTTTTTCATTCAGTTATTGGTCAGTCAAATAAATGCGTAACAGGTATATTTTGAGCTTTTTTTTAAACTTGTGAAGGATGCTGCAGTTCGGATGGAGGTATAGTAAACAATTCATATACGTGGTGAGCCAAATGCCAAAAAGTTAAAAGTAAAACACAAAGAATAATTTCAATATTAACCTGTAGATTTGATTAAGTTAAGAGAAATATATTTTAACATAATGTAATTTAACAAATCATATTACAAGTTTACAAATATAAAAAGTTATATATGTTTTTGACAACCTATTCTTTTTTAGAGGACAGTCTTATTTGTGGTGTCATTGTTCACCAAAGGGAAACATTTTTTTTTACAAACTTTTGATTTGATGCAGAATAAACATGAAAAGTAACGCAATGTAATCAGATTCATGCAATTTGTAATATCATGAAATAAGGCTGGACACTTTGAAAAAACGTTCAAAGTCTGAATTATATGAAGGTTGTAAAGCAAAAATGTTTTTACAAGTTGTGCGGTGAAACTGTTCTCAGAAAGCACTTATGAGAAAAACTTTTTTCCATTATTGATATTGGAACTTTAAAGCGAACAGTGGAAATGTATTTTTCTCTTTTCAAAGATGTGATGTTCAAAATGTGTACAAGTTTGGGTTTCTGTTGGCCAAGGCGAAATTTTCCATGTATAGAGAGTTTTGGTTCTCCATTGTGTTAATAATCCACTGAACGTGGCCATTTGGATCCTGTTCGATTTTGGTCTTCAAGAGCAAGTCTGACTCTCTGACAGTGACAGCTGGTGTTTTACATGTCCGACATCAGATGACGGAAGCTACAAATCGAGAGCAGAATATGATCTGAAAAGGGCACGGAACAGAACAATAGAATTGACTGTAAATGGAATCGTATGCCAAGAAAGATTACTTTTAAAATAAAAACAACTTCATCGCAGGCTTAAATCCAAACGTTTCAGAGTGGGGCATGACCTGGTTAACTTTAGATCCCTAGATCCCCTTCAGTTTGTTTGAAGGTAAAGCAGCACAAAGTCAGAAGACGGCAGGGGTTTCTTGCTTTCCACAGAGGTTGAACATTGTTTTTCATTGCCAGACATTACAAATCTGCCCAGATGCGTGTTTACTCCCTCTGGCATAAGAAATGAAAACAGGTATTTATCCTGGCATGGCAATAGACATTGGGCTCCAGAAATGGATCTCTGTGGATTGGAATGTGGTATGTGTTAATCGGTGGGCAGCTATTCCTAAAATCCTCAAGCTTCATGTAGTCTGGGTTGTATTAAACTCATTTGTTTGCTTTACAACATTCACTGATGGGCCATGTGTTTGCTTTTGAAAGAGGAGTATTGGACAATAAAACCAGAGATGAATTCCAGGCCATGTCGTTCACTTTAGCATCCCATTGAAACAAGACACGAGGGACGAGTCGCCCTAATCCAACCAATGCAGTTACAGACTACACATCTTGCTCGGAAGCTGTTTTTATTCCAGGTCTGAAAACGGCTTATTTGAATTAAGTGTCCCGGTAATATGATTTGTGAAAGGTCATAGTCTTTCACCTATCTGTCTCGGTGACATTCGCAGTAGAGAAAACAAGTAAAGCTATTTCCTTAACCAATTAACCAAGCGTTTGCAGATGAGAACGGATTGAGACGTGTCTTGGCTACAAAGCAGATGTGCAAGATACCAAGGTGGCAACTGGAAAGAAAAGAAGGGTTCTGGGAATCAAGTAGACACAAGATGGAGGAATCCAGATGCTAGCAGACATGCATGATGAACTGTTTTATTCATGGGGGAAAATTTTATTGCTCAGAGATTCTTCTTTCATAGACTTTACGGAGTTCTGAGTTGTGAATCAACTCGGTTTCAGAAGTTTCTTCTAAAACGTCTTAGGAGAAGAAAAACAGAAACAAATTGTTGAAATGCACAAAACGTTTGGAGGTGTAAAATAAATGTAGATCGTAGAGGTCAAACCATCTGGATTTAGGTCAATTTGATGAGAAATGTTTGAGTTAATTTAATCTTCAATAATATTGACTTTTGATTGCACATTTGACAAATCTGACCTCAGTTTGAGAGGTTATTGAGATAAGGTAGAGATTTGTGAGATTCTGGCCTCATTTTCTTTATAGAAATATCTGAGACGTAATTGAGACTTAAGCAAAAGTTTCCATTTGCTCTCAATATAATACAATTGATGTCTTTGAGAATTTCTAGTAAGGCAGCTGGAAAGTACTAAGAACTAAGGTTGTTTGTGATGCTAGAAAACAATAAAACCCCCTTTGTTGCCTGATCCTGAGGAATGATATCCTTTCCTCCCATCAGGGGTTGATGAGCTTTCCTGTAGCTCAGTGTTAAGAGCATTGCGTAAAACAATGCAAAGTTGTGGGTTCGATCCCAGGGGATTGCAAATACCTATGTAAAATGTATAGGATAAAGCAATGTAAGTCGCTTTGGATAAAAGCGTCTGCCAAATGCCTAAAAAATGTAAAAAAAAAAGTTTAATGATGTCCATGAACTGAAGCTCTCTTCTTATCACATCTCTCTCCTCCCCTTCATCTCTTCAGGCCTTGATCATTGGAAAAGTGCTTACACATTCCATATTGTGTTTAAAATGTTTTGTCATGTTATGAAGATTTGAACATCATGTTTGGTATTGTTTTAAATGTCTTGGTGCGATGTGTGAAAGGGTCTCGTTCCTTCAAACCTAACTAACGTTTTTTTTAACTTTAGGACATGACCTGCACTCCTCTAACAGGATTGGCTTTATCAGGGAATCCTGTTCACAGATAAATTGGCTGATGATCTCGTCAGCCAGGAGTTAAACTAAATTTCACAATGACCATTGAATTCACAATTCTTTGTTACATTTGGGTATGTAAGGTACATTGGCAAAAGACTAAGGGAAGCATCTGTAACCAGAACTTCCCACACTGCAACTGTGTGTCTCGATTTTACCAGGTATGATAAACTTTGTGGTTTTATTTTATTCTTATACTATGTTGATAATCTTTGCTTATTAAATTAGGAATTTCTTTGTATGTGCATTCTATGATTTTAATCATTGTTTTGCCTGCCTGGTATAATAAATTGTCATTGTTGATATTATCTGAATTCTTCAGACTCTGTTGTTACCAGTAGATTGAAAGGAACCTGTTCTGTCATCGCAAAATCGACGTGTCAGGATAGGATGGACTAGTTTATATTAGACTTTAAATTATAAATGGGGCATTACTAAACCTCACATGTTACAAATTTCCACCAATCACCTGGCTTAAATAATAACTATTAAAATAACTATTGTTATGTTTCTGAACAAGCATATAGCGGCCAAACTTAATGATCTTAGTTTACCCGGCAACCTCTGACTAGATCAGAACTGACCGTTTCGTGTCCGTGAGATCCATGAACCCGGCCGGCATGAGACTCTGTGCGACTGCAGGTCCCAATCGAAAGAATGACTTTAAATAATAAATATTAGAGTATGCAGATTTATAGATTTTTTATAGAGTTATTTTATATCATATTAAAATTGGAGTCTTGAGCACAGAGTCATATAAATTGAACTGAATTGTAACAGTTCCTAAATAACTTCATGTAGAAATCTCTGAGGAGAAGCAGAACATGAGATCGCTTCTACCACACCATTGGATTCTGTCGTTGGGGCAGTGGGCTGTCTTTTACACTAGTCATGACCCTGGTGATGTGCATTATTAAAATCATTTAGAAAATAAAAGTCCTGTTAATCTGACATGCTAAATGTATAAATGAATGTACAAAACAGTGCCGAATTGTTCTTAAATACAGGCTGAATTGCTTAAAAAATGATAGAAATGAGTCTGGAAGCTTCCCTGAAACAATTAGGCTGGAAACTTGATTTCTCTTCATGTCGCCACAGGCTTTATGTTCAGTTTGAAGTCAGAGACATGCAAAAACTCACAAATCATTCTCCGGCCCAAAGTTCCACCCAGCCATGAATCTTTTACTATTCAACTGGGGTTAGCCACATTCACATTAAAATGTCAAAATGCTCAGAATGCCAATGTGGAGTGACCGCAGGTCCCCAGGAGCTACAACAGGTCAAAAAACATAATTTGCTCTAAAACAAAAGCAAATAAGCATGGTGTTTAATGACAAAAATATTATGATGGTATTATATTAAAATGGTATTTATGCTATATTTCTAAGGCTTCTGAAGCCATACCAGGACCGTGAGTAACATCTAAATCCCTCAATTTTGCCTTGACAACTGTGATTACCATATACTTTCATTGTATGAAAAACAGCATCTTACTGTAGATATTCTGCTATAAAGAGCTCCCGTTGTGTTGCTGGAAGGTGACACACATTTCAAAACACACAATGTGAGGTGTTCGAAAAGCTTGTGAGATGTTCGATGCCCGAAGAAACTATCCCAAAAAGGTCAGAAAAATTGTCTGTGTAACATCAGTAATTAAAGACAAGATATGCGATGAGAATACTGAAGCCACGAGAAGTACAGCATGTTCGGCACAGAGCGTTTTCTTTCAGTATCTATTTCAGCTGTCAAGATAAATGTATGCTTAAAGATCGCAGACAAAGAAAGAGACATAAATATAGAGATATTCTTCGTATTCTGCATCCACCAAAACATCAGACTCTGGAAATGAATGCATATTGTTTTTAAAAAGGATTCTCTCAAAGTCATCAGGGCTTGTGGTCTGTATCATCTCTCTGTAGTTTTTCAGCCTGAGGGGAATGGGCATTATTACAGACATCTGTGGATAAACACCTCTCTTGAGCCCACATGAGAGACATGTAACGTTTGATCTAGTCAACCGCAAATCTATTGAAATTAAATTCTGCTTTCAACAAGAACAAAAACCGCAGCCTTCACCAGAGGAGCATTTAATAGCCAAAAAGATATTGAAATTCTAATAATTTTCTTGCTCATTTAAATGTAAAAAATGCTTATTCAACACAAACCTTATTTTACCCAATCTGGCAACAGTTTACCGTGCACATATGCATGATAGTAGTGATTTAATGATGATATTGCCAAATGGTACAATATTTTTAGTATTCTTTCTCTTTAGCTGATTTACTGTTTTCTGTGAATAGCTTGGTTAGCAATAACTGCTATTTTATCATTGGCACCTGCTTCTGAATTCTCAATAAAATGCTCTTAGTGGATATGTTCATTGACGTAAACAGCAAAAACGCATTGTGAAAACATACAGCTGCTCCTTAACAGCCACTCTGATTTTTTCACAGTTATCTGGAGAAAATCACATTTCTATTATGATGAATTACATTAATAAAATGTCAGCTGCGGGTGTAGCCAGGGTAAATATTCTCAGCAGTGATAAAGGATAAAGGTTAAACTTGCAATAACATCTCTCTGTGAATAAATTGACGGTTCAACTTAAAAAATAAGTTACCTGACTGCCTTAAAATTTTGAGTTATTTAAACTTCAAGGCAACGCAAGAGTTAACTTATATTTCTTAAGAATGTTTTTACAGTAAAGATCAATTACACTCTTTAGCTGTAAGACTTTGTACGACTGTCACACACTATTAAAAATATGTAAAAATAGAGCACAATGTACAGTATTATCAAGGAATTTTCATTTTTCAGAATAGACACTGAAATATTAAGCACAACTTTCTCTCTCTCTCTCTTCTCCCTCTCTCTCTCTAAATTAATGATGTTTGAATGTCAGTAATACACACAGACAAAGTAGTAGGAGAGTCAGGCTTGCAAAACAAATTTTGTCAGCGTTCAAAGCCAAATGTGGGCAAACACTTGATGTTTGATCTGAGGGTATGAATCAGAGCCTCTTTCTGAGGTCTGAAGCTTGTGATCACATGACTGGTACGCAATGTTTCCATCAGTGATCAATGAAAGATCAATGAAGGTTTTGCTTTCAGAAACTGATTCCTTTCTAATGGATGTGTAAATGTAGCTCAAGTAGAGTAACGCAATCACAACACCAGGGCTTTGGGTTCAATCCCAGAAAACACACATACTTATAGAATGTACACTTTAAAAGAAAATTAGATAGATAAATGCTTGAGATAGAAGTGTCTGCCAAAACGTAATAGGGTTTAGACAATCTTTTAGCCTCCAGAACGTTGGTGCACATAAATTAAAGGGGTGGTGCAACGTTGTGTCATGCATCCAAATGTTTACTGCATTTGGGTAATGAATGTTATATAAAGGGTGGATATATCGTGGATTTGGAAATCGTTTGAAACTGATATATGGAGCCGTCCCAGCGCTAAAGGATGTCAGACATGAACCGCATGCAGTGAGTGAAACTGATGTGTTTTGTTGACAATGGGTGCGCACGTGCTTTGGTTAAGCCTACCCATCCCCCCCACCATATGTTTTCGGCAATAATCGTACAGCTTTAGGCCTATCTATTTTTTATAAATGTGATTCAACTAAATAAATGTGATTCAACTAAACTAAATCTTCGAAGATACGAAGTATGCAATACTACTCTATAGGTTCTCAAGATTATTATGAGATTGGCGGAAACTGTGTGTGTCATGCTTTAAAGTAAAAAAAATTACCCTTTAAACGTTTACACTCATTAAGGTACATAGCTATACTATAGAGTATGTGTACATGAGCATCAAATTAAAGATTCATTCATTTAAAATAAATAAATTGCATCTCTAGTAAACTGACATACTTAAGCTGCTGATAACAAAATACAATTAAACACATTACGGTTTCTTGAACATTTAGCTTTCTGAAAGCAAATTATCATGTAAGATTATGAGAAGTCATTTAAATCATTTGTCAATGATTGTTTTTTGAAAACGCCCAAACACAGAACAAATATTGTGCTGGAAGCCACACTGGGCTGGCCAAGACCTTTCCAGCTGTTCTGGATATTTTCCATGTTTGAAAGCAAATGTGTGTGAAAGTATTTTTACCAAGAGTCAACAGTGAAAGTCTGTGAAAAGATCTTCAGTCCCCTGTGGTGTTATATAATTCATATAAATAAATAAACTCAATAGCAAAATAACAAAGATGCAATGCAATGAATAAATGCACGCATGGTAAAGGTAAACACAACCTTCTCCACCAATGCAATTCATAAACACACGCATCTGTCCAAAGTGACTAATTAAGGTGCAATGTGCAGACTTCCAAAATACTTTGTTTTGGTACTTTTTCATCCAAATTTTTCAGCTGAGTCCATCCAATCTCCAAACTCGCTTGTCTTCTGCAGGATCGCGGGAGGGCTGAGTCTATCCCATCATGTTTGGCCACAGGCAGCGTTCACCCTGGACAGATGATCTACTGAGACAAGAATATTAAATTACAAGAGGAGACAATCCAGACTTAAAATGATATGATTTAAGTAATTTGGGAAATCTATGCTTGAATTAATATTACAGAACCTCAAGTGTTACCATTTAATAAAGTCAATCTTCAGAATATGGATGTACATATCATTTTAACATAAAAAGGCAATAAAAAAGATCACAGACACGATCTCTATTTCATGATCTCTTCTTATTTCTCATACAGTCAATTAGATCTCAATATGAAATATTTCTCATGGAATGTACCCAAATCCAGATTATTTGACCTCTCCAATCAGCAAACATTTTACACCTCCATAATAATTGTCTCTGTCTTTGTTTTTATTTTAGTTAGGGAAAAAATCTGAGCTAAGTGGATCCTTAATGAGACACAACATAGAACACCATTAAATCTCATGAGCTATGAAAGAGGAACCTCTGAGAAATAACATTCTCATCTGGGATTTTATTATTTTCATTCCTTTGGAAAACTGTCCTGAAAATGAAAAGAAAAAAGAAGAATCAAACACACAACATACTTTTAACTCATATATAGTGTTGAATAAGTTACTCTGAAAAAGTAATTAATTACTAGTTACTAATTACATATTCAATAGTGTAATTATATGACAGTTCAGCTCAAAACTTACATGTTCTGCATTTATTTGACTATCCAATAACTCTGTATGTCTGTCAGTCAAAAGAAAGAGTTAATTCTCTCCTTTACTCACTCCAGCTTTAATCCTCCTAGTAGCCTGGTCGAAATGTTTATATACTCTCCTACTTATAGGTTGCTTTGGATAAAAGTGTCTGCCAAATGAATAAATGTAAATGTACTTTTTATACAGAGACTGTGATTAGTTAATTGATTCAAGGATAGACATGAAACAGCTCTTTTAATTCATTCAAATAAATAATATAAAACTACTTAAAGTTGTATTATTAACTGACCAAAGTATTACAAATGTGATAGACATTGAATTTTGATGTCAATTCCACTATTGCACACACATATATTACACACAATATTTAGTTTAATTACATCAGAAGTAACCATAATTAAATTACAGAAAAATATTTTTTTTTCAAGGGAGAGGTAATTCAATTACAGTAACTAGTTACACCCAACGCTGCTCATATCCACAGCAGATATGTTAAGTATTTTGGCAAAAAGAAAACCTTTGATGACAACTAAAGTGGCACATTATGCCATCTATATCTGTATAACTTTAAATATGTGTTTACACAAGAAACATCTGCTGCCTAGAAAGATGAACACTGTAATAAAACTGAAATATAAAAACAGAAGAGTTCAAAAGTCTGAAAAGATTCAATTAGTTTGGAAAAGGCCATCTTATACATCCCACTGCGACCAAAACACTATTAGCTGTGTCTCTGGCACACGCACTGTATTTCTCAACAGATTTAATTGTTCCGGAGGCTCGGTGCACTGTGAAGACCCCTGAGAAATAAAAAGCATCTCCAAACCGATTCTTCACGAGTGGACAAACATCTCTAAAATATAGAAAAGTGAGTGGATGCGCCGAGCACACGCTGGTGATCTTTGCTTGACTTTACAGTGACAGTGTTTCTTACACGAGTGCGTTTATCTCCTGAGAGCCTGAACTTTATTGGAATTATACATCATACAGACGCAAAATTGGTTCACGGAGCAGCTGTCTGGCATGGGCGTGAGGAGAAACTCATTTAACATGTTTAACAGATGAAAGAGGACGGAGAGCGCTGGAGAAAGCAACCTGGAGAAAGTGAGAGGATCAGGGAAAATAATAGAAAGATAAAAGCCTCGTGTAATGGTGCCGGTGTGATTTATCATCTTTCTTTGTGTCCTTGGATCCATTATTCACAACATCACCGCCGGAACAGGAAATAGTTTATAAAGTGTTCTTCTCTGTCAGGAATTTGAAAGACATTAAAATCATTGTTTTATGTCTCCGTAAAAGAGCTTTGAAAGAAAGATGTTATCAGTAGTGATGGTTGTATTGTCGACGATCTCGACTCAGCAGGACTGTAGTAAATCAACCGAGATGCAGCTGAAGAACAAAACCAGGGGTCAATTTTTCAAAATTGAGATTTGTACATCATCTGAAAGCTGAATAAATACGTTTTCCATTGATGGTTTGTTAGGATAGAACAACATTTGTCCGAGATACGACTATTTAAACTCTGGAAACTGAGGGTGCAATGAGTTGTCTATCAGAGGCGATGTAGCAGGCCAATGATAAGAAAAACAGGTTTGTTTTAATGCTCTTTATGGGCTTACCGCTGGAGTGATGTTGTGGAGAATAGATGAACCCAAAAGATGAAATTCTAAGCTTTAAAGATACCAAAACCTGAGTGTGTTATTCACAAAGAGCGGGCAGGAGCAAGGGAAGTTTTTAGACGTTTTTCATAGCCATTAATGTAGAGATTTTGATTTCTTCAACTCTCTAAAATTAAGTTTGATTTAATTAAGAATGAATTAATAATTTAATAAATATCTTCATTGAACTCTTTACTTAATATCCGAATGATTTTGGCCATAAAAGAAAAATCGATCATTTTGACCCACACAATAATTTGTTGGCTTTTGCCACAAATCGTGCCGTAAGACAGGTTTGTAGTCCAGGGTCACAGTTTTCAACCAATAAATGTGCATTCAACCACTTATATATAATTTAAATAATGTACAGTATGTAAAGAGTGATTTAGTTCTAAAAACTCAAATGTACGGTTAGGCAAACATTACAGTTTTTGCCTGTTGCTTGAACACATTTTGCAAAACTTTGCTCATTTTACCAAAACCTTACACACAAGTAAACATGACACAACACTGGGAAATATACCATTCACATCTGTGTCAAATTGAAACTCTACTATCAAAACCTAACATTCCTTTGTCAAAATGTAACTCTGATGACAAAATGACACATTCTTGCATCATATGCATACACTTTCAGATCAGGGGGAACACACTAGTCTACTTAATATAAAACACTGCGGTCTTTGATTTTCACTGTTAATTCAGAAAGCATATTTTCAGGAGGCACATTTTCAAACAACCAAAACGGAAATAGGCCTACTCAATATTGTACATTGCAGTAACATGAATTCAGATAAAGCAAAAAAATGAAAATAGAAAAAACACTATACTGTAAACACAGAAAATCATGGAAATTGTGCATACGTGGGCTCATGAAACCCGCCGTCTGTTGGGGTCTGGCCACAGGATCTCATCGACATCGCAAGCAATGTCTTCTCGCGCTAGACACCGGGAAAAAATATCCCCTTGCATGTAGAAACAATCCTTGGATTGATGTACTTGAATGTTGCCGCAGGCCTGTTCCATTGCCTGCAGAAGAGGCATGCGGGCATGTGGTTGATGGTCATATACACCCCATCTCCAAGCCGAAAATAATTCCTCTATAGGGTTTAAAAATGGCAAGTAAGGGGGCAAGTATGCCACTTAAAAATTGATTGTGGTTGGTGAACCAGGCCTTGACCAGAGCAGCCCGATGGAAACTGACATTATCCCATACCACCACAAACCTGGGCTGATCTGGTCTGTTCTGTACAACTATATTATGTAGATCATCTAGAAATGTGAGTATATGTTGGCTATTGTATGGACTTAGTTTTGCATGAAGATGCAGACCCCCTCGAAGGCTTATGGCGGCACACAATGTGATATTTCCCCCCTCGCTGCCCGGGACGTGCACAATTGCACTTTGGCCAATTACATTACGACCCCGTCGTCTTGTTTTGCTCAGGTCCAATCCAGCTTCATCAATGAAAATGAATTCATGAGGCTGTGCAGCTCCATCCATGGCCAAGATTACTGTACTACAGTGCTACACATACAGAACCCTCACCCCATCACACAGGTACCTGTGTAGCTCTCCGAATGGATCCATGTGGTACTGATATGGTACATATTCAGCTGCTACTGGATTTCTCCAATACTGTATTGTAAATGTAAAGGACAGTTACACTTACCTGTACATATTCAGCTCCAAGTCCTTTGACCCTGTTCCTCTCAAATGGGACCCTGTAGAGCTGCTTCATGGTGATGTTGTGTTTTCCCAGGATGCGTCTGATGGTGGTGATGCTCACATGGTTTATGTTGTTGAACACTTGCCTGTCTGCAAGTATTTTCTGTCGTAGCTGGTGGAGACGGATGGCATTGTCTGCCCTCACTAGCTCCACAACGGCAAGTTCCTGCTGTTGTGTGAACATGCGTTGGCGTCCTCCCCCAGAAGGTCTTCTAGACATTCTAGAGAAATACAACCACAAATTATCATCGGTTTGCTTCTTTTTCTTACAGTACTTTACTGTATATACTGTATCATCTCAATATACTGTAAGTAATCATGCCATGTTATGTTTCACAAAAACTATCACTTTGGCTGCAAAAGGAGCATTAGCACCCTCTAATACCCTGTACATGTGATGTGGTAATGTGATATACTGTAGTACAGTGCTGTAAATACCATCTGAGTAGAGTAGAAGTTAGAGAGGTGAAGACATACCTGTTTTCTAGTCGGATTGTTCTTATTACAGATGCCACTGTGAAGCGGCTTAGATGTCGGTGTACTCTCTGCCCAGCTTCCCTCATAGTAAGGTCATGGTTGATGACATGGTCCATCAAAGTTGCTCTTATATCATCAGAAATAGGGGTCCGTGCATGGCCTCTTCGACCTTGACCTCGTCCTCCTCCTCGTCCTCCTCGTCCTTGTCTTCATATCCTGTATCACATACAAATCGTATTAATATTAATTTAGTATTTTCTCACATTCTGGATAATTGTATAATCGACATCTTATGAAATGATGCAAAATAAAAAAATCTCTTTATAAATATTATTTACTTGAGTACACACTTGAGTGACCATAGTTTTCTCACTCTTTCTTTCTTCGTGATATGTTAAGACCCTTCGCCTGGATTTCTCATTGGACCAGTCTGCTTTAGAAATAGGCCGAGTGTAAGTCAATGCTGGAGCTGGACCATAATAGAGGCAAAATATCCCATCGGGTAATATATTCAGATTCACACTCCATGTCTCTAATGTCAGATGAATAATCGGCCTTCACATTGTTACGTGTGCTCACATTCATTATGTGCCAAGAATGCACTGTTTTTTAAATGAATGGTTTGTATTTTTTTACACAGAACAGCTCAGATCATCCTTCATGATTTAGAAAAAGACGGATTCAAACCTTGTTTTGTAGCATTATATCACACATCATTTATCTATCATTTTAAAATGTTAAGATGTTATTTCTTTCAAACCAGTCTGGCTCTCTTCTGCAGAACACAAAAGAAGATGTTTTGATCAACATTGTTGACCAAACAACATTGAACCCCATTGACTTCCATTACTGGCCGCACATGATTTATTTCCCATTAATTCTGAGGTTTACTAGCCTGTGTTTCGTTATAAATTGCTGGCTCTGATGCATCTTTTCCTGAGAATTTACAAATTCATTCCCTTTTGGAGGCCATTTCTGTGCGCCGTTGCCAAAATGAGTTACTTTTAATAAATCATACGTCACACTGAATAAACAATATTGTTTATGTGTCATCCTGGTTTGTCACTGCATCCGGTCGAGCTAATGAGAACAAATTTGATTCTCTTATTGATTTAAGTAAAGGTCATCTAATAGTCATGAAAAGTTTATTGCAAAAATAACTCTTAGTTTCAAAACTCTTATTATTGTGCATTCGAACGTTATCATTTTTTTGCAGATGAACTCTTCATATTTATTATATGCCAGCACATATGTTTATCTTATAGCTCAGCTGGTGAAGAACATTTATAACGTCAAGGTTTATGAGGGTCAGATTGCAGGGAATACAAATACTAAATGTACACAAAATATGTATGTAATGAATGCACTGTAAATCAATTTGGATAGGTTTATGCCAGATGTGTAAAAAAATGTATTTCATTTTGTGTGACTGACTTGAGATCAGATCAGTTCAGACTGTTATTTCCTACTGTCATACAGCAAGTTTCCAGAATCTCTGGGGTTTTGTCTTCGACACTTTTCTATTCACAAGCATGAATATCAGAATCAGAGTTGATAGATTTATGTTTGTATTCATTTTGCAGTATTCTGTATGTTTCAGCAAGGGCGGTACGTGAATGTGTTGCTCACTGGTTCTCAAACTTTTTGTGTTGTACATCCCCTTTGTGTAGGGTGCTTCGCTTTGTGGCCCCCCAAATAAAGACTTAAAATCTTAAACTTCGAATTTTAATTTAACCAAAATCATATTCAGTTATACAATGCTGGAGCATCAATTCTTTTAGTTGGTGGTCTTAATTTTCTGATGAGTGATTGCATAAAACATGATACATTTCTATATTTCATAAAATGAAGCAAAGTCTGTGGACCCCTAGATTCATATTGGGGTCCCCAGTTTGAGAACCACTGGTGTAGCTAATAAACGTTTTTTTGGGGGGGAAGGATAAAAATCATAAGTTAATGCGAAGAAAAAACACCACAGATGCACATAAAAAATCCACGTGAAGTACAAGACCGTTTTATTAACGTTGTATTTATTATAAAACAGAAAATGATTTGAAATGTTTTGCGTTGTGGTATTCTTATGCAACTACTGTTTATAAAATGTTTATATAACCCTAACAAAACTGTTCAGATAATTTTATTTCTAAATAGTTCAAATATTCTTTTCTATTCTATAATATTTTATTCTATTGTAAGACAATCCGTGACACTGGAACTTCAAAGTCACTGAGAGAAAATATTTAAACATTCAAACATTCTGTCTGGCACCTTTGCCTATCTTCTTCTTAAAACACCAAATCCTATGAGAATAATATGCCCAATAATAATATTGTTCACAAAATCATGATTTTTCGGCTTACATAATACATGAATTGTGTGCTGTATGAGCAGAGCTATGCACTTGATCAAATTTAACACAACCTTTAGAAGTATGAGAACATGTTACCAGTACTGGATGGCTGTGGTAAATGATGGAGCAGCTCAGGTCCTCCGTGTCATGTGACAGTTCAGTGCAAATACAGAGTCACTGTCATCATCAGCAGAAATCAGAGATGCAGACAGTAACCCAGAAAAACATTCTGTTCCCAACAGCACTGCATGAACACCTCTGATCAGTCGGTTCTGTTCAAACAGATTGTCCACTTTCATTAATAAAACACAACACATGTAGTTTGATCATGAGGTCACTGCTTGATTAATTGATATTGAATAAAAATGTCTTGCAATTGTGCAAACATGCTTTCAGATTAAGATCAGGTTATAATTATAAAGCTACAATTACTTGTCTGTTTTTTATGTAAACTGTTCAAATGTAGATTGAACCAGTCAGCTAAAATTTTGGTTTCCTAAAATCTTCCTCAGCGTTCCGAATTTTCCAAACGCCATCTAGTGGAGAAATCTAGAATTACAACACATTCTTAGTGCGCTTCTGACATAACTGCATGTTTTTTTTTACCAAGAAGTGAAAAGTATTGCAGGTTTACGTGTATTAATGACACTTTTACTCAAATGTTTCATTAGACCTACAGTAATGTTTGCTCACTGTGCATTGCTCCTTTCAGCTGATATTTTGGTTGCTGCGTCAATTTAAGAAAATGAGAAAAATGCATTACATTTTAGTAATAAAAACACGACAAATTTGACAATTTAAAAAACTAAAAAGCTCTTCGTGGGATTGTGTTACATTATATTAATCCTAAAAAATGTGAATTTTGTGCCGCCTGCATATGCTGGGTTAGGTTGGCCTATGTTTTGATGCTGGTTTAAGATGGTCATGTGCTGGTTTAAACTGGTCCTGAGCTGGTGAAGCTACCATATGCTGATTTTTTCAACAGGGATCGGTCCACAAATGTGGTTCACACAAGATCGGTTTCTCAGAGCTCTGATGGCAAAGCCACAAATCGTGTGAGAAAGTGTTTTCAGCTGCCAAACCTTCAGGCTCATGAATCACCTCTGAAACATTAAAAGCCTCATTTAAACTGAGGAGGTTTGAAATCTTCGCTGTAATATAATATTGTCATTTTCCAACTGAACCTTTTACCAGACGCTAACCTTTAACCTTTTCACAGACATTGAATCTCATGTCTGACAAATGGTCTGGACATTATGGAAGGAAAATAAACTTCCGAGTCTGTCAGGAGGCTTTAAATGGACTGTTTAGTTTCATTTGCTTTGACAGGTGAAAGGTTTTTGTTTTATGAACATTTGTTCACAGCTTAACTACATAACCCTCTTTTCTTGACGTGGGTCAGCACTAACAATGTTTCTCCTGTAGTGTATTAATAAACGCTATTCATTTTCAAGAAATGATGTTCAGTGTTCTTGTGATGTGTAGCTCATGACATCTGAACACGAAGGCCTCCTGCGGTTCTGTAGACATCACTAACTAGATCCAAAGTAAGAGATTCATAGCAAACGACTAAAATCACTAGAATAACAGGATCATTTGCAGGAAGACGAAAGAAACAGAAGAGTTTTATTCTCATTTGCAGACTTCAACAGTGAAATGGGAGAGGAGCTGTGGGAATATCAGAGGCTTGTTATGTCTCCAACACAACGAATATAAAGACGAATGACCTATTATCATATCAGTAGAATAGTGTTTCAGAAGAAAATATATGGGGTGACTGTAGTTTTACAGAACACAAGAACTATTCCTGTCTGGCCACACCCTATAAACTCAAAGATAAAATGTGTTTGAATAAAGTATTTGCTTTGGCCCATTGCTGTTAAGTTTCAATAGCGTCGCTAGATTGGGAAAAGCAAAACTACCCTATAAACAAATCAAGAAAACAGGGAGCTGTTTTCTCAGAAAGAAAAGCACAACATTTACATTCCTCAACAGTTTTTAATGCTTAAGTGCGAGTTTTCAACTCCTTGCAACAAAAAGTAAACACAGATGGAATGTTTCGTACTCCCTGCGATCAGCTGAGAAATGCATTTTTTGTTTAATGCATATAAATAAAAAAGTAATTTATTTGATTGTACTTTTTGACACGACAAACCCTATGTTTCATGTACACAGCACTGTTTCTGTATTAAAAAGTAAAACGGTGAGGGTAATTCATCCTGTCCTACATGTTTCATTCTGTTCGTAAAAAACAGACCCTCATTTAAAACTTAACAAGTTCGCAAACTAGTTAAACAACGGGTCAGAAGCCTTGCTAACCAAGAAAGAGCTAAAACGTGACAACACATTATACACAGTAATATACAATATAAACAGTAAAATACATTCAAAGCATCACAGTAACAACTGGTGAGAAAGGTTGTGGTCATAATCTCTTTCAGTAGTGTTTCAAAAGTTCTCATTAAAAAAATAAATCTGATCAAAGTAAAAAATGACTCAAAAATAATAAATCAGTGTAGTGTAAATCCATCTTTGCAAACGTATGAAAAGAAAGAGCAAGAACATCTATACAGCCTGAGGACCAATAAGAAGCGGTGTTTCTGTGTGTGTGAGAGACGGCTCGGAGGACTCTCTGCTTTGAGGCGACGAGGTTGAATTCTTTTTCAGTTTGAGGATGTGTTGCTGTAGATGCATGACCCAGTCTTCCTGTATGGACAGAGGTCCCTGAAAGACCTCCTCACAGAACCTACCACATGAAACAAAGGAAGATATTCTTTAAGTCAACATGAAACTTATTTCGCTTGTGAAATGTTCTGTAGTTCTGAGTGAAAGAAAACATTCAACAAGAAAAAAAAGGGATAATATAAGTTTAGAATTGCCGGAATTATGAAAATTGTGTGAAGTGATGCTTCGTCCAAAAATGAAAATTCTGTCATCATTTAGGCACCTTCGAGTTGTTCCAGTCTGTGGGTTAATTGTCTTATTTAAGGGCACAATACTGAATGTTGAATTTGAACCTTCAATCTTACATTTAATAATAGCCCAGATGTCACACTCACCTGCATTTTAGAGAGTATATCTTCCCAACCAGCTTTACCAGTCTGGTCTCTGGTGGTCTGGGAACCAAAGATGGAATGTTTCCAGTCCGAGACGCTTTCGAAGATTCCTGCTCCTCTGATATCTTCTCCGGGTGGGAGGAATGCTTCGGGGGACGCCGTTCACATCCTGAGACACAGTGAAATAGATGCTTATTTACCTGCCAAGTATGTGATTATAACGATCATTTTTATTTCTATTTTAAGAGATGCAGATGCTAAATTTCTCCACCGATATCGATAGCCGATTATTCAGAGTGATATCTGCAATGCCGATTCTGAAGATTAAATTAATATTTCGTAACTTTTTTTATAATACAATATATTGACTATTAATATTGAGCATCAAACTGATGGCAGGTAGGGTGAAAAATGCTTTTATCAACCATTACTGATTATTGCCGATACATCGGTGCATCTCTACTATTTTCATTTTACATTTACATTTAGTCATTTGGCAGACGCTTTTATCCAAAGCGACTTACAGTGCACTTATTACAGGGACAATCCCCCTGGAGCAACGTGGAGTAAAGTGTCTTGCTCAAGGACACACTGGTGGTGGATGCTGGGATCGAACCAGCAACCTTTGATTTACCAGTTCAGTGGTTTAACCCACTAGACCACCATCTCTCATTTTATATTAGTTCAAAATTAATTGAAATGATTTTTTTAGCTAGCCGTGCCTTTCACCCCCCCGCTGCATGTGCAGAAACACAGCTTTCATTGGATATATGCACAGTATATACCAAAAACTTCATCTACCTCTAGGTGTACGAACGTTGAGTTCACTGTGAGCCGCAGGGCTCTGGAACAGTCCGGATAGTGAGCGTTCACCCGACGCGGGTCGTTTTCTGTGCGAGGAGGAGGAGTGGCTCATCCCTGCTTTGACCTCTCTGGTCGGTTCTGGTCGTACGCTTGCTTTAGAAGTTGGAGATACCCGAGGGTGACCGGCCGAGACTTGAGCACCCGATGAAGCGTTGGGAGAACCCATGCGGACAGACTCACACTCAGAAGAACGGGGTTTTCTGGGGCCCTAGGATGAAAATGGTAGTTTTTTCTTCCTTAAAGAAGCAGTTCACCCAAAAAAAAAATTGTATGTCCATCTGACGTTCTAACATGGACTCACCTTCTTAACAAAAGGAAGGTCACCTCGCAAGTAGCGTTTGTGAAGATCGGCCACCTTCTTTGGTTCGCTCTTCATCCAGGCCATCAGGGTCTCTATAGGAGATCCGAGGGTCTTCCAGTCCACCCCCAGCTGCCTCAGGTGGGCTCTGGCATGGCTGGCGAGTGCCTTTCGATTCTCAAAATCAAATCCGCATAGATCACACGTGGCATCAAGGCCTGTGGAAGAGTGGAGAACAAAAGATATGACACAGGCTTTAATGTTCTCGGTGTTCAAAGCTCGAAATATATCAAACACGTACCATTCGTTGTGTTGTCCGAGGCAGTTTTGTCTTTTGTGACGTCAGCAGGCGATGGAGTAACCGTGTGTGGCGAGGAGGCTGTTGTTTTCCACTGCACTGCCGCCACCGTGACCGATTCTGTTTTCACATCCGATGCCCGTTCGCTGCCCTCTCTCTGCATGAGCGTATACAGGGTGTCAATGGGCGACATCTTTTCGGACCACTTCACACCCAGCTGTCGTAAGTGAGCGCGTGCGTGACAGGAGAGGGCTTTGCGAGTGTCAAACATCTCACCGCAGTATTCACAGCACACAAACTGCACCGGGTCCTGCTTCTCAAGCTTAAGGGCTACGGAAGTAAACAACACGCATCATGAAACAAAAGAATCACTAAAGAATATCCGCATGTTCTGATAAATAAGTATGTTACATACGTGTTACGGAGCTTTTAACTGTGGTGGGAGGTGATAGCGGAGACCTAGGCGTGCTCTGGGGTTTAGGAAACTCTACGACAGAGATATCGACTTCCACTGGCTCATCTTTTGGTTTGGATACCACAGTCCTGGAGCCTTTCCTGGCTTTTGGAACTTTGTGAGGGGCAGGAGAAGATGAAGACTGGGGGCTGATTTTAGGGGATGAGGCGAGAAGGGGGAGAGCGGTCAGTGCAGAGGGAGACGCAGGCGGAGACAGCGCAGCGGGGTCCGGGGGTTTGAGAGAACCACCCTGCTGGGACATCACCTTGCGCAGAGTAGCTATGGGAGAGCCGCGGACGGTCCACTCGGTGATGCCCATCTGACGCAGGTGAGAGCGGGCGTGACTGGCCAGGCACTGACTCCTCTTAAACGTTTCGTGACAGAACTCGCAGGAGAGATTTTTGGATGATTGGCCTGGAACGTAAAACATTTCAGAAAGAGTGCATGTGAGGCCAGTTTTCTTATGGATGATTATATAAAAAAACATTACACACGTTTGGGAATGCAAAAAACGATTGTTGGATACTTCTTATCAGATATTTGCATATGGTTACTGACCTAATCTTTTAACATTAACTTCTCACCTCCAGAGTGCGTTTTCAAATCTGTTTTTCCGCCCAAGGACAAGCTTGCCGCAGCATGTGGAGAGGAGATTTTCAGCTTTTTGGTTGGCGGAGGTGTCTGACGCATTGAAACCAGTGTATAAGGGGAAATAGAGGGATTTGGGGGGATGGAAAGTAAAGGGGAAGGGGCGGAAGAAGGTGAAGTACAATCTTCAAAGACAGACAACCCCTCCGTCTGCCCGCCGCTGGCCTTACCCTTAAATTCCTCAGTCTGAATGATTTTATGGAGGGTCTCTATGGGACCACATTTAGAGTCTAAAGGCACACCAAACTGGCGCAGGTGTGCCCGGGCGTGACTGGAGAGACCCTTGCGCGTCTCGTACCACGCTCCGCACAATTCACACACGTGTACATCTTCCCTCGCGCAGGAATTGATCATCGCCGCTGGTGAAAAAGCAAAAAATCGTGTTTACCATCTTACCAATGAGACAATGCAAGAATAAAAACAAACACTAGTTACTCACTTAGATTAATCGGCGCATCTGTTTCCTTAGGAGCCCAGAGGGGTTTGGTTGAGTTCAGAGGGTGGGAGGTCGACGGACTGCCATCACTGGACTCCACGGCATTATGACCGGGACGTACTTTAGATGTGGCGGACACCGCGAGCCCCTTCGAAGAGACTTTACGAGGCTTCATTGCAGCAAAAGCTAACCGACCAGACTTGGCCGATTTTTTGCCAGATTTGACAGCGGATGTCGACGATGAGGAAAAAGCATATTTTTTCTTGACAAGGTTAGATATTTTAATCTTTAGTTTGGGCCCAGTGCCCTTTTTGAGTTTGGAGGGCTGTGCTTTGGGCTTTTTAACAGGGTGGGTCTGTTTTTGAAGCTTGGGTAGACTTCCACCTCTTTCTTTCATTAGCTGGTACAGGAGGTCTATGGGAGCCCCACTGCTGTCAGACGCACCCACACCGAGCTGCCTCAGATGAGATCGGGCGTGACTGGAGAGACCCTTCCTCGTCCCGAAGCTGGTCCTGCACACCTCGCAGATATGGACACCTACTGTAGAAATGTAAGAGAGAACTTCATATTCATAGTTTTTCAGTCGTTTATAACAATCCTGTTAGAAACGTTACTTACAATCCAATTCATCCACATCTTTTTCAGGGTCGGTGTCCAGACACTCTTTGGAAACGGTGACACTGCTTTTCGTTGCGGTCTGTGGTGTCGCCATCTCCATGGCTGGATATGAAACTCTCTCCTGCTTAAAAAACAAAACATAACACTTTTTATGTTTTACACAGTTACACACCATTGGTAAAACTTCGCTTATTTGAATTAATTAAAAGATATTATTTAGTAACCATGTCTCTTTATAGTAATACCACGGTAACAACAAATTTACTATGATCTCACATAGTTAAACCACGCTATTTTTAATATAAATATGCTAATGAAGATGCCAACCATTGGTTACAGTTTTAATTATAATGCACATGACACCAAGAAACATCATTCACATGGTATTAGCCATTACTGTCACAAATAAAATAAAAGGCAATTAAAGTGACAGAATTCAGTAAGATTCAAACCAAGAACATTTCAATGAACCAATTTATAGTGATTTTTCGGTCGTAATGATAAATATGTGGTAACTATGATACTTTGGCGGGAAATATGGTAACCATAGTAAGCGAAATGTTTTCATCATGTTATAGCGCTCAAGATGCGCATCCACTCGATCCGATCTCTCGTTTTAAGATTTATGCACCTGCTTATTTATAAATGCATATATATATATAAATATATATATACAAAACCTACACTGGACTTGCTAAAGCTGTCTTGTACCGATCAACCAAAAGCGCTTTACATTTGGATAATATTTGTGTCAGTTTAATTGGATAACACAATGCACGCGCATAGGCAGCTAGCACGAGCTAAATATCGATTGTGGGTTGTCATGCGATTTAAACGGGTTTTCTGGTAACTAAGTCCGCCGGTCTGCTCAGCTGTATGCATATGGACATGACAAAACAAAATGTAAGACGCAGTAAATGGTCAAAATTACCTCAAACCGGTAAGATTTCGCCGTGACAAAGGTTCACAGGACGATAGTCAGGCACATCAATCGAAACCGAGCTGCAGTACAAGGCAAAAGCAATCGATCCCTCAAAACAATCTAGACTTATCAGATGTTGACAATGACCTCCAGTGTGTGTACGACATTTTAATTAATGTTTATAATGAAATACAAACATCTAGATCTATAAATGTGACTTTTAACAAATTGGATTTATTAAAAAAATGTAATCATTTAGACTGATAATAATCAACAAAGCCCATAACATTACATATTTGAACATTAAAGCTATCAATTAAAAGTTTTGTTTCAAAAATATACAATGAAGTAACCCTAAAAACT
Source organism: Triplophysa dalaica (assembly GCF_015846415.1). Classification (NCBI taxonomy): domain Eukaryota; kingdom Metazoa; phylum Chordata; class Actinopteri; order Cypriniformes; family Nemacheilidae; genus Triplophysa; species Triplophysa dalaica. Next base: position 2,011,476 of record NC_079547.1, on the reverse strand, counting down.
TGATAATATTTATGTAATATTTGGAAGGAAAATTATATTTAATGTGATACAATAGAATACAGACAACCTTTTAAGTACGATCTTTTCTAAAAGATGCTTTTATTACAGTACAGTTTTATCGTGTTGAGAATGAAGGAATATGACAAAAATATTTTTTTGTACTACATGCTGTCAATAATTGACCTTCTCTTAATAGTGTTATCATTCTGCAGAAATTTTGAAGTGAATTATTTTAACAAGTTTGCACAAATTAAAGGGTGTCTGTTCCTTTGAGTTGGCTGATTCGTTTATGACGAGACCAAAAAATGAATCAGCTTGTTTGGATAAATGCACATTTTATTGGCTTTATCTACAAATCACAGTCTGTAAGGATATTAAATGAAAAATGTTGTATTTTTTGCAAGATAAAAATTATTAATGAAGTCAAACATGAGCCTTGGAAGATCTCAATAAGAAATGGTTGTATTATTTTCAATTTTGTATGAATGTTTTTGACACTACAGTATATCGGTGCGGTCATATTGACTGTAGATTTGGTTAAACATTGTAAAAGCATTGTAAAAAAGCGGAACTGTAGCGAGTTTACATCCGGTCTTGCATCAGCTGTTGATGTAAGTCGTTCTTAAGCCATCATCATTGACCGAATAGAGTTGGTGCATATCTTTCAACAATCCGGCGAGCTGCTCCTCCTGTTTTCACACACATAAATACAAGTGTTAACAAATACAAGCCCATTAAATGTGCATTTACAACCAGGCCTAGGTGAAACCATATGACTTACCACAACATTCAGCCGATCAACCGCAGCCACAGCGACATTAAGCTTTCGTTCATCTTCATCTCTCTCCTCCTCTATGACACCAAGTCTACACACAAACGCACAGTATTTATCATATTATACGGATGTTCGTATATCCACGTCATTCTTTTAATGTTGCGTATTGCCTGACCTGAAGATTGCGCTCGCCAGTTGCTCTTCACGGATGCCTAACAGGTTCCGGAGCTCCTGAAGTTCTGCCTGTAGCTGTGCGTTCTGGTTCTGGCTCATCGCAATGAAATCCTCTAACCGCTTCTCTGCCTCCAACTCGCGGTCTGTCACCTGTTCTATGCCCTGACGCAGCTGGGCCAAGTCTTGTGTGTGCTATGGGATACCAAAAAATGAAAGGGATAATTCATAACAAACAACGAAAATTCTTTAATTTCATTTATTCACCCTCATGTCATTCCAAACCTGCAAGTTCCTTCAGCAGAACACAAAAGAAGATATTTTGAGGAGCGTTAGCGACCAAACAACACTAAACCCCATTGACTTCCATTGTGTGGAACTTACCCTATCGATGCTTATCTGCTCTTCCACTTGACTTGTCGTTTGGATATGCTCTTTCTGTTCCTCTTTCTCTATCCAGGGTACCGGTTTCGGCCGCGGTTTGGGCTTTATGTTCTATGGACACAATCGATAAAATAGCCAAATGTAAATACCAATAACACTAATACAAAAAAATGTATCGAATATTGATCACTATAAACGAATCCAACATGTGTCAATTGCGTACTCACATCGGGTGATGAAATTGCGAAAACATGCTCTTGATCTTTGCTGAAGTCCTGTGCTTGCAGCTCTTCATTGCTCGCCTGTCTCTTTATCATCCGATTGTGGTTACGTCTGTCAGGGACGCTCAAAGCCCGTTGCACCGGGTTCCTCTGACGTCCTTTGCCTTGGCTGGGCTTTGTGTCTACTGGAAGCTGTTGCATGGAGGTATGTAAGGGACTGAACTTGGCCAGGTCCTTCGGTGGTACATACGTTGGCTTTGGTGCTCCAAAGGCACTGTTTCAGCAAGAAGAGAGACAAAGATGAACACTAAATTAGAATTCGTTATTGGAAATAATTGCTCTTGTTGCATTAAAATTGTAACTTAAACTCACCTGCTAACAGGAATCCGTTGAGCAACTTGGCCGAGGAATTCTGTGATCTTGTTCAGGATCGAAGGCAAGGGATTCAGGTTGTCTATCGTGTCCTGCAGACAATGTATTTTTAGGCCCACGAGTGCATTAGGATTAAATTTGGAGAAAAACATCAGAAATCTCATAATGAGAGATGAAAGCGAAGGACGGAAAAAATCTGTAACCTGTTTCATGGGACAAATAATATCAACCAGTAGACTGTGAAGGATCGCTAGGCGAAGGGGCAGGTCGACATAGCCGTCGAATCGAGCCATGGCTATTTCGCTTTCTGGATCAGACACCTTCTGTAAGAATCCCCTCATGGGCTCCCAATGTTTTTCTAGAAACTCATTCATGAATAACATGTATTCTTCTTTTTCGCCAAACCTGTAGAAATACAAGCCCGTGTTTTACGTAACAAACAAAACATCTTGTTTTATAGACCAAGTAAGATGTACGTGCACGGGAATGTTAAAAATACTGAAGGACACAACACCTTTAAAGATCAGACTTACAAAGTAAAGTTGGCAAGGTTCTGGATGACTTTGGCTGTCAGAGTGAGAGTACGGAGGGTGCTCGTCTCCGGGTAGGCCTGGGTGAGGCCGAAGAGCGATGGACTGAGGATGGCTGGGCACAGGAATCGAAGAAACAGAGACGATGATACGAGACGGTGTCCGATGTCCGCTTGGCCCCGCTCCTCACAATTCCATACCCAACTGGAGAAAATCTCATTCAACTCTGCCGGGAATGAACTGTTCATAGAGAGGAAACTATTAATCATTTCAAAATAATGACATGATAGCCTTGATTTTGCTCGATAAAATCTTAAATTACGTCTTTCATTTACGTGCAGTATAGACGGTTTCATCGGACACGCGAGTTTGCCTTGAAGTTCTGGTCTGTGTTTGGTTTGAATAGAACAATATATTTCATATTTAAATTAATATTTTATAGAAGGGTTAATTGTATAAAATAACATATAAACTACTCAACAGTTATTGATTTTTTGCGAGGGCGACCAAAAGGTAAGTTTGTGCCACATAACGTTTGTCTATGTTGTTGCCGCTGAAACCTACTATATTACTATTACTATACTATAATCGACAGCATTACTTATAACGGGATAGTTCACCCAAAAATGTACATTTTTAAGTATTTACACACTCTTAGATAGTTCCTAAGGTGAATAAATGTCTTCATTCTGCTAAAACACAAGGGAAGATATTTGGAAGAATGTCAGTAACCAAACAGATCTCATTGACTCCCATAGTATTTATTTCCCCTCTATGGCAGTAAACGGGGGATGAGATCTGTTTTACTACTGACATTCTTCCAAATAACTTCCCTTGTGTTCAGCAAAACAAAGTCATTTTTACAGGTTTGGAACAACCTCAGGATGAGTAAATGGTGACAGAATATTTATTTTAAGATGTGAAATATCCCTTCAATTCTTGAAAAAATGAAAGGATGCAATAAGAACGAGTTAAATTCACATTTCTGTCATAATTTTCTCACTCTTTTTTTAGACCTGTACTGTATGACGTCCTTTTTTATGCACCTGTTTTTTTAGTTCCTTTAAAAAAGTCACCCAATTTTGTGGGTGATGCCTTTACAATCTGAAACCTGATCACATCTGTAAAATCACACAATACATTTTTTTGTTTATTAGTGTAGTGGAGTAGGCGGGGGAGACCGTGGTTCGAGACCGGTGAGTAATTGTTAATGAGCGCCAGCTGTGCGCGCACCGGTCTCGAATCACGTAGGAGATCGGGAGCATATAAGAGAACGAGCGACCGGACCGTCGGAGAGAGAGGACCGGGCCCGAACATGTTTGTATTTGTATTTGTTTTGTTCACCAGCTGTCGGCCGCGAGGGGCCGCCGACTGTTATTACTTTATTAAATGTTTAAATGTTTGCCGGTTCCTGTCTCCTTCCTTCCCTACTTTGAATCTCTCTACAATGAGGAATTTCACCAGCTAACATGAGGCTGATCATGAACCCTAAACACTGAAGGTGGACACAATTTTTCAGTGTTTTCTTTTACTAAAAATGAACAGCACTTGGGAAAGTGCTGTTATAAATCATAAAATACACTCTTTATATTTTTAGTACGCAAAAGGGAGCAACACAAGAACAAGAAACTACTGACAGAAATGATATTTTTTGGGTACAACCAATCAATCATAATTACACAATTTCCCAGATGTCGAAAGTAATATCATACTCATGCATATCAGTGATTCTCTTCACAACGTCTCCGCATGTGTCTTTAAGGTGCCTCTGGTTGATTGGTAGATCCGAAGCCGAACATTTCAGCGGGTCGACCTCACAGCTCTCTGTCCCATTATACAGCCTGACTATAAAGTCACCTGTGGGTCAAGATGATGAAATAAGACCACACATTGCACTCATATAGCAATGAAGATTCCGTAAAAATTTCCTTACCAAGTGTGTCAATAAGATAATTCTGTCCCACCAATTTCATGTACTCATCAATGGCTTTTGTAGCCAATGTGTTCTCTCTGAAAATCAAAGCTTCGTTTTCACCCAGCCGCTCAACTTCTGCACTGCCGAGATCAATCAAAAACTCCTGCGTGTGCAAATCATGTTTAGAAATCAGACGTATACATGTCTTTCCTACAGATGCGGCCAATGACACTCACCTTAGCTTTCCCGATGCTCTGTAGCACATGAACAAGCGCTCCCGCCAGTTCTTCTTTCTCTCGCACATTCAGGAGCGGCTCCAGGCTACTGCACATGTCCACATAATTCAAGGTGACATATTCTGCAAACTCCTTGTACCTCTCGATAGGAAGAACTTTCAGGTTTTGGAATCTAGCCTTGATGCGAAGCAACGCTTGCGGTCCAACTTGGTCCTTCGCCGAACTCCCTCCCGGGGGCTTGTAGGGAATGATAGGATACCACTTCTCCTGATAGGCCCGTCCTTTAATGTCTGCCAGAGCTAGAGCCACGCTTCCCAGAGGATGCATGAGCAATTCATCCCTGGAATGACGCTTCTTCTTGGGGTCCTCGTCTATGAAGAGGTGGAGGGTGATCTGGCTGACAGGGGGCAAGTTGTCCAGCTCAAAAAATTCACCCCAGAACAACTGGCAACCGCTTCCGGCACCTGCACCAGATGTTCCAAATCCTCCGTCGGCCGCTTGGCTGGAGCGCTGGGTGGACTTCCCGACGGTCCGGCTGCTGGTGCGGGCATACAGCATACCATCAAGGTGGATCTCAAAGTAGTATCGCTTCTTGGGCGGAATATCTTTTGCTTCATTGACCCAAAGACTCAGAGAGTTCTCAGTGCGCTCACAGTTGTCCTGAATTACAGTGAGAAAGGAAAATTACGGGTCTTCATATCTGTTATTTCTCATCTGATGAGATCACATTTCTCCTTAGAAAAATAGTCAGAAATCTGACAAATTCTGTCTTTAGAAGTTTTAGAAGAGATGTCAACAATGTCCCAAAATGAGCTCAGATTTGTCAAGATTTAGATGATGACATAATTTTTTATTTTTGGGTGAACTGTCCCTTGAAAATCTCCAGAGAAACATCTGAGCAATAACGTGAATAACCATTTAAAGAATATGCTGTACCTTATTTGGCTGTGCGGTACGTCTCAAGTCTTCGATCCAGCGGTCTCGCTCCGCAGCTGACGTGCATCCAAAACAGTGGTTGTTTTCAGAATTGATGACCTTTTATTGGACACGAAATACAGAGAACGGCACAAATATTCATGATTTGAGATTCAAATAAGATGAGAAAGTGAACATTTGAAACTTTAATATACAGAGGGACACGCACTTGAAAACAGTACTTCTCTCCTAGAATAGAGCTATGGACAGGCCGGATGACGGTGGTCTGATCTGCACTCAGATCAAGGCTTTTCGCAGCACTGACCGGAATGGATAAAGATTCCCTTGAAGCACTCCTTGATAAAAAACATCAAATGAGAACATGCTAACCGAACCGAAGACAGGCTTATTGTATATTTAGTATAACAAAAATGATACCCCACCTTCCAGCAACACTTAGTCCTACAGTATTGAGCTGCGTGCTGCTTTTCCGTTTATCATCAGTCTGTAAGCGGCGCCTGATCAAATTCTGACCGTATCAAAGAACAACAGTGGAAAGAAATGTTCGACAATTAAAGGGGTTGAAATAAAAAAGGTTGTTATTCAAGTAAATATATTTATACGCGCATGATCAACAGTCTCAGATGTGGAGGGATATTTTTAATACTTACTTTGACTCCGCCATCTTTGACTTTATTTTTTGCACCACTTTGGGAGACCACTGAATCTGGGTTTAATTCTTGAGAAAAGGAAACAAGTATTAAAAACATCTAAATAGAAGGAAGCTCAGGGTTGATACATATTTTTAAGTTCTCCAAAATGCTACTATTGACCATGTGTATATGTGCATGAGCGTATGTCGTACTATTTATTTGGGTCTGGTTGGATGTAAGGTTTCACAAAGCTGATTATTATCAAAGCAATTGCAGATTTTACAGGAAGCACAGTCATTTCCTTCCTCCGTATATGTATTATGTCAAAAACGTTCAGTTTAACTGAAAATATAACGGTTCGTAAAATACAGATAATCTCATAAACTGCACTTCATTTTCTTCAATGTCTCAAATGTGTTGCAAAAGCTGAACAAAGACAAACTGCATCGTGCAAATAATGCGGTCCATGTTTGGAGCTTTATGATTTTGAAGCTTGAATATATTGGTGCTTAAGTTTCAAGGAAATCATTTACAAAAAAGGAATCCTGTCAGTTTGACCAGACACAACATTTTCAAAGCAACATTAAACAAGTAAGGACCAAATGTTCTGAATCGCCTAATGGTAACTAAGCTTTAAGAGCCAAGATGTCTTCCAAGGTCTTCTCTGTTTCCAGATCAAAATCTTGTCAAATATTTAATATTAAAGTAAAAAAATTGTTTGGCTTACCTAATGCCCCTCCACAAACAAACCAACGCCTGAAACCCATGCTTTAATTTAGAATGAGCTTTCTTAGATTAGACTCTTTGAAGGCTTTTACTTTAAGGTGAATGCCCTGCATGCTTAGTCAAATGATTTAGACAGCAAAAGCCATCAGCCTCGTACCAGTCGCCATCTGCTCTGGTACACCCAGTTACGATGCTATCTTCCGAAACTCAAAGGAAGCAATTATACAAGCACACGTACACACAACCACGTCAGTCATTTCCTCTGTATATGTTAATAAGCATTACTACAGTCACTGACTGACAATCATGATAAATCTCATCTCTCCAAGTTACAAATCGTCAGGATACAGAAAGATTCAATAACTGCCACATAGTGCAACACCATGGCGATCTTCAAACGAATAAAAGAAGTGTTGATAACAATTCATATTAATGTCTGTCTTATACATTAGCATTAGTCAATGCATTTTGATAAGAATGAGCAAAATTATTTTTACAGCGTTTATTAATGTTTGTTAAAGGCATTAACACAAAACCACATTTCTCAAATTGTCTTTTTTTGTGAGTCATATACAAGTTTTCGCCAAATAATGGTGAATTAATGATCTTATATTTCTTATATAATTAATGTTGGCTTATATTTCATATTTATTTTACTGTATATTTAGTGCACAATGCAATGAATATAGCTGTAAATTAGGTAAATTATAGCTGTATTAAGTAAAATACACTTAAATCTAATAATAATCTTAAAATAAAAACAACAACAAAAATGTTACTGGAGATACTAATTGATTAAATATTTGTAGTGATACTGACCAGTGTGACTTTCACTGATGTTCTGAAGACTGATGCTGGAGAGACCACTGCTGGCCCGGTTCTGTACCCTCATCAGGGGCTATACGGATAAATCATAAATAAAACACATGTGCTAAGTCAACTGTTGAAAATAAAATGTTTTTATTCTGATTATAAAGAAAGTCACCCGCATCCATTTAGCATATGATTTACCTCCTCCTCACGTGGAATAAGGATCTGACCGTCCTGAAGACAACAGCTGCTGATGTCCCACACGGGGACGTCTTGTTGGGGGGCCCAGGAGAGTCGAACAGGTTCTTGGACCACATTCTCAGACTCAGCCTTTTCTTTCTCTTCTCATAAAATAAACAAGTTAAAAAACAACACTGTTTTTATTTAAATCACGAAATATGTTCCACGTCACGGTGAAACACCAAACAGAAAAAAAGAATTTAAACATCATTTAGGTTAATATTGTATAATAATTTGTCAGATGATCATTTAAAGTTCTGTGAAAATAACGAATGAGGCACATGGTACAAAGGAAATAGCTAATTCAGGAAACAAGACAATTCCCCTTTGCTGCATTTTAAAATCATTATGTTGTGAAATTTTTTGGTTGTTTGCTCTGTCTGTCTTGCGCATCCTGTTGTTGTACTCGTAGTGTCAGAGATTGGCCTCCATTTACACAGTGCGACTAGACATGCACGATAAGGAAAATGTTTGGCCAAATCATTTTGTCTTGCTTTTCAATACAATACAACATAACTGAAAAACAAATGTGAACAAAACAAGTAGGCTAAATTGAAACAAATATGAGCTTCTTTAATAGCCTATATTAGGCCTATAACTGACCGCTGAAAGAATGAACTAATGTAAATTTACTGTACTCTGTAAGCCTACAACAAAACACTTCATTAAAAAGTGTCATTCAACATTATAAACGAAACTGTTGGATTATTATAGGCAACACAGCAAAATTATTTAAATAAAAACATCCATGCAAGCAAATCTGACCGACAACAATTTCAGTTCACGTCTCTCCTCCTAACCCCGCCCACAAAAGCTGAACATTCTCTCAGGATGGTGCACTCATGGCCGGGATGCCCAGAACATTCTTTGACAAGTTGTTCAGTACAGGGAACTGTGTGCAAGCGACCACTGTATGATGTCAAAGGATGTCGCGAGCGGCGGGGCTAATGTCAGACCGCCTGCTCCAGTCTGAAGTACACAAGTTACCGGCTGGTAAAGACGCTTTCATTCAGAAATTTACTCCTCAAGTTCTGTGCTGTGTCTTTCTATGACACTTTAAAATGCTCCACACACTGTCGACACGTTTGCTGCATTAAAGGCAGGGTGGGTGATCCTGTCCTGAAAATGTTTTTATCATGTTTTTGGAAATTTCTTTACATCCTGATAGCAATCAAGAAGTATAATGGTCAAATAATATTTTATAATTATATATCGTCTGTGAAAGGAGCAGAACCAAAAAAAGGTTTGCCCAATCAAAACGTTCTGGCCAAACGCTGTGACTGGTCATGTGTAGATTTTCAGCCAAAGTATTTTGCATACCACTGCGCACACTGTTCAAGATGACATTATATTTCATCAGCACGCTGCCGTCCGCTGTGTCAATGTAGGGAGAAGGGCGGACAATCAGCGACAATCAAACTTTTCTGCAAAACCGACAACAAGTAAATCTAACCGTTTTTGAAAAAGTAGTGACAAAAAAACGTCTAGATCATGAAAGAGCAAAAAACTGGATTTAACGTTGGTTCAGCTTTCACACGATGGAGACAGCTCCGCCAGGCAAAGGTTCTGAAGGACGATACCATGGTTGCTCTCTTCTTTTGGATATATATTTACATGCTTTGAGAAGAATTTAATGGATTTAGTTTATAATTCGTTACGTAGATTTACGAAACACATTCATGTGTTTGGAGGAGGCGTGGCTTTGGACGGCAAATCTCATAGAGGGTGAGATTATAATTTCAGTGCTAGCAGGCTAAAGTTAGCCACCTTCCAAATCAACCACTCCACCTTTAATAAACCGCGTGTCTCTCTCTCTCTGCACTGGTTGCTGCTTGATCATTTCACATGTCATTTCATTATTTTTTGGTATTTTCGGCCGAATATTTTCGGTTGCCGAACATGTGGCATCCCCAGGGGCAACATTACAAGTCCCTCTTGGATTTGATATCAGTTGACTTTATTTTCTTTGCATTTTCATAAAAAATGTATCTATTAATAAAACTTTTACCTTGCTCTACGATGGAGCTACTGTGCAGACGAGGCCTTTTAAACTTCTGCGAGACGGTTTGTAGATACTTTCTTAATTTACCCTTCTGACTTGTGTCTGGGACACTGGAGCCTGATGCCTGAGTGTTCGATGGCCCAGATGCTGAAGAGGAGGATAAAACAGAAGACAGAAGGGACCCTGCTGGAGCAGAAAGAGCTCTGTGGAAAGGATTCTTCCTTGTCGCTGATTTCTCTGGTTTCGTGGGACTTTCGGCCCCTCGAGTCGACATCTTTTCCCCCGCATCCTCACTCAGAGCTTTGCGCCAATTTTGCATTTTACTCCATTTGTTGGAAGCCCCTTTCTCAAGCCTCTCGAGAGTTCCCTGTCCTGCCGTCTCGGTCTTGGCCCCCGTGTGCCACTTGTAGGTGTTGAGAAGTTTACCATCCTCTGATTGGGATGGTTCTTGGTCAACTGGACTGTTCTGTTCACGAGTCTGATCCATTTCCTCCTCAATATCTGGTGTTGACTGTTCAACGCTTGGTTCTTTGTTGGTGCCCATCTTGAATCTTTGAGGTCGACTCTGCGACCCACTTTTGAGAACTTTTAACACGCTTTATAGTTTCTGATGTCTTTTAATGACAAGCTAAGTTTGTACTGCTTTACAGCTTTAGAGATTTTTGAAGATGTTTTGTACCTCTGTTCCTCTCCAAGATTCTGCTGCCGTGTTTGTTTCCAAAGCACTGAAACTCATCCTCCGCTTCACTCACTGTTTGCTGTTCTCTCAGCACTTTTCACCAATTCTCGTACACGAACGTGATGTACTTCTTGTGGTCCGTAAGTTTTTCTCCCAAATCGGCAGAATCAGAGGTGTACTGATGACCAAATATTCCTTCCTTAATATACCAAAAAATGTTCTCCTAAGTTGGTCATTTAGTTTAAAATGGTGCAGCGTTTTGTGGTCCTCAGCTTTGAGCTATGAGGCGTTTTTTGCAGTGTGAGTTTGTCGTCCAGCTTTCAGGAAGTCACTCGATTTGTGGGTGGAGAATCAGGTTGAAATAGACAGGTTACAGAAAGTCAAAAGGAGCACAAATGTTTGGCAGATCCCCAACAAGTGATGAAATATGGATCCCACATTTTATTCTTATTTCTTATTTGTGGGTTTAAATTTGAGAGGTTACCAAAGTTAGTTAATCTTTTTGTAACTAGTTTTAAATACTTTTAACTCCATATATATATATATCGTCTTTAAGTTTGAATTCAAATAGTATTGCTGTAACTGCTAAACACGATTATTATTATAACACTTATGAGAGTAGTATTTGATTTAAGTTAATGAGCTTGTCGATTTAACCTAAATACCTGTTATTTTGTTAAGTGACAGTTACATTTCCTGTCACATCAGCAGCACTTCCTGTCTCACTCCGGGGCCTGTAATGAAAACCACTTCCTGTCGTGGTGAACACTAGTAGAAAACATGCTAACCTTTTTTCCCATTTAAATATTCACAAGCAAGTCCAACATTCAAGATTAGAGATGTCACACTTTTTATTTTTGCACATGTACAGCACTCGCATACAGTCATTTTGCAGCACACTTTCATTAACGGAACGGATGTACGTACCAATATTGATGTCCTGATTTGTGTAAAAACTTTTTAGTGCAAACCATTTGAATTACATTTGAAGTATGAATATTTTTCACACTGGTTCACCTCTTTGGTACTTTAAAGGATCCGTATCCTGTGGCACAGACAAAGAGAGGTACATGGTTTATCATGGCAGAGTGATTCCAACATTTAAGGGATAGTTCACCCAAAAGTAAAAATCTAACTCATGTCATTTCAAACCAGTATGACGTTCTTTCTTATGCAGAACACAAAAGAAGATATTTCGAAGAACGTTGGTAACCAACCAAAACAGGCCCCCTCTTGACTTCCATTGTATGAACATAAAACCACCAAGACATTTCTCAAAATTTCTCCTTTTGTGTTCCACGGACCAAAATAATAGAATAATGCCGACCGAATTAATTTGCATTTTTGGTGAACACTCCCTTTTAACTCCATGTTGTACTTTTATGTTGTAATTTCAGTGTAAAGACTCTTCCATACTTTGTACTGTTTCCAGGTCTTAATCTCAGAGTACAGGGAGTCTCCAGGGCAACTTGTATTTACAACTTGTCTGTGTCCTAGCATGGTAAAATTCTTCTGTAGAAATCCCTTGCTCACTCCACATTTGACCAGATGATGGCGCACCAGCTCCATGGTGTAGCGTGAGGGTAACTGGCTGGTGTAGTCGCCGATGAAAGCAACGCCGTACCCAACAAGATTACGTCCTCTGGTATGAGCTCCTTGTGACATCCAACCTCGACCTTCGTAGACGTAGCCATCGGAGCCAATCACAAAACTTGAGATGGCCACATAGATACAGCACTTGCAAGTTACTCAACAACCATTCCAAAAAATAGTAATTTAACAAAAATCACGGTTACTACACTTTACTATGGTTAAGAAGAAATGTTTCTTCAAAATCTTGTCTAAAAGGTTCCTTTATTTTTAGGAGTGTAGATATTATACAGTATTTCTGTAAATAGTGATGCATTAAAGGGATTCTTCACCCAAAAACGAAAAATCTTTCATCATTTACGCACCTTCGAGTTGTTCCAAATCTGTATAAGTGTCTTTGTTCTGATTAACACGGAGAAAGATATCTGGAAGAATGCTTATGACCAGACAGATTTTTCCCCCCATTGACTCCCATAGTAGGAAAACTACTTTGTCATTTTTTTTGAATGAAGGACAGTTCTGGGTTCCTTTTGTCAACCATTTTATTTTTTCCTACTATGGGAGTCAATGGGGGGAAAAATCTGTCTGGTCATAAACATTCATCCTAATATCTTTCTTTTTGTTAAGCAGAACAAAGAAATATATACCGATTTGAAACAGCACGAAGGTGTGTAAATGATGACAGAATTTTCCTTTTTGGTTGAAGTATACCTTTAACAATCATGTAGTAGCTAATAGTTGCACCTGTAACCGATGTCATACCACCCTCGATCTTTCTGATGGAATCGTTGCATCTCCCTCATATTTTGAGAACACTTCTGAAGGTTGAGGCAGGGTTTGCTGGGAGTGGATGTATGGTGAATATACAGGAACTGCAGGGGTGGAGACAGGGAAGAAAGAGGAACACGAGGCGGCGCAGCTCCCCATACACATCTTGGAATGATGGTAGGACAGTCTAAAAAAAATAAATAAATCTACATTTATGCATTTGGCTAAATCTTTTTTCTGAAGCAATGTCATAGCAAGAGCATGCGTGTGTGTTTACTCACCCATGTATCGCAGGGCAAATTCTCTCATTCCTTCTTCTATAAGACTCTCCTCCGCAGCGTTTTCTCGCCGTCGATTACTGTTTAATGCATCCGCTACCTTTTTCTGAAGCAATGATGCATTTGTGATGTCTTGAAAATTTTGTCTGCGATAGCGCCCCTTCAGGTGACTAACTCCATGGTCTAACTCGATGCCGTCTGAGTAGTAGCTGCTAAGCACTTCACTTAATTTGACTTCAGAATCATTAACAACAGAAAGGTGTCTCCCAATTATAGCGCCATCCATTCCGCCATGGACCACAGCATCGGTGGCTAAAGAAGGCTCTTCTGAAAGAGTGAAAACCACAGGGCTGGATATGTTGTCCCAACAACCGTCCGGACCAAGCCGCTCAGGTGGTGTTGAATTTTGAAACTGAAGGAACGACAGGCCAAGGGTTTTGGCCAGGGGGAGCAGGTAGATGCCATGAGGTTGGGTAACATCCTTTGTAGCTTGCAAGCCCATTTCAACACCCAAAAGAAGGGGGGAAAGAGCAACAGTCGTGCCATCAGGCGTCAGAACGATTCCTCTTTCCTCACGATCATCTGTTATGAAATGATGAATGGCTTGGTTGAAGAACCAACAGAGATTTATGTTCCCACTCAGGTTCTCTGTGATAAAAGTGTTGTTAGAATCTGTATAGTGGACATCAGTGGTATTGTCCGATGATCCTATAATACTGCATGTCATATTATCACGTTGGCTAACAGTCGACAGTAAACTCGCCAACAAATCCAATGGGGTCAGAGTTGGGTTTAAATCTTCCAAGCGCTGAAAAGCAGCTACAAAGTTCTCCATAGTCATCAGATGAACTGCTGTGACTGAAATATAAAGTGATTTTGAGAGACAGATAAAAAAAATGACGTCTGTATGTAAAAATTCACTTAGAATTTATTATTCTGTTGTTCATGAAACATGAAAAGGAATTGATAGCCTCAGTCACCATTCACTTTCATGGCATAATTTTTCCATACAATGAAAGTAAATGGTGACTGAGGCTATCAATTCCTTTTCATTTTTCCTGAACAACTTGAACTTGAACTTAAACATTCTGAATGAAAGAAAGTCTGACGTCTTTAGAACAACATGAAGGTGAGCGAATGACAGAATATTCATTATAGGGTAAACTATACAATATCAAATGTTTAAATTGAAATTTAAATTAATTGAATAAACAAATCAATAAATAAACACAGCTTGCTTACTCACCCTTGCTCTGAATGCATAAGCATATCCCAGATAAGGTAATAATCCATAGTGCTCCTGGTATCATGCTAAATACTATCAAGTGTACAGCAGTAAGTGCTCGATTTGGATAAACTTTGCCGACACATTGAATACTCAAACCTAATGGGTCAGGGGGTGTATTCCTGTTGCGACAAATGTTCTTGTTTGTCAGTATTGTGGAGTGTGAGGGATTGCATGATTGAGGTTGTACCTTGATGTCAAAGTGAGTAAAGGTCTTCCCCTTAACCTGAATTGAACTACAAATATTGATTTTGGATGGCAGTGAATGACAGAGATTTGTTTGTTGTTCAAAGAGCTTCACTCGAAATAAGGGAAGTAAAGGTCATAACTTGTAGCCGTCTTTTAGTGGGATAGATTAGCATATCTGCAGATATTTGGATACATGAGCAGAGCTGTGTAGTAACTGATTACTTGTAATCTGGAATGCATAATCAGGTTCCAAAAGTAATTGTAATTTAATTACGTTACATTTTAAAATACTCGTAATCAGAGTACAGTTACTATTTATTATTGCAAATTACAATACATATTACTTTTTTATTTTTGTTGAGTCTATCACTTTAACTGTTAAAACAACCAACCAACCAGTGCTCGAATTGAGGGGTCCCCCTCATAAGACTTTTTTTGGTGGGGGTTAGTCTCGCAATATACAATTTATACAAAATACACAATATATTTGATAATAATATGCATAACTATATACTATTACTTAAAAACAGGCTTACAGAAAAGACCAGGCTTCTTTCACTGCGTTTAGCGGTCTTTAGATATGGGGCGGGGCTATTCAAATTGAAAGAGACATGACAACTAGCCCATAAACAAACTTAACATAAATTATTGTAAATAGTGAATTCACAAAATATACCATATCCATTGCATTAATTTAATCAAATTTGTCATTATAATTTTTGCTCAAATATAAATATCTGAGGGACACCCCAAAGTCTATTTTTTACTTCTTATGGGGGGTCCCTAATGCCTTATGGGGGGTCCCGGATCCCCCCAGTCCCCTTTCTATTCGAGCACTGCAACCAACCCACGATAGCGAGTCTAACATGTTTTTGTTTGCAAACATTTTGTTTACAACCCACGAGTGCGAGTCTGACAAGTTTTTCTTTACATGCATTTATGTTCTCTATGTATTGTTCAAGCACAGTGTTAATCTTCCCAGTCCAGCAATAATATTTGCACGATTAGTGCAAATCACAACATTCAGTGCGAAACTGCATTAGTCAGAAATTCAATTAGATTTGTGCAGCTGAATTGTCCATGCCCAGCATTCACAATATTTCATCTATTTTCAACATTTTGGTTCACAACGGTAATTCATGTGAACGATATGTATATATTCACCATTGTTTAAATTGGATTTTGTATAAGATATTAATCACATGCACGAAATACATTTAATCTTTCACAACGTTATTTTGTTGTTTTGTGACTGTGTGTACCTGTCATTTGTAATCCAGTGTTTTTGGTTTATGGTTTTGATTATAAGATTTTTGTCACGTTGCCATCAGATTACTTTTTGTACCTTTGTAAATTACTTTATATCTACACTGTAAAGTATTTTTTCTATTATTTAACCATCATGTTGTAACTACATGTGCTGTTGTATTTTTTCTCATTGAGTATAAAGGCATTTGACGAACTTCTAGTTCTTCGTGTACTTTTATAATTGAATATACTGTTATTTATTTTTTATTATTTTAATGTTTTAAAATTTAAGAAGAAAAGTGTTGTGGAAACATAGGAACACCAGGTAAAGATAAAACATACACTTGTTACACAAATTCCCCAGTAATCTACCCATCTGTATGAGTGAACTAATTATAAAACTAACGTTAACGGATTATCCCTTGGGGCCTAATATGAAAAGGGCGGAGCTAATCTGACGCATGCGTGCCTGTAGTCACCTTGTGAAATTTCAAGCATATGTGAGGTATATGTATGTATATCGTAAAGTTATTTATTTCAACGGGTTAGTTATGTGTGTGTTTTAAAATATATTTTAAACATCACCGCGGTCTTGCGATGCTAGCAAATGAGAATGAAGCTTACTTTAATTTAATATTAAATATGTGCATGCACTTGCCTGAAGAATGAGCACACATTGCCTCGATTTTCAAGAGCAGAACTAAATATTTACCTGTTGAAATCTTTCCAAAAGAAGCACAGTAAACGCTTTAAACATGCACTGTGATTTCATGACCTTATTTGTGCGAGACTTGTTTGACTTCGTGCTGTGCTGCGGATTGCGCAGACCGGTCGCCTTATGACGTCATTGAGTTATCGCGAGAGCTGATTCAAATTGCGTAAAGAAAAATGTCCTAATGTCGGGGTTATCACCAATCAACTTACCGGCAATAAGGCTCATCTATAATTAATTTAATATATAATATAATATGGTATAATTAATATAATATAATAATTAAAAATGAAGAACTTGGGAGGCTGTATTGTTGAACAGTTGGCTAACTCTAGAAGGCATGATTTGCATACTGTTGCTACAGTACACACACCAAATACAAGACAATCTTAGATGTTTCTAATCATTTGGATAGGTTGTGTAAAATAGTTAGGCTATCAAATAAATAATGCTCGGAATTTGACAAATGATAACAAAGGGCAAAAACACAGAATACATTTTTGGACTTTATTTCATGTGCAAGTGGTTTCACAAATACATAAAAAGTACATATAATTGACCTATTGTCAATGTAAATTACTCGTGACAAGTGAAACGGTTGGGAAAATAAAGCTTTACATATACATTTTATATAATTCAACGTTCCTTCACAGGTAATGTCTGTCAAAAGACAACTATTTGAGAGGATATTTCATCGTTTTAACAGTGTTTATATATATTAAAAAATTTATAGGAGAGCCAAACATATTATATTTGTCTAAGTTTCTTTATAATATAATATGTATGGCAAACATAAAATGAACTTAAAAGCTGTAGAATTTTTTAAGGATAGAATACATTTTCCAAATGTATAATTGTCGAAATTATAGTTCTGTACGGTACAGTTGAGGAAAACTTTAAATTTGTTGAAAGAGTTCAAACTCAACAAGCATATAAACCAGGTGTCTCATGTCTGCAAATGGAAAAATGAAGTTCAGAAAAATCACGAACAAAAAACCCTGTCACCAAAGTGTCCTCCAGAACGACTGCTCTGCAAAACCTGTCCAAAGATCAAATTTTATTGCTAACCAATCTGTATTATCACGTGAATACAACTGTAAATAAAAGAGACCGTGCAGTATACTGTACTTTGAGGACCATTATGTAGCTCAATAGTGACATTTTTAGATGTCTTAGCCAAGTTTCATTTAGACAAACATTTGGAAAAAAAGATGAATCATTTTTTTGAGAGATAAACCAAATATCAGCATATTGACGGTACCATAAAGGTCAGTGTAAAAGTAAGGGTTGTGTTGGATGGAATGAAATCAAAACAAAACAAAACTATTAAATCAAGAACAGTTAAAATCCTGGTTGAACAGCAGTGCTTGGTTGCATTCAACAACTAAAACATAACTACGATCTAAATTATGACATTTGTAAAAATGTGTGGATCTTCGATCAGGTTTTTGAAAGAAAGGAATAGCGTGTCTGGATAGCACGATGAGAGACGTCTAATCACTAGATTTGGTTCCATTGTAGTCACTCTGCATGTCTGCGTCATCATCCGCTGCGTCAGAGCTGTCAATCATTCCCCGTCGGCTGCCGCCTCCTGTGCGCCTCGGTGTGCTGCTGAAGGATGATGGTTCATTGCCTCGCCTAAAATATTACAACAAATCTTAGCATGAACGCACTGGAAAGCACACACTGACTCTTTTTAACAGATGTCTGTGGTAGACAGCACCTGGTCCAAAAATAACTGTGGTAGGACTTCAGTTTAAGTGCAGCTGTAAGTACAAATGTAAAACTGAAACACCTTTCTGCATCCTTATATGTTGACATGCCACCACAATACAGCCACAAGTGCTTCCTTTAAAGTGGAAA
This sequence comes from Triplophysa dalaica, assembly GCF_015846415.1. Taxonomy (NCBI): domain Eukaryota; kingdom Metazoa; phylum Chordata; class Actinopteri; order Cypriniformes; family Nemacheilidae; genus Triplophysa; species Triplophysa dalaica. The sequence continues at coordinate 1,992,914 of NC_079547.1, read as the reverse complement.
ACACTGGTCATCTAGTTAGATTTGTAGAGGGTTAAAGGTAGCGTTAGCACCTCATTGGAAAACCCGTACAGGTTAAATGAGGTTGGTTCTCAAATCTGAACCATGCTTTTTGAGACAGAGGGAAATATGGTCAAGTATAAGCTTTAACGCAAGCTTTCACCCTGAAGTGTAATGAATTTAGAGTGCCAAAGTGAATTACAATGAACGAATGGGTTGAAACACAATAACTACTACATAGTGTACATTTTTTATGTCAATTTTGTGATGTACCAACCATTGCAAAAAAGCAATAAGCTGCAGGAGACCACGCTATATTGTAAATATGTGGTATGTACGATGTAGTTTTGTGTCAAACTTATAGTAGCAATGTGGAGATTTTAGCGGCATCTATAGGTGAGGTTGTAAATTGCAACCAACGGCTCACTCCATCCCCTCCATTTCGAAGCACTACAGTGGCTGACACAGGACTAAGATGTTGTCACCTTCCGACTTCTTTGCCGAAGAAGATAATGTATTAATGAAACACACGACATAGAGCAGTTTGTCCATTTAGGGCTACTGTAAAAATAAGGGAGCCTGCGGTGTGTGTAGATAGAAATAGTTAATTTTAAGGTATTACGTAAGGTCTTTAAACACCTCTGAAGAAATAGTAATGTATATTATATTTGAAGAGTTTGGTTCCAAAATGAGATTTCTTTTCTAAAATGATCCGTTTTCAAATAAATCAAATTTAGTTGGTGTGTTTTGATTTAGGCCATAATAACTCAAAAAATACAGCTAATTAACACAATAAAGCATATAATATTATAAAAAACGTAATTATTGAAAAATAAAAAAACGGAGCTATCTCATTTTGGAATTAAACGCTTTATTTAAATTTCTTTCAATAGAACCCCTCAAAAATTACACACAACACCTGTAATAATGCTGTCTAACTGTGACATTGCACACTATTTACAATATAGCATGGACTTCTCATTACTTTATTGCTCGTGCAGTCCGTGACTTTCCTCTGATGTTCTCCTCACATTATGTTTGTTCGGTGCAAAACATTAAAGTGTAATAAACCATATTTCACTCTTTTATGCAAGAAATGTATTTGTGACAAGTAAAATTAAAGCTCTGTGAAAAGTACAGCATCTGTGTCATCTTTTGAGCACAGAGGTACCTGCATAGTCACTGTGTGGGTTCTGGATTGCCTCTGCAACAGAGACAGACAATCTTCGGTTTGAAGTTTATAGACGGATGCTATGAGTGTGTGCTTACAAGTGTTAAGGCGAAGCTATAAAAGCAGGGTCGTCCAACATAGATATACATTTATAACACTACCAAATTCTCACTATGTCCAAGGCTCTCCGTCGCACAGAGCCGCTCTGATGTCAGACGACATGTTTGGGAGCTTCACGCATACCTGAGTTTGCTCTTGAGAGAATTGACCTCACGGCTCATGGTGTCATTGGTCTCCGTGGCCTCATCTAGCTCGCGCTGAAGCTTTCTGCGGGCGGCAGTGATTCGCTGGGATTCCTCCTCGCTCTCTTCCAGCTGTCTCTTTATCTGCTTGACACGGGCATTGGCCTTATCCGCCTGAGATCAAAGGAGAAAACTTTCATATTCATTCACTCAAATAGAATCATGTCTATAAAGCACCATGGTCCCAGCTAATTCACATAGATCAGTTGACTGGCCAACTGTGCCAGTTTTGGATTGTTTGGGTTATATATTTTTTATCACAGAATAATTGACTTTGTTTTATTTAACGTCATTCAAAACATTCTTTGACTTCACAGTGCAGGAAACGATGAAAATGATGTTATTACACGGACTCTAAGTATGACTGACCTGGTCTTTGTATTGTTCGGCTTGTTTGCGTTCATCGTCCACTTGGGTCATGAAATCCTTCAGTTTCTTGTCCTTCTGGCGAAGTGCCTTCGCTGTGTTCTGCTTTTCTCTGCATTTGAGAAAAAATCACTACGTTACAATCAAACCGTATCATAAAAAATGACTATAGACTACATAGTCTTGTTCTATTATATAATCACCATATTCAAAAACATACTTATTGCTTTTTCGCATAGTGACTTAGGGCCCGACAGTTATCGTTTTCACGTCCATTTGCACCTATTTGTGCACCCATGGGGATACTGGTCTGTGCATTGTCGGCACGTTGCTATATTGAGGCAACTTAAATAGACTGTGCCACTGACCAAATTATACCTGGTCTAAAGTCAATGGCGCAATATGTTTTTGGTTAATTTAAGAGCGCATTAGTAATATAAGTGGGTGTACATCGCTCTTACATTCTGCTTATAACACACAGAGGGACGTGCAGCAGCACCCAAACATGCTAAATATTTCAAATAAATGGACTACAATGTAAAAGATTATTATTGTGAACTGCTTGCCTGTTCTCCTGGTCGAGTTGTTCTTCCAGTAGAGCCACTTTGGCTTCAAGAGCAGTGATGGAGGACTTAAATTTGGATTTGACTTGGTTCTCCATCTCCTGAAGTTTGGCCTTCATCTCTTTATTCTGTCTCTCCATCAGCAGTCTGGCACTCTCGTTCTTCTGGGATGTGGTGCGTTCGGCCTGGAGCTCGTTGGTAAGTTGGTCAACCTGGAAGATAAGGATGATTTTGTATAACCCCTTCCTTGAGATTTGCAAGTGACTGTCCTGATTTTTTTACACTAGAAATTCTATTAGATCCAACATAATGTGTACCTGCTGGACGCTCTTCCTCAGTCTGTCATTCAGCATCTCCATGTTTCCTTGCTCCTCCTCAAGCTCTTCCTCCAGCTGTTGGATCTTCGCCTCTAGACGTCTCTTCTCATCAGACAGCGCAGACCTTGAAGGTTTAGTCACACCAAATATTAGAGTCTGAATCTAATGTTAATTTAACTTTAGACCCACATGCTTTGAGTACATGGGTGTGTCATTAAGAGTACTGTGATACAAACTATGCCGGTATGTCTAAAGGAGCTGAAATGTGGGATATTTCAACTAACTAAAGTCTAGAACTGCATTCCTGAACAAACAGTTTTTCACAGTTTAGTCGCACTCAAGTACGTCTAGCGTATTAATTTCAACTGCCATCCGAAGTCAGTATATAACAGGATTATCCTGAATTCCACAGGATTAGAATATTTCTGTGATGTTTTATGAGGGAGTCATTTAGCAGTTCTCACTTTCCAGATGTGTTGCTGGCGAGTTCATCGGCCAGTTCATCTCGCTCGGATTCTGCTTGCTTCCTAGCTCTCTCAGCCGCTGCCATATCCTACATTCGAAGAATTACATTTGTTAAGAGATCTATCATCAATCTATGATATATAATGTCAAATCTGCATGGAAATTAGATCAATCCTGTTTTTTATGTATTGTATGTTTTTATGTATGTATATAATGTATTATTTTATGCGATATTAATCTGTTATAATTATAATATAAATATCAATTTAAAATAACAATTAATTATATTTTATAATTTTTAGCATTGACATTTTATATCGAACACCATGCAGTGAATTTATATGGGTTCGACATGTTCAATGTTCAATCAAGTTGGCTAATGAAAAAATAAATAAGAAAATAAAAATTTATTTTCTAAAAAGCTTCACCTCTTGCAGTTGTAGAAGTTCAGCCTCCAGAGTCTTGGCTTTCCTCTCATTCTCTTTGGCACTAGATAAAACTTCCTCCCTGGCTGCTCGGGCATCATCAAGCTCTCGCTGGAAGTCCTTCGTCTGGGCCTAAAAGATAAAAACAAAGTAAAATAATTTAATAATGTTGAAATAAACATTTTACAGATTCGTCCATCCATTCGTGGATTTGTGCTTCTACAATATGCATAAATTCGTGCATCCATCCATCCGTCCGTCGAACCCATCAATCCAAGCATCCATTCATCCACTCATCCGTCCATCCATTTGTCAATCCATCCATCCGTATGTCTGTCTATCCATCCATCCATCTATTCATTTATATTCTTTACTATTTACCTGAAGCTTGCGGAGCTGCTTAATGGCCTCGTCTCGTCCCTTGTTTGCTGTCTCAATATGGGCTTCCAGGTCTTTCATGTCTCCCTCCATCTTCTTCTTGGCAGCAGCTAAAAGCGTTCTTTGCTTGCGCTCATCCTCAAGTTCAGTTTCCAGCTCACGCACCTGTTGGAGAAGACCATTACACATGCAGATGACCACAAACATGTACCTTATTTTGAAGACCCACCATAAACCACACAGTCTGAGTAAAGGAGAGATGTTGTACCTGTTTGACCAACTGCCTCTTCTTCTCCTCGCCCTGTTCGTCTCTGCCTTGAAGATCTCTCTCAAACTGAGCCTTTAGAGCTTGCATGTTGACCTCCAGACGAAGCTTAGCGTCCTCTGCAGCCTGTAATTCATCCTCCAGCTCTTCCAACTGGGTCTTCATCTCTTCCACCTGAGCTTCTAGACCGCGTTTGGACTTCTCGAGCTCATGCACCTAAAATCAATGGATTAAGTGGTAGGTAACTGTCTTTCTAATGTGTTCAACCTTTAAAACTGACATGATATGTTGAACTTACACTTTTGCCCACATCATCTTTGGAGCTGACCAGGTCCTCCATTTCAGCACGAAGGCCTTTGTTGGCTCGCTCAAGCTCCTCGCGGCTTACCTGAGCTTCATCTAAAGCTCTAGCCAACGACAGGGCCTTGGTCTCCTTCTCTCTAGCCTCAGCCTCTGCTCGATCTCGCTCATCTGCATATTTACTGGAGATGCTCTTCTCTTCTGCGAGCATCTGAGAAGAAACAACTCTATTTAGGACAGTAAATCAATACATTTAGTAGGTGTAGTGCCACGTAGCATGTAGAAACCTGATCAAACTTCTTCTGCCTCTTCTCAAGGTTGGACACCAGCTGTCTCTGATTGTCCAGATCCATCAGCGTGTCCTCCAGCTCCTGCTGCAGTCTGTTCTTGGTCTTCTCCAGCTTATCAAAAGCTGACGCCTTCTCCTCAAACTGAGTGTTGACCGCCTCCAGGTCTCTCTGCAGCCTCTTCTTACCTTCTTCTAAAACCTCTACATTACCTGACATCTCCTCCAGCTTTTTCTTGAAGTCAGAGAGCTGTCAACACAAAGATTCTTCAACATCTCAAGCTCTTGAACTCAATTTAGAGAAAATTCATGACGTCGTTAACCTCATACCTGGATGTTGAGGGTTGAGACGTGCCGCTCCACGTTCCTCTTTGCTTCCATTTCCTCCTCCAGCTGTTCTTGTATGGCGTTGCGATCATCCTCTATTTGACGTAGTTTAGTAGAGAACTGAAGCTTCTGTCGGGTTTCTTCAGCGAGCAACTCCTAAAATTGAAATCAAGAGTGAAAATCACACTTATTTTCCGACTGTTAAACAAAAAATGCTTGAGTAAAACTGCACATTTGTTAGTACCTGTGTATCTTGCACTTGAGCAGTAAGGCTAGACACATCTTTACTAAGCTTTATGTTCTTTCCTTCAGCATCATTCAGAAGATTGGTGACGCCTTCAAGTTCCACCTGTCAAATCAAGAACAGACGATAAATTAAGATGCTTGGTTTTCTCTTGAATAGAAAACTATTTGATTCTACTTGCAACAAAATAACTCGCCGTGATTTTAGACACCCGATCTCCAAGTTCAGCTTTCTGCTTCTCGCTGTCATTGAAACGAGACTGAAGGTCAACGAGTTGTCCCTCCACCTTCTTTCTCTTGTTTTCAACATCTTGTTTGCTCTGAGCAAGAGATCTGATCTCCACGTGAAGTTCTGACGTCTCTTTCTCCAAAGCTTGCTTGGTTTTCTCCAGATTCACTTTCGCCTAAGAAAAATGATACAGGTTTTATATAAGAACTTGGTAAAAAATCTTTACAGAAGGGAAGTGGACTTTTAGGATGTGTTTACCCTCTTGGACTGCTCCAGCTGTTCTGTAATCTCCTCGAAAGCTTGGGTGTGTTTCTGTCTCATCTCCTGCACCTGAGCCTCATGGACACGGCTCTCCTCCTCCATGGCTTTCTTCAGGAGAGTCACCTCCTGCTCACGTTTGGCCCTGAAAAAATATTGATTTTGATTTTGTTCATCTCTTCAAGACGTTACAGGGATATTAAAAAGTGTCTCCTTTCTGTTTTGTTCTCCAAAGGGAGTAATGGACAAAACTCACAAACCTGAGTTCTTGCTGAGTAGCTGTGGTGTCCAACGTGTCCTCAAGTTCTGATTTAAGAGCTTCAAGCTCTTCTCCCAAGTCTCTCTTGGTCTTTTCAGCTTTGTTACGGGCAGCCCGCTCCGAATCCAAATCCTCCTGAAGATCTGAGATGTGTCCCTCCAGCTCTCTGATCTTCTTGAGTGCATTGTTCTTTTGAGCAGTCTCATCCTCCAGTCTGATGTGAATGGAAGGAGTGAAATATAACAAAGGCAAATTTTCATTTGCACTTAAAACAAATCGATCAGAAGCATGGATCATGGAGTTGCTTACCGTGCCAATGCAGCCTGAAGCTCCTCCTCTTTCTTAGCGAGCTGGGCTTTGAGGTCAGCGATCTGAGCCTGAAGGTCAGCGAGCTGCTCCTGAAGGTCATTTGATTCACCCTCCAGTTTCCTCTTGGCTTTTTCCAGCTCCTGGCGAGACTTTTCTTCTTTCTTTAAGCGGACTATAGAGCAACACATAATTCATTCCAGTTTATGATGCTAATTGGACGTTGACTTAATTGATTTCCGGAGAATTGTTTTAGAATAATAAACAAACCTTCAAGATCGGATATCATTGACTCGTGCTTATTCTTCAGCTTGGTCAGGTTTTTAGATTTTTCTTCTTCTTCGGCCAAATTAGAGCTAAAATCTGCTACTCTTTCCTCTAGAAGCTTTCTCTCCTGCAAACAGAAAACATTTGAAAATCATAAAATATCATGCGACAAACACCGCAAATAAACAATACCGCACACATTAAATACTTCATTAAAATATTTTCAAAATATTTATTTAAATCTTTTTTTTAAAGTGTCAGCAAGACGTTTCCAAGCTATTAACAATAATAAGTAATGAATTAAAAATAATTATACAATAGAGGGTATGACCCACACAAAGATCTGATCTCACCATCATTGAGCAGTTCCTCAAGTATTTTCAAGAATTTGCCTTATAGTTCTTTTAGATTTATGCTGTCTCAGATTTTTTGTTTCTTTATGTAATCCCAGACTGACTCTATGATGGATAATATCTCTGTGTGGGGCATCCCATCATCTATAGGACTCCTTGTTCATACACGAGTTTCACTTAATACTATTAATGTAAGGGACCTATTTTGATATTTTTTTACAGGAACACGAAAGCAAAACATTTTTGGGGTAAAATATCGAATTTGCCCTAGACTTATGCACAGTGGTAATGAAACAAGCATGAACTCAAACCTTCAGCAGTTTGTTGTTATGGTCGTCCATGACCAGGACGTCATCCTCTAACTTCTTGATCTTGGCATCACAAGTAACCTTCTCCAGCTGCAGCTTCTGTCGAGCATCTTCTTCCTCCTCAAGGTGGTCCTCAAGGTCCTTAAACCATACAATGAACAGTACACTTTAGGGTTGTATCATCAATGCCCACCAACAAGCCTGTGAAAAAAAACTGAAGACATACTCTGATCTGGTCCTGCATCTTCTTCTTTTCCATTTGTAGGGCTGCACCGCGGTCTTCCTCCTCCTCCAGCCTGGCCTCCATCTCATGCAGGATCTCTTCTAGTTCTTGTTTCTTGGTGGCCAGGCGCATTCGCATTTCTTCCGCCTCTGCGTAGAGTTCGGTCTCGGCCTGTAGCTTCTCCTGGAGCTGGCTCCTTTCCTCAAGAAGCTAGATATGAAATGGTTTTGTTGTTTTTATTTAATTTAACTTTAAATGCTGTAAGAAAGCATCATTTCAAAATCAGGACCTGTATACATACCTGTGTGTGTTTCAACGAAATGTCTTTCAGTTCCGTCTCAAATTTTGCTGCTGATTCAGTAGCCCTTTGCAGCTCTTCCTCCTTCACACTCATCTCCTCCTCCTGACGTGTCACCTGCAGGAGCGGCTTCACCTGTGGACAATGATGGAGATAGATAAATGGTAATGTACATCTGCGGATGGAGTAGTCATGAGGTTTTTCAGATATCTTCCTGAATCCTTGAACACAAAAAAGTGTCTCACCTTTGTGAACAGTCTCCACCACTGCCAGTTCCTGAGTTTCAGATAAGCAGCACAGTTTCTCTGTATCACCTTCATCGCTGTCAGCTGTTGCTGTCTCTTGGCGAAGGCCCTGCGAGGAGAATAAGTCTGCTTGTTTATCCTAATGTATACTGCACAACCAAACAATCTCCAGGTATTAGACCCACTTTCTAGATAGGAAACCCCTGGCCTGTGCCTGGAAGGCTATGATTATGACGGTGATCTTAAGATCACGCTCCTCCTCAAGCTGTGCCAAGACTCCTGTGCGGAAGAACATTTTGCTCTGACCTATACGGTACAGGTTTGGATCAAGGTCCAGGTGCTTGATCTACATAGGAAGTTAGTTGGGAAAAAGAAACATTTACATTTTTAGGTCGTACAATCCACTGGGACAAGAATTAGTTGGATGATGTGATCTTACCATGAGACAGCAGGCCTGCTTGCCATCCATGAAGCCCTTTGGGATAGCATTTGCTGCCAAGATCTCATATCTGTAGACCGGGAACAAAATCAAGAAAGTTACATAACTTGCCGTTACACATTTGTGCAGTTAGAAGAATAACAATACAAACAGTCAATAAGTGTACCATAAAGGTTCAGATATAATTCACTTGAACGCAACGTCATTTCAAGGTTAATGTAGTCAAAATAAAGGTGTTAAGGATTTGTTGTGATGGTTCAAAACAGCTTGCTCAAACTTTCTAAGACATTTTAACTTCTAATGGCCCAAAGCGATGACGTACCAGAAAGGACTCAAGTACGTTGATGCTAATATCTATTTAAACAGTCCATCATATGATACTTCAACAATGTAAATGCTCACAATTGGTAGCCCATTTTCAGCTGCTTTGAATTCCTTTCAGATCCTTAGTGTAAAATGTAAACTTTGTAATGAGTCTACCATGAGTCTCGCTTATGGCATCAAGCAATGTTATGTTAACCTCAACAACTTAAACCACCAACCGTTGGCGGAACTCCTGGAAGACAATTCTGTTGGGGAATCCTTGACGGCAGATTCTTATACCTTCCAACACACCATTACATCTCAACTGTTCAAGCACCAGATGGGCGTCCAATTTTCCTGCCTGAAAGCAAGAAAAAGGTAATATAAACATGCACTGTTTTTCATGCGCTTGCATTTAAAAGTTACCATTTTCTCTTTATAGGACAGTAGACTTACCCGTTTCTCATGATTTGGGATGATGCAGCGTACAAAGTTTGGCTGTGTGTTGTGCAGTGTGGTCATAAGCTTGGCCAGAGACTCTTTGTAAAGTTGACCAACAGTACGGAACATGCCCTTCTTGGTCTTAGAAGCACTAGGTGCAGAGCTGTCTGACATCTTGGCAATGGTTTCCAAACCAACCACACGATCAGCTGAGAAAGACAAAATATAGAATCTATCAACCATTATCTCAGTTATAAATCGTATAATTCAGTTTTGTTGTTCTGAATAACTAATACTAACCGTCCTTCCACAGATCTTGCATAAAAAGATTAGAGGAATTATTCAGGAGCGCGGTAACATTGTCATTCAGAGGGTCCATGTTCTTGGTCAACCATGCGGTTGCATTGTAGTCCACCTAATTGAGAAAGGTTTGGTTTCAAAACAGCATCTGGATCATCGTCTGGATCACAATCTTCTTCACATTTTTTTGTAGGCGCTTACCCTTCCAGCATAGTGGAACACAGAGAACTCGGTCTTGTCCTTCAGTTGCTTGGGTTTAGCAAACTTCAGATGATTAACGTGAGTGTTGCACAGTTTCTCCACAAAGGACACATCCGTCGCCTTTGGGAACCAACACTCTTCATCCAGCAGTGCCAGGATGCCTGGAGGGTTGTTCTGTTGGGATGATTCAGTACAAATTAATTAAAAATGTCATGCAAGACTTCAAGAATTTAACAATTAACACTTAATGACGTGGTTGGTCTACGGGCACAAAAACGTACCGCTCTTTCAATAAGTTCAATGCAAGGTTGCAAATCCAGACCAAAGTCGATGAAGTTCCACTCGATGCCTTCACGCTGGTACTCTTCCTGCTCCAGTATGAACATGGTGTGGTTGAAGAGCTGCTGAAGCCTCTCGTTGGTGTAGTTGATACAGAGCTGCTCAAATGAATTGTCCTGAAGGAGAAATATAGTACACGCCATTGGTCTCAACGAATGTTAGAGATTTTTGCCAAATATGCTCTTTCCTTTCATTGTCTCCAAACCTCGAAGATCTCAAAGCCAGCAATGTCCAAGATTCCCAGGAAAGATGCTCCCTGACGTTTGGTTTTGTCCAGTGCCTTATTAACTCTCAGAAGGATCCAACGGAACAAGCGTTCATACATGGCTTTAGCTAAGGCTTCAATTGCAAAATCTGCCTGTTGGGGGAAATCAATAAATGATAAGTAAAAGCTAACACTCTAATGCCCCCCCCCCATTCACAGCCGTGTTAATTCATAAAGTTTGGAAGCATACAGTATGTAGTGTCTTTTAGAGCTCTTTACCTGTTCTTTGGTTTGGGCCTTCTGCACAACCTCACGACCAACTTTGATACGAGGTGTCAGAATGGCTCTTGTGAAGTCTGTTACATTAATGCCTTGGAGATGACAAACTTTCTGGGCAGCTGAGAATGGAAAACGTACTTTAGTCAGTTTCCGTCTGTAATGTTATTTATATTAATAGTCATTTGATGTTTTGCCAATAGTGTCTGACCCGTGTTGTCTGGCATGGTTGCTTGTTCCTGGTTCCTCTCTTTCTTGAACTCAATGTTCCCCAACTGAAGCACAGTTGAGACTACTTTGAGGACATCTAACGAAGAAGAAAAAGTGGAAATAATATTTCTTCTCATCATATTTCTCTGGCCAAAAAGTATTTTTGCATTTACTAAATATTGACTTAATAATTAAATACCCTCGAAAATTGGGTAAAATATGGATAAGCTCAACCATTGATTTATGTTGACCCTGAAAATATCCATATTTGACCCAACCATGGAGCATTTTAAGAGTGTTCCTTACAATAATAAGCAGAAAAGACGGCATGTTCTTATTTTATGGAATATAATGCCGCACCTGTTCTTTCCTCAGGAGTAAAACCCATGATGTTCATGGCCTCCATGGTTTCGTCATACATTTCATCATCCTGGTTGCCTGGAACCTGGACGTGGCCGGCAGAAAGGAACCGATAGTTGCTGAAGCTTTCCAGCAGAAGCTCCTCTGTCAAGAAAGAGAGTATGTATCATCATATGCCAATGCAAAAATGGTAGAAAAACAACATTGATGCAAGAAGATCTGTTTTACGTTTTTGAACATCATTCTGTCATTAAGCCAAAATGAATTAAGTCAGAATGGAAGATGGTGGATGTAATTGCAGCTATAGACTTACCGCGTAATTTGTCCTGAACTCCTGCTACCATGTAGTAGAAAATGTGGAAGGCTCTTTCTGTTTTTGCTTGTCTGATACAGCGAGATTTCTCCAGCAGATCTGAGGTGGTTTGGAAATTAAGGTGCAATCTGTGTTTCATGCATTAAAGTTAAGTGTGTGATGTCTTTGCTTCAACTGCTTATTCAGGATGTAAGAAGTCATCAGTTTCAAGGATACATGTTTCTATATTGGCTCCAACAATGAAACCTGTTACATCAAAGTTAATGCGGATGAATTTGCCCTGTGGAGAGAATACATTTGCAACATTGAATTTTAATCTTGTGCATTGACTCAAGAATGAAGGTTATATTATATATATTTTTGTATATTGTACAAACTTACGAATCTGGATGAGTTATCGTTCTTGATGGTTTTAGCATTACCAAAGGCCTCTAGAATTGGATTTGCCTGCAGTAGCTGCTTTTCCAACTCGCCCTAAAGTGCCAGGTTTAGGAATCATTATACAGAAATCAAGCTAACAAGAAAAATAAAAAATTGGACAGAATATTGGAATAAAAAAAGTTCAAAAGAAAAAAGGTAGAAAGAACTTATAAAATATAGCTCCTCGTTTAAAACGTATATGCACTGATTGCATTTAAAATGAGTTTCAGTTATTGATATCTTTTAAGTGATCGCCTTCCAAAAAATATAAATATTTAAATCTCAGTGGAATGAAACATTGAGCTCTTAAACTTGGATAATGCCGTCTGTGGGTCAAAAAGCACCTGGTGTCAATTGACCCTTATGATGAGATTCTCATTTTTGGACTGAAAAAGGATAAAAGCATGACAGAAAGTTTCAATCAGCCTACTTTCTTACAGGGCTGTCATCTGAAGAAACTAAACTTAATTAAAAATATATAATAAATATGGCATAAAATTTTACACATTTATTCATTCCCTGATCTGTCCATCGTCCCAAAATTTATGGAAGATATAGACAAACTTCATAAAGAAAATAAAGGAGTTTAGACTGTAGACCGTTTCCGCGCTTATTTTCAATGTTCATGTTTAATTGGACACAAGCAATCCCAACGTGTGGAAAAAGTTAGATATCTACCAGAAAGAGTTTGCTGCTTAGAAGGAAAGAAGATCGCTGACAGCTTCAGAGACTGACGAAGAAAAACAAACAAGAAAAGGTGAAGAAGACAAAACAAATAAATTGACAAAGACAGAAGCAGTAAAGAGTTCAGAGTGAAATCACTTTGAGAACAGTAATAACGATTTGTCATTTTTTCAGCACTGCAGTGATCATGGAATACACATAAAGAGAACAGATTTTCTCGCACTCATTAAAATACATTTCAAAGAACTTGAGCATTATGACTAAGCATCCAAAATAAGCTCATATGTGTGGCAGTCATGCATGAAGCAAACATCTAAAACAGGAGTTCTCAACCTTATTGACTCCAAGGCCGTATTCAACAATATTCAAAGGCCTTCCTCCCTCCCACTCACAAAAACTTATATTTTTACTACAAAAAATCTGAGCATTATCTAGAAAAAAGTGGCAAAATAATAAGAAATATATTGGTTTTAATTGAATTAATCTTGAGGCCCCCTTAGAAGTCAGCTGGGCCCCCTTGTGGGCCCCGGCCCCCCTGTTGAGAACCACTGATCTAAAATGTGTACAAAGATTGCCTGATCTCACAGGAATTTCGGACATGAATATTTCGTATGAGTTTTTAGAAGTGAATCACACAAAAATGTTTAAAGAGACCCGACACTAAACCTAACTGTCACTGACGCAAAAGCAGACCATGCAAAAGAGATTGTATGAATCTTACAAACCACATCAGTTGACACTGAGAGAGCAATGACAGTCCTAATGCACACACATATGAGCTTGACAGCTGATGCGTGAGTCAGATTAATATGTGGTCAAGAAAAAACTGAGATCATCAAATCAAAAAGCTATTATTTGGCATGCACACACACACTGTGTTCAGAAACACCATTTCAATGCCAGGCCTCAGCTCTGACAGAGAAAGACATCTCAGATGGGGGAATGGCACACGTGATCCAATAATTATGTTAAATTGAATTTCTATATCAGTTTTCATGAACACACGGGCTTCATAGCACAGTTTGTACAATAGTCTTACAGGCGGTCCCTCCATGTAAGACTTGCTTTGCTAAAATCACTCGCAGTGAGAAACTCAGGCATGCAAATTCTCAAACCCACACAGCATGGAATTTTTGGGGAATTCCTTTTTTACTCACATAGGCAAACTGTTGTCCTGAATGTTGCTATTTGAGGGAATTCATTGAGGAAGTTATCATTAGATATCGTAGGTTAACTAAAAACACTCTCTTGCATTCACCGGCTCTTAACTGCTTTCAGTGTTGTAGTGTTGTGAGGTTAAAATGACTCGACAACAAATCGTACAAATTATTTTGAAATCGGGCTATTGCTAAAACGGCATGATATAGACATAAATGAGATAAGACATCAAAAACATCAATATAACAGGATACTTATTAGCTCCTTCCTTTGTGCTTAATATTTACAGTATAACTTTTCGCATCTAATATCAAGTAAAGGGTTTTACCACTTTTTAACAGAATTAAACATACTGTAATGTGATCGCCTAATGCTTGGGTAAAATGTGGAGAACCCCAATCGTTGGTATGAATGGACCTAGAAAAAGTTCATAATTGACCCAAACACGTTCACTTGAGCAGATGACAGATGACGACAGGTGTGAAATTCATGCTTACAGCGCTTGTGTCCTTCTTGCCTTTGTGGGACGAGGCCACCAATGCCAAATACTGGATGACTTTCTTTGTGTTTTCTGTCTTTCCGGCACCTGATTCACCACTAGATAGAAAACAACATTGGTAAGAAAACATCTCCACGCAACATTTCGAATGTGGATTGAAGTCAAATGAAGTTAACTGGACTTCTTCTGTGAAATCGTTCCCGACAGCTCAATTTATAAATCATAATTATATGCTTACAGTTGTGAATCAGGGTAATGCAGGGACATTTGTTTATTTTTTAGCTTTAAATCATATCCAGAAGAATCTGTTAGAAGAAAAACAAACTCAAGAAATATTTCAAGGATTCAAGTTTGAACAACTTTAAAATATGCGTGATATAAGATTGATTAAAATCAAACTAAATTCATGGTCAAAATAAACATTATTTCGCCAAGAGACTCATTTATATTAATGGACAAATAAAGTCCATCTGACATTGTGAGAAGTTTTCTTTACAATGGTCAACAATTGTACCATGTTTTGTTAGCCGTTTCCGATATGAGAAAGATTGTGTATGACTGATCCCAAACTTCACGCTGACACACACCAACATTTCCATATTAGGAAAACTGTGTCTGGGAATCATAAGGCCGGTCCGCAGCCTCAGGACTGGAGCTTTGGCAGGAGCACGAAGCCCTTGGATCACTTCATCTAAGCCATTTTATTGGAAACTTTAAACTGAAATGATTCTACATTCAGTTTTGGACCATTTATGAAATCTTGCACTTTAAAATTCAGGATGGACGTGCCAGCAGTCTGACCTGATGGTGATGAAAGTGTTGGCCTGCCCTCATACACTGCAGTGGGTTTTAGTTATGGGAAAGCATGTTTGGAGGGTTAAAGTCTAATAAGTCAGTCCTATCATACTGTCCGGCTGGTTTGTCATAGTTCAAAGCTTCAAAAACACTTCATGGGAGAGTTGGGAAGAAACATGTGGAAATGTCATTAGAGAATTCTGTACCCTAGCAACCGTCGCCCCAGAGCTATTTACATCCATTTCCTTTTCCACAGTCACAGGAAGTATACAAACTGTGTTTGTTGGCACAGTATTTCACAGCATTTGTTGTGTGAAACAAATTATACTGCTCATCTTTTATTCTTGTTAGATACAAAAATATCTATATTTGAATGACTGTTTGTTAAAAATAAATTGATTTTGTTTTGCATGACCTGTGAGTTCTTCAAATGTTCATCAGAAACTCATTAAAAGCTATAATAATAAAGAAAAAAACACAAATAAAGTCAGCATGCAAGAATATCTTGATTTAGAATCGGGACAGAGGGCACACTTCCTGTGAGCGGGACGACACTGAGGGGACCGAGACCTTTGGGCTTCATCTCATACAGTATGTTCCCACTGCTGAGAAACACTTAAAACTATTTGTTTGTTGGTGGATAATTATGTCGGACACTAATCTTAATTTGTGTAAATATGCAGTTGCGATTAACTTCTAGTATTGTTAAAGGAACAGACACACAAAAATGAATTGTTTCATCGTATATTCACCCTAATGTTATGCACTTTCCTTGAAGCATGTATGTATGATGCATTATAAAAGTAGTTTTAAAGCAGTGTATTGTCTTATAAATACTTGTTATTACAGTTAATACATTATAACACTTAGTAATTCATTGTTACACTAAACATTTTAAATTAGGTTATAATTCCTTACAACTACATATAATGTATTACAACACACATTATGAATAATAATAATGCATTTTACCCTTTAATAACTCTTTATAATGCATTATACATACATGCTTCAAGGAAAGTGTTACCCTGTCTTTCTTCTGCAAAAGAAGATATTTTGAAGAATGTTGGTGACCAAACAGCATCGAGCCCCTTTGACTTCCATTATATGAACAGAAAACTACCGAGACATTTCTCAAAATATCTTCTTTGGCAGTCCATTTTGTGTCTGTTTTTTTATATCCCTTTAAATAATATTAAAACAGGCTTGACATAGATTCAACATTGACTTACATTTACGCATTTGGCAGACGCTTTTATAAAGCGACTTGCATTGCATTCAACAACACATTTGTTTTCTAAGTACGTGATTGATGTTTGTATCTCAATTTGCCATGATTGTCAACTTTATTCTGAAATGTGTACAGTATGCACTGTTCTTAGATTTAGTTAGATTTAGCAGTGATTGGAGATGCATAAAAAGAACAAAAGCACTTACGTGCAAAGAATGGACTGGTCCTCCCGATCTGTAGGGAAAAGATTGCAACAATGACTTTAGTCAGACTGAAACTCAAGAGATATGAGTTGGGCATCGTCCACTGTAATTCTCAAACTTATTTTTGGACTTGCATCATTACACATATTGCTTTTGAGATCAGCCTTGAAGTTCTTGCCATCATGTAAACTGTTAGCGTACGACCGAATACCAATGTCATAACCCTATCCAATAATACAGATAATCCAAAAACATTAGATTTGCAGCAGTAATTTGAATTGTTCGACGAAAAACGTACAATGCTTTCCTTCTAATTCTCACAGCTCTTCTCCTGAGCTCAGCAATCGACAATCATTGATTCACAATGCTAAAGTTAGAACATGAAACCTCTTGATATAATGTTGTCACCTTTTAAGGGTTTTATCCTTCCTCAAACCTTACATTAATGACGGCTCAATATCTCCACATCAATGAGTTTGCACTTCACATTAAAACAGCTTTCGTCTGTTATCTAGGACGCTGAAGGTTGGACCCATGCCCAACCAGTTTAATGTGAGCTATAGCGTGTTCCGCTCAAAAACGTCCATCGCTGTAAACACAATGAATGACTACAGTTCATTTTCTGGATATGACTTAAGCCGGGCAGGTTTCCACGCACAACATGAGGTCAGTTTCTTTAAAAAACCTCAGTCCTAATTAAGGCACAAATCACGGCAGGAAAACCAAATCTAAACACATGGACGGGAAAACTACCTCAGTCAAAGCATTTGACAACAAGAAAGATGCTCATATATAGTTTTAACCTTCTACAAATGTTGATCAATGTAATTTGATTCTCATTTCACCCAGAATGTGAACCCGATATTCGTGTCATACCCGGTCAACCATGGAAACCTTGCCAGACTTCAAAGAGACATCAGTGTAAACCGTTGCTGGAATGTGAAGAGAGAGAGAGAGAGAGAGAGAGAGAGAGAGAGAGAGATACTCCTGGACCATCAATGGTAGTTCAGGAAATACAGCAACCCCTCAAAATCTGCTTGGACTTCTCAACATGTTATATTCATTAGAAAGAGCCGACAAAACCAGATCTTTAAATGTCTTGTTAAAAAATTTGTGTCATGTTGTCTGTCTTTAAATAACAGAAAACGCACACATTTAATGCGCCTGAAACTACAACATTCTGTGATGTTAAGAGTTTAAAGCGATCTGATCCATCAGAGCATCACTACCCTTAAAGATCAGCGTGACAATACATCGTCCTGCACTTCTGCTTTTCCTGTAATTTCTTGTAGGCTTTGCTGTTTCTTCTAAGAGAAGTGTCATTGAGTGAAACCTTTTTTTCACTTTTTTCAAAGAGGGTCATTTACGTCTTCAAGTTATTGTTTTAAAGAGTTTTCCAGTTAAGTTACCAGAGCCTTCTGAGAGAAACAATATTGTATAAATGTTAAGTATAAACGTACGTTTCTATGATTTTTCTTACATATTGTTGGCTATGCAGGTTGTTGTTGTCTAGTAAAGCTGAAAAGCATTGATGTTGTAGCGAGTTTACAGTCGGTCATCATCGTGAAACAACAAAAACACTTTTGTATGAAGGTACGATAAACTGCTCATTTATATGCAGTGAGATGGTGTGATGTATCTCAAGTTTGTACATTTGGCTATTGGTCAGCTACATCATATCTCATATCACTCAAGGTTGTGGGTTTAATTCCCAGAGAAAACACAAATAGTTATAAAAATATATCCTTAAATGCATTGTGTCCCTTTGGATAGAAGCATCTGCCAGATGCATGAATGTAAATGTATAATAGAATAAATTAGCTTCAAGCTTAAGTTCTTGCAAACGGATGCAGCTTTTAACCAGTGTTCTTACAGCGACATTAGACGTGTGACCTGTTCACACATACAAACACGCACACCATTGACTTGTTAACGTAAGCTGTTGTTAGAGCTGTCACACAACACATAAACAAACACAAACGACAAGAGCTCATTCTTATTCTCATCAGGAGTCTACACATGTTATTTTCAGGGTTCAGCATCCATCATGGATTACATTTCAAGTATTAAAGACAGAGATCAACAAGAAACTCAAACATTTGTTAAAGCTCACCTTGCATCATGTTCCTGTAAGCGTTATCTGAGATAGAGTAGATGTGAGGCGGGACCTCGTGACGCTTTTTGCCTTTGTACATTTCAATGATCTTCTCAGAGTAGATGGGAAGCATTTTATATGGATTTACCACCACACAGAAGAGTCCAGAGTATGTCTGAAATAAACATGATGTACATTGTGTTTGAGCGTTATGCTATGCATCCACAGGTTGAAAAACAGCAAAAGATAGCATAGAGTCAACAGGTCTAGCTCCGAAGGCGTCTTTCTTAATATTTCAAAGCACTGTCACACATTCCAAACAGAAGACTTTGTTTCACCATACTTTAAACAATTCTCTTGACTGTTTGCATCTTCGGAGTAAAAACGAATGGCTTGTTAGCAAAACAGATCACAGGCGTATGTTTGGAGGCCTGTGGAAGTTATACAGTATAACCCCTAATGACCCTACTTCATCATCCTCAAAGTCCATTTAACACTGGAAATGACCACTACTGTTTAATAGAAATTAGTGCAACATACGATTGTCACAATAGATTTTTTTATAATTATAAAAATTAAAAAAGGATTAAAAAGTGTAAATTCTAAAAAATTTAAGCTGGTAGTATGCCCTTATATACCATCTTCTGTTACTTGGACAGAAAAATGAACTGATGACTTTTGCATCTCCTATATGCCAAATGACGTCATTGTATCATCCAGAAAACTTTTACTGACAAATAAACTTGCATTTCTCTGTCCATGTAACACAAAAAAGAGAATAAACCACGTTGATTTATATATACCACCAACTTTAAAATCAATAAATTAAAATAAAATATTAATATTATGTGCAATGATGAGTCAAGCTAAATTATTCAGAGCAAGTGTTTAACTATATGTGAATATTTTAATCAATATTATTGGATATTATAGTAGCAGATAATGATTTTTTTTGTACTTTGTAAGAAAATTAGGGACAATTTAAATGGTTTTAAAAGGATTTTATAATGAATATCATACTAAATTTATTATGAATATGTAAACTGTTAAGCACTTGTAATAAAAACTTTAAAGCTGCAATCTGTTACTTTTTTGGTTAAAAAAAACCAGGCAAGTACACCAAAAGTCTGTTTAAAACTTTATAAAATTAAAACTGTGTTGTCACTTTATCTTATCTTGATCTCTGTTAGGCTGTCAAGTACAGTTTTGTGGGAAAACACATTTGACTTCAATCCAAGTAAAGAAAAGTACATAAAGCATCTTCCAATGTTATGTTTCAAACAGACATGGCGACAGAGAGGCCAAAAAATACACAAATTACTGTGATGTACTCACATAGATGAGGCCGGAGTAGTATCTCTCTCTCAGGTTGTGTAACACAGAGGCTTCATTCAGGCAGGTGAGCTCGGCCATATCCTCCACCTTGCTGAATTTGGGTGGGTTCATCTTCTGGATGTCATCCTTGTTGACTGTGATTTTCTTGGCGTTGTCCACCAGCTCCACCAGGACCTCATCGCCGTGTTCCTCTTTGATGCTGGCCGCCTCAAACCCGTGTTTCTCAGTAGGGACCCAGACAAGCTTTTTGGCTGTCCAGTCTGCCTGTGCGACGGGACTGTTCATAAAGTCCTTGTCCAGGAACAGAAACTTCTCATCCTCGGTCAAGCTCTTCTTCGTCATCTTGGTGTTGGGTTAAGACAACTGGAAGTACAAGAGAGAAATTGAAGTTTAAAAACATGCAGTTGCTTATATGGTTATTATTAAGATTAAATGGAATTCAAATGGAAACTTTTGCTTAAGAATCAATTGCGTCTGAAATATTTCTCCTGAGAAAAAGAGTCAGAAATCTGACAAATGTCTCTATCATTGAGTTTCAGAAGAAATGTCAACAATGTCTCAAACTGAGCTCAGATTTGTCAAGTCTACAAACAAAAATCAATATTGTTGAAGATCCCAATATGAACTTGAACATTTCTCATGAAATTAAATCAAATTTAATAATTATTTTAGCTCTACAACTAATATTCTTAAATTTATATCGCATTTGTTTCTATTTTTATTTCTCTTCTTTAGTTTTGGTAGAAACATTAAATAAAACACAACTGAGAACTCCATCAAATCTCATGAGCTACACTGTAAAACTTTGCTGTAGTTTTGTAGCAGGTTTGCCAGTAACTTACTGTATTTAATTTGCAATTTTATTTTAAACATAAACTTACCCAGTTCTTATATTTTCTGAGATAAAACAAGACTAAATATCTTAAGTCACTTTTCTTGTTATGTAAATGTATCCTAATTTAAGAAGTTTTAAACATTTTTAGAAAACAAAACAAAAATGCTCGGAAAGAATGTCATTTTTTGCAGTGTTCCTGTAGTAATGAGAACAGTCTCTTCTTGCTCATTTTGAGTGTTTCAATTTTGATTAAAGGGTAAGGTCATCATTTTGGTATGAACCAACCCTTTAAAGTAAAGTTTAACTCAAATGAAAACATTACTAATAGGAAAGCATTAAATAGTCATGAAATCTGCAGGAAGTTACTGGCAAAGTTCAGCAGTGTATAAAAGAGCAACATCTGAGCATTTTCCTCCGGACTGCTATGGATTGTTTATTCATGCTCCAAAGCTAAACGTTTGTAGCTAATGAGTTTTGTTTATAAATACATTACAATAATGTACCAAAATGGCACAAAATAAAACATCATCAAACATCTGTATACATTTTACGTTTACATTTTGCGCAACATCAGCTAAACGTTTTGCAAAAGATTTTTGGTGGTGGTTGTCATACACTAACACTGCAGTGTAACTCGTGCAAAGTTAATCAAAATGGCCCTTTTCCTAAACAAGCAATGCAGGTCACAGGGGACACATCGCTATCATCCCAAATCAAGATGAAAACCCGCCTGAGAACATAAAGAACATTTATCTGCTCTATTCCTCTGGTGTCGAATGGTACAGAACACACCTTCATATGCAAACCAAATGTGATAATCAATACTCGCTATTTTTTCATGACTTCAGTGGCTCATCTTTGGTCCCATGCTGTAATGACCATATAAGGTTTCCTTCTAAGCAGTAGACGATCTGTCGACCTAAACAGCAGAAGCAAGTGAACTCCCAAACAAAGCCCTTATAGGGAATAGTATGCCTCCAGCCGGACTCGCAGTTTACTCCAAAATGATAACAGTAGGGAGGGACGGTCCCGGGCTTGGGGGGATGCAATTTTCCTGCAGCGTTCCCCCACCCTTCTCTTCCTCTGCTAGGCTAGTAAAAGGATGTTTAAACAACGTACAGTACAGCTGGCAGGTGCAGATTTGGAGTTCTATTGATATTGATAAATATTATCATGTTTTTCATCTTAAAGGACAGTGCGTCTTAAGTAAGAAAATGCTTTCATCATTTACTCGGTCTCAAGTCATTACAAACTTCAATGACTTTCTTTCTTCTGCAGAATGGAAAAAAATGTTGATCACCGAACAGCATTGACCCCCATTGACTTACATTGTATGAACACGAAACCCACCAGACATTTCTCACAATATCTTTTTTATAGATTTGGGTGAAAAAGGGACGAACCCAACCGTAGGGTTTTAAATAAATGAACCATGGGTTGGTTCAACCGAAAATGCTGGCTTGTTTTAACCCCTTGCCGGCCTCCCCCCTTTTGATCCAGTGCTGGGATAAAAATAATTAAAAGAATAGATATTCCAACTTATGCACTGTAAAAAAACAACAAAAACATATATATTTCATAATATTCTGGCAGCAGGGGCCCCAAGAAAAGTGTAAAAAACAACTAAACAAAACATATTTTTCGTGTTATTTTACAACTGACATTTACATTTGCTGTCTATTTTTGTAATTTGACCTATTTTTACCGCATTTACAAAATCTTGGAAAATTGAAAATATATATACACTATATATTGAGTGCACCAAGTCAACTATAAAAAAAATAAAAGTGCCATTGAAATCGCTGTTTCAATACCATGCAAAAGCAGCAAATGAAAACCTATAAAACCTTCTGAGTATCCACCAGCACAAGTTTACATTCGGATTTATCTAATTGGTATTAAATGGCTGATCAATCGAGCTCCAACAGAAACACTTTGTAGATATACAGAGTTTCCTCTATATACAATCTCTGATAATTCTTCAGTGATGTCAGTCATGATGCACATCTAGTGTTGTGTGTCTAAAGTGTTTTTGTAAGTACAGAGAACAAGAAGAGTTTAAGATGCTGACAGTTTGACGATAAGAACTGAAGAGGAAGCAGTCTATATAGTCAGTCAGGATGTACTATAACCCCGATAAGTCAAAAGCAAACCAGACTAAACATCTTTATCTTTACAAGCTCCTATCAACACTGAACAGATGCTTATACTCATTAAAACAACGGAGCTTTACAATATTTAGCGAATAAATTAATCCTCAAATGCTTTTACCACCAAGCTTTGCAAGCCACATACTTTTGTCAGTATGATGAGACAATCGCCCTCTCAAAACACAACAGAGGAACAAGGTCATTTAAACATCCTGTGATGGTTTGGGGGCGGTACAAACAAATTAAGTTTTTTATCTACAATTAAAGCAGATTTGATTAAAAGAGGGAACTCCCTTTGTCCTCTGGATAGAATTATGGGTGTTTCTTTACAGATCGATCTCTTTAATCGTAACCTTTCTGCCTCTGTTTTCATTTCTGTATTATCCATCAGTAGTTTCACTTATGACTGTCTGAAACTCAGTATAATCACTTAAGGCTGTGTTTTGTGTGTTTTATTATTGCAGTAAAATCGGTAGCTTTATCAGTATCCTTGGCCTGCCGTCAAATGGCCCGAAGCCCAGAAGATCACGTGACCGTGCCGTGAGGATGGATTTTTGTGACCCAAGGTTTCCTCCTCTCTTCTCCTCCTCATCCTTTCCTCATTCCACCCCATCTGCCTATCTTCTCCTCATAAGCAGCTGTGACATTTCACTTTCTCGTATGAACTTTTTTATTATGATGGACGTGCGAGGTTAACGGGAGTCGACTTTAAAACTGTTGGCATGACATCGTGTTCTGAATGTATTGCATCCTAGATCATGCACATTAAACACCAGACTGCCATTAAAGACTAGTCCTTCTTTCTTTACTGATCCTGAGAAAAGAACAGATGAAACTATTTGACACTGCTTTTTAAAACCTGGCTTTAGAGCAACAATACGATAGTCAGCAAATGACATAAAACACACAGATACAGCAGTCGTGGCTTTACGGAGTCAATGGTTACGCTTCATTTTAACTTTGTCTCATTACTTCTGATTGAACTTTCATTACTTCATTCTCTTGAAATGTCCAAAGCGTCACATTACTTAAAGTGTATATAGTTCAGATTTTCTTTTGCATGTCTGCAGAATCATTCATATGAACGTTTATGCTTCTGATCACCTCATTGATGCAAAACATTTTGTCTTGAAGTACTCAATTCACTCAGTATTAGACTGACACTGTTGTCCGTACACGTCATGACGCCGGTGAGAAAAGAGAAGCCTGTCATATGTCTACTGTTCACCACAACCTTCAACAGAAAGTTGCATTTGATAACCATATTTGGAGAACAGGAAACGATTTGGTTTGTCAGGCTGGTTGCGTTTTTCATTCTGCGCACTTTCCTCAACCATTTCCTATGACAGACTGTGCAGAAGTCAAACTTTCACATAAGAGCAGGTGGACAGTCCCGTTTTATTCCTTCAGAGCTCATGAGACATCCAAAGAGGCTTTTTTTATTATGCTGATGTTATTTACGTATTCTATGAATTGTATCATTGTTCTGTTTCCCGATTCTTCTGTAATGTTTATTCTCATGTCTCTACTGTTGGTTCTGAAATTGATTTTCTTTAAAGCTGCTTTGCAACAGTGCAACAATACCTCTGCACAATCTGCTTTCCCAACTCAATTAGATTGACTAACTATAGTGCACAGTATAAGAAAGCTCATAGATTCAGTGACAGCATGAAATAACAGAAGTGGCCATAAAAAAACGTCCATAGTGACAGCAAACTGCAGTGAAAGATAAAAAGAACTCCACACGAGTCAATATACTGTCCACTGTCAAAGATGATCACATACCTCAAAGCATCACTCAAGCATGCGTGCGTGTCAAAAACAACCGTATTGGTCACTGTCAATTCAGGATGAATTAAAGATCAACAATGGAGACATTAAGACATACTCACAGGAGGAGGAAAGGACGAAGCTGTGATTTGGAAAGTTAGGCTTTGGAGAGTCCTGCCACAGAGAGATACTCCAAATACGAACAGTCCAAATTACACCGAGACGCGTGAGAACATCATTTAAACGCGCTGCGGTCTGAGGGGGCGGGGCCGCGCAGGCGAACCGCGCTGCGATTGGAGAGTGGGTTGTGACGACGCAGGTGAGTGACAGGGAAAGACGGAGCTCGGTTTAAATGTCCTTATCCGTGTAGAAAACATCGCGAAGAGGTCAGTCGAGACCGTCAAAAGCGAGAATGCGACACGGTAACATTGTCCTTCACAACTGCAACATTCTTCCTAACTGAAAAGAACCCTCAAAACTCTCTTATGGGAATACTTGACAGACAAATGTGAAAGAAATAAACTAACTCTCTCTCTTTCTCTCAACAGGTGTTTGTTTAACTAGTAACTCTGTATTAGCACTTATTGTATTAGTGCTCCTGTATGACAAATATATCGTCATACATAAATATAAACGCGTCTGCTAAATGACTAAATGTAAATGAATCAATGGAAAGATTCAATCTTTTATAAGAATACATGTATCGTCTATCGGTTCTGTTACGAAAAGCGTCTGCAAAATCAATAAATGTTAATGGTAAACATAAGCCATCTGCTGTTGATAACAGTTAAGATGTTATTTTTATTAATTATTACTATTA
The DNA here is from genome assembly GCF_015846415.1 of Triplophysa dalaica. Taxonomy (NCBI): domain Eukaryota; kingdom Metazoa; phylum Chordata; class Actinopteri; order Cypriniformes; family Nemacheilidae; genus Triplophysa; species Triplophysa dalaica. The sequence continues at coordinate 1,967,381 of NC_079547.1, read as the reverse complement.
ACATTTCATGAGACTCACTATAATGAACATACAGTATAGGTTGATTCAAATGTTATGTGAGGATTAACAGAACAGGGAAGATGGTATTTGGTACATTTGTAAAACAAATATTAAGCCTTCAATTATTTAATCCAACATTTCAGTGACAGAACACTGTGTGAAAATAGTTTTAATACTAAAGCAAGTTGTCATAGGGGAATACAATATGTCACACTCAAACGTGACGACTAAAAGCATATTATAAAATAATATAAAAAATAATTCACAAAAACATGTAAATCAAATCTGAGGACAATATAATAATAGTAGAATATAGTATAAATATATGACATGAGACAACTTGCCCCGACTTTCCATCATATACTGTAGTTGACTTTTAAATAGTGTGAAAAACAATTTACCTAACCGACAGAAAAAACCTACATTTGTGAAATTACACACAAGACAACAATACACATAACAATACAGAGATATCAAAAAAGGAAAGTCTTGATCTGACAGTTGTAACCATAGAGGGCTGTGGGACGCTATCCCCTTCCCCTACCCAAGAAGGCCAAATATTGCTTATCAAACTAGGAACCACATCTTACAGTACATGGTAAAAGAGAGAGAGGGAGAGAGAGAGCTCGGGGAGATTCCCTAGATTACACCCTATACCATACATCTGGACGAGGCGAATCCCCCAGAGATCCTTTTTGGGACCGTTATGGTTACGCACATCACATTCCGTCCTCCCTATTCCCACAACATGCCCCGGCTATCTAATGGAACTTCCTATATAAGGACAACCTCCTATTGCATCCAGTAAATCATGTTTTCAGGGAACAGTGGCTGGTATGCTCCGAGGCCTCGCAGCGGTCCAACAGGAGAAAACAGCGACACTGTCACTGCTCAGCATCAAACATGTGAAGGAAAGCGAGGGAGGCGGAGAGCTGGGAGATAGATGGAAAGATGGTGTAGAGAGAGAGTGAGGAGACTGAGAGAGAGAGAGAGAGAGAGAGAGAGAGAGAGAGACAGGCAGATGCAGCAACCTTCTGTTGTGCCATATAAGGACAATGGGGTCTGCCTGGAATCTGGCCTGTATTCTGTGTTTAGAAGGTACACAGAAAGACTTGATCGGAGTGACTAAATATGGTGCAACGGCGGTGTCATTGTTAAGACAAATAGGCATTCATTGGGATATCTCTCGAATGTTTACTCACCAACAATAAACCTCGGAGCCGGCCAACGACTAGCACGCCAATTAAGGAATGTGAAGGATCACACCTGCTCGCGCTGAAAGAGAACAATAAAAGCTTGTTGCGAAAAATTGTCATGAAATCATTCATATCAATCTGAAATATCAGGTTTCACCTTATATGGTATTACATCCTACAGCTGTCAATGATTATACTTTAAAGGGACAGTTCACACAAAATAACTAATTATGTCATCATTTATACAGCTTCATGTCATTCAAACCTGTGTATGTCTCTTTCTTCTGTGGAACACAAAGAAGATATTTTGAGAAATGTCTTGTGAAAAAGGTTTTGTGTTCATACAATTACAGTCAATGGGGGGGCAATAATGTTTGTTTACCAACATTCTTCAAAATATCTTCTATTGTGTTCTGCAGAAGAAAAAAGGTCACACAGGTTTGGAATAACAAAGGTGAGTAAATAATGAAAGAGTTTTGGGTGAACTGTCCCTTTAAATGTTTTTCCAATATTCATCAATTGATGTTATAAGGAAAGTAATTACAATAGACAGACACTATATGTCAAGATTTTTGGTTTTAAGTGAATGGAACGATCCTCTCACAGGAATTAGATCTGTGTCTCAAAAAGAGGCGGAATGGAGAACTATGTGCCAGATTGAAACTGAGCGAGGTACAGCCTGTTCAGAATAGATAGTGTCCAGAGAGACCGAGCCAAATACTCATTTGGAGTAAAGCCATCCAGAGTAACCTGAGTGATTGGTGCATTAAGTCCAAAGAAACCCCTACTAAACACAATCTAACTAAAAAGTGAATGGAGCAAAAAGTACAGTTGCGTCTGTACGTCCAGTTGTTCTAAAGAAGACACTATTTATAAGAGTCATACATGTTTGGATATATTTATACTGTTGGAACGCCGTTTCAACTCAGCAGCAGGAAAGCAAATATTTTGAGGGCTCATACAGTGTTTCCCATGAACTATCAGTTGGCGGTGATAACCTTTTACAGGAAGGCTTTTATTTAAAAAAGAACCACTTTAAAGGTTTATCCAACCCGTTATACGTCATCCTTTTGTGAACGATTAAACGTGAAGAAAAGCATCCAGTGGAGTATTAACTCACCTTTTAAGGTAGTGAGGAATTTTGAAGAATCTGGCAACAGGTGGTGTTTACAGTATTTGCACTCTTGCTTGTTTTGAGGTGAAGGACAGCCAAACATACTGCAACATGTCTGAATCAACACTGAATCTGTTGCTGTGCATCACGAGAATCAGACGCACGTCAAGACCATAGTGACCACATTTGGGAAAAACTTCAAATATAACCGGCTTCAGAAAGTACTTAGAACTGTTGTTAAAATGACACTTCTCAAAGACAGGTCCACTTCGGCAGGATGAAAAGATTGACTGATGACAGCCGGTTACAAAGAATGTTGAAAAAACGTAGCTGGGACTCCTCTCGTGATGGACCACGTTTCTAGGCTTGTTTTGGGAACTCTTGAAATTAAAGTAGGAAACCCAATTCATTCTCTTGAGGTTTTAAAATAAGCCTGCAGAATTGTGCTTGTGGCACTACCGTGTCTTCGTGAATGTGATATTAAAAAATACATTGCAATAAAATGCTTGGTATAAAAGCGCAAAATGCAGCTTATTGTGATGAAAAGGGTACTAAATACGTTGCTTTGGATAAAATCATCTGCAAAATGAAGAAATATAAATACACCAATAAATGAAGCTTCAGTCATATTACAACAATTGTATATTTAATATGCTACATTTAAATAAAAAAGGTACAAAAAAATGGACATATCTGTTGCTGAAACTGCTAACATAAGATTTGTGAGGAAATGCGTTATGTTGTAGATCCCATTCAACTGCAATGCATTCAATGAGGAGGCTAACCTAACCAGAGTATTTCAGCATCTTTAACTGAGAAACAGCATTTCTGATTTTCCTCCTGTAAGTGTCGCTTCTGCCATCCTTGCAAACACAAAACAGCATCTGAATGTGAGAGACAGCTCAGATTTATAAAACTCAAACCTGTGATATTTCATTTGGCAGTCTCACCGGTCAGGGTTATGACTCCGCATTAAGACGGCTGTGTGACTCAGGTGCCATAGATGAGCCTCTCAATACGAATTTTCCCTTGTTTTCATCCTTACTGCCGAGGAAATGATGAAGCAAGCCGTACAACAATGGCCTAAAACATCAGTGAGACATAACAATGCAAAAAACATAATCACATACTTATTTCAAAGAACACAAAATGAGACGTGAGCCGGGATATGAACACAATGACCGCGTCATGTGGTCTATCCTGATTGTGCTTTTAGTTATTTTTGGAGCTTCAATCCTTTTGGGCTTCATTCACTTTTGCTGTATGACAAATGGCAGCATTCTGACCTTATTGCGAACCCTTTAAAAAACACTTACACTGTTTTACTACTTGAATCTTCGGCAACATTGAGCTCGTTGGCTATAAACTGGCGGTCCAGGGGAACTTCAGGTTGTCCTGATTCTGCAACACAACAACATTTGAAAGACACACGTGAGGTGTCATTAAGTATTTAAACAGAACAACTCTCCAAATCTGAAATGTTCATTCATTGAAATGTGGGTAATACAGTGAGGATGAGTGTCAGATAAGCATGCACGTGCTGTGGTCACCTGCGGTCAGTACAGATGCTGTGTATCGATACTTGTTGAAGTTCAGGTATTCTCGGATCAGCTCATTGATCAGCAGGTTCTCGTGGGAGAGTGGCGGCCGTGGGGCGCTCTGATCGTCCAGGGCGCTGAACACTTCCGCCCGGATTCTCGCCTTCAGCTGCTGAAGGACCCCACGGGCCTCCAGCGTCTCTCTCAAAGCTAAACAAACAGTAATTTAGCCTACAGACTACGTAGCGTGGATATTTGATTACGTTTGTAATTTATGCATTTATTCAAACGTGACGACGGGAGACTTCCTATGCTATTATATAAAACAAACACTTGATATGTTCACGATCCCTGTGCAGAATACGATGTATTATAGCGCTTTGATTGATCAACTCACCGCTCTTCAGTTCTGTTGTGGTTGCCATTGCAACTCTTGTGCAGTTCTGTGAAGCGTCCGCTAGAGGTCAGTGCGGCGCTCACTGCACACGAACATAGACCGCTTTCTGTTACTTAGTTTTACACGCATGTATATGGCAAATTATGTTGTTCTAACTGTACACATTTATATTTTTATTCCTTTTTTCCCCTGGAATTGTGTTTGTTGTCACTGACGCAATAATAATAATAAAAATAAAATAGTACGGAGAATACGTTATTGAGACCACGTGACCCAATGCGGAAGTGAAGGTCGAGTGGAAGATCTCCGCACAGCGAGAAACTCTCCGCGCTTTTTGTCCCCGGAAGAACAAGATTTTTTTATCGTGTCATTTGTCGTCACACTTCGTGCCAAAACAACTTCTTTCCAGACAAGGCTCAAAATGGCAGGAACAGCTTTAAAAAGACTTATGGCTGAATACAAACGTAAGTTCTCTGATGCGAATTAAACTCTAAATGCAACACAACGCTAATAACTAGCTGCTTATTATTGAAAACATACTCGGACGCTTCCAGAACTTTACCGACGTATGCTGACAGGTTGAAATTTGACCTTATTTTTAGCAAAACAAATCACCGGAGCTCCTTATTCTCTCTTAAATATATCAGTGTTTCTGTCACACGCTGAAGCTTTCACGTATCAGTTCTCATTAACGTTATATTAAACGTTGGACCTCCTCACACATGAGTTATGTTTAACATATTTCTTCTTTTCAAGAACTTACCCTCAATCCTCCGGAAGGCATAGTTGCTGGTAAGAATTAGTGCAGTTATAAAACTATCCCATTGACCCTGATTTTCCGCAACATTGTTGTCTTCTATACACACAAAGTCATTTTACTGTACAATATGCTATTATATAACTGTGTTGTTATAGCACTTGTTAATGGCTGTGATCTCATCTCCACAGGGCCTGTAAACGAGGAGAACTTTTTTGAATGGGAGGCTTTTATAATGTAAGTAACGTTATTAATATTTTATGTCAAATCAACCTTATTTATATACACTATGCATATACATATACACATTAGCAAAGTTTCTTTAACGGGGGAAGGCCGTGGCATCAACATTTAAGGTGAATGTCGCAACCTAACGCCAGCAGGGGTCACTTTTACTTCATTGTATAAATAATTAGCTGTTTAGTTTTGCTTAAAACATGATACTATGAACAGTTTTAACGCTATAATATTGATTGTATATGTTATTTAGGGTTTCCAAGTGACACGCAGAATCGTTAGGTGACGCATTCAACGCAGCGCTATTCGGTTGTTAAGTGGTGACGTAAGGAAACCCGTTTCTCTCAGTTTAGTCACATCGCATATTTAAACGAGACATTTATTAACTCACAGTATACATTACATGCTTACGGAATCTCCGACATCAAATAAATTATGAAAAATTAATCACTGACTGGGCATGTGGGATTTCGTTACGAAGATAAAGGATAGTATCGTGGTTTTCCGATAGTTTTACAGCTCGCTATGAGCGTATATTAGCATCTTTTGTTGTTTACCTGTATCATCTTATTGAGCTTTTTGACCCGGAAACAATATATGACCTTCCATATATGGTGGTGCGTGACGTCAGACTAAACAACCGAATATCATGAATAAACCCAAACAGAATCGAGGACTGGAAATATCCGTTTTATAAATTATATCTTCTTGGAAACGTACTATACTTGCTTTTATATTTCTATGTCAAATGTTCAAAACAAAACTGTGGGCAGCATGAAAAAACATGTTTTATAGTAAGTTACTTTCATGCTATCATTATATATAAAACAATATTGCACCACAGGCCCAATGAGCCTAGAGGTCAAGCTGCACCACAGGCCCAATGAGCCTAGAGGTCAAGCTGCACCACAGGCCCAATGAACCAAGAGGTGGAGCTCCACCACAGGCCCAATGAGTCTAGAAGTGGAGCTGCACCACAGGCCCAATGAGTCTAGAAGTGGAGCTGCACCACAGGCCCAATGAGTGCATTTTAATGAGGAATCAAAAGGGTTGGAGAGATGTTAGTAAGAGTGGCTGAAAAATGTGATTTTAGGATGCATTGTGATGCGGACGTTACACGTGGACAATTCTTAACCAAGTCACAAATGTTTTTGAAATGTCTCTTGTCTGTTAATTGTGCGTCAGGGAGAAGCGGCACATTTGATCAACCGTACGGCAGGTGACTTGTCAATAGCATTTCCTAAAACCTGTCACTGGTGTGCTGCAGTAGACAAATAGAGTAATACTGCCAAAAGCACTGCTCCTTAAGGGAGGTGTATATGATTTTATCAGACGATGTGGCAATCCATGAGTCGCGTTTTTTAAATATTTTATACTTGTTTTAATGCCTTACAACAAAAACAGAAAATATAATGAGAGACTTTATTGGGCACTTAGTTGCATTAAAACATAGTGTATGACAGTTCAGAGACTAGAAGCAAAAGTGCCAACACTGATCTGAGGACGTTTCCTAAACAGAATCCTCCAGAGGTCACATTTGTACTTTGCATACATCATAAAGAATGCCTTATTTCAGAATATGAACAATTATAAATATGACCATTATTCTTAGGCGTAAATTATTGTGATATGCTTGGACTTGATGACGTATGCCGCCTGCAAAAGCGACCAGACAGTTGTTGGCCACCATTGACTAGCATAGTAGGAAAAAAATCTCTGTAAATTTCTATGTTCTGTTGAACGCGAAAGGAGATATTTTGAAGAATGAAGATATGCAAACAGTTGGTAACAACTGATTTTGATTTAGCATAAGACGGGACGATGTGTTCTCGGGTAAATCAAACTAGTCAGATCAGTGGTTTAAACCGATAATCACCTGTGAGTGCCAAACTAAACAAGGAACATCGTTCTCAGTCCCCGACAGCTCTTCCACCGATATGGAATTGTTTTTGTTTGATGTCTCCACTGATGTGTGCGATGACAGATCAACCATACTGATATCCGCCCATAGAAACTACATTTTGATAGACAGGTGGATAACACATTTGCATTTGAAACAGGCCTTTGAGAATGATTCCATGAAGTTTGGCCACTGGGTGAATGTCTTTGAGTGATCACGTAGATGTTTTTTATGTCACAGGATACCGTGTTAAACCCCTCTTAAAAAGCAATGACAACATTTAAGCATACAGATTTGTTTGCGTTCAGTGGAATGGAAAGAGAAGCTCTTAAGCAGGAATAACTCATCTAAAGTTAGTCACTAACTGCCTTTTTATGGCGGTTTCTGTTTGAGACATTTTGGATGAGATCAAGGGATTGTTTTGACGTTTTGAGATGAAAAGAAGGCTTTAATTGGTTTCACTTCCTTCTTTCTCAATGATTCAGTTACAGAATGTTATTAGAGAAACAATTGCCTCGATTAAGTTTTCTTCTTAAGGTATATCTTGATCTTGTATTTTTGACGCTTAAGTTTTTATTGCTTTCTGTTATATTATGAATGGATTGACATGGATAAATGTTCATCCTGAGTCCATCTGCTGTTCTACATCACAACTACAAACTGCTGTAATAAAACTACAAAATTCTCAGGATTTATGGGTAATACGAAGATAGTTGGTGATGCCACATTGAATGAAACACAGCGTGCCATGCGCACACACAGTACTTATTCTATAGTGCGGCGAAAGCATAGAGCCGATTAATATAACATAATAATAACAAGAAATGTATTCAATATATTTTATTGTTGTAATATTATATTATTATTTAAATTAAGCCAAATGCATACTTACTTTGTTGAAAACTTTTGTGTAAATGCCTTCTACAACAAACCAATGCAAATATCTGGATGTTATAAGCAAATGAAAGGAGAATTTGTATCTTTTCTTGTTTTCTTTCATTAGGGGACCAGAGGACACATGTTTCGAGGGTGGCGTGTTTCCTGCCATCCTCAGTTTTCCATCAGATTATCCCCTCAGCCCTCCTAAAATGAAGTTCACCTGTGACATGTTTCATCCTAACAGTGAGTCAATCTGAACGTATTTAACATTCACTGTGTTGTGGTTTGATGATTGGAGTATATTTGAATGTTGGATAACTGCCATGTACTTGTATCATCGCAATTAAACCGTTTATGATTATGGTTCATTTAGATAAAAGTATCTTATAATAATTAAGAAAAAGTCCTGAAGAAATTCTGTTGTTTTAAAAAAATGTTTTCTTCTTGTTGGATATCAAGGCTGAACATCTCCTTTGATTTAAATGTCTTGCCAGTTCATTCTGTTCTTCGCTTGAGGTTCATTTTCAAGCAAAGTATTGATATGATTATGGATTATCCCACCTGTATGTTAGGGGTGGTTGTGGCATGGGATATTTTGGGGATTTTCTGTTGTTTCTAATTTGTCGAGCTTCTCCAGCTGCCGTGTCATAGGATTTCATTGTAGTATACAACACAAGTTTTTGGACACTTGAGTGATTTTTTTTTTCGTTATTTAAAAAAACGCTTGATCTGAGTGTGTATGCTTAAATGTCTGAAATTAGATTAATACACAAAAAGATAAAAAAAAAAAAAAAGTTTTTTTTCATGACAAAACTAACATTTTATTTCATAATAAAAAAAAGGATGATTTTGACTGAATAAGGAAGAAAGAGCAGCCATTAAGAGCACAGAATTGATGGGAAGCATTTCAGGGTCAGACATCGAGAAGCGTCTTGATAAATTGGCAAAAAAAACATTTCTGCAAGTTCTATTCAAAAGGTGACTACACCGAAGATGCTAAAATACAACACGTTTTAATTTTTAAATATGTTTTTTGTTATAACATAATTCCAATTGTTCCTTTGTTTTCTTAATTTCATAATTATGATGAGGTCATTATAATTCTAAAATATGGAAAAAATAGGAGCATATATAACTGAGTAAGTCTCCAAAAATTGTGTATATTATATATATTTTTTGTTGCTTCTGTGTGAGAAAGTTTTCTGCTGTATAAAACATATTGTTTAATGTTTGAAAGTGTGCGCTATACTTTGCCATGGCGTATTAATATTACGAAAATGTTCTGCTGATGTTTTTTTCACTATACAACATAGTGTTTTTTTATATCACCCATTTTGCTATAGTAGCTTAAGTCGGATTGTCTGGTTCTGAGGGACTGCAGAAGTGGGTTTGAAAAACACTTTTCGAAAAGCAATAAAAGTCTATCACCCATGTCCTAAAGTGTCTTTATGGTCTGGATGTTTCCTCTGCTCCAGCTGTTGGATGTGTGGACAGAGCGTTCAGGGAAGTAAGTCCAGATAAAGGTCTTCCTGCAGGCCACAGATAGCAGTCGAGCAGTCAGCAGATCTCTGATGGTGCAGGGACTCTGGAGGCGTTTATCACGGCGGCACAGCTCAGATTCTCATCATGAGGAGATAACATCCAGTGTTCTGATTTAGTGTGGGTGTGTGGATTCATTCAGGCCACGAAACGATTTTCGACAATTTTGAAGCCAGTTCATCAGTTGATGTATTGTTTTTTTTGCAGACCTATCAGTAGAGTCTGTTCGTCCTGAGTGTCATGATGTTGTGTATCCCTCCATAATTATTTTGTATGGTGTGTGTCTTCTGCAGTCTACCCAGATGGCCGTGTGTGTATCTCTATCCTCCATGCTCCTGGCGATGACCCCATGGGATACGAGAGCAGTGCAGAGAGATGGAGTCCCGTTCAGAGCGTGGAGAAGATCCTGCTCTCTGTGGTCAGCATGCTCGCTGGTCAGTCAAAATCGCAGCCCGTCTGATTGTCCTTTTTGTACATGTGATATGCTTATTACTTGTGTAACTTTTGTCTCTTATTTTGATCCTACAGAGCCGAACGACGAGAGCGGAGCAAACGTGGACGCTTCCAAGATGTGGCGCGAGGACCGGGAGCAGTTCAACCGGCTAGCCAAGCAGATCGTACGCAAATCTCTGGGTCTCTGACTCACCCGCACACAGACACGAGCACACACGCACGCACACACGAGGCACATAGCGAGGATGGACGTTTACGAGGACACGCTCTCTCCACAGAAGAGCAGAGTTTTGTGCTGAGTGTTGTAGTGTACTACCCCCTACCTCCACCAGTCTGAGCACTTTACTCCCATCCAAACTTTCCTCCTCTCTTCTCGGCCCTCCCCTCCGCTGTCATCATTTGGATGAGCAGACGGATGCTTCGAAGAATGCAAAACATTACACATCGGCCGGACAGTGTTCTGAATCAAGAATCAATCACAGAATAAGTACAGGAGACATCGATTCGCAGCATTCTCGGACTGTTCATATCTAATGCCTGTTACGTGTCCATACATCCATGAGATAACCAATGGAATGCAGCTTTTGGTTTGATTACAGTATGCTGATGCATGCTTCAATGACTCTTTTTATTAAAACGCGTCGTAAGGAAAATCACATAGAGATCTATTTGTTTCTTTATATAGGCTAGATTATAGCACTGATGCTTTGGGAATCATTATAAAGTCTGTGTATACAAACATTTGAATTATATTTGATATGAAACACTGTTTTAATTCGATAAATCAGTGTATTGTTTTTAAGCCCAATCCTGTCATACATTCAAATTTCATGCTAGAAAAAAGACGATTTACATCTTAATTCACGGTTTATTTGGTCAATTGTATCGTTTTTCATCTGTTCTTAAGGTTTGTTCTGCGAAACCAATAAAAAAGAAATGTGGGTGATTTAAGAATGCATTTTTTTCACAAACAGTCAACAGATCTAAACCAAACACTAGGTCCCCATTGACTATGGACACAAAACCACTTCAAAAACAAGTCTCATGTTTTGTCTGTTGTATTCACTTGTGTAATCCAAAATAAGTTTTTTTAATGAGATTAAATTCAAGTTATTCATTTTATCAACTACATTGGCCTTTCAGACTATTGAATTCACCACACAATGCACATTGTGATCAGCACAAACAAATTGCTTGCACAATCTTAAAAATGACTCAAGTCACAATAAATAATACAATAATTCATGTATTACATAAAAATAATAATTGAAAAAAGGTGCTGTTATGGTCCAGTGTTCATTTTTTGGAGGATCCATTGACAGAAATGCAATATAATATACATAACTATGTCTTGAGAGGTGTATAAAGACCTTGCATATGAAGCGCTATGTTTTTATTAGCTTAGAATGATCTATTTCTCTTTGCGTACACCGTGGGTCCCCATGCATTGAATTCGCCATGTTTTGACAGTAGCCCTTAACGGACAAACTGCTCTCCTGAGCGCGGAAACGTGACGTTATCTTAGTTCTGTGTCAGTCACCTTAGTGCTTGGTAAGGGAGTGGTGGAGTGAGCCATTGGTTGCAATTTGCAACCTCACCACTAGATGCCGTTAAAATTGATCTTTTTCACTACAAAGAACCTGTTGTGAAACAGAAAAGTTCATCAGGTGGTTCTTTATGAAACCATACACCCAAAACATTTCTTCTATGGTATCTTGAAGCACCTTTATTTTTAAAATGGTATCTGTACATACCCGTGACCTATTTTTAGCTCGCAACCCACGAGTCTACAGCTATTACACAGAGTAACTTGTAAACAAGCACGCCGAGCCAAAATGGAGAGTGCACCCATCTCTCCTGGAATCCCATCAATGGAAATACAAACGCTTCACTCAATTGATGAGTTTCTCTGTCTAAACACGTCTGATGTGAAGCTCAAAGCTCAGATCTGCCTCAGGGTCAGACGTAAGACCGCAACAGCTTTCCATAAAGAGCTAACATACATCACACCTCGTTCTCTTTCACTCCCTTTTCTTTCTGCTTCACTGTTCTCTTACGCCGCTCGTGACCTTTGTGGCCAATTTGATCTGAAACTGGTTCAGTTTGTTGAAGTCCAGCTTGTTGTTCACAATTTCATCTCTAGCCCAACCTTGAAACTGACATCACATTTGACTTTGATCTGCCAGGACAACTTTGGTAAATTTGTAATGACCTGTTTGACTCGATTTTTTATTCTTTTTTTTTTACTATGCAAGATTATAAGATTTTTTCTTTTGTGTTTACTGTATAGTTGAACTAGGAAGTATGAATTGTGTTGCACGCTAAAAGCTACTGGCTGATTTTAAGAAGTGATGTGCCCATCCCATGTTTTGATAGTGAATATCTATACAACGACGATAATTGCGTTGAGCTAACATATATAACAAATAAGCCTTCGCGTGAAGGGCTGAAAGAGCCAAGAACACAGATCTTCAAACGGACTCTTTGAACCTGAAATTCTTGCCTCCACTAATGAGTCAAACCCACCCATTTGGCCAATCATTTAACCATTAGTGGCTTGTACATCCCCAAATAGTATCAGCAGATGGAGAGACAGAGAAAGAAAAAAAGAGTTTCAAAACAAAAATACCTGCCAAACTAGGTGGGGATAGAACAGCTTCATACATGAACGAGACCACAAATCATGATTATTAAGGACATGCTATGATAAGCTGCTGGACTTCATGTCTGTGGCTGAAGGACACTGAAATGGCCGACAGTAGTGTGTAGACTTAGACTTAAGGAGGGCTGTGAGGCATATCTAGAGACCCGACTGTCAGAAACATGATGGCAGATAGAAAAGAAACACTTAGCAAACACCCAGAGCATTCTATAGCATCAACATAACAATGTGCAATGCACACGGAACCTGCATAGCAACACCCTGACAACCACTCCAGCCTTATTGACATTTTGTCAGATATTTGATGTATTATTTAGGGCTGTCGAACGATTAATCACCATCAATCGCATCCAGAATAAACATTTGTGTTTACATAATGCATGTCTGTGCACTGTGCATATTCATTTTGTATTAATAAACACATGCATGTATGCATATTTAGGACATATTTATTTATATTTACCAATAATTTATAAATGTTTTTATTTATTTATTGACTTTATGCATGTGTATGCACACTACAGTCATATATAATGTAAAGATCAATCGTTTGACAGCCCTAGAAATATTATATTATAACATTATCCTTTAAAAACTACTCATTTTATTAAGTTTGATTAAGTACAGTTCAAGTATGTTTTAAGTATACTATATGTGGTAAATATTCATCTATGTACTATAATTTATTTGTTAGGATACTATTTCAATACTATTTCACAAAAACACTAGTCACATGGTATACTAAAATGTTACTAGTTCAATACTTGTAGGACATGTTTTAGTTTCTGAAAGTAGATTTGGAAGTATACTGTTAGTAAACTACGAGTACACTACATTTTTATTTGTTTAAAACATTAAAATTACCTTTGAGTGAACTTAACATAATACATACAGTTTACTATTTGTAGTAGTGTCAGTAGCATAATTGACTATATTATTCCACCCCAACGCTGACTTTTTACTGTATATAAGCTCCTAAATTTTACAAGGCAGTATTTAAAACTAAGCGGAAAATATTTAATAGGCCACTTAATCAAATTAGGAATACAACCACTAACCAAGTATAGATTACTTCATTATAATACGTAGTATTTCTCCATCAAACGATTATAGAACATAGGCCAAATATTCTTGGACTGGTCAGTGTAAATCAAGTATACCTCAGTGTAATTTCGATTATTTCATATAAGAATATAAATTTGTAAGATTTATTCTCCAACAACCCATGTATACTTTCTTATTTTTAGTTAAAAAAATATGAATAGCACACTTAAATAAAGGGATATATTATATGTTATGATAACTGTATGACTTGTTTTCAGGGAATATATTTTGCGTTTATTCCTTCCTCATAGGGCAGACTAATCTAACATAATTTCAATAAATTTATGCTTAAAACAAGAGAAAATATGCACAAATCGGAGTTAAAATACTTTTGATTTTAGTTTTATGAGTATTTTAAATTAGGTTTTATTTTTATGGTAATTTAATATAAAGTTGCATGAATTTGTATAGTTTTGATGTCGCTTTATTAGATTAATTCATTTTTTGTTATCATTATAATTGTAGTGCTTTGAGCTTAATTCAGTTTATTTTTGAGGCAACACTTACAATTTTCATTGAGTTGAAGTTTTACCATAATCTTTAGATTTCAATGAACAGAAACGTTTTCATTTTAGTAAACCAAAATAACCTTGACACAAACCAATTCAAAATACATATTTTTTTAAATCACTCATCTAGTGTTGCTCCTCAAAAAAATGCAGATTGTGTTAAAGTTGTTTATTTCCTTGCCTTGAAAACAACTTAAAGAATCCATGTATGACTGTGTTGTTAAGCAGAATCTTGACTTGAGCTTCATAAAGGTCATCGAGAGAACAATCCAGACCTGGACACACCGAGAGCGACTCCACCCAGACGATGAAAATCAAACAAGCAGGAGGAGGTTATGTTATGAAGGAGCTCAGGAAATCTCTCTCTGTCTGTCTGCCTGTCTCTGTACCTCCTTCTGAGCCCCTCCTCTCTCGTGTTGACATGACTTCATTTGAATGTCTCTCTAAATACAGCACCTTTCCCCTGGAGCTCTCACTTCTCATCTGTTAGCATCTGATCCTACAGGTGACAGGTGACTGGAACAAAGCTTGACTTCAGCAGCTAGTAGATGGGTAGACTTTGCTTACATCTTTGGCTTTTGCTCTTCCAAACTGTTAACGGTATATTTGCTCTTGTGTGTTGTGATGACACGCTTTGTTTTTGCTTCATGAAGTAGCCGATGACTGATCGATTTTAATCTGGTTCTTTTGTCAAATCAAACAATGATGGACACTGTTCATTCTGGACAATTCAGGAAACTTAACATCAAGACGTCTTGACCACGGTCGGGACTTTTAAAGGTGTCGTAAGGACAGCGTTGGACCAGCTCGGACAAGTTCAGTGCACTGATTTTGGACAGTTTTAAGCCAAAAACATTTTTTTTCTTTTGTGAAAAAGTCACGTCTAATGGAAGGTCAAAAGAACCTGGTGCTATCATCCTGGCTTCTTCCATTGCAGTGGTGTCTGCTGCTTCTTCCCCTCACAGAAAGTTTGAAAGTAGTGCCATGGAAACCATGCACAGGTGAGGCACCTTGCTTATTGGTAATAGATGGTTTATTTGGTTTAATGATCGACAGCTGTCAAACAGTCTTGAAGGGATCTTTTAAGCTATTTGATGGCGTTTCAAGTGAAGTTTTTTAAATACTCATTTAGTGTTGCATGGAAATAAATAACATCAAATGAGTTTCAAAGGACACGATGCATTTTCTTCAACCCAGCATTGGGTCAAAAGGGGACGAACCCTACCATTGGGTTGACTTAACCAAGCATAGGTTAATTTATAACCCAGCGGGTTGGGTTCGTCCCTTTTTGACCCAATGCTCTGGACCCAAACCATAATTAGAGTGTTTTTATTGCTTCGTGTTGACTGTTTCTTTAAGAAATAAACTTCTGCATTAAACTGCTGCATCTTATTGGAATTCATCATTATTTTTCAAGGTGTCTCATTAAAATGAATATCTACAATGTACAACTTACAAAAATGTATGATAATGAGAATTGAGCAATGACAATGCCCCACCTCTAATCCCACCCGTCATTGGCTTGAATGCAGATCATACTATAGTGTGCAAATGACATTTTGTGATTTGAAAACAAAGCAAAATAGTTACAAACTGAGATGGGTGCTCTGATCTCGTTCAAAAAGTACATTTTGAGATTTTAAAACTGTTTAGAGTTTCTGTATAGAATTGTCTATTATTTAAACCCACCAATAACTTAAATTTAAGCTTTAATCTAACCTGCACTCCCTCTTTAATTTACAATGGAATACATTTATGGAGTTTTGTTTTAACTAAGCTTAATGAAAACACTGAATGAAATGTTTCACAATGGTGCGTAATTAGAGCGATGACCTGAGCTAATAGACTGTTATTACAATAGAAGCTGTAAATACCACAATGCTCTGGATGAACTCAAGAATGCTGAGAATGTGTAAAGAGTCGAAGTCCTTCATTTCATTTCTAGTTGACATCTCTTTGTTATCAGCGTGTCTTCTTTAATGGAATAAGAAAGCAAAACCAAACATTTTAAAACTATTAGTTGCATGTATTTAAACAATGGTTTTATAGTCTTTACATTCAGATATTCCGGTATGCTCAGGTTTTAAAACACGATTTTGAGAATCTCAAACTGTCTCTTCTCTGTGTTCTTTGCATGGGGGACAATTTGCATACTTTGAGAGATAAACTAAATAAAGAGCCATTCCAGTCCGCAGACGCAAACACATCGTGGCCAAAAGTATTCTCTTAATCTGCCACACTTACAGTATGTTAAAACATTGTTTGGCATAATAAAACAAACATGTGTCAGTTCTGTTACCAAAAAGTACGCAACACACTTTCTTCTGCCATCTTCATTTACGGGCAGAACATCTGAGCTTTTAAGACAATTATCTGATCTATAAATGTCGTGATTAATCACTGTGTTGAGGTTTAGGAAAATTATGCCGTAATCGCAATGCTAATTGGCTGATGGGACTTTAAGAACAAACACAGTCCTAAATGTTTCGTTAATGTTTTAATTACAGCAATAACAATTTGTAATACTGCAGACTGAAAATGTCAATTCATTTCATGCTCTTAAAGGTATAATTCACTAAAATGTAAGTAGTTTCTTATAATTTACTCCCCATCGTGCAATCTCATTTAAGTAATTAAAATAATACCAGTGGGTGACTAAATGTCTTCTGAATTGGAACAACACGTTTTTGAGACAAACCTTAAATATTTGGAGCTTTTTATTTAATATTCATTCACTTGTGAGAAATGTAATGTCTGGGTGAACCGTTCCTTTAAGGGTCGTCCATAGCATCTACCACGGAATGTAAGCAATTGACATATAATTACATTCAGAAAGACCATCAAAGGAAAAATATGATTTTTGCCAAACCTCACAGTATCTTCCGGATGCAGATGCTGACAGGTCCATGCATACTCAATACCTGACCTGCTTGTTTCTGAAACTCTAAACTTCTCTCATGTCTTGGTCTCCAGATCTTCATCCTCTGGACTTGCTGTCTCGTGTGTTGCCTCGTGACGGGAGGGCTCTGGCGGGGGTCCGTATGGTACAGGCCGGAGATGCCCGTGGACTGCAGATTCTCAGTCCTTCACAGGATCTCACCTTCCCATCCTCTCAGCTCTTCATCAACTGTCCTCTCTTCCCTGCTGAATTCTCCATAGTGGCCACTGTTAAAGTGCCAGACACCAGAGTAAAGGTTAGAATATACTAACTATAACCCATTCAACCTTTTATGGAGTTTTTTTATTCTTATCTTAAGAAATTACAGTGAAGTATATAAAAAAGCATGTTTATTTTTTATTTACTTGATTGAATCCTATCAATTTACACAATGACTTAAGAAAATTCAAATTAAATATAATTATACTGCTATAATATCAAGTACAACTCACTTGTCAGTATCAATCTACTTAATATCTTCAAATGGTAAGTTTACCATGAAGTAAATATTATATTATTATTATATTTTTTTAAATTGTTGGGAACAAAATGATTAAAAGTATAAAAGTTGCAAGCTATACTGTAATAAAGTTATGAAGTAGTGTATATCGTGTTTGTTTCTTTTTATTTACTTAGTTGAATAAAGTTCTATTACTTGCTGTAGTTAGTTCATTACTCATTTTCACATGTACAGTTTTAATATAAAATGTTTTTCATTCAAGTTTTATTGATTTTGAAATCAATAATTCTTTCAAGATGTTCGCACTCACATAGAAATTTTCCAAACATCTTGAACCAACAAACCTGAAATAAGCACAACCAAAATTTGTGTCCTGTTTTTCAGAGAACTGAGTTTTTATTCGCTGTGGTGAAGGAAGATGTCAATCAACTGCTGCTTGGTTTGCGTTTCTCTAAAGACAAAGTTCATCTGCTCTATCAAGGCTCAATGGGGAGAGAGCGTCTCAGTTTTAAAAGAATCCGACTGGCGGATGACCGATGGCACACTATAGTGATATCCATCAGCGGTCATCATGCCACACTGACCCTGGACTGCGGCATCCCGCTGGAATTGTGAGAACCAAACTCATATAGCAATAAAAACATGCTAATATACATCTACATGAGACTACATAAAATAATTTGACAAATGCAACTTTATTACATGTCAACGCAAAGTTTTGGCTCTTTTTTGTAATCCAAAAATTAAGTTTACAAATGTATTTTTTAATGTGACCTTCTGTTGATAGTTGTCAACTTTAAGCTTTTACTAAACCATTTGTTAAAGCAAAGTTTGGTGGATGTTAACAATATTTTACAATTCACTAAAATAGATAAAAGAGATTACTAAATTGGTGATATAATATCTGTTTTTTTCAGGGATCTTTTCAATCACAAAATTGGAGTTCAGCTGTGTTTATTATGTATTTACACCATTGTATTTCAGACTTCATACACAGCCGTTTCCCTCGGATCTCAATACCCACGGCTCCAGGTTCCACATTGGAAGTCGAAAGCAGTGGAAAGGCCTGTTCACTGTGAGTTTTGTATAATTTTTCTAATGGTTGTACAGTTCCTAACCGTTCATCAGATAATGATTTGTGTTCTCCTTAAAGGGTTTATTACGGCAGCTCATCCTGTTGCCCGGATCAGACGCGACATCACGGGTGTGTCCCTCATCCAGACCCTCATTGACTGAACTTTCTATCCCTTCGATTCTGTCGCATTTGCCAGTCAAAATCCCCTCGAATGATGTTCTCCTCTCTCCATATGGTAAGTGTTCTATTTTTGGGCTGTCAAGCAATTACTGGTGACTAAAACTCCCAGAATAAAATACTGTGCATATCATTTTTATTTTTAAAAACATACTGATACATGCATATATTTAAGAGAAAAAAAACATTTATATACCTGGATCACAAAAATTAGCACGGGAATATTTGTGGTTATGGCCAACAAAACAATGTTTTGGTCAAAAAGATCTATTTTGGATGTTAAGTAAAGATCAAGTTCAATGAAGATATTTTGTACCTATTTCCTATCATAAATAATTGAAACTATATATTTTTTTGCAATTTCCTATAAGGACTTCATTTGGACAACTTTTAAGGCGATTTTCTCTGTTTTGAAAAGCATTTTTGCACCCTAAGATTCCAGAGTTTTAAATTGTTATATCTGGGTCAAATATTATATCCTAACAAACTATACATCAATAGAAAGCTTTCAGATATTGTGAAAATCTACATTTAAAAAAAAAATTGTCCTGTCCAAAAAGTCACATAATGGCCTGGAACATTACTAAAACCATTTCTTTAAGGTTAGATGAAAGTTAAGTTAAACGGTAAAGCATAATGTACTACGCCTTATATACAGTATGTACAAATTAAATGGATGGTGATGCTTCAGACAGAGATCCTTAAAAGAAAACAAGCTTGTTTAACATATCATCTCAGCCAAGGCTAATATTGAGCTACAACGAAGCGTTGCCAAATAATTCTTTCTGCGGGGTGAAGGACCACACCGATGACACATCTCCCAGAACCCGCTTGAGTTATCGTCCCAAACTAAACACTTGACACTTGCTTTGCTTTGAGAAGGAAAACAGCTGTTGAAAGCGCTCGCAGTGAGTTCTGTCAGTGATGGAGCGGGTTTACGCTGGCACACGTCAATCCACTGTTTACACACTCTGTGTTGACTATTCAAATCAGCTTTTGATCCACATTATGAGACTTCGACACTCTTCTACTGGTTTCTTGCGCCTCCTCTGAAGACCGCGCAGGGTGGATCCATTAACAACAAGCGTCTTATTTCATTTACATGTGCAGATCAATGAAGCTCTATTTTTGTAAGGAATATTGGAATGTGAACATGTTAGGGATACAAGTTAGGCTCTATGTGCTTTTTTGATGTGCAGAGACTGAGATCCGTGTGACTCTGGGGACTAACCCAGCATGCACTGGGGCGGAGCAGGGGCGACTCTGGTTCGATACTCTGAAACGGGGTCTTTTCATTTGCGATGGTACACGCTGGCAGTCTATGTCACAAGGTAAGGTCGTTCAGTAAAACATGAACCAGAATACCATGATATTACAATGGCAAAAAATTATGGTGCGTTTCAACAACTTCCATTGACGTTCATCAACTGATAAATTGTTTATTGAACCCAGAGAAAGACAGACTGGACTATGTAGATGATTATCAAGATCTATACACCAGCTCAGAGACGCTGGACATTGAGCTTTTCCAGATCCCCTCTCTCGGCCTGTTCGCCGCTATGGCACACAGAGCCACCAAACCGGGTTCTGCCATCTACCGCTGGGACGGCGTTCACTTCCAGCTCTACCAGAACATCAGCACCTTCAAAGCCCAGGCATGGAAACAGTTCACTATCGGTGGGAAGGTGAGAACATCATTCATGCGCAAAGAATTGAATCTGATCTTCTCTGCGGGAGACAGATCTTTTGACATTGACTTATCTATTTAAGTTTTAATTACTAAAGCTGTCAACCGCAGAAATTCACTTCCCTGAATGAACTGTTTCTAGCCTTCTGTCTGTCTGCAGTCTAATTGTTTCATCTTAAACAAAGATGTGGAACTGTAGCGAATAGGAAGCCATAAAAGTTCTTTGTTGAGACCTGCGGAGCCCTTTAACTGTCCTCCTCTGTATTGAGATCAGTGAAATAATGACTCATGTGCCGTATCTGCCGGCTCATCTCCGCGCAGTTCTATATTTAAGAGCTGGATTCAAATGACAGACTGACTGATAAGTGTAACTTTATCTCTGTTTGTCTCTATCGGGCTCATTTATCTTTATGTGTGTTGTACATGTGCCAGATGTTCTTGGCAGTGTCGAACTCCATGGGTCCAGCGAACGGAGGACGAGAGACGTCTGTGATCTATAGGTGGAGCAACAAGAGATTGAAGTTCGTTCGTTATCAGACTCTGGAGACACACAGCACTCGAGACTGGGAGGCCTTTCACATCAATAATGAAGCTTTTCTAGCCGTGGCCAATCACAGAACAGGTTGGTATGGTTGCTTGATGCTGTTCGGCTGTCGTTCCCCAAGAATGTTGAGCAAAATGGCACTTCAAAAAAATAGTAGATTCAATTTTTAGTGCAGATTTAAACTCAAGACTCTCTGCTTTAGCTGATCTCGGTTTAACATCAAGATGTGTCACGTCGACATTTTAATATACTGAAAAGAAACGAATGTCGTACTCTGTGTTTTTGTCATTGTTTTCTGAAAAATGTGTCGAAATTAAATAAAAAGATATCTGCACTTAAAGTACACTTAATTTAACAGGAAAACAAGATTCGTTTTCTCACCTATTGGCAGATTGACACCATTTGGATTTTTTCACAGGAGTCAAGACTTAATATCATGATGCATTTAGAAGTAAATATTTGTCAAATCAATTAGTTACGATGAATCGATTCCAAGATAAATGTTTGTGTTCATACAACATATAGTATGTGTGTGTGTCGTTGTGTACATTTATATGTAAATATAAATACACAAACATTCAAGGATATATTTAAGTAGGTGTGTGTGTGTGTGTATATATATATATATATGTGTGAGTGTCTATGTATACTGAATATAAATTATATTTAAGTATAAATCTATATTTATATAAATATTTGTTATATATACATACAAATGTACATGCACACATAGGTTTGTCAAATCAATTATTTGTGATTAATCGATTCCAAAACAAATGTTTGTGTTCATATAATATACAGTACGTGTGTGTGTATCTTTGTGTATATTTATATATAAATACACCGTCAATCAAGAATATTTTTAAGCAGTGGGTGTGTGATTGTGTGTGTAGAATATATATGTACTGAATATAAATTATATTTAAGTATAAATATATATTTATTTAAATATTTGTTATATATACAGTACATATGAAACACACACATATTATATAAACACAAATATTTATTTTGGAATCCATTAATCGATTTGTCAGCACTAATGTATCGCGATTTGAGATTGTTTAAGCTATTTGTACTGAAAAACTTAGTACTAAGTTGGAAATACATTTTTGCTGCGTTATTTGAAATTTTTGATAAATTGTACAAAAAGCCTCTCTATCCAAACAACAAGGTTTAAAAAGCTTATTTGCATTATGGTCCTTTATATTTAAAATGAAGAAAATAAATAAAGTGTTAACACTTATAATTGGAACCAAACAAGTTACAATCAACACACTTCAAATCAATTATTATATATCGCTGTATTTCTAAAAACATTTGTTCTATAAAACACTTGTTCACTTACTTCAGCCCATTAAATAACATCTCTGTCATCACTCTAGAGGATGGAGATCACAACATTGACAGTGTTGTTTACAAGTGGAACCCAGACACCAAGACGTTTGAGGTGAACCAGACCATCTCAACATCAGGAGCGTACGACTGGGAGTTTTTCACCGTAGGGCCGTACCACTTCCTCGCGGTGGCCAACGCGTTTGATGGCACATCCACGCAAACCGATTCGTCAATCTATGTCTGGCTCGGTGGAGCATTTCAACTCTTTCAGAGTATACGGGTAAACATCTAAATGATGGTTCACACGGAATCATTCTCAAAATAACTGACTTTGAAGCTTCTGTAAATATAGAAGACATCACCAGCCTGCATGAGTCAAAGACTAAGGAGTGTGTTAGGAAAATATCATGTCAAAAATATGATTGAAGGTCCTCATGGAGGTGTTTCCCAGTTAGTTACGTTTACCTGACACCTGTTCTCACAGAATCACCTCAGGGTGTCAGTAGTATCGCTTGGGTTGTTTAAGTATAGGGTGAATTAAAGCCGCAACCATCATAAAATACCACGATGTGCTACTTCAGAGATTTATTAAAATCCTGTCATACACTCGATCGCTGCAAATGACTTCATATGTAAAAGCTTGAGGTAATACTGGGAAAATAGAAAGTATTCCTATTTATTATTTTCTCACTCTTATGTTTTAGACTTGTAAACGAAATACGCATTTCTTCACACAATATTGTTAAAATCCTATAGAGTAAGCCTCATGGGTTACTTTACAGTGGTGATGCATTTATAGACAGACAAGGTCTCTTTGAAATACTGTATGGAAAATAAATGCAAAGCAATGATGTGACGTGATATTTTATATGCTAGATTTAAAATAAACCACGCGTCTAATGGCACAGTATATAAACAGTAATCGGAAGTCGGATGAATAATGTAACAACAGCTTTGATTTAAAGCTGTAAAAGTATTAAACCATTTCAATGGCTGCTGAATTGGCTTTAAATCACTGATGTAATGTACATGTCAGACTCTCAGCTTGTGATGTGTTGTCAGCCCTGTCGGCTGGGAATTTCCCTCTGTGCAGATGTGTTTTATAGGGGAAAGAGGAGCAGAAGAGCTTTAATTGTGTGTCTTTGTGTTAATATTAAGCATTTAGATGAGATTACACTATAATTGAATCTCTGAGATCAACAAAAATCAAAGTCTCTGTGATGTGATATGATATGTAACTCATCAACATGTTGATGCAGTCGGGCTGTGCTTCCCAAAAAAGTCATGCACTTTAGTCCTCTTTAAGTTTGCAAAAAATGTAAATAATGTCATCTCATTTGTGTATAAACTGTTTCAGACCCATGAGAAAACAGTACCTGGTAATGGCGTTTGGACTTTCGGATATGAATGTGTCATGTAAAGTATATAACCCATTGCATTTCCTCTTTAATCCTGTAATATGTGGTTTTCTGTAGACATTCGGGGCTACGGACTGGGAAATGTTTCAGATTGGAAAAAGAGTGTTTCTAGCAGTTGCTAATGGACACATGTTGTGTGAGAGAGGACCGAGCCTTTATGCCATCAACTCAACTATATATGAACTCGACATGACAACCAAGATGTTCCTCAAGTTCCAAGACATCGTCACATACAGGTTAATCTCAACTTTCCTTTCTTCTGAAACGAACATCGGTACACCTCGGATATTCCTCCACAAATGAAAATAGAAGTACAATTGCTTTAAATGAGAAACTCATAGATTTGAGCTCTTTTAACACTCTGTTGACAGTGCAGTGGACTGGGAGTTCTTCTCAATCGGAGATGAGCACTTCTTAGTAGTAGCCAACTCTTATGATGGAGCGTCCTACTCTTTGAACAGTGTGATTTACAGGTAATACTCCACAGCTTATATGGAATAAACCACTCAACCTATGTCATTCAAGTGTGCAGTAAAACTGAAGATTACTGAACATATTTTAAATACTGACTGTCATGTTAGAGACAAGATTTGGCTTGTTTACGTATAAAAGCCCCAGTAAACCTACAAAATATACTTAAGGGTCTATTGTTCGGAAGATATGATGTTATGTTGCATAGTCATGTTGAATGTTTAAAAAAAACGTTTTTGTTTGTTGTTGACAGGTGGCAGGGATACGAGGGCTTTGTGCCGGTCCATCGGTTACCCACTATTGGCTGCAGTGACTGGGAGTTCTTTACCTCAACAGAAGGTTCATTCCTGATGTACTCTAGCGCCAAAGCACCTCTCTCCAAAGTCTTCAAGCTAAGGGTCCACTGAGGGTCCAATCGAAGTCACAGACTCAATGGTTTTCTATGCATCCTCAGCTGTGACATTGCAATGTCAGAGAGGCGAATCTGATTTACAATGGATTGAAGTTTGAGACTTTTGGAAAACTACCTCATCTCCTTAAAAGGACTGTCGGCATGCATGGTAAAAAATTCAGAGATAACTCTGTCACATGTGTTCAATTTAATCATTTAAATGTTTCGGCAAAGGACTGCGTTGTTTCTGTCAGAATGTCAGTGGGCTTCTGACATCCCTTCCCGGGTCCTGAAAAACAGAATCTGTCTTGGTTTGGGATACAGACAGGTTTTGTGTATCTGTCATGACAAATACATTGTTAAACACAAATAAAAAGTAACCAAAAATGTAAAATAATGTAATAATGCTATTTATATGTGAAATATTGCATACTTTATTCTTTGCACTACATTAAACCTATTTTACTTCATGTTGCTATTTTTGACAATATGCTTTTACTTAATTGTATCAATTAGTATATATAACTGCTTACATTTTAATATAAATACATCGTCCGCTCCTGAGAGAAAAGTTGTAGTTCTTTTAGATAAACAAAAAAACAAGCGCGAATAAGAGTGGTTAGCATTCAGAACTACAGGTGCCACAATGCACTGCGGCTGAACGTCTTCCTTGTGAAACATGGCTGCGTCCTGAAACACGAACAGCGTTCTACTCCAGATCTAATTTATGTCCTTATCATGATTTAATATCCGACTGATTTGGTTTAAACTGTCTCGTTTAACAAGACATGAAGTAAATGCGTCAACGGTGTAATAAACCGGAACTAATACAGCGACTGTCATCGACAAACATTGGTTGTATGAAATCTCAGCGCTGAAATATGGAAGCAGTCGCGCTGTCACGTCAGATTGGCAGTTTGCGTTTAAAGGACTGAGATTCACCGACGACACCGTAAAATATATATTTTCCCCCGGTTGGTTTCTAAAAAGCGATGTTTAGTCCTGTCAAGTCTTCTTATTCCAGGGTGAGCCCGTCGGTTGTAAACCGGGAGCTGGGGAAGACCAAGATGAGATAGCAATAGGTGAAACTTTCACTTTTCTCTAAACGAAACCTAACGAGCAGGAGGTTTATCGACTCTAAACGTTGCGAAGATGTTCGGGGATCTGTTTGAGGAGGACGGGGACGGCTTTTCCTCCACACCTGGCACAGGTAAACCTGTGAAGGGGAGAGAGTGCGAACCTCCTCCACCCCGGGGTATAGTCCAACTGTGCGGGATCAAGAATCAGGGTGGCACTTGTTACCTGAACTCCCTCATCCAGACTCTTCTGTTCACACCTGAGTTGAGAGGTGAGTTGAAGACTTGGAGGATGTTTGTGATGTTTGGTGCTTTTACTCACGATTGTCTGTTGTAGAGGAACTCTTCAGTCTTGGACCAGATGAATTGGGAAGTCTGGCTGATAAGGACAAACCGGAGGCCAAGGTGCGTGTGAGGATGAGAGCTGCAGCAGGTGGAGATGAGCTGATGCTTGTGTGTGTGTTTTAGAGGGACAGGTGAATAGACAGTTTGTGCTGTGTGATCTCAGGTCCGTGTGATCCCACTGGAACTTCAGAGTTTGTTTGCTCGTCTTTTGCTGGCGGACGAACAGACGGCCTCTACAACAGATCTGACTGACAGCTTTGGATGGACCAACAATGAGGTACAAAGCCCTTAGGGATCTTGCTTTACTTGTCGTACAGCAGACGCTTTTGATTTTTTAAAAGGTAGATTGCCAAAGAGTCACTTCGGATTAAAAACTTGAAATATAACTATATTAGTGTTTTGTTTAAGGTGGTTTCGGTAACGCTTATTATTCCTTCAAACTATAGAACAACCACTGATGAATGTAGGGCTGCGGCTATCGATTATTTTAGTAATCCAGTATTCTACAGATTTTGATCGGAAATACATTTCTTTATTAGCATACTGAATATACAAGAGAAAATAACACAGGTCTCTGAAAATGAACAACTAATTAGTTTCATTTTTAGAAAAAATATTTTTCATTGCTGAAATGAGATCGCATACATTAATATACGTTAACCCATTTAATACATTACATTGCCATATTACATTCAAAATGCAATATAACACAAATGTATACATAAGAAACAATAATAACAGAAAGAATAATTTAAAAGGTAAACAACTAACTTCAGCTTATGCATGATGCCTTAAGTTTCCTTTTTTTACTATTAAATAGTAATATATTTGTCCAATGTAGTTGGATGGAGTTAAATGGATTAAACAAGGCTTCGAGAAATTGCAAATAAACAAATTGCCTCAATGATTTTTTGGTATTAGAATTACTTGAGTAACCATGAGGAATCCTTTAAGCCATAGTTGAATGTCACAGACTGATTCTTCATTCAGAGAAATGAGGATGCTCTCTGATGACTGTGACACTGAACTCTTCAGTTCTGGAGTGAGAACATGTTCATCTCATATGTTGGTCTGGGTTTAATGTTTGGGTTGTGTCTTTAGGAAATGGCTCAGCAGGATGTTCAGGAGCTGAACCGGATCCTGTTCAGCGCTCTAGAAAGCTCTTTAGTGGACACTTTGGGCAGCAGTCTCATACACCGACTGTACCACGGGACGCTTGTCAACCAGATCACCTGCAAGGAATGCGGCAACATCAGTGAGCGACAGGTGAGATGAGAGAGTGTGTGTGTGAGTTCACCTCACTTTTTTATTCACTTGATTTGACTTCACTAATTTGTTTTAATTCACACTTGATTATAATTCACTTGACTTCAGTGTGCTTTAATTCACTTACCTTTCCTTTGATTCTCTCTCAGGAGGACTTTCTGGACCTGACAGTGTCCGTGCGGGGTGTGAGTGGACTGGAGGAGGCGCTGTGGAACATGTTTGTGGAGGAAGAGCTCTTTGAGGGTAAAAACCTCTATCGCTGCAGCAAATGTGACCAGCTGGTCAGGGCTGCTAAGGTCAGTCACGACTTTTATCGCTTGTTTGTCTTTTTTTTTATCCCAGGCCATGTTCACTGGAGACTCAAAATTGAGTTTGCTGAAAAATCAAATATAGTTTTAAACTCCATACATTTATCTTAGTAACGCACATTATGAACTTGAGTCAATTCTGCTGCAAGTTCTGAAAGTCACAGTTTTGTAGTACATCAAGCTCTTTCATCTTAAACAATCAAAATGGATTCCTCATCACATGACCCCATGCATTTGCAAATAGTGCTAAGCTGCAATTCAAGAGAACTACAGTATCTGCTACAGGGAAACCTGTTTAACTTTATTATGTCGCTGTTTGCAGTCTGCTAAGCTGAGGAAGCTGCCACCGTTCCTCACCATTTCTCTTTTGAGGTTCAACTTTGACTTTGCCAAGTGTGAACGCTACAAAGAGACGGGAAGCTACGTCTTTCCTCTGACCTTCAATCTCAGAGCATTTTGTGAGCAGGTACAGAACATGAGGTCAAAAACCGAATGCGTTAAAAGAAAAGATAACAGCAGTAATCAAATTGTGTGAGTAATAAAGTAATACGAATATTAATACACACTTTGTTTTCAACAGAGCAATTGGTCTGACTCGGAGTATTCGTACGAGCTCTTCTCTGTCATCATACACAAAGGAGGATGTTACGGTGGCCATTATCACGTCTATATCAAAGATGTGGATCAGCTTGGCCACTGGGAGGCACCGGTGAGTCTGTATGTACAGTATGACATGTAGTTTCATAGACCTCAGGTTTTCTCTGAACACTCAGGACATTAATTTGTGTTTTATGAGGTTTTTATGTACATCAGGTAGCACGTACATCATACATCATCTCTATCTCTTAGCTTTGCTAAATCTTTTTTCTGCTGCATGCTTTATGATGTAATCCTCTATTGTGATTTGTCATCAGGAGGAAGATGTAAAAATTAAGACGAAGACCCGGACACAAGAGGCCAGAGTGACAGAAGACAACAGTGAAGTTGAGAATTCAGTGGACACGGATGATCCGCTTTCTGTTCTGACCGCTATTCTTGCTCAGGTACAGCATCAATCTATAGGGCTGCTTGCTGCCATGAGTTGTTCAAATTAAATCGCTGTTAGAGAATTTACCAGTAATATTTAGCATATTTATATAAAATATAATTCATACAAAAAATTGGTCTAGCACTGATGCTTGTAACATGCATTGTGAACATTCAATCTTGCGAATATTCAAATTTTTCTTTTTCTCAGGAGGAGTCAAACTCTGTGCTTGTGGATCAGCTGGGACAAAAGCTGCTGAATCAAACCGGCACACCGTGGAGCAAAAAATACAAGAAACAGTACGGCACCATCAGCAAGGTTAGAAATTTACAATTTTAACAGAGCTGCTTATGTTGTACAAAACTAAACGAGAAGAACATTTTGCAAGATGTGGAGGTTGAAAGTTGTTTGAGCTGCTGGTGGATTGAGAGTGTGAAGGTTCTAGTACGCGGCGATTTTACTCCAACACTTCATGTTCCAGTTTCTTCAAACCCATCCTGAGGTGTTTCTGCTGATCTCGAACGGAACCCGTGTTGCTCTGAAGAGCACTGCTCCTGCGGCGGAAGAATCGGTTCCCACCAAACCGTTCAGTCCTGCAGCCGTCCCGGAGACCATGGAGGCCGAAGCATCAGACACATCCGACGGATGCCACTGGTTTGATCTGAATGACTCGACTGTAACAGCCATTACAGAGAAGGATATAGAGAAACAGTTTCAGGGCAAAGAGAGCGCCTACATGCTCTTCTACAGGAAGTCCACCATGAAAAGACCTCCAGAGGGTATGCTGATGAAAATCGTTTTTAAGTCTAAACGTTTGTGTTTCTAATTTTCACTTATAAATATTGAAACGTTACATAGTGTGTTGTGTTTAACAGCAATAGGAAACGCTGCATACAAAGTGCCGCCTCACCTTCTGGAGATGGTTCAAGAGGAGAACGCAAGACTTCTGCAGAGGAGGTGGCGTCACGTACAATTCAACACGCTCACACACCCGTACGACACATTTGTGTAACTTCAAAGTATTCTGTGTCTGCAGAACCGAGTTTGACGCCACGAGTAACAGCATTGAGGTGCGGCTGCATCTGGCCCCTCACTACCGCTGTGAGAACGGAGCTCTGCACCCCACGGCACCGAACAACGATTCCATCATCACAGTCACCTTTGATCGCAGACAGACGGTGGGAGACCTGCGACTGGCCGTTTACCAGGTGACATCTTTAGTCTGGTGACATCACACCTACATCAACTCACGAAGTGACCAGCAAGTGACCTTTGACCTTGGTTTGCAGATGCAGGATCTTTGGGAAGGAGACATGGCTTTGACTGTGGCTAAGAATGTGCCGGCTGGATTACATTTGTATGACACGCTTACAGGTGAACGGTTGCTTTTGAACACTCGCTGACAGACAGACACATGATTCAGTGATTCACGGGCTATTTCTGTTTCTCGTGTTGTGACAGATGACCAGATGTCCCTGTATAGTGCAGGAGTGTGTAATGGCACGGACCTCTTCGTGTGGAACGGAAGAGATGTGAGGAATTGCTTGAACACTGGCGCCACACAGTGGCTGGACAGATTTATTATAAATATTTAATTTGATTCAGTGCCGGAACCTCTCTCAACTGTCTGTGTTTTATTTTATTGAACACTTCTGTTTAAAAGTGTCTGCATTATATTGTGACAAAAAACCCCCTTAAAACGTCTTTTTCAGGTCAATGGTGTGACGATACAGACCGGCGCTGAATGGGAGCCGGTTTTGCTCACCGTCTTCCGTCCCTCCGCAGAGCAGCTGGGCTGTGAGGACGAGTCTGGGGTCGGGGAGGGAGACGCAGACGCAGACGCAGACGGTCTGGTGCGTTCCATGAAAGCCTTCGCCGGCGGAGCCACACTGGGTACAGTTCTCGAGGCCTTAGGTCCACAGGAGGCCCTGCTATGCCAGGAACAGAGCCGCCCGGGGGCTGATGGAGGCGGCGCCAGCGGCTGGAAGGTTTTTCCGCCTCAGGACATGAAGAGGACACTAAGGGAGTTGTCTTTGAAAGATGGAGATGCTTTACTGCTCCTGCAGCTGGAAGAACTGGACAGCAGGTGAGGGACACACACTGCCAACATCAAGGTAACGTTGGTTAAAGTTATAATAAATAGTCAGATTTACAGTAAGTTAACTGTCTCTCCACAGTATCTTTAACATGAATGGTGATATTGTTACGGTGACGACGCCGTCAGACTGTCGGTGGCTGCAGGTGGAGTTTTGCCCACGGAATGGGACACAGGAGGACGATGCGGAGCAGAACAAGAGGATAAGTAAAGTCTCTGCCTCTGGAAATATGGTAAATAAATACATACAAGCGCAGATACAGACTGTTTGTGGAGTTTGAACTGATTTGTTGTGTGTGACTCTCGCAGCTGCTGTCTGAGGTGAAAGACAAAGCTCTCGAGGGACTTCAACTCCTGGATAAACTCAATGGTAACAAGACTCGATAATTACGAAATCACATTTCAACAAGCTCGATGTTTCAGGAGACTCATTTTGTCATTCATTCATTGTCAGGTCTTGAGTATTGTCTGAGACAGATGGATCGATCTGGAAAACGTTTACCTCCAGGTACCTTCTCAGAAAATACATCAGCATCGCTGCTAATGTGGTGTCAAGTTTTTAAGCATACGAGTTTGCATGTGTTCCAGTGCACGAACATCTGAGCGTTCGGGATGCGGGGATCAGGTTGATGACATCACTCTTCCTGTGCCCCGGACCGGCACCCACAGCACAACAGGTGCGTTGTAGAGAGCATCTGTCTTACCCGTGTGGACTGTTTTGACTTTCTACTGAGAATTTTCTACTTTTTTTCGCAGTTGTTTTTGTACTTCAATGTTTGTCTAGCGCCCTCTGATGGTCAGGAGCTGGAGGTCATTGTAGAGGAGTCTCTAACCGTTAAAGAGGTGAGCTCTCTGGTTGTGTTATCAAGATGTGCGGGAACGCAAGTAATAATGCCGCGTCTTGTTATTTCAGTGCCTTAAGAAAATGTTGCTGATGGCGAGGCTTGAAGGTAAAAGCTGGTTTTTTAAATATGTGCAGGAGCGATTAACTTGACCAGATTTATGATTTGAGCATCTGTTTAGGAGACTCGTGGCATTTGAGGAGACTCGACTGGTGTGAAGAGATCGGAGAGCCCCTTATGGATGAGGTAGGGCACAATAGTTGACCCGTTGCCCAACAAACAGCCAACTTTTGTATTATTTATGACTTTTTAAGCTGACTATTTAAAAGTTATATGGCAACCCACCCAAATTTAGTTTTCGCTAAAATGCTAACAAATAACTAGAGATGTAATGATTCACACAACTCACGATGCTGATCTCACAATGCGTTGTTTTTACAAAATGAATTGTGATGGATTAGAAATGATCAAGTGACCTTTTGTTATTTATTAAATGCTGCACATTTCTTTGTCAACTAAAAAAATATTTTTTGTCACTGTAAACTAAATTGAAAAAAGTCTCATAAACTAGGATTGTGTCTTTGCTTTTCCTAACTTGAACTTTTTTACATGTTCTTTAAAAGAAATATCAACATATACCAAGTATGCACTTAACACAGCACCCCCTGTTGTTCAAATCATGCATTACGTGAATCATTTAACATCTGAACCGACTTGAATCTTCAAATATTTTAATCGGCTCACTGTGAATTCTTACATCCCTTAAATGACCTGATTGCTTTGACCATGGTTTTACTCTCATTTCCCAGAATGCATCTCTGAAAGAGGCAAAGGTTCTTCATGGGGACACGCTGGTGCTGGTGGAGGGGCGACTTCCTCCAAAGGTGCATTCTTGACTTTGTTTTTTCTTTGTGTGTTTAAATTTTTTAAATTTAAACAAGATATCTGTGTTTTTCACTCTAATCTCAGGGTTACCTTAAACTGTCTGTCAGGATGTACACGGATCCTTTTGACAGCTCCAGCGCTCAAGAGCTATACCAGAAGTTGCCTACAGGTTGGACTTCTAGCACATTTTTTTATATCCTTCTGTGAAAACGTCCATAAATCATAAATATCTTCATTAAACAGTATCAGCCAGCTGAAGGGTTGTGTGTGTGTTTTGTGGTGTTTTCAGAGTGCTCTGGATCAGAGATGAGATTTGTAGGATATGTGGAGATATCAGAGGAGGCTTCATTAGATGACTTCAAGACTCAGGTTGGTCAATAGTCGCCAGACAGCACTATCAGTTGTTTATCTAATAATAATAACTTTCCACATGGTTGACGATATCAGGGCCTTTATACAGGTCTTTCCCACAGGCCAGCATGATAACATCAAGTCTTTTAGAGGCATTTGTACACTAATGAGTCATCAAATGCAGATCTCCCACAGCAATTATTTTAAATGACGGGAAAGGTCGTGGAAATGTCAGTGATTGGTCAATAAGTGTGGGAACTCTGTTGACCTCCGTAATTACGGTAGAGTCCCATAAACCCCACCCACCCTTGAGAAAAGCCTTTCTACACTTTTTCAGGTGACAACTCTGCCGGCCCTTCATGACGTGTGCGTGCCGAGCCCTGCGTTCCTGCGCGTATGGACGCTGGAGGGACGGAAACTGGCTCGTATACTCAGAGGAAAACAGCAGACACTCAGGTTCATTGCTTTGTGTCTTTTACCTCCTTTCCTACAATGAGGTGCTTTTAAAGGGACGTACACTTTCTCGTTGAATCGGCTGCTAATATTCTCCTCGTCCTGCAGGAAACTAAAGCTGGGGAATGGGGCGGAGGTGTGTGTTCAGAGGTTGATGAAAGAGGAGGACCTCGGGTGAGACTCATATGACAGTCAATTTATAGAAATACTGTGTTTTCCTGCGGAAAGGAGAATTTCATATTTCTGTTTGTTCAGGCCGAAGGATTTGCTGCTGAAGGTTCAGATGGGGGTGCCCGGAGAGAAGGCGTATTATCCCGCAGAAGAGTTTTTGTGGGATGCCGGACGTGACGGGACCGCCAGGGGTCTGTATGCTGCTTTGGCCACTCAGTACGGTCTCACTCCTGACAACCTGCTTCTGGCTAAACACCTGCCTGACAAACACACCTGGATGCCCGTCTCCAACTGGGTGAGGAAAGAAAGAGTTTGAGAGATTTAATCACTAATGTATATATTAAATAAACATGTTTTCATGAGAAGATATGATCCCATGAAAACTGTAACAGAACAGTAACTTAAAGTATCTGAGTGAGGGGTCATAGCTGTGCTATGCTGTAAATATGCCATGGTTTATATTATCCAATCAGCATCAAGTACCGTAATCCATTTTTTTAGTGAAGTGTATTAACCCTGCTGAATAATCTCAGACTCAACAGGTCTCAAAACGCAAGAAGAAGAGGAAAGCTGAAGGTTTACACGCAGCTCCTTTCTACCTGAAAGATGGAGATATTATAGGTGTCAAGGTAAACGGAAGCAAGAATCATCAAAAACCGCGTTCTGTCTGATTGGCCCACAAGCAATCACTTTATTGATTTGCTCCCGTGCAATACAATGCAACTTAAAAAAAAAAAAAATGACATGATTTTGTCACATTTCTTAAAAAAAGATGAAACAGGAAGTTCTGTCATTGAAAACAGACACATTTATTTCCAACTCTGTGCTCAACTATTTATGCTTTTCTAATTAGCGTCATATTTTAACAATGTTTTTTCTGTGTTTCTGTAGAATCTGCTTATAGACACCAGTAAAGAATTCTGCACTGTGCAGGATGAGATCGGACAGCAGAGACTCAGGGAGGAGGAAGCCAATCACAAAACAAGGTACGATTGTTTCAGAATATAGAGAAAATGTTTGTTAGCCTTTACTTGACTTCATCTGCTATGTCCGACTCAAACTAAATCATGATTCAGATCCAACAGTGAAATCAGATTAAACTTGGGTTTAGGAAACGTATTACAGTCTGAATTGGAGGTCACAAGCCAACATAACTGTTGAGTGACCTAGAGTAAACTCCAGAGAAATCTTTGGGTGCCTTCTGTCCTACAGATCATATCTTAAAAACATATTTCAATTGGTTGCAATGTGGAAAAAATCTGTTGACCATTTGATTTAATGTTGTCTATTAGGGAAAATGCTGACAGTGGGGATTGTACACAAAACACAGGCCCTAAGAAGTCCGGCCCAACTAGGAACCGGAAACCAGAGGTGGCCTTATCCATTAATGTTGGATTGTTCAGGTAACCTATGTGAACAAGCACCCCCGAGCTGTTCATTGGTCAGACACTCAAGAAGCCAAAACCATTGGTGCCACGACAGAATCTCCACAGTGTCACGATGTAGAGACCGGACCGTTGGTGTCTAGTGCGGCCTCACAAACAGCTTGTTTTTCAGAACACGTGAACATAAGATTTCATGGGCAAAATGATCCGAAATCCAAACCTTAACTTAAGATGCTTTTAGACTGGAGGACCATTTGGAGATAAAATGGGAATTTATTTGAACTGTCAATCCAACAAAGTGACGTCCTCTCTACAGATTTCTTGAACAAAGTGCATCTTGAATCTCAGCCTTTTTATGCAGCTCATTTCCAGAACAGTTCTCTGTGCCCAGCGAGACTAAGAGAGAACACAGGACTTCTTTGCCTCATTAGTGTTGAATGTGTGTGAATCTATAAGAATAATGGTGACGGTTGTTTCCGTATGTCTTGAAGAAAACCTTCAATAACCTTTAAAAAAAATCATCACAATACTGTATAACAGATTTGTTTTATACAGAAATCTGTTATTTGTCATTTGAAAAGTTTTATGCCTTTGAGACATCAGATCATAGTAAAATCCGAAATAATGTTGTCTGTGATAAAAATGTTCTTTATTAAAAATGTCCTCAAAACACTTTGTTTTTATTTACCCGCCCTCATGTCGCAAATTGCGGTTGCTTATGGGTCATTTTATGAAACTTTGTTGGTTTGCATTTCAAAGCTTGACAAATGTGGCCATTCTGAAATGCCATTTTGTGAAAAAGAGCTGTTAAAAGATTGAGTTGACATTAGAAAGTCTACAGCTTTGGAACAATAGTCCCATACCGCTCTTTTTTCCACGTTGGTTTTACTTATTAGGTTAATGAAGAAGTTATTTTCAGTTGCCTGTAGACCACATTGTTTACTTCTCATGATTTTAACTCATGATTGTTTATGATAATTAGATTTTTATTGAGGTTTAATTGTTGGTTGAAAATTGTGGATGTTAAGGAAGAGAGACCGATCAGAGGAAAACACTGCATCATACCAACCAATCAGAATTTGGTGGCAGCCCTAATCCAGCAGCAGTTGGCTCTAAAACATAAATTACACAAGCTTACTAAGCAAACATCCTAATGTTAAATGGAATATAAATTAGAAAATAAATCTTAATTTGATAAATTTAGGCACAATTCACACATTACTCGTCCGGTAGTTTTACATGATGCACAACTATAATAAAACAACTACAAAAAGTTTACCAATCCAACCACACACTTTCACTATGGACCCTTTATTTTCTCAATTCTATGCTTAATTTTATTCTTTACATATATTGCAAGTTTTATATTGTTTTATTTCGTAATACTAATTGGTGAAGTAGTGTCGCTTATCAGATAATGTAAATAGGCTTCCTCCTACGCCTTTTTCGGTTAATATGCAGTTGTTTTGGAAAGTTGTTTGTGAGAACTGAAATATATAAAAATGATATGAAATTACAGGAGTCCTGTTTGTACATTGTACTTACATATACTCATAAAACAGTTCTGGCAAGCCCACATCTTAAATCTAATGGATAGTCTGTTCAAAATGAAAGTATTTCCTCTGCTATGTACTGAATGGAGTGTAACTTAATTTTTGATTCAACATGAACATAACAAATGCTATGCCTATGACACAATGTCAAATTAGGAAGTATTGTCATAATATGTGCATGCGTGCATGTGTTCTGATTTGCGATTACCGACACATCTGTGTTGTATTTATCTTATTATTTTTCCTATTTATAAGGATTATCAGTGGTTTTTATATACAGTATATAGTATATTTTATTGTATTTTTATAACTTACAAGAGAGATGATTATCTTTGAAAAATGGAAATGGTATTTTTTTATGATGCAGTGAGAACTACTGAATTAGACCTAAACGCTGGATGTGTATCTATGTTTGGCATTGTTCATTTCTGTGATATAGTCGGCAGGATAATATACTGTAATGCTGATATTTTTTTAACAATGTGTACTGTCTGAAATAAAGATATAAAAGCTCTCATTGGGATGGTACCCTTTGGTATCAAAAATGGTACCTTTGATGTACTCTTCATGGGGCACTCTTCATGGGCAAATGTGTACCATCCCACTGAGGGCTTATGTACCTTTATTTTATGACATTGGGGCGTGTTCTGTTTACTTATCACATGTCATGACCTGTCACGAGTCAATATAAAGCAAGATTGCTTTCGGTTCAACATCCCCATCAACGAGCAGAAGGACTTTTAAGAGCAGATCGAAATTCACTATGTCTACAGTGGAAAGAGAAGTTGTTCTGGAGGCCCTTTCTGCTCTCCTCGGTGTTCCTGTGAAGTCTGTATCAAAAGCAGCGTCAAATGTTGATGAACTCAACATATGGAATTTGTTGTCCACACTTTTGTTTGGCAGACTTACGACAGATCTCATGCAGGGAGGTCTCGATAAAGGCTTACGTGATGAGCTGTTCGTGGACATGGACGAGTTCTTTGACCCAAAGTATGATTATGATTTCACACACTGCAACGACAAGTCTACTTGCATGCGGGGCAATGAGGCATACAAACGACCGTGTGGATGGTCCCGCATTGCTGTCAAAGTCCTGGATAAGTATCCTGATGGAAATGTGTGGCTGGGCACAGATGGTTGGAGGAGTCACTCGGTGGCTGGCGAATGGCCCGTCTCCTATCACGGGACCAGCATTGAGGGAGCTAAAGGTATCCTATCATCACATTACAAAGCAGGTCCTAGAGATCTGTACGGCAGAGGAATCTATTCAACATATGACATCGATCAGGCTTCTGGTTACAGCAAAGAATTTACATCCAAAACCAATGGAAAGACCTACAGAGTCCTGATGCAGAACAGAATCAATCCACAAATGAGAAAAGTGTGTGACAGAAGAGATTACTGGCTGATCGAGATCCCTGAAGGCACCTCACCTGAGAAAGAGAAAGAGATCGTGGAGAAATCCATTCGCCCGTATGGCATTCTGCTGAAACAGGTGTGAGCAGATGTTGGCTGTTATTCATTGGTCATATGGGTGTTTGGCACCTCAACTTTCTTCCCCAGTTAACATCAACAAGAACTCTAAATTCAAATCCAAACTCAAACCTTAATAACTAACAATATACTCTTTTTGTTTGAATATATTTTGATGTGTAACCCTGTGACCTGTTTGCTCTACTTATTTTTAATGTCATTGAGCTATGAAAAGTCACTATATAGGTTAAACCTATTGGTATTATTATTGTTGTGTTTAATTCTTCTTAATTTTCTTGTTCTTGGTGTTGAAATGAACACAAGTGCGTGAAAATCACAGTTATTTATGATCACACTATGAGCTTCTTTTGAAAGAGGTTGTAACAGGCACTTAATATTGTAGCTTTTAAGATCTTTCCTTTTACGTCACACGTTGTCGTGTGCTTCTTTCGCTTTTATTTTTTGTCAATTGGGACACACCTAAAACACTGTTGATGCTACAAGATGAGAAATCCTTACACCATCTGACTGTCATCCTGAATTTACTGTACTTCTATAGAAAGATTGCAAGCTGATAAAAGGAAATTAATCTGATTTATAATTACTCAAATAATTATTTAAGAGTTCAGTTTTCTAGGATTAGTATCTAAAATAGCAGTAGAGGGAAATTTAATATAAATGAACAATAAGTTTGATCAGTTTTGTTTGTAGTGTATACTTTGTGTAGCTCATGTATTCTTATTATTGAATGTATACAGTTGTTTAATGTTTTTTCTTACTTCAAATATGATTGCTGTTATATCCATATTAAACAAGAATTTGTTTTTTTCAAGAATTGATTTTGTTCTACTCATGATCTAATCCTGGATTTTTTCTTCATAAGCACGTTATTAGAATGACACAAATTTATATTTTTTATATTTATATTATATTTATATTAATGATGTTTTTACACTCTTCAACCATCATTTTTTTAGTTTTATAGTTTAATCACAAGACATGAACACTCTTTTGGCGAACACAGTCAATAAATGACATTGTTTCATAATATAGAGATAAAAGTAAAAAAAAAGCAGTGCTTGGAGTAAGTTTGAACCTTGTAACTCTTTGGAAATTACCAATATTTTCCATGAACAACGTGTTTCTTAACCTGAGGGAATGTTATGTAAGAATGAAAGTTAAAGTTGCAGAACAGGTTATAAAAGTGCGGAAGAGAAAGCAAAAAACAAAGTCTGAGGCATCAAGTCAAGTGTAGATTTTATGTACTTTTCCGCTAAAGAAGAGTGCACGACAGAGATGTCACTCCATCTGTTTTTACGGGCACATCTTGTGTCAGTGGTTGGCGAGTGGCCCGTCTCCTATCACAAAACCAGCATGAAGAGTGCTGATCTGTTCAAGTGTACAGGAGACTCAAAGTCTGATATAAAAGAAACTTCTGCACAGTAAAGAAACAGAATTTAAAATGTTCTTCCAAACAAAGGTAGCTTAAAGAAAGAGTCACGATGATGTCTAAACATGTGTATGCATGTCTCTATCAAAGATTTTAGCTTGACCATACTCAAAACTCCTCAAGTGAAAACATGTCAAAACATGAGCTTGATGAGCACAGCTCTTGGAGAGTTGGGTTGTGCCAGTGATTCCCTCAGCAGTCCGGACTATCTGTTGTAGTCTTCAGAGGTCGGTCTTGGCAACTGAGCCAGACCAGACAGTTTTCGAAGTGCAGGGGAAATGTCTTTTTTGCATTTAAAGCACAGAACAAAGTGGAGTTAATTTGTTTCAGGTTTTAGTAGAAGGATGTGTTATGTGCAGTGTTGATTTTTATTACTTATTAAATATTGTTATTAAATATTTATTTCTTCATGTATCCATTCTGCTCATGTAAATCTGTATTCATCTCACAGTCACTTAAAGCCAAGCTGACACTACGGGACTGTGATACTACTTGAATTACTATGGCGCTTACACTAACCAACAAGGTTTCTTGTCATCCTTCATCTTCTTGTTGTAGCACCTCACACGCACGCACGCACACTACACAACACAAGGCAGACAAAGTGCATTAACAACTAGACCTTGGTCGAGGAGCAGATGCGACTAACAGTGAAAACAACAAGTTTGATGGATGGCAAATGAGTTGTTGGGGAAACATTGAAGTGTTATTAAAGGGTTTTCAATATTCTATTATGTTATACCAGCCATTTGACGCTCTGTAATGGTAATAAATATATTTGCCAGCAGTGTTTAACTCCTCCACGAAACAATTTGATGTAAACTTTCTGAACTGTGATTGGCTGGACTAGTTCCATAGTATCACACACAACAAGATCACTTGTTGATAATATCAAGATGGTTTGAAGATATTGTAGCGTCTGATAGCTCGAGAGTGGTCCAGATCACTTTGCTGACCTGCTTAAAATAAACAAGCTTCGGTGACCGAAACGAACACGGATTTGGTTGCGACCCTGGGGTTTTGTCACAGACCTTGGAGATCTGTCCCGACAGCAAAATCCAGCAGAAATTCCCGTAGTGTGAGCTGGCCATAACCAGCTTTTTCTGGGAAGGAATGAAGTAACTGGAAATTACATTACTGTATTGTAAACATGAAAACATATCTAGGATTTCACCGTATAGTTCCTCATCTCACAAAGTCTGTATAAATAAAAGCCTTTGGTTTGTCACCAAGACAGAAGATATAGATTTTGAAAAAAAACAATAAAGGGGAGTTATTTCATTTCCGTTTAAATTTGTCAAGTAAAAAATTGGATATGTGGGTGTATGGGATTCTTATTGTTAAAAAATGGATCATTTTATAACTTATTATTTTCACTCATTCACATACTTGGATTTTTAGGAAATGTTTCATTCTTGAAAGAGAACTAACACAAACAATTACAAAACACCACATGCTCTTAAAGCGCAAATATGACAAGCATTGCGTTATGATTTTCTGTGACTTTATTTGGATTTGTTTAATATCCAGACATTTCTTGTGACTTATAACAAAAATCAGAACAAATAAAACAACCATAAAAAAAGGTAATAAATTCATAAATAAAACAACACCTTAGGTTTTATTTACAGAATATCTATTTTGTTTTTCTTTCTTTAAAAACAATCCATCAAACTTTAGAGAAAATGCAGGCCATTAAACTGCCATTGCAATTTATTTATTTGGTTTCTTCCATGATCGCAGAGAACAAAACATTTTTTTTCGCTCATTCTGTTTGTCATGTTCTATACATACATCCATGTCTTTTATCGTTGATCTGCCTCATAATACACTTTACCTATAACCCCCTGATATTTGTTTCTTTGTTTCCTTTAGTTTTACCTGTTCAACGAGGAGATGCTTGCTCATAAATATTTTCATGTTAAACTTAATTATGTATACAAATTCTAAAATAAATGTGTAAAAATAAATAATAGAATATATTTATATTTTTAAGAAATTTCCATTTCAAGTAGTATGCCAGGTTTCATTTTCACACTTAAGTTTCTAAATTAACAGTCATGTGATTTCTTAGAAACTCTTTATAACTTGTAGGCTATCCTTAAAACCTGTACTTTTTGTGCTACCTGTTTTGTATCCTCAGATTCTAGTTCCACTGGTTCTCCCTAATAATGCTAGAAATGGAGACCAATCAGATAACAGCCTCCTCAGCGTATCATCCAATGTGAAACGGGACAGTTGTATTTCTGACAATAGAATCTAAATTACTGTTGCAAATTAAAGTGAAAGTTGCAGCACTTCTTATAAAACTGAGGGTTCAGCAGAAAAGCTCAGTCTGGAGCAGTCAACACATTGAGAAAGATTTGAACTTATTCATTTCTCATTAGAAAGAATCAACATTAAACATGTCTACGAACATGACACATAAAGATGTGTTGCTGGAGGCTCTGTCTGCTCTCATGGGAATTCATCTGAAAAACTCAGCTGAAGACTTGAAACCGGCTGCTGAACTCGATATATTCAATTTTATTCCCATTGTGACTGGAAATTATTCAAACATTCCAGGGTGTCTGGATTTGTCTGGAGGCTGTCCCAAGGAGCTGTCTGTAAACCTGGAGAAATTCCTGGACCCGCGTTTTAATCATGATTACACAAATGAAAAAGATTTAACTT
Organism: Triplophysa dalaica; assembly: GCF_015846415.1. Lineage (NCBI taxonomy): Eukaryota > Metazoa > Chordata > Actinopteri > Cypriniformes > Nemacheilidae > Triplophysa > Triplophysa dalaica. The sequence continues at coordinate 1,925,244 of NC_079547.1, read as the reverse complement.
GCATGCGTGGTGGTGAGTTGTACAGACGGCCGTGTGGATGGTCCCGCATTGCCCTTAAAGTCCTGGACAAGTATCCTGATGGAAATACCTGGCTGGGCACAGCACAACCCAAGGCTGCACCCAGTAACCAGTCTGCCAGTCCGGCCCAGGCAGGATCGAGGAAGGACTCTGTGGTTGGCGAGTGGCCCGTCTCCTATCATGGAACCAGCTTTAAGGGAGCAATAGGAATCACAAAATCTAATTTTGAACCAGGATCTGGAAAAGCTTACGGCAGAGGAATCTATTCAACATATGACATCGATCAGGCTTCTGGTTACAGCAAAGAATTTACATCCAAAACCAATGGAAAGACCTACAGAGTAATGATGCAGAACAGAATCAATCCACAAATGAGAAAAGTGTGTGACAGAAGAGATTACTGGCTGATCGAGATCCCTGAAGGCACCTCACCTGAGAAAGAGAAAGAGATCGTGGAGAAATCCATTCGCCCGTATGGCATTCTGCTGAAACAGGTGTGAGCAGATGTTGGCTGTTATTCATTGGTCATATGGGTGTTTGGCACCTCAACTTTCTTCCCCAGTTAACATCAACAAGAACTCTAAATTCAAATCCAAACTCAAACCTTAATAACTAACATTATACTCTTTTTGTTTGAATATATTTTGATGTGTAACCCTGTGACCTGTTTGCTCTACTTATTTTTAATGTCATTGAGCTATGAAAAGTCACTATATAGGTTAAACCTATTGGTATTATTATTGTTGTGTTTAATTCTTCTTAATTTTCTTGTTCTTGGTGTTGAAATGAACACAAGTGCGTGAAAATCACAGTTATTTATGATCACACAATGAGCTTCTTTTGAAAGAGGTTGTAACAGGCACTTAATATTGTAGCTTTTAAGATCTTTCCTTTTACGTCACACGTTGTCGTGTGCTTCTTTCGCTTTTATTTTTTGTCAATTGGGACACACCTAAAACACTGTTGATGCTACAAGATGAGAAATCCTTACACCATCTGACTGTCATCCTGAATTTACTGTACTTCTATAGAAAGATTGCAAGCTGATAAAAGGAAATTAATCTGATTTATAATTACTCAAATAATTATTTAAGAGTTCAGTTTTCTAGGATTAGTATCTAAAATAGCAGTAGAGGGAAATTTAATATAAATGAACAATAAGTTTGATCAGTTTTGTTTGTAGTGTATACTTTGTGTAGCTCATGTATTCTTATTATTGAATGTATACAGTTGTTTAATGTTTTTTCTTACTTCAAACATGATTGCTGTTATATCCATATTAAACAAGAATTTGTTTTTTTCAAGAATTGATTTTGTTCTACTCATGATCTAATCCTGGATTTTTTCTTCATAAGCACGTTATTGGAATGACACAAATTTATATTTTTTATATTTATATTATATTTATATTAATGATGTTTTTACACTGTTTTTGAACACTCTTCAACCATCATTTTTTTAGTTTTATAGTTTAATCACGAGACATGAACACTCTTTTGGCGAACACAGTCAATAAATGACATTGTTTCATAATATAGAGATAAAAGTAAAAAAAAGCAGTGCTTGGAGTAAGTTTGAACCTTGTAACTCTTTGGAAATTACCAATATTTTCCATGAACAACGTGTTTCTTAACCTGAGGGAATGTTATGTAAGAATGAAAGTTAAAGTTGCAGAACAGGTTATAAAAGTGAGGAAGAGAAAGCAAAAAACAAAGTCTGAGGCATCAAGTCAAGTGTAGATTTTATGTACTTTTCCGCTAAAGAAGAGTGCACGACAGAGATGTCACTCCATCTGTTTTTACGGGCACATCTTGTGTCAGTGGTTGGCGAGTGGCCCGTCTCCTATCACAAAACCAGCATGAAGAGTGCTGATCTGTTCAAGTGTACAGGAGACTCAAAGTCTGATATAAAAGAAACTTCTGCACAGTAAAGAAACAGAATTTAAAATGTTCTTCCAAACAAAGGTAGCTTAAAGAAAGAGTCACGATGATGTCTAAACATGTGTATGCATGTCTCTATCAAAGATTTTAGCTTGACCATACTCAAAACTCCTCAAGTGAAAACATGTCAAAACATGAGCTTGATGAGCACAGCTCTTGGAGAGTTGGGTTGTGCCAGTGATTCCCTCAGCAGTCCGGACTATCTGTTGTAGTCTTCAGAGGTCGGTCTTGGCAACTGAGCCAGACCAGACAGTTTTCGAAGTGCAGGGGAAATGTCTTTTTTGCATTTAAAGCACAGAACAAAGTGGAGTTAATTTGTTTCAGGTTTTAGTAGAAGGATGTGTTATGTGCAGTGTTGATTTTTATTACTTATTAAATATTGTTATTAAATATTTATTTCTTCATGTATCCATTCTGCTCATGTAAATCTGTATTCATCTCACAGTCACTTAAAGCCAAGCTGACACTACGGGACTGTGATACTACTTGAATTACTATGGCGCTTACACTAACCAACAAGGTTTCTTGTCATCCTTCATCTTCTTGTTGTAGCACCTCACACGCACGCACGCACACTACACAACACAAGGCAGACAAAGTGCATTAACAACTAGACCTTGGTCGAGGAGCAGATGCGACTAACAGTGAAAACAACAAGTTTGATGGATGGCAAATGAGTTGTTGGGGAAACATTGAAGTGTTATTAAAGGGTTTTCAATATTCTATTATGTTATACCAGCCATTTGACGCTCTGTAATGGTAATAAATATATTTGCCAGCAGTGTTTAACTCCTCCACGAAACAATTTGATGTAAACTTTCTGAACTGTGATTGGCTGGACTAGTTCCATAGTATCACACACAACAAGATCACTTGTTGATAATATCAAGATGGTTTGAAGATATTGTAGCGTCTGATAGCTCGAGAGTGGTCCAGATCACTTTGCTGACCTGCTTAAAATAAACAAGCTTCGGTGACCGAAACGAACACGGATTTGGTTGCGACCCTGGGGTTTTGTCACAGACCTTGGAGATCTGTCCCGACAGCAAAATCCAGCAGAAATTCCCGTAGTGTGAGCTGGCCATAACCAGCTTTTTCTGGGAAGGAATGAAGTAACTGGAAATTACATTACTGTATTGTAAACATGAAAACATATCTAGGATTTCACCGTATAGTTCCTCATCTCACAAAGTCTGTATAAATAAAAGCCTTTGGTTTGTCACCAAGACAGAAGATATAGATTTTGAAAAAAAACAATAAAGGGGAGTTATTTCATTTCCGTTTAAATTTGTCAAGTAAAAAATTGGATATGTGGGTGTATGGGATTCTTATTGTTAAAAAATGGATCATTTTATAACTTATTATTTTCACTCATTCACATACTTGGATTTTTAGGAAATGTTTCATTCTTGAAAGAGAACTAACACAAACAATTACAAAACACCACATGCTCTTAAAGCGCAAATATGACAAGCATTGCGTTATGATTTTCTGTGACTTTATTTGGATTTGTTTAATATCCAGACATTTCTTGTGACTTATAACAAAAATCAGAACAAATAAAACAACCATAAAAAAAGGTAATAAATTCATAAATAAAACAACACCTTAGGTTTTATTTACAGAATATCTATTTTGTTTTTCTTTCTTTAAAAACAATCCATCAAACTTTAGAGAAAATGCAGGCCATTAAACTGCCATTGCAATTTATTTATTTGGTTTCTTCCATGATCGCAGAGAACAAAACATTTTTTTTCGCTCATTCTGTTTGTCATGTTCTATACATACATCCATGTCTTTTATCGTTGATCTGCCTCATAATACACTTTACCTATAACCCCCTGATATTTGTTTCTTTGTTTCCTTTAGTTTTACCTGTTCAACGAGGAGATGCTTGCTCATAAATATTTTCATGTTAAACTTAATTATGTATACAAATTCTAAAATAAATGTGTAAAAATAAATAATAGAATATATTTATATTTTTAAGAAATTTCCATTTCAAGTAGTATGCCAGGTTTCATTTTCACACTTAAGTTTCTAAATTAACAGTCATGTGATTTCTTAGAAACTCTTTATAACTTGTAGGCTATCCTTAAAACCTGTACTTTTTGTGCTACCTGTTTTGTATCCTCAGATTCTAGTTCCACTGGTTCTCCCTAATAATGCTAGAAATGGAGACCAATCAGATAACAGCCTCCTCAGCGTATCATCCAATGTGAAACGGGACAGTTGTATTTCTGACAATAGAATCTAAATTACTGTTGCAAATTAAAGTGAAAGTTGCAGCACTTCTTATAAAACTGAGGGTTCAGCAGAAAAGCTCAGTCTGGAGCAGTCAACACATTGAGAAAGATTTGAACTTATTCATTTCTCATTAGAAAGAATCAACATTAAACATGTCTACGAACATGACACATAAAGATGTGTTGCTGGAGGCTCTGTCTGCTCTCATGGGAATTCATCTGAAAAACTCAGCTGAAGACTTGAAACCGGCTGCTGAACTCGATATATTCAATTTTATTCCCATTGTGACTGGAAATTATTCAAACATTCCAGGGTGTCTGGATTTGTCTGGAGGCTGTCCCAAGGAGCTGTCTGTAAATCTGGAGGAATTCCTGGACCCACGTTTTAATCATGATTACACAAATGAAAAAGATTTAACTTGCATGCGCGGTGGTGAGTCGTACACACGGCCGTGTGGATGGTCCCGCATTGCTCTTAAAGTCCTGGGCAAGTATCCTGATGGAGACGACTGGCTGGGCACCCCAGGACCGATGAGGCACTCATTGGTTGGCAAGTTGCCCATCTCCTATCCCAAAACCAGCAATCAGGGGGCAATAGGAATCACAAAATCCAATTATAAACCAGGATCTAGACAAATGTGTCCTAATGGAAATACCTGGCTGGTCCCAGCAGGACCCAGGGCTGGACTATCAAATAACAGCCCTGCATTCCGCCAGGAAAATGCCCTGTTTTCTGCCAGTCTAGCCCAGTCAGGATCGAGGAAGGACTCTGTGGTTGGCGAGTGGCCCGTCTCCTATCACGGAACCAGCATTGGGGGGGCAACAGGAATCACAGAATCTAATTATAAACCAGGATCTAGACAAATGTATGGGAGAGGAGTCTACTCCACACCTGATATAAAAGTGGCTCATGACTTTAGCACAGAATTTAAATGTGAAAAGGATGGAAAGACCTATAAAATCCTGATGCAGAACAGAATCAATCCAAAAGAGAGGACAGTGTGTGACAGAAAAGATTACTGGCTGATAAATGTTCCTGAAGGCTCCTCACCTGAGAAAGCCAAAGAGATTGTGGAGAAATCCATTCGCCCGTACGGCATTCTGCTGAAAGAGAAGATTAAATGATTTTAAAATGACTGAAATTGACTTGAGCTTGAGTTTTATTTACAAAACATTCATTTTGTTTTTCTTTTTGTTTCCCATTCTTCATTATCAAACTGTTGTTGGGTCTTATTAACATAAGGTAATGTCTCATTCTCAGAGCTTTTACACAACAGTTTGGTGAATTGTTGTAAACACAAATGTTTGTGGTCAGAAGTCATTTTGAGCATTAAACACTATCAATAAATGTTATATTTTTCATGTAATCATCACTTTGTCTGTAGTCTGACTTTATGTAACAGGGAAATTCACTATCCTGTCCTGTTCAGACCTGTCGCAAGAACTAGTAAATCTGAGATTTGTCATATTTAGATCTATCATTTGTGAATACTTCTAAAAGATAAAGTCCTGTTTTATCCGGCAAGTAGGACACACAGAGCACACATGTGCAGTTGTGTCCATATTTTATTTTCTGTTAATAAATGCAAATAAAACTTTGTAATTGAGAAGTTCACTGAATGAATAGCTATAAATAGTCAATTAAGAGAGCTATAATAAGAAAAATATTTTCCAGAGCGTGTATTTTTATGTTCATTCATGTTACTGTGCACCGTCCAAATAAAGTTCCTGCATCTTGAAGGTCCAGTGTCCAAATCTTTTGAGTATCTATTGACAGAAATGCAATATAATATACATGTAAGTTTTCATAGTATAAAGACCTTACATAATGGAGCGTTATGTTTTTATTACCTTACAATGAGTAAGGTGAGATCCTGTTCCCCTGAGCCAACAGCTCTAATGTGTCTTCAGGTGCACAACTTCACACCTTGATGAGCTGCTTCAGGTGTGTTGCATTAGAGTAACACGCTGAAGGACTCAACCGTGTTGGTGTTGTTTGGACCATATAAACCTCACTGCCAGCCATAAACCAGTCTTCATTTTGGTGACTATCTTTGGGTTTCATTGAAAAAAACCACACGCATCAATCAGTTTATAAAACAGCTGCACACCCTGACACCTCAGCTGAACACAGGTTTGCAGTGAACCAACATGAGCGATGGGCAAAATAGACAAAGATGTTTGTCTTGAGGTTCTTTCTGTCCTCACCGGTGCCTCTGTGAGGCCCTACACTAAATGCAGTGGAAGAAGCAAAACTAATGACCTCAACGTACATAATTTTGTGTCATCTTCATTGACTAATCACGCTAATGTACCGTTACGACTAGCAGGGCTGGGACGTTCCAGCTATCGTGATGAACTCTTTGTGGATTTGGATGAACTCTTTGACCGGGACTATGATTATGATTTCACTCGCTGTAAAGATAGGTCAGAATGCTGGCGTGGTGATGAAGTTTACAAACGGCCGTGTGGATGGTACCGTATTGCTCTGAGAGTCCTGGATAAGTATCCTGATGGAAATGTGTGGCTGGGCACAGATGGTTGGAGGAGTTATTCTGTGGCTGGCGAATGGCCCGTCTCCTATCACGGGACCAGCATCGAGGGAGCTAAAGGTATCCTATCATCACATTACAAAGCAGGTCCTAGAGATCTGTACGGCAGAGGAATCTATTCAACTTATGACATCGATGAGGCTTCTGATTACTGTAAGGAATTCAAATCCAAAACCAATGGAAAGACCTACAGAGTCCTGATGCAGAACAGAATCAATCCACAAATGAGAAAAGTGTGTGACAGAAGAGATTACTGGCTGATCGAGATTCATAAAGGCTCCTCACCTGAGAAAGAGAGAGAGATCGTGGAGAAATCCATTCGCCCGTATGGCATTCTGCTGAAAGAGGTGTGACACAGGTGAGGAGATGGCATCTTATTCTTGTTGTTTATTGGAAGATGCGATTAAGTGATGATCATGAAGTTTCACTGCGATTTTGTCCAGCAGTAACTCTCTGACTGTCTGATAATTATATTTAAAAAAATCTATATGATAACTAAAATTATGACAATGGTAGAATTTCAAAAATGATTACAATGATTGCAATTTAATGAAACTGTTGCAAGATGATTGATTTTTGTTTGTTTTTGGTACATGTTTGTGTTTATTGTATTATAAGACTTAAAGTATCTGAAATGTTTTGCAACAGTTAAAAAAAATAAGCATTTTGTTTTCTTTCAGTTGAATAAAGCATAAGTTGGGTCCTTGTAACATATTTTTGTTAAAGATGTCCACATAAGATGGTTCTCTATTTAAAAACAGTTTTCATTTGAATATAGCAAACATATGGTTTGTTTTCATATGAATTTATTTCAAATTACTACTAGAGCATAAAAATACAGTCATCATAGATCTGGTTACTTAGTTTTGCCCTCAAAATACCACCCCCAATAAGATAGTAAAGTTATTGTTTTTTTATTATCATAGTTAAATTTGAATGCCACAGAGCTCATATTGGTTTGGTGGGTTAGAATTATGGGCTGTGATCCATGATGTCTGACTTCTTGAAACTAAAATGGAAATCCCCAAAGTGTCTCATGATACAAAGTACTCCAGTGAAGGAAAGAAAGAAAAAAGAAAAGCTTCAGTCAACAGAAATAAAACTTTAAAACTCCCAACTATAGGTAGTAACAAATTGTTTTTTATATCAAGATAGTCTTTATTTTTTGTGGTGCAAGAACTAACTTTCTGGAGCTGGTAATTATAAATATCTTTTCAATTCTATTCAACATATGACATCGATCCGCATTCTGGTCACAGCAAAGAATTTACATTTAAAACCAAAAGGAAAGACCTACAGAGTCATGATGCAGAACAGAATCAATCCACAAATGAAAAACAATAAAACATTCATATTCCTATTCTTTCACATTGTTTAATGTCTTGGGTTAAAAAAATAATTTGGGTCGACGCCAAGTGCTCCAGTGGACTGTGCAGAAGCGAGTTCGAATCCCAGCTCGTGATCCTTTCCCGGCTTCCAATTCCCTCTCTCTCATCCCATAAATTCCTGTCATACTTTCCCTTGTCCTTTCCATAGAAAGATGTAAAAGGCCAAAAATATCTTTTGGATTAATAGACTTTCATTGATGTATCAGTATGTGATGGTATGTTAAAGTGTTCAGTTTAAAGCTGGTAAAATGTCTTATTTTCACCAGTACCATTTGAATCTATAAATACGCTTGAACCTCCCTTTATACCTGACTCCTCCCCCTTTACCACTGAGGGTGATAGAAAAAGTGACCCCAAACTATTTTGCAGTTCTACATTCTTCAAAATGTATTCGTTTGGGTTCAACAGAACAAATAAAATGATAAAGTGAAAGTGACCTATTTGTCAGACGTGGTGACCCATATCCGAAATATACCTCAGCTTTAACCCATCCAGTGAGTAGTGAACACATGTACAGCCGGAGCAGTGGGCAGCTATCACTGCAGCGCCCGGGGAGCAAGTAGGGGTTAGGTGCCTTGCTCAAGGACACCTCAATCATTACCCACCAGCCCTGAGGATCGAACCGGCAACCTTCTGGTCACGAGTCCGACTCTCTATCCATTAGGCGATGACTGCCCCTAAATTTTTCATCTCAACGGGAGTCAATGGGGGGCAAAATCTGTCTGGTTATAAGCATTCTTCAAAATGTCTTCAGAACAAAGAAATTGATTCAGATTTGGAACATCTCAAAGGTGAGTAAATGATGACAGAATTTTCATTTTTGGGTTAAGTATCACTTAAGGTACAGTTTGTAGAATCCGCTGCTAGAGAGCACATGATCAAAACAACAACAATGATGTAGCTTGATGACGCTGTGAAGGAGCATTGAATGATTGGATCTGTTATCTTCAACTCCACCGTTGATGGCCATAGCATAAAGTTTTATGAATGTTGTGAATAATTGTGGCCCATAAATAAGGAACTGCTCGAAAAAATCTAGTGGCTTGCTAGACTCTAGACTCTACTTCCGCATTTGTCCAAGACACTGTTGTCATGTGTTTTCAACACCAGTAAAGACGGTAACAAAGGGTAACGCGGATATGACGCCATTGATAGGCGACTGCACAGCCCCATGACACTGTTAAGAATCGCGAGTTTCTCATGATTTGCAAGTAGTTGGAAAAATTTGATATATTTAAGTACTCAGCTAAACAAAATATATAACCAGACTAGTGTTTTTGGATATTTTACTGCAAAATTCTTACAAACTGCACCTTTAAATATTTGCCCTTTACCCGATGCTGCTGCCATTTCAGTTTATTTATTTGGTCTCATCTATCATGGCAGACAACAAAGAACTTCCTGTAAGGATTCCCTTATTCCAGGGACTTCAGAAGATGCCAGCTTTCGATTTCTGAACTGATCGTTTCACATTTTTGTGTTTATGCATAAACTGTATTGTGTCTTCTGTAAAGCTGCCTGGCAAAAGTGTAATTGTGAAAGAAAGAAATAAGAAATAAATTTAAAATTGCATTTTCTGTTTTGCTTACGTCCTTGTGTGTTATTCTTGTTCGGTCACATATACCCCTGGTTATTTCCTTTAGTTTACCTGTACAGTGAGATGTGTGTGCCTAAATATTTTCATGTTTTACTTAAAGGTACAGTTTGTAAGAATTTTGCAGTAAAATATCCAAAAACCACTGGGTCAATGTTATATCATTTTTCATCTGTGTACTTACAATATCTCAAATGTTTCCAACTGCTTTTTAATCCTGAGAAATTCGCCATTCTAAACAGTTGACCGGGGCTGTCTAGTCAATGGCGTCATATCCATGTTACCCTTTATTACCGCCTTTACTGACGTAGCAACCACGTGACACTGTCGTAGATAGATGCGGAAGTAATTTGTACTGTCGGCCCGTCTAGCATTATTGCAAATGATGAGGGTACGTTGAAAATAACTTTTACTATGATTGATTTGAACACTTAAATCTGCACAATGTTATCACACCATCCACTTGGACAATTACTGAAACATCTACGACTAACAATTTTAACAAGTTTTAAACCTTACAAATCAAATAGATTACTCGGGACTAATTCATTACCCCCTAGTGATGTCTGTGTGTTCTGCGTTGTTTCTCATTATGAGGATGAATTTAGTCAATTTTCTAAGCTATTGATTGAACAGATGCAATAATGCTGACTCATGATATAGATAAATCTGCTGTGCATGCAGTGATTCTCTCTTTAATGTAAACTCTATAACTCCATATGTAACTTGAGCACCAGTAACATTATGCAAACTGTGAGACAATCTGGTCACAACGCGAGCTTCTATATATACGTGGCTGTACCTATATATTTGCAAGTTGTGACACAAAAAAACTGAAAACTCTTCTTAAAATTATGTTAACATTTAGTTTTCTAGAGATCATTTCTAAAATGCAAGAAGGATTTAATCTTTAATGAATATGAGGATAAAGGTTCATATGATTAATCATTGCACTGGTTGTTGAAAACACACACACATACACACATTTTTACACAATAATAGGTAAAGTCATGTGGTTTATGCGGGCATCACCCTTGAAAGTACCCATACTTTCCATGAACCACATGGTTATTATTCTGAGTGAATATAATGAAAGTGAAAGCTGCAGCCCTGTTTATAAAACTGAGTGTTACTCTCTACAGCATCAGTCTCCTGAAGAACCAAGCTGTTGGACACCCGAAGACTTTCCTCATTTCTTTTTCCATTGAGCCAAATCTACATTAAATATGTCTAAAGTGCATAAGGACGTGATTCTGGAAGCTCTTTGTGCTCTCACAGGGATTTCTCTGCAGCATCACACTGATGTCAATGAATCAGTGCCGGCTAAAGAACTCAATATATTTAATTTAACGCATAATGCCATTACAGGAGAGGGATTAGCAGCGTCGGATTCGTCAAATCATATAACGGTTCGTTCAATCCCAGATGCATGCCTGGAGATGTCTGTGAACCTGGAGGAATTCCTTGACCCAAAGTACGATTTCACAGACTGCAATGACAAGTCATCTTGCAAGCGGGGCAAGGAGGCATACACACGCCCGCTGGGATGGTACCGCATTGCTCTCAAAGCCCTGGGCAAGTATCCTGATGGAAATGTCTGGCTTGGCCCAAACGGATGGAGGTGTAACTCATCAGATGGCGAGTGGCCTGTCTCCTATCACGGAACCAGCATGAAAGGTGCGACAGGAATCACAGAATCTCATTACGAACCGGGATCTAGAAAGCTGTACGGGAGAGGAGTCTACTCCACGCCTGATATAGAAGAGGCTTCTAGGTACAGCAAACAATTTTGTTGTAATTCAGATGGAAAGACCTATAAAGTCCTGATGCAGAACAGAATCAATCCACAAATGATGAAAGTGTGTAATAGAACGGATTACTGGCTGATCGAGATTCCCGAAGGCACCTCATCTGAAAAAGAGAAAGAGATTGTGGAAGAATCAATTCGCCCGTATGGCATTCTACTGAAAGAGATAAAAAAATAAAGAGATGTTCTGCTTGATTCTTTAAACCAGAATTGGTATTGAACTGAATTTAGGCCTACTAGGCATTGGTTTTAGTGCATGATCTTCATTATGATGCTCTAATTTGCATAATGCACTATAGATGTCTTGATTAAATTGAAAGTTAGGTGGTAAAATGTTTGGAGACTCAACAAAAATTCTGCATTATGTATATGACACATTTATTGTAGCAAGTATAATTCATAGGTAGATCAATTAAACGTATCATAAATGTTGAGCAAAGCGTAACGTGTTGATTTGTCTTTTTTTAATACCATTTCCAACTGACAGGCCTGCACTTCATTCCAGAGATAAATGTTTATCTAGTATTATGTAGTCTAATAAAGTAATCGAAGTGTATTGCTGATGTAGGAAGAAACCGTTTATCTCAAGCATATTTTCTCAAGCAGACACACAGGGGAAGTCCGCCATCGACAGTCAGTCCAGAAGAAATCTCGAAGAGATGGAGCGCTTGACATGTACGTCATGCAGGTTCTGAAGAACAAAGGGTGAATGAATGACCGCCGCCATCTTCCTTTTATACCCCAATGTACGTGGCGGAGACTGGCGTGCATTTGCCAAGCCCATTGGTGTTTTAAATTCCTCTCGGAGATGATAGGTTCTCAAGATCAAACCCCATTCTGTCTCTCAACACACATCGAGAGCCTGACGGAAGGGAAAAAAAGGAAATCCCCACAAAATGACTTTAGCTGGGTTGCTCCATCTTTTCACCACTAGATTTTAGTCTTACCTAATTTTCAAACAATTAAGCGCATGCCTATTTTTACACTGTAAAAAAAGTTGGTTCAACTTTAAAAAAAAAGTTTATTAAACTTATATATTAGAAATATTAGTTAATACAACAATTTTTAATGCAATTTATTAGATACTAATATTTTAGTTGTTTTAACTACAAATTTTAAGGCACCCAGGTATTTTTTAAGAACCAACTAATTATTTTTACAGTGATACGCTTTTATACTATCTCAACCAAATTACTGTTTAAAATGATATAAAAATGATGTACCTAATCTAGCATAAACTGAAACTGAAAATAAAAGTGAAAGTGAAACCATTCAAAACATGTTTGAAACAACCAAACATTTATATATATATATATATAACAGAATAATCAAAAATATTTTTTACATAAGCCATCCTGTTTTTATTTTTACAAACGTTTGAACTTCTTTTCACTACTGTGGTCTGAATTTAGAGGATGGTTGTGTGAAATGATTCATTTAAAACTTGCTAATTTGTTCGACTTCCCCTCTAGAAATTAAAAAACATGTTAACGCGAAAAACATTTAAAAAAATGTACACTTTCTCACCGCATGATGTATATATGAACGTTTGTCAGTTTGTCATTTAGGGGATTTACAGTAAAAGACCCGTAGACCATTTGTGATGAAAGAAGACTCAGACTCAGGAATACAATTAATAAAATAAAATTTTGTGATGAAAAATAGTTTGTAGTTTTGCGAGCAGAAGCACTCTCAAGGAGTTCCACGGGCCGACATCCAAAATGCAGTAGTATTTTAGCTTACAGAGTCAACTAAATACGTCATTACTTGGATAAATCAGGCTAACATGATTGGTTATCAATAGATAAACAAGAACACTAAGCTCTCAAACAATTCTGGAGTCATGAGATAGGACACATAGCCCTATAGACTATTAAAGATGACATTTACTAAGGCCTTTACTATAATACGAGTTAAAACACGACGTGATTTTCCACTCTTTCTCACTTTCCTGAAACAATTCAATCACACATACGCAACATCCTCAAGGGTAGAGTGTGTGTTAACAGAAGATGTTTTCAAACATGATGATTTTCTCACTGACCTAGCCGGAAGAGAGATCCTAAGTATTCATTACAGACTTAAACCATGAACTATTCCCTACTTTCTGTATCAGAAAAGGTCGGTGTTAATCATGCTTAAATAATCAATTTAAAATAAGATAATGCTTAAAACGGGGGGCACGGTGGCTTAGTGGTTAGCACGTTCGCCTCACACCTCCAGGGTTGGGAGTTCGATTCCCGCATCCGACTTGTGTGTGTGTGGAGTTTGCATGTTCTCCCCGTGCCTCGGGGGTTTCCTCCGGGTACTCCGGTTTCCTCCCCTGGTCCAAAGACATGCATGGTAGGTTGATTGGCATCTCTGGAAAAAATTGTCCGTAGGGTGTGAGTGCGCGAGTGAATGAGTGAGTGTCTGTGCCCTGTGATGGGTTGGCACTCCATCCAGGGTGTATCCTGCCTTGATGCCCGATGACTCCTGAGATAGGCACAGGCTCCCCGTGACCCGAGGTAGTTCGGATAAGCGGTAGAAAATGGATGGATGGATAATGCTTTAAACTCAAAAACACAAAAAAGTACTTATATTTGAAGCAAGGTGAAGCCACGGCACTGGTCCCTTCAGTCACTAAAAGCATTAAAGTGATTCTTTTACCCTTTCACTTTCTTTCTTAACACTACTAATGTCTTAATCATACTTTAAAGATGTTACAAAGTGCCGTTGTTAGGTAAACAAAAGCACTCAAATCTGGACATTCTCTTATTCTAAACATTCATGCAACATATACAAGCACACAACCAACAGCTAAAACATTTACTTTCCAAGTTCCAGGTTTATATATTACCAGGACTATGTGAAGGTTAATACATTTCAAATTGTATTTATCTGTTGCGGTTAATATAAGACTAGGAGAGGTAACTTATGAGGGAAATTCATGTATTTGAGAGCTTTAACTGTGTTGTTTGTTCAAATGATAATGAAAGTAGGCAAAGCTAGCGTCAGTTCATCTTAGAAGTGGGTAAAGGAGGCTCAGCAGATCACAGAAACCTGTTCTCAGACTGCAAACATCTCCTTATTTGGATCATTCATCAGACAGATGCTACAATGTTCAGCCCCGGATTTCCTCAGGGTCGGCAAAACCGGACATCACTGCTTCTCTATAACACACAGAGCTTCTTCACAGCAGGGCAGAAGTTTTCTTTCTGAGAAAGGGCGACAAGAAAGACCAAGTCAGTATTCACTATGTCTTCATTAAATAGAGGAGTTGCTCTGGAGGCAGTTTCAGCCCTCATCGGCACTTCTGTGAAGGCCTACGATGGAGCAAAAGGAACATCGGTTTATAAAATTTTATATTTTATCTATAGAGTGCTAGTCAGCAGTCGTGTTTTTGACTCAAAGCAAACAGTCACTGGAACTTCCATCTCAGGTTTACGCAATGAGGTGTTCGTGGACATGGACGAGTTCTTTGACCCAAAGTTTGATTTGATTTCACAAACGGCCGTGTGGATGGTACCGTATTGCTCTGAAAGTCCTGGATAAGTATCCTGATGGAAATGTGTGGCTGGGCACAGGTGGATGGAGGAGTCACTCGGTGGCTGGCGAATGGTCCGTCTCCTATCACGGGACCACTATTGAGGGAGCTAAAGGTATCCTATCATCACATTACAAAGCAGGTCCTAGAGATCTGTACGGCAGAGGAATCTATTCAACTTATGACATCGATCAGGCTTCTGGTTACAGCAAAGAATTAACATCCAAAATCAATGGAAAGACCTACAGAGTCATAATGCAGAACAGCATCAATCCACAAATGAGAAAAGTGTGTGACAGAAAAGATTACTGGCTGATCGAGATCCCTGAAGGAACCTCATCTGAGAAAGAGAGAGAGATCGTGGAGAAATCCATTCGCCCGTATGCCATTCTGATCAAAGAAGTTTCTTAATGAAACTCTTGCTGATTTTGACAGTCCACTAGAGACTGTTCGTAGACGATGGGATCATCATACTGTTATTAAATGAATTTAATTGAAGTAATTTGAGTTATGTTTCTGTATAAGTCATCAATTTTGTGAACGGAATAAATTCATTTATTAATCTTGTACTTCATTTTGTCAATATTTACAAATGGAAGGAATTTCTTTTCTATGTCTTTCCATCATTTTCCAAAATATTCATCTTTTACACGTAGATACTGTAATCGGCTCATTTTTTTAAGTGACGATAAAAAGAAATTACTCAAACTTTCTATGGCACTGTTTGCTAACTGATATCATTGTAAATTACACTATAATGATTAAAAAAAACAAATCATATAAGTTCAAGTTGCCTGTTTTTTTTATCAATATGGGGAATTAGTAGTACAGCAGATACAGGTACTAAAATTATAAGTGTTATCTTCTGATGTTTGTCTTGTTTGACCTTCTAGTATTTTCCATCTGTATATGTGTACTTTGTCTTCTGAGGACTGGTGAAGAAATGTTCTTATCCTTGTACTTCACCCAAACCACGTTGTACTTTTCAGTTTTATGTTTTGTGCGTTTTGTTGATATAGCCTTGACCGAGATCTCAAGGCTGTATTGACAAACGATAGGCCTAGTTTGTTAGGAATAACAGTAGAAGACTGTTGGGATCAGTCCAAGATCAAACTAAATATAGATTTGTATAAATTACAAGAATCATATTTCTCATGGTGGTTTGATATGAAAAGAACCTAGCCTATTGTGTTGCTATTGCTATTTTGGTTAAAACAAATTATTTTAATAATGGCTCCTTTTAACAACTTCAATTTTGAGATTTAATGAAAATGAATGCACACTTAAAAACTTAAAAAAATACAAAGGCTTACTTGAACGTTCAGTTCTTGAATGGTAGCTATGCAATCTCAGAACAAGTACTACAGAAAACAAACATTGAAAGCACACATATGACGACACATTATGATACACTCTACTTTATTTGGTTTTGTTTCATGTCCTTGTGCAACATCTCTCATTCAAAAAAAACTTCTTCAACGATTAAAAATAAGAACGAATAACACAAACCCTGAAAAAAACAATACATTCATAAATAACAAAAAACTGCTGAAAACAAACTATATTCATGCAGCATGACCTCTGTTGCTGTCATCTTTTCAGTGCCCGGCGAGGGTCTCGTCCATTAGTGTTGTTGGGTTTAAGCCCACCTGGAAATTGGGAACCTCTTTTCCAATGTGAACGGTTCAAACGTCGCCCACCGCCACCAAAAGAGCTCTCTTGTGAAGCTGGAGACGGGACAAACACAGCGGAGCCGTTTGCTGTGCGAGGGAGAAAATAAATACAGGATCAAATCTTCAACAAGTTTTAAAAGGGATCGAACTGTTCAAGATTTCAGATATGAAACCTGGAGGTCCAGCAGGTGTTCCGGAATACTGAATATTAGGTGTGCCGCCCTGAGCTTCTGATTTCACCTGCTCTCCACAAAAACATACACATACACTCAGACTTTGTGTTTGTTTCACAGCGCTTCTCTCTTTGTGCATCTGTACTCACATGCGTGTGGTTTATTTGGTGGATTTTAGCCATCACCTCCTGGTTGGGCTCACTAAAATTGGGAACCTCTGAGAAGACCATACAGAACCTTCAGAGAAATCAAAGAAGGAACTGGTCATAACTCCGTCACATGCTCTTTCGTATGATTTAAAGTGTTAACTGTGAAGAACTTACTCTCCGGTCTTTTGGAGGTCCCCGGTCCTCCCAATATATAGTGTAAGACATCCCTTAAAGAGAGATGCATATCTGAAATTAAATATTTAAAACAAGATGATTTAAAAACAAATAAAGCACAGCTTTCATTTATGCTAGCATTTATATAAATATATGAAGGACGGGCATAAAGTCAAAATACAGAATTGAGCTCATCAAAATGAAAGTAGATTTAATAAACAAATCAGCAGAACAATAAAGATTACGATTTCTTCTGACTTATTTATTAACTATTAAGTAAACTTAGACAATGCACATCAATCCAATGTAGAGAAAAAAACATTTGCACTCAAAATGCAACTTTCTTTGTATTTTGGCATGACAGCTATAGAATAACATAAAAGTAATTTTAAAACCCTCTGTTAAGTCGGATGATATCTCCTGTTTGTATGAGACTGCCAACTTCGTCCCACACCGATATGGTGATACTTCCGGTCCGGTCCGCCACTTTACATGAGCGGATTTCGTGTCCATCCTTCGTCTTAGATACTCGACCTTCAAGACCATAGAAAACATTTCACCTATATAAAAGTGTAAGTTCATATAGTGGTGGTATCTATATCTTTGCTTTTTCTTGGGAAAATGAGCCCACGACTGTCAGAAAATGTGACGAACACGTTTCGACATTTTCTCACGCGTTTCGCTTACCAGTTTCCAGGACGATGAAAACTAAGTTAATGTTTTTCAATCCTGGTTTCATGTCTTTTATTAGATATGTATTTTCATTGGATCCGTTTGCCATTCTAAAAAAGACAACGAAATAAATCTGACGACAGAAAACTTGCTTCCCGCTCGTGTTGCAGTACTTCACCGGGCCTTGTGCTGCCCGCACGTGCTCGCGGAATGATCGTAAAGATGAGTTTCCTAGGTAACCTACAGGAACGCCCTCTCTCCAGTGTTAAACACAGAGGGCGTTTGTGATACGATGAACGCGTATTTATCACACCATTTATATTTTCATTCAATCGACGCGTAAGTGTTGACTGCAGTTGCAGAATCCGTGTATCATTCGTTCTTTTCATATTCAATTGAGATTCCAAAATCGGAAAATTAAAAAACGGTTTGTTATTTCGTTATTCGTTTATAAATGTGATACCAAAAAACAAATAACGGGTCATTTTTCGTACTTTTGATTTAATGCTCAGATCAAAAATAGGAAATGAAATAAAGGGGACACGACAGATTTTGATTTTGAGATTTAATTTGTTCGATTTGGGTAAACCGGAAGTTATCTTCGTGTGTATGTGTTGCACTTGGAAGTTTGCCGCATTTGCAAAAAGTTAAAAGAAGCCTGAAAATCCTCAATCTTGCAGTGATTGACTAAGTAATTGTTTTTGTAATTTCGTATCGACACCATGGCCGTACTGGAATCATATGCTGATTTAATTAAAGACTTATTTGAAACTGTCAAGACACATAAAGAGATGTCAACTACGCTGCAGAAGATGGGTATCCAGCGAAGTTCTGCTACAAAATGCTACAATAAAAATATCTGCTTTTTGGCTAGATGTTAGTCATGAATACTGGGTATAACTCCAATGTAGAACGTCTAACGCACCCTCAAAGAACTCGAGATATGGCACCCCAAATTGTCCAATAACCCAAAAATGCTACAGTAAAACTGTTTTCTTGCATGACGGTAGACATCAAGACAAGGTGTAACCTAGCTGTGGAACTTTTAACGCACCATCAAAGACATACTTGTACAAAAACACAGTTCTGTGTCAAAGTTTACTTAAATATATATACATGTAACTACATAGCAGTAATATAATGTGTGTATAATGCACTGGCTAAGACCAACAAGAGTATAATAAATTGTATAAGAACAATGGATCAGTAAAAAATTAGAATAAGCTTTATTTTCAAATTGTGCACACAAAGACAAGCAACGTGTTGTGGTTTCAGGAGCTCAGAATGAAAAAATACAGTATAGACAAACAAAGGAAATAGAAAAAATAAATATGTAGAATAAAAACAGTTAATTATATATATGCAAAGTATAACAAAACGGTGTATACTATGTTTTTTTTACAAATATACACGTAAATTACTCATGCATAAACCGTACTGCATGTTCTGCACCAGAATATTGCACTTTCAAACATGTAGGTACTTTTGGATTCGATTAATATTCATGGTGGACATAGGCTGCCTAAAAAAACTGTTCGATCAAAGTAATATAGAGAATGGTAAGGGGAGTGTGTGATGGAGGTTCCACGTGAAGTTCACGGTCATCTCAAGGGGCATTCAGCAGGTCATGACTTAGACAGCGAGCAGCAGCCCATCCTCTGTGCACTCTCTCTCACACACGCACGCAGGCAGGCACAGACACACGCCAACAGACACACACACACGCGCGCGCACACAGAAACACACACACAAAAAAGTTTTTATTTTAAAAACGTAAAAGAAGAGAAACGCGAGATGGTCCCTAAGAAGCTAAGCGTGAATAAGAAACTGCGAATAAGAAGCTGGATTCAGCCTCGTCTCATTTCAGAACTTCGCTGGATACCCATCTTCTGCAGCGTAGTTGACATCTCTTTATGTGTCCTGACAGTTTCAAATAAGTCTTTAATTAAATCAGCATATGATTCCAGTGCGGCCAGGGTGTCGATACGAAATTACAAAAAAAATTACTTAGTCAATCACTGCAAGATTGAGGGTTTTCAGGCTTCTTTTAACTGCAACACATACACACACGAAGATAACTTCCGGCTTACCCAAATCGAACAAATTCAATCTCAAAATCAAAATCTGTCGTGTCCCCTTTGTTTCATTTCCCATTTTTGATCTGAGCATTAAATCAAAAGTACGAAAAATGACCCGTTATTTGTTTTTTGGTATCACATTTATAAACGAATAACGAAATAACAAACCGTTTTTTAATTTTCAGATTTTGGAATCTCAATTGAATATGAAAAGAACGAATGATACACGGATTTTGCAGACGCATTATATTACAGTCGTGAATTAAAATCAAAATATCGTCACGAACAGGATTCGAACCTGTGCGGGGAAACCCCATTGGATTTCGAGTCCAACGCCTTAACCTCTCGGCCACCGTGACACTACGTTTTTTACGGTAAACGATAGTTTATGTATGTCATCAAAATAATTTTAGCGAATACGTTTTTTTTTTTTTTTTGACGGGAAATGCTTACTGACGTTAGTTAATTTCTATAAGAAGAACTAAACTTACATTAAACACAAATGTAAAATATTCAAAAAACAATACATTCAATTTAAAACTACAGTAATTATCTTAATTGTAATATCAATGTGGTAAAAAGATAAACGATCGTTTAGTGTTTTCTTGCACAGTCTTTATATTGCTTGTTTTTTGCTTTTCCGAACAAGGTTTAATTTGTGTCACCCAGCAGTAAACACCAGAGGGCGCCAGAGCCTAACAGTTTGCCACATGGGGCTGGTCTTTAAAATATTTAAAAAAATAATAAGAAGAAGAATTTTGACTATTCTTACACTGTCACTTACAAAAGAAAGTGAATGGAACATATAAATACATTCATGTTATTTAAGTAATAAACTGCTTGCTAACTTGTTTAATGATTAGTAGTGATAAATGGGGTGAAATTAGATATATCATCACACACAGTAAACAGGTTTTTTTACACTGAACCAAGATAACACATAATGTTTATTGTATTTTTAAGTTGTGTTTTTTCCTAATTATAACCATGGGTAAATATGCAATTGTTAAATATGCATTAAGGTTAAACAATACTGTTAACATTATATACATTACAAAGTGGAGTTTAACCACTTGCTGTGTAACACATAAGCCTATGTCTTGTTTTTGCACTCATGTGTCATGTTTTATGTAATTCACATAAACAATATTATGCACTGAGTGAAAATGTAAATGTTTGTAGAGTCATATCAAAGGCCCTACTTTCTGTTATTGTGCAAAAAGCGTTATAAAGTCATGATTGTTGTTTCTGCTAAACACACTTACAAAAGAATAGCAGTATAAAAGAAACTAGACGTATATGAATAGAAAGGGTTTAAAATCTTTATTTTTGTATTATAAGAACAATTTTAACTGCGTGCTTCAATAACAAGTGTCACAGAAATATGAAGTGTTTGCTATAACAAAGCCTTTTCTTTGGCATGAGTCGTAATTTCTTCTAATAATTGAAAATCAAGACAACATATAGCTCTCTCATATATATTATGAAGTCATCGATTGGATTAAAATAAGATATGCAAATACAGATGAAAGGGTACAAGCAATAAAAAACAGTGAGTTCAAACTTTTCAAAGACTCAAAAAGAAGTAAAACCCTTGTCACATCTCAAAGATCCATCCACCCAAAGCAAAGATACACACGTTTTGTTCAGCATTGGAATATTGAAATGAAAATGCTCAGATAACTCACATATTGTAGACAAATTCACATCACAAACATAAAAAAACATAATTTTTTAAATGGTCATGAAAACACTGTAATGATCTTGATCGTGAAATCAGGTAACATTATTTTATTTTGTGGTGTGCATGACCGTGAGCGGCACAGATATTTCTCCAGTTTGCCCTTGATCTCAACCCTTGGTGTTAGTCTGTCCTACGTTACATTATAAAACATGACGTTTCCTTTTTCTGTTCATGTCGCTGCGGCCGTATTTGCATCCACCCGGGATGAATGTCTCGTTCATCATTTTCAGAAATATGTCTGTAATCTAGACCGACCCCTCAGTGCCTGAAGGCTTGTCTTACCCAACAAGAGCATTAGAAACAGTTTCTGCAAAGAGCCACATATCAAAAGCAGGAATGTTTTTTGATTTCGGTCCGAGACATGCGGAGATCGGTGAAGACCAGGATCCCCTGCATAAACTGGATCTGAAACAACCCGAATACAGAATATTGATGCATATTACACATATCTACATGTAGTTTACGGACAATATTCTTCTCAGCTAACTTTCTCTTGTTTCTGTACTGTAAATAAGGGTTCACAGTATATTTAGCATGATTACATACACATTTCTGATACATTTGCTGTTGTATATGACATTACATCGAACAGACAATAGTAAGCTTGCGGATAATCTAGGTTGCATGAAGTCAATATCATTTTCATCGGTGTACAGGCTGTGCCGGAAGATCTGGACCCACAGTCAAAGCGTGCCCATGGGGTAAACGAAGTGCACTTAGCAGTTATGGACACATTCGGCTTTGAGCGTTTGATTTTCCTTTGCCACCTTTCTTCGGCTGACGGTAAGGCACCGCTACAGGCCGACCAGGGTGACCAGTCTGCTGGCGGATAGGTTGAACTACCTGCTTTCACGATCTGTAAAACTCTTTTAAAGAAATGTTATTAATTTTTTGCGCACGTATGGATGGTGTAATACAGCAGAAGTCGGCCTCTGCAAAGATGATACTCGGCCAGGGCAGATGTCTCCAGACATTGGCGGATTGTGATGGGAATGGCTTGCACTGATAAGGGAACGAGTGTTTTCTCAGCTTAGAAGGACGTCACGGTTGGAATGAAGGGTTAGGACATTATGACGCTTGGCCTACTGCAACACCCTCGGCTTGGCCCGGAGCTTCTGCTAGAGGGCTTTCTTCACTCTCCAATCTTTCCTTTTCCTCCTCCTCTTCTTCGTTTTCTTCCTGCAAAGCATTGTGTGATGCGTCCTGAGGCAGCGTGGCAGAAAGAGCGTACTCCTGGCTGACATCTTCCGTGATGGACAGCTCGACCTCAGCCGTTCCGTTCAGGATGCCGGGCAGCTCTTCCTTCTCCATCGCCTCGACGGCTGCTTTGACTTCCTCTTGACCCGGCGCGAGCTGAGAGTGAACCTCATGGAAGGTCAGGTCTTCGGTCGGGCTGTCGATCGGGGCTAACTCGATGGAGGCGACGGCAGTCGGGGAGTCCTCGGATTGAGCCGAGGCTTCACCCTCCTGTTCAGCGTCTCCGCCGCCGCCGCGGACTTTCTTGATGTTGAAGGTGAGCGGAGAGACCTTGATGGAGGAGCTTTTGGCACTCGGGTTCTTCTGGTGGTTGGGCGTCAGGCTCTTCTTGATCTTCTCCCGCTGCTCATGTGACACGATCTTGGTGCCGAACTTGTTCATCTTCTTCTCGATGTTCTGCCTGGAGAAGGCTTTCTTCAGGCTGTCCACTTTCTTCAGACTGGAGCTCTTGATCTTCTCCGTTCGAGTTTTTTCAGTTCGGACCTCGTCTTCCATGTTCAAAACCCTCAGAATTTCGTCTTCGTCGTCCTCGTGTCCCTGCTCCTCGTCCGAGGAGAGGGCGATGGTGTGGAGGCCGTCTTCTTGAGAACGGTTGGGATCGACGGATACGTTCTCCTCCTCTTCTAGTTCAGGCATCGTTTCAGGTTCCTTCACGAAGACGCTTGAAGGGATCTCGTTTTCGTCCTGCACAACAAAGATACACAACAGACGGTTAGAATCCAAAAGCCTTTTTTTGTTCACACCCACTTTATAACTTTTTCACCCCACCTCATGTTTAGTGCGAAAAATTGCAACATTTTCCCCTCCGATTATTATTTAGATTACATAAGTGTTTAATGTATAAAACGTTAGATCAAAAAAAATCAAATATTTTCTCACACCTAAAACTCTAGAAATGGCTGTCCACGCTTTTGTTGGCATCAACGGCATTGTTGGTAGTCTTAAGCGTCGAGGTGAACTCGCATTTGCAGTGGCGGGGCCTCGACTTTGGAATGCCCTTCCTCTAGAGACCAGATCAGCCCCTTCTCTGTCTGTTTTTAAGTCTCGGCTAAAAACATATTGACTACTGTGATTTGGCCATTTAAAATTTTGAATCAGGTTGTTTTAAACTGTTGACTACAATGATGTAGCCAATGGGGTTGTGTTAAATTTGTTCATGGTCTGTTTTCGCATATGTAGAATAAATGTTTTCTCCGGTAAAGCACTTTGACCTTAAAACAGTATAAAGCATTTTAAAACAAAGACGTTAAAATGAAATGACTTTTGTATCCATAATGTTGGATATCTCTATAAGAGCACCCTGATATTTTTCATAATTTATAATGATTTTTATTGTTTGAACTTCAAAAAGAGAGTTGGAAAGACTTGAGCTTTTAACAATGAATGTCCTCCACCCTTGACCTTTTTTGAAAGCTTCAAGAACTTCTCTTTCATAAGAGAATAAAGTGTTGAAAATGTTTTCAGGGTCACCCTGCTCAGCTTCTTAAATTCAGAAAGGACATTTTGGGGGTGATTCTATCGTATACACAGTATGAAATCTGGGCGACAAGAACATGTTAGTGAAAACATTGTGTTCCGACCCTCTTTCCCTTCTGGAGACAATCACAAAGGCTGGATAATAGTGAGAGGATGGGGAAGGAAGGCCGGGCATAACCTTACACAGCTCATATCAGAATTTCCACTGAGTCCTGGAGAACGGCCAAGACCGAGAGAGAGAGAGAGAGAGAGAGCAGGGAGTGTGTTGAAGGGCTTTGAGAGTGAGTAGGACGAGGGTCAGGAAACATTTGGGGTGGAGCGCACCATTAGGGACACCTGGAAGCCCTGTTTGCACCTCACCCGCCCATCTGAATGTTTCATGGCATGTGAAAAATGCGCAGGGGAGTTCGAGCCCGCTCTCTCTTAACGATAAGACTCGAAATTCTCATATAGAGGAGGTCAAGAAAACCTCCCAGTTAATCTTTTTGTCTCTGTTGTAGTTTGTTTGTCTGAAACACGCACACATACATTTCACATTTGGCAGATGCTTTTATCAAAAGGGTGTGTGTTTATCAGTGAGTGTGTATCGAACCCACAACCTTTAGTGTGCACTTCTGTTGCAATGCCTATCTATCACATCCCAGCTAACAAAAATATGTTCTGATAACGTTTTACTAACATTCTTATCCTCCCCTTTTTACATTTCTGTACCGCTGTGACATTTTGATCTTATATTGGTCTCACGCACTCACGTGACGTGAATTCACAGGTCAGAGTTCACCAAACTTGAACTACGCAGCGAAATGCGAGTTATCATTGGACGGGGTTACCTTTCCGGTCTGTCGCATTCGCATGCGTATGAATGGAAGTCAATGAAGGGAAAAGTCAAGTGTAACCGCAGGTTTAGGGTTTGGGTTAGGGTAAAGGTTTTGTAAGACTTGAAGCACCTAGGATTTAGTTGAAACGAACAAACCACGCCCACCGATCTGACGCGAAACAACGATTTAATGAGAGCCGAAAACGCATTTCAAAAGGTCAATCACATCCAATCCCATTGATAAGCTATTTACTATAAACGCTGCAATATATTATGAAAAAATAAGAATTGACATTTTTATTTCACTGTGACTTTAACTATTGATGTAAGAATACTTTCTACATCAACTTTTTATAGCCATAACAAATATTGTTAAAAAGAGTTACAGCAGAAATATGGATCACTTTGAGAAAAAGTTTTGAGAATGTTCCCTGACAGCTAGGATACCACAAACACATACTATATGTTGTAAGAAATATTTAACCCAAAATATACAGTATTTACATATACTTATTTACCTTAATTGAAAGTAAAACAATTCACAAACATAAAACTATTTCGAGTGAAGTATTTGTTTCAGGCTGTTATTGGCTGTTAGTGTGCATATGAGAACAAACAGTCTCTTAATGTTTTCACGTTTGCTCTTCTGTGATGATAGAAAGGTTTTGTTCTCTTTTGAACTCTCAGCGTGTGAGGGAATGTGAGTTTGGCTTGTCCGACAGAACAGGGATACATAATATCTGTCCCAGGATACAAAATCTGGCATGAAATATTACTTTAGGGATTAACTATAGCAAATCTGTTCACCCTATAACAGAACTTTATTTTGGAAGGCAGATTTGGATCAAAGGGAGTCGTGTGGTTTTGCTGGCGCTGACGGAGAATAAATCTGGCCAACTCCCTGCAATCCTTTACATAGATTTTCCAATTTCCATCAGTCCTTACATGAAGTTACCCAGCTCCATCAACATGAATACAGACTTTCTTACACAATAATGGCTGGGATGTTATATTTGCCTTTACGGATCACAAAAACAAAGTGTGTATTTATTAAAGGTTGTGCATCGCTGGTATCCAATCATTCCACGTGTGGCTTAACATTACTGATATATGTCATATGCTTTATGAATTAAGTGTGTCAATCCTATTAATGTTGTTAGGTTCTGTCTTTATACTTTTTGTTTGTGATCGGGTAACTTTTGCAAGTTTTCCAACCTTTGAAAATTCTTGAATCTTGACCACCTGAATGTGTTGAAAATGAACCATCAATAAGAGATGCAAAATGGTGAAAGTTATGAAATGTTGTTTTACATTTGTGTTACACCAGGACTGTGAAAAGGACACAAGTGTTGATTTGTGATATTTGGTTTGGCACATTTTGTTGTCCCTTCAAACAGATTGTGAGTCAGAAGATAATTAAATCAAGTCATTTACAGCACAGAGTGATAAATGTAACCATAATAAGAACAAATAAACACAAAAACCAGTTATTTGATTTGACATTATATTTTTTTGCAATCTGGAACATGTAACCTAAAGGTGTAACAAAGCAAAAATGTAGAAAACAAACTGTTAAGAATATATTGTTTAAAAATATTAATATATATAATATTTATTTATAGATTTATTTATAATTTCCCCCAAAAATTTTTAGGTGTCACAATATAAGACACATTTATGGTTTATTTGTCAACTAACCACATATTAGTAATACTGTTCATAAGGTGTCGCTGACTACAGGCATTTTTACCCTTACTATAATAAAAAAGAATATCAATTTATACTTTACTCAAATATGTATGCATACTATTTCATCTTTAACTACAAGGTAGTTTGCTGATGAAAACAAATATAGTTATTTTTTAGTGAATATTTCCATAATAAGATATATTTCATAAATAATATATTTATTTTTATGGCACATACAAATCATTTTGGACAGATAGCCAGGTATTTGATGTTTTGCTTACAGGGCACTAGATGGCGGTGTGTAGCTCAGACTTTATGAAATGATCTTATCAACTCACTTGAGCAGCCTGTGTGGCAGGGTGAGTGTCTATCAGAAGCCATTAAATCACTTTTCTGTCTAAACTGGAGGTCTTTCTGCAAAACAGACATCTGATATATAGCACCATATACAAACCTTATAGTTTACATGTGATCATATATATGTCTGATTCTTCTATTTGTTTGAGTCATTTACTACACATGTAGAGCAGAGAACATGTTTTTTTTGCAGAATCTCATATATGTATTCATACTTGTAATACAAATGATGTTGTTTACATACGTATATACATTAAAAACAACTTATCTTGGGAATATAGAAAATAAACGTTCATTTGCTTATATGTTAGTGACATTTTAATATCTGTGAAATCCTTGTATACACATATAAAGGATTTTTGTAGGGGCGCAAGTGACTCCCCCATCCCCTCCACCCCCCCAAATGAGAGTGGAATGTTGACATTTGGTGTGTTTGAGTTTAACTAGAGCTTGTGTCATGGCACGGGCTGTTATAAGAAAACGGTTTCCTCAGATTCCTTGGAACTTGCCCGTTGTACTGTGAATCACCCCTGATGCTATGCAGAAGCTGTTAGACAAAAACATTCAACGTATTCCATTATTCACAATCGTACTAAAAGCATGAGGGACAATAGTACTACCTCAAACAAGTGTATGCATTCCTCCTGAGCCTCTCACTGATCTGAGTCTTTCTCTCCTCAATCATTTCAAACACTTCATTCCGTGCATTCTGCCCTTTAGGAATGAGATCATGAAAAGTTGTTAATGACCCACGAATTGTCTTCACCTAAAGCTGAGTGTGAATGTATCTGACTTCTCATAGTTTGCTTTTGTCACTTAAAACCGTGATTGCCTCATTTGAAGTCAAACGAATCTTCAGATTTGATTCATTTGTGTACTAAACCGGTCTCTCCTGCCTCGGGCAGCGCGGGTTCTCGTGATGGCATGAGTTGCTACATGTTTTTTCATACACGCAGCAAAACGCTCGCCAATACCTCACATGGCCTAAACAAAGTTTTCTGTTTGTATTCAGTGCGTTTTCAGAGAGGCTTTAACTCATGTGTGTGTGGGATTGAATTATTGCAGTACAATGCAGGCTTTGTGAATGCTTTATTTACACGGGAGAAAGAAACAGGTTTTATTTGATGTGAATATTGACCAGATGTAGTCCTTAGACGCATAAAAGCTGCATCCAGCACAAAACATTTCAGTCACTTCTATTAAATTAAAAGTGATGTTTCTGATCTTAAAGACCATCTGATCTGAAGATTAATGCATGGATGCTTCACATGTGTTTTAGCAGATAACACTGAAGTTTACCTACATAAACTTATTATGATACATAAACTATTTATTTTATTGTGAGTTAAAAAAAATAGTAAAGAACAGATCCAGGATTCCACATGAAGATAGTTTTGTCTGATTCATTCTCACACTTCCATTTGCATTGTGTCAAACATTTACACATATGGCAGGTTTTTTATTCAAAGGAACTTGATGAGTTGTTTTTAAACCTGTATGGTTAAAATATGGACAGAACCAACTGTTGAGTTATCGTTTTAGCTCAAAATTTTGCTTTGTTTCATGTCTTTAAAACATTTTCTTGTTTCATGTCTGCTTCCTTAATAGTGTATGAATGTAACACTGCTACATACAATTATTTTAACAGTTTGCTAAACATCAACATACAATAGTTCAATTTTAATAATTTTCATCAATTCAATAAGTGCCATGTTTTTAATTACACTAAAAACTAGTCTAACTAGTTGGATTTTCTAACATCTTTTGTTTAATTTACTTAAGAACGATGTGCTAAACTAAAAAACATAGTGTGAGTTTTTTCCACACAGTTCTTTTAAGTTAATGTACTTAAAAATCTATTGTGTAAAATTGTTGTAATTTTACTTTTAAAAATTGCCACAAAACATTTTTAAGTAAATTTACTTTAAAAACGGTGTCTTAAAACTTGCCACAAAAAATAAAGTAAATGAACACAAAAAATAAAGTAAATCCTACTAGCTGTTAAGTTTTCCATGTATTTCATGTGTCCATTTTGTTTTGAAGCTATTTTGCAACAATGCAAAAATTATGAAAAGCACTATACAAATAAATTTGAATTAAACTGAACTTGTCCAACAAAGTTTAGTTTATTCATTTAACCTAGCATTTTTTTTAGAGTGAATACACTTGCATTTAAGGTTTACATTTGAACCCATGACCTTTATGTTGTTCAATACTGTACATCGAGTTTTATGGTTTGTTTTGTGGTTTTGAGTACCTAAAAAAGTGTGTATAGAACAAATAAGTGTGTCCAAGCCTTTCATCACACTCATATCACACACCCAAGCACATCTGTGTACCACGCCGTCTTCTCTCATAGCTGTCGAGCGTTATCTAAGATGCTCTCCAGTAGTTTTTGCAATTCTCACTTAATGTCCTAAACACACTTGACACACGGTCCACCTCAAGGCCTGCGTATGAAGGATGGAGGGCTCATGTTTGGTTAAAGGTGGGGTGTGGTGAGTTATAGGCATAAGAGGCTGTGTTTGGAGGGTTTGTAAATGATGAGGTTATTAGCGATGTGTTTTATCTCGAGCAATGCAGCGTGATTGGCTGAAAACGTTTGCCCCTTCCTCACCCCCATAACATCACATCTGACAGGAAACAGCTGTCTGCCCATGTGCTCTGTTTTGGCGACACACGTGAAAAACATACTTTGGAAACACACAGGATTCTTTGCAACACACCGAGACTGAGAGTAAGCGAGAATTTCCATGCTGGTCAACCAATGCCATGTTGAATTTTTCATAATGTTGGTGAACAGTCTTTGTGATGACTAAGGGAGATTTGTTAGTTTGGTGGGGACACCAGCATCCCAAACATATGAATAGTCACACTGGTGTTTTTAACAATTGTTTGTGTGTGTGTGTGGGTGCGTGTGTGTTTTTGTGTGTGTGTGTGTGTGTGTGTGTGTGTGTGTGAGGTTTTATTGACGTAGGTCAGAAATCAGGCAGAACAAAAGAGTTGGAATGGGAAGGGGCTGAAAGAGCGGAAGAAGGTTTTCCTCTTGAAGAAAATCAGCCCTGGAAAAACTTCTAGCAATGCTTTAGTAAGGATGTGTGAAGAGAGAGACATAAACACTAAAGAAGATCTTGTGTTTAATGTCTGAAAAGATATGTCTGGATTTGTTCATTATGGAATATACCAATGGTCACTGTCCTTCTGAAATCGCTGTTTTTCAGGAAATGTAAATGAAAAAAACACTGTACTTTTTAAACCATTAAAAACTGTTTTGACAAAGTTGACAAGCACTTTTGAAACTTTTAATAAGTAAAATATTTGCAAAACCCAGTAACAAACATAAAGGGCGACTAATAACAATTTATGTCAAAAACGTATTTTGCCAAAAACAATATATAAAATACTGTATAATGTATAACCAAACTTTGCCAAAACTGTATGGCAAAAAACATCACAAAATCACAAAATATGAAGATTCAAGTTTTCAGAAGGATAGCAGGAATATAATATTATGGAATGCACAACCGTAGCATTGTGCCTTTACTAAAATTCGTAGTATATTGTATTGTATTGTATTGTTTTGTTTTATAAAAAAATCATATGCAGGACAATGTCAGAAGAAGAAACCTAGACAAGAGGATGCAGCAATGAGGATCTAAATATTAAACAGCGACTTGCTTTATAGTTTCTGTGAAGTAGGTCTAGTGTACATTTGTGTCCTGGTATTTATCTAGCATGTGTGTGTTGACACGAGTTCCCATGGCATTTTGTGTGTGTGTAGAGTTTTCATTCTGTCTGCCTTTGCTCCCTGTCACGGGATACACACAATGACAGCTTTTGTCTCTTCAGTGCGTGTGTGTGTGTGTGTGTTTTCAGATAGCAGTCAGATTTCTGTCGGCACTTAGAACTCTAGTTTCAAAAGAATGCATGTTTTTATACATAATGACTGTTTGTGTTCAGCTTATGGAAACCAAACAAGTTAAACTTACAAATATATCAGGCAAAGACAATGTGTGTGATTGTGGTCTTGTTTTTATATCCCGGTGGGGACTTGGTGACACATATAGGGACTTGTGCAAAAAAGCTTATGAATTGTACACAACAATATTTTTTTAAATCTAAGACTGTAAAATGTTTTCTATGATCTGTAGGTTTAGGGGTTGGTTTAGGAGATAAAATATACAGTTTGTACAGTATAACAGTGTGTGTGTGTGTGTGTGTGTGTTTAAATGACGTGTGTTTCAATTCAGCCAAAATGGTCTGGAATGACATATAGACACCTTTGATTAAAAAGATACAAGTATGAATCCATTCCATATTCTATGTGTTCCTTTCCTGTTTTTGTTTGAACCACAACACACGTTTCATGTCCTTTCAGCAAGTGTACTTATTCAAAACACCCTTTTCATTACATGAAGCCTTATGTTTACCTCTATCTACATAGTGCCGTCTCTCTCTTTTAATTCCTCTAGGTTTGAGTATTATCAAAAAAACACCTGCAAAATATAGTATAGTCATCGCAAATACTATCACAGCCAGGTATTAACAGAGAACTTTATGTTCAGTGTGTTCATCTTCATTTCAGATTTGATTATCAAATGTGGATTTGAATGGCTTATTCATGAGTTCTGAGTATGGAGGAGGAGGAGAGGTCAAAAATTTCATGTATTTAATTCTAAACTGTCGTTTAGGGTCACTTGTGGTAGACGGTTTCATCGGGTTGTCTGTACTTTGCTATTCATTTATATGAATATTTTATTGGACATTAATAGTATTTAATTAAATAAAATCTTCTCAACAGATTCTTTGCGGTGGTCTACTGGAACATTGCTTATGTTGTTGCCACTGAAATATCTATTAATGTTTTAAATTAATTTCAAAATAATAGTAAACTCGTTAAAAGTTTAAAACAACACATTTCTTTTTGTGACGAAAACAAATAAATAAATACTATGTCTTCTTGAGATATCTTTAAACAGAACTGAAGGACTTTACATCTGTTCTGCTCTTACTGACTACTTATTGACTCATTGTTCAGTAAAATTTGCCTATTTCATTTTTGAAAGAGTTTAAAAAAAAGAAACAAGAAGCGCACGCAGCATACATTTTTGTTGACAAAACAATCTCAAAAATTTGAAATGAATTTCTGAGTTCAGATGGAAAGATTTGTAAGGTCAAAAGGAGAAACATCTCACTTTTAAACGGTAGTGTACAAAAATTCAAATAGACTTTCTCATGTGTAAGTCGCTTTCTATAAAGGTCTCTGATAAATACAACTTTGAGTACAATTAAAATCAATGATGACTAGTGACCATGTGAAATATTTGACATGATCTTGTAATATTTCACCCTGTTCAGTGAAATAGATCCTGAGGCCACATCCTGAAAAATGCTTCAATCATTTGAGGAATTCTGGATTGCTTCGTGTCACTGGCGGAGTAAATATTTCCCCTGACAATAATACAACTATACAATTCTGAACTTTTATCATGATTTGATAAAACACATTTTATGTGGTTAAATTGTCACATCTTGTTTGAGATGCGGTCATGTCATTCTGTTTATTTACATCACACACACATATAAACATTCATTGCTTTATTATCAACTACAACCATCAGATGTTTCATTGCACAGGAATGAATTGTCATTTCCTCTGTTTTTGTTTCCTCACAACAAACATGACCGCTGTTATGCGTTCCCAGCATGCATTCATGCCGCAGGACTTTGAAGTTCTTTTTATTGCGATGTACTATTGTCTATTCCTCTATTATGAGGATTAACCTGCTTTTGTTCTACAGAAATCAGACTATCAACTTACGCTTTCAGACCAGACCAGTACACAAGCTGCACATGCAGAGTAAAAGTTATCAGGGTGGGTTTTTTTCTGCAGTTTCATCACCGCTTATTTTAAAACCTCTCTAGACGATTATGTTGTAAAACCACCACTGTGCCAAAGCGAGTGTCTTATTATCATCTCACTCTGTCTCGTTTCAGTGGGTACGCTGTCTGAAAGAGTTTGAGTGAGATAATAACTTTATGATGGACAAAAGTAAACAAACACTCTAGTCTCCCCTTCTCTCTCTCCCCGGGGCCTTCGTTCGCCCACTTCTCCTCTTTTCTCCCCTCTCTCTCTCTCTCTCTCTCTCTCTCTCCCCTGTTGGAGAGGCACAGATAGCCTTATTAGGTGAAAGCAAAGGGCCAGCAGTAAAAATATTCAATCTTGTGCCCAGAGATTTCAGTGTAATGAAAACTGAAGCAGTGGCAATAATGAGAACCTGAATATCTTACACAAATGATGCAGTCCATATGTTGAGTTTGGGGAAAAACATGCAAAAAACAAATTCAACCGATTTGAAAGTTGCATCACTCTGAGGGTATAGAATGACAAACGTGTTTAACACCAGGAAGAAAGAACCTCAAACTAAGAACCTCTCGCCTCTGTCTGTGATTCTGGTCATATGTCTTCAACACATCTCAATGGACTTCAATTGATTGTGGTTACTGGTCTATTTATATCTCTTGGACAAGAGAGAGAAAGACTCGCTTCACCTCTGGAATGTGAGGGTTTGAGCCAGAGTTTCTGCTTAAGCAAGAACAGTGTTCTCGCTCTCTCCTGTCGTCCGCCTGAGGGGTGGGAGCCAAGAACCACTGATCCAACAGCAAGAGAAGATAAAAGTGAAAAACACAAACGTGGAGGGTGTGGCGAGCACCTGAATCTAGCTTTAGAGACGAGGAAATGTTTTATCTTTCAAATAAAAGTTCAATCCAACGGCTGTTTGTTGACCGAGCACTACGCAACCGTTTCTTTGTCTTGACTAGTTTTTCTCAAGCTTGTGTGCTGTATATACATCACAGAACCTGACTCCTTTATTCTCCTGCAGATATTTAATGAGCCGAGGAGGATCTCATCGGGCATTCCTGAGAAACCCCGGCAACCCGGAGACGGTATGTGAAAGTGAGGAGAATGTGTGTGGGGGACTGTCGGACGAGGAAACGTGCGAGCTTTAGGAACACGGTGCCCCTGTGTCCACCCATCCTGTGATGCACGACAGACCACGAGAGCCCAGAGGAGAATTAAACGTGTTTCCTCAAACCCGGACCAAACATGTCTGGACTGCTCCGCAAAGCTTAAGAAAATGAAAACAGCTAATTAAATCCATTCCGTAGGGCAAGAATCGTACAAAAATCTTTTGGAGACGCGGCACGGGCCTTTTACCCTCCACTGTTTTTCACAAATTTACAAAAAAACAACGTGGGCACCTAGCAACACGCATAACATTTTCAGCCAGCTGCTACGAACAGATCTCTATTCACTATTCTCAGGAAGACTGTTCGAAGGGAAAAGTTGAGCTTTTTTTATTAAACAGAAGTCCTTGAGTATTCTGCCTCTCTCTCTCTGGGTTTATCGTCCCGCTGTGGTAAGCACACAGCTGGAGAGAGAGAGAGAGAGAGAGAGGGGGGGGGAAATGGAAGGCTTCTCTCAACTCTCCCTTACTTTGGAATCATTGAGTCATTCGACAGATTGCAGGTCTGGTGGTAAACAGCAGCGTGGCGTACAGCACGGACTTTCTGACGACAGGACACACATTACTGAAGCTGATCTCTGGGCGCACCTTCTATTCAAGGCCATTGTGCTTGAAATAATAGCTTTGGCTAAGCTTCAAAACAAGCCTCCCCTGTCGAGTCTCTCTGGAGCGTTCTGGTTCTCTCGGTTTACAGCCCCAAACGCTTTTCTTTCACACGTTAACAAATGGAACCGAGCTTTGCTAACTCTGCAAAGTCCACAAATAATTGATTGTAATCAGCACAGCTTCGTCTGACCCTTGAGCGACCGCATTTAGAGATGGAGATTGGACGCGACCACTTTCCACCCCACCTCAAAGTGAACCCAAACCACATCACACCTTCATTGCATTGCTTTCATCTCTACAATGTGAACTTTGACCCCTCTGTCCTAACAAAAATGTGATCATGTGAGCTGTGATGTATTTTGGGACACAACGTGACAGCTTTACATTGATGCGTTTGACGGATGTGACTTACAGCGCTTATAGACTTGGTCTTACTTATGCATATGTAGATGCCACATTTGACTCCTCCCGACATGTCAAAGCAGCCGCCATTTTGGAAGGGTCAACATTTCAGAAGTGTTTATCACTCAATGAGAAGCCACACAATTCCACAGCGGTTGTTAAAAGTGAAAACGAATCATCTGCATGAGAATGTGTTGCTTTGTGCATTAACTCAATATCCCTCAATCTCTTTGTCTTCTTGTATTGTATTAGTTGTAATATTTGATGTTCATCCATATGTGTTTGGTTAAAGACTCCCAGTCAACTCGTTCTCTCCATTCCTATACATCATATGATTTGGGTATAGCCCTCTATAAATGCATCCGCTGATGAGGCATCTATGTATATATATATCTATGTTTGGAGACCAAATTGAAGAACTCAGTTTAGTCGTTGATTCAGCACTTAACAAACACAAACACAACACACCCCCCCCCCCCCCGTCATTTACCTGGAAGATGAGCACTTTGAAGTTGTTCCTCTTGAGCAGGTGAGCGTGGTTGACCTCCAGCTTCTTCACCTGCATGGCCTGCTTATCCATCTTGTCCTTCACTTCCTTCATGTGGATGCTCACCTTGCGGCTCTTCTCCAGCAGTTTGCTGACCGTGTTGGAGGTGGAGGTGTGACTCTTGGACAGCTTGGTCATGTCGTTCTGGATGCCCCTCACCGCCCCTTCGATCTCCACCTGTCTCGTCTCCATCTTGTGCTGGTTCTCTTGCACCGTGTCCAGCATGTTCACCAGCTTATCCAGAAGGGTCAGAACCGTGATGGCGTTCACCGGGCCCGGGGTCGAGGCGCCGTCTTTCAGAGTGCCCACGATGGCCTCGACTCCGGGACTGCTGGGTAGTCCGGCCGTTGCGTTGGCGGTGCTCAGCTGGGAGAGGCTGTGACTGGGTGAAGGTTGAGTTGGGCTGGGGGTGGGCACCACCAGCTCCTGACTCTCATGTACGCTGGCCATGCTGCTCCTCTCTGCCTGTACTGCATCTTCTCCCATCATGAAGCTGTTGTTTAAGGTCTTACTTCGTGCAGGAACGTTGTGTCGCCGGACTCGATTTTAGTTCCTACAGCTATGATTGTTGTTTACAGACTTGTGGGAAAACTTTTCAGCTTCCAGGTTCAGCGTTCCCACCCTTTTTGAAGATAGCCACTCTCTCTCTTTCACTCGCTCCCTGCTCTCTCTCCCCGCTCTGGAAGAGCAGGACAGAGGTTTCCCCACGGCTTAAAAAGCCCGTCCACACCCTGCGAGGGCGGAGCTTGGTTTCCATGTCAACTAGCCCGGCCCATTGCTGAGGGAGTTATGTGTTTGCATGTGTCAAGTGCGAGTATGTGGGTGTGTACAGCGGAACATGAGCAACTCTCTCCACATGTAGAGACCTCACCCCCCCCCAGCTCTCTCTGGCTCTCTCTCTTCTGTTTGTCTTGAAGAAAGAGAGGATATTGAGAGTCATGTTTGAACAATGACCTCATGTGCACCAGAGAAAATTTAAGAGATACAGATAGAAAACTGAACAATGGTGTGTGTGTTTGTGTGCGCGTGTTTGTGAGTGTGTGATCCTGCATGTGTGTGTGTGTCTGTCTGAGTTTGCGTGCATGTGTGTGTGAGCGTGAGTCTGTATGGGTGTGTGGGTGCAAGCATGTGTGCGTGTGTATGTATGCATGTGTGTGTGCATTTGTGTGTGTATGTGGACATGTTTTTATATCCTGGTGGGGAATGCACT
Source organism: Triplophysa dalaica (assembly GCF_015846415.1). Classification (NCBI taxonomy): domain Eukaryota; kingdom Metazoa; phylum Chordata; class Actinopteri; order Cypriniformes; family Nemacheilidae; genus Triplophysa; species Triplophysa dalaica. The sequence continues at coordinate 1,888,121 of NC_079547.1, read as the reverse complement.
CCAACACATGTGGATTTGTGTCACCGTGGGGACCAAAATTGATGTCTCCATGGGCAATAAAGCTAATAAATTGTACAGAACAATATTTTTTTTCAATCTAAAAATGCAAAAAGTTTTCTATGAGCTTTAGGTTTAGGGGATCAAATATACAGTTCAGACAGTATAAAAAACATTTTGTGTGTATGTGTGAAAGATTTCCTGAGATGTGATTTGTTTATGTGAGAGAGCGTCTATGTTTGTGTATTTATAACGTGCGAGCGTGTTTACAGTTGTAGTCATTGTAGGTTTATTCTGGAAAATATTGTCACACAAACACGCCGCAAGTGGAATCGTTTGTCTTGCCTGCAATGGCAGTAGCAGCATGAAGATGTGAGAAACTTACTGTACAACTCACCTACAAATCATACTGTGTGCATCGTTTTAATCTTAGAAAAACTTGGTCGAAGACAAAACATTTTGACGAAATAAAACGACAGATTAGAGATCTTATCCAAATTATTTCTCCTACACATCAACAAGATTAAATGGAATGCCAATGGGACTTTTGCTTGAGTCTCATCTGCGTCTCAGATATTCCTCCTGACAAAAAGAGTCAGAAATTTCCCAAATGTCTCTGTCATTAGAGTTTCAGAGGAGATGTCAACATTGTCCCAAAATGTGCACAGATTTGTCAAGTCTGCAATCAAAAGTCTTAATATTTACTCAATGAATCTCATCAAAACGACACAAATATACATTCATTTTACACCTCCAGACTCTTAATGGAATTAAAACAATTTATAGTCTCATTTATTTTTATATAATTTTGTGAAAAAACCCTCTGAGACTAATATGATAAAGATTCATATGCTTCAGTTCTGTTTAGTTGGCGTTCACGTCACACAAACACAATGAGTTAATTGCTCTCATTTCCTTATTTCTGTATTGTTTTCGTGCCTCCATGATGTAATCTTCCTCTCTTTTCCATCGTCTGTGCAAACATGGAATTCTGAGAATTCATCGACGGTGACCTCTGACCTCTACTCTAGAGATTCTCTTTATACTCAGAGACTTTACATCATTTTGTTGAGAAACCACACTACCATAACAAACAAGCACATGATGGCACCGGTCCCCAAATGCAAAGCTGTTCACGGCACGGACAAGTGTGTGCTTGTGTCGCTCTGAACCTCCACAGTAAAATATCATTTTGGCATCTTGAACTTTCATTTTGTAAGTAAACTGTTAAACAGGATAATAAAGTAACTTAGACACACAAAAAGAGTTCAACAGATGCGGAAAAGTCTTCTGTATCAAAAAGGGAGGAAGATTCCGGCTTTATCGCACTTTTATCGTAATTGATCTCTATTGTTTTCATTCTAAGGAACAGTATCCGGATCCTTCTTGGTTTTCATGGGAATATCTCTCAAGCTTGAAAACACACAGCTCAGGTTGCATGTGTTTCAGAGATGATCGTCGCCCCCTGGAGGAAATATAATGTCATTGCATTGAACACTAGTGGAGACAAAAGAAATTATTACGCAGGTTGTGTTGTGTATCACCAGTAGGAGCCAGTAGTAGATTGGTGTATTTTTTTGACACCTTTATAATGCTTTAATGTACTTTTTATGTAAATAAACATTTAATTTGAAATGTCCTCACAGTTATACTGTAGCTGCTCACTTCTATATGTAATGCAGTCTCGTGTAAGTTCCAATTTATGTTTATAAACACTACAGAAGTATATTTGGAATAAAATAAATCAAAGTAACAAATCAAAAATCCATATTGATCATAAATTCAATGATTCGGAGCTTTGAACAGTTGAAACGAAAATAAAATAAAACTGCCTCGATTTTAAACATTTTGTTGCAGTTTGTGTGTATTAAAAGTTATCTTATTTAAGATTAATATAGATTACATAGGCTACTCTTGACCTTAAGGTTTTTTTCAGTAGTTATTGAAGAAGAAGCATTGGCAAATAATAATACAATTTATATAATAATATGTTTTTAATGTGTGTTAATTAGCTCAAATCTGAGTTGGCTATTTGTAAACCTACATTGTAACTTAAAGTAAATCTGACCACATGTGCTACAATCTCTCTGCATTGCACTAAAATATTGTGACCAATGGGATTAAAGGGGTTTATTGTAGTAAAGATGATCTCTTAAAGTGGTGACAGGTGAATTTTTTGCATCATTTGAATTAAGCTGAATAAGTTATTTTTTAAATCTCAAAACTTTAAAGCATTAAAGATCTTTCTGAATGACAAACCACAATCTTTAGGCAATCATGCCTCGCCAAAGTCTCTCTTCATCAGGTGAGATCATAAAAAATATGAAGGATCTTTAGAGGAACCGATTCATGTTTGATACATGTCCATACCATAATTCATTTTAAAGATCACAGTTGTATGTTTTTGCTGAGTAAATTGCATTTGCGTCTTGTAAGTTGGTTTCCAGGTTAGCTACACATTAGCAAACTCCAGTTGGTTTGTTCTCTCCAGCCATCGGCCTGAAGAAAGGGCTTCATGTTCTCCTCTCATGTTTGTGATGACTGACAGCAGATCCACATCATTCATCATTTCAGGTAAGAGTGACCTGTAAAATATTACTAAAATGATCTTACACACTACACCCCTCATACACTACTATGTAAATCACTGTATTCCTCAGGTGGACACTGTTCTCTTCAACCTTTAGATCAACATCCGTCTCTAGCACATTTCTCATCTGAGGAGATGTTCTCTCGAGGGTCTTCAGGTGTGTTTTTTATATTCCTCATGTGAGGCCCGCTTATGCCTGATGAATGACAAACTCTTCTGATAAAAGAATATTACGCTACAGGTCAGAGGAGTTTATTTCCAGCAGAGACATCAGAAGCATCCCACGATGCCGCGGTTGCTGGGATCTACGCTGTGGTTCAGACTCTTTCCCTCCCAGAGAACGGAACAGACCATCAACACACAGAATCTGAGACAAACCTGACCGCGACCAGGCCTGTGACATCACCCAAAAAGAGATGGCTGGAGAGAATGGCCAAAGAAACTGAAACCTAGTTTACAATATGTTTGTGAATAAACTTTATAAGCAATCCATTTACTTCAATTATACCATGGTCTGTTTGAATACTCAACTCTGATTGGCTGGAAGGTTTTAATGTACAGCTGGTTCCGTTGAGTTTGATTTTCTCTGACAATCTGATCAAAAATTGCACTGTAAACATCAATAACAGCTTTAACAAATGACCATATAAGCGGGATAATCCACCGCTAGCCGTGCATTAAAGGATTTTAATGCACTTCGTAGTGGCAACCAAAATCCTTTAATCCACGGCTAGCTTTACTTATTGGCTTCTCGAGACACAGTTCCTGCAAGACTTCTCTAAACTCTATCCTTGATTATTGATTATTCACACAACTTAAGCCCTTCAAGTGATATAAAGAAAAGATCATAATGTATTTCGACCTGAATGACTTTCTTTAGCAGAAGATATTTAGAAGAACATTTGTAACCAAACAACAATGAACCCCATTGGACACAAAACATTTCTCAAAATATCTTCTTTTACATATTTACAGAAGAAAGATTCATATGCAGGTTTTGATTGACATGAGGATGAACAAATGATGACAGAAATGTTATTTTTGGGTGAGCTGCCCCTTTAAGAGAAAACCAAGCAAGATCTTTACTACATTTTCTTGAATTTGCAGATATTTTTCTGTTGCTTTTAAATGGGCACTCTTACATACCCAACAAAATATAAAATCATCAAAATACAGTAATGAAATGCATATGCTGACGAAAGAAGTAGCATTTAAATAATAAATGTATGTCATAGTTTTACAATTGGCCCTAGATGTTTCAGCACTGAAGTTTATTTCTCTCTCGATCAGTCCTCTGTCTAAGGTGACCGTTTGCATTATTGATCTAACATAAAAATGACTTTCCACATTCATTAGTAATAACGCCTCCTTCACTTTCTCACATCCTCAACTCTTGTGAGCTCTCCTTCACAGTTTTCTCTTCCACCCTCACTACTCTAATTTAATATTTCAAGCAGCATATATGAACTCCAGACGCTGTGAATCTGTCTGTCTGTCTGTTGAGAGTCTGTGGTAAATGTTGTTAGATCTCCAGCTGTGAGAAACCTGCGGTGTACCTGACACTACCAGGAGAGAGAGAGAGAGAGAGAGAGAGAGGAGGAACGCTTACAGCAGGCCATGAGAATGATTTATTACCACACAACTCACACTCCCATTCTCTCTCAAAACACTCATGTAGATTATTCAGAACTAAGAGGGAACAGGCCACGCTCATACAAAGAGCTTCGTGTCTTGTCGCTGATATAAATGTGCTCATTATGTGAGGCTCTGAATGGGCTTTTCTTGCATGTTTGGATGAGAAGAACGGGACTGAACAAATTTGAACAATTAGGTTCATTAAATGAAAAATATTAAACCACATTGTGTTTGCTTTGATGTGTGTACGCATGCAAAAGATACTTTTGTTTTGAAAATAAAGTGTTTGAACACTCTGGCTGTCCAATGTTAGATGTGCACAACACGAAATGTACAAAATAAACCAAAAATTCATGATAAAACAAAATTAAGTTGCAACACAATGTCCAACCCACACCAAAATTACATTTAGTAAAAACAATAGAATGAGGAGACATAATGAATGAAGGAAATCACCCACAAGTTTTTCTGAACTCCTGCCAGCATCATAACACCTCTACACGTCTGTGCGTTCAAGTATACAGCAAAATCAAAAGTGTATGGAGTTGACATACATCGACAAATGACAGGGCAGCAATTAATTTTAATTTCCCGGTGGAAACATGGATGTATTATCCAGCTCAGCATCTTTCCCCAGTGACCGGGCACATGTTCTTTCTGTAAACAGGCACAATTTATCCAGAGAAAACCATTACGCTTAAAGGAATAGTTCACCCAGAAATAAAAATGCACTTATTTTATCAGCCTCATTCATCCCAGATGTAGGACTTTCTTTTCTTTACTATTCATCTTTCTTCAATGAATGTACTTTTATGATAAAATTACATTTACCTTTTCTGTCACTGAGTGACCTTTAGTGTCATTTCACACCTGTATGATTTTTTTTCCTGCTGAACACAAAAAAGATATTTTGAAGAACGTTAATAAAACTGACCCCCATTGACTTTTATTGTATGAACACAAAACCAGCGTGACATCTTCTTTTATGTTCCACTGAAGAAAGACTCACATACAGGTTTTGAGGAGGAATAAATGGTCAGTTTTCACGGTGCAGTTCTTTTTATTTGACACTTGACTCATTTCCACCATCTTGTGGCCACTGAGATAAATTAGAGAAGTATTTTTTTTTCATGAATGCTTTTTAGTTTTATATATCTCCCTACACACACTCACTTTCTACAATCATTGCACTTCCTAAAAGCTGTTGGATAGGGTTCCTCGTGTTCTCTCATGTCACAGAGGGCATTGGTAACAGTACTACACACACACACACAAACACACACACACTAGTTGTTGGCGGTGATTGTATTTGACAGCTCAGAGGCGTAGGGGAGAGCAGGACTAAGGTTGTGACAGCCTCTCTGCTGTCGGATCTCATGGCAGCATTGATTTCTGGGTAATGGGTGCGGCTCGCAGTCATCGATTGGCTGCTGGACTTCATCCGCCTACAACTCCCTTTGGGCCGAGGCAGGCAGACAGGCAGACTGTCGTCTCCCGCGCGTGTCAGACCGTGCTAAGAGAAACAAGGTGACGAGAAAAGATGTACCCAGGCCTAAAGCTGATCAACAGAGTCGTGGGGATTTCTCAAGCCAAGATTGTATCGACATTTTTTACAATTGACAAGACCTTTAAACTCAGTCTGCAAGAAAGTTTAGGGAAACAAATGGACTGACGAGACCTTGTGGATGGGGATATATACTAGAATCTGCTCATTACCAAAGCTTTAAAAAAGAAGTTAAAAAGATGTTTAAGTGGATAGAGATATTCTGGGTTTTGAAGTCAATGTGACCTTACTTGTCATTTTAAATATTTATAATTGAACAATTTCCAAAGTCACATTTATGTCAATCTATACTGTCGTTTTTATCATTTGATTCCAAAATATTGAAAAAATACTGTAGATGCGACCCTACATGACCTTAAACTTTTTAAAGACAGAGAGGGGGTCATATACGATGACACAAGAGATCACGTGATATAAATTATTTATTTACAGTACAGCGAATAAAAACAAAGAAAACCGTCACAAGAATATGAACCTATTTGAAATATATAATACATAACCAAAGACAGCCTGGACGGCTCTTTTCTTTTATGGTGTCATAGACAACAAATACAAGGCAACATGTGGCACACCTCCAACAATTAAAAAATCCGTCCGTCCACTCTCCACTCTTCTCGATTGTTTAAATCCCCGGGATGGGAGTGTTCCTGACATCCCCTCGCTGGATGGAGAAACCAAAGCTCATGAGGCCCGTCCCCGGTTTATTCCCTAAAGGAAACAATAAGACGTGTCTCGCTTCTTATACATCCAGCGTCACCGGTCTGAAGGGGCTGTGTTCCCATAATCCCCTGGGGCCTTCCTCTGCTGTCTTTAGCACATGTCACTCCAGGTTTGAGGGTTCATCAGATGAGTCTCGTGGAGGCCCGCAGGGTGTTTTCAGAGTTGAAGTGTGGAACACTTTGCTTCTGACGTCCCGTCCGATTCCCACGTGGACACCTTCTGTAAACAGAAGATGAATGTTTATATTTGTCCTAAACGGTAGATTTACGGAAACATATATTAAACATCACATTTTTATTATATTTTATAAGTCTTTAATTGCTTGGTTGCGTTGAGAATAGAAGTATACATTTGTGGATGAAACGATTAAGCTGAATTTGAAACTAATTTAATTTATGGCAAAAAAGAAGCTCATATGACAGTTTCCACGGCAACTGCGCTCTCAAAAAAGTTTGTCAACTTGTGAAAACAGGCTGATGAAATGTCCTTTTCACTTTTAGTTTTTACACCCTTGTGCTTTTCCATAGTGAATGCATCGTCTGTTTGGCTTCGGCAAACATCATTTACAGTTTCACAAAGAAGGACAGAAACGCAGAGACAATGTGCAGATAAAGTGAGACGGATGTTAGATACAGACAGACACACAGACGGAGTCGAGATACAGACGGACAGGCACTTGCTGCGGTTTAAATTGTCTCATTAACAGCTTCTCTCTCGTCCCGAGCAGCTCGGCGGGTGGAAACCTTCCGCCACAGGGAATCTTTATTATATTTTGCTCGTCGCTTTATTAAATGTCATGTTTTGCATAGGGCAGAGTGCGCCCCCGGCTCTTACATCGGCTCAGAGGCGGCAGGGTTGGCGGGGGACGCTCATTCCACACCGCGCTCCCTGTTTTAATTAGTTCCATAATCTCGCTCGCAAACGTCACATTTTACACAGTGAGGAGAACCTTTAACTTACCGACGGCACCGACTTCAACCCACTCGCCGACTCCTAAAACTTCACATTTATTAACTGCATCTAAAGCTCTAGAGCGGATGAACATCTGCTGTTCTTTAACATTTAATGTCCATGTGAAATCAAAATTCCAGTTTTTTGGCTTTAGTATGTCTATAAGTAGTATATATCTATAAACTTATGTGCTGTAAATGCTCTAAATTCAAATTTAGAAGATATAAGCATTTAAAACATACAGTCTCTCACTTCCACCAATACAGATGATTTTTATGACATCATTCTGCACTTTTGCGTCTCATCCGATTAAATACTAAGAGTTCAATTAAACACTATTGGTTATTTAATAAAGGGGGAGGGGCCACTCAATATGCCCCGCCCCATCTTCCTGTTTCAGTGAAAATTGCATCGTAACTGAAAATTACAAAATAATTCTTCCTATCTCAGCTTCATTATGTCCCATAGATCGTTTCTCAAGACACAGCCTAAACTATAGATGTAAATAACTAGATGATGCATTATAATCGGTTTCAATGGGCCTATATGCAGGTTGTCTACCATATTGGAACGGTGCGAGCCGGTCTGTGTTGCCAAGTCTGCAGCTTTCCTGCGAAACTGGATTACTTTTAAATGTTCCTCCGGTCTGTTTTATCCACAGTCTAGGAGTGAAAGGATTGGCTTTCTATCTTAAAATGATTTATTTATGAATTTTTAGTTCTGTTATTTGGACTAGGGACGTTAGACTCTTAATAAAGGATCTGCTTACACTAACACATGACAACAGCGAAAGGGTCTCCGATTTTTTCGGGAATCAAAAGGCAACCATGGCCTTGCAGTTGTGGCACTCTAGAAAACTGTGAGTTTCATCAGTGGACCGTTCCATGATGGCGGACACGTTCAAGTGCCTTGAGCGCTTGAATGGGGCATCTAGTTATATATATCTATGGCCTAAACAACACTGACCAAAAAGCACTTTCTGGATACATTTTTTAGGTTTAATGTCAATTAACTGCTTTAATTCTAAATGTTCTTTTGGTTAAATTGGTGAGAGAATTGGTAGTTGTGAACAACAGTAAAAGTCTGTTTTCCCCAGCAGGCTTCAATAATAGTAGCTGTAATGTTATTTTGAATTACGTAATAAACATCTGAAACCACAACAGCAAAAGGATCCTTAAAATGTGAGTCGAAACACTTGTGCTACATTGTTGTGTTTGACAAATCTTTCTGTTAATCAATAACAGGGCTGATCTTAGAGAACTGCACTGAATGGATCACAGTCGAAGGCCATTTGTGCTGATTGTGTGAAAGTAAGGTGGCAATTTCCCACCGGGGAGGAAGCACTGAGGGCAACAGTGACATCACAGTCCATTCCGCTGGCCACATGTCCCTGGGAGACTTGTTACAGGACAAAGGAACAATCAAATCACAAGCACAACACATGAGCCTTACAGGTGGAGCTGAGACTGCAGAGCAAGATGGAAAAAAGGAAATATGGGTAATGTGGTTTGTCAACTTTAAAACGCCCAAAGAGTGGAATGGATCACTCATGGTAGACTGATGAAACAGTGTTCTATTCTCTTATCTCTTAAAAACAATCTTTTCCTAACAATTCGTTTCAGTCCCTCACTCAGTCCGTATGAAATGAGGTGGAGTCATTACAATCATATAATCACTGTGTGTTTGATTAGTCATGTGCTTCAGTCTGAACATCTCTGATTAGAGAAGAGAGAAAGACAGACGGAGAGAGAAGAAAGTAAGACCGATGGAAAGACAAACAGATAGAGAAGAGACTAAATAGACAAAAAGACGGATGGAGAAGAGACAAAGAGAATAAGACAGATACAGAGAGACAGACTGGCGAAGAAAATTAAAACAGGGAGTAAGACAAAATGAGTACAAAGACAGACAGAAAGAAAGAAAGATGGATAGAGAATGGAGTAACCTGTACAGAGAGACAGACAGAGAAAAGAGTAAGACAGGAGGAGAGAGAATAAGACTTGCAGAGAGACATGTAGAGAAGAGAGTAAGACAGGTGGAGAGACAGACAGGAATTGAGTCAATGAAAGAGAGAAAGTAAAAAGCAGCAGATGAAGGCATTCCACTGCTGCAGTAAGATAAAACGTTGCCATAGAAACATCCAAACCCCCTAAAGAGACCCTGACACCTCAGTCTTCTGTATGACATTCACTTCATGTGTCACCACTTCACCAGAACCCCCAAAAAGTCCTTTAAAGTGACTTTACTGAATGAAACCTTTCTGCATTCACACCAGCTCCACCCGGCCACATGTTTGCTGTCCAATGGTTTTCTCAACCCACTAAATAAAACAATGTCCCATCACTTCTAGATGCACAAATCTTTCTCATTTTTCTTTTCATTTCAAAACTATCAACGACTCACAGTACTAAACTATATCTCTGTGTTCACATTCAGTCTACAAAATACAATTCTGAATTGAAAACAAAGCTCACCGTGTGATGCAGAGCACAACCAGGCAGATGATGGCCACCTGTAGAGCTCCGATGATGGACGCGATCAGAACGTAACGGAGCTTTCCAGACCCGGGAACCACGTACATCACATTGTAGTCCTTTGTGTCGCACTGTGGCCCGATGAAGCCAGAATGACAACTGCACGAATACAAACGCAGACTTTACTTTAATAGACAACTCACAGCAACAAACACAACATTGTGTGTGTGTGTGTTTTGTTTATGTGTATGAATATGTGATGATGCAGGCAGTCAAAATGTTTGTGTATGTGTGTGTGTGTGTAATCACAAAGCAGTTGGATCTTGATGCCACGATTTTTGTTTAATCACTGAGGGCTCAGTGTGTGTGTGTGTGTGTGTGTGTGTGTGTGTGTGGATGGTCCACACTGGGTAAAACATAGTCTTGTTTAATTAGAGCATCAACATCTCAGGGGGGGCAGATAAGGGGACACTTTACTCTCACACACACACACACGCACACGCACACGCACACAAAGCTGTTAAGAATGAGTCATCTTTCAGGGGGTGGCACACACATAAGAGCTCTTCTGTGTTTTCTCCATAACACGTTTTCTTCTGCATCTTTCATCACTTCTGATCTTCTTGCATTTCTCGTCCTTTTCTTTCCTTTTATCGTCTCACTTTCACCCCCGAATGTCTGAAATCAATCTCACAAGCGCTCCGTCTGTCCTCTAAAGAGTCTCTGTGGGTGTTTGATATGTAGCGTGTCTCGTGCGCTGCGGTTACCTGCAGGTGGGGGGCGAGAGGTTGCTAGGATACTCGCACTCTCCGTGGACGCAGTAGTTCTTATATCGTTCCGGACACGGGATGTAAAGGCCCCACGGTACCTCGCTCACCTGGTCTTTCTCCTCTACACACACACAGAGAGAGAAGAACGACTGTGATTCTACAACCGGGTTTATGTCAGTCTTTTTAATGCTGAGGGTTTGAGACTTGAAATCGTGATCCACAAAACGAATGCAAGCCCGAGAAGTTTCTTTGTTGTCAGAAGAAAGTATTAAAAAGTAGACACACCGTGATTCTCAGGTTACAATTTAAAGAACTAAAAAAATTCTCTTTTTTTACATGAAAAATACAAAGCACATTTTTGAAAAATATACTGGCATAAAAGAACAAGGACTTGAGCAATCAAGATGATTTCAGAATGATATCAAACACACATTATACATCTCATCTATACAAAATCTGACGTAGTTCTTCACAAACGCTAGCGTGCAATTCTTCAGATCCTTACAATGAATCGTCTGATCTAGTTCACGAAAGCAATCTAAACGACTCATTCACAAACTGGACCGATCTATTTTGTGATCAATTGACGGTGTGTAACAGCTCAATGGAGCAGAAGATTATAATAGAGTTTGCGTTTATATGCGACAATCAATTGCATTTGCACTTTTATCGTATTTAAATATATATAAATGTGATTATGAGAGTTGTAAATTTGGGCAGTTTTTATTTTTGAAACAGTTAATGGGAAGGGGACGATTGTGTGCATGCGTGTGTGTTTGTGTGTAGGAGAGCATTTGAAGGGTGTGTGAGTCAATGGAGGAATCGATGCGACAGCGGTGACACTTCACCCTCCTCCGTTGACTCAATTCATCACAGTCCCTTTTGGTTCTTTTCTTCTCTCTCACTCCTTCTCAAAGTCTCCCTGATACTGTCTGTGCTGCGGGTCACAACACTCAATCAAACTGTCACAAACGCCGGGAGGTATCGCCGCTACGGTGGCCTGTTGAGGACTCGTAAAAGAGGCCAGCTCTCCAGAGATTCACTGTTTCAATGTGACGAAATGAGATGAGAGGAAGTGTGAAGAGAGGGGAGACACTTTTTTTTGCTGCTTTTAAAGTTTCCTTAATGCCATCGAATGGAAGACAATTAACACAGATTAAATTCAGATAATTAAACACAGATATTTTTGTGTGGTGATGTGCGCGGGGGAGATAAAATGCTCGTAACTTGAAGAGAATGAAGAGATTCAATTTAGAGACTCATCGGCATGAAATAGATTGAGGTTTGAGACTGACCCTTACAATGGCCGAGGTATTTGACCTCAATCCTCTCCTGCTTCTGACACGACACCTCTTTCACCTGGCAAGGGTTGTCATAGGAACGGCCGTCTGATGCGCAAACTGGATTAAAACTGATGTGGGAGCAATCGATGTTGCACACACACCTGTGGAGAGAGAGAACGAGAAGAACAATCACATTAGATGGAGATTCATGATGGGTTTTCTTACACTTTTGGCTATTTTAAATAGGGGAGGAGCACTCAAATATGCCCCGCCCCAACGTCCTGTTTCAGTGAAAATGACAATAATAACTGAACATTACAAAATATTTTTCCCATCTCAGCTACATCATGTCCTGTAGACCATTTCTCAAGACACCATAGATGTAAATAACTAGATGCCGCATTAGCATCTGTTTCTACAGGCCTATATATGTAGGTCGTCCACAATATTGGAACTGTGAGAAAAATCAATAACTCAAACACCTAAACGTTAATGTAAAAGCATCTTATGAAGCCATTCAAATAAAAGTATCTTTACATTAAATATAAACTTGTGAACTTGAAAGACCCTTATTGCCCAATACAATACCTCCCACCCACAATTTCAACCATATTAAAAATTAAAGAGCAAAATGAGCTCTAGAAAAAGTATATTTGTCATAAACAAGTAAACATTTGAATGTTTATTTTGTCTCAATATAAGTAACTGTATCATCTTAAGGCTCTTCTTAACTTTTCCCCGGCCCCCTATCCTTCCTAGTAAAGTTGCTGTATTTTATTCATTAATTCAAAATACATCTTTTTTAAATAGCTGAATTCATCATCATTCTTTGTTGTGTCTCCTCTTTAATTCACAAGCACCCCTCATTTTTAAAACATCAGCTTTAACTCGCATTACTCGTTGCACATGGAGGACAGGCCCGGGTCGTGTGAATTTATACTCATTTATTTTTGACACATTCCAAGAATCTAGAGGAGAAGTTGCAGTGCACTTTCTATGCAGACACACACATCCAACCTGTATAGAATGTGTTCATTTGGCCCCCGGTGTTTAAGAGACAGATGTATCTATAAAGCAGGTGGACAATATTCTGCACCACACCACGACCACTGACCCAGTAAAAAGACAATCTCAGCTCCCACAGGAGGTGTTCAATATTATATAGGCAATGTGTTTCACCACATGTCAAACAATTTCAGGTAATTTAATGCAGAAGCATCATATGGTAGCAGCTAGTTAGCCAAGATCATGGGTTTGATTCTCAGGGAATGCACGTAAAATGTATAGACCGCTTCACAAGATGTAGCTTAATGTTGGTCCAGCAGCACTTCCAGTTTCATTTTTTATTAGATTTTTGAAAATCGCACATAATTATTTGTTTAACATTTTGATTCGCTTATGAATGTTCTTTTGGTTGGTTTTTGTTCAATTATTTTTGCAGTGTTCGCATTCGTTGGTCAATCTGAAAACCCTTTAAACTAAAACAGGAAGTATATCAGTATTAAGGTTGGACCAGCGTTGCCTACATCTCCTGAAGTGGTCTATACTTTAATTTGCTTGAAGTTATTTTGGATAAAGCATCTTTTAAATGCATAAAAGTAAATGTGATCTGAGGACAAGCTTACTGACACTTTCATTAAGAATATATTTCTGGAAGTTGATGATGTAGGACGTGTCCAAAAAGCTGTGATTCTTGGCATTTATAACATCATTGCATTTTGCCTTTTTGACACTGAATCTAGCACAGAATTGTAAAGCTTTTTTATGGATCTAAATGACCGTTATGAAGGGAACTTCAGTAAAGGCACTAAATGTTTCTCATTGCATCATTTCGGCCTCTTGCGTCCTGGTTAGGTCACAGATAACCACAGATGAAAAGATACACACAGACTTTTCATTTCTTCAAGCGCTGCATCTAGAAGGGTCTATTAATGTTTTTCAGTAAACATGCAGTTAAAGGTGGGGTAACAAGCTATTTCATACATTCTAACTTCTTACATTGTTAAACATGCTGGCGTTTCATGCTTGAATAACATGGTCAACTTGTCTAAAGAAAAAGAGTTGAACATATGACGTAGGTATTTCTGTGCTCAGTTCACTCCGCCATGGTTTGTACAGTTTTCGGGATTTTTTTTCCAACATAGATTCCCATTTCGTAAACAAGGAGTCACTTATTGGACAATTCCGGAAAAAAAAACGGGAAAAGCACCCCCATGCATCATCCCACCGAGCGAAAGAGCACGCCCACATGCTATGAATAAGAGAAGGATGACAGACATGAACCACACGCAGTAAGTCAAACTAAGTCATATGTCTGTGTTTTGTTGGCAATGGGTGCATACGTGCATAATGTAAACAACACGAAGGGATTTATGCGATGATGTAAAGTGTGCGCTTGCTGTAGTACCGTCCCCCCTGCCCGCCTCCAGCTGGTCGTCTTTCCGGAAATAATCTTCCAGCTGTATCTCTCTTTTACAAATTTGATCAAACTAAATACTCTTTGAAGACACAAAGTATGCACTACTACTGTATAGGTACTCAAGATTAATATGAGATTGGTAGAAACTGCTACGCTATGTTACCTCATCTTTAAACTCATAATGTCTTTATATAAACACAGACTATCTCTCGGAGTTCTCCCTCTCTCTCCCATTCAAGATATCTGGATGAACTTCAATCCTGCCATCTGTCAGCCCTGCATGTGTGGTCTCAGATTAAATATATTTCTGAAACTAAACCAAGTTGCCTGTGTCTATAAGAATAAAGACCTGCATCTTATTTCCAGACATGTGTCGAGCCTGCTTCCCGTGTCCAGAGAGAAGGTTCAGGTGTCTGGATAACAGCAGTGTGTGTGTATTCTGTCTGGCACACAATTGCCACACATGATTCTTAGTTAAAGAGGTAAAGCTGTGAGTTCCTAAACCTCATATGCTTGATAAACTACATCTGGCTGTAATATTTACTGCCGAACGCTTTATCTCTGAGTCTGGTATTGATTTATGAAAACTCTCCCTAATAATTTCTAATTCCTCAAACGTGCCTCGAGGGTGACGGAGATGAATCAGGGCAGGGCAGCGATGGAAGACAAATCTAACGCAACCCCTTGACTCCCACTTATCCATAAAACGTGCTCTAACACAACCGGCCGACACACACAAACGCAAGCAGATGTTATTCTCGCCGTGGTAAAAACAGCTTTGATGCAGACTCGTTCCATTTCCAGCGAGCTGGAGCAAATGTGATTAGAAGACTATGAATTGATTGCTGTTAGTTGGAGCTGTATTTCTGTGCTACAGGGCCAGACTCCATCAATGCTCGCAGATGTAGATACTAATTGGTTATCAGACGCAGCGCACACACAAACAGATTCTGAGGGGAATAAAAGAGAGAGAGAGAGAAAACTTGTATATGGCTTATAACTACACCTCTACAAATCAATCTATCACCCTCATTGTTCATTACGGCTGATGAAAACAGTATGTTTTACAACAGCTTTCCCAAAATACAGCAGATGAAAAGGGATCAACAGGGATTTCATACGACTCAAAGATAAAGTTAATCGTGCTGGAATTTGAAAGATTCCCTGCATATTAAAACACAAAACCTTCAGCATTGAAAACCTTTTGGGTGGCAGCCAACAGCCAAAGGGGTCACAGAGTTTATTTTTATTTTGCTACTGTACCTTTAACAGCTTTATATGTAATTGACCTCTGTTATGATTGGCTAACCTCTGTGTAATGGCACATCTATAAGTTACTGGACAATTTCGGACTGACCCATTATTCATAGGGAAATAATAACTGACATTAGAGAAAGGTTGATGATCGCCATGTGTACCTTTTTAGTGTACAGTCATATTCAACTATACCTAAGTCAATAATATTTATGAATGAATACTGTGATGAACTTGCGCTCCCTGGGCGGTTCAGCGCAAAAAAGGAGCCGTGTTCCGGCGCAAACAATCCCAGGTGCTTTTTTTCTGTTCCATTAAACAATTGCGCCACTGACCAGAAAAAACCTAGTCTAAAGTCAGTGGCGCGTTGCGCGTTGTTCATTATGCTATTTTAAGGGCGCATGCTTGACCATAATGTATAGCGTGCACAACGCACATACACTTTGCTCATGTAATCTACACAGATGCAACAGTTATTTTTGCAAATCATAAATTGTGTCACTAAAAAAATATTAACACATGAGAAGACGGAAATCATTGTGGTGTCCTCTGCTGGCGTCAGGTCCTGAGTAGAGGCAGATCCAGCTCCCGTAACACGGCGTGCCCGATTGATGCTGGCAAGCTTGGACTTTCCCCGTCTTCTGATGTCATTGTAGTGCTTGCGGCACTGGTGCGACGTCCTGGGGATGCCAGCTGATGAAACAATTGTGGCTATTTCCTCCCACGTCTTTGTTGTTATTGGAAGAATGACTGAAACTGGTAATAAAGTTTATATCAATAGTTGACATGAATGAGTCACTACATGGAATATTTATACTTATTATACTTTACTTTGTGGAAGTTTATTTTTCACATATTCAGCAAGTGGGCTGAAACATCATACGTGATTCAAAAAGTGAAATAACCACTACTATGTCTACACTTCTCCCATAAAAAGCCTCTATCCCCGAATACACAGTATAGCAATTCTAATCTAGAATCATAATATACATTTGTCATGTTCTGTCCCTAAAAGCAGTTCCCAAATTAAGCCTTACAGGGGTCCCCACCATGGGCTGTTTTTTTTCTTGGACGGGAGCAAAAATCTTTCTTTTAAAACTGATTTTAATAGAAAATATTGTTAAACAATATCATCGGAGTGTATATTTAAACTAGGTGCAAATAGCTTGTCTATAGTAGTTTTGACACTATTGACTTATGTTCGAAACTGCCTTTTGCTGTTCTCTCTCTTCTGCCTTTTCCCATCACATGTCGGAAAGTAACGGCATTTATATTCAATAAAATGTATAAAATATGTAAAAAGTGGCTTCCAAGTGAGGTGCACTTATAATGCAAATAGCGTCTGCAATCTATAATTCTTCATTCAGTTTTATGTTACAGAATAAAATGTAACCTAAGAATTATCCAAAGTTCCATATGATTAAAAGTAGTCAAGTAATAAACTTATCTGCACAATTTTTTTGATTTGTCATTATTATTATTTAAAAAAAATGATCTGAGGGACGCTCTTGAGTAAATTTTGACCTTTTACAGGGGGCCTTAATGGCTTATGGGGGATCTCCGGAGCCCCCCAGCCCCCCTTAATTCAAGCACTGCCTAAAAGGCCACTGTCGGGAATAGTTTAGCTCCTCCATTAAAAATAAACCAGCTAACAAAAACAAAAGACTTTTTCTAAAAATATTTTTAAAACACTTTAAAGGCAGCAAACACATTCTCAGTCTCAAAGGCACAAACGAAATTCTCTCAGCGTTCAGAGACGACATCGTCCATCTTTCTGAGAAACAAGATGAAAAAGGTAAAGATCTGCTGTTGGTTAACAGAACATTTGTATAACTACTGAAATGATGTTAGCTTTGGTCTGTGCGATGATGTCACAAACTGAAGTCAGAACCGCCTCCAGAAATGAAGTAGTGTTCCTTTTTTCCGCTGCTATAGAGTTTTAGTCCTCTCACTTGCTTTTAACCTCCCTGATGAACCTGAACACACACACGCTCACTGCCGGCGAGCCTCATTTCTCTTTCCTGACATTTTCTCCTTCATTGGCTCCGTCTGTTTTTACATCTCTATCACTGTGATCTGTTTAGTGTGTTACCGTGAGGGATGTTTGAATGTTCATTGTCTGAGCGTGATCTTAAGGTTTGGAAAAGGAACATTATAAACTCGATATGGAATTGCATTCTGTCCGCTGCGCATCATTCCAGAAAATAAACCAACAACCTTTAAGACTAAGCAAATTACAAACACGAAGCAGGACAGAAATGTGAAAAAACTGAAAAACATAGCATTCCTTATCTTTGAGATCTTTGACATCTTGTCCAGGTCAGACTTCATACTAAAGAGTCAGAGCACTGAGTTTAAAACTATTTTTGCAATTTACTGAATGCATGTGGTAGTTTAAAGCCAACATGATATCAAAAACAACTATATTTTGCAATTGAACTCACAATATTGTATAACTGAATTGCTTGATCTGTGTCTAAACAACTTTTCTTTTTTTTCTGCAACATCACTAAGGCGATATGGTTTTTTTTCATAATGTTTAGACTGTGCGAACTATTGTATAAATTGAAGTAACAGCCTAAAACTTTTGCCGTTGAAGCATTGTTTTCCTAAATTTGCATCCGGGTAAACATATATAAAAATGTCTTGCCCTTTCGGCAAATATTTTTCCTTGCATGATGCTCACAAAAAAATGCGCTGTAGTATATGCTTGAAAGAAGGAAATAACAAAATCGCTGATGAAAGTAAAACATATTTTATATCTGTGCTTTTCAAGTTAGTCTATGTATCATAATATAATATTACAATCCTCAATAATGACTTTTTCTTACTTTAACTTATGAGATGGTAAAAAAGTATGACAGAAGCAGAACTAGAAGGAAGGAGTAGATGAAAAAGGGAGAAGAAAGAGAAAGATAAAGACGTAAAAAGAAGAGATGCAACGTTTGAAAGAGGGACAATCATAGAGAGATTATTTCCATCAGTGCATCATCCGCCCTCAGCTATGCGCTGCAATGCATCACAGTGAAATGTTGAAGACTTTATCAGCCGTCGCTATCAGAAGCTCATGAGAAACAGGCCTGCAGAGGACTCTGTTCTGATACATACCATTAGACACACCCCCATATCCCAGAAACCCCTGGGGCTTTCTGAAGAACACAACAACAGGACCTCTATAAAGTGTGTGTGACTCACCACACATCCTCCGAATCCTCATCACACTCTGCACCGAACTGACAAATGTCGCATGTTGACGTCTCCTTCTGACTGATCTCTGCAGAACCCTCATTAACTAGAGAGAGAGAGAGAGAGAGAGAGAGCTGTGGGTAAATGGGTCATATCATGAGCTTTTCACATTTGAAATTGTTAACCCTGGGCTATCCGAGATTTAAATAGCTTTATTAGCATAGTAACATTAAACATACAAATCTACACACATGCACAGACGGTTAAAGTAAAAAAAAGAAAAACCTATTATAAATAAAACTACTAATAAATTGCATGTTTTACAGTTCACTTCTCAGGTTTTCAGGAACACACACGCTGTATAACTTGTAAACTCTGGGGTTAATGTTCTTATTTGCATATTTATGAGGTCAATAATAACATTGATAGGACGAATCCAGCTTGTGACGGGCACTCAACCTGTTTAATAACTCGTCCATCTGTGAAAATGTCACCATGTATACCTGCTGTCGCTCTTTCTCTTCTGCAAGGGTACTAAAGCAGTTTGTTGTAAGACCCTCGATCACATTATACAAGTGTGGAATGTTAACCCAGCGTGAAATTTAGAATTTAAATTAAATTGATCACTTGTCATTTGACACAAAATATCTGGGTATTATTACTTTCTGAACCCAAAGCTCTTTAAGAAAGCTGTTATTATTTGTGCATTTAGGGATGAAATAGACTCCACAACTCACAAGTAACATCAGCTAAAGTAGCACTCTTAAATAACTCTTAAAGACACAGCAAGGCAGCATTTTTAAGAGAGGAAAATGATCATGAAGAAGTAAATTACGAGTGTTTTGGCATAGAAAGTCCTGTGTGGAGAAATGATGTCATTAGGGGGGAAACCTTTGCAAAAAGTGATTTGTGATGGGTTATTAATGCAGGCAGACAGAGACTCGACTGTGAGATCTGGCCAACAGAAACATCTCAGTCAAACACCAAAGAAATAAAAACACTTACAAGGCTAAAAATTTCTTAACTTCAAGACTGTACCTAAGACGTGCTAATTACAAATTTGAAGTTAAGTTCTTTTTTGGGTTTCATTAAAATCAGATGGAAAAGAGGAATGAATGAGGATTACAGATACTAACAATGAATGGTGGAATATGCAACGATCATTTCAGAGGAAGTCCATTATTTCAGTAATGCAGTGCGATAAACGTAAACATTTGCAAAAAAGAACAACATTTGTGTTTCAAAAGTACAATATGTAAATCTTTCTTTTTGCCATAAAAAAGTACACTTTATAGACCTCTTCAGAAATAGAAGAAGAACTTCAGTTTCAGTTTTTAACACTACATAAACGTTTAAAACAAAATACAACCAACTGAACATTTATAACTGAATAAAAATGCTTAACGAATATCTTTAACACTGTGTCTTCACTGGATGCGATAGGCGCGACGAATCCAGTGTGGACCAATTGTTTTATTATAATGGGTTTTAAAGCGTTTCTAATGTTTTTTATCATGTCGCGTCGGTGTCTGGTGGAAGATTTAATTATATTTGTAAGATAAAAATAACCAAAACCAAAAGTTTTTCTGTAACATTGTGTGAAGTGGTCTATAGAAGCCACAATTTGTGTTTAAAAAAATGTGAATATTAATTGTTAAATTCCTAGTAATGAACAATCCTCCCCACAATCCTCATTAAAACCACGATCGGGGTCAATATATATTTATTTATATTTTAATTTACACAGCCACAAAAATTTAGGAGGCCATTTCAAAGATCATTTTCAGTTTCATCATTATTAAATTTACTATTAGGTTTGTGTTTAGAAAAATGAATATTTTGTTTCATTCAGTAAACTTTTAACAGTATTCATCCCAAACCGAATATATAAATATTGTTTCTATTTGCATTTTTTGCCAGAAACAGAAAACTGGAGAAACAGGTGAGAATAACAGAAAAGATGCTCAGAATTTTTTCAGACCTCAAATACTGCAAAGAAATCAAGTTTATATTCACTTTTAAGCCACAGAACACTCATATTTCTACATGTATTTAAGAAAAGTTCAAAAAGGATTTTTTCTGCATTGACCTGGATACTTATGCTGTCGGTCTTTCACATTGCTTTTGGATGACTTTATGTCACTCCTGAGGTTTGATGTTGTTGAAACGCATCAAACAATGGATTGGAGTGACCACAATACATCTAGAAATGATGAATAAATGAAGATTTGGAATGGTGTCTTAATTTGTTCTGTACTGATATTGTGATAGCACTGCTAATATTCATCTGAAGTATTTTAAAGAAGTCATGTATGAATCCTCAAGCGGGTGGATCTTGTAAATGTAACACACAAGTGTGAATGTGAGGGGGTGCTTCATGACCGATGGTGCTCTGATGCTGTTTGGTTAGATAATGAGTTATAGATTGCAGTTCATCAGACCATTGACAGCAAAATAAACCAAAACACTGTCTTGACTCGCTTCTGGCAGAATGTGAAGAGATCTCAGAAACATGTGAGACTTCCTGGCAGACAAATATGGGTCAAGCAGCAGCTCTTAGCCTGAAAAGCCGACTGGCGGGAATGCCAGAAAAGGATCTGATTTTCCTCACATTGTGGAGTGCAAAGCATCAGACCAGAGCAGAACCCGTGACTCAGAGACAATAACTCAGGGTAGACAAAGCACAAATTTTTAAAAAAGGGCCTTTAAGCCAAGATGGATATTACTGCATACAATCACATGCAGAATTAAAAACACTAAACAGCTATTTGTAGCGGTCACAACCTACCACCTTAAAATGGAGATACAAAAACAACACTGTCACATTCACGCATCTGACAGATGCTCGTATCCTCAGCAACTTGCATTCAGAGTTTACAGTTGACTAGTATTTGTTCGCCTGGGAATTGAACCCATTATTTGTAGTTTGTACCACAGGCTACCTGTTGAGCTATAAGAATGTTGTCAGGACATAAGAACGTAATATGCATCAACACTCGTCATGGGGACCTGCATTAGACGTCCATTGTTTTTCTACTGAGCAAATGATGTTTTCTGTCACGATAGAGCCTAGATGCAGACATCCACCGTAACACACAAAAGACTTTAATAAACTAAACCCCACAATGGGGGATAAACCTAAAACAAAACAAGGTTTAAACATAAAGCTTCCCACAAGGGGCAAAACCAAGGAAGTCCAAAATACAACAAGGTGATGTGATGCGAGACTGGAAGAAGGTAATACTCACAGGGACTGGGAGCAAACATCAACAAGGACATAGTAATGTGACGAACCGGCACGGGACAGAGAACACCAGGGACTTAAGAGGGGAACACTAACGAGGGAAGTTAACAACGGGCAGGTGACGGGAATCAAACACTAATGGGACGATCACAGGGAAACTAGGGGGCTGGGGCGGGGCCAAGACACGCGACAGGAGAACACGTGGCATAAAGTCACAACAAAGGCCACGTGTGTCCACACATAACACAACAAGCACAAAAGACATGGTACTGTCACGACCCTGCCCCCAGAACTCAAAAAACTCTTGAGAGTTTCTATCATCTATCCCTAAACTCATCTCCAAACCAGACCCTCTCAAAATCATCCTTTTTGCATTTTTACATTTTCAAATAAGCAATATTTAGTATGATTAAAAGGTAGATTTATTGTCCGTGTGGGGATCATAGACACGCACACATACACTGTTTTTTGTAAAATCTGTTGTTTTTACACTGACCCAATCCCAACACCTAAAACTGATAATCACACAAACCTTTTTTTATTCATTAAAAATGTATTAAGTTTTTTATAATTCTGAATGATTGATAAGCTGTTTTCCAAAAAAATGGACATTAGGTCCCCACACAGTGATGAATACACACACAGTGGTGACACAAAAACTGTTCCACATGCTGTGTACATTAAGCGGTGTGACTGATTCTGGCACTTCATGGAAAATGGTTTCTGTTGCATTTCAGTAAGCACAAGTGTATGTTTTTTTATTTTTTAGTGTAACGCATTTTGCTCGCGCTCGGTTCTATAGAGTCAGAGTGCAGAGGAAGTGTTGAACAGATGTGTGTGTGTTTCCTTGATTTAGTATGCATGAGCCTCGAACCCATCAATGATTTAAACTCAGACATTAAAACATGTCTAATCCTTTTAGAGGACGGCAAAAGCTTTCTTTAAGCTAAACTCCTCTCATGAGTTTGCTGAGCTGTGTCATTTTTTTTTATCCGACGCCCTGTAGCTTCTCTACATTTGTTTCCATGTTCCTTGCACGCTCTCTCCTGTATCATCACTCTATCTGCTGTGGATTTTACACTCGTCTTCTTTACCTCTCTTCCGTCCTGCATTTTGATCTTTTCCATCATCATCCTTTCTCCTTCTACCCTCCTAATATGAGCTGTTGGCTTGAAGAGAAAGTATGAATCAAATGTGCACGTTTTTCTTCAGCGCTTGAGATTTTCGTTGTACACCGCTATGTACATGCCATGATATTAATGAAGGTAAATAACATAAGAAAATTACACAATTCAGGAGCTCCATTCAATTTCCACATTACGTAACGTTCATTAAGTCTTAAGCTAACATTCTGCTCCAAACACAGCCTCTCTCTCTCTCCGACCCAAACTGTTTCTGGAATCTCATCCATTCCCAGCTGATTATCTTTCAGACTAGATAACTCATCCATAAGCCTCCTTCTCTCTTTCTTCTCGCCCCATCAGACCATCCTGTATCTCTTTTTAATTAGACAAGCTCCAGAGTGAAATTCTTCATCCTGGATTCAGATCATGAGTACCGCTGGCACATTCACATCTATCAGGAGAGGCGGGCGCTAGCCGCAGTCATCTAAACACAGCACGAGCATCGGCGTGTGTGTGCTGGCCAGCAGACAAAGCAAGAGGCATGAGATCATTGTTATGTTCTGTATTAATTAGAGACGAGATGAAAATACTCACCATCGTCCCCTGATCCAGAGCCAGCATCTACAAAACAGAAAAACACAAGGTCAGGAAAACAAAGACAAAGAGTTATACAGAGAGTTCCTCTACGCTGGTTGATGGATACAATTTAAGCCAAACATTAAACAATGGATGCTGTGAATAAATAATCTTGATCACATTTTACATTTGGATGTTTCGTGGGCGTTCACAGGAATGTCAATAACTCGCTGACAAAAGGCAGTTTGCTCTACTTAACGTCATTTAAAAGTACACATGTTTTTGCGAGCAACAAGCAAGCTGATATTTCATTATAGTATATAAGACCGGGTTTTTCTAAAGTGCTCTTGAAAGTGTAAAACCGACTTCTCTGAGCTCTGCTCTTGACGTCACGGCTCTGTATATTGACCAGTGAAAGGCTTCAGACTGCCTGCCCTTTCCTTTTCAATTTCTCTCTCCATCTGAATATCTATATCTCCCACGGTGCCCACATTCGTTCGTGTTCCATGCTTCCCCCTCCTATGGCTTTCATATGAGACTCACATTAGGAAATGAACGCAGAACCGAACAATTGAGTTTGAACCTGCAGCCTCAAAGCGATCGGTCACATGATATTCACGAACCACACGATCTTAACAATAAAAGAAGTGCCCATGGGCCACGATGGAAGCAAGCACGTACTTAAATGTGGTCACATGCGGACCAAGCAGATGCCATGTAAGAAAATTTTACCTGATGAAGCTCTATACAGTTATTCTAAAGTGAAAGATAACATATAAAAAACGAATTTAAATGTAATGCATAAATGTAATAAAAAATAATAATCAGATTAATATTTGTAATAATAAAAGAGAGAATGCTATCATGTTTACAACCGTTTAATTTCAAACAAATAAATAATGCATCGTGAAGCCTCCATTGTCATCCATTAAACGTCCCACAATGTTACACTTTTTATTTTGCTTTTGATACGCGTTGATCGCAACATCATAGCATCATGTACTTTTATATTGCAGAAACAATTCTGTTGTGTAAAAATGCTTGTTGTACCTTAATATTTACTGGTTTCATTTAGGGCATCATCACTGTTTCTTAGCTGTATAGTTACAGGTCATATAACAAAAAAAAATGGTTTTAAATCCATAAATCTACAAAAAGTAATGTCTATAAATTATCCCACTTATTACTTGGCTACTTACCTTGTAAGTAAGTTATTGAACATGAAATATTGATTTATTGAAATATTTAATTTGCCAATTTTAATGGAGACCTTCCGCCAGGAAAACCAGTTTGCCTTCGGTTTTAAGGTAAGACACAACGTTTAAACAAAAGGAACATGTGGTTCAGTTGTGAATATAATTGGGAATATAATGTCAGTTGTCCATGATATTAAAGGACATATTTTGATCAAACTGTGCGTGTCAAAATGATTTAAGTGGTTAGTTTTGAGTGGTTGTTATCTGGGAATATCAGACCTTGGAATATAGCGATTGCCCAATCAGAATCAAGTATTCCAGAGCGCTATGTTGTAAAATAAAGTGTTCATCTTGCTTTTCACTTGACTTATTTTACATTGGTGAACTGACTACATAACATCAATATTGTGATACTTGGAATATGTTATTGGTTAGATTTAATACTGTAAACCCAAATGCTTAAACTAATTAAACAGATAAAGTAATGTAAACTTAATTTTATAAAAAAAAATGTTGTATCAAGTTGATTATCTTGAAGTTTTGACTATAACATTCCTTGTTCAATTTACTTAATTTAATGATGTTAATTCAACACAATTGGTTGAGAAAGATTTCCAATTCCCTAAGAAAAAATTGAGTGTAGTTAACTTAAAATTTTACATTGTATACTTATCTTTTAAGTTCTGTCTACTTAGTTTCATGAGAAGAATGAATGAAATATTTAAGTCACCCTGACTAAGACTTATGAAGAACTTTGATTTAACATTAATCAAAATTTAAAATCTCTGCTCAAACTAAGAATGTCTGAAACTCAAAAAATTGTTTGAGTATTGCCAACTTATCGGGGTTTGTTTGAAGTGAAGCAACCATGCAGTTATTATGATATACAGATCAGAGGGCAGTGATTGGTACACAGTTTTCTTACAACTTTGACATATGAAAATCTTGAAAATGAGGTTGCATCCTTGACACTATAAGATGTTAGTATTTGGGTTGTTGTTTCTCTCATCCCTGTTCGCTGAACGCTTAGATTATAAAGCAACACAATTTCCTCTCACCACCATCTATGCATCTTAAAAATTAACTAAATTAATACATAATCTGAGCAGAGGAGATATATACAAATAGTTTTTATTTTGCGACATGTTTTAGTGGCACAGCTCATTATCTACACACTGTCTCTCTCCAGAGATCTTCATTTGGGCATTTCTGGAACTCTTGTTCACCAGTGGCTTCTAATTCTAGAACATTTCCAGCCTCAGGAGCGAGACAGAAAGCTTTCATCTCAGTGGAGACGAAAAACTAAACACCAAAATGACTTATGAGAGTGGTAAAATAAGAAAATTGGGACTTAAATTGAGCTTTTACGAGGCCCAGAATAACAGCGCCGGCGACCAGCAGAAGAGAATTGGAAGCTATATGAAGGGAAATGTATACGTTAGACGGGAAGTGAGGTTGAGAGAGAGAGAGAGAGAGAGAGAGAGAGATAGAGGCGGGCTGTCACCTCATTTCCAATTTTTAAAACTTATAAATCTGCCCTACGGCTGCATCTGTACCTCTCAAAATATAAATAATGGAGTTCCAGCGCTTTCATTCGAGGTGAAAAGAAAAAACAGCCCCAGATAACCCAACTTTCTCTCTCTCTTTCACGAGTTCAAGGGCGCAAGCGTTATGTTGAGACCGTACTGCGGTTTTTCGCCCGCCCCTGGGCTCGACGGCAGCTTTGGGAAAATCTGACATTCATCAATTTGTTATGATGGAGAGGAGCGGATTATAGCCTTGTGCCCTCATTCAAACCCCTCCCATCAATCACCCCACAAATTATTCCCCGCCCAGAACAAATATAAATCTTAGTTTGAGGCGGACACGGGAAAGAGACGCCTTAATGTGTCGTTCCCTTAATTCTGAAGCGCTTCTCTCTCCCTCCGCTGCAGAATATCCTTCATTTAATCAGATTTTATTTTCGGTTGGTTTTCCAGTAAAAATACATTAATGGATTAATTCCCCCAATAAAGAAAAGACATGTTTACTCACACGTTTCGTTCCAGATCCATTTCTTTCTCACTTGGAACACGAATGAGTTTGTTCCACATAACTACAATCAATGACAACTTTAAAGTTTTGAGAAAGGCAGCTTCATAAACCCTCAATCTCTCTCTCTTTCCCAAACTTCTGTCCGTTCACGACAGGTTCTCAGATATGCAAATGAGCTGCTTCATATTCCTGATTCTGTGTTTAATGAGCGTTCACATTATTCTGAACCTGTGACACACGCCGGCTGTCTCAAGCACTTTTTTTATTCTCATGATCAAACCCTCTTTCCTCCGCTGATCAGACGGATCTCTGCTGCAGTCCTCATTTACAATCATTAGACTAATTATTTGTCTGAATCTGTCCTGCTGGTATTACATCAGACCGTTGCTAACTGTTTCTGTCTCACTTTCTCTCTCTTTGCATCTCTGTGCTGCCGCTCTCTCTCTCTCTCTCTCTCTCTCTCTCTGTCCTATTCTCCCTCTTTCTTTCTGCCTTTTCTGTCTTCCTACATGATGCTCTTTCTCGCTCTCAGCCTGTCTTTCTCTCTCTACCCCTCTCTCTCTTTTGAACCCTCTCTGCGCATGTCTATGGCTGTCTGCCCGTCTCTCTCTCTCCCTCTCAAAGGGCTCTGTGGGGACCGTCTAGATGTTCTGATGGATTATTCTAATGATGACTTTTCCGATTCCATCTTCCTCCAGCTTTGCCCCTTTTCCCCAGCACACACATCCACGCTGTGATTTATAACCGCTTCCTCCTATCTCTCTTCTTTTTACAAGTAATGGTGATCAATCGGAGAACCGCGTGACCCGTGTTTATTCTGTCTCCAAACACACACTCAGATCGGTGTACACGCGTATAACACACACAATGATTTGTGGCCTGTGAGGAAATGTGGCCCACTTTACTTGACACTGATTACTGCCTTTGCCTCTGAACAACCTCACATTTCTCTCTCTCTCTTTCACACACACTCGTTTTCTTATCCTGATAAGGACTCTCTCATGACTTTTATTATTTTTATACTGAGCTAGTTAGTAGTGCTTGCTACACTAAGTCAAGGATTATTATTACGTTTGCTCGTAGATCTCATCCTGCACCGATTGTACTGCGTGCATAAATGATATTGAACCTCAAATCAGTGTTAATACTTTTGCTTGACAGACATTAACACAAAAATCACAAAAATGTATATTTGGAGAATAGATCACTGAGGATAGCCTTCATTTGAGCCGAAAAGAAACCACCTAGCAACCACTCAGAATCCCTATCCCATTGGACAGTATTATAGTATAGTAGGCTCCGGGCAGTTTGAAATTTTGAGGGTATGATAATCTTTCGCAAACGTGTCATGGTTTCACGGTTTTGCAATTACAACACTAAGGTGTTATTTTCAGATGTCTGCGTAAACAAACTTGTTACAACTTTTCAACTGGACACAAATACAGAACAAACATTCATAGAACATATTTGTCAGGTATAAATAAAGCCTTTAAATTATAATACTCTTTCAAAAAAACATTTTTTGTCAAAGCCTATATGTTAGGCCTTAAAGATCAAACATTGTATTACATGACTTAATTATTTATTTTTGTGTAAACACAGATCATACCTCAGAAATCGTATTACAGAACATTTTTGTGATTTAGAATCGATATAACTTGAAACTGGATTTTGGCCCATGCTTATAATAAACTGTGGTAAATATTAATGTACTGTAATATTCGGCGGTTTTTACTACGGTAAATGATAAACTAAATACTTAAGTAAATCCTAAATATAGTATTTACTATAGTAAAATTCAAAAACACTAGGAACTTTACTATAGTGATTACATAGTATTTTTTCATCGTTTTATTCTCATCCGGTTATGTTTTCTATCCATTAACCACGCCATTAAAAGTCATTTTGCATTCATTTTAACTAATTAATATTCTTTTTGGTCCACATAATCCTGGCAAAACCTAACGCACACACCATGTAAAAACACATTTACCTACATTCTGATAAAGCTGTAATCTATTTGTCTTTGTTCCAGACTAAATTCATCTTCCTAAAAGATGGCCAAAAGTAGGCTAATCTAGAGGACTAAAGGAGGACACGGTAACTGGACCAGAATGTTTTGTGTTCGTGTCCTCACATGAAGTCACCTCTATTGAGCAGAAGTATGAGAGAGAGAGGGAGAGAGAGAGAGAGAGGTGACACAATGTCATCTGCCAATAAAGAGACGCACAACGCAGAACGTGATTCCCCAGAGCTTCAGCCAACCGTCTTTCTAACGCTGTGTCTCTATACTTTAGATAACTCACTAGATAATGAAAAATTGAAACTGAAATGAGAGAAAAGAGATGAAGGAGGGGGAAGAGAAGCGTCAATGATGAAGTGTCATTTCAGTTTCTTACGATTTTAGTCAAAGATGCATTTAAATCTTTCTCTCCAAGTATGCAAATGTACAACCTTCAGAAATGCAAATGTTTTTCTCATTTTAATATCAAATTCAGCTTCGATTTTAATTCTGAGATGCTGCCATTGGCATTTCTGATAGAAAAATCATAAATGAGAACTTTTTATTTCTCAATGTTTCTCAACAAAATGAAACAAAGACCTATCACCCTGACGTTTCTTCTGAGAATGAGACCCCTAGTTTAGTCTCCTCTAAAGCACGGGGTCCATCCTACCCATGTCATCACTTAAGTACGCTTTTGCACTTTGTGTCTGTATTATAAATAGGCCAGTTCAAGGGGACAGAAAGCAACAGGGAGATGAAAGAAGGATGGAAACAGGGAGATGACCCTTCCCAAAACTGAACACAACCCACACAAGTCTTTCTGATCTGACCCGAGTCTAAAAATGACTTTGAAACTTCTGCGTTTCAATATAAAAAACTGCAGAGATTTGTCAAGATGCCAAAGTCAGTAATGAAAAGCTGGAGATTTCAAATCAAATATTTCTCAATAAAGTCTTTAAAGAACATTTTGTCTGAGCAATACTATCCGCATTAGAAGCTATAATAATCTATTCTCTGACCGCATGTCCACAAATGCCTCATTTGAATTTCTATTTGTCTGTTATAATGTTCACAAAATTAGCTTAACTGACAGCAATCTTTGAAAGCTAACGTTTTCATTAGGGGTTTGTGTGAAGATGATTTCACATCCCGTTCCCGTTGAGAAGCATCTGTGTCTGTCCTGTATTTCAGCCGACAGCAGGTGCATCCGTCCTTCTTACAGTAATTACAGTAGCTGTTAGTCAATGATCATTACTTTAGCTCATAATCGTCTTTATCACCCACTCAGTGTGACTAAAGTAACCCGGGTAAAGGCTCACGGGTCGCCCGCATCACTTATGAATGGTTGTGGAATGTTACGTCTGCAAACGACCAACATACCACTGCTCACTGCTAATGGACATTCACGGTTATTTTTATCTCAAAATCAGCACATACTGTATGTGTTGAGGCCTGCTCTTACCGAGAATGATAACTATAAAGATAACTATAACTAGCATCCACATCAACAAATGATGTCATGTTTATTAAGCAATTCTTGAGTAATCTAAATTAAAATCCATTTTGACTGGCTGTCAATGTTGGTTGTCATCAGCTAGAAAAAATACCTCTTCTTTAATATTGTTATAGTTATGTACTGTACGCTGTTTATGACAGGGC
This sequence comes from Triplophysa dalaica, assembly GCF_015846415.1. Lineage (NCBI taxonomy): Eukaryota > Metazoa > Chordata > Actinopteri > Cypriniformes > Nemacheilidae > Triplophysa > Triplophysa dalaica. The sequence goes on along the minus strand of NC_079547.1, from coordinate 1,857,440 downwards.
TAAAACCAATATTACGGTTTGTGTACACAATTTGAGGTTCAAAAACTCTATTTTCCACATACCATGGATGTTTGTATCTCCTCTTTGCTCCGCCTCTCTGAAGCGGTCATGGCTCTGAATAGCGAGGTGTGATCTGATTGGCCAGTTAACCAATGCGTAGTGATTGGTGGAATACTGCAAGAGTGTGACGGAAAAGTAACGCCTCTTACCATATTTGGAACATCAGGTTCCTCTTCAATTGTACTCACAGATACACCACCTTACTTGCGTATACATTTGGGCGTTCTTAGTCAATCAGACCACCAACTGACTTAGATTTGTGGGGGTGTGGTTACACGAGGTGTTTCAGGTCTGGGTGAGCATTCACTTTTAGATAGAATACATATTTTGTTCCAACACTTTCATTTTTGCAATTTATGTGCCTAATGCATGCATGAGCAGCTTATGACACATCAATGAATTGTATAAAATAAATAATTTGTTGAATTTTATTGTATATACATTTGATTAGATATACAATTTGTTGAATGGGTCGTGCACTTGGCCAATTCTTTTGGTAAGGGGAAGGGTTCTTCTACTGGTCACCCAATATATAAACATTTTTATTACACAACAAATTTATTGCATTTGAAACATTTTCCCAAAATGTAACACCGAGGAAAAGTAGCAAAACATCGACCTCTGACAGACTGGAATACATTTGTCAATATTTAATTTCTGTCATATAATTCTTTGAAAAGAGCTAATATCGCAAAATCGAATCATTGTCAATATTATTAGTTTGATCAGAAATCAGTATTTTTGTAAATAAGATATGACGGTTCTTCCTTTTTTTATTCTAAACATAACAAAACTTGTCTAGAATTATATTATAAAGAAAAAAACATTTACCAACTTGTTATGTAAACAAACCAAATTAAAGTGAAAACACTCTCTGATGCAATTTTGCTTCACCAGTTAATGAGCTTTCTTGTACAGTAAGTGTGGTAACACATTTTAAAGTAAAAAAACACAAAACATTGAGTAGAGAAACCATTGTCTTGCATTCTGCAGTTCATGCACAATGACAGGTGAAAAAGGTGACATACCGACAGGACAGGCACCCTCCGACACCACCAGCACCTCCGTCTGGAGCTTACAGGCTTCTTTCCGGAGTAGACAGTGGTTCTCATAGCTCTCTCCGTTTGAACCGCACATCGGCGCATAGTCACCACTGCACTGTAAAAACACAGAAACACATGTGTCACATGTCTGTGATCGTAAATGTTTCATGGACGCGATCAGATGAGGACAAACTTTAATTACACCGGCACTCGGGAAGACGATACGCAGGTTCAGGTGTGCAGGGAAGAGTGAAGAGCGGCTGGTGTCACACCTGACCATGGCGGTTTTGTTATTGCCAGCTGTGGTGTGGCGTCTGGAGGAAGCAGGTGACCCAGCGGCAAGATCAGAGAAGGTGAACTAGTTTCAGACTCATATATCAAACCCACAGGAGCAGAGAAAGGTTATTTACATCAGGCGGTCATTCATCTATCTGCGATACACACGCGAGATGCACGCGACAAACACAAATCGCTGGAAACACAAACACCAAACATGGAACTGCTGACTAATGGCCTGAGGGGAAAAGAGAACAAACGTGAAAAGGACAAAGAGAAATTGAGAGAGAGGAGGGATAGAGGACGACGCTTTGAAAGTTTAAAATCCCTGGCGTGATTTAAGTGAAAGAAGTGTGAAGGAAATCAAGAAGGTGACGTGATGAATCCGCTGATATGCTGGTCTGTCTCTGACATAAACACACACAAATCTAAACATGTAAGGGAGTGTGTCTAACATGTCAGTCATAAACAAGAGAAAACTAACCTTTGTGTTAAATTCTGCTAAAATATACATAAAAAAAACATAATTTTGCTTCGGAAGTCATTTAATTTATAAACCAATGGCTTCATTTTTTATAAAAGAGACCCAATTTTATATTGAGACCTCTCATTAAACCTGTTGCAAGTTTAAATGTTCAGCTACAGAAAAAGTGCAGTTCCTATTACTACCTACAGGGGTCACTGTATCTACTAAATAAAAAATTTAATCTTTGCTGTTAAAATACTGCTGTATGAATCTCTAATTTATTAAAAATGTGTGTTAAAAACGCCAATGTCCAAATACCTACAGAGTATACAAATCCTTACACCACACACACAAACACACACACCAACCAAATCACACACTGTATCTGACTGTACGTCTGTGGCTATTGCATCTGATCAAAATAATAAGAGCTCTTGTTTAACGTAAAGAAGAATGGAGGGTAAGGGGCTGTGCATATGTCAGTAAGCATGTAGTAGTGTGTGTGGAGGTTCTGTATACTGTGTTAGTATTCCAGATCCTAATGGATGCTGTATCCTGCACTATAACAGCACTCAGCTTTATTATCAGGGTCATGACCTCTGCCTCTGCCTCCCATGATGGAGAATGATTTTTTACCATAGTATATAATGCTCATTTGAAAATTTAAAAATGTTAGTGGTGGGTGAAGCCTGTGGCATACTCTCTTTTTTTACGTGTACGCGACAATGTGCGTACAGCCGAACACACAGCCTTTCAAAGTATACTGCGTTCGACTCATACGCGTACACACAGGACATATTGCAATACCTCACGGGACCTAAAGGGGTCAGGCTTTCTTCTACTACCTTGAATCGATGCTCCCAGGACACGGTTGCCACCTGGTGGTGAAACTCATTACTGCAAGAAATGGAATGCACGACCTGCGGGTACTTCGTACGTGAGGTAACGAAATTCCGATAGTGCTCCTACAGTACGTGCATACTGTTCTGATGAGGAAATTTGCATCACGCGCACTGTACGCTGTCCCTCGCGTACATGTAAAAAGGTAACCATACTTCAGCCTTTAGGGGATATAACAAAGACCACTTCACCAGATGTAAGCACTGGTTTAGAAGCACTTCTGGTTGAATTATTTTGTTAAATCTTAAAGATATCAATTTTACCTTTTGATTTGGTTATAAATGCTCTGTTGGTTGTATTCTGTTTAAAGGATTGTGCAGTGTAAAACTAAGAGATCTTTTACAGGACACAGTTTTCAACTAAAAATTAAAAACTTTTATGCGTCTTGGTTGTTCATTTAAATGACAACGCCGTTTTGGGCGAACGAAAACGGAAACTTTTGAAAACGGGTCTCAAAGTGCAAGTTTTTGAAAACAAACGCACTATCGTCTCCCTGGAAACTCTGAAGTGGCGTTTCCCAAAAACTATGACGACGGGTCTTAAATGCATCTACAGTGTCAGTGATCACACGGCTATCCATCTCAAGTGCGTCTTAAAGGCACATTAAGGGCCAGAATACTAACAGTTTGCGGCAGCACAAATGCCCTTATTTGGCATAAAAAACTACTGTCACTATTTACTAAAGACACGCAGAGAAAACTATCGTTGAAAACGCAGCTGTTTTCGCAATTGCATCGGAGTTTAACGGAGGAGAGTATTTAAATGGATCAAGAAATGCCATTTACCAAGGTTTGCGCTCAACATTCCGGTCATTATGGGAAAACGATATTGCGACTGTGTTTTTTACTGTGTCCGGTTAGTTAATTTCCTTTTTTGAAATTGTGCGATCGCGTTATTTTTCCCTGTTTAGTAAATCTGCCCCAGTGTGTAAATACCCTTAAATACGGCCTGTTTTCAAATACTCCACTATAGTTCACCACAATCCCATGACCCATGTGTTACGTCTGGCCCAGAACAGACTTCACCTTTTAATGTGGCCTCCGGTGGCCATGTGACCTGCTCAGAAACAGTTCACAATGTCTGTCTGCAATAAAACTGAGGAGAGAGAGAGAGGGACAAAAATGGAAGGCGGTCAGTCTGAGTATGAGAGTTGGATCAATAGCGTCTCAGTAAGTGAACTTGCACCAATCACATCCATTCATCTTTCTCTACATCACACACACGCGCTCTTCCCATTCGGCTCCCAATCTGGGAATACTGCCCGTCTACAGGGCAGAGCTTTGAGTATCAGCATCATCAGACCGCAGGAACAGGGCATCCCCGTACTCGCCCCGCATCTCATACTTAACCGATACCCCCCTCCCCCCGGCAGCACAGCAGAAGCACTCACATGGCCCCAGACTAACGTTAGCGGCGCTCAATTGTATTAAGGGCAGAAATGAAAGCAGCGTGACCCTTCTTAAGTGCACAAGGCAGCATTGTGCAGAGCGAGTCAGGGCGATCGAGCAGATGCATCAAAGACAAATCCCCCCCGCGCGCGGCGCGAGCAGACAGATAATGCTATTTACCTGAGTGATGCAGCTCGGACGGCAATGAGGCACAGATGCACCATGTCTGAGCGGAGTGCAGAACTCTGACCTCACCACACAACACACTTGTGTTTGTGTGTGCTTGCAACAGTTTGTTCAGTCTTAGCATGCGCTAATGTACCCAACGCATGTCACACATTCAACTCAGAAGTGAATAATAAATAAAGAAGAACATTTTTGAGGTGCATCCATTCCTACCTTAAAATCGCAGATGCAAGTCACCGTGTCCCCGATTCGCAGACACTCTCCGTCGAACTTGCACGTGTTTGTGTCGCAGAGAAAAAGATCCGTGTCTTGCTCTTCAAACCCTGTGAAGAAATCACAGAAGATATGAAATATAGAATAATAAGAAAAACAAACATATCACCCAAGCCTATTTTGCAAACAACACCAAGATAATAATGAATTTGAATTCGAGTCAAATAAATAATGAATAAATATATTTTGTTGTACATAAAATCCCTTTTATAATCATGCGGTTATAACTGATTTATAATGCATTTGTAAACGACTTATTAATCATTAATGAACACATTATAAATGCTTTATAAAGGGCACCTTAATGTTAAGTGTTACCAGAAAATCTTTATAAGAATACAAAACAAACCCTATACAATAGTATACATCAGCCTGTCAGAATAAAATCATAAAAGAGATTTCTTAAATATTTCTCATAGACATAAATGAGATTAAATGGGAAGCAAATGAAACGTCTCATCTGTGTCTCAGATATTTCTCCTGAGAAAGAGTCAGAAAGTTTACAAATGTCTCAGACGTTTGAGAAGAGATGTCAATCAACGTCAATATTATCGAAGATCTCGACATGAACTCAAACATTTCACATCAAATTGACCCATATTATTTGACCTCCACAATTGTTTCTGTTTTTATTTTTTCCATCAAGCAATTTAGGAGAAACACCAGAGACTTAAATAAAACACTGAGCAGAGCAACACGAGCTATGACAATGACTCCCATGAATGCATTTTCATTTTAGCACAACTCGTTTCATGCACAGAAACATTCAATTAAAGCAGAAACAGTCGGGTCAGGACACAAGGGCTCATCAAAGGTTTAAGATTAGGACCGTATGATCCATTCGGACTTCTAAAATGTAAAAATACGCTTCACTATCTATCGCTATTGGTTCCACATCGCCAACAATCTTTTCATCAAAGTTCACCAGCGGTCAAATGAGGAACGAGTTTGAAAATGAGTTGCATTATAATCGAGTAAACACATTATCGGTGTGAAACTGCCTCAGAGAATTCTTTTCTCGGGACAAAGGGACTTATGGTTCTCAGCTCTGGATGGAGTGTGTAAAAGCTGAAGCGTGTTATGACAGCAATAGAAAAGCGGCTTTGATTCAGTAGATTGTGTCCCTGGTTTGGGGTCATAAGAGCCCAGGGTTTGATGCTTACAGACCTCTGTTAAGAGAGTGGGATGGATGTCTCTTAATGGACTGAGGTTTTGTGCTGGTCGACAACAACGGAGAGAGTTCATATAGACACGCAAGCTAAGTGAGAGTACAGTCAAGTATTTACACTGTTGTTGAATGCTATGGGTTTCAAGGATACACACACATACATAAAGCAAAACACAAATAACTTTTGTTACTGTAAAGCATGTTTACGAGAAAGATGTGTTTTATTATTTCTTATGTTTCTATAAACACACACATCCAGGATGAATATTTCATAAGCTCAAGCATCCGTGAGTAAAAGAGCATCCAGTGATACAACACGAGGTCGTACTGATGCTGTGTGAGATTATGTGTTTCCCTGTTTGTGCGGTTGTCCTTTTTAAAAAGGAGCCCACTGAAGTGTATTGATCGAGTCCTTTCTATAAAAAATATTTAAAGTGTGTTTCCAAGTAATTTATCTTTATTAAATGTAAATGATTCTTTACTGCAAGCTGTGTTGGGTGTAACTTGTAAATAATTTGCTAATGTATTTAATTACTTTTGAAAAAGTAAAGTAAGGGATTATACTGTCATTTAATTACAGTTACATATGATGTAATTAAACTAAATATTGTGTGTAATATATGTGTGTCAAATAGTGGAATTGACATAAACATTCAAAGTCTAACTTTAAAATCCATGCTTTAGTATATATTCTACTATATTCCAGTGATTTAGAGAAGATCATCCATGCTTTTGTGTCAACCAGGCTGGACTATTGCAATTCTTTGTACTTAGGTCTGCCTCACTCTGCCAGATTATTGACCAGAGAGAGAGGAGTGACAGAATAACCCCTATTTGAACTGAATTGCATTGGTTACCGGTGATCCATAGGATTGATTTTAAGGTGTTAGTCCTGATTTTTAAAACTCTTAATGGATTTGTTCCAGTATATCTGTCAGATTTGATCACCCTCTATAAACCGAGAAGAAACTTTAGATCGGCCGATAAACTACTGCTGCAGGTTCCTCCGTCCAGATTAAAGAGGAAGGGGGACCGGGCCTTCTCAATAGCAGGACCTCGCTTATGGAATAACCTTCCGTTAGCAATAAGGGCTGTTCCTACTCTCTCTCACTTCAAATCAGCCTTGACTAAACATTTGCTTAGCTTGTCGTCTGATCCTGATACAGTTGGCTCCGGCAAAGTATTGTTGCTTTCTTAGCAGGCTTAAGAGAGTTGTACTATCTGTAGTGTTTTAATGAATTTCTGTATGTGTAGGTGCATTTTTATTTTTATTCTTTATTTTTTGTCTGTTTTGAACAGTGGATGTAATGTACAGCACTTTGGGCAGCCCTTGTGGCAGCAGAAATGTGCTATATAAGAAATAAACCAACCAACCAACCAACCAACCATATCTACTACTTTATGTAGTTCTATTTTATTTATTTGAATGAATTGCAAGAGCCTTTAATTGTCTATCCTTCGATTACTTAACTAATCAAAGTTGATGTAGGATATAGAAAGTAATTAATAATAAATAATTAAATACTTTTTGGACAGAGTAATTTGTAAAGTAATCTAATTACAATATTGAGTATGTAATTAGCAACTAGTTATTAATTACTTTTTCAGAGTAACTTGCCCAACACTGACTGCAAGACAATCAAACAGCATACAATACATGAGCCCCTATAAAAATAGTCTGAGAAATGTAATAATGCTTCAAACAGGTACAATAAAATGTATTAACAGCCTTACACTGTGTCATCAGACACGGCGCGTCACGCCACATCCAATGTGGACAAAATGTAAACTTATAATGGGTTCTAGTGTGTTCCATTGACTCTTGACACACTGTGTCACATACTGAAGCATATTTACTGTATATATATATATATTAGTGATAACAGTCAAAATGTATTAACTAACAGAAAAGTACTGTTTTCAAAAACTACACTTCCATGACATTATTTCATAACATAGTTTAATGTACTTTTAAAAGGCATATTTACATTTTGCATTTAACGAGTGCCAAACAACTGATTTACTTCAATAAATCACTGTAAGAGTGTGATGGACTGTCGTCTTGTCTTCGGTCTGAGATATGCTGGGATAGCACTACCTACGTCCCCGGGAGGGATAGGCAGTATAAAAAAGGATTGATGGAAATCAGTGTATCTAGTTTTGTATTTCTTATTTTAAGAATATATGTGCAGTTCTTGCTGAAGTAACTTAATTTAAATTCACAAAATCTTGATATTCAAATTTAAAGGTCCAGTATGTGATTTTTTGGAGGATCTATTGAAAGAAATGATATACATATATGTTTTCAGAGGTGTATAAATACCTTTCATAATGAAGCGTAATCAATTATTTTATTATCTTAGAATGAGCTATTTCTATACACCCGGGGTCCGCTTACATGGAATTCACCATGTTGTTTCTTAAATAGTGTTTCATAAATACATTATCTCCTTCAGCAAAGAAGCAAAAACGTAAAGACATCTTAGTACTTAGACGTAGTGCTTCGAAAAGGAGGGACGGAGTGAGCCGTTGGTTGCATTTTGCGACCTCACCACTAGATGCCGCTAATTTTCATACACCGGACCTTTAAACTTGTTTTTTATTCTGGTATCCTAACAGAATAGGCAAAGTAAATTAGGAAACAAGGAAGGAACACTGTGTCAGACAGGCTGGGCAGAATTATTGGTCTGATTTTGCTGTTAGCTCTTGAGGAATAATAAACGACATCTGAAAAAACTCTGTCAAAGATGAATGATATCACTTCGAGAAAAGTGAGTTATGGCCGTTTATCAAAGCTGTGTTCTGGCCAGCCGTGAGACTGAAAGAAATCAATAGCTCAGGAAATTCGCTTTCTTTCAACAATAACTGAGGTGATTCCTGTAGTAAGAAACACAAGAGTGTTTCATACTGTACATGTCCTGTATCTGCACACTTCAAACACTTTTCCTGCAGTCACATTCAAGAACTGAAACTAACCATTATGAATCCAAATGAAGGTTAGAAACAAATCCTAAAATCAAGTTTTAAAGCTACCGTAAAACACACATCAACGTAAACACATGATAATAATCCATGGTCTCGTGTGCCTTTATTGATTCGATCAAAAATAAACTTATTTTAAAGATTTATCAATCAATTTATGACACACAAACTGACCTGTGGCAGACTCAATGTGAAGAGGTCTGACAGAAACAACCATACACAGAGAGGGAGAGAAAGAGAGAGCAAGAGTGCAGATGGATGATATGACTTCTCTCGCTGAGACGGGACATGAATAAAATTTAAATATTGCAGAAACGGTTGCGTCTGACTGTGCGGTGGCACATCATCTTCAGCGATGGTGCAGACTACTTAGTGAAGACAAATGAGTGTATGTGCACATGTGTGTGAGGAGGGTCTGTACAAATGCAGCTGTTCAGAAAGAGAGATGCATGCTGGTAAACTGCTCATCAACACGGGAATGAGAAAGAGAGAGAGAGGGAGAGTGAGAGAGAGAGAGAGAGAGAGAGAGAGGGAGAGAGAGAGAGAGAGAGAGAGAGGTGGCACACAGCGCTGTTGAAACAAGACAAGCAGCCAAACTCTCAGGATAAGCAAATCTGTGTGGAATGATAATGAAGCCGAGGCAGCAGACACACACCGTATGAAACTCACAAAAGAACAAGCGGCACGTTCAACTCTGCTCATAAATAACTCTTTCTTTCTAAACAAATCATTCACATGCACGTACATTGACCACTGACGAGGAATGGATTATGATGGTCAAGTTGATGAAATAGTGATCCAACAATTGACTACAGGCACACCGGGTCTGGGTTCACAAATGACTTTTTCCACATTAAGAATAATAGTTAATAAACACTAACGTAAGTTTAACTATGTTACATATATTTGATCAAATTTATATTAATTGGCGTCAATCTTTGTGTAGTATTTTCAGAAACGTTATTCTGTCATTTATCAATGTGTCTAATAAGACGACGCTTTTAAAGAAATGTCACATCTATTCTGGAGTTATTGGCTACTTTTTCTTCATTATTCAGTCCAAGTCATCCATTTATTAATACATTTAAAAAAAGTTCTGTCCAATGAAACAAAGTAATATGTTTGTAAAATTATATTTTGGTCCACAGACATTCGAACAAACATCTTCAGGTCAAAAGATTTGAAAAGGAAATTCTTGGAAAAGATGAATGCACGGTGACAGAAAACCGAGCTGAAAGTTTACCAGAGGTGACTGAAAGACATCAGTAGATTTGCTGACAAACACATCACAGGGAATCTGCGCTCGTGTGTGTTGTGTTAATGAACTCGCAAAAAAAATTCTTTGAACTACAACATCTGCTAACCGAATCAATGAATATGCAAATAAATGAGTACCCATGGGGTGTAAAACTCACCAACATCTGCAGCCGTATCACCTAAAGCTCACATTAATGTGTGCAATTATTACTGCACAACAACTTAATATTACACTGCATAATGTCTAATGGTTTCAGGATTTGGGAAACAAAGACACATTAATGAGTTTTCTACAAACATAAAAAAAACATTTCGTTTCTTTAGTGGAACACACTGAGAAGTTATTTAAGCAGAATATCCGAACATTTGGCAATGAACCTCATTGACTTCCATTTGTTTGGACACCCAAACATTTCTCAAAATATCTCCCTTTGTGTTCCACAGGTTGACAACCACATGAGTGGGAATAAACGATGACGGAATTAATTTGGGCTGAACTGTCCCTTTAACATTTTCCCTTGCAGTGAAATCGTCGAGCAGGGAATTCTGGTCCGTCTCACACATCCCAGACCCGGTCACTAAAGATTTTCCTGTGGGCCAACAAATGTAAGCGAGCACTGCCCCGTCTCTTATAACAGATGGTCCAGTAAGAATAGCCTGGCCATTAGTGTAGTATTTATACACTCATCATTAATCTACAGTACCATCCAGCTCGTCGGCTTCCATTTTCAGAAATAGACAAACAGGAACAGAACCTCCATTAAATGAAGGTCGTAGAAGTGTCTGCGCGTTTCTGGATGTACTCTTGAAAGGTTAATAAACGCTGAACCTCGCACCTTCTGGCACACCTGTGGAGGACCAACCCAAAGCCCTCGGGACACGAGCTCAGTTTCAGCGCCATATGGCCGCGTGCGACAACTGCCCATAAGTACTGATGGAGGAAACAGTGCTTCTGTCTGTCTCGTGCAGCCAGACAAATAACATTCTCTAGAGATTTTATCGGGAGATTCGAGGTGGGACGGTGGAGAGCATGCGCTGAAAAAGACACGCACATTAATAACCAAAACATTTCAAGGACGCTTTCCCGGAATGCCGAGAATTCTTTTGCATTTACCGATTTAACATATTAGAAAGGCCACGCACATGCCACACATTTCAATGCAAAACAAGTTTTAAAAACGCGTGAAATTAGACATTGACCTCAGAGATGCGAAAGGCTTTAGACACGGAGGTTTATTTTCTCCATGTAATTCATGTGCTTTCACTTACACGCTTTACTGCTTTAGAAAATCTGATTTAAATATGAAACAAATCCAGACGCTATCGGTCACATCAGCTGACCCGTACAGAATCCCTGCCTGCAAAGCTACAAATATACGTCAAATGATGGTTTTTAACTACCGTAAGAGAGTACTGTCAACTCGTTTGAACACATTTAACCATCTTAAACAGATTAAGTCCATTCAACAGATGAATGATAATGCCATGCAGTCACAGAAACGATATAGAAAAAAAAAATATTCACAAAATCTTTCAAGAATTACAGTGGTTCATATATTTTTTATATCAATTGATGTAAGCAAAAGCCAATTATTGCAAAAAGTTGCACAAGAAGAGTTTACTGCGTTTTAAAGATGTACGGATCAACACGTCCATTAAATGAATCATTACGGAGGCAATTCACAATTATTTTTATCATGCAAAGTTTATACTGGCACAGTTCAAAATTCAAGCATTCTAGTTCTGTCATGCGTCAACATCCTACTATCCATCTGGAAGGAGCTGTTTGTTATCATGCTTGTTGTGCGGAGGGATCATTATTCAAATATTCATTTTGATGTTTGTTTTCGTGCAACTGGCTCCAAATATCTCTAAAATATCGCTAAACTCTGAATCTCCCACAGCCTTGGGCTTCACCGCATAATCGCCAAGTAGTGTCCAAATGCCTTAAATAATCGTACTAAAATTCATAAAAGAACTTGAGGGTCAAGGTTTGAAGACACGTCATCATCAGACAGACTTATGCTAAAACTAAGACTTTGAGAAAAGGTTTTCATTTAAAGCTTCTACTTCCCTACTGAGAAAAACAAAAGGACCCATGGCCAAAACACAATTGAAATCTAATGGTTTTAATGGTTATCATGGGAAATGTGTTGGTTTTAATGGAAACGATAATATTCTGGTATGTGATGGATTCTATTGGTGGGATGTTAACTCCTATTGGAATAATGCCCAAAATACACAACAAAAATGAATTTTGTAATGGTTTTAATGGAAAAAAGGATCATAAAATGGTATTTTGATGGAAACCATTGGAATTTCTGTAATGGTTTCTATTGGGTTTTTTCAGCAGGGTTAGTATACAGTCTGGTGGAGAGTTTGGTAGCTGGTTTTGGAGTCAATTGTAAAGTACTGAAAGTATATTTTCAATACTAAAAGCTTCTATTTTGCTTTTCCTTTCTACTTCATTTTACATATGACAGCATCACAATTTCCCTGATAAACCTGTTGAAAAAATCAATAGAATACATCTTTATAATTGTTTTGATGGTTTAAAGAGATATGTACTGGTTTTAATGGAAACTGTTATGGTTCTTCTGGTATGTGATGGATTCTATTGGTTGGATGTTAAATCCTACTGGACTAATGAAAACATTTTGTAATTTTATTATGTAAAAAGCCCATGATGGTATTTTATTGGAAACCATTTCTGTAAAGGTTTCTGTTGGGTTTCTTTTGTTTTTTTTCAGCAGGGAAATTTAATTGAAAAATGAACGCAACATTCTCTCATGCTTCAGTGAAGGCACAGACTGTTCAAACCACAGATCCAACACGTTAACTGAGATTATTAAATATCTTTATACTTTAAAATGTTATGCACAGTCAAAGTTTTTATGGTGTGCAGATATAGCAGTGAGACTAACATGTAAACAAAGAAGTATGTAATTCACATGTTTTTCATATCACTTTTAATTTGTAAATATTTTTTATAATTCTGATCAATCTAGTTCTGATTGATTTGACAAAGTTTGCCATCACCACTTGACATAATTTAGTGAGTTATCTCAAATATCAATATCAGCCTGCCCAATCTGATGTTCAGAGCATCTTCAACATAGGCACTGTCACATATTTACTCGTATCATCCTCATGTTATCCTAATGTGCCTTTGTTTAACATTTTAAAAAGACAAATACATTATGTTTAAAAAGGATCCGGGGTTTCTATGTGTTTGGAGCCCGCTGTGCCTGTTTGGGTTTCTAAGCTTGTATGTTGTTCAGATGTGTGACCGCTGCACCCAGCTCGAATGTTCAGCTTTGGTACGACACAGGAAATAACAAGGTTCTGAATGAAGCGCAGAAACATCTGCCGTCATGCATATTTAAACACGGTGCTCTTGCAAACCACTCAGCGTTATGAGCGTGCACTCTGGGAGAGTCTCCAATTACTGTCCTTTATTTCTCCCGCTCACCTCCAGGTACACAACTCACACTTTAGCATTCAGTACTGACTCCATCTTTCTTCCCGAATGAGAGCCCCCTGGCATTATTATTTTATCGCGAACACTCTTGCGCGAGCCATTCAATTAGCCCTGCAACATCTTCCGGGTGGCATGCATTAGTCATGGCTCCTCTGAGCCAACCGATGATGGCAGGAAGGGGAATAAAACAGGACGGGGCCCTCATCCTAGTTTTGTTGACCGCGCAACGCTGTTCTGCTTGTTTTACTACATTAAATCTCAATAATGGCGGAACAAAGCAGAGAGAGCCGGAAAACCCTGAGAAATTCCAAATAGGGCAGCGCAACTTCCTCATTAGCCCAGGAGCTCAGACGGGCTCTCCCAGAAGACCTTACACACTCTAGACTTCATCTCTTTCCCTCTCGCACACACTAGCCTGGCATACAGTCTGAGGAATTACAAAATAAAGAGCTGAGGTGCAGGATTAGACAAATCCCTGTGGAGTTTCACAGACTGATGGAGAGAGAAATTTGCAGATGACAGACCCGAAGAGGCTGGTGCTCTCCGTTTGCGTTCAAGTTAACCAGGCCTGCAACAATCATTCTGCGCGAGTCAACTGAGCTATTATAGCTCAATGAAACATTTAAACCGTGACTTTATTTGCTCCTGGGGATCTCAACAGAGGACCAGAGGTTGGTCTGTGGTACAGTTCTTCACTGTTCCAGATTTACAATAATATAATGCGTAGTAGGCTAAAGTCAAGCCAGTTATCTGACACCTAGTCTATCTGACAGCTTATTCTATCAAGCTCTGCTTTCAACACGTGCGACTGCACTGTGGTGGGGTTACCGGATCGATACTACAGAGCACAACACACAGAATGATAGAGGAGGGGGAGAACAAGTCAACATCAAATATATCATTTCCTCATTTCATTATATTTTATACTGTCTTGATATTAAGCTCTGCGATCACATCGGGTATTTCACTCGGGTCTGTGCAACAGATTTCCAGCGCCCCCAGAAACTATTTGCAGAGACAAAATAATTGCACAGCAGGGCCCCCCATTTTTTAAAGTGTCTCTAGATATAAAGCTGTCTTTTCATTTATTCTGCAAATACTGCGTAAAGTCGCACCAGACCTCCAGATGTAGTTGTCTAAGGCCAGATGATCGCCTTGACAGGTTTCATGCCCACATAAGTGTTTACAGCCTCAAATAATCTGGGCTGGTCACTCTAAAATAGTTCAAAACCCAAGACACAGAACTGAAGCTGTAATACTGCACGTGACTTGAAATAAGATGATTACTTCATTGACCAATTGAATTGAACAACAGAAAGGATGGTAAGAACTAAGACGCGCCAAAAGCGCACGGCGCGTAAAGCAAGCACAGCGTTCACGTCTCTTACCGGAGCAGTTCCACCCGGTGGGTGTTTGACAGTCGCTCAGCGAAGACGGGAACGCGCAAAGTTGTTTCAATG